>NC_140593.1:125352431-126552431 GCF_964204655.1 Triturus cristatus
CATAAAAGTACTTCTTTTAGGTTACTAACAATCCCAAAAAGCAATCAAGAACATTGTGGAAATAGCAACAAACCATATTTAGTTATTCACAGTATCACACAAACTGTACTAAGAAGAATGCACACTTAAGTTTAAAGTATTTATTTTACTACAGAAACAGCCTCTCTCAGCACACCGAATATTAAAACAGCAACAAGACACGTTATGAATAACTAGAATAAAATGAATTTTTCCAGCATTGTTAAAATGTCATTTAGAACCTAACACCCTAAAGCCTACTTCTATGTGCTATACTAAAAGAGCATGGAAGGAGACCAACTTGCAGTCTAGAGTTGCTTAGAGAGAAAAGACGCACAGCACACCTCGCTGACAGCAAATACTGTCTTTATCAGCGGAGACGCTAAGACAAGGATCCCTGTGAAGGGCACACACCCACTGTAGTAGCAGTCAGCAGTCTTCCTCCGGGGCTAGGCTTTATCGGCTTCAGATGAGATGTAGATCTGCGAACTGTGCTGGCAGCAGGTGAGACCGTCTCTAGCAGACTCTCTGTTGATAATCTGGAAGAAAGGCCTCTCCTAACAAGTGATCAAGTGGCAATTCTTATATACTAAATCTTATCAGAAATTGGAATTTGTAACACAAGTGCATCAAGGTATGCATCCCAGACGTTTCATTAAGAACATATATGGCAATTCAGGCTACATTATTTTGGTTATATGTCTGTATGTATCGTTATTTAACCTTGACACAGTAAGCAGTAGACATTTAACCCAGAAGAATGTTGCCAAGAACTTGACACTATCACAGTTCCTAGAAGGATAAAGTCTGTCAACATTTGCGTCAGGCATGAAAAAGATAAATAAGCTGCAAAAATGAGGGAGCATGGTGACTTTCATTGTCTAAGTTTAGAAACATGGCGACCTCCATGGACCAAGATGGAGTCTAGGCCTACATAAGATGAAGTCGGACTTTAGGGACTCTATGTCATCCCTGCCTTGTATGTCTGGATATGGTGTCATTGGGGGCGGGTCTAACCAATAGGAATTAGACTAATGTGTAGAGAAATCCATGCTCTTGTCGTTACCATTTACAATTATTTAGAATAAGATACAGGCTTTAAACGATTTATATGCAATATACATACATGATAGTTTATAGTTCACATAGCGAAGCATGTCAATTTGTAAGCCTTGCACAGTTACACCTAATCAAATGACAATCATATTTCATAATCTATCTACAGCATTTTGTGTGTGGCGGTGAATAAACAGAGTGATGATATAATTAGGCTCGATAAAAAAATAGGCACTATAAAAAGCAAGAAATCTATTGTCTACTGAAAAGAGGAAAAAATACTTTTTCAGCTCTCAATTCGTACAGGCTTTGTGGTACATATGACGGATACAGGTCGTAATTAGTTGGTCATCTTATTTATTAAGTTCACTCACAACCAGAAGACATGTCAACATTGTCGGGTGCACATGAAGCGCAAGTGGGATCTTTGCGAAACCCATACAGCACATGTTCATGGCAGACAGTTGGTGTATTAGACTGACAAGCACTTGGTTGCTCATCTGAAGAACTCTATGTTGGTTGCGGGTCCACTCCAGAGGAGCTGGAAGCATAACAATGAGTCAAACTATTCATCAAGAGCAGCGTCGAAAAGTGCCACTGGTGATACCGCTCTGTCTTAGGTAGCATCCTGTAGAAGGGACAGGTGCATCATTCAGCAGCATTTCTAGGTCTCATGTAGAGGTTGTAGGATAATTTCTATATCAAGATAAGCCACTGAGGGCTGCTCCAGATGCAAGCCCAAGAGGATGTCAGTTGGACAGTTCATAAACCAGAACTTTTACTTGTGTAGCATTCATTTTGGGAAATGAAAGCATCCAGAGCTCGCCGAATTCAGACAGTCAAGCATGTCCCATGTAGCATGCTGGAGTTTGTTCAGCTGGATATGGGTACTCTATGTTGTTGAGGTCTTTGGCAAAACACAAGAAAGATGATACTGCAGCCGATTAGAAGTATAACGATCGGAAAGTGCCCAAAAAGACTTGTGAACTGAGAATGAAAAAAAATGACAGAATCACTCAAAATGCTGCTTTAAATTCAGTCACCAAACCAGATTCAATGTTCCTAAAAGATGCACAACACCAGTTGTTGCAGATTAATTCAATCTTTTTTGAGCGATATCTGCAAAATGCGTCCGGTATTGTGTATGTAACAGCCTCTGAATTTCTGAAGCAGGTTCCATGATGTTTTATTTTATTTATTTAAAGTTTTGTATAACGTGAACATGACCCAGGTGGGTATCAGAGCGCTTTACACACGTTTTAGGTAGACAACAGAAAATAGCAAGGGGAGAAAAATCAGGGTAACATTGGGACAATATACAACAGGGTCAAGATGAGATTAAGGTGGACACCCGATCGGGCAATATACATCAAGATCAAACTAAACCATATGACAGGCGACATTGGGTCGCCACCAACGAAATGTATACAGTAAGTAAGAGGCAAGAGGAGCACAGTATCTAGATCAACGCATTGTCCATTAGTAGCGCTTTCACTTCCCTTTTGAAGGCGATGATCTGATGTGGTCTTGCGTGTTAAACTCCCAGTGATTTAGTGGAGTTAATGATGTGAGGTGTGCAGTTGAGGGCGGTGAGGTTACCGAGAAATTTCACCACAGTGGGGGTCTGCCTAGCAGGTGCAATGAGGAGGAATTACGTCTTGAGGGTGTTTAATTTAAGATGGTTGGAGGTTAGCCAATTGAGGGTTTTGACCAAGGTGCCATTGATTTGATGTCTTCGGGGGAGGAGAGTTTCATGTAGAGTTGGGTGTCGTCAGCACACGTGATATTGGATGGTGGAGGATTTAAGAATTACAGTCAGTGGTTCCAAGAAAAGGTTAAAGAGTGTGGGTGAAAGGGAGGATCCTTGGGGAACACCCAGTGTGCAGGATCTAAGGTTGGAGAGAGACTGGTTGGATTTAACTCTGTGTTCTGTTGTTGAGGAAAGAGGAAACCCATTTAAGGACCGTGCCTGAGAGCCCCATCCTGCATTCCGAGAGGTAGAGTAGATTGTCATGTTTGACAGTGTTAAAAGCAGAAGAGAGATCGAGCAGAATTAAAAGGCAGGCTTCATTTTGGTCAAGTAAAGTGAGAGCATCGTCCCCTATGTGAGTGATGGCCGTTTCGGTGCTGGGGCCAGTGCGGAAGCCGGATTGGAATAGGTCGAGAAGCTGGAATTGCTCAATGTGTTTGCGTAGTTGTTCATGAACACATTTCTCTAGGAGTTTTGCCAGAGTGGGTATGTTTGTGATTGATGTAGTTGTTCAGGTCGACAGGGTCAGTCAGCCAAGGGTTTTTTGAGGATAGGGAGCACTAGGCGCACCTTCAAGCAGTCCGGGATCTCATCTTGAAGTGAGGCGTTGATGATCTTGGCCCAGAGTGGTGCTAAAGAACATCTCATTTCTTTAAAGAAGTTGGGGGGCAGGGGGTCACTGAAGTGATTTGAGGGTTTCAGGGTCGAGAGAATATTGAGGATGGTAACGTCATTGAGGGGAGTGAATTGACTCCAAGAAGCATTGTTTTTGAGGGAGAGACCAAGAGGCGAGGGCAGGGGTGTGGAGGCAGAGGAGACAGGAGAGGACGAGAGAATGAGCGCAGCAGACCTTCGATCTGATTAGATTTTGTTCGTCTTTGAGGAAGAATTCAGCAACCGCATCGCAGTTTGGTTGCGGGCCAGAGAGGTGCTGAGCTGGTGTAGAGGTGTTGTTGGACTGTGATTTAATGAGCTCAAAAAGACATTTCGGGCGATTTTTGGCTTTTATCAAGTTTCTGTTTAAAGAAGTTGGCTTTTGCTGTTCTAATGAGTTTGGTGTAACGACTTCTTTCGAATCTTAAAGTTTTTATCAGATCAGTGGAGAAGTGGCTCTCCACTTGCGTTCAGCTAGACTTAGACTGCGTCGGTCTGCATTTAGTCTGTCATTGAACCAAGATTTGGAGTCTTTAATGGGGATTCTTTTTAGTCAAAGAGAGGCCGTATCATTCAAAGCAGATAGCAGATGGCGTTGTTATAGTGATGGGTAAGGTCGTGAACATCGTTCATGTTTGCAGGCGGCGAAAGGGAGTAATTGCATCGCTCAATGAGCTCATTAACGCTTGTGTTGTGGAGTGGTCTTCTCCAGTGTTTTAGTTTCAGTGGTTGTGCACTTTTGTGGGTCCAACTTTCAATTATCAGGAAGTTGATATAATGATGGTCAGACCAGTCACAGGGGAGGATGGATTCGAGCTGAATGGAGTTGGTGTTGGAGATGATGAGATCCAGTGTCGAACCCAAGGTGTGTGTGGGGCTGTCACAGAATTGGGTCAGAGATAGGTCGGACAGGAAGTTTTTGAGGGTTATAACCGCTTGATCATGCGGGTCATTCCAGTGGAGGTTTAAGTCACCAAGGAAGATCTGGGGGCAGTGTCAGCCCAGGTTGGAGGACATGGTTTCCATAATTTGTTCAATTAGGTGGAGGTTATCACCAGGGGGGTGGTAGAAGATGTGAAGGCTGCATAAGGGTCTATGTGTGCTAGTAATATCTATGCACAGGTATTCACAGGATGAGAGATTAGCTGAAGGGGACTGTTTTGCTATGAGAGAGTTGCGGAAGATACAGGCTATGCCATCACCCGTTTTCTTAACTCGGTCGAGTTTGATAATGTTGTGACTGGGAGGGACTAATAGGTCAAGGATAGGGCTAGAGGAGTCGTTGAGCCATGTTTCTGTGAGGATAAGGAGGTCCAGATCTTGGGCAAGGATGAGATCAGCAAGGTCAGTGGCATGTTTCACCACTGATCTGCAGTTAAGTAGCATGCTTTTCAGGTGTGATTTGTGCAAGGTGTCTGTGAGCGCGGGTTGTGTAGTGGGGATCCGCAAGAGGTTATTGATGTTTATGGAATTGGCGTTGAGTCTGGGTGTCCTACAGGGGTTGGGCGTGATGCTTTGGATGGGTTCCATCCTACCATGAAGAGGGAAAGTCGAGTTAGGGATATTTAGTGGGGCAGTATGTTAGGATCTAGCAGGGACTGAGATGGCCAAAAGAGGAGGGGTGTACTCAAGGAGGAGGGAGAGAATATCAGGATCAGAATATGGATTTTTGGATCTGGGAGGTCTAGAAGGGGCGTTAGGGTAGGGAGTGGTAATCGAATTCAGGGTAAGGGGTTTCGGGACGATCATATGCAGGATCTCATGTGAGGTCACATTGGAAGAGAGGAGAGGGATCACACATGTGGACATGTTGGAAGAGAGATCAAGGTCGTAATGAGTTTTTGGATGACAGTTTTGAGAGTAAGAAGCTCATGATTTATTCTCTTGAGCTTAGAAACCGGATCAGAATAGGGAGTATGGGTCACGTGGAGGGAGGAGGAGTGTTGGTCAGTGGTAAGGTGGAGGGGAGATAAGGGCCGGAGAACAGGGCGGTGGGGGATGATCCACTAATGGATAGTTCCCTCTTCGATGTACGACGCGCTTGGAGAGTGGCCGATGTCAGGGAGGTTAAGGGGAGGAAGGTTGAGTGAGTTCCTGTTGGAAAGTGGGCAAGCCGGCTGTCGAGTGAGGGAGTTATGTAGGCCAGGGCTAGATGGGGTGGGGGAAGAATCGGCGAGGTGGTTGAGGCGAGGGATAACAAATGAACCATGATTCTCGGCCAAAGTCTGGTCCGGTTGTCGAACGGAGGGCTAGTTAGAGGAACCAGAGGTTGAAGGAGCTGTGGTCCTGTGTGTGTTGATCTGGTTAGGTGAGGTAGTCATCAGGGTGTGGTCCGTTAGCGAGGGATCAAGGACCTCCTGAGATGGGGTAAGGGGAGGTCCGTACCCAGAATGAGTAGTGGAGTCGCTAGTGTCCAAAGAACTTTCACAAAGTGCAAATCTGTCATCAAAAATGTCCAGGCTGCGATCTGTGCTCTGAATTAGAATAGTCCCATTGTTGTATATGGATATAGTGGCATTTGCACTAAAAGCGGGAGACTTCGTAACCAAAAGTCGGAGACCGTGAGGGAATGTTTTGGTTGTGGTGATTCTAAGTAGGGAGTGGAACGTCAATCGCCACTGAGCTCTTCTTTTAGTGTAGAAGATCAGGTCACTCGTAATAGTACCTTTTTTTTGGACACAGGGTTGGGTCACAGATAAGGGTTTCTGGGTTGGCTTTGAGGAGTCTATGTTTCAGAGTTTTAGTCGCATTTTTGAAGAGGTTGGTCGGGTAGATAATTGTGTGGCTGTTAGAGCCATACATTTTAAGTCTGGAGTCCATAATGCAATGTGTAATAGTGATCGTGGAGGAGAGATCTTAGTGTACGTGTTTTGGCAGTGAGGTTGCAGTGAGCAGGGGTCCACAGAGAGATCCTCCCTGCGTGTTGTGTTTTGAGGGTGCACCTTGATTAAAGCGCGGTCAGATTAGCGAGGCTAAGTAGTAAGGTACAGTATGGTCATGACTAAATGAAGACAACGTGTTCGAACTCAGGGGTAGCATTAGTAGACAAAAATGGCCTGAGGTTGCACCTATGGAATGGATGCGGAGGTAAAAGTAGTTGTACCCCAAGGTTGTCCTGATTCGAAAATCTTCCAGATAAATATTAGAAGTTCTAAGGAGAGACCAGAGTTATTGAGGAATTGGGGTCCCGCAGTCGGCCCATGTTCTTCAACAACTCCATGCAATCTGCCAACACCTCGGCAAACCAGAAAACAACCCACTGCTTTCTGTACTAGATGCCCTAACAAAATTGAGCATCATGCTAATTTACTGATAATATTTATCATTTTCAAGGCAAAAGACCCTAAAACCCATTGCCTGTCATTCTCTTCAGACAGTCTATTTGGAGAAACAGTGGGTCATGTACTAGGCCTGTGTTCCTAAAGACCACTCAAAAAAACATCAGCATGGGCTCTAGCTTGCCACAATTGTCTAGACAATGAGCCCACCTTGTTCCACCTAAAGAACCACTATACTTAGAAGAATGGGTCCCGTCGCTGGTCTTGGAATTCTGCTATGTGTTTTTTTAAGACCCAGGCCCACCTTTAGGAATCTCTAGGAGTCAAGAATAACAACCATATTCCTCATTAAAAGGGGCTCTTCGGCCATTTGGGGTTAAGATTACCCTTTGAACGACAGACATTCTCAGCTTAGAAATGGTCAAGTCCACCCAAGCATCACATATCATTAGCAAAACAAAAGGCACCACCACATATAGTAGTTGTGGATATCGGTCTTCCACATTACATTCATGCACTCGCTATAAGATTGAAATTCCTAAGCACTAGTTCATGGTGAGAATAAAATGGGACTAGAATATTGAGAAAAATGCAATTTATCTGAATCCGAGTGATGGTTTGAACGATCTGACATGGTTCACAACTTTTTCTGGAGCCCTGACACCTAGATGTAGAAAAAGTAACAAAACCTGATCAGGCAACACTTATGCTCTAGTATTGTCAATGTCACTGGATTTTATACAAAGCCTGTGAAACATCCTGAGACATATGGGGCATAGCCCTGCACCACAAGACAACCCAGCAAGTTTTAATTTCTGGCAGGATATTCCAAAGCCAGAATCTCCATTGGGAACATTAATACAAGTTTATAAAAGCAGCCCCTAAATAACTGAACAGACTTGACAACAGCAATCTTTCAATCTTGTATGCTGAATGAACAGATATTCCATTAATCTCTGAAACAATTTGTATTAATGATCAGCAAAAAAAAACTACAAACTTTTAAATTTAAGAAACTAATCATACCTTTTCATCTTCTTCTTTAGGAACATGACTATACCAGCAGTTCTGTTTAAAACAACCACGAACCGTATTAAAGTAATAATGGCAGTATCCAGCAGGCAGCACACTCCTCTCAACTGGTTGCCAGCGCTAACGTGTTACATAAAAGATCACATTTAAAATCTTGCATATATTTCTCATTTTAACATTAAACTAATACTATTTTAGAATAAGTATCAGTAAGTAATTTATTGTTGGTATTGGTTAAATACACAAACCATTTGTAAAAACATACAAGAAACAGTCCTAGTCCAATGAATCAATTTTCAAACAGCAATGAAACCATACACACAACCTATAAATTCAATAAAATATATACAAGTTAAATTGATATTCTTGGTTCACTTTTTAACGCTCCACAAATAGCATAATGCCCAAACAATTAGCCCTTCAAACTGTAACAATCTTACATTTATGAATTCCATAAACACATGGTATTATACTTTCAGTAGAATAAAAGAAGACTCAAGTTTTGCCAACAGTACTTTTATTCAGATAGAAGATTTGCCCCAGCCATTACGACTTAATAGAGAATATAAATGGCAAAAAATATCAAAGGCATGCTGGTAAGCAAAGGTAGGATTGTCCACTGTGAAAAATCAATGTCTATATTGACTAATAATTCTAGTTTGATGCACATACAACTCAAATCAAGGTCTCTAAGATGCTATTCAACATACTGGAACTACTGAGGGATGGGTGTACAAGGTGATGAATGACCTCAGCCTTAAAGATGGAGGAAAGAGGATATCACCACAATCCAAACAAGAGTAGAGTAGGATTGAAATTAGCAATCAAATCAATGTAATTAATTTGATTACCAGTTTAAGCCTCAAGACAATTATTGGCTTCTCAGTTCAAAAGAGGAGCGCACAGCAAGATTTATTCTAAGCTCTCATGAAAAAATCACTTTGCTTGCTTTCAGAGTTCTACCCCATCAGTAGCAGCTGCAACCATTTAGCTTAATAGATTATGGCACTTGGTCTAGAATGATTCTAAAACTGGAGGTTAAATGTCAGAATCCACTAAAAATGTGGATGTCCGCCAACCTGCTTTCCGTATTCTGGGCATCTAGATAAGAAAATAGAACACCTAAATGATCAAAAAATAAATCCCCTTCAATCGATCATTTCCTACCTAAATGGTTTGTCTTGACCAAATATTCCGTCCTCAGGATACTTAACTTCGGAGACACTTCTTTTTGAGTGGATATGCGATCTAGCTGCAGATTACTTACCTTACAATACTCCAAGCGTAGACTGGATCCATCAAACCTTCTCCAAAAATGCTCCAAAGTGCTGGTAGGTGGCACAATGAGGTCCTGAGTTGACCCTACAATACACTAAAGTGACGGAGTGGAGCCACATATTAGTGCTATGCCTCCACGCTGACAGCGGCTTCTTGCTCGTCTTTCAGCGCCCCAAGATACGGAGCATGAACAATTGGTAGTAGCGGTGTGCAGATTGATAACTTGGGACATTTATAGATGTTAAAAAAGAGGTCATGCCGTAGATTGGGGAGGTGGGAGGGCATTGAGGAATCTGCAGTGAGATAGAGGATCAACTAGAATGGTAAGTAACTTGCTCTTCTGAATGTTACCTCTAATCACAGATTCTGCACCTTGGAATAGATACCAAACCAGTACATTCCTATGTGGAGTCTGTGAAGTGACCTCAGATCAAAAAACCTTGCAAAACCAAGCAGATGAAATGTCCCTCCCTAAAGAGCGGTCTGTCATGGCAATAGTGCTTCATGAACATATCCACGAATGCCCACATCGCAGCCTGCAGATGTCAAGGACTGGAACTCCGTGTGCCAATGCAGTGGCCGGATACTTTGCTCAATGGAATGGGTTTTAATTCCTTCTAGTGGCTGCTCCTTGGCCACTGCATTGCAGATCTTAAGGCAGAGGATTATCCATCTGGACAGGGTCCTCCTCTGCGCAGCTATCTCTTACTTTGAACTAGAAAACTCTACAAACAGCTAAAAGTCAACAAAGTGTTCATTGGAATGTTCAATCTAAAAGTGTAAAGGCCTATTGGGGTCCAGCTGATGAAGTCTCTCCTCCTCTTTTAAAGGGTGGGTTAGGGGGCAGAGGGGGTGGCAAAAAACGTAGGAAGAATTATAGCCTTTCCAGCGTGGAAAAGCTTCACAACTTTAGACAGGATATCTTGTGGAGTTCTCAACACCAGTTTGTCTGAAAGAAAAGGTTGTGTACAGCTTCTGCATCAATAGTGCCTGAAAATCACTCACACAACAAGCAAAAGTAATTGCAATGAGGAAGACCGTCTTTAAGGACAAGAGATGGAGTAAACAGCTATGTATTGACTCAATGGGCATGCACATGAGAAACATTAGGATCAAATGTAGTTCCTACTGTGGCATTACAAACAGTTTTGGAGGAAATGTGTGTCAAACCTTTCATAAACCTCATCCCAAAATGAGATTTAAACAAGGATAGTTGGTCCGGCAGATACAGAATCAATGAGGTCGTACTTGTTCAGAGCGGTTTGTCACCCGAGAGGGTATCTAGGCGCTTGCAGAAGGCCTCAGTCGAATAGCCAGGTCTTGAGCCCCTTTCTGAAGTGGGTCAGGGAGGGAGCAATACAGAGGTGGAGGGGGAGGGATTTCCAGCCTTAGGCGGGGAGATGGAGCGTCCTCCAGCGTGGCAGTATTGTGTACGAGGGATCTGCGTGAGGGCGAGGTGTGCAGAGGTTACGGGGGGAAAGGGGTCAATGGAAATGCAGGCGGTGGTTCATGTAGGCGGGTCCTTGGTCATGGAGGTCTTTGTGGGTGTGGGTCAGGAGCTTGAAATGGCATCACTTCTGGACTGGACTTCAGTGGAGGTCTTGGAGGTGCTGGATGATCTGGGTTATCTTGGGCAGGTAGAGGATCAGTCTGGCGGCTGTGTTCTGGATGGTCTGGAGTCTTTACATGAGTTCGGCAGTGGTGCCTTTGTTGAGTGCGCCGCCGTAGTCCAGTCGGCTGGTGATGAGGGCCTGCATCACCGTCTTCCTGGTACTGGTGGGGAGCCACTTGAAGATTTTTCGGAGCATGAGGAGCGTATTGAAGAAGGCTGAGGTGACGGCCTTGACCTTACATATGTAATGGAGAGTTCTCAGTCAAGGATGATGTCAAGGAGACAGGCATGGTCTTTTGGCTTGGGGATTAGGTCCAAGTTCCGACGGCCACTAGGAGTAGTTCTATAGGGTAGTGTGTTTGCAGAGGATCAGAACTTCAGTTTTCTCTCTCTTGAGCTTTAGGCAGTTGTCCATGATTCAGACTGAGACATTCTTCATTCACCTATGGAAGATGATCTTCGTCGAGGCAGGGTCAGCTGAGAGAGAGGATGAGCTGGGTGTCGTCAGTGTAGGAGATGATGTTGATGTTGTGTGATTGGACGATGTCTGCAAATGGTGTCATGTATATGTTGAAGAGGGTAGGGCTGAGGGAAGAGCCTTGGGGGACTCCGCAGATAGAATGATTGGTTTGTGATGTGAAGGGAGGGAGGTGGACTCTCAGGGTGCATCCTGTGAGAAAGGATGCCATCCATCTGTAATGCCGATCTGGAGTAGGCGGTAGATGAGTGTGTGGTGGGAGACTATGTTAAAGAGTACAGAGATGTGAAGAAGGATCAGGGAGGCGGATTCTTCTCTGTTGAATAGGTTGCAGATGTCTGTCGTGGTGATCATAGCGGTCTTAGTGCTGTGGTTGGTTCTAAAGCCTGATTGGGATGGGTCGAGTAGGCTGTTTTTCTCCAGGTGTTGGACCTTGATGGCCTTCTCCAGGACTTGGGCAGGGAAAGGGAGCACAGAGATAAGGTGGTAGAGTTCTGTAGCTTGCTGGGGTCTGCAAAGGGTTTCTTGAGAAGGGGTCTGACCTTCGCGTGTTTCCATGCAACAGGAAAGGTGGCTGTGGTTATCAATGCGTTGAGGATCGAGGTGAGTTGGTGGCCAATCTAGTCTCTTCCAAGTTCGAAACGACGGTGGGGACTGGGGTTGGTAGTAGCTCTCGAGTGGATAGCGTTCATAATAGCAATAGTGTTTGGTATGCTGAGTTGATCCCATGTGATGAGCAGGTGGTCGTAAGTGCTGCTCGATGTGATGCTGAGGAGGTTGGAGCGCTGGGGATCGAAGTTTTTCTAGATGGTTGCTATCTTGTTGTGGAAGTGGTCAGCGAGGGCGTTGTTGAGTTCCTGTGAGGCGGGAATCGAGTTTTTGTCGGCAGATGGGGAGGTGAACTCTCTGATGATGGTTAAGAGTTCCTTGGCATGGTTGACGCTCGTCTTGATACGGCGGAGCAGGGCCTTCTTTTTGCGTTTTTTATCTAGTGGTGGTATTCTTTGAGGGCTGATTTGAAGGAGGCTTGGTGTTAGGGGTCAAGCTTCAGGTAGCACAGCCGGGGTACATAGAACGTAGAACATTGATGCATGAGCAAAGACTCCGTTAGTCCGCTCTTCATATACTTTTGTGACGGCCCCTAACTCACGTAAGAGGCCGTCTCCACCGTAAGCCGATGCTTGGCTTACTGTTCCTGACAAGTGACCACGCGCCCCCCGTGTGCTGACCTAGTTCCTGTTGCTTGTGGTATTGCTTCTTGCTAATCGGCATCGACTCCCTCTCTCGATACGCCTTGAGGAATCCCGCTGCTAATTTTATTCCCTTCCGAGGGAGGATTATCTTTGTTGGCGTTTGCGTTCCTGCTCCGCTCTTTCTTCATCTGAGCCGGCCAGCGCGCCACGCCAGCCTTCCTCTTTAAGCCCACCCAGTTTGACAGCGCGTGCACGACTGCTCCGCCCCTTCCCCATTAGAGCCGGTCAGCGCGCCACGCTACATTTGCTTTTCTCCTCTGGCCTGACAGCTTGTGCGTTGCTGCTCCGCTACTTCCCCCTTCAGAGCCGGCAAGCGCGCCACGCCGCACTCGCTTTGGTTCCCCAGCTTGACAGCGTGTGCGCGACTGCTCTGCTCCTTCCCCATCGGAGCTGGCCAGCGCGCCACATTGCACTTACTTTTCCCTCTGCCTAAAAGCGTGTGCATTGCTGCTCCGCTCCTTTGCTTTCGGAGCCGGCCAGCGCGCCACGCCTCGAGATCCCTTTTGTTTTTATCGCCTATAAGCTTTGTTGCTCCGCTCTACTTCTATCTTCGAGCCTATAAGCCTATAAAGTAAAGGCGCTATAGATTACCTCTCACACCTTTTTCCCCCCCTTTGGGGCTTCCACTCTTAAAACACCCAGTAATCCCTCAGCAACCTTGTATGTGTGTGGATGTGAATGTTATTTCCTAATCCCTTAAGTGCTCTTTCTCACCGTAGTCATCTCAGACTTCTCTCACTAGGCAGTTCAGTGAGTGCAACTATTCCCTGTGATTTTCTATGAGAGACCGGGACATTTCAGATGGTAAGTGGACTGTATTTAATTGGAATTTGACACGCATTAATGTTCTAAGACTTATCAGTTATTTGAAAATAGCCAGTAAGACCAGTTTGTATTTTTAATTTTCAGATACACTCTGTATATCCAGTCCCCCACTACAACGTTGCCTGTTTCTCCAGCAGGGGAAGAGTGGTGGTCACTCTATGGTTTATTCCCCTCACTTTTGGGGAACAATTTCCTGTGAGTGAGTTATTACCTATTCCTCCGGGAGTTGATGTCTAGAAGAGTTGGGAACAGCATCTTCTATCCCGTGGAAACTCACTTGGATGAGGCTGGCTTCAGGCTTCAGCTGCGACACTTGGTCACTGTGGTACCCGCAGGTTCGCCATTTTCTTTACAATTGTTGGTATCTGCGTTTTGATGTTCTGAGTTCCGGGGTGTACCAGGTGGCTTGTTTTGAGGGTCTGTGTGTCTTGAATGTTTTGGTTGGAGCTACTTGGTCGGCGGCGCTGGAGATCCAGTCATTTAAGTTCCATACTGCCTGATCTAAATTTGTGGTGTCATGGGGCTGTGTGGTGTTGAAAGCGTCGGTCCACTGTTGTTGAGTGACCTAGGATCAGCTGCAGAGGGGGCGCGGATGTGGTTGGGGGCAGTGCAGGCCGGTCCGGCAAGGGTGAAGTGTACAATGGAGTGATTAGACTACATGAGTTCCGAGGTGTGACTTTATCGGATTCTGTTGCTGGACGTGAAGATGTGGTCCACCGTGTGTACTGCTTTATGCATGGGGTTGGAAAACAGCTGTTTGAGGCAATGTTGTTCAATCTTTCCAGGAGGTCCATGTAGTTGGCGTTAGTGGAGTCATTATGGTGGAAGTTGAGGTCTCCCAGGAATATGTAGAGTTCCGATTCGATGGCGTCGGATGATGAATTCAGCGAAGGCGCTGCGGAGGCTGGTCTATGGTCCAGTCAGTCTGTATGCGAGGGAACCTTTGATGGTGGTGTTATCGTCGGTGTGGAGCTGAAAATTCATATGTTCCATGATCAGCATTCTTTACATCGTTGGTAATGGTATAGGTGATGGAGTCATTTTGTACGATTGCAATGCTCCCTATGTGTTTCTTGGTGTGGTTGCGATGTTTCATCTTATATGCGTTGGGAGTTGCCAGGGCTAAGTTCGAGGCCGACGTGGAGGTGAACCATATTTCTGTAATGAAGGTCATATCAGGGGGTGAGGGTGGAGATGATGTACCAGACTTCTGTGTCGTGTTTGCAGAGGGATTTTGCATTGATCAGGAGGCAACGGAGTTGATGCAGTGGGTTCTCAGTCGGCGAAGTCTGCGTAGTCCCGGATGCTGTGGAGGTGTTCGCTACTGGAGTGGAGGTGAAGCAGCAGTGGACATAGGTGAACGTTCCCAATGTAGAGCAGAGGAAAAGCCTAACAGTTGCTATTAGAAGGCCTTGGTGGGCCAAAGACAAAGTAAACAAAAAAGATCCAACAGCTTGAATTGTAACAAGTCAACCCTGCGATTACCACACCATGCCACAAACTTCCTCCATCCCCCAGGAGTATATGGATTTTATGGAAGAGCGTCTGGCAGAGAGAATGACATTTACAGATCTACTGTACTTAACTGCCACATCATAATCTCCATGCATGGAGGTTCAGATTTCACAGGTTTGGGTGAAGGAGTCTACTCTACTACTGCAACAGAAGACCCTCTTGAAGTGGTAACCTGAGGACAGATGCAGAAGTTCCAGGTACCACTAGGATGACTTGGGCCAGTTTGTTCCTGATCTTTTTCAGAACTTGGAGCAGGAGAGGCAGAGGCAGAAAAGTGCACAGGAGTCCATTACACCTGGAACTTGTTCTCGCGTAAACTCCAGCACAAGAAACTTTTGACAATTAATATTTTCGATGGTGGTGAAAAACTTTAGCTAGAGTTTTCCCTAATGCCGGCAGATCCCTTGCTCCACCTCGCAATAAGTCGACATTTGTCATTTGCCAGTTAACATCTGCTAAGGTAGCCTGCTCTGGAATTGAAAAACCCTGCTAGGTAGTTCCCGAACAGGAAGATGCTCTGATGCTCTAACCAATTTCAGAGCCTACTTGTTGCAATACCACATGGCAGTGGTGTTGTCCATGAGAACCTACACCTGCTTGCCTCTGATAGACGGTAGGAAGGTCTTCTAAATTTAAGGGAATGGTTAGTAAGGTCAGACGTTTGATATGGAGTTGGGCTTCCATTGAAGACCAATGTTCTCTGAGCGTTAGTTACTCAGATGACCAACTCAACCCAGCAGTGATGCTTTTGTCGCCACTGTCAGCTATGGCTGGGAAAGAGCAAAGGGGCCTGCCGCTTGACCAACTGCCATTGAATAGCCACCACTGCTGATCATCTCATTCAAAATGTTTATGTTATCTAATAGGTTATCCTAGGCAAGGAGGTTGCAAGCGGCTAAAAAGCCAAGAAGCCTCAGAACTGCTCTCACTGAGATTCAAGGCTAAGGCTGAAATATTGGGATCAAGGCCCAAATGTCCTGGTCTCATTACAACAGAGTGAAGGTCCTTCACAGTACTGGATCCAGAACAGCTCCAATTAATATCAGCTTTTGTGAAGGAGCAAGGTGTGACTGTTGAGGTCCAGGCTCAACAATCGAAAGTCAAGAGGTTTGCCGTCGCCTGGAGGTATACTACGAATGACTATGACAAGCTAGTCTTCAACAGCCAGTTACCAATGTAAGTGAAAACTGGTATCCCTGAACTCAGAAAATGAGCAACGATGACCACCATAACTTTCGTGTAAACCCGAATGGCAATGGTGAGGCTAAAGTAGACACAAGGAGATGATGGACGGAGCGCTGAAACTTTTCAGACACTCACCGCCAGTCACAGATCCAGGTTGAATCCATGATCGTTCTTTAGCTCACTTCGCCACCCCAGTTCAGACACAGCTATATGCAAATCAGTCTTGACCCTGTGCCTCATGGGAACAGTCCAGCCCGAACTGCCAAGCCATGTCCTTCCAGGACCGGAAACAAGCATCATGGGACCGGTTTCGGGCTAACAGCACTCATCAGCCAGGCTAGCTTGAATCCAGTGGCAAAGTGAGCTAAAAGACAGCATGACAAACTGAAATTGTTCCTTGCCTATCCTGAACCACAGGTTAAGTCTGTGGGACTGCAGGGCAGGTATACAAAAGTAAACGTCATGCAGGTACATGGACCCCATCCAGTTGCTCAGGTCCAAGGCAGACATCATCTTGGCCAACTTGAGCATTTTGAATTTGCCCGTCCGCAGGAAAGTTTTCTGAGTTCAAAGGATGAAAATACACATCTACACAAGGAATTGTGAGTGTACCAACCCTCTCCTATTTTCAAGTGTGGCACTGTTTTGATACCTTCTTAGGAAAGTAACACTTACACTCTTGCAACACAATGGACAGGTCTTCTGAAATTCGCTCTGATATAGGAGGAAGATTTGCAGAGCAGAAAGAAAAAGTAAGGCATTGCCATGCTCAATGATTTGAAAGGCCCATCTGTCACAACTGTTGGATCGTCAATGTTGCTCGAATGGCTGGCTGGGTGTTCCCAACTTAATGCGGAATCTGACTTTTTGGTGTTTTTGGGAACAAGCACTCCTCCGGCCAAACATGTATTTTTGGGGCCAATCTCCTGAGACTACTGTGGAGTCGCTGCCTATCTGTGGGGCCGGTCTGGGTTTTCCTGTTCACGCGGAGATTTATCCTTGTTATTATATGTACATGTATCATGGTGTACTT
Organism: Triturus cristatus; assembly: GCF_964204655.1. Classification (NCBI taxonomy): domain Eukaryota; kingdom Metazoa; phylum Chordata; class Amphibia; order Caudata; family Salamandridae; genus Triturus; species Triturus cristatus. The sequence goes on from NC_140593.1 coordinate 125,369,399, forward strand.
CCACATCACATATCAATATCAACACCATCCTGGAAGAAAGTGCTAGATCTGGTCTTCCATGTGGTGATTGTGCACCACTATTGGCAAGATAAAGCGCCCTGGTGGCTCTTGCCCCTGGGTGAGGAGACTGGGAGGTCTGGTGCGCTTAAAGCCCTACATGGTGTCTGCCACACAGGTTCCAGACTCAAATGGACTTAGGTGGTTGCATCAGTCACTGGAGAGGCTGTTGTCTAAATGCCAACCTCCCTAGAGTAGCTTCTGAATTTCTTAACTAGTGAGGAAATGGTTTGACAGGGGTCAAAGGACATACAAAGCATTCCAGGCAGAATCAATTTTTTTGCAGAACAGGTGTGACCATTGGAAAAGACTAACTCTCCAGAAGACCCAGTGCAGCACATCCACACATTGCGGTGAAGCACCACACTGGTGTAATTTGCCCTTCCCTGACAAGCAGTGGTATCAAGGCCAGCACAATCAAGTATTGGACTGCATCTTATTCAAAATGACTTATTTGTGCCTGTGAGGCACTAGGATCTTCAGGAAGTGCCAGCAACGTCACTGAGAAAATACCTCTTTTTTTTTTTAATGGTCATACCCAAAGGTTTTGGACTGCTGCAGCTAGTTTATCGACTCAGAGTGCACGGAGGCCTGGTAATCAGACATCAGTGCCTATGTCCATGACCTGCAAATGCTGCAAATGGGCACTGACAGAAAACTACTTCCGATTTGAGGAACTACTCTTCCAACAACAACACGGTACTAGCATGGGGAGCACCTTTGCGTCGAGTGTGGTGGGTCTGTATGTCTATCACCTTAAAGCACAAAAGATTCTTTCAGACCTTAACCCACTTCGAGGAAAAATTTCAGAATGGAAGAGATACATTGATGACATTCTGGTAATATGGAATGGCGATGAAACAGAAGCCAACACTTTCATTGAATGGCTAAACCTACAGGATCCCTTCCTGAAGTTCACCCACACCAAAAGTAGGTCTGAGTTAGTATTTTTAGACCTCAACATCTTTGCATCAGGTGGGAAGTTAAAAACAACAACACATTTTAAAACTACCGCTAAGAATTGCCTCCTACTATATGAGAGCTTCCACTCACGCCATCTCAAGGAAATCCTTCCCTTTGGACAGTTTCTCAGATTGAGGAGAAATTGTACAGAAACATCTGATTATGACAAACAAGCAAAGGAGCTAACCGAGTGCGAAACTACCCTCCCAAGACCATTGCAAAGGGAAAGAAAAGAGCAAGAAACAATCATAGAGATGCCCTGCTTGAAACCTATGAAAGGAATGAGAACGAGAAAGATAAAAGACCAACATGCATAACAACTTTGAACATAGCTTCAGACAACCTCTCAAAACTAGTAAAAAACATTGGCGGATCCTAAACAGTGGAACTCTAAACATACCGACACTAATGTTCTCACATAAAAGGGCTAAAAATCTGAAAGACCTATTAGTACACACTCGTCCAAAACCACAAATCAAAACCAACCAACAAGTATTAAGTACATTACCAACCGGCCACCATCTGTGTGGCAATTGTAGTGTCTGTCACCTCACTACCACCACCAAAAGAGTGTCCTTCAACACAGGCAAAACATGGGACTTGCGTAAAAATTCACTACCTGTAACACTATGGGAGTGATATACCTCATCACATGCGTGTGCGACCTACACTATGTAGGGATGACCACAAGAAAAATAAGCACAAGAATCTGTGAACACCGAAGTAACATCCGGTGCCACAGTGCAAGCACCAGGATGACGGCGCTTTTCAATGACACACAACATACCCCTAATGACATGCAATGGGTAGTCCTTGAGCATGTAAAACCATGCGATAACCTGACACAGGTCTTACTAGAAAAGGAACAAAGATGGGTTTTTAAACTACGCACAGACATTAGTGGGCTGAACGAAGGTATACCTTGGGGACATTTCCTCAGATGACCCAAGTATACACAATCCTGATATGATCCACTGTGGTGTAATAAACCAGCTACACCGGGTATAAAAGCGTAGGAATCGCGCCCAATCCGTTAGAAAACATAAAAAAGAGGACACTATAACTAAGAAAGTTAAGAATTTACTAAAAGAAGGGCAAAACTACTAGAGATTCTTATGTGTGTCACTCCTAAATGTATGTGTAAATGTTATACATCATGTTAAATATATTTGTCATGTATTTTCCCCAAGAAAAACACTCACTACAGTAAAAATATGATCAGGATACTTGTTTATCTAATTAACAACCCTTAATATGAATTATCAACCTTTATTTGCCAGACACGGGCTACCAAAAACATGCCCAATCCAAGATGGCCGCCGTTAACACCCTCCATGGAGGGTTCGATTCCTGATTAATCAAGGGGTTTCTGGTTTTTACAAAAATATGAGGTAAATGTTAGGAGTAGTATTTTGATTATTAAGAAATATTTTTCACACCTATAGTGAGCCTCATAACCAAATAGTTACAATTTGGGAATAACAAATCCCAAAAAATGGCGCGCGCATTGTGCCAAACTCAAGTTTTCAAACCATACACGCACTAGTCTTTTAACAACAATGCCAACATGACTTGGCGATTTACAGTATATAAAAACAGCACCGAGGCAGAGACACGCTAATATGCTGTCGAGCCTGGGACTTACAGGTCACACTGACTAAGGGATGCCGAGAACAGTAAGATTTACTTCGTTTTCTCTCATAACAGGAACCCGATTTGGTGGTTATTTAAAACAGATCCAGCAGAGAGAAAATACTCTAATCCTAATGCGATTGGTGTTTCTTCCACTTTTCTCTCCACATTTTTAGGGTCCTACAGGCCCCTCCACCCAGACAGAGCATGGGGCATATTAGGCTACCAGATAAGCATGCTGATATGTCTATATGGTTGTACAACGTTACATGTTGAGTGTGTGTTTACTGTCACGAAGCTTGCCCAGGAAGATGAGTGTTTTTAAAAGGTGGTGGTTTATTAAAAGGTGGTGTTTTGTAACCAGTTCCGTTTTCTCTAGACTGGAGATTTGTGTGATGATAACATAAAAACAAGCACTACTAACTGTTCCTTTTTAATAACATTAGATCACTTTCTTATTTTATTTTGAAAGGCACTGACAAGATGAGTGTGCCAACACGCAAATACCAGCACCTGCCCATTGAGGCAGGATGTATTTTTCTAACCTGCATTTCTTTTTCTCTAATACAGATACTACGTGTTCATCAATAACCGTATGTATATAACCAAGTGTGCTCAATAGGCACACGTTATTAGTCTAATTTTTCACCTTAATTTAAGTTTTTGCACGGAGTGGTACACGTGGGGCTAGATCCCATGCTGTCCTGAAGAAGAGGTTAGGGGATACCTCGAAACATGTTGACAAAATAATAGGCAATATAACCACATAACAGTTATATTTTTCCCTGTTATTAACCCCTTTTCATCTTACCAGCTAGGAGAACCGAGCTCACCTTAACGCCGCCATCGCCAAGAGTCCGTACAGACCACACGGTTGTGCCGCCACCGCCACGAGTCATCGCCAGCCAGATCCCGCGCCGCCGCACAACGGGACTACGAATCCCGGCAGCACTTGCGGCGGCGCACAGCACGCACGCATCAACGGCGCCAGGAGGCGCATAAAATCAGCGTAAGGCCGGCGGAGCGGGGGGAACCGAGCTCACCTTAACGCCGCCATCGCCAAGAGTCCGTACAGACCACACGGTTGTGCCGCCACCGCCAAGAGTCATCGCCAGCCAGATCCCGCGCCGCCGCACAACGGGACTACGAATCCCGGCAGCACTTGCGGCGGCGCACAGCACGCACGCATCAACGGCGCCAGGAGGCGCATAAAATCAGCGTAAGGCCGGCGGAGCGGGGGGAACCGAGCTCACCTTAACGCCGCCATCGCCAAGAGTCCGTACAGACCACACGGTTGTGCCGCCACCGCCAAGAGTCATCGCCAGCCAGATCCCGCGCCGCCGCACAACGGGACTACGAATCCCGGCAGCACTTGCGGCGGCGCACAGCACGCACGCATCAACGGCGCCAGGAGGCGCATAAAATCAGCGTAAGGCCCGCTTCGCGGGACGCCCGGGGCGAAGCCCGGGCAAAGGGCGGGCCCTCTACGGCCCTCATCGGCAGGAAGAGGCAGGGGCAGGGCCATACACGCTGCAGGAGTCATATCGGACATCATTGTACAAGTAAGTTGAGCCTATAGAAGTCCCCACATTTATTTTATTGCACGAACTGCGGTTACATGATAAGTCATGCCTAAAAAAGTTGTTACAGTCCAACACAACAAGATGAACAATTATTTGGTTCAGACTGTACAGAAGATTAATACGCAAAGGAGGGAGTCATTGGGGCTGAGCCAATCACCGGATTTGCTCTGTTTGTCCCCACCCACTTTCGCTACTATTTCGTCTGATGAAATTAACACACAAGATGTTTTTAGCGCAACCACGTCAGCAGACACTGTTTCCCAAGTCATACCTGATATCCCGGACAATGCAACCCCGGCTTCAGAAGACTCGTTTATTGAGGGTAATATAAATGATTTGAATGACATTAATTCTGACCAAGATGCACAGTCTCAGACGTCCCAGGTGCCTACTTTTGACCTAACTCCTACAGCCCATGAAGTTAGACCCAAACGTCAATGCACTAAGATCCCTCCAAAGCGGGGTGGTCTACGTTCTGGGGCTAAATGGAAGAGGGTTAATACCTCAAATTGCATACAAATGAATCACGCTGAGGATCCTTCTATTTGTTCTATTGAAGAAGCCCTTTTTGACAAAATCGCGGATTTTATTGAGACTAAAATTAATTCCATTATCAAACCCCTCATATCCAAGATTGATAAATTACAAGCAGAGGTTAAGAAGCTGGGTGGTTATCAAAACACAGTTGCAAGCGGCATTGAAAATTTAACCACGCTAGTTACTCTTCTGAACAATAACCATGGGGAAGCCGCTGACGGAACTACTCTGGGTGTTGGAGAGGGAACAGGGCCTTCTGGGGAGAATCCATCGACACTGATTTCCAACGCCGTTGTTGGGAGCTCTACGCTCCAGTGCCCCCCAGCAAACCCAATCCCCGCGGCGAATGTTCCCCACATGCAAACATTACAACCCCATACTTCTACGTCGGATCCCCTGCAATTTATCGTTGAAGCCACACCCGTGGTGTTAGTCCTTGCAAATGTCCCTCCATTAGAAAGAGGCACGGTGGAAAGTTCTAACTCACTGTGTAGCAAAGCCCTACATTGGTTAACCAGTAATATGCGGCTAGCTCCAGGAGGACAGCAACATCTAGCAAGTGTAATTAAATCAGCAACTAGGGTTTCTTGGCTGGGAAACCGGCCAAGAAAATTCAAAGGTGACTGTGTGGCTGTGAGCTTTTCAAATCAACATGTTCTTCCTAATATTCTTGCAAATATCCTTCCCCCTCAACGAAGACAAGGTACTGTGGTTCCCCTTACTTTGAAATTCTTTTATGGGGAACAGCAGAACGTATCAATCCCAAGGACTCCTGTTCTAGGATGGAACACAAATTGGGATCTTCACTCTAGATGGGGACAAGATATAAGGAATAATGCACCAGCCCACCGACAACAACCCTTTGTATTTAATCCAGTTACACAACCTTTAGAACTGTTTAACCGTTTTGCGCCACTATCTTTTATGGATCAAAATGATTGACTTTTGCCAAGTCAAACTAATGATGTTGAGGGACCACATCCGGCTCCCGTTTTATCACTTCAGTTCTCTGCAGGCAATAGGGCCTGTAGAATTATGAGCTGGAACATTGCTGGGCTTAGAACCAAATTTAAAGACAAAATGTGGTTGGACAAAATCAGGAGTTATGACATTCTTGCTTTCCAGGAAACTTGGGAAACGTTAAGAGTGTTTGGCCCTAGATGGCTACTCTCACTTTTCAGTACCTGCAGTCCCCAGTAAAGCAGGAAGAGCTAGGGGTGGGTTAGCTGTGTATATTTCTCTTGACGTTAAAGGTAAACCTAGATACATCCAGTCTAAATCCAAAAATTGTTTAATGGTTGAATTGACTTTATAAAACTGTAACCCTATTTTATTTGTAAACTTTTATAATTCTTCGACCAGTCAATTTCCTAACGAGCATTTGTTATCCTTAGAGGATTTCTTATCTACTCATATTGAGAATAGCTGTTTCGAGTATGAGGTAATCCTTATGGGAGATTTTAACATCCATCCCTGCCTGGCAGGTTGTCAGAGGGAAACTGAGATACTTCCTTTTTATCCCTCATCTCCGCATTTTGAACACACTCCAAGCGGAGAGATTTTGGAATCATTTTTGGCCACCCTCAACCTTTATGAATTTTGTACCTGCTCAAATGATTTGAGGCTACCAACATATGTGGGTCATGATTCTGGTACAATTATTGATTACATTTTTGTTTCCTTAAGTATTCTACCTAAAACATTTGCTTATATGGTAGAAACTTCTGTTTTTAGCGATCACAATCCTGTGATTTTAGAGGTTTTAGCATATGGAGTCCTGGAAAATAGGAAGATTGACACATTGTGCGCGACAGGTCTTGCGCTAAAAGATCAAAATCGTAGGCTGAAATGGGACCAAGTTATCCCAACATCCTTTTTACAGGAGACATTGGCCAAAGTTGTTGATGAAATTGCCATTTGTTTAGATAACGAAAACCCGAGTGCCAAAATGGTTGATGCCTTTGGTGTCATATGTCATCAAGTTAATTCAGATTTGACTATAAAGGCAAAGTTAAACAAACCAACGGGCCCTAGATGGTTTGACACAAACTGTTCTAGGGCCCATTCAGCCTTTCTTAAGGCCTTAAAGTGTAAACCCAGAGACAGAGTACTGATAGCATCATTGAGGAAACAATATAATCTTGCTATTAGGAAGAGGAAATCTGAGATTAAAAATGAGGCTTGGAATGATTTGTTACTGCCCGAGACACAGAAAGATAGTGCTAAATTTTGGGCAGTCATAAATCACCCATATTTTGTGGGACTAGATAATCAAAGAGCTGACTGTATTATCCCAGACGAACAGTGGGTGTCACATTTTAGTAACATTTATAGTCAAACTCACACCACAATAGATTGTGAAACAACAGTATTAAAATCATTGACTCATATTCCTCCCTTTACTCAGGAAGAGGTGATACTTGCAATAAAAGACACACTTTGCAAAAAGGCACCGGGGCCAGACGGGGTCCCTGCGGACTTCTTTAAGAGCGCTCCTCAACTTAGCTCAAAAATTTTAACTAATATTTTTAATGCTACAAGGGAATTTATTTTCCCCCCCAGTTGGGCAATTTCGACCATTGTGCCAATCTTCAAGAAAGGACAGAGGACAGACCCGGCCTGTTACAGGCCTATCTCTCTTATTGATTCGAGTGTCAAAATCCTGGGGAGAGTCCTGTTAGGCAGATTGTCCACGATTTTAGAAAGTAAGGGTATTTTATCTAATGCACAATATGGCTTTAGAGCCAAAAGAGGAACTTTAGATCAGTGCCTAAACCTAGAGCTAATTATAAACAAATATGTAGTCGCTAGGGGTGGTTCACTGTACATGGCCTTTATGGACCTCTCCTCAGCTTTTGACCTGGTTAACAGGTCAAGGCTGTGGGGGATCCTTTTGGGCATGGGCCTTGACCCACCTTTAGTCGATTACTTAGCCGAGCTACATAAGGATCTTATGACTTCAGTTAGAGTCACTAGGGAAGGAAGATGCACCTGCCTCTTTAAGTCTGAGAGGGGGGTTAGGCAAGGGTGTATACTCGCCCCCCTCCTCTTCACCCTATATATTAATGACCTTGAGGCAGTAATGCGAACATCACATAGTGATATTCCGCGCGCAGGGGAGACAAAGATACCTGTCCTCCTGTACGCGGACGATGCTGTTCTTCTTGCACGCTCTGGAGTTGCATTGAATAAACTTCTTTTATCTTTTGGAGCTTTTATGGCATCTTTGGACATGAAAATTAATACAGAAAAATCACATGTAATGATCGCTGGACAAGCAGGCAGAAAAAAAAAGATGCTAACATTTTATTGCGTGGGGAAGGAGGTTAAGAGAGTTCCTTCTTTCCCATACTTAGGAGTGACTTTTGACGAAAAGGGCACTTGGGGCCCCCAGCTTCTGGTTAAAAGTAGCGCTGTTGCTAGAGCGACCGCAGGGTTGTTGGGTTTTGCCAAAAAACTGGGCGCTCGTCCTATGGAAAGCATAATTAAAGTTTATAAAGCAAAATGCTTGTCAGTCGCCCAGTATGGCTCTATTATTTGGGGATATATTAATTCCACTAAAATACAGAATGTAGAAAATTCATTTTTAAGATCTCTCCTTTCTGTTCCCCAATCAACCCCGACATTTGCACTACATACAGAGGTAGGCTTGGGCTACATATCTGATACTTTAAAATTAGCCCCAGTGATTGGCTGGCTAAAAATCTGGCTTAACCAGGAGCTCACATTAAATCACATCATTTTAAAAGACTGTTTAGCCCTGGACAGAGCACTTAAAATCCCATGGGTAAGATATGTGAGAACTCAGCTGTCCCTAGCAGGCCGTCCGGAGCTCTTCTCATCTCCAGATGAAATAACTCATGAAGATTTAAAATTAGTTAAAAATACCCTGTTAAATCTATATGCTCTGGAAAGGGAAGCACAAGAGCTAAAAAAACCCATGGTAAGGAAACATTATTTGCTTACCTCTGTTCCTGGAATGGAACCATACCTTCTTTGGGTAACAAACCCTTACCATCGTTTTCTCTTAACGAGATTTCGTTTCGACTTAATTCACTTTATATTGGGTAATTTTGGAACTTGGGCCAGACCTGATGACGCTGAACCATGCGATTGCGATTGTTTTTCAGTTCAGGCTACGATGCATTTTATTATGTTTTGCGGTCATTATACTGAGATTAGAAAAAGATACTTGCTCCCTATTTTACGTACTCAGGGCTTTATTCAGGTAAAACCAGCCCTGTTGTTTTTGCAACTTCTTCCTAATATAAAAGTAGCCTTCGCTGTCGCTAGTTTTCTAGTGGCAGGAGCACGTCTAAATAAGTTCCAAATAAGGCACAGGCACTTTATCTCAGAAAAATGAATTTCCTCTCTTTTTTAATAAACCCTTCTTTTTATCTTTTTTAAAATATTTATGTATGTTTTATTGTATAAATTTAATGTTTCTTTTTTTTTTTTTTGATAATTGTATGCAAATTTAATGATCTGATGAAATGTTATGTATTTTTGCTCGATCTTTTATGATTTTTAATAATCGAATAAAGATAATTGACTGACTGACTACCAGCTAGGAGTAGGAATAAATTGTTAACTCACTAGTTAGGTATTTTTAACTAACACAAACACCACTCTCCCAACACTGCACAACAAATAGTTTCACACAAAAAAGTGCTCCTACGTAAATCTTGCAAGTCGTAGCACGCCCCAAGCAGTAGATGCTTGGGATGGCCCCAATGATGAAGCATGTCACCTAGGGGCAACCCTGGGTGAGTGAGGGGACTCTAGAAAAGCATTTTTCTTTTCTAAATTGTTGAGGCTCACCAATTTGGTGAACCCACTGTCTGTTGACTTAGGCTAGTTTCTCATGATCCATTATCTATGGATCAAATGAGTGTACTTTAATGATATAGGAGGATGAACCTAGCCTGAACCGCCTTCTCCCTCTTATTCTGACAAATATGTCCATGACCCAACCTTCATGTTTGTATGCTTGATTTATTTCTATGTGATTGGCATAAGCTCACTTACTTATGCGCCCCTAGTAGAAGATGCCCACGGCATGTAAGTTAGAGGGTCACACCAGGTACTGCTGCACTGGTTGTGCCATACTGTGTATGCCCAGGGACAATGTGGCTAGTAGACTGTCACCGCAGACTGGAAGGGCAGTTTTCAAACTGCAAACTTGACTTTGCCATCTAAAGTAATGACAAAGCCAAGTCCTTGCTTTTTAATATATGTAAGTCACACCTAAGGTAGGCCTATGAAGCCCTAAGACAATGTGCTGTATATTACAAAAGCAGGATGTGTCTTACATCTTCCAAAAGTGATGAATGAATGACGTGACTTGTAAAGCACAAGGCTACTATTAGAGCGTTTTGGCACTAGGTAGCCCACTTCGAGGAAAGTAGGCAGATTTTACTCTTAAACAGATGGGTTTTTAAATGTTTCCGAAACAATTTATTTTGGGCATGCATCTTATGGGGAGAGGAAGAGCATTCCAGTGTTTGGCAGCAAGGACTGAACAGGCCAAGCCACCCCATTTCTTCCTTTTGATACAGGGTATTGTCAAGAGATGAGCTATCTGCTAACAGAGAGGTCGTTGAGGGCAGAACCTGTATAGTCTTACCTGGAGGTAGGTGGGACCTGTTTTGTAGTAGACTGCATGAGCAACCACCAGGGCTTTGAAGATAATCCTTTTTTCACAGGGAGCCAGTGTACCTTGGGTGCCATGCCTGCAAGGCAATGACTGAGACCTAGGTAATTCACCCCTCTAGCAGGGTGTACTAGACTACAGGTGAGGGTACAGCTGCAGGAGCCCTGTCCATTCTTAGACATTGTAAGTGCAGTAAAGCCCTAAAGAGTACATGTCTGAGAGTAGGTCATTACGAACTCCACAGCTCCATAATGGCTTTACTGAAACCTGGGAATTTTGGTAGCAAACCTCTCAGCACATTAAACCACACTGATGCAAGTGTGGGATTTAATGTAAAATGCACTCAGAGGACATCTTAAAGATGACCCTGGAAAGACCAGCGTTACAACAAACAAATGATGGACGGAATGCTGACAATGCAGACATTCTCCCCCAGTCAAGATATCTGGGTTAAATCCATCGTTCTTTTGCCCACTACGCCACCCCAGTTTAGACATTGCCATATGCAAATCAGTCTTGACCCTGTGCCTCATGGGAACAGTCCAGCCCGAACTGCCAAGCCATGTCTTCCCTGGACCGGAATCAAGCATCCTAGGACCGGTTTCTGGCTATCAGCCGTCATCAGCCAGGATAGCTTGACTCCAGTGGCGTAGTGATCACGGGTCCCACGTCTGGGAATACCCATCCCACTTAGGGCGAAAAGCGTTACAACAAACAAATGATGGACGGAATGCTGACAATGCAGACATTCTCCCCCAGTCAAGAGATCTGGGTTAAATCCATCGTTCTTTTGCCCACTACGCCACCCCAGTTTAGACATGGCCATATGCAAATCAGTCTTGACCCTGTGCCTCATGGGAACAGTCCAGCCCGAACTGCCAAGCCATGTCTTCCCTGGACCGGAATCAAGCATCCTAGGACCGGTTTCTGGCTATCAGCCGTCATCAGCCAGGATAGCTTGACTCCAGTGGCGTAGTGATCACGGGTCCCACGTCTGGGAATACCCATCCCACTTAGGGCGAAAAGCGTTACAACAAACAAATGATGGACGGAATGCTGACAATGCAGACATTCTCCCCCAGTCAAGAGATCTGGGTTAAATCCATCGTTCTTTTGCCCACTACGCCACCCCAGTTTAGACATGGCCATATGCAAATCAGTCTTGACCCTGTGCCTCATGGGAACAGTCCAGCCCGAACTGCCAAGCCATGTCTTCCCTGGACCGGAATCAAGCATCCTAGAACCGGTTTCTGGCTATCAGCCGTCATCAGCCAGGATAGCTTGACTCCAGTGGCGTAGTGATCACGGGTCCCACGTCTGGGAATACCCATCCCACTTAGGGCGAAAAGCGTTACAACAAACAAATGATGGACGGAATGCTGACAATGCAGACATTCTCCCCCAGTCAAGAGATCTGGGTTAAATCCATCGTTCTTTTGCCCACTACGCCACCCCAGTTTAGACATGGCCATATGCAAATCAGTCTTGACCCTGTGCCTCATGGGAACAGTCCAGCCCGAACTGCCAAGCCATGTCTTCCCTGGACCGGAATCAAGCATCCTAGGACCGGTTTCTGGCTATCAGCCGTCATCAGCCAGGATAGCTTGACTCCAGTGGCGTAGTGATCACGGGTCCCACGTCTGGGAATACCCATCCCACTTAGGGCGAAAAGCGTTACAACAAACAAATGATGGACGGAATGCTGACAATGCAGACATTCTCCCCCAGTCAAGAGATCTGGGTTAAATCCTTCTTTCTTTTGCCCACTACGCCACCCCAGTTTAGACATGGCCATATGCAAATCAGTCTTGACCCTGTGCCTCATGGGAACAGTCCAGCCCGAACTGCCAAGCCATGTCTTCCCTGGACCGGAATCAAGCATCCTAGGACCGGTTTCTGGCTATCAGCCGTCATCAGCCAGGATAGCTTGACTCCAGTGGCGTAGTGATCACGGGTCCCACGTCTGGGAATACCCATCCCACTTAGGGCGAAAAGCGTTACAACAAACAAATGATGGACGGAATGCTGACAATGCAGACATTCTCCCCCAGTCAAGAGATCTGGGTTAAATCCATCGTTCTTTTGCCCACTACGCCACCCCAGTTTAGACATGGCCATATGCAAATCAGTCTTGACCCTGTGCCTCATGGGAACAGTCCAGCCCGAACTGCCAAGCCATGTCTTCCCTGGACCGGAATCAAGCATCCTAGGACCGGTTTCTGGCTATCAGCCGTCATCAGCCAGGATAGCTTGACTCCAGTGGCGTAGTGATCACGGGTCCCACGTCTGGGAATACCCATCCCACTTAGGGCGAAAAGCGTTACAACAAACAAATGATGGACGGAATGCTGACAATGCAGACATTCTCCCCCAGTCAAGAGATCTGGGTTAAATCCATCGTTCTTTTGCCCACTACGCCACCCCAGTTTAGACATGGCCATATGCAAATCAGTCTTGACCCTGTGCCTCATGGGAACAGTCCAGCCCGAACTGCCAAGCCATGTCTTCCCTGGACCGGAATCAAGCATCCTAGAACCGGTTTCTGGCTATCAGCCGTCATCAGCCAGGATAGCTTGACTCCAGTGGCGTAGTGATCACGGGTCCCACGTCTGGGAATACCCATCCCACTTAGGGCGAAAAGCGTTACAACAAACAAATGATGGACGGAATGCTGACAATGCAGACATTCTCCCCCAGTCAAGAGATCTGGGTTAAATCCATCGTTCTTTTGCCCACTACGCCACCCCAGTTTAGACATGGCCATATGCAAATCAGTCTTGACCCTGTGCCTCATGGGAACAGTCCAGCCCGAACTGCCAAGCCATGTCTTCCCTGGACCGGAATCAAGCATCCTAGGACCGGTTTCTGGCTATCAGCCGTCATCAGCCAGGATAGCTTGACTCCAGTGGCGTAGTGATCACGGGTCCCACGTCTGGGAATACCCATCCCACTTAGGGCGAAAAGCGTTACAACAAACAAATGATGGACGGAATGCTGACAATGCAGACATTCTCCCCCAGTCAAGAGATCTGGGTTAAATCCATCGTTCTTTTGCCCACTACGCCACCCCAGTTTAGACATGGCCATATGCAAATCAGTCTTGACCCTGTGCCTCATGGGAACAGTCCAGCCCGAACTGCCAAGCCATGTCTTCCCTGGACCGGAATCAAGCATCCTAGGACCGGTTTCTGGCTATCAGCCGTCATCAGCCAGGATAGCTTGACTCCAGTGGCGTAGTGATCACGGGTCCCACGTCTGGGAATACCCATCCCACTTAGGGCGAAAAGCGTTACAACAAACAAATGATGGACGGAATGCTGACAATGCAGACATTCTCCCCCAGTCAAGAGATCTGGGTTAAATCCATCGTTCTTTTGCCCACTACGCCACCCCAGTTTAGACATGGCCATATGCAAATCAGTCTTGACCCTGTGCCTCATGGGAACAGTCCAGCCCGAACTGCCAAGCCATGTCTTCCCTGGACCGGAATCAAGCATCCTAGGACCGGTTTCTGGCTATCAGCCGTCATCAGCCAGGATAGCTTGACTCCAGTGGCGTAGTGATCACGGGTCCCACGTCTGGGAATACCCATCCCACTTAGGGCGAAAAGCGTTACAACAAACAAATGATGGACGGAATGCTGACAATGCAGACATTCTCCCCCAGTCAAGAGATCTGGGTTAAATCCATCGTTCTTTTGCCCACTACGCCACCCCAGTTTAGACATGGCCATATGCAAATCAGTCTTGACCCTGTGCCTCATGGGAACAGTCCAGCCCGAACTGCCAAGCCATGTCTTCCCTGGACCGGAATCAAGCATCCTAGGACCGGTTTCTGGCTATCAGCCGTCATCAGCCAGGAAAGCTTGACTCCAGTGGCGTAGTGATCACGGGTCCCACGTCTGGGAATACCCATCCCACTTAGGGCGAAAAGCGTTACAACAAACAAATGATGGACGGAATGCTGACAATGCAGACATTCTCCCCCAGTCAAGAGATCTGGGTTAAATCCATCGTTCTTTTGCCCACTACGCCACCCCAGTTTAGACATGGCCATATGCAAATCAGTCTTGACCCTGTGCCTCATGGGAACAGTCCAGCCCGAACTGCCAAGCCATGTCTTCCCTGGACCGGAATCAAGCATCCTAGGACCGGTTTCTGGCTATCAGCCGTCATCAGCCAGGATAGCTTGACTCCAGTGGCGTAGTGATCACGGGTCCCACGTCTGGGAATACCCATCCCACTTAGGGCGAAAAGCGTTACAACAAACAAATGATGGACGGAATGCTGACAATGCAGACATTCTCCCCCAGTCAAGAGATCTGGGTTAAATCCATCGTTCTTTTGCCCACTACGCCACCCCAGTTTAGACATGGCCATATGCAAATCAGTCTTGACCCTGTGCCTCATGGGAACAGTCCAGCCCGAACTGCCAAGCCATGTCTTCCCTGGACCGGAATCAAGCATCCTAGGACCGGTTTCTGGCTATCAGCCGTCATCAGCCAGGATAGCTTGACTCCAGTGGCGTAGTGATCACGGGTCCCACGTCTGGGAATACCCATCCCACTTAGGGCGAAAAGCGTTACAACAAACAAATGATGGACGGAATGCTGACAATGCAGACATTCTCCCCCAGTCAAGAGATCTGGGTTAAATCCATCGTTCTTTTGCCCACTACGCCACCCCAGTTTAGACATGGCCATATGCAAATCAGTCTTGACCCTGTGCCACTGGTGTGGTTTTTGAATGGATACTTGCCATTTGCCACTACCAGACAGGTTTCTGGACTCCTGGGTAGCGGGCTTCCGCTCTCTGGGTCCAGAAACATAGCCCATCCTGGGCAGAGGAGTCATGCCTCCTCTCCAAGGATGAGATGAGCTGGGTCCACGAAGGGAGAGCTTCAAAGGCCTGCCGCCTTTGTTAGCTGACCCTGCCTTTTGCTGCCCCCAGCAACTAGCTCCCACTGGTTCTGGCCCCCACTTTGGGCGAGAGAATGGGTGGGAAAACCAAGTTAAGAAGAGAGGTGTGCCCACCTTTGCCAACCCCACCCCTCAGGTGGGGGAGGTAAGGTGAAGCACACATCTCAGTCCCCTACATCTTGAAGATGAGGGGACACAGCCAATCAGAGAGGCTCATGACCCCCTCCCACTAGAAGGTTGCATAATAGGGTGTGTACTCACCCCAAGGAAGGCACATGTTGGTCTTAACTTGCACACACCTGCAACACCCCTAAATGTAATACTTAAGGGCGACTGAACCTTGCATTCTAAGATTCGGGAAAAAGGACCGAAGAGTCATGCTGAACAGGAAAGTGTACAACAACTGCTTTGTCCCCAGCCCACCAGCCTGTCCAGACTTCGACCTGCTGTTGTGTAGTTACCACTAATCCGTAGGAACTGCACGTTTGTTGGAAAACAAACTTTGAGTGAGGTGCCTAGACTGATTCAGAGCACCCCCGCAGGATATGTTGGCCTAGAGACCAGATAGCTCACAGTGCCACCATAAGTCCCCCTTACCTTACCAGGAAGCAAATTGTTTCTGTCAACCACTGAACATGACAACCCTTGCCCTTCAGGGATCGTGGAAACAGATCAGAACCTTTCGCCTAGTCACTCAGGTTTACTAATACTCACAAAAATATAGTGAATACACAGTGGGACGTTTTCTATATATTTATTGAACCAACGTTAGTTTTGTATAGAATACATGTGCTGCGATAATCAGTAGAGAGAAGCAGATGAAGGTGATTACAAGCACCAAAAGAGTAAATAGCAGATATAGTTCTACCATGGTGCTAAAACAGTGTATATATCAAGGCATATATGCAAGGCAGTATTCAGAAGTACTCCTACTATTCAAACCCTACTCTGTGTGTACCTACACTGTGTGTAGGTGTGAAGTTAAGGATCCCCCTAAGGAACGATTCAACCCCATTACCTGGCGGGAGAGAATGGAGTCACCCATCTTGGTCATGAACTGGATACCCCTCACCGAGATGTCACACTGCTGCATGGTGTCTGCTGAAGTTCCTCCTTTGCTAATCTTTTGGGGTGCTCATTATTTATATATTATTATGAGGTGCAAATAGATTATTGAAGATATGGATATGTAGATAGCCCTGTCACCCCGTGGATGAAGTTAGAACAACTTTTGTACATAGTGCGTCAAGAGGCCTTGTACATGGTGTATGAGGCATTGTGATAATGTAATGCGAAGCTAGATGTGTAAACAAAGTAGTTTGAGAAACTAATCCAACTTTGTCGCACATCTCAAATATGTGCAAAAAGTAACAGCAGAAATGTTATTGTGCAGAATTAGGACAATGTAAGAAAAATGTGTAGCTCTGTTACTTGGGCCTAACCCTGGCACATAACACCCACTCCTCATACTAATAGTCGATATATAAAAGCTGTTTGAAAGCCAGGCCATAATGAAAATATAACCAAAAAGGCCTAAAACCACTTTTAAAATGATCTAAAAGCAATCGTTCCTTTAAAATTTTCATAAAAGCCTTTAAAATTATTGATACTATTTGAACTCCCGAGCACTTAAAGTGTTGTTTATAAAAAAAAATCATTCCCACCACACGGAAAAGCCAATTTTATGTTCCGAGCGGTAGACGCAACATTGCTGTTGCTCGTAACCGCAGACCACATTCCCAGAGGCGCACCTCGAAGCAGGTTTATGCAGCAACGGGGATTCCATCAAGTTCCCACAACATCCCCTGAGGGAGGGACTGCATCCTGTAAGTATATCGTAGAGCCGGTGTCCATTTCACTAGGAGCCAAAGCATCCCAGGGTGTCTTGAAGAATGCACTCATCAGCAATGGAATATGCGGACAACAATGCCCATGGGCATTTAAGTGGTCCATCAGTACCTCAATGTCCAGTGGCGCAACCAATTGGGATCTGAGGCATAGATTCAATACGCATTCATGGCTGCAAAGCAGGCAGCGGAACATAGGTTGTACGCAGAGAAGCCAAACAGGCCTGAAGGACAAGAACCAGTGCTGTTTCAGTTCTCGAAGCAGAGGTGTGCCAAAGCAGTGTACCATCTGTTCACGGAATTGCAGCACAAGCAGGGCTGTCTCCATTTCAGGTTGAACTTGGATGTCCATTGCAGAGTAGAACATTTTTAAAAAACAGGATTCCCACCATAAGTAGCAAGACAAGCGGGAGCCCTTCAAAAACGCTTCCCAACAGTCTATGAAAGATGGTATACTCCAAAAATCGTCTGAAAGCTGCTAGCCAGTCCAGAGCCGATACATTTAAAAAGGTGCACTATTTCCTTCGTATCAGACATACTAAAGATACGGAGGACCAGCTCCCCAAAATGCAGCTGGAAGTTAGTTTGAAGTAGTGACTGTATCTCAGACGAGGACTTTGCAACCTGGAGGTCAAACAACTCTCTGGCTGACCTTAAGGCCACATATTTTTGAAAAGTATGCCTTTCAGTTTGCTCAGAGAATCAAATCATATGTTGGAAACATTTATCGAAGGCCATAGTGTTGTCTCTCTAACTGTGCGGGCAGGTGGAAACAGTACTTGTGTGCAACAATTGACTATGGGGTTAACCGTTACCAGCAAGCGATGCTGGTTCCATTCCACAGCAACTTTGATTATTCAACATCAAATAGCTCCCATTCAAGAGCAGCTTGAAGACCGGATGAATCACTGCAGCCGGGGAACCCTTCAGATAATAGGCCAAGTTCACAACTGAAGCATTGCATGCCCCATGAAGAGAAATGTCCTTGCAAACTAAGGACCGCTTAACGCATCCTCACAGTCAGAGCCACTAAGGAAAGCTTCTGTGTCCCCATTCCAGCATCTAAACATGAATTGTAACTCCCAATACTTGTGAACATAGCCTTCCCCTAGCGCTTCATATCTGCCTACCTGTCGGTATTGTAGACAATATTGGAATTGGAGCGTTGTGACCAGCAGGGTGATGTAACCATGGATTATCCAGTCTGTGGATGGTGTCTCAGCCACGGTGAAAGGTAATTGATCTAATTTTTAAATGTGGAACATGGTATATTTTGCATCTCATCGTGCCATTACTATCTGCCTTTCTGTTAGATCCTATGCAGAATACAGATTTGTACCATTGATGTAATGCCATAACACGTGGCCAGAACATATTTGCAACGTCCAGCTCAATATTACAATGGACCGTAGTTGTGACGGCCCATGCTGTAAAACATACATATCTTGCTGTATTATGTCAATTGCAGGCAATACTATGTTGCCCAGCAAATAAATCCTGGATGATAATGTGGTCATACCGTTGTCGACTACAGCCAATGCCTTTTCTAAGTCGATCTCATGCAATCTCTCAGCAGCATCCTGTTGAGACATTTTCCACAGCTTGTTGAATATTCTATACAAAAGCGCTTTGAACGTGGGTTCTGGGGACCTAATAGAAGATCCCCGAGATCCATGAGAGTGTTGCTTCACCTGACCGACTAATTAGGTCTTTAGCCAATCAAGGCACACCTTCCCAAAACTATATGATGTCACCACCACATAGTGTTCTGAATGTACATATCACTCATCAGGCCTATTGAACCTAAACCCTGCGGTGTTTCATGGGAATCTAGATTGACATCCATTAGTTTCGACAGGCCAAACCAACCATTTCTTCCACCTGGGGTCTGATGAACTAAAAGAACCATTACGTATCATGATATCTAGTGTATCCTCACCGAATATGTTAAGTGCTGCCATTTCTCAAAACATGAGAATGCGGGAGTACGAGGTATGTTCAAATCCTTCTTCTTCGCTATTTCAAGACAGGACGTTTGTTGCACTGTTTTATTCATAAACATTATTTTATGTGGCATGCTCTGAATAAAGCCTCCGTTCCCTGGCCCTGCCAGTCGTTTGCCCCCCAGACTGATTGTGTGCATGGTCTTTCCAAATGTTAAAACCCTCTACGGACAGTTGGGAAAGCAGAGTATATCAGCTTGGTGTTTATTAGATTATTTTTCTTTGCAGGTGTAGGTGCGAGCCTATAATAAGAGGCTGGGTCTGATGTGTCAAAACCAGAAAAATAAGCAAACATTTGTGCAAATGTTTTTTAACTACCTTTTGGCGGTGTTGGGCAGTGTTCCCATTGAGTACAATTATAACCAGCACATGGGATACTAGCTCTGTGCAAGAAATGGTGACCATAATGTTGATAACAGAACATGTCGCCAAAATTAGATGTACTATCATACAATTCATCATTAGAAAATGCAGCTGTTTGCTCTAGATCTGATCTGCAAGCAAAGTATTCAGAGTTTCAATGTCCCAATAATCAGAGAAAGTACTAGAGGGGATGATTTCATTTAAGGAAATTTTAAACAAATCTGTAATTTGTAAAAGATCAGTAGGACCATACACATCATACAATACCCTGCCCACACTATTCCTTACAGAACTGGAACTGCTGCAATGTTCACCAGGGACAGGTCCCTTAGTTCACAGTGTGATGATGCATGTGGCTTTAGAACCAAGTGCACAAGTTGTCCTGTAGAGCGTCCTGGGTGATGGTGTCCATTCAGGAGTAGGAGAAAAACAGTTAACAAACCAATCCAAAGCACCAGGAACAGAAATCCAATTGTAATCCAGATATGTATCCATGGAACAATAAAGTATGTCTTTCAGCCAATGATAGAGAGCATACACTCGTAGCTTGAAAGGGTGAAGCGGTGGTGGCAGTTCAGGTTCACTTGAATCTGGTGAGAAGTCATAATGCACGAAGAAGTCAGACGCTGTCCGGTCTATTTTTGGCAGCTCAGCAGGTTTTTAGAACTGGGAGATGACTCAATATGTAGCATAAGCACATAGACGTCAATTGTTTTAATTGAGATTCCTGTACTTGTTGCCTGTACAGTTGTAGTTACTTCAATAGGAACTATTGCTTCGTAGTTTACAGCTTCTCTTTGTAGAGGAAAATCTTCTATAGTTATTAAAGCTTACTTTGATGCTGCTCTAAGTGCCCCGGAATTCGTGATTGCCTGTAAAACAGCCAAATGTTCTTTGATGTCAAATGGTGTTTCCGCCACCACTGCGCTGACATTATCGAGGTCTGGTACCCACATTCTCAAACCACACGGAGTTCATTAGGAGTATGACCCCTCCCAGGGATTTTCTTGGCATGTTATTAAGTGCCCTCTGGACCCCATATAGGTGATTGACCCAAATGCCACCCAATCCTAATACTCTTGCTGTTAAGGACTGAATTAAGTCTTGGTTTTTCTTCTCAACTACTGAATTTCCCTCTGGATGGTAGGGGGAGGAGTATTACGAGCCCACACCCACACTTCCCATGCCTTCTTTGTGAGTCTGAGAGCTAAACGCCGGGCCCTGGGACGTCTACATTTCTGCCTAACAGATGTCCAAGACCGGAACTCCACGGCTAACGCAGCAATCACTCTGGTGAAATGAGCTCTTAAGCCTTCAAGGAAACTACTTCTTTGCCAGTGCATAGCAGATCTTGATGCAGAGAACTACTCATCGAGAGATGGTCCATTTCTGCACCGCCCAACCTTTCTCCACACCAACATACCCCACGAAGAGTTGGTCATCCATCCAGAACTCTTGTGTGCGGTCAAGTTAGAACGAGAACGCTAATTTTGGTTCCAGACAGTGGAGTGGCTCCTCTTTTTTCGAGGGATGTGGAGTAGAGTAGAAAGTGGGCAAGGTGACAGATTAGTCCACATGAAATGGTGTTATTCCTTTTGGCAGGAAAGAAGGCCTAGTGTGAAGCACCAGTTTGTCAGGAAAAACGGATAGGATGGGAGGTTTGGATGATAAAGCCTGCACATCACTAATCGCATTGACAGATGTAATTGCCACAAGAAAGGTTGTTTTGATGGTGAGCAGCCTGAGGGGACAATTGTGTAAAGTCTCGAAGGGAGCACACATCAGAAATGTGAGAACCAAATCAAGGTCCCACTGAGGCATAATGAAAGGGGTAGGTGGGAATACATGTAAAAGACCTTTTAGAAATCTATTTACAATGGGAGATTTAAATAAAGAGGGTTGGTCAGGCAGCCACAAGAAGGCAGACGGCAGAAAGATACCCTTTTAAAGTGCCCAGATCAGAGCCTTGCTGGGCAAATGTCAAAATAAAAAAAATATATATATATATCAGAAAGGGAGGCAGAAAGAGTGTCCGACTTTACTGTACAATAGGTTACAAACTTTTTCCATCGGCAGGCGTATACAGTCTTGGTGGATGCGTGCTTGGCTGCCAGAATAACATTACAGACTTCAAGTGGAAGGTTGAAAGTTATCAAGTGTCGCCGCTCAATCTCCACACATGAGTTGATAGGTTCGGGTGGAGAATCCTCCCCTGCTGCAGCAACAAAAGATCCTCGCGAAGTGGCAGCTGAACAGATGATCAATGCTCATGTTTAGTAGCTCAGGATACCAAACTCTCTGTGCCCTGTCTGGAACCACAAGAATGCCTTGGGCCCAGTCATTCCTGACCTTCTGGAGAACTCTGAGCAGGAGTGGTATGGACGGAAAGGCATACAGGAGGCCTGAGCTTCACTTGAGATGAAACACGTCTGAGCTGACATTGCGCATTCCCAGCAGAGGCGAACAGATCTAACCAAGGCTCTCACCAACTCTGGGTGGAGCCATCATTTGTGATCCGCTAGGCATTAACGGCTGAGTTCCTCCACCCTGTTGTTCAGGAAATCTGGCAGGTCATGAACCACCAGGGAAATGCCCTGCTGTTCCAGCCATGTCCATAGACGCAGGGCCTCTTGACAAAGGTTCCATGACTTCATTGCGCCCTCTTTGTTGCAGTGCCACATAGCAGTTGTGTTGTCCATGAGCACCTGTCACAGCCTTCCCTTGATGGAGGATAGGAAGGCTTTCATTGCCAGTCAGATCGTATGGCGCTCCAGCATTTGATGTGGAGTATGGATTCCACCGGAGACCAGAGTCCTCTGATCTACACCTCTCCCAGCTGGCTGTCGAGTCCCAGATGTGACGCATTGGTCACTACTGAGAGATCTGTTTGGGGAAGGGAGAGGGGGTGGCCCCTGACCCAATCGCCGTTCACTAGTTACCACTGCAGGTCCTTTGTAGTTCCCTCCGAGATCTGAACCATGTCTGATACTACACCCACCGGGACTTAAGGTCCCACAGCAAAGTTTGCATATCCCATCTGGCTCATGTTACTAGAAGGACGCAGGAGGCTCTGAGGCACAGCAGCCTCAGACTCAGTCTCATCGAAACCCAGGTTAGTGGCTGAAACATCGGTATCATAGCCTGAATATCCTGGACTCGCCACTTTGGGGGGGGGGGGGGGGGGGGGGGGGGGGGGGACACGACTGCACTGCGTAGAGAACAGCTCCAATGAAAGGGAGCATCTGAGAGGCAGTCAGGTGCGATTTTGGCATGTTGATACCGATTCCCACATATGCAGGAGGTTCGCTATAGTCTGGAGGTGGGAGACGACAGCCTAGGACAACTCTGGCATCCCTGATCTCTGCGATCACCACCAACACCTTGATGAACACCCGAGGAGTGCTGGAAAGGGAAATAGGGAGCACTGTTAACTGAAAATGCTCGTGGCTTACTGCAAACCGCAGGTTGCGCTGATGGGCAGGTAAGACGGGGATGTGAAAATAGGCGTCCTGAAAGTCCAACGCTAACAACCAGTCTCCTGAGTCCAAGGCCCTGAGCCAGTGTGAGCAACTTGCATATCTTTTTTGAGGAAAAAGTTGAGGGCTCGGAGATCTAGGACAGGACAAAGGCCAGTGTCCTTTTTCGGGACCAGAAAGTAGTGGGAAGAGCAACCATAGCCCACTTCTGGCAACAAAACCCTGTCTACGGTTCCCTTCGACAATGGAGCCATGACTTCCTCTGGGAGCAGGGACAAATGATCCTCCATCAGCTGGTCGCCAGAGGGTAATCTAAGGGGAGGGAGTAGCCCCTTCGGACAATCTGGAGAAAACACCTGTCCAATGTTATGGACAGCCAGTGGTGAAGGTGATGGCAGATCCAGCCAGCAACTGGATGCCTATGATCTAGAAGGGAATGATTAGGAGGTTTTGGAGGCAGCAGTTGCAGGGGGTGCCTTTGGGGGGGAGTGGCAGAACCAGATCGTTGGCTACCTGACCCACAAGGTCAATATGAACCACGCCCTCGTACATGCAGAGGCTATGAAGCTTGCGAGGCTAGGTAGAAAGCCCCTTCTGTGGCCACAAAAGGAGCGAAAGGTTGGCAAGGGACGTGGGGCATTCGAGAGCCTCAAAAAATCTGCTGCTAGCCCACAAGTCCTTAAAGCGCTCCAGTGCGGAGTCTGAACTGCCTCCAAAGAGACGGGTGCCATCTAAGGGCATGTCCATAAGGGGAAAGTTGGTCATCCACTGAAAAGCCACGTGCTCTCAGACAGGTGTGGCGTCTGATGACCACCATCGATAAAACAGTTCTGCACAGCCAGTTGGTCGTGTCCAAACCACAGCATATAGTGAACTTCACTGCATCTCTCCTGTCTGTAACTGCTAGTTAGAGAATGGTCCAGGCCTCTTCCGGGTCCTCTGACAGCACTTGCGCAACTGTTTCTCACAGCGTGTGGGAATAAATGCCCAATAAGCATGCAGTGTTCACTGACCGCAATGCAATGCTAGTGGAAGAAAACATTTTCTTTCCCAGGCTGTCCAGCCTCTTGGATTTCCTGTCCGGGGCATCAGCAGGGATCACACCATGACAAGTAAAGGCTTGGACCACTAAACTCTCCGGGGAAGGTTGTTGGGTGAGGAAATTTGGGTCCCCTGGAGAGGGGCGGTGGCAGCAGGCAATTGTCCTATTCACAGAAGCCCCTGTCACAGGGGTGGTGCATCCATTGGAATGCCAGGGCGTTGCCCCCCGCAGGCCAGCCATCGCATATAAAAATATACAGATTTGTTCCATTTTTAAAGTGAATTTCATAAAATTATGGTCCAGCAGTGACTTCTATCACCACGGTGACGCCAGATATACTGTGGGCTGATCAAAGCATAGTGATTGGCAGTCACCCTGCCCATCACAGTGAAAAAGAAGTGCACGTCAATTTGGCCATTTCAATTATCACACTCAACCTGAAATGCGTCCTTAAGCTCTTTTCAACCTATGCTCTACAAGTGAGCCAAGAAATCACAGTTGTAGCCTCCTAGTCCCTATGTGAGCCCCATGTCTGCCTGCCCTATCCAATCCGGGTGCTGCTGTCATGCTGTTCACAAATACAAAACATGAAAGCAGCAGCATCAGGATTGGCTTAGTTGGTAAACAACATTATTTCACATCACACCTCTGTGGACAGCGGTGTGCATCCACCACTCCTTCCAGGTGTCCTCATCAGGTACTTCTTCCCGCTGAAGTCAGGGTCAGCTCTGGCACAGGCCTAGGGTGTTCGATGTGCCTTTCCTGCTATTGTTGCCTGTGCATAGATGTTCGCAGCTTTCCAGTCTCTCAATGGGGTCCCAGTTGGTGAGTCTCATTTCACTTGCAGTTGCTTGTCCTCCCAGTCTAGTCCCGCACCGTCTTTCTCCTACTCATTCCCACCTATCCAAAATCAGAGTACCTTTTAACTGCTAACGGCCCCTTCAGTCTTCTCCTCTTTTCCTTTCGTTGTTCTTTTCTTTCTATCTTTCTCTGATCCTATCCCTTTTTTCTTTCTAGGATTCCATAGCAAGTTCAAACTGTGCTGGAGCAGCACTGTGGGAAAACACAGGTATTTTTCTTGACTTTGTACCCATGCCTTAAGAAAAGCTGCACATAGTGGGTAAAATGGGCGGTCAGACTTGGATGAGTTTTTATTGACTGCAGAACATTGCAAATATCAGACTTGGAGTAATAATGTTTGTGATGATGAGAGTGAAGGTGGCCTAGTTGTAGTTGGTGCTCATGGTTTTGGCAGAAAAGAAAATTCATTTGGACTAGTGGGTGTTCTTGGTGGTGACGATGATTGTGCTTGTAGTTCATAGAGGGAACAGTGGACGTGTCTTGTTTGGAGAAGTTGATGTTCATGGTGGTAACACTCAAGGTGCCTTAGAAAGTGCAGTGGGGGTCTATGTTGCTGACAGTGGAGTTTCTATTGTAGTTGGTGCTTATGGTGTTTGCAGCCGAGGAGTCTCAATTGGACTAGAGGGTGTTCTTGATGGTGACAATGGATGGTAACAGTAGACGTCTCACATCTCTGCCCCCTTACTTCCTTCCATTTGGGAAGGAATCAGTTTTGTGATTACCAGGATAGAAAGTCTATGTTGCTCTGTTATTTTCCTTTCCTTTGGCACATAATGATTCTAAATGGTTGGAGGGCCAGGAACCACCTAGTAATCTAACGTTACTTCCTTTATTCCTATCTATGTGAGGGGGATATGATCTGTATTCAGTTTGATCTTCTGACGGTCTAAGTAATATCAAAGGGCTTCCATGGCCCAGTTAACTGCTGGGCACTCCTCCTGTACTATTGAATAATTGTTTTCTCTAAGGAAAGCTTATTCTCCTGATAAACAATGAGTTTTCCCTCACTGCTTCAACCTTTTCTGACAATACCTCATTTATAGAACAAAATCTAATTTTACGCCTCACCATTTTTTGGCTTCACCAGCCACCAATACCATGTGTTCAGAACAGGTCCCCAGAAGGACGCCAGCAAGGGCTTCATTGAACGCGAGTAAGGGTTCATCCCGGTTGGAGCAGGTCTGTCAAGATGTTAGTCTTTATTGCCACCGAGGGCAAATGACGGTAGAGGACCTCAGTCGCCCTCCGCACCACCATTGCATATATAGCTCCCTCCACCCTAGCCACAGTAGGGGGAGAAAGTAAACTGGAGTCTGGAGACATGCCCAGTCTGCTTGCATCATCCAGTTCCTCACAGCAGTCCTTGTCTTGCTCAAAGTGGTATTCTAAAGTGTCCAGTGATCCCTCCTATCCCTCCAGCGGCATAGCCCTTCAGAATAGGCCTTAGGCTTGGACCTAGGACTCAGAGGTCCTTTCTGCGCCAGGATCGTCATTGGTCGAAGCGGCTCTGTGATGTCAGGGATCACAAAGGGGCTGGCGCCACCAGGAGCATCGTTGTTGGGGCTGGCGACTGGGAAGATCGTAGTGGTACAACCGGCACCGGTCCAAATCAGTGACTAGATTAATTAGGGCCCATCAGAGCCAAGGACGGAGCTGCTGGCACGGAACCAGATGGGGACACCTCTGACGTCACGGGGTCCGAAGGCACACCAGAGGGGTTGGTCTGCTCATAAATTATGTTCTTTTGATGTGCCAGCAGACAAGAAGTCAAAGTGCTTTCAACTTCTTGGGTTTCTTGTGCCTCTTACTCAAGTGCCCGGGCGAAATTGAGTGGGACAAAGAGGACTTCGTATTCCTGGAACAGTCCAAAGACCTTCCACCTTCCTCTTGAGCACGAATGTGATTTCCCCAGAGTCACGTGCCGGGCACTAGCAGCATCAGAGACTGCCCCCTTCAAAGCCTTTGTTGCCATGGCCTGGCAGTCAGACCATGACTTGGAGTCTTGGTCGCGCTACAGACACCACAAACAGACGAGGTGCTGGTCCGTCACTGACATGGCGTGATGACATCCGCAACACATCAGGAGAGAAAATACCTCAAAAAAGGTGGACAAAACATTGCAAAAATCCAGTCAAAAGCTGAAGAGCATAGCTCTTCTCTAGGATCAGCGCTCGCAAGGGATTAAAGAAAAGAACTGACTTCAGAGCACCGAGGTGGTGCCTAAACAGGTGACATGGAAGTACTTCTGGTGTGGATGATGCCACGTCGAGTTGACTGACACCACCTACCAGCGCGTAGGGGTACAGCTAAAGAAAAATATTCTGTTTCCAGTATGATGCCTGGAAAAAGTCAAAGGTAAGGAGTCCGCGGCTAGATGTTTCTATCGGATGAACAAGTTACTCTCCTTCGGTTGACTCCTTATCTGGTAGAGACTGTCTACCGCACATTCTCTACCTTAGAATATACCCATGCGTCAGACTGGAGCAGAAAGATTTCTGAGCAGCACCACTGTGCGCAAGTAGGTGGCGTAGTTTGGCTCAGAGTCGGCCATAAGTGGCTAGCATGGTACCTACATAGACGCCACATCAATGTGCTAACGTCAGTTACTTTTGCAACTTTCCACACCCAAGGTGCAAAGCCATGATGAGAACTGACCACTGGGATAGAAAACACTAAGACTCTGGAAGGGGTACCCCTTTATACCTGAACCAGTATGCAAAGAGAGGAGGATGAGAGGGCCAATAAGGAATATGCTGCTAGATAGAGTCTCTTTCCGAAGGAGAGAAACATTTTCATCTGATAGAAACTTCTAATTGCGTACTCCTTACCGTTGAATAGATACCCAAACAATACCTCCCTGGAGATGGGTCTGCAACACCGATTAAATCAAATATTCATGTAGGACCTGACGTTTAAAGTGCCTGTCAGAAAGGACCAGACTGTCCAAGCAGGACTGTTTCGTATAACATATGCAGGGAATTGTGTAGAAAGCAGTCTCTTCATGTGATATACCAAAATAAGGTACATCGTGCAAAGAGTCCAGGCGTTGGGGGCTTGGCTTGTCAGCATGGCCGTATAGACATGTCCTAGCCGAACTCCGAGCGGCTGACTGAATTAAGGAAGAATCCAGCGTTATCCTGGCCCTACAATAAGTCGTGTCTGTTTCGGGACTATTGCAGACACACACGCAACTCACAGAGGAGACCATAGAGGTGATAACCACGCTGAAAACTCCGAAATAACGACGTTGTACCTGTGGCGTGGCAGTGCCATCTTGGACTGCAGGGAAACAAGACACAGGCACGGCAAGGAGAGCCGAGAATCGAAGTGTCCTGGTGCTCGTCCCTGAGGTCCACGGAGGAAAAGGGAGTGGGCCGGTGGTTCTGCCGGGACGGCTCAGAACCCAGAGGTGAGAGGAGGCAGAGAACGTAATACCAGCAGCTTGCCTTGGCGCGGTGGAGGAATCCTGCACCGGGAAGCTGGTGAGTCTACTGATCCCCCGCCCCCGAAAGTAGATATCGGAGGGGACGCTGTACTGGAGGTCGACGCCTGCTGAGTGGAGACCCGGGGACCCAGCAGGCATCCAGCTGGTGGCGCGGTCACACTCGGAGCCCTGAGGGGAGGGGCTGTGCGGTGCCAACCTGGAGCGCGCCTGGAGCCTCGTGGAGCTCCTGAGTGACGGTCGAGGGAAAAAAAACAGAGGCTACTGGCATTTGAACCCTGCCGGCCCTGAGAGGGAGATAGCCAGAGACGCTGACGGCTGCCATAACGCAAGTTACCAGCGTGGCACATTCGGGGCACATACTATATTCGTGATGAGAGCCCGTGGCTGACCCCGTCCTGCTGCACTGGGTAACGCAAGTAACAGAGCTACCGGGCTGGATTGTTTTATCGGTTTTTTTACCCTGGCGAAACTCAATGGGGCAGAAAATAAACTATGGTGGCAGGGGTGAGCTATGCCGCAGCCTAACGCGCAACGTGACTCTTACGAAGGAAAGAGACAGCGAGGCATGTGAAGCACGATAAAGGGACACTGATAATACCAGTGGGGGAAACTAACAACAAAGGCAAAGGTGGGGGAAACTAAAAACAAAGGCAAAGGTGGTGAAAACCAAGTGGCGCAGTTGGGCCTAAACACAAACAGGACCGCAGGAGGGCGGGTGCCAGTGTCCCCCCGTCCCCCCCCCCCCCCCCGACCCTGCGGATAGGCAGGTTGAAAACCTGCTCCGAAGCCCCACGTGAGACGGCATAAACCTGTGGAATAATGGAGGGGGCAATAAAAATACCAGCAATTATGGGGAAAGACAAGACGTCCAAGGCGCAGACGAATACAATTTCAAACTACCACCAGCCCTTGGGTTATGGCCCGGAGAGTAGGGAAGGGGTTGCCAACGGTGGGAAGGCGCCAACTGACCAGGATGCAGAGATCCCTCCCACCTTAACAGACATGATGCAGGCCATGCAAACTACTAGAGATTATATGATTTATAAAATAGGTGCAGTGGCCATAGACATAAGTCTGCTGCGATGTGACTTGCGGAAGGTCTCGGAAAGGTTGTCCGTTACTGAGAAGGATTTGGGAGTCTTGCAAAAGGAAATGAAAAGCCTCAGCGCCAGAGTAGGTTATTAAATTCGATGAAAGAGCAGAAGACTCAGAAGGAAGTTCAAGGCAAAATAACCTGAGATTTGTTGGATTTCCCATAAAGGAGGAGGACCCTCAACGGAACTGTTCTTGGAAAACTGGATAACTCAGGAAATAGCCCCCCAAATAATTATCAAAATTTTTCAGTATTGAAACAGCGCACAGGGAGCTGGTGTCGCCGACCAAGCCCGGAACACCCCCTCGGGCCATTTTCGCGAAACTCTTTAATTACAGGGATAGAGACCTCCTCCTCCAGATGTCCCGCGGTGGGCGACGGTTCTTCTTCGAGGGCCACCCCAACTCGATGTATCAGGACTACACCCAAAGAGTACAAGAATAAAGGAAATCATTCATCGTGGTCAAGCGGAGGCTGCGCAACCTGAACCTGAAGTATAGCCACATGTTCCCGGCGAAGCTCCGAGTGGAAAATGAGAGTCCACATTATTTTTTTTTTGCGGGAGACACAATCGAGTGGCTAGATACCAGGGGTCCGGGATGAAAATGCCTGGCCTTGTCTATGGGCTCCACGGAAAAATCACACAATGGAAATCGAGATGCAGGAATGCCTGCAGCCCAAACGTCTACAACATCTTCCGCAAAATGGGGTTAGCCCTGGTAATGCTAGTGTATCCAGGCAACAAATACACTCTGGGAATAAACAGCGATGCAGAGGAACAGATACACCAATAATTATGTACAAGGGAAAAATTATATTAGACCCTATCCTAGTCCTAAATCTCTAAAAACAATTCATTTAATTTTCAAACCAATACCAACTCCAAAAACGGTTGTAAAAAGCGTATATTTTATCTGGTTTTTACCACAAAATACATGAGAACAAATATACAGAAATATAAAAATAAGTACATGAGATATATATATATATATATATATATATATATATATATATATATATATATATATATATCTCTCAACAACCAGTCTTTCCTGTCCGTTATATTTACATACAGATGCAAAAGAAACGTGATTCAAAAAAGGCAATCAGTAACAGAAAAAGGTAGTCACATACATATTCCCGGGGATACATCAACCCTCCACTTAATTTAAGGAACATGTACACAATAATCTTTTAAACATTAATTAAAATCTGACAGACTTCTCCGTGTTGTAGGGTCGACGCGTTTTGGCCCATTCATTCGGGCCTCATCAGGACAGGAGAGGCACGAAATGGTAATGTAATACACAAACCTATATTAGGGAGGTTCCCTAGTCAGGCAGGGGGCAGAGAGGAATTCAATGGGGGAGTACGCCCTCCGTGGGTAACACTAAATCACTAAGTACTCCCGTGATGGTCCAACCAGTAATAACAATATACTGCTAGTTCAAACGGTGGTATGCCCTATCTGAAGTGTAAGACACCACCTAAGTGTGGGGAAGGAAGCAAGTCCTTTTGTTATTATTTTCCCTCACACACCCTAGTGGTGTCATGCTTCATCATCGGGACACCCCGACGTCTAAAAGTCAAGCTGGGCTCAACCAGTATTCCAGGGAGCACTTGAGATGTTATTTGGCCAGGGGGTTTTAAAGATTAAAAACCGGTGTCAAACCCCCAGTTTCCCTTTATTCTTGGGTTTGGCACTGATAATAAAAACATCATAAGTGGGTATCCAGGGATATTATGGTCCTAGGACCCTATTGCCAACATGTTTCTGTCCTAATAGCCCCTTAAAGGGTGCGCTGACATTCTTCAGGGCATATACCCCCTGTTAAATTAGAAAGGGGACTTCCCTATACTAATGTGCAGTGTAAGGGCAGGTAGCTGCTCCTTATTATAAAGCTGTCGTTCTGTTAATAAATTCACTCCATTCCAATTTAGGAGAGGATAAACATCATGTGGGACCTCTATACATGGGGTAGCCCTGTAGTCACACAGCCACCAAGGGTCCTGCCCCGTATGTACACCTATTCGGTATGGGTTCCCACGATTCGGTAATGCCCAGGCAAATCTCTAACAAACTGTTACTGGAATCCCAAAAGAACTTTCAAAGTGTCAAAAAAGGGGGAGTGAATAGGCCGAAATGAGTCAACCCTTCAACACAGAGGAGTCCGTCAGATTTACTGTCCGGTACTCATCGGGGAGTCCCCTTGCCGGAACTTCTCATGATGGGATCTGGAGTGCCTGAATCCTTCCCCTACATTATTACGCATGTTGCTGCGATATGGGAGAGTGTAGTAAAGAAGGTAATTAAGAGGGCGCCCTATGCCCCAGACACACCATTATGGAGTGTACAGCCCTTCAAGCAGATAAGGCAAACAATGGCAATTACTAAATGGACAGAGGGAGGCTGCCACATGATGGGGGAATTATACACCGCCCAACGGATCATAACAAGAGAAGAGGCAGAGAACACATTTGAGCTTGGCAGTGGGCAATATTTACAAAATGCAAAGATTTCCGCAGTGGCCAGCTTTCCCGCAGGAGCCACCTGTTGCGACGGTCCTGCTGGCAATATCCACCCTGGCGGGAGGGCGTAGACGAGTTTCACACTTATATAAAGCGCCTGTCGAGGATTCACCTACCAGGCCCCCACCGGTTCATACAAAATGGGACGTTGTAATGAACGAACCCTTAACACTGTTAGAATGGAAGAAAGTGCATGAGAGGGTCAAAATGATCAGTTCCAACACCAGGTTCAAGCTAATACAGTACAACAACGTGCATCAAACACATATGACCCGCAAATATTACATAAAATATACCCATATCGTCTAAATCACCGTCCTAGATGTAGGTTTGCAAACACCCACTTTGAGCACATGGTGTGGGATTGCTTAGGAATCACACCCTATTGGAGGAAAATAATAGACAGCTTGAAGAATGCCCCGGGTTGGACTATATCGCTTAACATTAGAACAGTGATCCTGGGACTTCTGCCCAAGACCAAAAACAAAAAAAACTCAGCAGAAAATTTCTTCAAATGGGGTTGGTGCTGGCAAAAAGTAGAATAGCAATCAAGTGGTAGAGTACAGATCCCCCGGCAGTTGAGAGTTGGGTTAAGGATGTACACAAATGGGCGACAGCAGAACTTATTTGAATGAAAAAAGTTGGAAGGAACGACAAGCTTGAGGAAGATGCGAGGGCCTGGTATCTCATGATGACAGATCTACTTAAAAAGGATGACCTCCTGGCAGGGGAGATAGAAGTAGCTCAGTCGAGATAAAGAGAAAGCGTAGTAATGGTAGAGCTGGGTGACTCTCCAGTAATTGGAAATAATATCGAATTGTGGAACATAAAAAAAAGTGGTGTCTTTTTAATGTTCCCAAGATAGTACGGCATAACACGACCTTATTGGGGGGGTGGGGGGGAGGGGTGATAAGTACCCTTTGTGTGCATGTACTATTGAATCCAACACTACCATCAGTGTGGGTTTATTAATACGAGATCTTTGATACCAAACATCCCTACTTTTAGTGAAGCCATCATGTAGTTTGGGACCTCTTATTAACCAGTGTCCAGCACATGTACTTAAAATGTCTTCCCTGTTCACTTGTACTAGCAGTGATAAGAGATGAACCGGCACAGGGCATATCTTCTACTGCAGATATGTCCTCACATGTAGTTTAGTGCATCCTAGGGCTGTAAGGTCTGCTGTAAAGTTGACTTGCATATACTGCAAGCAGTTTTTGTGGGTATGGCACACAGAGATTTGTGCCATGTCGTGTTTTCACTTTTGTCGGCAACATGGCATGAAGCCTGCAATGGCAGTCTGTATGTGTTTGTTGAGGGGTCCTCTAGGGTAGCACGATTTGTGCTTCAGCCCTTAAGGACCCTCTTTAGCCTGCTTGTCCTAGGTACCCGATTTACAGGGAGTGCTAAAGGTATTGTCAATTGGGGTACAATGGCACAGTTTAGGGAAAGATCTTGCACTGGAAGCCTGTTTAACAGGAACCCAGTGCACTTCCAGTCAAAATCACATCAAATAACAACCAAAGATTGGGGGTGACCATGTCGAAAAGGACTTTCCTACAGCGCCTAGGTCGCTGCCTGACAGATATCTAGGAAAAATGCCATGTATTAATGCAGTGATCGCAGCCTTGGTTCCAGTAGAGGGAGATACAATCAAAAGGGAAAGTGAGAAGGGTGAAGGCTCGCGCCAGTTTCCAAATCAAAATTAGGTAAACACTAAGAGAGCCTGATACCTAAATCCTGTTATACCCCTGACTCAGGTGAGTAGGGATTCCTACTTGGGTTTTTAAAGAACCTTCACCCACTAACACTAGTTAGGGGCATGCTTCATCAAAAGGTTTCCACCCAAGACGGCCAGGGCATCTGGGTGTGCTTAGACGACTGATTTACAGAAGAGCGGGTTACTGATTTTTTTTTTTGTCAGGGATCAGGAAAGTAAAATTACTTAAGGTTTCCTACCAATGAAGCCGATATTAAATATTGGGAACCTTATGTAAGGCTAAAAACAATCAGATTTGAAATGAAACTGGTAAGGTCTCCAACATCATGGGTCTAGAGGTATCATATTTATAGATAATGGGCTTGTTTTGTGATGTGAGCTAAACCATAGACACTAATACATTGTTGTCTTACTCCAAGTGCTTGGGTTGCAGTTCCAGCAACGACAAGCACAACATGCAACTGTCGGCAGTTAAGTGCATGCAGCACTGAAAAGAGACAGCCACCAATTGGCACCATAGAACTTCAGACAACACTAAAAAAAATGTGGTTTAGTCCAGGTTCTACATTGTAGGCCTTTACACTGGACTCAAACAGAATCATTCTCCACTACGTTCAGGGACCCCGGAACACATTTTATCCAATATAAGAAACCAAGATATGGTTAAGAGACCAGCACGCCCAAATGCATAGAACCACTTGCAAAGCCTATTCAGGCAATGTTTTCAGAATGGTTTGAGGACTGCTTACTACCTATATTGATCAGAATTTACAATACAGCATACACATAAAAACCTGCTGCATAACATACCTCCACAGGGAGGAAAAAAGAAGCCTGATTGGCTCTGCCTTCGTGGTTACCCCACCTTTTTGCTGGTGTCAGTATGTTTTTTTTTTACTAGTCAGATGGGGATCCTGCTAATCAGGACCCCAGTCTCTGTGCTTCTTATCTAAATTGGACATGATGAGTACTTCGGTACCCTCCAGATTGGCGATACTGGTGTACCCCTGTAAGTCCCTAGTATATGGGACTAAGGTTTATGTGATTTATAGAGCACATGGCTACACGCAGGCATCCCAGCTATATAACAGGTACGACAGCTATCTGAAGTGGGAGTTAGGGAAACAGCCAGGTCTTAAGTTTCTTTTTAAAAGACTGTTCGTTTCCAATCAGTCGCAGCTCTGGGTCCAGACTGTTCCAGAGTTTGGGCACCAGATGAGAGAATGATCTACCACCCCACCTTGATCTCTTAATTCTGGTAGTGGACATCAGAAAATTCGACCCAGACCTGAAACAGCAACCGAGGGCTGCAATTACTGCCCAGTATCATCAGCTCGGTTTTATCCCCGTTCAGCTTGAGACTACAGTCAGCCATCCAATTTCCTATTTTTTCCATACACAGCATTAACTGCCTGTGGTTGGAATTGGTAGAGTCAGCTATATACACCATCAGCATCTGACACAATGGAGAGTCCAAACTCCTGTACTATATGGGCTAATGGGCTCATGTAGACATTAAAAGAGTTGGACTCAGGGAGGATCCCTAAGGCACTCGCCAAGGTGCTGAAAGAGTGTCTGACAGGATGCTGGCCTCCATACATTGAAAAGATCTATTGTTCAGGAACGAGGCCACCCATTGATTGGCTGTACCTCTGATTCCAATGTTTTCTAGCCTGTTGACAAGAATGTTATGGTCTACCGCTTCGATGGCCGGGGAGGGGGTTGTTGTTTGCTCCATACCAGGGAGGAGTTCCTGTAGGCTCATGGGAACTGAACTTACTGCCGGCCTATGGCTCATATTTTGGTGAAGAGAATTATAGATCTTTTCCACCTTATTCTTGAAGAACATGGCCAGCTTATCGCATCTTTCTTTTGAATGTTGAGCAATATGGGTGCCTGAATCAACTGTTGTGAGTGATTTTACAATTTTAAACAGCTCCTTTGGTGCGTTGGCAGCCCTCTATTTTTTTTTCAAAAAAGACGGCTTGTGCGGTCTTAATATTTTTATGATACTGCTGGATAGCTGCCTTGTATGCCATTTTGAGCTTTGGGGCTTAGGCCTTCCTCCAGCTCCTTTCTAGCTTTTTGCAGTTTTTACTTTGAGCAACCAGCTGGGGGTTGAACCATGAGGACCTGTTGGAGGTATTAGATTTTATTGGACCAGGTTTCCCGAAATTCCTGTCTACAGTTCCATTCAACCAGATTGTCGAATTTTTCTGTGCTTGCTCTATGTCCCTTGTTTCTGATGGGATGTTTGCCTCAAGGTCTGTGCGCCAGACTTCAGGGACCAGCCCTGGCCATTTACATCCTAGCACTGGGCAACTACCCTTGGTGTTTACTTTAGGTGGTTTTAAGCATCAGATGGGGGTTAAAAAAAAGGTCTGACCAAGGCATCCGGATGGGAGCAAGTGCCTCCAGATTAGGATCGTTGGAGAAAATCACATCAAGCGTATGACCCTTTACTTGCGTAGCCTGACGCAACAGTTGTGTTAATTGTAGGGCCTCTAGGTCAGCAACACATCTTTTGGTTAACAGATTTTTCTGATCGAGATGAATATTAAAATCGCCTAAGGCGGTAAAGGCAATTTTCTCTATCATCCTACTGGCCAGGATATCTCGAATTGCCTCTAAGAAAGGTGTACAGGACCCTGGAGGACTGTAGATAAGGCTGCCCAAAAGAGAGGTGGTCAGAGATAGGGAAAGTCTAAATGCAAAAGCTTCACAACCCACACTCTTGAGAGGGGTGATGGCACATGCCAAGTGGGCTTTACAGATGATGGCGATGCCACCACCTATTTTACCAACTCTATCTAGCCGGTATATCTCAAAGCCCTGAGGGAGAGTATTAATCTCAGGAGTGTAGCAATCTCGAAGCCAGGTCTCTGTGAGGAACAAAACGTCAAGGACTTCCTTCTCAATTAATAGCTTTACCTCTGCTGAATGTTTTGGAAGGGATCTACAGTTAATTAGCCCCATCTTACAGTATTTTATCTGCTCTCTCCCAGTCCCTGCATGATCTCTTTGAAGGGCCCCTGTTCCTGAACCAAAGCCACAACTCTGGCACCTCAGGGATTCATTAACAATGAGTGTAGACAGATAGTATGGACAGTCCCCCTTAGGGCTTCGAGCTCCCTTTTAGAATATTTGATCAAATTGGCGGAAGCCTGTGTAAATCGGACAGAGTTTCTGGCCCCTAGTCACAGCCGGGCGCAGACGGGCTTGCCTTCGCAGTAACCAGGGCATAGGTACACCAGGGGTCTCACATGGGCTGCATCATGTATTGTGCTACCCATGAGCGACCACTCAAACTGGGACTACAGGCCTGCCATTGCAGCCTGTGAAAGTTGGTGCTAGCACCACTTAATACACATGTGTTTTCTAATATCTGAGGTCACCACGCTTAAAACCTATAAGACATCACTAAGGCAGGCCTGTCAATCCTGTAGACCGGGTGCTGAATTAGAAGTGTGTGGGTGCCCCTGCATGAGCACAACACCCCAACAAACCCCGGAATCGATTCTCCAGGCTTTGTTAAAGCGGTCAGCCATTTTAATACATATAGTGGGGATTGGTATCAAACATGTTTGAATGATACCTCCAACACCATTACCGGTGTTGGAGGTGTAATTTCATGCACTGGAGGCTCCTCGGGGTAGCTTCCAGTACTCCCAATAACTGCCTTCCAGGGTCTGCCAGCACGCTAGTGCTGCTGCCAACCCCAAGCACGATTCTGCCCTCCCGCTGCTCAGTTCGAGCAGGAGAAGGTAGAAGAACAAGTTACTTATCTTCGGTAACTCAATATCTGGTAGAGACTATCTAGCTGCAGATTCATTACCTTTGAATTACCAGGTGTCGGGCTGGATCCGGAAACATTTGCTGAGCAATACCCATTGCGCGATGCGTCGGGTGGATCCATTCGGCTCCATGTGATGTCGTACGTGTCGACAGCGCCGGTTATGACGACGTGGTGCCTATATAGGCACCACCCAGGCGCACGAACGTCAGTACTTTTTGTTTTTTCCATGCCAGTAGCGCACAGCCACGAAGTAACTGACAGTCCTGTGCAAAACTAGGGCCTTAAAGAGGAGGGAATAACCCTAGCCCTATAACAGTCCGCAAAGCGGGGAGGCACGGGTGGGGCTGTAAGGAATGATACAGTCTCTACCGGACAATGCGCTACAGAAGGGAAGTAACGTGTTTATCTGCCTTCTAGCTGCAGATTCCTGAACTTTGCATTAGATCCAGCAATTCCATCATGACAGTGGGCTGCGGACCAATTAACTAAACTAGGAAGACCAGCAGGACCGAGCGAGCAAAGTGCCCGTCCCTGCAGACCTGACCTTACAAACAATGTTTTGCAAACGTGTGCAAAGATACCCACGCTGCAGCTTGACATATGTCTTGCACAGGGACACCCCGAGCAAAGGCCGCAGTCGCAGCCTTTGCCCTGGTGGAATGGGCCCTTAATCCCTCAGGGAGCTGCTTATTCACCAGGCCGTAGATGATCTTGATGCAGAGAATGACCCAGCGATAAATGGTCCCTTTCTGCACTACCCTTCCCTTCTTCGCTCCCACGTACCCCACAAAGAGTTGGTCGTCCACCCGAAACTCTTTAGTACGGTCAAGGTAGAACGGCCATGCTCTTTTTGGGTCCAGACGGTGGAGACGCTCCTCTTCTTTAGAGGTATGCGGGTGAGCAAAGAAGGTGGATAAAGTGATGGACTGAGCCAAATGGAAGAGGGTCACAACTTCTGGCAAAAAAAAAAGCCCTGGTGTGTAGCAACACCTTGTCTGGAAAGGACATAAGATAAGGAGGCAAACAAGATAATGCCTGCAACTCACTCACCCTTCGGGCAGATGTACTCGCCACTAAGAAGGCTGTTTTGATGGTCAACAGCCGGAGGGGACAATTGTGCAAAGGCACAAATGGAGTACACATCAGGTAGGTGAGGACCAAATTAAGGTCCCACCGTGGCATCACAAAGGGCGCAGGTGGAAACAGGTGAGCCAGCCCATTTAGAAATCTATGCACAATGGTAGATTTGAAAATAGAAGGTTGGTCTGGCAGCCGCAAAAAAGCAGACAGAGCAGAAAGGTAACTCTTTAAGAGTGCCCTAGGCAGAGCCCTGCTGGGCAAGGGTCAGAATGAACAAGGGGACAGTAGAAAGAGAAGCAGATAGAGGGTCAGTAGACCTCTCAGGAAGGTAAAAAGCTATCAACTGCAGACGCTCAAGCTCCACGCATGGAGGCACAGAGATGATCGGTTCGGATGGAGAACCCTCCCCCGCTGCTGCGACAGAAGATCCTCCCAAAGGGGCAGCCTGATCGGAGGATCGTCACTCATCCTCAAAAGCTCTGAATACCAGACTCTCCTCGCCCAATCCGGAGCCATAAGGATGACTTTGGACAGGTTGTCTCTGATCATCTTCAGAACCCTGGGCAGGAATGGTATGGGTGGAAAGGCGTACAGCAGGCCTGAGCTCCACTCGCAACAAAATGCATTGTCTAGCGATAGCCTCCTTGGAAACTCCAGCGCGCAGTACTGCTTAAATTGTGCGCTCTTTTGGGAGGCGAACAAATCTAACCAAGGTTCTCCCCCCTGCTGAAAGAAACCTTGAGCCACCTCCGACTGGAGACGCCATTCGTGATCCACTAGGCATCGAAGGCTGAGTTTATCTACCCTTGGGTTCAGAGACCCTGCCAGATGTCGAACCACCAGGGTTAAGACCTGCTGTTCAAGCCATGTCCAGGGAGTCAGAGCCTCTCGACAAAGGTCCACGACCCCACTCCGCCTTGCTTGTTGCAGTACCACATGGCAGTGGTGTTGTCCGTGAATACCTGCACCAGGTTCCCCTTGTCAGAGGGAAGAAATGCCTTTAATGCCAATCGAATTGCCTGGAGCTCCAACAAATTTCTGTGGAGCCCCGCCTTCACCAGAGACCGACTGTGAGATCTGGTTGGGGAAGGGAGAGGGGTCTGCCACTGACCCAATTGCAGTTCGTCAACCACCACTGCAGATCTCTTGCAGGTCCTTACGAGATCTAGATCATGTCAGCGAGATTTCCCTGATGCTGTGCCCATTGGAACTTTA
The DNA here is from genome assembly GCF_964204655.1 of Triturus cristatus. Classification (NCBI taxonomy): domain Eukaryota; kingdom Metazoa; phylum Chordata; class Amphibia; order Caudata; family Salamandridae; genus Triturus; species Triturus cristatus. The sequence goes on from NC_140593.1 coordinate 125,409,215, forward strand.
GGTTCCACTGCAGAACCTGCATACGCCACCTGGCATGCTTCACCAACAGGATGCAGGAGGCCCTGAGGCCCAACAGCCTCAGAGTCAGTCTCACTGAAATCCAGGATAGAGGCTGAAACATCGGAATCACAGCCTGAATATCCTGGACTCACTGCTCTGGAGGATAGGCCAGAAATTGCACTGTGTTCAGAACTGCTCTGATGAAAGGGAGCGTCTGAGAAGGAGTCAGGTATGACATCAGCACGATTATAGAGAACCCCAGCAAATGCAGGAGGTTCGCCGTAGTCTGAAGATGGGAGAAGACTACCTGGGGCGAGGACGCCTTCAACAGCCAGTCCTCGAGGTAGGTCAAGACTGACATCCCTAACTTGCGCAAATGAGCTACGACCACCGTCATCACCGTGGTGAACATCCAAGGGGCACTGGAAGGAAGCACAGTAAACAAGTGCTTGCAGCCTACCTTGTACCGCAAGCAACGCCTGTGGCCCGGCAGGAAGGGGATGTGAAAATGCACATCCTGCAGGTCCAACGATACCATCCAGTATTCTTGGTCTAGGGAAGACAAGACATCAGCCAGAGTGAGCATTTTTAATATCTTCTTTTTGAGGAAGAGATTGGCAGTCCGAAGATCTAGAAACAGCCACTGCCTACTTCTGAAACTGGGACCCTTTCTATAGCTCCCTTGGCCAAGACAGCTGCAACTTCCTCGTGAAGCAATTTTAAAATGATCCTCTGTCAGCCGTTCCTCTTTTGGCAGAATGAGAGGAGGAAAAGAAAGGAAAGGAAGAGAATAGCCCTCTTGGACAATCTGCAAAACCCACTTGTCCGATGTTATGGGTCTCCAGTGGGGGAGATGATGAATTCTACCACCAACTGGAGTAGTGTGGTCCTGCAGAATCATCCTAGGAGTGCTTGGAGGCTGAAGCTGCCGAGGAGAGTTTGGCCGACTACTTCTAGCCTCCCTTCCTAGATCGGAATGCACCGTGTCCACCTCCTCGCACAGCTTGGGCAGTTTGAGTGGGACGGTGGCTGGGATAAGGTTTACGCGGCTGGAAACCCCTTCCGCTGCAACGAAAGGAAGACAGGCCACGAGGCCCCAGGATCTGGCTGCACCTCGAGAGTTCTTGAACCTGACCAGGGCAGAGTCTGCCTTTTCCCCAAAAGGCAGGTTGCTTCAAAGGGCATGTCCATCAGATTAGCTTGGACATACCCTGAGAAGCCAGATTTATGGAGCCATGTGTGCCGTCTCAATGCCACCACCGTTGAAATTTTCCTACCCAATGCATCCGTTGTGTCTAAACTACACCGTATGGTGAATGTTGCCGCATCTCTCCCATCTTTGACTGCTTGGGAGAGCACAGCCTGGGGCTTCTCCTGGACCTGTGGCAGCATTTGCACAACCGTTTCCCAAAGGGAATGGGAGAAACGGCCCAATAAGCATGCAGTATTCACCAACCGCAATGCCAGACTGGAGGAAGACAACATCATCTTCCCAAATGCATCCAACCTCTTGGATTCCCTACCCAGAGGGGTGGAAGGGAACGCGCCTAAGGACGTTAAGGCCTGCACCACCAAGCTTTCAAGGATGGGGTGTAGGCTGATGGATTTGGGGTTGCCCAGAGCCAGGCGATGGCGGCGTACAATCATCCTATTCACAGGAGCCCCTGTGCTAGGCTTGGACCACATGCCTAGAAGGACATCGGTAAGTGCTTTGTTGAAGGGCAAAAGGGGTTTGGATGTAGAGGCTCCTATTTGAAGCACCTCAGTCAGGAGATTAGTCCTGACCTGCACTGAGGGCAGCTCCAGTCCAAGGACCTCAGCTGCCCTCCTTACCACTTTGGCATATGATGCCCCTCCTCCGTAGCCACCATTGGCAGAGAGCATGCCAGCATCTGGGGAGGTGTTCAGTCCACTGGCCTCCCCAACATCCCCATACCAGTCCAAGTTCTCTTCAGAGCCTTCCTGGTGTTCCAGAGGGTCCACAGACCCCTCCTATTTCACTCCTGAGCCTAGCACCTCCTCAAAGTGCACAGGCGATAACATAGAAACTCTGGGTTCATTCAGCATCTGAATCCTCGTCAAGCAACATCATTCCAGCTCCATGGCATAGGGGATGAGGATGGGGCTGGCGCAGCAGGCACAGACTTCGGGTACAACATCAGGGAAGGTCGCACTGGCACGACCAGCGTCAACCCGGATTCGTGATTGGATTCCTACGGCCCCACTTGCGCCGGAGCTGACGGTGTTATACCCGATGGTGCCCCTTCCAACCCCTTTTGGCCAGAGAGCTCACCAGTGGGGCGTTCTGCTCAAATACGCGGCGCATTGCCTCGTAAAACTCTCAATTGAGCAGGAGTCTCTCCGGCTCCTGGAAAGAGTGGGAGGCGCAAAGTCGACTCAGGCTCTGCCAAACCATGCCTAGAGGGCCGGTGCTCCTTACCTCTCACGACGACGGATGCCATTCGAGGCGAAGACAAAATCCACTTGGACTTCTTTTTATGACTCTTCCCCAAGTGTACCGAGGACCTTGAGTGGAATAAAGAGGACTTTGGGCTCCGAGAGCGGTCCCGCAGCCGTCTCTTCTTCGATCGGGTCCGGAACCTCCGAGGAGTCTCGCCTGACGGTGTCAACTGTCAGGCCTCGAGGAGCTTCAACACCTGCTCCCTCAAGTTCTTAGGAGCCATGGCCCGGCAGTCCAAGCACAACTTTGTATCCTGGTCGCATTCGAGGCACCAAAGACATATCAGATGGGGATCGGTTACTGACATCATGCGGTGACAGCACCCCACTGCTTGAACCATGTCTTCCTCGAAGACATCCCTCACATACAAAGTGAAAAAACTTTAACCAAAAGTCAAGAAAAGGCGGTAGAGGGGTAGCTCTTCCCGGATTGGCACTTAACTGGCATGGAAAAAATTATGTCTGCATGCCAGGGTGGCACCTATATAGGCACCGTGACGTCATAACCGACACTGCCGGTACGGACGACATCACGCAGAGCCGAATGTAGCCACCACACGCCATGCGAGAGGGGTATTGCTCAGCAAAAGTTTCCGGATCCAGCCCGACGCCTGGGAATTCAAAGCATAGGAATCCGCAGCTAGAAGTCTCAGATCAATGGGTTTCCTGACCTTCTCCCAGAAAGGACTTGGTATATTGGGCTGGGGTGAGGGCGCTTGCCAGCGCAACCAGATTGCTTTGAAGGACACGTGGCTCCAGCATGAAACTGGACATAGGACATGGGAGAATCTTCCCCTATGTCCAGCCACTCCTCTGGGAGAGAGCCCTGAGTCGTTCTAACCCTTTTCCTAGGGTATTTAAGGGCATACCTATGGGTGGGTCTTCAAATTAGTCATGGGTCAAGACTCAAGTTTAAAACCACGTCACTCTTCAACCGTCTGGACACTTAGTCTTCACCTGGAACCAAGACTGCATCATGGAAGACTCCTGCTACTCCTGGTCTCGCTGTTCCCCTGCATCTGCAGGTACCACAGCAAAGCTGACCGGTCTGCTGCGCCCGACGTCCTACAGACTTCGAAAGGCTTAGCAACTAAGGTGGTGGTTCTGCAACTCTCTTGAGGCATGACATATCTTTTGTGCAATTTTGGAACTGCTGGGACCAAACCCATGTGCGCCACATTGACTTGCCATTGACAAGGCTTGTTGGCTCTGCACTCCAGAGATCTTGGGCTCCAAGAAGCTTCAGCATCTCTTCCTGTCAAGATCAGCATCCTCTCCGCACCCTGTGCACTGTGGGTCTTCATCTTTGGTGAGCTGCTCAAGGTCATGTGTCTTTGGCCTGTGGGTCCTCTCGATGGTCTTCTAATGCTTTAGTGGGTTCCCTTGATTGCTTGGGGCCTGCTCTGATTCTCCTGCTAGTGGTGAGACCCTTTATCCTTGCTTTCCACGCCTGTTGCAGCTGCAAAGGCTTGTTTGTGCTCCTGTCGGACACCGACCCCCTAGTTCCCAAATTACGACAGCTTGCGCACAGCTCCTGCTCTTCCTCAGCGTCGCCTGGTGCTCTCAACAGCAGGGGCAAGGTCAACTTCATCACTCCTGCACCTTATGACATCTGTGGGTAATGCTCTTCCATGCCTCCTGGTCACCTCAGAGTTGCTTAGACTCTATTCCCTCTGCTTCAAGTATCCACCCTTGGAATCCACTGGACTGTCGCACAGTCTTTGCAAGCGGCATCTTTTCTGAAGTCCTCCATTGTGGTCTACAGCGGCTTCTGACGTCACTTTACACGGATGCACACAGTTTCCCTGCTGTAGGTATCCTGGTTCATGGGGTATCCATGAGTGGGGTGACTCTCCAACCTTCTGTCTTCGACAGGGTTTCTTCACGGTCAACAGGGAAGAGTCTTTCTTCAAAACTGCAACTGCGAATTTCCTGTTCACTTCTGTGGAGTAAGCCAACGTTTTTACTCTGAACACAGCCTCCGTGGGGGTCCTAGGTACTTAAACACACAATATGTGTTGCCTTGAACAAGAACAACGTCCCCACTTTGCACTTCTATTAACAGAACGATGTTCTTGTTCAAGGCAACGCATATTGTGTGTTTATAAGCCTCACGTCCCTGATCATAGGGCTGCACCCACCTGCACTGTACACAAGATCTACTCAGAAGAAAAGGATAATATAATGTTAACCAGAGAGTGCCACAATTTAAGCATTATACTTTGAATGTTCCTAGGTACTTTCCGTGGGTGGTTCCTTGTGTCCCCAGCTCTTCTGAGTCTCCTGGCCGAAATTCTAACGGTCGCAGTTCGCATTCTACTTTTTTAGTACATGGTATGGTCTCCCCCTGGTGACCACTGTGTATTGTGCTTACTTACCTATTTGCAACTGAAGTACTTAGATATACTAATGTGTTAGTGAGTGTTGTGTAATAAATAGATATATTTTTATATATACACTGTGTGGTTCATTTTCGTTCAACCTACATGACACGATTAGATCTGGTAAAACAAGCTGCTTAACACTCCTTCTGGATAAGCCTGGAGGCTGCTCTCCATAGCTACCACTTCACTTGGAGAGTGTTCCATGGTTGTCTAAGACCACTAAAATCACCATAAGGGTTGCCTGGATTAATGCAAGGTGCTTGGTCTAAGACCACTAAATTCACCACAAGGGTCGCCTGGATTAGTGCAAAGTGATATGCTTAAAAAAGGGTGCACCATATACTAAGCCAGCCTCCTACATTGGTGTGCAACTGTTGGGATTTAAGCATGCACGGTTTTACCAGCTAATCTAGGTGTGGTTAGATGAAAAACCATCACTAGCATTAGGAACTTATAAATACTTTTTGTAAGAAGTATGTTCTACTGAAGTTTTTAGATTGAGAGTTGAGGGTCTAACACAAACCTTTCTACAATCCTTTCGAAGTTTAGCTTTCACTAGGGAAGGTAGGTGCAACACCACACTACACCTAGTTTACCATGTCCTTAGTTGGGGAAGCCAGTTGGTCACAATCGTCTACATACAGTGGTCTTAAGTTCCAGGAACTTAGGACCCTGGTAGCATCCAGGAAGTAAAAAACAGGTAGCAAACCCACAAAGAGCAACTCCTAGAGATGCTCCAGCAGTATGACACCCCGAATCCTAGGGGGTCAGAAGGTCAGGTTGACTTTGGTAAGGGTGGGGCTCAAGCAAAAGGATTAGGGGTGGTTTATGCCAGTGACCACAATTCTGAGCATGGCCAGGAGGAGTCTGAAGACCCCAGATTGGTAAACTGTTCTCCCAGGGAATGGGTCAGATGACCTACAGGAAGTCCCTAGAGGTAGGTCCCCCTTTGTTCCTCCTGTGAGGGTGAAGAGAGTTCAGGGGAGGTCTAGGTCCTCCTCTGTCAATTCCAAATCCTCTAATACTTCCATAGGGACATCCATCTCTAGCAAGAGGGAGGACTACTTAGAGAGGGAATACCACCTGCTCAAACTTGAGAGAGCTAGGCTCAGGCTCAAGAAGGAGCAGTTGGCCCTTGATAAGGAGACCCTGGAAGTACAATAGGTTAGAAGAATTTGGCCCTAGGTTCCCATAGTGGCAGCACTAGTGAACCTAGCATCAGGGAGCCATCTTTTGATACTAGGAACCTAGCAGGATAGTCACTCCTTACCAGGAGCGGTACGATCTCCATAAATGGATCACTACCTTGGAGTGGGCCTATAAAGTACAGAAGGTCCCTCAAGGATTGTGGGCAGCTAACCTGAGGCTCTCCTTTGCTAGCAAAGACAGAGCAAAACTTCCCACTGTCAAAAAGGAAGATGCTGAAAACTACACCATCTTGGGTGTGGTTTAACCACTGGGCAATACAGGGTTAAGTTTAGGGACACACAGAAGGCACACACCCCAGACTGGGTTGACTTTATAGACAGTGCTATTAAGGCTCTGGAAGGCTGGCTTCATGGAAGTAATATACAGGACTATGAGGGATTGTACAATTTATTGATGAGGGAGCACATACTTAACTGTCCAAATCAGCAGCTGCACCAGTAACTGGGGACTCAGATCTGAACTCTATCCAAGAATTGGGAAAGAAAGCAGACAAATGGGTCTGCAACAGGGTGAAGCAGAAAATCAATGGTGGTGACCAAGAGAAGCAGAATTGTTCTAAAGCCGAAGAAAAGAGTGGGGAGAAATGTAAAGACAAAAAGGAGTCTTCACAAGGTCCCCAAAAATCTTCCTCTGCGGTGGGTCCCAAAACTCCTCTTCCTCTGGCAAGAGAAATTGGTGTTACCTGTGTAAGGAGAAAGGCCACAGAGCAAGGGATGCCAATTGTTCTAACGCGAACACCAATGAACCTACAACTACTGCCCCCAAGGCAACTAGCGCCCCTAGCCCAAGTACAAGTAGTAGTATTGCCACCAAGGGATTAGTAGGGTTAACCTTGGGTTCTTAAGTGGGTTTTGGCCTAGTCAGATCACCCACTCAGGCTGTCCTTGTCTGTGGCAGTGGCATGGAACTTGCCACTTTACTTTTAAGTCCAATTTCCTTGGGCAAGTACATGCAACAGCCTCTGATTAATGGTCAGGAAGATGTGGCATACAGGGACTCAGGGGCCAGTTGTCACTATGGTGTCAGAGAATCTTGTGTCTCCTGACCGAATCAAACTTGGTTAACTTTACCAAGTGACCAATGCTAGCAATGTCAGAACTGCTCATTACTTGGCAGTTGTGAACCTCAGCTGGCAAGAGGTAAGGATTGTGGTGTCCCCGGACCTACCTGTGGACTGTGTTTGGCAATGATTTAGAAACTTCAGCATGGTCTGAATTGGAGTTCAACAGATGCAGAGATGATGGGAATCTTTGCCAGTGCATTTGGTCTTATTAGCGAAACAGATAGGCACTGAGGGAGCTCTGGGAGATTGCCAGTGCCAAACCAAAGGTGATGATGGACGGAGTGTTGAACAGCCAGGCTGAAAATGTTGAAAATTGCAAGCACTCACCCCCAGTCAACTGATCTGGGTTTAATCCATCATGATTCTTTAGCTCACTCCGCCACCCCAGTTCAGACATGGCCATATGCAAATCAGTCTGACCCTGTGCCTTATGGGAACAGTCCAGCCCGAACTGGCAAGCCATGGAATCAAGCTATCCTGGATGAAGAGGGGTGAAACCCCGAAACTGGTCCTAGGATGCTTGTTTCCAGTCCAGGGAGGACCTGGCATGGCAGTTCGGGCTGGACTGTTCCCATGATTTGCATATGACTGGGTTCAAACTGGAACGGCATGGTGAGCAAAAAAACGATGGATTTAGGCCCAGATCTCTGTACTGGGGTGGATGTATGACATTGTTCTGCATTCTGTCCATCAACTGTTGCTTTTGCATATTGCCAGTGCCACCAGACTCCTTTGAAGGACACATCTGGTGCCCTCCATGCATACTCCAGTTAGAGCCAGTTCAGGGAGCCTTTAGCTCCCACTCTGCCGAGAAACTGGACAAAGGACATGGAAGAACCTCACCACTGTCCAGCTCCTTCTCTGGCAGGGACCTGTGAGTCGTCCTACCCCTTTCCTAGGGTATTGAAGGGCTTACCTGTGGATGGGTCCTCAGATTCATTGTGGGACAAGACTAAAGCCTGAAACCTCGTCACTCTTCTGTCGCCTCGACACTTGTACTTCACCTGGAACAGAGACTGCATCAAGGAAGCCTACTACTACCCCTGGTCTAGCAGCTCTGCAAGCCTTCTTCGTCTTCTGTGTCGGTGCTTCTTCCAGGATCTTCAATAGACCTGTGGGCATCAAGGACACCCGAAGTAATCTCTTTGGGAGTGAAGGAATCACTCCTCTGCATCTGCAGGCACCACAACGAAGCTGACTGGTCTGCTGCTCCTGACGTCCCACGGACTTCGAAAGGCTCAGCAACACAGGTGATGTTTCTGCAACTCCCACAAGGTCTGACCTGTCCTCACTGCAATTTTGAAGCCAGTATCCCTCGTCGGAACCTCTAGGACCAATACTCTGTGCACCACGTCAACTTGCCGTTGCCAAGGCTTGTTGGCTAAGCACTTCAGAGATTTTCAGGCTTCAAGCAGTTCCAGCCTCTAGCAACTCTTCCTGCCGAGATCAGCTACCTTACCTCATCGAGGTCCTCTTGCAACTCCTGTATCTTCGGCCTGTGGATCCTCTCAAGGTTCTTCTCCTGCTACAGGGGGCTCCCCGGATTACTCTGGGCCTGCTATGACTCCTGTTCGTGGTGAGTCCCTTGGACGTTGCTGGTCCCAAAGTTGCTCCTATTTCGCTTTCCATGCCTGTTGGAGCTGCCAAGGCTTGTTGGTGCTCCCGCCAGGCACCAACCCCCTGATTCTCATCTTCTGACGTGGAACAGCTCATGCACAGCTCCTGGTCTTCCTCACTGTCTCCTGGTCCTCACAGCTGCAGCGACAAGGTCACCGTTATAAATCCAGCATCTTCCGACATCGGTGGGCATTGCTCTTCATTGCCTCCTGGTCACCTCCAAATGGCACAGACTCGGTCCCCGCTGCTTGCAGGTTTTTCACTTCAAGAATCCACCTTTGGATGCCACCAGACTATTGCACAGTCTTCGCCAGTGGCATATTTTCCGAAGTCCTCCATTGTGGTCTACAGCGGTTTCCGATGTCACTTCGCACCTATGCACCCGGCTTCCCTGGTGTAGGTATCCTGGTTAGTGGGGTATCCATGGGTGGGGTGACTCTCCAGCCTTCTGTCTTTCGAAGGGTTTCTTTGGGGTCCACTGGGACGGTTCCTTCTTCAAAGCTGCAACCAGGTTTTTCCAATTGACTTCTATTGAGTATGCAAATATATCTCCACTCTGCACACAGCTGTGGGGTTCCTGGGTACTTACCTTGTGTGATTCCTTGTGTCCTCCGCTCTTCTGAGTCTCCTAGTCCAAGTCTCAACTTCGGTCTCAGTTTGCATTCAGCCTTTTTAGTATATGGTTTGGTCTCCCCTGGAGACCACTGTGTATTGTGCTTACTTACCTATTAGGAACTAAAGTATTGTTGTGTATTTGTGTTGATATCTCCGTGTAGGAGATATACCAATGTGGTAGTGTTGTGTAATAAGACATTTTTATTTATACACTGTGTGGTTCTTTTTGGTTTAATCTACACTATATGATTAGATCTGATAAAACCAGCTGCTTAACACTCTTTCTAGATGAGCCTGAAGGCTGCTCTCCACTGCAACCACTTAGAGGGCAATCTATAGTTCGCTATGACCATTAAAATCATCATATGGGTTGCATGGATTAGTGCAAGGTGCTTCACTAAAATAAGTGTGCAGCATATACCAAGCCAGCCTCCTACAGGCTTACATTAGAAGAGTTAAAAGGTCACCCTTTGTGTCAAGGGACTTTCAAATTCTAGATTGCCTTGTACTGGCTATTGCCTCACAGAGCAAGCTCTTTTGAGGCGTATTCGTAGATGAACCTAAAATAAAATCCTAAACCTTATTACTGCAATACGCAAAGGAAAGAGCAGTAGAAAAGGGTGGTTTAATTGAGACTTCAATAAAGATTCCTATTATGCAGATCCAGGATTCCATTGTACTGTTCCCTATAAAGTGCGTGCACGCACCTCTGTCCTCCCGAGCACGCAGTGCTGTGTGTGAAGCACGCATAACCACAGCACATCCCGGGAGAGCGTTTGTGCCCCAAAAAGCAGAAAATGCTCCTGCACTTGCTGCCATTCTTTTCTAATTACAGAGCTGCTGCAGGGCTAATTGTATGCCTTTTGAAAGTATTTATATTAATCACAGCACCTGTCAAGGGTTGCATCTAACACATACTTTCAAAAGGCAAACAATCAGCCCCACAGCCGCGGTCTATTTAGAAAAGAAAGGCAGCAAGTGTACAAACACAAGGTGTGCTTTCAGAATCATTTTAAAGCACACGTTTGTGCTTTTAAACTTGATGCATTTCTTTTTTAAATAGAGCGCGGCTGTGGGGCTGACTGTTTGCCTTTTGAAAGTATTTATGTTAAATGCAGCCCTTAACGAGTGCTGTGATTAACAAATACTTTCAAAAGGTCCACAATCAGCTCGGCTTTAAGAAAATAAATGCATCCAGTTTAAAAGCACTTGTGCTTTCAGGTGTTCTTGAAAGAACACGTTGTGTTTGAAGACTTACATAGCTGCCAAGGTTTCAGATCGTAATGTGTGACATTTTCATAATTTCAGTGTAATTATGAGTGATATTTGAATGATTATGAGTGACACTTTCTCGCGATCAAAATCTAGCAATGAAGATGAGGCAAATAAATATGAGAAATTACATCGAATAATTTCTTGGCGGGACAACTTATAATTTACAAAGTAAAATTAGTGTAACAAGTTGGTGAAAATCAACACTGTACCAATGATGCACATAATCTCTTATCCCAGAAACAAGCATTGGCAAAGATGCAAGAATTAGCAAATTATTTCACTTGCAAGGGTTCTTTTTGTAAATATGTTGTGTGAAATATCTGAACGTGCACCCAGAAAACATATGTGCATGCAGCCGTATACACAGAGAATATGCCAAAAGGCACGTAAACAATTGGGTGATGGATTCCTGGTAAATCGGGATGATGGCTGTATTGGTTGATGGGTGCATACCAGTGGGTAAATGTGTGTGAATACACATAAGTGAGTGGATGGAAATAATAGGTGCTACCTGTGTGCAACGAGAAACTATATATTAGCATTAGCAACTTAACTAGCCTAGGAAATGATACATGTCATTCAGGCACTTACTGTTTGCGATGCAGCATAATTCTGGCTCAGCTACATGTCTTCTGGGCTGCTGAGGAACACTCCTGCGGCCGCCATGGTCATCCTGTTGTGAACCCTGAACCCCGAAGCGCCCCCCCCCGCGACGAGCGCTGGCGGCGATACTCCGAAGCAAGCACAAGAAGATGCCCCGTACTTCAATTCCCAGGGAGCATTGCGCGTCTCGCGAGAGTACGCGAACTGACGCTTAAAACCGGTAGTCTCCAGCCTCTCGCTGTCAGAAATTCCAGTGAGACGGCGTCTTCTCCGTCCGATTGTTTTGACCAGACCGTACTCCCGAGTAGGGTAAGGGTGCTTGCACCGACAGATTTTACAGACCTCCGTAGGCGAGCGGGAGCTCCTGCGAAGGTTTCCATAGTTCTCTGGTGGATTTGCTCGGCCTGCAGGGATCGGCAGGCGGGGAGAGCGAGGCTCTCACCAGGGATCTGATCGGCCTGCTTTGTCGGCCGGCGGGGTGGGGGCGCTTGCCCAAATTCCGACCTTGTTACCAGTGCACAGGATTGTGCAGACAGAGAGCTCAACCCTGAAGAGCTCCGTGGTGCTTTGCCATATTTTGATTACACGTACCGCTGGGTACAGCTTACGTTATCATTATTGTTTGTAAACGAGTGAAGAGTGTGGGGACTGCTTGAGGTGGCATACAGTGATTACAGCAGTATCTGGTGGTATTGTCTAACTGGTCTAACTGGTGTACTCTACGGCTCTGTCTTAACAGGGGTTGGCACGAGTGGTAGAGGGCTACACTCTACCCCTGTGAAGCACGGTGGAGTCGACCGGAGGGTAGGTGCTGGCTCCAGCATTAGAAACATATTGTGCCGGACAAGTACTGTTTAGGGGGTTTATCATTGTTCCTTTGTCATTTGCTACAGACAACCCTTCCTCCTCAAGCCCAGTCTGTTCATCTTCCAACCCACCTTCAACGTTACGTTACGTTACCTTCACCATGTTAAGAATGGAGGTTATTTTCCTTTACAGGTATAAGGGCTAGGGGGAGATAAGAGGTCCAAGAAACTGTATCGCTCTCTGTTTATGTTTATAGCGATTCTTACTGGTGCATGCTCTGTTCTTGTTTCATTACAGATCTCCCTCCCTGGTGTCCCCTTCCTTTCCTTCCCTCACTTGATCCTTCAGCTGACCTGTGTCATTAAGACAATCAGGCTTGGTTAGATCAAGAGGTGGACCCCTCAATCATCAACCCGCTCCTGAGGACCGGTCGGCGCAACAGAATTTCCGACCCAAGAATTTCGGTCCTCCCGGTCGGTTTGATAGTTGAGGATGGCCACTCTTGAGGACGTGTTAGCCGTTCTGGCTACCATGCAGGGTGAGCTAGCGGCTTCACGTAGAGAGACCGCGGATTTAAGAGCCCGGATGGATTGCATCCAGAGAAACCAGTTTAACGTGGGCCAAGGGGCAGGGCCGGCCGCTTCGGTAGTTGTAGAAATGCCCGTGTCCATCCCGCTAGCATCTCCAGAAAGGTATCAGGGGGGTCCCGACACCGTACAGGTGTTCCTCACGCAAGTGAGACTCCACTTTGCTTGCAAGCCCAAGTCCTTCCCCACGAACCAGGCCAAGGTGGCGTTTTTAATCTCCTATTTAGTGGGGGATGCGGCCCAATGGGCAGTACCACTGGTGAGTCGTGACGATCCGCTTCTGCATGACTGGGACGCCTTCGTGGTCGAATTCCTACGAGTGTTCGATAGGAGAGCAGACTCCTATACCGCGGATCGGGAGTTGCTTGAGCTCAGACAAGGCGATAAGGAACTGGTCGTCTATCTGAATTCCTTCAGATGGCTGGTGGCCGAAACTAAGTGGCCTGAGAGCAAACAGGCGGCCCTGTTCCATCAGGGGTTGCGGGAAGAACTTAAGGATGTAGTCGCTCAAATAGACCCCCAACCTTCCTCCTGTGAAGACCTGATCAGTCTCGTGCTTCGGTTGGACCATAGACTGAGTGAGCGGAAAGGAGGACGGAAGGAAAGGTTCCCACATCCGACAGAGAAACAACGGGCCTCGCACATTAGTCCTTCTTCATCCAGTGAGCCGATGGACATCGGGGCGGTTAGGTCGGCGCTGACCTTTTCCGAAAAAGAGACCCGCCGTAAGCAGGGTCTCTGCCTCTATTGCGGCAAACGCGGACACTTCGTTCGGGAGTGTCCCGTGAAGCCCAAAACCAACCGGTGTCGCAACCCTCGCTTAGCCACCGCAAGCGCCGAAGCGCTTCCGGAAAACTAGCAGGCTCAAAGAAAGGAGAAGGGGTTTCTTGGAGTCCAGCGTTCATCCCTTCAGTGGCGGGAGAAGAGAGGTTACCCAGGGGACATTTGGAGATTCAGGTGGAGGTGAGCATAGCTTCTGAGAGGATACCTCTGTCCGCCATGGTGGATTCTGGGGCTACAGGCGTTTTTATGGACCTGGGGGTAGCTCAAAGGACAGGGATCCGATTGGTGCCGAAGGATAAGCTGGAGGTGGTATACGCCGTGGATGGCAGGCGGTTGAGTACAGGACCGGTGGGGTATAATACGGAATGCCTAGAGGTATTCTACGGGGAATCCCATAAAGAACAGGTGGTCTTTAGCATTATTCACGCCCCGCAGTACGAGATCATATTTGGGTTACCCTGGTTGCAGAGACACAATCCGGTCATAGATTGGGAGGAGAAAACGGTTCGCATGTCATCCGTGTATTGTTCAAAGCACTGCCATGACACTCCAGTGGAACCTACCTTGGCTTTAGCCCGGAGTTCCGTGATAGCCACAGCTGCCGAAAAGAACGTTTTGTTACCCGAGGTCTATCAGCTGTACCAAGGAGTGTTCAGCGAAGCCCAGGCAGAGGCGTTACCGCCCCATAGGCAATATGATTGTCAAATTGATTTGGTTCCAAGGGCGGTGGTCCCCACAGGTCGTATCTACGCCCTGACCGAACCCGAGACGCAATATCTACGCGACTATCTGGACAAACTACTTGAACTAGGCTTTATTGGCCCGTCCAAATCTCCAGCTGCTTCTCCGCTCTTTTTTATCCCAAAGGCCAACGGAGAGTTACGGGCCTGTGTGGACTACAGGGCCCTGAACGCCATTACCATAAAGAGTAGATATCCCCTGCCTCTCATCAACGTACTGCTGGAACAGGTGAAAACCGCGACGATTTTCACGAAACTCGACCTCAAAGGGGCTTATCACTTGGTCCGCATGAGGCACGGCGACGAGTGGAAGACCGCCTTTAAGACCCGCTACGGATTGTATGAATATCTGGTAATGCCGTTCGGGTTGTGTAACGCCCCGGCGGCATTCCAATATTTCCTCAACGACGTTTTGCGGCACATTTTGGACCATTACGTCGTGGTGTACATCGATGACATCCTGGTGTACTCCAACGATGAGGTATCCCACGTGCAACATGTGAAGACAGTGCTCGGAATCTTACAGAAGCATCACCTCTTCTGCAAATTAAATAAGTGCGAATTCCACGTGCGGACCGTGGAGTTCCTGGGGGTTATGCTGAGTCCATTTGGCCAGGAGATGGCGGAACGGAAAGTCACCGCTGTGAGAGAGTGGCCGCCCCCTCGGAACGTACGTGACGTTCAATGTTTCATTGGCTTTGCCAACTTTTATCGGAGGTTTATCCACCAATTCTCCAAACTAGTGGCGCCTCTCACGCGGTTGTTGAGGAAATCGCAACGGTTTGTGTGGGACGAAGCTGCCCGCAGGGCCTTTGAGGACTTAAAGGCCGCCTTCGTTTCGGCTCCCATCCTGGCGCACCCAGACCCTGACAAGCCCTACGTGGTGGAGGCTGACGCCTCTGACGACGCGGTGGGCGCCGTCTTGTCACAGAGACATGCCACCACAGGCCAACTACACCCGGTGGCGTATATGTCCAAGAAACTGAATGAGGCAGAGAAGAACTATCCAATAGCCGAAAAAGAGCTTCTGGCAATCAAGGTGGCCTTCGGGGAGTGGAGGCATTTCCTGATGGGAGCCAGACACATGGTATCGGTCTATACCGACCACAGGAACTTACAATTCATGGCCGCTGCCAGACATCTGACTCCCCGACAGCTCCGTTGGACTTTGTTTTTTGCCGGCTTCAATTTCGTCATCACCTACCGACCCGGTGTCGAGAATAGGAAGGCGGATGCCCTTACTCGGCAATCGTCCCCTGTGAGACCGGTGGGGACTCCGGAGGACAGCATCATCGCCCCCAGGCAGGTGATCGGAACCATTCAACCGGATACCTTCCTTTTGGGGGTCCGAAAAGGCGTGGCTTCTGCCAAATGGAGGACCTGGCTGCGCTTCCATCCGGAATGGCATCTCCAGGGAGGGTTCCCCATGCGTAACAACCGTCTGTTGATTCCTTCAGTACGGTTGAGGAAGCAGGTGTTTCTGTGGTGTCATGCGTCTCCCAGAACGGGGCACCTTGGGGTGGCCAAGACCAGAGACCACGTTTTACGGCAGTTTTGGTGGCCCTCGGTCAGAGGGGATGTACTGGCGTGGGTGTCCTCCTGTGCAACTTGCGCTGCCATGAAATCTGACCATAGACGTCCTCAAGGACTGCTACAGCCGCTGCCCACGCCTACAAAACCCTGGGACCGCATTTAAGTGGATTTCATAGTCGGGCTCCCTGTGGATCAGGGGTGCACGGCCATCCTGGTGGTCATCGACTATTTGACGAAAATGGGGCACTTCATAGCCTGTAAACAGGTGCCCTCGGCGGGCCAAGCGGCAACCCTGCTGTTGGAAAACGTGGTGCGATTGCACGGACTGCCTAGTGTGATTGTGTCAGACAGGGGGTCACAGTTTACCGCACATTTTTGGAAGACATGGTGCTCTGCCTTGCATATCAACACAACCTTGTCCACCAGCTTCCTCCCGCAGACTGACGGACAGACGGAGCGACTGAATCAGTCTCTCAAACAGTATCTCCGGTGTTATGTGGACGTCTGCTCCAACAGGTGGGTGGAACAGCTTTGGCTAGCAGAGATCGCTTATAACAACGCCAGGCACAGCTCCATCGGTGCTTCCCCCTTCTATTGTACCTATGGCCACCATCCACGTTTTCTCCCTTTTGTTTCTCCGGGGTTACAGCAGGCCCTGCCGGAAGTGTCCGCACGGGTGGCACATATAAAAAAGACCTTGACTCAAGCTCAAGTGCATCTTCGAGCCGTGAAGGAAAGATACAAGGCGGCAGCGGATAAACATCGGCGGCAGGGGCCCCTGTACAGTGCCGGGGACAGCGTCTGGTTATCCACGAGGAATATCCATTTCCAACGGCGCAGTGCGTTTAACCCCAGATACATTGGGCCGTACAAAATCGTGAAGCGTATCAGCCCGGTGGCGGTGAAACTGCCGCCCCACATGCGCATCCATCCGGTGTTTCATGTTTCCCTCCTGAAGCCATCCACCGCGGTGCTCCGGAAACCGCCTCCGCCTGTTCTGGTAGAGAGTGAACTGGAGTACGAAGTCCTGCGGGTGCTGGACTCACGACTACGCCGCGGGAAGGTATGGTACCTGGTGGCATGGAAGGGTTACGGTCCGGAGGAGAATTCGTGGGAACCAGCTCGAGGCATTAATGCTCCGCGGTTGGTGGCAGCATATCATCGCGCAAACCCAGATAAGCCCGGCCCTTCAATGCGCTCCCAGTGAGGGGGGATGTACGGTTGTGAACCCTGAACCCCCCCCCCCCCGCGACGAGCGCTGGCGGCGAGACTCCGAAGCAAGCACACGGAGATGCCCCGTACTTCAATTCCCAGGGAGCATTGCGCGTCTCGCGAGAGTACGCGAACTGACGCTTAAAACCGGTAGTCTCCAGCCTCTCGCTGTCGGAAATTCCAGTGAGACGGCGTCTTCTCCGTCCGATTGTTTTGACCAGACCGTACTCCCGAGTAGGGTAAGGGTGCTTGCACCGACAGATTTTACAGACCTCCGTAGGCGAGCGGGAGCTCCTGCGAAGGTTTCCATAGTTCTCTGGTGGATTTGCTCGGCCTGCAGGGATCGGCAGGCGGGGAGAGCGAGGCTCTCACCAGGGATCTGATCGGCCTGCTTTGTCGGCCGGCGGGGTGGGGGCGCTTGCCCAAATTCCGACCTTGTTACCAGTGCACAGGATTGTGCAGACAGAGAGCTCAACCCTGAAGAGCTCCGTGGTGCTTTGCCATATTTTGATTACACGTACCGCTGGGTACAGCTTACGTTATCATTATTGTTTGTAAACGAGTGAAGAGTGTGGGGACTGCTTGAGGTGGCATACAGTGATTACAGCAGTATCTGGTGGTATTGTCTAACTGGTCTAACTGGTGTACTCTACGGCTCTGTCTTAACAGGGGTTGGCACGAGTGGTAGAGGGCTACACTCTACCCCTGTTAAGCACGGTGGAGTCGACCGGAGGGTAGGTGCTGGCTCCAGCATTAGAAACATATTGTGCCGGACAAGTACTGTTTAGGGGGTTTATCATTGTTCCTTTGTCATTTGCTACAGACAACCCTTCCTCCTCAAGCCCAGTCTGTTCATCTTCCAACCCACCTTCAACGTTACGTTACCTTCACCATGCTAAGAATGGAGGTTATTTTCCTTTACAGGTATAGGGGCTAGGGGGGAGATAAGAGGTCCAAGAAACTGTATCGCTCTCTGTTTATGTTTATAGCGATTCTTACTGGTGCATGCTCTGTTCTTGTTTCATTACAGATCTCCCTCCCTGGTGTCCCCTTCCTTTCCTTCCCTCACTTGATCCTTCCGCTGACCTGTGTCATTAAGACAATCAGGCTTGGTTAGATCAAGAGGTGGACCCCTCAATCATCAACCCGCTCCTGAGGACCGGTCGGCGCAACACATCCACAGATTTACTCTGCCACCAGCGTCGGTGGGGTCAGATCCAGTCACAGGAACATTTACAGCGTTGCAAGTAGCGGCGAGCATCTGCGCTGCCATTGCCAACACTAGTCTGCATGGCTTTTAAAACCACTAATTTTGTTCCTAATGTTGCTCTGGATTGCTTGATCAGGGATCCGTGGTATAATTAAATGTGGCATTTATTTTTGGTTCCTCCCTTTTTGCCTCACAGTTTCGCATATGCCCCATCTTGTTTACTGAGACCTCTTCTTGTCCCTTTTTCCCTTCTCTTCGATCCGTTAATAACTCAGCACTTCCACCCCGGGGTTAATCCGATTCCCACTTCTTTCCTCACCTGCCCTGGCCTTGCACTAACGTTACTACGAATCGTACATTTCATATGCTGAAAGAGATACTTTAACAAGGAAGCTTTCCAGGGCATCTATAGCAAAAACTCTGCACTCCGAAAATACTCGGCACAGGACTAGTGTCTGACCACCTGGTCTAGGCCTGCGCCGACTAAGCATTTTTGGCAGTCGGTTGCCATGGCGATGAACTCAGCGGCGCCAGGACGGTGTTCCCATTTTAGCTGTGACTAGCAGGAGAGAGGGGATGGGTGTGTCCGGGAGTGAAAGATGGTCCCCTCAGAAATCCGTCCGAGCTCAGCCTTTACTGGGCACTGTCAGGTGGCCAGAGGCCAGTGGCCTAACCACAAATTTGGCAGGCACACCCTTGATCATTGGTAACTGTAAGAAGCCGAGCTCCACACAAACTGAGTGTTAGGACAGAGGGCAAAGGCGTGGAGGGCCAAGGTAGAAGAGGCACAGAAAGTATTAAAAGTGGGTCAAAGTCGGTATGTGCCGCTACATGACAAACGGGAGCATAATATACCCCCTCTCCCTGTGTAGGTTAAAATATACTAGATTTCAGAGCCTAAAACGCCACAGTGTACTGCAACAAGCAGTGCATGGCTTTACCATGCACTCCTTTCGTGTATAGTTAAATTGTAGCAGAGTAGGTGCTAGAGCTGAGAGCTGAAAGGAACTAAGCCAGCCCCCTTAGCCTGCCCGGAGTAGAGTGCTGCCACAGCTTTCAATAACTGTGGTGCATATAGCAGCGCTCGGCTTGACAGCTGAGGCGGCGCTATTATGCACGACTTTGCATATCAGTGCGGTGATGTGGAACACCACACTGAAATGCGTTAGTCTAACGCCTGATGTGTGGTACTTGGCAGGGCTAGACTTGCTGCATTTGTTTTTTAATGCAGTACAACTGTGGGGCTGATTGTGGGCATTTTGAAAGAATTTGTGTTAATCACAGCGCCCATCATGGACTACATTTAACAAATTCTTTCAAAAGGAAAACCATCAGCCCCGCATTTAGAAAAGAAATGCAGCAAGTTTTATAAAGTGCAAACTCAACCCAAAAGTATTGGAGCGCTTTACATACTTTTTTTTTTTTTTTTGGTATGCTTGGGAAGATTAATTGATTTGCCCAGAACGACAGGATGTTGAGCTGACCTCAGACTCAAAACCCACCTCCTAAGTTGGCAGCTTGAGCATTAAGCCACAACCTCTACCACAAGAGCGGAAGCATTTTTAATATTATATACAACTTTATGCAACAAACAACCATTGACAAAGCGAATAGTCCTGGCTTCTTGCAGGTGCTATGTTACTTGCATTATCAGTCAGTCAAAAGCTTTATTTAGATAAAATTATATCATAAAAGCATACAGACAAACATAAAATACACAATAAAAGTCAGGACAAGATCCAATAGAAGCGAGAGGGTAATACAGAGGATCAATCGGCAGACTAGATAAAAAATGCTTTGTTGCATCCCTTTTCCAGTCCACCTCGGCCTGAAACATGGCATCTAAAATCGTATTAAATACAATTACAAGATTAAAAATGTATTAAATTACATTTAAACACGAGAAAAGAATTATTTCCCCAAAGCATTTTGACACGCAGGTAAAAAAGACACTAACATTTTTTAAAACAAGGCAAGAAAAGATACATCTCGACAGAGGACCCAGGAGTTTCAATCTAATCAGCCAGGACCAGGCAAGAAATTTGGCCACCCCACATACAAGCAAATCACTAGTGTCCGATTGGAGAATTCTCAGAGCAACACGGTGGTTCACGGTGCCCAGTTGTCTACAAACAGGGCTCAGCCATCTTACCCTGGGAGTTTTATAGAAAGGGCACTCAAACAATAAGTGCGCTACAGTTTCCACCTTCGCTTTACAGCATGGACAACTTGCAATCGTTTGGTGAGGGGGTTTCCATTTACTTGTACGCTCCCGAATGGGCAGAGTGCCGAATCTAAACTGGATATACAGTCGCCTGTCTCTGGGCTTCTGGATTACATCAAGGTAAGACTCCAGCCTCGTCACTGGTTTATGCAAATAAAAAGCCTCAGTTAAGCTGCCGGCAACCACAGCTGTATTCTCTTGGGTATCAATCCACATCCAATAAGCCTTCTTCAGATCAACCTTGCTGAGACGGATTCCGAACTCCCAGACATCTCTTAAGCCCAATGCAGAAAAGGACTTTTTAATATTACACAACCAAGTAATCCTATGGGACCCAGGCGAACTCATCACTTCTCTGAGACCCTCAACGTATTTGGAGAGTTCGGGGGTGCGCCACAGGCGAGTCCAGTAAAGCAAGGGGCGTAATCTGGCAAGGTCCCTAACTGAACGCCTGCCCATGTCTCTAATAAGGGGTTTTAATGGAGTACCCGTCGGGAGCGAAACCAAATCCCTAAAGAATTTGTTTTCCGACAGAGATTTCCTTAACATTGTCGAAGCCCCACAGTTCGGCCCCATACAGTGCCGAGCTTACAGCTTTTGCAACGTAAGCCACCAGTGCGGGAGCAACGGGCCTACTCTGGGATAATCGGTGTTCCTTCCCAATTGCCCCCGCAACTCTCTTGTGATTGAGAAGCATTTTGTCGATGTGGGGTCTCCAACTAAGTTTGTCGGAAATCCTGATTCCAAGGTAATCGAAGATTTTAACAGACTCAAGAGGTGCTCCCTACAGAGTAAAATTGGTTTTAGGAGATCTAGAGGGGTTAAACGAGAGGAGCGTAGTTTTTGATGTATTTATAGATAGGTTCAATCTTTTTTGCAATACGAGAGGCCTATCAAGAAACTTCTGCAACCCCGCAGGAGTTTTGGAGATGAGCAGGGTATCGTCAGCGAAAAGTAGGGCTGGGATCTTGTCTCCCGCCAGGGCCGGGGCATCAGCAGGAGACTCCTGTAAAAAACTTAACACTCCATTCACAAATAAAGAAAATAGAGTGGGAGCCAAAACGCAGCCCTGGCGCACCCCTCTAGTAACCCAGATTTTAGCCGTTTTTTGATCCTGCCGACCCCATCTCACTTGGGCATAATTGCCCTCATGAAGGCGAATCAAAAGATCTAGGATAGGTATCGGGATTCCCAGTTCCCTCAACACCGACCAGAGGCGGTCGCGAGGAACTAAATCAAAGGTAGTCTTCAGATCTATAAAGGCCAAATAAAGACTGCCCTTGCCAATCGAGACCACCTTCCAGTGCAGGAGGAGAAGCCGAAATGCCTGATCAATTGTTCCCACATTTGCCCTGAAGCCTGCTTGATAGTCTGACAGGACATCATTTTCGATTCTTTCTAACAAGACCCTTCCAATCACCTTCTGGCCAGCATCAATAAGGCTGATTGGGCGGTAGTTGGCAGGGTCTTCCCTAGAGCCTTTTTTAAAAATTGGGATCACCTCGGCCCCTTTCCACGATTCGGGGACAGGGGATCCTCTAAGAAGGGAATTGAGTAAGAGTAAAAAACCTAGCCCAGTTTGGGGGGTCTGCCTGAAACAGATCACCTGGCAGGCCATCCGGCCCGGGTGCCTTTCCTGGGACTATTTTCTTAATAGCAAGCAGAACTTCGGACTCCACAAAAGGGAAAAAGGTTGAGAGGCAAGAGATGATGATAAGGGGCCAGCATGTGTGCTTATATTATGAGAAACTGGCCCAGAGTAAAGCTTTTTGAAATGTTCAAACCACGCATGGTCAGTAATATTATTAGGAATATCATCAGGATCATGATCCTTGGATTTTCTGAATAACTTCCAGAAAGTGTTCCCGTCTTTAGCCAAACTAGCAGCCTTAAGGTCTAGCCAAAAGGCTTCATCCCAATTACGCTTGGCTTCTAGAAGTGCCCTTTTGTACTCCTTCCTGGCATTATTCACCAAGAGACAGTCCTGTTTCTTAACAGCGGCTATCAGGGTGCTCCTTTTATTCCTACACTCCGAATTATACCGTCCCAGGCGCCTTAGAAGGCTTATGCTTAGAGGGACGAGGTGGTAACAAGAAAAAGGAACCCATCGTCTCTACTGTTTCAGCATAGATACTATCAATAATAGAGGTCCTTCTAAGGCACTACATGCTGCCTGGAGTTCTACTATTTTGGCCAGCAAGGATACTTTGATGGCTTTCAGTTTTTGGTCATCAGAAACAATTTTCGGCCATTTCAAGTGCCTCTTGCAGTTGGAAGGAACAACTTCCTTGGAAAGCATAATTCGACCTATAGCGTGATTATGGGAAACAAGAGGCCAGGGATTCATCATAGATAGACACAAGGGGTTGTGGTCACTATCAATAGATGGAACTATGACCATATCCACAGTGTATTGCCACAATCTAAGGTTGACTAAAATATAGTCGATACGAGAAGGGCAAGTTGCTCTATTGAAAGTATTTGCACCGAAAAGATCGGACGGCATTCTACCATTTACAGCTCTAAGACCAAATTCAAATGAGAGAGTGTTCAATTGAATGGCCAACTGAGACCACTTCATTATTGGCGGCATAGATAGAGACGGGATACCCCATCTAGCATCATCAGCCTCTACATTGAGCAGGTCCTCTGGGGCTAGAGGTTCGAATGTGCAATTCATATCTCCAGCAACCAGGATTAAAGAGTCCGGAGGGCAGATGGTAATTTCCTCGCTCAAAGCTGTGACAATTGCTGACTTAGCACCTCCCTTCGTGCCTCTTACATATAAACATTAAAAAGCTCAACAACAGGGTCACCTTTAGCCCCTTTAATTGTTAGCCGCATTAGGTCCAATGATGTGCACAAGTGGTGTTTTACCCTGAAATTAAGTTTAGTGCTTATCCAAATTATGAGGCCCCCTGACGGCCTTCCACGACCATTGGAAATAGCTGGTAAAAAAAAACAACTGAAACCTGATTTATACAATGGCTCCAAGCTCCAACTTTCTTGAAAGATACATATATCTTGGTTAGCAATAAATGTATTCCAATCTGGTAAAGAAAGCTTGTTGCGTAAACCCGCTATGTTACATGAAATTATCTTAAGGGGGGTAGTGGAAGCTACGGAGACATCGTCAGGAATAGACATTTCACTTAATACAAAATCGCTTAGTCCGCCAAGATCGTTGGCATTAGGACTGAGGGGAATTAAAGTTTTATTTGGAGGATGAACAGGTGAATCAGCAATAGCGAGATTGGGCTCATTTACGAAAAATTGCTGTGATTTACTAGGAATAGGCAGCCCGGAAGTTTGTCAATCATTAGAATCCAGATTCGATCGGCCGTCTCTCGACAATTCTGATGTTTGGTCTCTTGTAGCCATAGATTCTACACATGGGTGACGCCTAAATTGAATGGAAGAGGTGCCTGGAGAAGAAGTTCTAAACTCTAATGCCAATAGTCCCTCAGCTACAAGGTGGCTTGCCAGGGTAAGTTTGATACAGTCAGATAAGTTGTCATCATATATATACCTTTGGGCCCTGATAATATCACTCCTAATTAGGGATCGACACCACTTGACGTGGCGAACCCAATGTGTGACTTTATTTATCAAAGAGCCCTCATCTTCTCTCCCCTCGAGGACAGGGACATGAACCATAAAAACAGTGGGCTGCTTAGCGACACTAAGGGAAGAAGTTTTAGAAAGGGACAGAGAAGAGTGTCGATCAGAAGAGTTTTTTGGCAACCTAGAGATATTCGCTAGGCTAGGAATTGGGCTTGCCTTACTGGCCACAGTCATAGGACGAGGTATAGCTTTATTGGTCTGCCCTATGTCTTTTATAACGGAATTATGATTCGATGAAACAAGGGGCGGAAACTGGTTGCTAGTAGGGTTTATAGGTAGATAATGAAGATGTGCTGGTGATGGCAAGGAAGACAGCCCACCCAAATCATGACGAACAAAATTCGATTTAGGTGTTTTAACAATAAGCAATAATTCTTGGATTATTAACTTAAGTTCGCCTATTTCTTCCCTAAGGGAAGTAATGGTTTGCATCACATTAAGTGTTTCTCTTCCATCAGTAATGGGAAGCTTCCCCGCCTCCCCTCTAGGGGCAGAAGTTTGTAAATCTGAATTACTAACTAAATCAGACTCTTTAATAGTAGCGGGGATTTCAGACAAAGGAGCGAATCAATTAGTACAGACCAAGACGTGGTTCAAGAGGCACAGGGTTACTGCTTTTGATACCAGGGGGAGGGGCCGCCAGACAAGACTCGCTTGTGATAATGACGTCCTTTCTAAGTGTGGAATTGCGAGCTGGCTTTTGATTAAACATTGATGGAACAGTCAGAGAGCTAGGCAAACTCTTGTTTGCTGACGAAGATGTATTCATAAGATCAGGGGCGGGAGATTGGGAAATGTCAAGAATCAGTTCACACTCATCGACCAATGTTTCCATACGATCCATTGTAGAGGTGGGTAATACTTTCTTGGCAGGTCTTTTGGCCTTTTTCCTTCTAGCTGCCCCACCGGCAATGATCGCAATCCCTCCAGTAGTATCAATCAATTTCCTTTTACCCATTTGTGTGAGTGTGTTAGGGATAACTTTTCAGAACTCGTGGATAAGAACAATACCAATCGCAGGACGTGGTAATTAACTCCGACTCGTGAGACGGAGTCAAAGCAACACAGGGATTAAATCCTCTCATGCAGTAGTACAGTACCTTTTACTAGGCCAGCAGTATGTGACGGACACCAGTAGCCGTACCTCGAACTCCGCAGAGAGTGGGCCCTGCCCTGCCTCTGTCTGCCCCTGACGGCCTCAGACGGCCCCGCCCTTTGCCCGGGCTTAGCCCGGCGCCACCCGCGTGCGTCCCGGTCTTCCTGTCTCGCTAAGTACACACCGTTGTTAGGGGGAGTGGCCGCTGGTCTATTCACCCCGCTGATGGCTGGGATTCGGAGTCCTTGCTGGTGGGCTGGTGGCGGCACAACAACTGACAAGCCCCACAATGCGTCTCCCGCGAAGCGGGAGGCGCGAGCCGTAGATGAAGTCCCCGCTGTTAGGGGGAGTGGCCGCTGGTCTATTCACCCCGCTGATGGCTGGGATTCGGAGTCCTTGCTGGTGGGGGCACAACAACTGACAAGCCCCACGATGCGTCTCCCGCGAAGCGGGAGGCGCGAGCCGTAGATGAAGTCCCCGCTGTTAGGGGGAGTGGCCGCTGGTCTATTCACCCCGCTGATGGCTGGGATTCGGAGTCCTTGCTGGTGGGCTGGTGGCGGCACAACAACTGACAAGCCCCACGATGCGTCTACTTGCATTATATATCTAGATGCAATGACAGAAGAAGCAAAATATCAGTCATGTGGCACACAATGCTAAGCACAGCTTTTTAGCTTAATTGCTTTTAAGCCACGCCCTTAATTGCATCGGTCACACCCCTTTGAAAGACCCCCTAGTTTTCTCATCCCACTTAAAGCCATGGTCTACACGGGTGGTAGGGTTCTTGGCGCACATAGCCTTGGCTGCAGCGCACAGAGACCTTACTCTGCCACACATAGGAAAAAAAACCAGGGGGAACATTCCATATAAGTAACAATTTCTGCTCATCATAGGATCTCAAGATATAGTCATAAATGTTATAACAGAGCAACAAGCTTAAAATCTTCTCCTTATCAGATGTTGATTATAGAAGAGAAAAAAAGGTATTATCTCAAAAGATTCATCAGCATATTGTAACCTAAATTAGAGTCTGCTCTCGTATTGTCAAGACAACAGTGTCTTATGAATGTTTGGACCAAATGGATGAACTACGGATACCGGTTAACAGAATGTTTTTCAGCCACGCTATAGTGGCTGCTTTTTTTCATGGGGAATGAGCTTTAGGTTTACCCGACAGTGGATCCTTGGATAACATAAGAAATAGCAATGCAAGAAACACTCCATTGACAGATGGAGTGCTTTGAAGTGGAGTATAGGGCCATAGTTGATAAGTAACAGCTAGTCCTGTGTACACGCAAGAAAGTGGATGGACAATAAACAATATAGTTGTTGATTAAGACGAAAACAAGTATTCTTTATTGAGGTGTCGTTTTTTAATGGAGTATAACTTCATAGGCCAGCCAACACGTGTTTCGTCAATTGGGTGCTGAAAACCCTTGACTTCCTTCAGGGCTCCGGGACCCCTCCGTCATCCACCTCGCATCCTGCGTCCTCTGGCACCCATCCGTCCTCCTCAATTACCTGCCGTAGCCCCCGGTGTGTGTGGCGTCCTCCGGGGCAGTCTGTGAGCCGGGTCGGCCAGCCGGCTGCTGTAACTCCGAGGCCCCTTGATTGCAAGATGGCGGCCCTCATCGCGCCGATGGACCCGAAGCTCCTGCCCTGGGGGTGCCGCTTGAGATCACGGCGCTTCCTTGGTCCTGCGGCAGATTCCCGGGCCTCCCGGATTTCGCTCAGCCCCTTTTTGCCCGCCGGCTGCCAGGGACCTCTCCGTACTCTGCGGATGTGAGGTGGCGGCGCCCGTTGTCCTGGACAATCTGCTTCCTTTCCTGCCATGAGGGCCTGCTGTGCGAGGGGCAGACCAGGCCTCTGCGGTGGCGCTCCTGTGTGATCGAGCCAACGAGGGAAGCGGGGCGGCCGGCGGCGGCATTGCATCAACTCAGCTCTGGGACCCACCCGCAGCCGATTAGGTGAAGCTGCGAGGAGCGGGCCGCTGAAGCGGTGGCTACCAAACCGGGTAGCGGTGAGCGAGATTGGCGCTCGGGCCTCTGAGGCCCCCTCCCCCTTCAGGCGATCTCCACTATTCGTGGCAGGAAGCCCATCGGCTGCACGTATCGGGCAGTGGGCGCCTCTTCCTCCCCACGCACCTCCCATACGAGGTGATCTCCTGCCAGAAATTGACGCTGCCCGGGCCAATATCGCCTCCCAGGCTGGGCGATTCCTTGTGGCCGGGCGGCCCATGAAGTCCACGGGATCGAGCACTTGACTTCACCGGTGAGTGGGGAGTGGGCCCGGGGTTCGGCTGCATTATCGAGCAGTGGGGTCAGGAGGTCGGCGTTGGGCCTTCTTGAGGGAAACACCCCCCACCCATCCCCCCCTCCACCTGTCTACCGGGACGATCCAACATCCCAGGAGACTGCATCTGGACTTGCCCGGTGGGGCCCTGGGGAGTTCTGCTGGCGCTGCGCCTTGGATGGGAGGGACCCTTCCTCCTCAGTGACCTGGACCCATCGTACCCCCGCCTCCCTCTGACCTGGTCCTTGAGGTCCTGCCGCGGGGGTGGGCGGGGCCGGACGCTGTGCTGCCCCCCCAGACTTCATCGCCATCGCCTGGCCCTGTGAAGCCTTCTCCCTCTGTCGACCGCCATTTCAGGCGGCGGGGTGCAGCTGGTGGCTCCCCCTCCTACCTCCCTCCTGGATGACGACCGACCGGGGGCTTACCGGTGAGGGCGCTTGCGGCCTTCGCCTTCCACCTCGCTAGTCATACCACCAGACTGCTCTGCAACATGCTATCTGGGTGGTCCCAATGCTACCCTTGTTGCTCTCTTGACCCGTGGAGCTCCCCCTGATCTGGTGGCTGTACTGCGAAGACTCCCGCGCCCACGGTCGGGCCCTTAGGTTGGGGTGTGCGTCCCTTCTTTCCGACTCCTACAGTCCCTGTGGCCCTATCCAGCCGACGACCATGGGAAAGGACAAGACATCCAAAGCTGCGGTCGCCCCTACACAAACCAAAATGGACCGCTTCACCACCCCTGGGCACGAGCTGCCTGGGTAATGGGTAATGCTACGGTCTGAATAACCGAAGCTGAATCCCGAATCTCAACGGCAGAAGATAATATCCGTCAGCTTAAAGATCAGGTGGCGAACATCAAGGAACTCCACCAGCGCGCGGAAGACGCTGAAAACTGCGTGCGCCTCAACAACCTCCGACTGGTGGGGTTTCCAGAGGGGGCCGGGAAGAACCAGGTAGCCGCCTTCGTGGAGGCTTGGTTCACCTCCTGGATGCTGAAAGACTCCCTCTCAGCCTGGTTCGTGATAGAGAGGGCACACCGGTCGCTTGCCCCCAAAACGCCGGGCGGGGCCGCTCCTCGTCCTATCATTCTGAAGATTCTCAACTTCAAGGACCAGGATGCCATCCTGCGCGAGGCGCTCTCTGGGTCCCCTAAAAATTCCACAACCACACCATCATGGTGTTCCCAGACTACTCCAGAGAAGTGCAGGACCAACATCGCTCATACATTGAGGTAAAAAAGAAATTACGCTCCCTGTTTTGTTCTTTCCCACAGTTTGTCTTTTTTTTGTTGTTTTGTTACACCAGCACTCATACGGCACCCTGCCACAATTCCCTGTGGGTCGCTTCAGGCCTTTTCCTGACACCTGGTCTAACGTGTTAGCCATTCCTCCCACAACCATGACTCTTGGTAAGGTTTCCTTCCATCATTACGACCACCTACCGCCATGACTGATACACCTGTACCAAGGGCCTCCCTTCACATATTGTCCTGGAACGTCAATGGCCTTCTCGACCGCTTTAAACGTATGACTGTATTTTGATATGCACAAGGCCTCAGGGTAGAGGTTCTCCTACTACAGGATACGCACTTGCTGGGGAATCATTGTCCCTTTCTGGCACGCTACAGGTATGATCGAGTTTGGCACTCTGGGTTTACCAGGGGTTCCTACGGGGTCGCAGTCCTGTTGAAGCGTTCCCTCCCCTTCGTGACTTCAAAGGTCATTTACGACCCACAGGGCACGTCAGTTGCCCTTTGCAGCTCTTTGAATGGTAAGACAACTGTGTGTGAAGCTCCTCAAGGGGGGGTGGGAAAGGGAAAGGACAAGTCTCTCATTGAATGCCCTCACACACCTAGCAAGGTGTCATGCTTCATCACTGGGCTGTGCTCCTCGACGGGCCGGCGCTGCAATGCCCGACGGGCTCCCGCGAAGGGGCTCTTTGCTAGAGATCTTTAAATAGACAGCCGTTTGGTGCATGAGGGTGAGTGAACTGTGTAGTGAGTGAGTGTGCAGAGTGATCTAAAATAGGTCTAGCACTGCCTTTAGGGATTATTTTTATTCACGAGGTGTGCTAACCTAATTAAAATGTGTGGGCCCTGTATGGATAGTTAATGATCCAAAGGGTCTAGTACGCGAGTGTGGTCGACATGTTTCTTGCCTACTGCCCCTAACGGGTCACTCAGCAATTCATCAGGACCGATTTCTCAGAGAGAAAGTGCTCAAAAACTCTTACACTACTACAATGCCAGTGTCATAAAAATTCAGTAAATCACCAGCAATGTAAGATGCGGTCCAAGGACGGTGGAGGACCTGGAAAGAAGAGACCTGGAAGAAATTAAATAAAACAAAACAAGAAAATCACAACAATTTGAAGTAATTCATCTCGCATGGTATAAAAGACAATATCCTTAATGGTGTCAGGGTGTTAATGCGCGGAAAAGGGGGTCTACGAGGTGCGCAGAACGTGGACTATTAGGTGCATGGGGTATTTAAAACAAGGGCGTAATTAAAATCAGGGAGCCTCAGACAGCGTTCTTTCGTAATCGTAAGAACCAACAAGTGCAAAGTGCCTCACCGTGGTGGTCAATAACATCTATCCACGACAGCAAATGCGGTGAAAAAAGTGTGTTGTACGTAGACCCTGTACAACGGGAGCGCGTGCTGTAGTTGCGCGTGGCTATTAAATTGTGGTGTAGGCAACGGCGAAGCATGACGGCAAGCATGCGTGGTAGCTACTCACCCCCAGTTGTGGGGTTGTGGGTAGACAGGGTTGTCATGTGAGCGATTCGTTGCTCACCCTGAAAAATAAATAAACAGAACAATGCCTTGGATTGCATGGAAGAACGGCGATCTGTTAGTACGCGGTCTTCCCGGTGTTTGAAGGCAGGCTGGAAGAAATTACTCACATGAAGGGGGCGCCCAACTAGCGGTGCTCCTACCCTGGCTCAGGCTCCCGTGGAGAGCAGTGGCGCCAGGGAAACTAAAGTAGCGGAAGTAACTTCCGATGGTTCGGTGGAAGACTAGACCACACGGAGGTCGGCTATATTGGGTGTACTTAGAACCCTAAATCAAAACTTTATTGATACTGGGATGTACGTGCGGCCAAGACCGCGGGAGTAGACTCGATAATTATTCACAATAATTATTCCCTCAAAAATGAATGAAGGGCAGATTAAGGCTAAAAACTAATATACTCAACAGAGTAGTTCTTTGCTCAATTGTGGAAGACAAAGTCGTAATTGACTATGAGCGCTATGGGACACAGGGAGTGCAGCGCTTGAAAAAATGCAATTGGTGGTAAATTGCAACATAAAGTGTGATAAGAGCATGTCAGCATTAGAAGTAAAGCCTAGTTAGTGGCTCATCAGAATGGGGGGATATATTGGTGGTTGAGGTGAACCACAGATTAATTAAGAGGTGTTATTTTTAATGATTCTGCAACCGGCCACCGGTATTAGGTTGTTTACGTGTTACTCAGTGACACCCAAAGAATTTCATCGTTAAGGACATTGGTATTGCTAGAAATTTTAAAGATCCTTTTGTTCCTTTCTGAAAAGGGCTTCTTTGCTGATCGTGGTGTAGAATTCAAGAGCATACCAGCTCATGTCATTGGCAGTGTGATTTGTTTCTGTAAAATGGGTACACATCTTAGTATTGTCCCTCCTGCACCTGATGTTGCTGTGGTGTTCGGAGATTCTGATCTTTACGGGGCGAGTTGTCATACCAACATACATGAGTTGGCATGGACATTTGATAAGATAAATACAGTTACATGTATTGCAATTTGTGTGCGTTTTTTGTACCCAAGTAAGGTTCTCTGATAGTGTGATAGATTTGCTGGCTTTTGTAAGCGGACACACTATACATTGCCCACATGGGTAATGGCCCATGACGGTTGGTAAGTTCCAGAGTCGGTTGGTGGTAAGGGATTCTCTCCTTGGTCTGGTTCTAATTAAGAGATTCTTTAGGTTGTTAGTTCTCTTAAAGGTAAATCTAGGTTGTGGTACCGGACAGTCACCTATGGCCAACAATTTCCAATGTTTTTTTATGATCTTTTTAATCATGGTAGATTACGGGGTGTAGGCTGTCACGCATGTTATTTGATTGCTGGTGGTTTTTTCATTGGATTTGAGGAGTACCTCCCTGTTGATATTACGTGCCCTTTTGCAGGCAGTGTTGACAGATCCCATAGGGTATTCCCTTCTGGTTAGATGGGTAGGGAGTTCTTGGGCCTGTGCATTGAAGTCCTCCAATTTGCTGCAATTACATCTGAGTCTTAAGTATTGTCCATAAGGTAAGTTGTTACGTAATACTGAAAGCTGCTGAAGAGGAGGGGACTATGGCTGTCAGTAGGCTTTTTGTAGGTTTTCGTGGTTAAGCCTGTGGCTGACCTATAAATTAGTAGGTCCAGGAAAGGTAATTCTTTTACCGATGTGTTGGCAGTAAAGCGTAGGAAAGGGTTGAGGCTGTTCACCCATGACACAAAGAGAGGTATGGAATTCAGGTCCCCTTTCCAAAAGATAAGAACGTCATCTATATAACGACGCCATAGGATAATGTTGTCTTTATAGATGTAGATGTTGGCCAAGATATGCTTAGCTTCAAAATGAGCCATATAGAGGCATGCCAGGCTGGGAGCGAAGGTGCTCCCCATCGAAGTGCCCTGTATTTGGTGGTAAATTTGGCCTTTCGAATTGAAAATAGTTTTCGGTGAGGGCGATGTCTGCGCATTCCATGACAAATGATATGGGTGTAGGTGAGTCCCATTCATGTGAGCGGAGAACTTCTTCTACAACCTCTAGAGTGGCCCTTTGGGGAATGTTAGTGTAGAGGGCCTCTATGTCCAGGGTGATCAAAGCGTCCAGAGTGGGGCCCTCATAGTTGTGAAGTTCTATGATGTTAAGTACATCCCTTGTGTCAAGTAGAAATGTTGGGGTCTTTTGCACCAATGGTCGAAAGAAGTGGTCGCAAAAAACGCAAAAGGGGTTCCAGGACAGACCCAATCCCTGACACGATGGGCCTCCCTGGTGGTTGTCGGGTACCCTTATGAATTTTGGGTAACGTGTAGAAATACGGTACTTGAGGATTATCATTCAAGAGGAATTCGGATTCGTTCTTGGATATCCATCCTTGTATCAGAGCACTCGTCACAAGAGATCTTACTGTGATGAGAAGTCTCTTTGTTGGATCTTCTCTTATGGGGGCGTAATACCTAGTGTCATTGAGTTGCCGTAGGCACTCTGATCTGCAGTCCATGGTGGACATGATTACAATAGCTCCACCTTTGTCTGCCTCTTTGATTGTAATGGTTTTGTCATTCGCCAGATTTGGAATGGCTTCATTTTCCAGACGGGATGTGTTGTAGAAGGTATCCTTAGGCCTCATAGAGTTGATGTTCTTGAGGACTGCTTTTTCGAAAGTCAACACTTCAGGAGGTACCATAGCTGTGGTAGGGGTGAAGGTGGATGGTCTACGTAAGCCTGTGTCATTACAAGTAGGCGTGGTTTGGTCCTTAACCCCTTCGGTGCTCATGACGGAACGGTTCCGTCATGAGCCACGGTTGAGCTGTGCTCATGACGGAACCGTTCCGTCATGACCACGCCCGCGCAAGAAACAGTCAGCACAGCGGCGGAATTCGCGCAGCATGGAAGGGGTTAAAGAAACTCCAGAGTCGCACTTTTCTGAATAAGTCGTGGACTTCACAGTGAGTTCTGAAGTTGTCCGCTGAGGCTGTAGGTACGAACCCCAAGCCCTTAAGAAGGACTCGTTCTTCCGTCTGATCCAATGACCGATTGGAGATGTTGACGATCAGTTTTTCTTGCCTCTGTGGCTCCTGAGTTCCATCTGTCCTTGGTCCGTTTGGTCCTGCCATTGCACCTGCTTCTGTGGATTGTTCCCTCCTCTTCTTTTTCCTCTGCCCCTGCCCCAGCCACTGCCTAAAAAAGGTTGTTGGTGTAAGGGGTTAAAGGAAGGTTGTGGGCCCTGTTGGTAGCCTTGGAATTGCCACATTGGGGCAAACAACAAATTAGGGGGGCCAACCTGGTAGTGGTTGAATGGTAGCCCCCTGAACTTAGTATCCATATACTCACCCCCTTCATCACTTGCAGCGACCTTGGAAAAATCAACCGGCCTCGTGTCTCCACTGCCCTCAGGCCCCACTTTCATTAGAGGGGACTTTAATGTGGTTTCCTCCCCGGATCTGGACACGTCCGACCCCCCGGTCCCACAGCAGATCCGCGCAGGTGAAACAATTACCAAACTGGTCCGAATCATTGGGGCATTGCGATGCATGGCGTATCTGGCATCCACAGACCAAACAGTTCACCCACACCTCGGCAGCCCATCACACGCACGCATCGACGCAATCATTGTCCCCTCGACGGACTGTGCCGTGATCCAAGATGTCCGTATTCTCCTAGGGGTCTATCTGACAATTCGCCTGTCCTACTCAGCACGGGACCCCCTCCTCCCTCAATGCGTCGGACGTGGAGAATGAATGCGTGGTTCCTCCAAGTTAAGGAGTTCCGTAAGGTAGTGGGACAGGAACTCAAGCAGTACTTTTTGGCTAACGACGGGTCCGTGTCCTCTCTGGATACCCTATGGGAGGCGAGCAAGGCCACAATCCGTGGTGTCGCTAAGGGCCGGCTAAGCGTCAGCGGCAGGAGCAACTGCAACAGATTTCCTCCCACGAGGTGCAGACGCTGCGCCTCTAACAAAACTTGTCTGTGACTGCAGACGCGCCCGGGGAGAGACTTCTTGCTTGCCTCCGCGCAGAGATTAGCCAACTTTCCATGAATGCAGCTAAACTTCTCTGGCGATCGTAAGTTGCCAGGGTATATGGATGGGGTGACAAGAACGGCTCCCTCCTTCACAGGTTGGCCACCTATCCCAGGGTGAACCGCATTATTCCTGAAATAGTTGATCCGGATGGCTCGGTGCACCGCTCCCCCACGGATATGGCCCGCTCCTTCGCCTCCTCCTACCGCCAACTATACACAGCCAAATCCCCGACACTTTCGCTCACAGGCTTGCTAGAACTGGGAGCGCTCTCCTTCCACGACTAGATCCCACTGTTCAGGTGGATCTCGACCGCCCTATCACTCAGGAGGAGATCGGCAAGGCCATAACCCTTACCTCCTTGGGCAAAACGCTGGGTCCAAGCGACCTCCCACAAGAATATTACGCTCTATATCGCTAGACCCTCATTCCATACCTTGCTGGGATATTTGAGGAGGCGGTTGACAAAGGTTCCTTCCAGCCTGAGACATACCTGGCCACCATAGTGGTTCTTCCCAAATCCCAGCCACCCTCTCCACGGTGAGCGGACTACCGCCCCATCTCTCTTATTAATACGGATCTAAAACTTCTTGCCACAACCCTTGCTCATCGGCTCCAACCACACCGGTCCGTCTTGGTTCACCCAGACCAGTGCGGGTTTATGCCCTCACGTGGCACCCGACATTGCCTCCGACGACTGCACCTGGCCCAGGCCCACCATCACTTGCTCACCCCATATTTGGTGGTCCTCCTGGTGGACTTCGAGAAAGCCTTTGACTCAGTGGATTGGGGGCTTCTGAACGCCGTTCTTACCACGATGGGCTTCGGTCCACACTTTCAGGGCCTGGTCTGTGTCCTTTACACCCACCCAAGAGCTCGTGTTCAAGTCAATGGGGTCCTGTCGGAGCCCTTTTCTGTCTGCCGAGGAACGCGACAGGGATGCCCTATCTCTCCACTACTCTTTGCCCTGGTGATGGTGCCCTTGGCGGCTGTGATAAGGTCCGAGAGGTGTGTGCAAGCTAGGGACCTCTACGCGGACGTTGCTCTTATCTACTTGGCGGATCCCGCCCGGTCTGTACCTCACTGCCTCTGGATTCTCCAGTCCTTTGAACGGGCTTCCAGCCTTCGGCTGAACCCCGACAAGTCAATCCTGGTCCCTCTCTACCTATCCAGAGAATGCTATGACTGGCAGTCCAACATACCACTCCGGCGCCAATCGTTTAAATACCTGGGGATATGGGTGACCCTGCTCCCCGACTAGGGCTGGGTCCTTAATGGTACTCCGTTGGTTAAGAAAGCCAAATCGGACCTGCAGAAATGGCAGACACTACCTCTGAATCCCATGGGGAGAGTCGCCCTGTTTAAAATGATGATTCTTCCCAGGTTCCTCTACGTCCTCCAAAATACCCCCCTCTGCTTCCCAAGGACCTGGTTCCGGGAGCTAGACAGTATGGCCTCTAAATTCATATGGGGAAGGGGAGGGCTCAC
Organism: Triturus cristatus; assembly: GCF_964204655.1. Lineage (NCBI taxonomy): Eukaryota > Metazoa > Chordata > Amphibia > Caudata > Salamandridae > Triturus > Triturus cristatus. The sequence continues at coordinate 125,444,810 of NC_140593.1, forward strand.
CTGGCCCTAAACACCTGCAGGATACCATCATTTGGCGGGGGTCTGGGAATGACTCACTTATATCTTAATTACCTGGCCATGCACTTACTCTCCATACACGATTGGTTTAATGGGGGATGGTCCGACCCGGGCTACAGGCTTGAGCTGCACACACTGGCGCTGACCGACATCCAATCCATGCTCTATGGCGACCCCATTCCATCCTGACTACCAGACGTGACGCGCTCCGTGCTGTTTGCCAGGCGGGCTGCGCTGCGGCACACTCAGTCGTCACACAGGTTGACCCGGTGCACCCCCCTCTGGCATGGCATCTGGCTTAAGGAGGTGAGTGGCCTACAGGGCTTTCGCTCCTGGGATCTTATAGGGCTCTCTCAGTTGGGTGATGTGTGGGCGAGCGACCATATGCGCTCCTTTGCGGACCCGGTATTCCCTACACCAGTCCCAATTCTAAAAATATTTGCAGCTGTGCCACGGCCTCCATGTACACCTCCCTGAGGGCACGCAGATCTCTGAGCAAAAACCCGCCTGAGGCACATGCTTGGTGACCTGGGGAAGGGGGGAGTCTCCTGCATCTACAGCACACTAATCAATAACACCCTGACCAGGCTAGACCGACTCCGACATCAATGGGTGGGAACTCTGGACGAGGAGGACTGGCGCGATGCCCTTATGGACCCCAGGACTGTCACTGGTTCCGCCAGACTTCGCTCGGTCTAAATATACTACTTGCACGCAGCCTACCTGATCCCGGCACGCCTTCATTGGGCTGGACTTCGCCCGACCCCCGCATGCACCAGGTGCGCACATGAACCCGCTGACTTCTTCCACATGGTATGGGCTTGTCCCAAGTTGACGCGGTTCTGAGGTGACATTGAAGAGAAACTTACGGAGGTGCTGGGTTTGGAGGTCCCCCACTATCCTCGACACACACTTCTGGGGATTACGGGTGGGCTGGAGGGGTCCAGAAATGAAAAACAGTTTTTCACTTCTGCAATGTCCATGGCTAAAAGGGATATAGCCGCCTCCTGGAAATGCGCGCCCCCCCCCCCCCCTCCCAGAGTGTTGGACGCTGGCAGAGCAGGGTTGACTGATGCGCCACGAAGGAGAAAACACTGTATGAGGCACGTGGTTGTCCCAAGAAATATCGCAGGGTGTGGGGGAAATGGCTGGGGGGACTAGTTTAGATTTATAGGAAATGTCTACTTATACCATTTTGTACCCTGCCAGATTCGTACTTTGGGAAAGTCTAGCCTTTTGAATATATATAGATGCCTTTTATGTATTGATATATGTGGCTGAAATTGTGTGTGAAAACAATAAAAAATTGTTTATCAAAAAATGAGCAGTAGGTTTGGTAAGATGAAAGTCTGATGTGACCTTGGGAATATATAGTGGCTTTTTTATCAATATAACTCTGTTCTCTTAAAACTGCACGTATGGTTTGTTTACAGTGAAAGCTTGAATTTCACTAATCCTCCTAGCCAAAGCAAAACCAGTACCGAAGCAGTTTTCCTGGATATTTGAGGTCTAATTTAGGATAGATTCAAAAAGGCACCTCTTCAGCTCGGAGGGCTCTGTATTCAGCTGCTAAGAGATGGGCGGTTTCCTAATCTTAGGCCCTTAAGGAACTCCTTCACTAGTCTATTGGACCAGAGCAACCTATGGACCTTCTGAAATGTGAAATTGCCCAAAGGTGTACTTTGACCGACATGTGAAAGAGACCGAAATGTGGCAGATGTTATAAATATGTCAAGATTTGCTCAGATGGAAATAAGAATGGATGAATGTTATTCCAGAGCACCACATACAGAATCAAGTCCATTTGGCTTTCCAAGTAGCATTGGTTGTTGCAGCCCTAACTTCAGTTAAACTTTTTCTGCAGTCTGAACTATCCAGATGACTGAATTCATTGCATTTTGGAGCTAGGCAGCTAAGTTAAGTGAACTCTGTGTTGGAAAAACAGCCTGGCATTAGCTCATTGTCACTAGATTCGGTACTGGTCTGAACGGTACGCGTTTTCTTTCTGACAGGAGAAGTAGCTCTATGTAGCAAGTCTGGCTTGGCCAAACTAGAGCTATAAGACTGATTCAATATGGTTCCCTTTCAGCTTTTTCAACAATCAGGGGTAACTTCATTATCTTCTATATCTTCTACTGTAGGGAATGCTTTACACAAGTTAGTTTCTAGGCTCACCATTAGAAACATTGTCTTCCTGCTGGGTTGAAGGCAACATTTCTCCTTTGTTTAAAGTTAAAACTAGCTCTTCAAACAACTGCAGGCATGCCTTTGTAAGGTTATTTACTGTGCAAAGTGAAGGACCATTTAGAAGCCAGTCATCCAGGTAACGGACTTGAGGCCAAATAGTAGAAACTTGAATTGGTAATGGCAACCAGCCACCTCGATCCTTAAGCATTTTTGATGTTATGGATGGATTGTAATATGAAAATAGAATATGAAATTGTGAAAATATGAGATCTGATGACATCTCCCCAGTTAAGCTATCGGAAATTATTTTTAGTTTCGGACATTTGTTTAATTGCTGAAGAACTAATACCGTTCTCAAATGGTCTGCTTTTGTTTGAAAACTAAAAGAAGCCAGACTAGAAACAACAGGTTAGCCGATAGTGGGGTACCTACGCTATGGCTTGTTTACAGAGGAGCAAAGCAATCTCTAACAAAGATGTTAAAAGTTCCTCCTTCGAGGTGGGTTTAAATGGAGGTTTCTGAACGAATTGTAAAATGTGCCCATGATTAAAAATATTTAGCAACCACAGATCTGTTGTGATATGGCTTCAGCTATTTAGATAATTAGAAAACCTTGCACCCACCTGCTGTGGGGGACAAATGGTGGCTAGTGCCAAATAGCTGTCAATGGCACCTGGAGTAGTCCTGTCCTCTACATGACTGGTCTTTTCTTGGAGGTAGTCTTGAATAAGAAGCAAACAGTGGTAGTCTGTGCGGCTGCTGTGGGTATTGTGTTGATATCCCTGAAGATATCGCAAGTATGGCTGATATCTGTATGCCTGCAATTACCTCAAGATGAAAAAAAAACCTACCTCTGGCACCTCGAAAGGGCTGAAATCGGCACTGCTGCAGAACATCCAGGGATCTTGCAGTCATGTGGGTGTTTACGCTTTCTTAGCATATTTAGAAGCTCAACCACACTAGCTGGAGAAGGAAGCACCTGAAGACATGGAGAACTCCTGGGTTATAAAGGAAGTTTTGTCGGGCGTGGCTTGGGCTCAGCCGAGCATCGACGCGCGAGCTGAGAGCTCCGTGTCGGCCTCGGAATTTCTCCTGCATTAAGACTTCCCCGACGGAACTTAAGTTGGTAGCGTTGGAGCCGGCCTAGAAGGCGACGGAGGCATCGCTGGGAGATTTATCACGCAGAGTGCACCTACTTGAGAAGCGGGCCGAGGAGGCGGAAGGGCGTAACCGGCGCAACAATGTTCGGGTGGTAGGCCTACCCGAGAGAATCGAAGGGGACCACATGATCGGCTACCTTGAGAAGTGGATGCGGGAGGTGGTGGCACCGGAGGGCCTGTCGCAGTTTTACACCCTTGAAAGGGCCCATCGGGTGCCGGCCCGCCAACCGGCTGCGGGTCGCCCCCCGAGACCGGTGGTCGCACGCTTGCTCCATTTCAAGGATCGCGACCTCATTCTGCGTAGGGCCCGGACATCTGCCCCGTATAAAGTTGACAATGCCCTAGTCTCGCTTTACCCTGATTATTCTCAGGAGGTTCAGCGGAATCGCTTCTCATTCATGGCAGTTGAGAGGGCCCTTCGGCGGAGGGAATACAGTATGCCCTGTTCTTCCCGGCTCGATTGAAGGTGATGGCGGATGGGACTGCTCATTTCTTTGATGCACCAGAGGACGCGTGGAGCTGGCTGGAACGGTACTGCGAGGGCCGGGGTGGAGCTGGACGGCGGGCCTCGGAGGCTCGGGCCTCGCCGGGACCCCGGCGGGCCCGCCGACACAGGAGGCGTGTGGGGAGTGGCCGGTCTCCCCCGCACTCTCAGACGGAGTTGGAGAGGCAGGCGGCTTTGAAGGCGGTCTCCGTCATCTCTGGTGCGGTGGCTGCGGCCTCGCCTGCGGATTCGGGATCCCGGCGGAGTTCTGCGGAGGAGGAGTCGGGGGCGTCGGAGGAGTCGGCGAACTCTGAAAGTGCCGGTGGACACTTGCCGGAGGTCACGCCGGCCACTGCGGATGGAATGCTGGACACGTGAGGCAAACTCACTGTGAACTATATGCTGTGCAGGGTGGCCTGCCTGGAGCTGCTTTGTGGACCAGTGAGGGGCGAGTATGGTTTCACTGTTACTGTGAGGAATGTCGCTCCTGGGTTTCGTGGGGGGGCGGGGCGCTTTGCTTTGGGGGAGCCGTTGGGGGCGGGGCGCCGCCGGGAGAAGGGGACTTTGATTCCTAAGGCCGACATACGGACTAGCCTTTTGGACTGCTGTCCGGCCCGTGCTGGTGTTGGGTCACCCCCTCTACCTCACGCATATTGTGAGACTCTGGTGGCTACCAGGGTGCCTTTTTTGTTCACTGGGTGTTTGGATGGGTAACTGTGGTTTAGAGCCTGTTCTGGGGATGGGAGGGGTTTGGGTTTGTTGGGTGAGGTTTATGTGGGGGGGGGATGTGACGGTGTGCCCGCTAGGTTGTCTTGGGGTGTGATTTGTGGTATATGTTCATATGGCGACCCGCCCTGAATTGAAGTGCATTACTTGGAATGTGCAGGGGCTGAACTCCATGAGAAAACGTTATAAGGTACATGCATACTTGGTCCGCAGGGGGATCCAGGTGGCCTTCTTGCAGGAAACACATATGGATCGGGCTGAGGGGCTGGCGCTGCAGAAGCGATGGAGGGGACAGTTGTTTTACACTACCTTTTCTGCTTTTGCTAGGGGGGCATTGATCTGGGTCCGGTCCGGGGTTCCGTTTCAACCAACAGCCACGCTGGTGGACCCGGAGGGGAGGTTTGTGGCGGTGTCTGGTCGATTAGATGGCAGGGATGTGACCTTCTGCAGTATTTACGCCCCGAACTCCGACTACACTGCTTTCTTTGCGCGGCTCTCTGGGAGGCTGGCGTCCTTTCTGGTGGGCACGGTGTTTCTTGGGGGGGAAATTTAACTCGGTCACTGATGTAGAATTAGATCGCTTTCATCCCCCGCTAGCTCAATCAGCAGTACACAGGGTGGCCAAGGCAAGGCGCGACTGGCAGGCAGCCTGGGGACTTGTCGATGCTTGGCGGGTGCATCACCCGTCAGATAGGGATTACTCCTTCTATTCTGTGCCGCACGACCTTCATGTTCGGCTGGATGGCTTCTTGTGTACCTCGGGAGCCCTGGAGCTTACGTGTCATAGCGAGTACCTGGCAAGGGGACACTCAGACCACAACCCCTGCTTGATAAAGGTCCTCTGGTCCCAGCAGCGGCAGGCGATTCCGACTTGGCGCCTGAGTCCGACGCTGCTGGAGGATCCTGTGTTTCATGCGGAGCACGGGGAGGGTGTGGAACGCTACTTTACGGATAACGCGGGGACGGCGACAAGCAGAGCCCTTGAATGGGATGCGCTCAAGGTGGTAGTGCGGGGGATTTGTATCTCGGCTGTCGCAGGGACGCGCAAGGTTCTGTCGCGGGACGTTGACCGAAATGAGACGCGACTACGCCAAGCGGAACTTGCTAGTCACGCTGACGGGGGTGCCCAGGGGGAGGTCTTGGCGGCACGGGAGGAGGTGGCCGTGCAGGTGGAGCTGCTTCGCTGCTATGACTATAAGGAATACATGGTCCGGGCGCACGCTGAGCGAGATAAGGTTGGGTCGTTATTGGCCTGGCTGGCTAACCCAGCTCTTAGGGGCACCCCTATACTGTCGTTGGTTACCCCCATGGGGGACCTGGTTTATTCACAACGGGAGATCAATGGCCAATTCTGGGACTATTACTCGCAGCTGTATAGGAGTAGAATGCGGGACCTGCCTGATGGGCTGGACGCGTACTTAGAAGCTGCTAGGTTGTCACAGTTGGATCCGGAGCAGGGGTCGGCGCTGGGGGCGGAGATCTCCCTGGGAGAAATCAGAGTGGTGGTTAAGCACATGGCTCGGAAGAAGACTCCGGGGGCCGACGGCCTCCCAGTGGAGTTCTATGCCGCGTATTTGGACGCCTTGGCTCCACGTCTGCAGGCGATGTACAAGGAGGCGTGGGACGTGGGCGAGCTGCCGGGTACCTTGAGGGAGGCGATCATAGTCCCGTTGCTGAAGAAAGATGGGGACCCATCCTCCAGGTCAACGTACCGTCCGCTTTCTATGCTTTCGGTGGATTATAAGATCCTTAGCAAGATCTTGGCCACTCGGCTCATGGCCCACATGGGCGCGCTGGTACACCCGGACCAATCGGGTTTTATTCCCACGAGGAATACCGCGGCGGGTATTCGCAGGTTAGTGCGGCTCATGGGGGACCGGGAGGGGGGCCCCTCGGACGCCGTAGTACTGCCGGTGGATATCGAAAAGGCATTCGATAGTGTGGAGTGGCCGTATCCGTTTCGGGTGCTGAGGGGGTCCGGCCTGGGGAACCACTTCGTGCGCTGGACCAGATTGTTATACCGCTCTGCCATGGCTAGAGTCCGCACGGGGCGTACTTTCTCGGCTGCTTGTCAGGTAGAGAGAGGCACTCGACAGGGTTGCTCGTTATCCCCTCTTTTGTTTGCCCTGGCGATCGAGCCCTTGGCGACGCATGCCCGTCAGGGACGGTCTTACGAGGGGGTTCAGCTGCGTGGAGAGCTGCACTACATCTCCCTATACGCGGATGACCTCTTGCTGTATCTGGCGGATGCGCGGGATTCTCTGCGGGGCGCTAGACTCCTACTCCGGGAATTCGGCTCCTTTTCGGGGTTGCACGTTAACTGGGCCAAGACTTGCCTGTTTCCTCTGTCTCCGGGGACCCGGGCTCCTGCGGCGCTTGCCGACCTCCGCTGGGAACCTGCTTGCCTGCCTTACCCGGTCGTCCGCATATTTCACGCTCCTGACGATCTCTTCGAGGGCAATGTGGGCGGAGCGCTAAGGGGGCTCAAGGGGAGTATGGCGTTTTGGCGCACCCTCCCGCTGTCGGTGGCCGGTCGAATAGCGCTGCTGAAAATGGTAGCGCTACCGCGATTGCTTTATTTCTTCCGCACCTTGCCGATCTGGATTCCGGCCTCCTTTTTTAAGACGCTTCGGGCGCTGATGACAGGATTTCTTTGGGGCGCGGGCAGACGTCGGGTGGCGTTGACCACTCTGATGAGACCGAGGGTGGAGGGGGAGCTGGCAGTTCCGGACTTCGAATGGTATTATCTGGCGGCGCAGTTGCAGTGTCTCACACAGGCCGTGGCGCGCGAGTTCAGAGGCCCGGAGGGCCCGCAGAGTAGGATTATCCCTCGGCATGTATTGTCATTCATTATATTGCAGCAAAGTCTCTCGTTGGACCAGCTCACGCTCGAGGAGCGCACGCTTCGGCTCTGCTGGCTCCGTAGTCAGAAACAAGCAGGTTTCGTGGCCCCATATGCCCCGGAAATTCCGTTGGGCATGTGCACGGCTCTCCCTCATGGCAGAGACTGGTCGGCGTTGGTGGGCTGGTAGGACCGTGGGGCTCACATGCTTGGGGATCTCTATCGAGACAGGATTTTGTTGCCGTTCCACGAGTTGCAGAGGGATTTTGATTTGCCGAGGGGGGATTATCTCCTTCATTCTGCCCTGGTGGCTGGGATTCGAAAGCACTGGAGGATGGGGCTGTCGGAACCCCCAACGTCCTTGGGATGTCAGTACGTTGTTATGGCGGCGGGCACCGTGAAGGCCATCACTTGCCTCTATGGGCGGCTGTCCACGGAGGGGCTCGCGACCCTGCGGGAGAAGTGGGAGGGGGATCTTGACAGGCCTATCCCGGAGGCGACATGGTCGCAGCTGCTGCGACAACCCTGGAAGGGCACGCGCAACGCTCGATTTCAGCTGGTCCAATTCTATACTCTCCACAGGGCCTACTTAACCCCGGCAAAGCTCCTGCAATATTTTGGAGGCTCCTCATCGGGCTGCCCTAGGTGCCATACGGAGGGGGCTGATTTTGCCCATATGTTCTGGTCCTGTCCGGGGTTGGGCTCTTACTAGACGGATGTGATGGCGTGCCTGAATCGAGTGACTGAACGCGTGCTGACAGTGGACATGGGTGCTTGCCTTCTGCTTTGGTTCCCGCATACTCCCCGTACAAAAATCACGAGCAAATTTATCGATCTGGGGCTGATAATGGCGAAGAGGGAGCTTACCATGCACTGGAAGGCAAGAACGGGGCCGAGTGTTCGGAGGTGGAGGGCGAGCTTCCTGGCTTGGGCGGGGACTGAAGGGACGCTTTGCCTACAGTTGGCCAGGCGTGGGAGGGTTCTGGTGGAAGAGCTTCGCCGCTTGGGGGAACAGGAAGAGGAGGGTGAGGCTGAGGCGTGCGCGGCCCGGCCTGGGAGGAGTGTGGAGGGACCTGCTGGGACTGCGGGGAGACTACTCAGGAGGGGACCGCTTGAATATTCCCCGAGAGTTGTCGCTATTTGTGCAAACTTCTTACGATGTGTATGGAGGTCGAGCTTCGGGGTGGTATGCATATGAGTGGTAGAGTACAGCTTTTGGTACTTTTGAGAACATTGATGGGGTTCGTCCCATGATTCCGAGTTCGGCACCCTGGCTGCGTGGGGCACACAGACGGGGGGGGGGGTAGAGAGGGGGTGGGGGGTTAGGAATGGCACTGTTGCGGAACTGCTCTCTTTTGTACTGTCATCACTTGCCTGGTTCTCCTACACAAGATTATTGTATGTAACGCGGATTTCAGGATGCTATAGTTGGGGAAAAACTAATAAAAATTGTTTTAAAAAATTTTTTTTTTAAAAAGGATGTTTTGTCAAAGTAGACATGGATTTCTGTCTAGAAGAAATCATAGGTATTGGTGGTGGACTATAAAGCTGTAGAGGTGTCTGAATAAGATCTTTCACAGGGATTGTAAACCTCAGATCACAGATGCAGAGAAGAATGATCCAGGGAAAGCAAAAGCTTCAATAACTTCTTGGTTGTGGGTGAGTGGGTTCAGAAGCGAAAACTTCACTATCAATTTGTGCAGCAGTGAATGTCGAACCAACTGCGATATAGCAGACTGAATTATGAGTGGAGCAACAGCTATGCAATGGTGATGTCATATGAGAGGGTTTTGACTTGCCTGAATGGCGTTGATGGCGATGTTTCATTGCCAACGTTGTAAGAAAGTCTGTTTCACAGCGAGCAAGGCACAGATGCTTTAGCTGAAGTCAAGGCCTTCAACAGCAACCAACGAGAATGGCAGTGGCATTGTTTTCACTTTTCTTTATTTTGAATTCTTCACTCCCTGGATTGCCCTCTATGGAAATCCTTAGAGGAGGCAGGCACCATAGCAGCAGCAACAAAATGGTCCCAGAAGTTCTTGTGAGATTTATTTTTTCTCCTTAAGCCTGGGAGTCCTCCAACTTGACATTGAGCCTGATGACTTCCTGGTTTTAAGTGTCCCTTTGAACATTTAAATACATTTAAAAAACTCCCATTCCTTTTTGGGGTGAGATGTTTAAAAAACACACAAATACTCGGCGTGGGTAATATAAATCCTTCCTTCCTACACAGGATGGGCACTTCACAAATAGTGAAGGCATGTTGACAAGAAAAATCCTAAAATTGATAAGATAGGATTCATAGACCTCTAAGGGATCAAAGAAGTTGAATGAAGTGAAAAACAGGTGATATTTAAGACAAAATCTACAAAAAAAACAAGTGTAAAAACACCAGGAGTGTTCCAAAATTCTACTTATACGATTTGGAAAAAGAATAACAGTCAAATGACACCACAAGTCATCACTGGACCCGAATTTCCTTGGACTCGTAAAGGTGCTGGGCAAACTTAACTCTTCTAATCAGGCTGCTTTGTACTTCTTGATTTAGACATGTTACACAGTAGGTCACGCACATTCATGTGCTACTATGTAGTTTTGAGAAGATTTTTATTTATATACATATGTATTTTTGAACAATCTAAGAATTCTGACAAATCTGCCTGAAGAGGCTTTGATGGTGATTCTCTGAATCTGGTCATGCTGGTACTTCCATCTCACTGCAGTTTCTTATAATAGATTTAAAAAATCTTCTGGGGTCCCTGCATGTACTGGGAAATTATTTTAATCTTTAAGACTACTGATCAAGACCCTACTATGCAGAAAGTTGTGGCCAACGGATCAATTTATAAAACACAAATGTTCGATGAAGACACACTGATGTTCGAACTTCCTGCATCAAATGTTTGAGACTAAAGAATTGAGCTAACGTTGTGCCTCTAATAAGAAGGACTCAACGTACGCTGCACTGACCCTAGGCAACTGCATCTAACAAAACAAGCATTAGCAATGCAATAGGTCTCGCATTTGCGAGAGTTTGTGCTTTTGGGATTGTAAATCACAATGCCTTTTATGTATGCGTTTTGAAAACCTGTAAGCAGTGCATAAACACACACTTTGTACTTCTAGTCGTTGCTTATCAGAAGCAAGGCTGACAGTAAGTGCGCTGCTTTTAATGCCAACCTTGCTTCTCGTAAGCAAGGACTATAAGTGCAAAGTGAGCGTTTTCACATCGCTTGCATGATTTAAAAACACAAATAAAAGGCATTTTGATTTACAATGCCAAATAGCTCAAACTATCGCCTATGTGAGACCTATTGCAATGCAAATGCTTGATAATGCACTTTGATCACATGAAACATGAGTATATGTGGCTCCTAAAAACATTTTAAAAAGCCAGTGTTCTAGGACATCTAAGTTTATCAGACTGTGTGTGAGCGAGACCACATCCACTAACTGGGAAAACAACGTTTACATTCTTACGAGTTGAAAGCATGAATATTAAAAAATGCCAGACCATAGCATGCCCTGTGCTGCAGCATGCTGTCCCATCGGTAAGGAACCTGCTGGAAAGTGTTAATGCAGTTTCTTGTAATTTGAGCAGTCCTAGCTTGAGAAAGCCTGCACCACCAAGTGGAGAGTGGTGCGAAGCAGTAAAAGCCTTCACATGCATGCAATCTCTATGCACAAATAACCTTGTAAAAACAAGAGTGGACAAAAGGGGTTCCAGATCAACAAGGGGGCAGGGCATATATAGCCTGAGTTCGGGCTGTGGGCATAGATTTGTAGGGGGAAGTGTACAACGGTGGGTATTGATTGATGTGTGACGTCACACAATCTATTCACTAACCCCTCGAGGGTGACCTGCAAGCACCAACTGGACCTTTCTCACTTGCTCCTTCTCTCTCCTTTACATAAGATCTGCATGTGTGCAGCTTTGATGATGTCCTGAGACCTCACAGTGGCTAACCCCACCTAAGACGCCATGATTCGAGCAGAGATTGGATTACGCAATTAAACAGTGAAGTGCAACACAATAAAATAAAAAGGGTGTGCACGTTTAAAATAGATACTTCAACCAAAGTGTGCACATGTAAAATACATACTGCAACCAAGCAGAGCAACTAAAAGAAAAACACATTTGTGCTTCGTTGAGGTATGTATTTTAAATGTGCACACTTTTGCAGTGGTATGCATTTTAAACGTACACATACTTTTAATTTTATTTTAAAGCATGAGTGCTGATGCTGCTGCGCATGGTGTCATCCTGCCACTGGCACTTGGGGTCTAACGGCATGCGGAGAGCGGCTAAGCCAGTGGAAGCAAGAGGGTGAGCGCAGATAAGTCGAGCACAGGGGAAAGCAAGATGTGCCACCCTGATTAAAAAATTGTAACCAAAAAAAGGAATATGCTACTTACCAGTATGCATCTGTTCTTGGCATGTAGAGCTGCAGATCTATACACTGTGCATAGGTCGCCATCTGGTGTTGGGCCCGGATGTTTGCAGTTTGTTTTTCCTCATGGAAAGTCTTTGGGAGTCACGAGGTCGGTGACTCCTCCTCTGGTTAGTATTGCGCATGGGCTTCGGCTCCATCCTCAGATTGTTTTTCGCCAGCAGGGAAAGATGGAGCGTAGTAGTAACAGTAAAGAAACCCATGTGTATTGTATCTAAATAAGATAAGACTGGAACGGATACAGGTAGCCGGGGAGGCGGGTGGGCGTGTATAGATCTGCAGCTCTACATGCCAAGAACAGATGCATACTGGTAAGTAGCATATTCCGTTCGAGGCATATGAGCTGCAGATTATTCACTGTGCATAATTATATAGCAGTACCCAACCCTAGCGGCGACCACCGGCATCCGTTGAAGTAGTTTGAAACAGTGTTTTTAGTACAGCTTGGCCCACACTAGCTTGTTGCTTGGTTTGCACATCTACACAGTAATGTTTTGTGAAGGTGTGCGGCGTTGACCATGTCGCTGCTTTGCAAATGTCATCTAGTGGTATGTTCCTTAGGAAAGCCATAGAAGCCCCTATCTTCCTTGTAGAGTGGGCTTTAGGGGGAACCAATAGCGTTCGTTTTGCTTTGTGGTAGCAAATCTGTATGCATTTTACAATCCACCTAGCTATCCCTGATTTGGAAATAGGGTTGCCTTTGTGTGCTGGGGAGAAGGAAACAAATAGCTGTTTGGTTTTTCTGAAAGGTTGTGTTCTCTGGATGTAGTAAAGTAAAGCCCTTTTAACATCCAGTGTGTGTAAGGCTCTATCCGCAACTGTTTGGGGTTGCGAGAAAAAGACTGGAAATTCTACCGACTGGTTTAGATGGAATGGAGAAATGACTTTGAGTAGAAATTTGGGATTGGTGCGGAGTACAACCGTGTTGTGATGCATCTGAAGAAAAGGTTCCTGTATAGTGAGTGCTTGTATTTCACTAACTCTTCTGAGGGAAGTGATGGCCACTAGAAAAGCTGTTTTCCATGTGAGGAATTGCAGCTCGCACTTATGTAATGGTTCGAAAGGGGGTCCCATTAACCGTGTGAGGACTATATTCAAGTTCCAAACAGGTGAGGGTGGCACTCTGGGTGGAATTACTCTTTTGAGGCCTTCCATAAAGGCTTTGATGGCAGGTACTTTGAAAAGTGAGAGGTGCTGCCTATTTTGTAAATAGGCAGCAATTGCAGCGAGGTGTAACCGAATGGAGGTATATGCTAGGTTACACCTTTGTAAATGGAGTAAATAACATATAATGTGCTGTATGGACACATTTAAAGGATTTATTGTGTTGTTGTGGCAGTAAACAACAAATCTTTTCCATTTTGCTGCATAGCACGCCCTAGTAGTAGGGCACCTAGCTTCCCTGAAAATGTTCATGCAATCAGGGGGAAGGTTAAGGTATCCAAATTCTAGGACCTCAGGAGCCAGATCGCAAGGTTGAGCTGAGCTGGGTCCGGGTGCCTGATCTCTCCACGGTTCTGGGTTAGGAGGCATGCCGAGAGGCGTAGCTTTTGGTGTGGTACTAGGATAAGTTACTTACCTGTAATCCTAGTTCTCTTCCTGGGGTATCCTCATCAAAGTCATAAGCACTGAATATTCCCGCCCATGTGCGGGGACCCCGGAAATAATAAAAATTATATATGAAGACCATATATATACAGCTCTGTATATGTATACACATATATTATTTTTTCCAAGCAAATACAGCCCCCATAGAAGGCTAAACAATGTAGATACAATTATCCAATAATGCACCATAGGTATAAAAATACACCTAAATCTTTTTTTTTAATGAGGTAACACACTCCTAACAAAGGAAAAAAGAGCACTGTGCAAAACACAGAACCATCAAACATTGTTAGCCTGCAGGCTGCATTGCAATACAATACCATAGAGACTGAAAAGCCTTGTACAGGTAAAAGCTGGCACCGTGCCTTTAAGGCAGCCCTGACTCCAATATCCCATCATGCCTCAGGGGTGACAGTTGGGTCAGTTGTTCTTTGCGGGACTGTAGTCCTACATACAAAGATATATTTCCTCCATGTTAAATAATACAAAACTCAAAATTGCCTGGGGAGGCGGGTGGGTTGCTTATGACTTTGATGAGGATACCCCTGGAAGAGAACTAGGATTACAGGTAAGTAACTTATCCTTCTCTTCCAGGGGATCCTCATCAATAGACATAAGCACTGAATAGAATAGCAAGCCCACCTTCCACCTGCAGGCAACTGAGAACTGCACTATACATGGAGAAATAAACCATTGACAAATTCAGTTATTGAACAGATTCCTCAAAGAGGCTTGCCCTACTTGAGTGTCTGCTCTGGTGTCCAAATCCAGATAATAATGCCTCGTAAATGTGTGGACAGATCTCCAAGTGGCTGCCTTGCAGATCTCGGAGAGTGGGACATTATTGAGAAAAGCAGCAGTAGCCACCTTCCCTCTTGTGGAGTGCGCTTTAGGCCGAGCGGCCAGTGGCTTCTGCGCTAGCTGATAAGCCAATTTAATGGCTGACACAATCCACCTAGCAATGGAACGCTTAGATGCAGCAAAACCTGTGCGGACAGCACCATAGTTAACAAATAAGTGGTCAGCCTTCCTGACAGCCTTAGTCCTATCTAGGTAGAACTTTAGAACGCGCTTGACATCTAAAGAGTGCAACGCCCTCTCAGCTGGCGATGAGGGGTTGGGAAAAAAGGTAGGTAAGGAGATAGTCTGGTTAACATGAAAATCTGACACCACCTTTGGTAAAAAAGATGGATGAGTTCTCATCACTACCCTATTCAAATGAAAAATAGTGTAGGGCTCTTTAGAACAGAGGGCCTGTATTTCGGTCACCCTACGTGCTGAAGTGATAGCTATCAAAAAAGCTGTTTTCCACGTAAGGTGCTGCAAAGTAGCTTTATGTATTGGCTCGAAAGGTGAACTCATAAGTTTTGATAGAACCAGGTTCAGCTCCCAAGAAGGCGAGGGAGGCCTTACTGGGGGGTAAACCTTTTTGAGCCCCTGCAAAAAATCCTTAACCACCTGCAGCTTGAAGAATGACTGCTGCGAAGGGAAGCGCCTATATGCTGTAATGGCCGCTAGGTGAACCTTAATGTAAGAAAATTTCAACCCCAGTCTGGCTAAGTGAAGGAGATAAGGCAAAATCACTTCCTCCTGACATTTTGTAGGGTTATACTGATGTTGCATACACCATACATAAAACCTCTTCCACTTACAGAAATAAGAGTGTCTTGTAGAAGGCCTCCTAGCCTCCTTCAGTATGGTCATACACTCCTGAGGAAGGTTTAAATGGCCATACTGGAGGACTTCAGGAGCCATGCTGTTAAGCTCAGCGAGGGAAGACTGGGATGGTAAATCTTCCCCTGCATCTTGGTTAACAAGTCCGGTCTGCACGGCAGGCGCTTGTGAGGTCGGATCGACATGTGGAGGAGATCCGTGTACCACCACTGCCTCGGCCAGTCCGGTGCTATGAGGATCATCTTGGCAGATGAGTGTTGCAGCTTGGTCACCACCTTGGG
This sequence comes from Triturus cristatus, assembly GCF_964204655.1. Lineage (NCBI taxonomy): Eukaryota > Metazoa > Chordata > Amphibia > Caudata > Salamandridae > Triturus > Triturus cristatus. The sequence goes on from NC_140593.1 coordinate 125,460,241, forward strand.
GATCAGCGGGAGCGGCGGAAAGGTGTACACAAATGTCATTGACCAATCGATCAAAAGGGCATTCCCTATGGATCCTGGTCGATGGTATCTTGAGGCGAAGCCTCGGCATTTCGCGTTGTGTTCGTCCGCGAAGAGATCTATTTGCGGACGTCCCAACTCCTTGAAGATGCCCTCTAGTACCTCGTCGTTGAGTACCCAGTCGTCTGGATCTTGAAAATGATGACTGAGCAAGTCTGCTTTTACGTTGAGCTCTCCTGGCAGGTGCACCGCCTTTATTGAAATGTTCCTTGCTAGGCTCCAGTGCCACAGGGACTAAGCCTCCAGCGAGAGCGTCCTGGATCGAGTACCCCCCTGTTTGTTCAGGTAGTACATTGTGGTGGTATTGTCCGTTTGTACTAGAATGGGACTCGTCCTGATAGCTGGCAGGAATGCTTTGAGGGCTAGGTGGACTGCCCAGAGTTCTAGCATGTTGATGTGGTACAACCTTTCGCTGCTTGACCACCGTCCTTGAGTCTGTAGGGATCCCAGATGCGCACCCCAACCCTCCAGGGATGCGTCGGTGATAAACGTCTGAGATGGGGGTTCTTGATGAAACGGAAGCCCCACCTGTAGATTGAGTGGTTTCAACCACCACTTGATTGATTGCCTGGCCGCTGAGGAAAGACAGACTGGTTCCTCCCACAGTGAATTCCTTTGGTCCCATTTGTCCTCCAGATCTTGTTGGAGAGGACGCATCCTCAACCTGGCATTGGGCACCAGGAATATGCAGGATGCCATGGCCCCCAGCAGAGACGAAATGTGTCGCGCTGTAGAGAGCTTGTTGGTCATAATCTGCTTTCCTTTGTAGATCAGGGATGACCGTCTCTCCTCCGAAGGAAATACTTTTCCTACTGCGGAGTCTATAGTTGCACCGAGGTAGTGTATCCTTTGGGTTGGTGTGAAGTTGGATTTCTTGAAGTTCACCCTGAGCCCCAATCTGTGACACAAGTTCAGGCAGCGTTCCAGCTGTGACTAAACACTCTGATGCGATGGTCCTTTTATCAGCCAATCGTCGAGATAGGGATAGACGAAGACTCCTGCGCGCCTCAGTGCAGCCGCTACTACTGCCATGCATTTTGTAAATACTCGAGGGGCCGATTTCAGGCCAAATGGTAGGACCTTGAATTGAAAGTGAGAGGTCCCCACCATGAACCTTAGGAATTTCCAATGAGACTGTACTATGGGAACATGAAAGTATGCGTCTTGCAGATCCAGCGAGCACATCCAATCTCCTTGCCGGAGATGCAGATATATCTAGTGAAGCGCAAGCATGCGAAACTTTTCCCTTTTGATATGCTTGTTTAGTGTCCGTAAGTCCAAGATGGGTCTGAACTCTGCTTTTGCATTTCTTTTTCGGATCAGAAAATATCTGGAGTAGACTCCTCTTCCTCTCTGCGCCCTGGGGACTTTTTCTATTGCTGATTTGAGCAGAAGGGTCGCTACTTCTTCTCTTAACATCTTGAGGTGTTGAGATGATTGTACCGGGTGGATCGAGGGAGGAGGACTCCGGAAACGAAGCGAGTATCCATGTCGCAGTATATTCAGAACCCATTTGTCCTTTGTGATGGATTGCCACTCTGGGAGATGGTGTGCAATACTTCCTCCCACCGGAGCAGTGGACGACATTGGAGGAAGCAGGCTCTCATTGCTTTCCTTGAGCCTTGTTTCCACCACCGGCCTGGCGGTTATTTCCACGTCCCCTGGATGATCTACGGGACTGAAATTGCTGTTTCTTTTGCCCTTGTTGATCTTGGTTTTTCTGCCAGTGAGGGGTTTGAACCCTCTGCTGGTAGCTACGCCTGTCGGTTCCCCTACGGCGACGGAATTCTTTCCGTTTCTCTAAGCCCACGGCTTTCATGGTGTCGAGTTCTGACTTCATCCGAGCCATCTCTTCGTCCGCATGAGAACCGAAAAGCGAACTACCCGAGAAAGGCAGATTTAGAATCCTTGCCTGTGCTTCCGGTTTCAAAGCTGTCAGCCTCAGCCAAGAGGACCTTCTGGCGGAAATCCAGTGAGCATATGAGTGCGCTGCAAACGTTGCTCCATCCGCTGCTGCGCAGATCACTTGGTTTGAAACTAGACTGCCCTCGTGCAGGATCTCTTCGAAGTCCTTTCTGTCTTCGGAAGGCCCTTTTTCTATAAATCGCTGCAGGGAATCCCATAGTGATCTGTCATAGCGCCCCAGAAGCGCTGAGGCACTAGCCACTTTCAGACTCGAGGCCGCCGAGCCACATACTCTTCTGCCCCAAGAGTCTTGCGTTTTACTGTCTTTATCCGGCGGCACTGTGGATGATGATACCACTGAATGCGTTTTTCTGGCAGCAGCTGTAATCACCGAGTCCGGTGGAGGGTCCGCCTTGAGAAACAGAGGATCCTCGGGGGCTGGACGGTATTTAAGAATCTGCGCCGGAGCGGAATTGATAGACGCTGGCGTTAGGAAGATGTCCATTACTGGTTTAAGCAACCCAGGGACTAAAGGCAACAAAGGACGAGACACCGCTCTCTCATGAAGGGTCTCGAAGATGACAGAAGAGGTGGTTTCTTGAACAGGCATGGGAATGTTCAACTTAGTCACCCCTCTGCACAGCACATCCTGAAAAGTGGTGATATCGTCCACTGGCGACACTCTAGATGGTGGAGTATCTGTGAGTGTGGGTGAGTAATCCCTTCTGGACGAACGGCTTGACAAGGAAGATGAAGGAGACCTCCGTCACCTTCTCCCCGATCTGATTGATTCTCTCCTCTGAGAGGTAGACCTGGATCGCCTTCTGGGCGAGCGTGATCGCCCTCGCAATTCTCTTCCTCAAGAATGGGATCTTGCTGGTCGTAATGTTTGATCCAGAGTCCTTAGCCATGTTAAGGACTCCTTTACTGCCTGAATCATGGAAGGATTCGGAGGCATTTCCCTGACGGGGCTCTGAGGTAGAGCATGGACCTCGTCTTGAGATGTATGCTCCACCGGAGGAACTGGAGAGACACCCAACAGTCCTGGTGATCCGGATCTTGATCTTGAATCTTGAGAGGCTGAAGGGGAAATGGAGATCGGACGCGATGAATCATGCTCCGATGTGGTATATATCACCCTATGAGACTTGCGTCTTGATAATTTCCTAAGCGTCAGACGAATGTGTGACGTCTCCTGGTATCCCACCTCGGGGGACCGTCTCGACAGTGATAGGCCTATCACCGGAGACCTGGACGCCGAATGGATCACCGGCAATGTGTCCTGCCTCGACGTCGAGAGCCTTGTCGTCGACGGAGGGCTTGTCCTGGACGGAGGTCTAGAACCCAACTGGGAATCTCGCCTCAACGTCACCATCTTCTCCGGAGATCTGGAGAACTTAGACGACGGAGGCTCCTGCCTCAACGTCGACTTCGACGGAGGCTCCTGCCTAGACGCCGACCTCGACGGAGGCTCCTGCCTTGATGCCGACTTCGACGGAGGCTCCTGCCTCGACGCCGACCTCGACGGAGGCTCCTGCCTCGACGCCGACCTCGACGGAGGCTCCTGCCTCGACGCCGACCTCGACGGAGGCTCCTGCCTCGACGCCGACCTAGACGCCGACCTCGACGGAGGCTCCTGCCTCGACGGAGGCTCCTGCCTCGACGCCGACCTCGACGGAGGCTCCTGCCTCGACGCCGACCTCGACGGAGGCTCCTGCCTCGACGTCGACCTCGATGGAGGCACCCGCCTCAACGTCGACTCCGACGGAGGCACCCGCCTCGACGTCGACTGTTGTGCCGATGATCTGTGCCTCGGCGTCGACAGCACCTTCGAAAAGGATCGTCTTTCTCTTGACGGCGAATCATGTCTCGACGTCGAAGATCTTGCAGGATCTTTTGACACCGATCTTTGCCTCGGCGTCACCGTTGATTTCGACGTCGAAAGCCTGTGCTCTTCCTGCGACGTCGACCTCTCTCTTGGATGTCTTGACATCGAACGGTGTTTTCTCGACGCTGATCGGCGATGCGCCTCCTTCGACGTTGAAGGATGTTTTCTTGACGTCGAAGTAGCCGACGACGAACAAATGCGCTTCGCCGCCGGATCGAGCGTCGACGTGGACTTTCGTTTGGAAGCATGACTCCCCCTGGATTCCTCACCTCTCAGCGACGATCCCGCCGCTGGAGTCTTCGACACCGAGCCTGACGCCGATGGAGAACAGACAGGGACCAGCTGCTTCGACGTCGACCGCTCCGAAAGGCCATAAAGCCTAATTCTCTCCCTCTTTCAAAGTCCTCTTTGAAAGGTCCTTGCAGTGACGGCAGTATGCAGGAGAGTGAGACTCTGGTAGGCAGACAATACACACCTCGTGATGGTCTGAAGAGGCCTTCTTTTTGCCACAGGATGGACACGGCATGAATAAAGAAGGCATTTTTCTGTCAGAAAAAGTTGTTAAATTTAGTCAGAAACCACAGATAAACGCTTCCCTGATAGAGTATAGCAGAGGAAGTCCAAAAAATTACTAGAAAAGTAACAATTCTTGACTGAAAAGTCAAAAAAGAAGAGAGCTGAATTCCAGGGTCCTGACAGAAGGAGCCGGAAAGAACAACTGACCCAACTGTCACCCCTGAGGCATGATGGGATATTGGAGTCAGGGCTGCCTTAAAGGCACGGTGCCAGTTTTTACCTGTACAAGGCTTTTCAGTCTCTATGGTATTGTATTGCAATGCAGCCTGCAGGCTAACAATGTTTGATGGTTCTGTGTTTTGCACAGTGCTCTTTTTTCCTTTGTTAGGAGTGTGTTACCTCATTAAAAAAAAAGATTTAGGTGTATTTTTATACCTATGGTGCATTATTGGATAATTGTATCTACATTGTTTAGCCTTCTATGGGGGCTGTATTTGCTTGGAAAAAATAATATATGTGTATACATATACAGAGCTGTATATATATGGTCTTCATATATAATTTTTATTATTTCCGGGGTCCCCGCACATGGGCGGGAATATTCAGTGCTTATGACTATTTATGAGGATCCCCTGGAAGAGAACTGAGAGTTCCAGCAGTGTGGTGTACCACAGTTGTCTGGCCCATGTTGGAGCTACTAGGATCAGAGTTAGGGAATGTTGCTGTAGCTTTCGCACCACTAATGGAATGAGTGGGAGAGGTGGAAAAGCGTATGCAAATTTGTTTGACCAGTTCATCCATATCGCATTGCCTTTGGACAATGGGTGTGGATATCTGGCGGTGAAGCTTGGGCATTTTTTGTTTTCGTGGGTGGCGAATAGGTCTATGTGTGGATGCCCCCACTTCTGAAAGAACGGGTGAAGAACCTGTGGGTGAAGTTCCCACTCGTGGATCTGCTGTTTCTGTCTGCTCAGCAGATCTGCCACGGTGTTTTGTACTCCTGGGACATGTTGGGCTAGGAGAAAAATCTTTTGTGGAATTGCCCATCTCCATATGCTCTGTGCTAACTGAGAGAACTGTGGAGAGTGTGTGCCCCCCTGTTTTTGAATGTAGTACATGGCAGTCATGTTGTCAGTGCGAATGAGGACTGCCTTGCCTGAAATCTGCGCCTGGAAGGATTTTAGGGCGAGGAAGATCGCCAGTAACTCCAGATGGTTGATGTGGAGTAACTTCTGTTGTGGCATCCATGTGCCCTGTGCTGTGAGATGTAACAGATGAGCTCCCCAGCCGGAGAGCGATGCATCTGCTGTTAGAATTATTTGTGGGACCGGGTCCAGGAACGGTCGACCTCTGGAAAGGTTTGTGGTGTTCACCACTGCAGAGAGCGATGGGTGCGACCGTCTACCAACCCCAGATCTGTCAGTTGTCCCTGGGCCTGGTTCCACTGGCGCGCCAAGCACTCTTGGAGTGGACGCATTTGAAGTCTTGCATGGGGCACTATAAAGATGCAAGAGGCCATCATCCCTATGAGCTGCATAAACACTCTTGCTGGGAGAGTGTGTTGAGATAGGAATTTTTGACGCAGCGCCTGTATTTTTGCAATCCTGACAGGATTGGGATAGGCTATGGCTTTTGAGGTGTCTATGGTGGCACCGAGATATTGTTTTGTGTGTGATGGTACCAGGTGGGATTTTTGATGGTTCACCGTGAAACCTAGCTGGTGAAGTAGTTGGACCGTAGCGGCGGTATGTTGCACACATTGTTGGTAGGACGTGGCCTTTATCAGCCAATCGTCCAGATAGGGAAAGACGTGAATGTGCTGTCTTCTGAGGTGTGCAGCAACTACTGCCAGGCACTTGGTGAAAACCCTTGGTGCTGTTGTTACCCCGAACAGGAGCACCTTGAACTGGTAGTGTTGTCCGTCTACCACAAACCTGAGGTACTTTCTGTGAGACTGATGTACTGGGATGTGAAAGTACGCGTTTTTCAAGTCCAGAGTGGTGAGAAAAATCGTTCTGGGAAAGAAGTGGAAGAACCTGTTGGAGGGTTACCATGTGAAAATGGTCTGAATGAATGTAAGTGTTTAGAGGTCTGAGATCTAAGATAGGTCGTAGGGTCTCGTCCGTCTTTGGAATTAGAAAGTACAGGGAGTAGACCCCTAAATGTTGTTGATTTATGGGGACCTGCTCTATTGCTCCTTTTTGCAGGAGGGAGATCACCTCTTGTGTTAGTAGCGCAGTATGTTCTTGCGACATAGGGCGGTGCCTGGGTGGAATGTTGGGGGGTGTCGATGTTAATTCTCGGCAATACCCTGACTGAACAATTTGTGTCACCCATCTGTCTGAGGTGATTGTCTCCCAGACGTGAAGGAAATGTTGTAGTCTGCCTCCGACCGGAGTGGAATGGTCTGGAGGGAGCGGGGGAAGTCATTAGGCAGGAGGTGTGGCAGAGCGGGCGGTATTTGTTTTGCCTCTGCCCTTATTATTATTGCCTCTGTATCCGCCTCTTTGATAACCCTTCGTGAAGGTAGACTGAGGAGGGGATTTATAGGACGTGGATGCACTGTCCGAGGAGTAGCCTCTGCCCGTGCCCCGAAAGGAAGAACGGCGAAAGGAGCGCCTGGGAGTCTGTGTTTTTAGGGCTCCCATAGATTTCGCTGTGTCTATCTTTTTTCATTTTTTCCAGGGCTTCATCTACTTTAGGGCCAAATAGATGATCTTGGTCGAATGGGTGATTTAATATAGAGGCTTGAACCTCTGGTTTAAACCCTGAAACCCTGAGCCAGGCATGGCGACGGAGAAGAACACTGGTATTTATGGCCCTGGAGGCTGTATCTGCTGCATCTAGGGCACATCGTATCGAGGTATTGGTTATTGTTTTTTCCCTCTTGAATAAGTTCATTAGCCCTAGTCTTGTACTTTTCAGGGAGATGGTGCATGATGGTCTCTAGCTCATCATAATGCGCCCTGTCGTATCGGGCCAACAGTGCTTGCGTATTAGCAATACGCCATATATTGGCCGCTTGTGACGCAGTGCGCTTCCCTGACGCATCTAGGAGCTTGGACTCTTTGTCAGGTGGGGGCACCTCGCCTGACGCCTGAGAATTTGAGCGCTTGCTGGCTGTAGATACCACTAGGGAATCTAATGGTGCAGGGCCTTTAATGTAAGAAGGGTCTGTAGGGGCGGCTTTGTATTTCTTCTCTATCCGAGGGTTTAGGACCCTGGCCCTGACTGGGTCTTTAAAAACCTCAGGGGCATGTTTAATTACGCCATTTAACATAGGTAGAATGGCAGTGGACCTATGTGTATCGTCAAAGGTGTCTAGGAGGAAATCCTCCTCCACTGGGTCGGTATTTAGCTCCACCCCGTGGTAGTGTGCCGCCCGTTGTAACAAATGGTGAAAACCCAAGGAATCTTCAGGAGGGGATGGCCTAGATGGATAGAGGTCATCCTGTGGGACATCTGGGATGTCCGGATTGTTATAATCATCCCATGGGACTGGAGATGCAGTAGGGGTGGGATCTTGTGGCACATCTGCTGGATCATAGTAAGGGTCCCCCAAATCGTCTGGGACAGGAGACAAGGTGGGGGAACGATGAGGTGGAGGGGGTGGAGGTGGAGAGGGTGGAGGAGGTGGAGGAGGTAGGGAAGGCACCCTGAAAGGAGAGGTAGCAATGTCCTTTCTCTTTGGAGGAGGAGGTGGAGCCGGCTTGTCCAAGTGTCTCTTTTTTGAAGACAATGTCAAGTGTCCAGTCTTTGGATCCTTGGTGAGGGTTTTTTGCAAAGGATCCGGTGTGAAAAGCTCCTGTGACACTGGTTGTTCGGTCGGCGCCGAAGGTTTCCGGGCCGACGGTTTTTTAGGTTTGTCGAAGCCGTGCTTCCTGGGAACCTCCTTCTTTTTGGTCGGTGCCGAAGAAGATCTCGGCACGGGAGTGTCGGTGCCGAGGGTCTTGTGATGTTTGGTCGGCGCTGGAGGAGCAGGTTTCGGCACCGAAGACTTCGGTGCCGGGTTCGGAGTGGAGGTGGAGGCCGATTTTTTCTTCGGTGCCGAAGGGTGTTTTATCGGCACCGGTGGCCGGCTGGCTCGAGCCCGAGCTGCGGAAGGCTTAATAGGCTTCTTTACCGGGCCCGAAGGTGGGGTGTGAGAAGCAGTATCCTTGGTCTTGCCTAGGCCCGGAGGCGAAGGTGTGACCGAAGCCTTTTTCGGTATCGGCGTGGGAGGGGGATTTGTACTCACGACCCGCTGCGCCGGAGTGATGTCCTCCACATCTGAGTCGTCGGCCTCGGAAGCGCTGACGAGGTCGTCGTCCTCCTGTTCTATGTCCTGCTGTCCCGGAGCTTCGACGTCGTCCCCGAAGATGTCGACTGGAGCGGAGGTCGAGGAGTGCGCCATGTTGCGTCTAGCCCGTCGATCTCGAATGGTCTTTTTTGAGCGAAAAGACTTGCAGGCGGGACAGTCTCGGGCCTCGTGTTCTAGGGAGAGGCAGAGGTTACACACCTCATGGAGATCGGTGTGGGGTAACTTAGACCCACATCGAGGGCACTTCTTGAAGGGAGTTCTTTCCATCAGCCGAGACCGGAGCCGGAATAGGCCCGAAGGCCGCCGTCTACCACCGGAATCGAAGAAGTGCCGAAGAGAAGATGAGTAAGATGATTTATATCTTTGAAGAAGCTCGATGAGCGAGGATGTGTGCGTCGATCGGTGAACTGGGAAGTTCGGAACCGGAGCGCGAAGTATTACATCCGAGCCCGATGGCGGAAAAAAACAATCTGAGGATGGAGCCGAAGCCCATGCGCAATACTAACCAGAGGAGGAGTCACCGACCTCATGACTCCCAAAGACTTTCCAAGAGGAAAAACAAACTGCAAACATCCGGGCCCAACACCAGATGGCGACCTATTTACAGTGTATAATCTGCAGCTCATATGCCTCGAACATAATGTTTCGCAAGCAACGCATGTCGTGCCTGCTTCGGCAAAACATTATCTAAATACTGCTCTCGAGCTCCTAATGAAAGCTCCTGAGTAAGGACACATGTATGAGGGCCAGTCCTCATCGGAGGTAACAACTGAGTAAAGGGGGGTACTACAGAGGGATTAATAAGCCTATCAACAAATCAGAAGCAAACATTTACAAAAGACAATGACACAAGCCAATACAAAATATGGGCTGAGAGTGGACTGAGCTTCAAGTCCATACCTGAATACAGCATGCCGCGTAGCGCATCCGCTGCCCAGGCTCAACCTAAAACCTCCTTACAGTATCACATTTCTAAACTAAGAAACAGAGTAAATGACTGTGGAAAACAAAAGTCCAGCCCCCAGAGATTTAATTTCCCTAGATGGTGAGAATGAACAAGTTACTAAACAAGGGCAGAAATTATTTAGCCGCAGATTCCGAACATTTTGAATACTTACCCAGTTGTCAGACTGGATCCAGAAACTTTTGAGCAGAACCTCTGCATGCCACCAGGAGATGTTAACCAGCTCCGCACTGAAGGTGTCCCACTCCGGATAGGACATGGGGTCCAATATAGACATGACACACGAGTGATAACGCCAATTGCTTTCAAGGTTGCCTGCACCCTCAAATGCAGAGCCCGACAGCAAATTGGCGTCGACCAATGTGCATATTCCTAGACATGGGATCTTTTTAATAAACAGAGTCAAATTTACAGAATTGGGAGGATAGGAGTAAAGGATAAGACGGTCGGTGAGGAATAGGCAGTTTGAGAGTCTATCTACCAGAAAGAGCATTACCAAATGTAAGTAACTTGTTCTAATGATATAGACTTCTAAATGCAGGTTTCTCAGCTTTCGATTAGATACCCAAAGGAATACCTATTCAGAGGCTGTCCTGACAGTAGTGCTTTGTGAACGTATTGGGGGTGGTGGGACGCCCACATAGCTGCATAACAAATGTCGAGGACAGAAACTCTGAGTGCTAACGTGGGGGTAACAGCCTTGGCTCTGGCAGAATGTGCTCTTAAACCCTTCAAGGGGCTACTTCTTTGCCTATACGTAGCAGATCTGAATACAGAGCACGATCCAGCAAAAGATGGTCCGTTTCTGCACAGTTTTGCCCTGTTTCGTTCCTGCAAACCCCACAAAGAACGGACTGTTCACTCTGTTCTTTAGTACAATTGGGCTCTGTTGGGGTATTGGCAAAATAAACTATTTTTCCTCCTGAGAGGTGAGGCGAAGCACAGAACACCTGTAAGGTGATAGTTTGACCAACATGGAACGGTATCACTACTGTTGGAAGGAACGGTGCCCAAGTCGGCATAACCAGTTATGCTGGTAAGAAAGTGGTATATGACGGGCTGACACAGAGATTGGAGCTCGCTCACCCGCTGTGGTGATAGTAACATGTCTTTAGGGTGAGAAGCCGTAAGGGAGAACTGTGCAGTGGCCTAAATAAATTGCACATCAAATATGTGAGGACCAAGTTACAATTACACTGCGGTATAACAAAGGGAGGAGGAGAAAACAAATGTTGAAATCCATTCAAAACACACTACAGCAGGTGACTCAAATAATGAAGGCTGATCCAGCTACTGTCAGAAGATTGAAATAGCCAAAAGGTACCCTTTAAACATGCCCAAAGCAAAGAGAGACCAAACAGAGTATCAGATAATTTAGCCTACAGGTGGTCTGTCTGTCATGAGCTTCACTAAACCACAAATATGTCCCATTGAAAGGCCTATACAGTTTTTCTAGAGGGACATTTGGCTGCCTGGATGGCAAAGAAACGCGTTACTTACCTGTAACAGCAGTTATCCAGTATTGGTGTCTTTCATAGATTCACATGCCTGAATCATTCCCCGTCGTCGAGACGGGAGCCTCCGGTACATAAAAAAGTAATGTCCTATAGACATACATAGAGAAAAATAGGCCTAAGGGCCTCCCCTTAGCCGCCTATCTTAGTCCTTTTGTAAAAAGGACCAAACTCTTAGAGTCAGCCAATCAGCTATCACCTCCCTCTAGAACCTTCCTGGCAGGAGCCTCAGTCCCTCAGATTTTCGTACGCACCAAGCTAGGTAGGCGTAATATAGTTAGAGAGAGGCGTGAGTCCCTCCAGGGGAGGCGGGAGGGTTGCATGTGAATCTATGAAAGACACCAGTACTGGATAACTGCTGTTACAGGTAAGTAATGCGTTTCTTATCCAGTATTAGGGGTGTCTTTCATAGATTCACATGCCTGAATCAGAGTAGTTAGCAATACATTATGCACATTTCTGATGTAACATGCCGTATAGTTATTTTAGATAATACACATATTACCATAACAGTTTGAAACATTGGCATACATCAAACAGTAAAACAGTAAATAATGTGCATACCAGGAAGGCGGGTTGTTGGAAGGCTCACCTCACTGGAACAGATGGCGGAGCACCGCCTGGCCCACTGCCGCATCCTTCGTAAGTTCGGCATCCAGGCAATAGTGTCTGGAGAAGGTATGCGGTGACTTCCACGTCGCCGCTCTACAGATGTCCAAAATCAGCACTCCAGCAAACAGCGCTGCTGACGTGGACATCGCTCTGGTGGAGTGTGCTTCCACCCTGTCTCGCAACGGCCGTCCGGCCCCTTCATGGCAGAACGCTATTGCAGAAGAGATCCACCTTGAAATGCTCTGTTTTGTTAGAGGCATACCCAGCCTTGGTCTGCTGTAGGCCACAAATAACTGCGAAGACTTTCGGAAGGTTTTCGTCTTGTCTATATAAAACTTAAGACACCGTTTGAGATCCAGAGAATGGAGCGTCCTTTCTGCTGCCGTGGTAGGGTTTGCAAAGAAGGAGCGTAGAACCACCGGCTCGTTGAGGTGAAAGTCTGAAGGCACTTTCGGTATGAACTTGGGATTTGTCCTCAGCACCACCCTGTCCTGTTTGAACTGCATGAAGGGCTCCCGAATGGAGAGAGCTTGCAACTCGCTGACCCTCCTGACAGATGTTAGAGCGAGTAATAGAGCCGTTTTCCATGAGATGTACTTGATGGAAGCTCGGTGAATGGGCTCAAAGGGGTGCTTCATGAGTTGGTTAAGGACCAAGTTGAGGTGCCATGTCGGTGGGACCCGTCGAGGTCTTGGAAAGGACCTATAAAGACCCTTAAGGAACTGTTTAACAAGTCTACTGGACCAGAGAGACGGGCCTTTGAAAGTCCTGGTAAAACGTGAAATTGCCGCCAGATGCACTTTTATGGATGCATGCGCTAATCCGGACTGTGCCAAGAGCAGGAGATATGGCAATATCTGTTCGGGCGTGATATGAAGTGGTCTCAGGCCCTTCTCCGAGCACCAAACGCAGAAGCGCTTCCATTTGAGAGAGTAGGTTTTGTTGGTACTGTCCGCCCTCGCTTTTGCTAGCACGTCCCTGCATTCCTGCGGGATGTTCAAATGGCAGAACTCTCTGTGCTCAGGAGCCAGGCCGATAACCTGAGCGATTGGAGGTTCGGGAATTGCACCTGCCCGTTGGACATTGTCAGCAGGTTCGGGTGCTGTGTTAGACGAATCGGTGTCCTGATGGAGAGGCGATGAAGGTCCGAGAACCAGTGCTGCCTCGGCCAGTACGGGGCGATCAGAATTAGGGTACAGGGCTCCGCCTTCATCTTCCTGAGGACCCTGGGAATCACCGGGAACGGTGGAAAAGCGTACGCAAATACGCTGAACCAGCCTATGGAAAAGGCATTTCCGAGCGACTCCGGTTGGGGATGCCAGCTTGCGTAGCTTGGGCATTTGGCGTTCTCCCTGGTGGCGAACAGGTCGATTCGTGGAACCCCCCACTCCGAGAATACGTGTGTTAGTGCACTCTCGTTGAGCTCCCATTCGTGGGAGAGGGATTTCTGCCTGCTTAGGGCGTCCGCAATGGGGTTGTCCTTTCCCGGGACGTAGTCCGCCCTGAGGGTGATCCCCTGAAGAACAAGCCAGTTCCAGATCTTCTGCGATTCGCGCGATAGAGTGAGCGAACGCGTTCCTCCCTGCTTGTTCAGATAATGCATCGTCGTGGTGTTGTCTGTTCTGACGAGCACCTGGGAGTTCTGGATGCGTGGTAAAAAGGCCTGCAGCGCTAGATACACAGCCCTCAACTCCAGCAGATTGATATGGAGGCGTTGCTCCCGATCCGACCATTTGCCACTTACTCTGAGGTCCTGAAGGACAGCTCCCCAGCCCGCTAGAGATGCATCTGTGGTGATCACCAGTGGCGCTGCTGGAAGCAGGAACGGTAGTCCTCTCGAGAGGTTTCTGCAATCCTTCCACCACTCGAGACTCTTGGATATTTGCGGTGTTATGCTTATAATGTCCTCGAACGAACCTGTACTCTGAGTCCACTGGTTCGAGAGAGCCTCCTGCAGTGGGCGCATCCGCAGCCTGCAGTGAGGGATGAGTAGTATACAAGAAGACATCATTCCCAGGAGTGACTTGAAGGTGCGAACCCTCAGGGATTTCCTTGATGCCACCGTCTTGGCCAGCGATATGATCCTGTGTTTTCTTTCGTCTGAAGGAAATGCTCTTGCGCATTCCGTATTCAGGGTAGCCCCGAGGAAGGTGATGCTTCTCGTTGGGGACATATGTGATTTCTGAAGATTGAGTGTCAATCCTAGATGTTGGAAAAGATTGGTACAAGCGTTGGAGGATTTGGTTGCGCCTACGGCCGTGGGCGCCTTGACCAGCCAGTCGTCTAGGTAGGGGAAAACTTGGTGACCCATTTGACGTAGGAAAGCTGCCACAGGAGAAAGGCACTTGGTGAAAATCCGCGGAGCGGATTTGAGGCCAAACGGAAGGACCTTGAACTGGTAGTGCTGTCCTGCCACTTCGAAACGTATAAACTTTCTGTGCCCCCTGAGTATTGGGATGTGATAGTAAGCATCCTGAAGATCCAAGGATGTCATGAAATCTCCTTCCTCCAGAATGCCTAGGATTTCTTGGAGCGTCACCATCCTGAACGACTGACTCTTCAGGAAAGAGTTGAGTGCTCTGAGGTCCAGGATGGGCCTCCACTTCTTTTCTTTCTTGCGTATCAGAAAGAAACGGGAGTAGAATCCTTTGTCCCTCTGAGCTGATGGAACTCGCTCGATTGCTCCATTGCTTAACATCTCCGATATTTCCCGGAGCAGCAGCCGCAGATGTCGGTGTGGAAACCTGCGGGGAGGGGTTGCAGGCGGGATGGCGGTAAATTCTAGGGAATGGCCGAATCTGAGGAGTTGGAGCACCCAACGATCTGAGGTGATGATGCGCCAATTTTTTAGGAAATGGGTCAATTTTCCTCCAATTTGTGAAGAAGAAGATGGTAGCTGGACTGGCTGGAGTAAGCGGTCACTGGCGTCCGCCGGTGCCCCTCTTCTGGTCCTTACCCCTGAAATTAGATCTTCCGTAAGATGACTGTCGACCCTGTTGATGCTTTTGCTGGTACTGGGTCTTATTCTGGAAAGAATATGAGGACTTATTCTGGAAGGATCCTCTGTAGGAGGACTGACCTCTAGATTTGTTGCCCCGAAAGGACTGGTTCCTTGCCTGCAAGGTTCCAAGCGCTCTAGCCGTGTCCGTGTCCTTTTTAATGGCTTGGAGCGCCTCGTCAATTTTATCTCCAAATAGATGCTGTCCGTCGAAGGGCATATCTAGCACCTTCGTCTGCACTTCCTGCCTGAACGACGTCGCCTTGAGCCATCCTTGGCGGCGCAGGACTGCAGCCCCAGCCAGTTGACGAAAGCCTGTCATGGCTACATCTATGGCGCAGTCGATGATCTCGGCCGCAGAAGTCTGGCCTTCGGAAAGTAGTGCCTTCACCTCATCCTGAACCGCACTCGGAAGTTCTGCTAAATATGGGGCAATATCCTCCCAAAGTTGGCGGTTATAACGCCCTAAAAGGGCTATGGAATTGGCCACCTTGATGGTCATTGCGAAGTGGTTGAAAACCTTTTGCTTTTTGTGTCTAATTTTCTGCCCTCCTTGTCCGGTGGTGCTGACAGAGGCGAGGAGGGATTTCGAGAATTTTTCTGGGCTGCTTGGGTCACGACAGAATCCGGTTTCGGGTGGCCAGTCAGGCAAGCTGGTGCCGTGGACGGTGCCTTATACTTCTTATCCAGGCGCGGAACAACCGCAGGAACTGAAGCTGGCGTCAGCATCAACTTCTTTCCCTGGTCCCAGAGGAAGACGATGATAGGGATTGATTTGGTCGTCTTCTTCGTCTGCTCTTTAAAGTCATGGAGGAAGCATTCCGTCTCCGCCGACTCCATGACCATATGGAACCGCGTCGCAGCCCGTTCAACGAGCTTATGAAAACCACCAATATCCACAGGTGGTGAATCCGCCTGGCGCGGTTGTGGGGAAGGTGGTGAAGATGCTACATACTCCTCCTCCTCATCCTGGTCCGAATGGTCTCCCTGGACCTCTCCTTCTTCCATCTCCTCAGCCTCCTCATCCGATGACTCTATCACCTGAGGTGGCGGCTCATGGCAGACCTGCGTAACCGGCCGTGATTGCCTTGGGGCTGTCGTTGGGGGGTTTGTAGTTGGCACTGGGACCCCTGTATCAAGCCTTGGTGGTTCCGGGAAACGTTGTTTGTAATCCCTGATAAGGAACTTGAGGTCCTTAACTATTGCCAGAGGGAGGCAGACCATTGGAGTGACCTCCGTGCGGACTTGTTCCTGGACGGGGCGCTCCTGCGCGCTTGAGTCTTCCTGCTCCTCGTCCGTGCTTTGGCATTTGACAAACAGCTCGGAAGGGGAAGTAGCTTGTTGAAAGAGCTCCTCTTCGGACTCTTCACTGTGCAGAATCTCCAGAGGTAAATTTGTTTGGACCTTGCTTGGAGATGTTGTTTCCGGGGCAATCTGTGGTCTTGAAAGTTTGCCAGCAGATCCTTGCACAGAAACCTCCGTGGTTTTCCGTCCCACGGACGACGACGATGGCTCCGTCGTCGACGGTATGGCTGTCACCAACGGCGTCCCCATCGACGATATTTTCCTCGTCGACGAAGTCTTCGTCGACGATGCGGTCGTAGACGATTCAGTCGTCGTCGACGCTTTCGTCGTCAACGCTTTCGTCGTCAACGCCTTCGTCGTCGACGCCTTCGTCGTCGACGCCTTCGTCGTCGACGCCTTCGTCGACGATGCCTTGGTCGTCGACATCTTCGTCGACGATGCCTTCGTCGTCGACGCGCTCGTCATCGATATCCCCGTCGTCGACTCTTCCGTCGACGGAGGGCTCCTCATCGACGAGGTCCTCGACGGGACTATCTTCGTCGTCGACGATGATTTAGACGACGGTTTTAAGAGTATAATAGACGAGATAGGGGTACCTGCAGACGATGATGAAGGGGTCGTCGTCGTCGACGAGCGGACCGACGCCGCTGTGGATGTGGACACGGTCGTCGTTGCTGTGGAGACATGTCCTGATGGCCTTTTTTGCGCAGAGGATGGTGTCGCAATTTTTGTGGCCGACAGAGTAGGCTTCTTGAACGTGAGAGAGACCTTGTCAGACACTGAAGATTTCGAAGATCTTGCCTCTGAAGACGTCTTGTGTGTCTTCTTAGGAGGAGCGTCTGAGGGGCCAGGAGATGTCACTCTCGGCCTCTTCAGGGAGACTTCAGAGGCTCTGGAAAAGCTCGCCTCTGAGGACACCACACTCTCTCTGTCCTTGAGCCTGTCCAGCCAAATAAGCAGGCGGCCCTCCCTGTCTCTCAAGGTCTTATGTGGAAAAGACCTACATATTTTACAGTCCTTAGGGACGTGGTCCGGATAAAGGCAATACAAGCATAGTTCATGCTTGTCGTCCACATGAAGCCTCTTCTTCCCACATGAAAAACAAGCCCTGAAAAGGGCTTTCTTCTGGGATTCAGACATGCCAGGAGTTGTAGATGAAATAAACACTCACTGCAGCAATAAGAGGCCTGAAGTAGTCAACGTTGAAATCCTGAAGAAGAAAGTCACCAAAAAACGTGATTAATCTGGCTTGAAAGAAATCCTGAGGAGAACTCAGGCTGGAGACTCCCTAGCACAACGTGCGGTAGAAAATCTGAGGGACTGAGGCTCCTGCCAGGAAGGTTCTAGAGGGAGGTGATAGCTGATTGGCTGACTCTAAGAGTTTGGTCCTTTTTACATAAGGACTAAGATAGGCGGCTAAGGGGAGGCCCTTAGGCCTATTTTTCTCTATGTATGTCTATAGGACATTACTTTTTTATGTACCGGAGGCTCCCGTCTCGACGACGGGGAATGATTCAGGCATGTGAATCTATGAAAGACACCCCTAATACTGGATAACCATCTCTGAGGAAGATCAAAGGGGTTCGGGTATTGTTGCTCAATCTCCACACATTAGGGTAGAGATTACAGAGGCCTGGGTGTAAAACCCAACCCCGGTGCGTCGACAACAGATCCTCCCAGAGGGACAGTCAGAACAGATAGCAGATGCTCATGTCAAAGATCTCTGGATAAAGCAAACACAAGGAGATGGACGGAGCACTGAAACCTTTCAGACACTCACCCCCAGTAACAGATCTGGGTTGATTCCATCATCGTTCTTTAGCTCACTTTGCCACCCCAGTTTAGACACAACTATATGCAAATCAGTCTTAACCCTGTGCCTCATGGGAACAGTCCAGCCCGAACTGTCAAGCCATGTCTTCTCTGGACCGGAAACAAGCATCCTGGGACCGGTTTCAGGCTAACAGCCTTCATCAGCCAGGCTAACTTGAATCCATTGGCAAAGTGAGCAAGGGAACCACGTCTGGGCACACCCTGCCAACTTAGGGCAAACACAAGGAGATGATGGACAGAGCGCTGAAACTTTTCAGACACTAACCCCCAGTCACTGATCTGGGTTGAATCCATCATCGTTCTTTAGCTGAATTTGCCTTCCCAGTTCAGACACAGCTATATGCAAATCAGCCTGGACCCTGTGACCCATGGGAACAGTCCAGCCCGAACTGCCAAGCCAGGTCCTCCCTGAATCGGAAACAAGCATCCTGGGACCGGTTTGGTGATAAATGACTGGGGGTGTAGGGGGAAAGTTAATTAGAAATGCCCATTCTGTGAAAGCAACAATTGCCCAGAAAAACATAACACACAAAATCAAACACAAACTCAATAAATCTGGCAATGGCCAAACAAACAGCACTGGAATTTTAAGCAAGGAAGAAGCCCATAATCTTATCTTCGGTGTGCTAAGCAAATGCTGACATGGTACGAATGGTGGGCCTTTTCAATCGGTGACATCAGATTCTTTGCAGCAATGTTTTTTTTGGGACAATATATCTTTCATCCCCTTTATCAATAGGATCAAGTCACAAACTAAATATCCTAAGTGTAGCAGACAGTTTTTCATTCAAGCTAGAAACACTACGTAGCCCACTGCACAAATATGCATCAGTTTTAAATCTGCCTACCGTTGAAATATATTCTTGTTTCCATGGTTCCTGCCTGTAGGTTGGTGGTAGTGGTAGCGGCAGCTGGGGTCTTGGGGCTGTAGACCATTTCCCTGTAAATGCTGAAAAAAAATACTTTAGTTAAAAGTATTTTATTGATGCTTTGTTCACATTATAATATAGCAACCACAACTGATAACTCTTTTCGCCAACCATAGTCTGCCCTCTCAAAGACGTGCCATCAATTACAACTGCTAACCACACAAATGTTTTGCAATGGGTAAAGCTAAATTTTCTCTTGCCAATGGGAAAAACATAGTCTTTATTCAGTTTTTCCTTTTACACGGTCACAACCTTTCAATCAATACTCTGCATTATTAATTTGCTAAGATATGCAGTCGAACACACAACTTCTAGGACCTTGATATTGTGGGTTATGCCAAATCTAATTTTATGCAGTTCTAAATGTCAACAGTCAGAATAGCAAATTCATGTTAGTTTTCCTAAGGGGTTGTGGTGTGAGCAGTCACCGGAGTGCATTATTTAATGTTAGACCATATCTGTGGCAGAATCACTGTTGATGGTGGGGTGCAGTGTCATTTAATGACACTGCAACCCCACTGTATAAACAATGAGAGGGGGTAAGGAAGGGGGGGCAGGACAGGTTATGGTCCAGTGTCTGTGCCCCTAAAGTCAATCATTACTTCAAAACGGGGGAGACAGTTCCAGGTGAGGGATGCAGCGTGTCACCCACTCACTCCAAGGAGTACTAGAGAGTGTTAAGAGAGTTTGAAAGGTGGTGTCCCACTCGTGAGATACGGGCAGGCGTCGGACGGGGTTCACAGATTGGGCCCGCCCTGATTCCACAGAGGGCTCTTTACCCCTTTCACCTATTATTCACGTGCACACTACACTCAATCTTCTGGTTCTGATGAAGCGCCACGGATCATTATGACCGCATGGGCGCGAAACATATCGACCCCTTATTTACCCAGGCACATTGCGCCGATTGGTGTAACTGTTAACCTTCTGGTTTTTTATTCTGACAAGGGTACCGTCATAATAAACACAGACCTTTGGTATCCCTTAGCCAGTTTTAACCTTGCACGCACTGACTCACCCTCCATATAGGACTCACACCCGCACGCATCAAATGGCATTTTGCAAAAGAGATCTCTGCTAGAGCGACCCTTCGGGGGGGCCCGCAGGGCATTGCAGCGCCGGCCCGATGAGCAGCAAACGCCAGATGATGAAGCATGACATCCTTCGGGGTGTGTGAGGGCAACAAGAGGCAAGACTTGCTCTTCCCTCTCAAGTGGGTTTTAGGCCTAGGACACCACCTGTTTAACTCTTCACACTCTCTAGTACTCCTTGTAGTGAGTGGGTGACACGCTGCACCCCTCAACTGCAACCCCACTGCCACAAGGATACCACATACACTGAACATTTTCTAGCTGTGTACAACCCAAGAACTATATTGGTGCAAGACAATCCCCTCACTGGCTGGTCTTGAGAACTTGCGAAAAAAGGACATTTTTTCAAAAAAGTTGTAAAAATGTCATTTCTCTTGCTAGCTAGTTCACACATTAACACCTCTGTGGGAAAAGTGGCACCATCTAATCATTTTCATGCTTTCCCACAGTGTGAAGATTTTAGGAATGCATGGGTGCTCAATTAGGATGGCGGCACATAGGTGTGAATTTGGTTGCAGTCCAAGTCAAAACAAAATGGTTTAAATTACTTTTCATTGGGTCACAGAGATCACCCACTAGACATAGGGAAGCATCCCCCAACCATACACATTGAATTATATTGCTCAGTGCAGTCCTCACTTGATCTGAATGGCAGTCCGAGAGTGTAGCTGACAATGTTTTTCAGATTTTCTGTGACAGACTCACACTGTTGCTCTGCTGAGTCTCATGATTGTTTGAATACAAAGCATGAGCGAGTTGTCAGTGGGATGGGAGTACTCAAAGGAACAAAAAAATAAACACTGCAGGTGAGCTATTTCTGAAGCCTCTTAACATCTTTGTTCGTTCTAGATGGTATATGCCACAGAGACTATTAGGAAAAATGTCCGCAGCATGTCTTAGAAAGGCTCTGTGCACTGTGTTATGACTTGTGTGTTTCCTCCAGTGGGCTCGACAACCTTGCAGAAACCACTGAAAGCTTTCTCTGTCATTTTTTATTTGAAGGCACCAGGCCCTTTCTGACTGTCTGCTACTCTTTCACCCAAGACTATGTGTTGGCCGGTGTTGAGCCTGGAGGATTTACAGTCAAGAGGCTCAGGCCTTTACACCAGTACCTATGTGGATACTACCTATTGGCTCTTCCCAACTGAAAGCCAGACCGGTCTCTATAACCGTGGTCCTTTGCCTTCGTCATGTTAGATCAAAGGAGAAGTAACAGGACCTAGAGGTATTTTGAATTATTATTCGAATATCAATTAAAGCACGTCTCAAAAGAATAACAAGATATATATATATATATATATATATATATATATACATCTATAATTTCAAGATTTAATATAGTTATATATATATATATATATATTCAATGGGAATGTTAGAAGCACAAGGCTACATAGTTCAATTTATAATATTTCCATCAATAAGAGGAAGGAGCTGAGTGCTTAAGTGATCACACGGTGTAAAAGTACAAGGAAATAAAGAAGATTTATAATACAGTGATAGCAAAGGGCTATATACAGGCTGTCCAGTTTTGGGTTTGAACCGCTATTCATCAGTGAACACCCACCTTCAAGTAAAGAAAATCTTCCCTTCAAGTTTGAAACCAAAAAGCACCAGCATGAGCCACTAGAGGGCAGCAGTGTCCACACTCAGCTGTAGACAGAGGGAAGGCATTGGTAGTAAGCCTGGGCGTAATTCGTGGGTTTCTGCTACGTGGAATTCCGCGAAATGCAAAAAAAACTCTGCTGTGCTCAGTCGCGGACGGCATTATTTGCTGGATGGGTCGCACAGGGGGCTGGGTTAATGAGAAAAAACTTACCTTACGGGTCCCGCGCCGTCGTGTAGTAGAGCTTATGGGTCCATTGTCGACATTTGCTAAGTTAGCATGAGCTTCGCTGCAATGAGGCTGCTTTGGCACACAACACTGCAAGCATACATTTCCCAAGACGCTGTTTGTGCACTTCTCACATGAGAACTGTCGGCTTTTTGCGTTCTCTGCTGTGCTCCGAGGTTTAATCTGCACACGAGATACAAGGTCGATCAACAATGCCCCCTGTTATTCTGTTCTGGTCAGTCCCTCGCACCTAGACATAACATACTATCCACAGCTGCACTACTGGAAATCGTGTGCTTTAATATGGCAAGCAAAACATGTTTTGAAACACTTGGAGAGACAACTTTCCAGAGAGAAGAGCTGTGCTTGTCCTGTGATGTGAACCTTTCATCTAGGCCTAGAGGTATGGGGTCTGCTGACAAAGCCCAGAGGTCATCTTCTTTATAATAATCTATTTCTTACAACGGGGAGGGTGGTTAGGTCTTTCGGTCCTTTTCCACAGTCTTTAAAAAATGATATCCCCGTCTGTATTCTATGGAATTGTGACAATGCTGACTATATTTTGTTTATGCATTTTGCTGCTAGTAATGGCATGTGTACTTTACCATGGAGCGCGTTAGTTAAAATAAACATTTAAAACTATACCGTGTCTCTGAGTACTCGCATTGTGGACAAGTATGAGTGAGTGAGCGAAAGAGTTGTCTAGCTCCCGCGATTCCCAAGAGAGAGTGACGTGTTCTTGGTTGTCTAATCATTGGTAGCATCGCTGTAGTCAGAGAACGAATGAGACAACATAGCTAGTCAGTTTGTAATTTTGGGTACAAATGTGGTAGGTTGGTAGGGTGACCAGATTCTCAAAACAAAAAACGGGGACAGGTCATAGACATAGAAGTAGGACTACGGTTTGCAGTAACCATCGACATAAAAGTAGGACTATGTGACAGCTGTCATAGACATGGAAAAAGGGCTACAATTACAACTCCCTCCACAGACCGAGATGAAGCATTACAGACAACAAATCCGCTGTCTTTTATTGGCAACCCTCTCCTTCACACAGCAGCATTAGTACTTTTTATTACATTTACACTTTTAAGGACTATAGCATATATTTGCCAAAAATGAATAAAACATCACAGGCTAGCAAACGCCAGATTTACTAGATTTATCAATGCTCGTTTCTATAGCTGCACGTCAGCACCACATAAAGTACAACTCACCAATGTTGCTTAGTTGCTCATGACAGAAAAGCATGGGAGGTAACCTGCGGAATGCGGAATTGCCAAATGGCAGCCATGGACCAATGTACAAAAAAAAACTTCTCTCCAGGTATTACTGCCTTAGGGTCTTAAGGGTGGCAAAGGCTGGCCGACCACACAGTCCTCCCACATTTGCGTAGTCACTGCTGGGATGTCATGTTACCATACTGGGGTATGTATAGTGCACTCTAGCCATTGGTATCATCTCATAGTGCAATAGTGTGAAGACCTGAGCAAAAAGCTCGAGCAGCGCTGCTCGCCTCTCCCACAGGTGTTAACCCTGCTCCTTTAATTCCTTTCCAGCTAAACAGTTTGCTGTGATCTGAAAGGTCAAATCATAGCTTTGATATGGAGAACACAAAGCATGCATCAATTGGTTATGAATAAAACATGCAATGAGCAATGCATTAATCCTTGCACGGTATGCATAAGGGCTACTGAAAAGTTTGTATGACTATGAATACAAGCTACAGGATGAAGAAATATTGTTTTATCCAAAGTAGAAACTTGGCTGGCACGATGACGTAGGTGGCGCTGCGTGTAAAATGTCTCTCTTCAAAGGATTTCCCTTCTTGCTACAGCGCTCACATCAGTGACGACACATGCCGTAAACAGTGCAAAGAGAGCATGCGCGCGCATGCTCAGCCGGAACAATGAAAAACAGGGACATTTCTGTGTTTAACGGGGACACTGTTTGAAAACAGGGACATTTGAGTCACTTGGAGAAAAGTGTCGGGACACAGGGACACTTCCCCAAAAACAGGGACCGTCCTGGGAAAACGGGGACGTCTGGTCACCCTATAGGTTGGTACACCCCTATTCACTGAGGTCCCATTTTCCAGTGCACAGTTCTGTATATGTGAAGAATCCCTGCAACATGGCGCCCCCAACGTTTGGTCTGGTTTTTATCTGCGAGACGCTGGAGTAGTGCTTGTCCGCGAATCCCTCACTTCTGCCTTCGGAGACAGCTGTGATGGTATAGCCTCCTATATTGACGTTTTTATAGGTTATTTCAAGCTTGAAGCATTAAAAAAGGTTTCTCTTTGTTCTTAACCCTTGTGCTGCCGATTTAGTTGTACTGCTTTGCTTTTCGTAATGGCGCATAATATTTCACCACATAATCGCACTCCGCTCAGGAATTATTTACGACTCCATGGCTTCCTGATGCTGGAGTAGACCTGATTTTTGTAGTAGAGTCGGATCCAGTATACCACTTCAAAGTCTTTTACTCTTGGGTCACCTTCCCGGCAGTGGACGAGACAGATAACCTGTTCCATGAATACACTGAAACGGCTGTTCCGATCACGTATCAGCCCTATCGGACCCTTGAGGTTCCGCTAACAGCTTATCGATATTGGTTTGAAGGCGCCTTTTCACACTCATACACACCGGTCCGTTTAGGTCCTTTGTAAATTGAAGAGGCCACTTGGCCGGTGTTGGCTGGGTATACCCCTCACTCACGTGGGTTGACGACAGCTACGCTGCCCGAACTCCACGTGTCACATGCTTCTTTGATACAAGTGCATAGATCTGTTATACAGTTCATGTCGCGCAATCACCAGGTAGCTCCAACTGGGGTAACTGCGCAGCCTGTGGGACCTGGTGGAGTAACAATCAGTCCCGTCATGGTTAATTCGGTGATTGGCAAGCAACCTACGAATAAGGATGAATTACCTTATTGGCTTGCCAAAAAAATTTGGACAGCTTAAAGCTGTTTTTCCTAATACAGCTCCTGTAGAGAAACACCAGATTTTGACTATTAGTTTGCCTAAAGACTAACTTCCCGAGTTGGCTGATTGGAACACCTGGGGCAAGGTGTTCGCAGCTGTGTATTCGAAGTGTTTTGCTACTCCCTCTATGACTGTACTCCCCTCAGTGATTAAGCGTGTTCAAGATGAACATGGTGCTGAAGCGGCTGTGGAATTGGGGATTAGACTAGTGGGAGTATTTGACGTGGTTGCTGATCTGATCCTTGCCAATGTCAAGGGTGATGCAGTAAGCTTTCAAGTCGCTATTGGCTTAAAGGCCATCCCTGATGTGGACAAACTACGCAAATTACCAAAAATTATTGCAAAGGCTTATAAAACCATTGGCCGCAATAGTTTGGGACTTAAGCCTTTTGCTCAGACGCGCAAACAGTTCCAAACACAACAAAAAGCTCAATCTGACACAGATATGCGTCTAGTCTTTCCTAAAAAACTGGAAAAATAAAAAAAGGGGACAGCAAAAACAGAAGCAGGGATCGTGTATTGGGTCACCAACTCCTGAGTCTTCTGAACGTACTTATGACTTGCGTGACTGCGTGAAAATTAAGACTCTCGATAGATTTCTGGTCCCTGATCAGCGTTCTCATCCTTCTTCACAGGACCCATCTGGCTTTCTGGTCGGTGGTGGAGAGCTCCAGGATCATGGCAAATATCATCCTGCACCACAGGGACGTGAACAGCCTCGTCAGTTTGACGGCAAGGGGAAACAGGAAGAACAACCACGCTTCCGTGCACCGTTTCAAAAGAAAAAAGTTGCCGCTTCGACAGCGAGATAAGCCTCAGACGGTGAGAACGCGACAGCTGGACTGGACTTGGGCGGTAACCATGCTAGACAGCGCAGCAGATGTTACAATAGTGCGGGAGGCACTGCATCCTTGTCTGGAGGCGACAGCAACTGAAACTTTCATTACTGTAGAAACAGCTGACACCCGGGTTGCCCCCCGTATCGGCTGTATAATAGGGTCTTTCGCATTGAGGGTGACATTGAGTGTGTCGTCATAGGGATTTTTTGGGAGAATATGACCGCTTCCTATGACATTTTGTTAGCAGAGGCAGTTTGCCCCCCACCTTTAGTTCTGGCCGCAGCGCGCAGGGAGGACCTGATACGTCCATGTTTTTCACGTTATGTCCCCAAAGAACATGCAGAAGCTTTTGCAGCTGGGTGGGCTTTGGCCTTGGCGCCGGCACTGTACAGTAATCAAGTGGGCTGGGATAAAGATTCACCGCCACATGAGATTCCATTGCGGTCTATGCCTCAACCTCAACCCCAATATCCGATTTGGCGGGAAGCCAAAAGGTCGTTTCTGATATTCTAAATCCAGAGTATCAAGGAGTGATTGAGACATGTGTGTGGCCAATGAATAATCATCTTTTTACTGTATCCAAATCCGATGGGTCGTTCCACATAGTTTTGGATTACCGGCATTTGAACTCTCATTATCGAACATTTGCAGTACAGAATACCCATAGCTCTGCTCTTGTTGACCGTATTGTTCGTAAAAAATATAAAACGACACTCGACATTTTTAATGGTTTTTATAGCCAGAACCTATCCCCTGACTGAAGTCAATGGACCGCATTCACGGCAGGTGAAAAACAAACAATTTTAGCATTTACCTATGGGGTATAAGAATATCCTGGGGTTTTCACCACACGTTTTGTCTGTTAGACAGCACTGACCCAGATGTGTATTCGTAGGTTGATGATATTTATCTCACAGACGACGAATTATGGCCGCATCTATGCCATGTTGACCACATAATTCTGGAATTTGCGGACTACGGATACAAATTTAATTTTGCAAAATCACGCATTGCTTGTTATGCGGTGCTCTTTTTGGGCGATGAGCTCAATAATGAAGGTCGGAGCTTGGCGCCCCACTTCCTGGCGAAATGCACACGTTTGCAGTCTCCGACTGCCCTGAAAAAACATCAGTCTTTGCTGGGATTTTTAAATTTCGGGCGGTCTTACATTCCCGACTATGCCCAGTGTATCAAGCCTCTTTATGCCTTGACACAACCTACCTTTTCAAAAGGCAGCTGGCTTCCGGAACATTCTGCTATTTTGCATTCTTTGCAATCTGATTTGCTTGAAACTAAGTACTTGTCACTTACCTGACATTCAATGAAGGTGACCGTACCTACCGCATACAAATCACACTTGTACACTTTGGCCAAGATACGGTTTTCGACTCTTGTGAAAGTTTTAACAGCTGTTCAGATGGCGGTCCTGAAGGAAAGTGCGTTAGCACATGGAAAACGCATTTTGGTGGTTACACCTCACCCTGCTTTAGAAGCAGTGACAAAGGCAAGTGTACCAAACTACAAATCCTTACATCCCTGTTGGATACAACAGGCCACTTCTTTGACGTCTGGAGAGGTCATATTTATTTTTGACCCCTCTCTTCAGACACAGGAGTTCTTGCAGTATGAACACGTTCATCCCTCTCCTCCGTCTTTGCTTCCTTTGGAAGAATACGCATGTATCATTTACACAGATGGTTCGGCCGACCGGCCACTGGTTCTAAACATGCTTATTTGGCGGCTTGTGCTATTGTGACTGGTACAATGGTGAATGGTGAGTTCAAGTCTAATATACTGTATACTCAGGCACTTGGAGACTGTACCGCTCAATTGGACGAGCTACGCGTTCTGGTTCTTGGTGTCGAGTTTGCTGATCCAAAGGTGTCAACTCTTATTGTATGAGACTCGTATTACTGTGTTCAGTCTTTCAATGACAACTTATTCTTCTGGTCTCAAAATGATTATCGAGATTCTAAAGGCAGCACAATTAAGCATAAAACGCTTTAGGTTCGAGTGGAGGATTTTAAAGGACATCTGCCACTCACAAATGTTATGCATACTCTTGGCCATCAGCGTGTGGGAACACACGCTCCTGGGATATGTTTGGCTGCGAAGCAGCCAAATCTGCAGTAGCCATGTGTTTCTTAGCAGCCATTACAAGGTCCATGACTAAGATTGATGATTATATTTTGGCAACAATTGCTGCTACTTCGGAGGGCTCTAGTAATCCACTGGGTTTCCCTTCTAAGTATTCTTATCAGATAACTCCGGAACAAGTTCCTTTTGCTAGAATACCTAACGGAGATTGGCTGATTCCCAACGTGGACCGCAGACACACTTCAATCAAAACCGCAATCAAAGGTATGGCTTCGGCCCATGCCGGAGTGTCTGCTACTGTTTCTATCTTGCAACAACGTTATTGGCGACGTGGTTTATATAAACATGCCCGTAATTATGTACTTTCGGGTGACCATTTTTAACAGATCAAGCCTTCTTCGTTAACAAGCCCACCACAAACACCACTTTGCATTGCTAATCGGCCCTTTGCTTGTGTGTATGTTGATCAATGCAGTCTATTTTCTTCTGATACTGCATATAAGGAATATGCTACTTACCATGAATGCATCTGTTCTTGGCATGTAGAGCTGCAGATCTACACACTTTTGCATAGATCGCTATCTGTTGTTGGGCCGGGATGTTTGCAGTTTGTTTTTCCTCTTGGAAAGTCTTTGGAAGTCACGAGGTCGGTGACTCCTCCCTTGGTTCGTATTGCGCATGGGCTTCGGCTCCATCCTCAGATTGTTTTTCGCCAACAGGGAAAGATGGAGCGTAGTACTAATAGTGAAGAAACCCATGTGTGTTCTATCTAAATAAGATAGACTGGAACAGATACAGGTAGCCGGGGAGGCGGGTGGGCGTGTGTAGATCTGCAGCTCTACATGCCAAGAACAGACGCATACTGGTAAGTAGCATATTCCGTTCGAGGCATATGAGCTGCAGATTACACACTTTTGCATAGACTATATAGAAGTTCCCAACCTTAGCGACGACCACCGGTATCTGTTGCAGTGGTGTGAAATAATGTTTTGAGTACAGCCTGGCCCACACTAGCTTGTTGCTTAGTTTGAACATCTACACAATAGTGTTTAGTGAAAGTGTGCGGTGTTGACCATGTAGCTGCTTTGCAGATATCATCTAATGGGATGTTCCCTAGAAAAGCCATAGAAGCCCCTATCTTTCGTGTAGAGTGGGCTTTAGGGGGAACAGATAGCGTGCGTTTTGCCTTGTGGTAGCAAATCTGTATGCATTTTACAATCCACCTAGCTATCCCTGATTTAGAGATGGGGTTGCCTTTATGTGGTGGAGAGAAAGAGACAAACAGTTGTTTTGTCTTTCTGAAAGGTTGTGTTCTCTGGATATAGTAAAGTAAGGCCCTTTTAACATCCAGTGTGTGTAGAGCCCTTTCTGCAACAGTTTGAGGTTGCGAGAAAAAACCGGTAATTCTACCGATTGATTTAGATGAAAGGGGGAAATGACATTAGGTAGGAATTTTGGGTTGGTACGGAGGACAACCTTGTTCGGGTGCATTTGGAGAAAAGGTTTTTGTATAGTAAGAGCTTGTATCTCACTGACCCTTCTAAGGGAAGTGATGTCTACAAGGAAAGCTGTTTTCCATGTGAGAAATTGCAGTTCACATTTATGCAAAGGTTCGAAAGTCGGTCCTATTAGCCTTGTGAGAACTATATGTAAGTTCCACACAGGTGAGGGTGGTACTCTGGGGGGAATTATTCGTTTGAGGCCTTCCATGAAGGCTTTAATGGCAGGCACTCTGAAAAGTGATAGGTGCTGTCTGTTTTGTAGGTA
This sequence comes from Triturus cristatus, assembly GCF_964204655.1. Taxonomy (NCBI): domain Eukaryota; kingdom Metazoa; phylum Chordata; class Amphibia; order Caudata; family Salamandridae; genus Triturus; species Triturus cristatus. Next base: position 125,489,697 of record NC_140593.1, read on the forward strand.
AGCGGCAATTGCTGCGAGGTGTAACCGAATGGATGTATATGCTAGGTTACACCTTTGTAGATGGAGTAAGTAGCATGTGATGTGCTGTATAGATAAGTCTAGAGGGTTGATTGTGTTGTTATGGCAATAAACAACAAATCTTTTCCACTTTGCAGCGTAGCAGGCTCTAGTAGTAGGGCGTCTAGCTTCTCTGATGACGTTCATACAGTCAGGGGGAAGGTTAAGGTATCCGAATTCTAGGATCTCAGGAGCCAGATCGCAAGGTTGAGCTGAGCTGGGTCCGGGTGTCTTCTCTCCATGGTTCTGGGTTAGGAGGCATGGTGAGAGGTGTAACTTTAGGTGTGGCACTACCGAGAGTTCCAGCAGCGTGGTGTACCACGGTTGTCTGGCCCATGTTGGAGCTACTGGAATCAGTATGAGGGAGTGCTCTTGTAGCTTTCGCACCACTAATGGAATTAGTGGGAGAGGTGGAAAGGCGTATGCAAATTTGCCTGACCAGTTCATTCATATCGCATTGCCTTTGGACAATGGGTGTGGGTATCTGGCGGCGAAGCTTGGGCATCTTTTGTTTTCGTGGATGGCGAAGAGGTCTATGTGTGGATGCCCCCACATCTGAAAGAACGGGTGAAGAACCTGCGGGTGAAGTTCCCACTCGTGGATCTGCTGGGTTTGTCTGCTGAGCAGATCTGCCATGGTGTTTTGGACTCCTGGGACATGTTGGGCTAGGAGAAAGATTTTGTGTGGAATTGCCCATCTCCATATGCTCTGTGCTAGTTGAGAGAGCTGTGGAGTGTGTGTGCCGCCTTGTTTTTGAATGCAGTACATGGCCGTCATGTTGTCTGTGCGAATGAGGACTGCCTTGCCTAAAATGTGTGTGTGAAAGGATTTTAGGGCTAGAAAGATTGCCAGTAACTCCAGATGGTTGATGTGGAGTAACTTTTGTTGCGGCGTCCATGTGCCCTGCACTGTGAGGTGTAATAGATGAGCTCCCCAGCCGGACAGCGATGCGTCTGTTAGGATTATTTGTGGAACCGGGTCCAGGAACGGTCGACCTCTGAAAAGATTTGTGGTGTTCCACCACTGCAGAGAGCGATGGGTGCGACCGTCTACCAACACCAGATCTGTCAGTTGCCCCTGGGCCTTGTTCCATTGGCGCGCTAAGCACTCTTGGAGTGGACGCATCTGGAGTCTTGCATGAGGCACTATGAAAATGCAAGAGGCCATCATCCCTATCAGTTGCATAAACACTCTTGCTGGGAGAGAGTGTTGAGGTATGAATCTTTGACGCAAAGCCTGAATGCTTGCAATCCTGGCAGGATTGGGGTAGGCTATGGCTTTTGAGGTGTCTATGGTGGCACCGAGGTATTGCTTTGTGTGGGATGGTATTAGCTGGGACTTTTGGTGGTTCACCGTGAAACCTAGCTGGTGAAGTAGTTGGATTGTAGTGGCGGTGTGATGTACACATTGGTTGTAGGACGTGGCTTTTATTAGCCAGTCGTCCAAATATGGGAAGACGTGAATGTGCTGTCTTCTGAGGTGTGCCGCCACTACCGCTAGGCACTTGGTGAATACCCTTGGTGCTGTTGTGACCCCGAATGGGAGCAACTTGAACTGGTAGTGTTGCCCGTCCACTACAAATCTGAGGTACTTTCTGTGAGCATGGTGTACCGGAATGTGAAAGTATGCGTCTTTCAAGTCCAGTGTGGTGAGAAAGTCGTTGTGGGAGAGGAGCGGAAGTACCTGCTGAAGTGTTACCATGTGAAAATGGTCCGAATGTATGTATGTGTTTAGAGGCAGGAGATCCAAGATAGGTCGTAGAGTCTCGTCTATTTTCGGTATCAGAAAATATAGGGAGTAGACCCCTAAATTTGGCTGATTGGCGGGGACTTGTTCTATCGCCTCTTTTTGTAGGAGGGAGATTACCTCCTGTTTTAGTAACGTGGAATGTTCTTGTGACATTGGGCGTTGCCTGGGTGGAATGTTGGGGGGGTAGATGTCAATTCTAGGTAGTACCCTGAACGAATAATTTGGGTCACCCATCTGTCTGATGTGATGGTCTCCCAGGCGTGAAGGAAATTTTGTAGCCTGCCCCCGACCAGAGTGGGATGGTCTGGAGGGAGCAGGGGGAAGTCATTGGGTAGGCGGTGTGGCAGAGCGGGCGGTATTTGTTTTGCCTCTGCCTTTATTGTTATTGCCTCTATAGCCGCCTCTTTGATAACCCCTTGTGAAGATGGATTGAGCAGGGGATTTGTAGGAAGTGGACGCGCTATCTGAGGAGTAGCCTCTGGCCGTGTCCCGAAAGGAAGAGCGGCGAAAGGAGCGCCTAGATTTCGCCGTATCTGTGTCCTTCTTCATCTTCTCAAGGGCCTCATCTACCTTTGGGCCGAATAGATGTTCTTGATCAAATGGATGATTTAATATGGAGGCTTGTACCTCAGGTTTAAACCCTGAAACTCTCAGCAGAGCATGGCGACGGAGGAGGACGCTAGTGTTAATGGCCCTGGAGGCTGTGTCTGCTGCGTCTAAGGCACAGCGTATAGAGGTGTTAGTTATGGTCTTACCCTCTTGAATTAATTCATTGGCCCTATTTTTGTATTTTTCTGGGAGATGGTGCATGATGGATTCTAGTTCATCATAATGCGCTCTGTTGTATCTGGCCAATAGCTCTTGAGTGTTGGCAAGACGCCATATATTGGCTGCTCTGACGCAGTGCGCTTTCCTGACGCGTCCAGTAGCTTTGACTCTTTGTCAGGTGGTGGTGCTTCGCCTGACACCTGGGAGTTTGACCTCTTCCGTGCAGTGGAGACCACTAGGGAATCCAGTGGCGCTGGCCCTTTGATATAGGCAGGATCTGTGGGGGCAGCTGTATACTTTCTCTATGCGTGGGTTAATGACCCTAGCCCTGACTGGGTCTTTAAAAACCTCTGGCGCATGTTTTATTCCCCCCTTGAGCATAGGTAGTATAGAAGTAGACCTATGTGCGGTATCAAAGGTGTCGAGGAGGAAATCTTCCTCTACGGGGTCAGTGTGTAGCTCTACCCTGTGATAATGTGCCGCCCTCTGAAGTAGGTGGTGAAAACCTAATGAGTCTTCTGGTGGAGATGGCCTGGATGGATAAAGGTCATCTTGTGGGACATCTGGAATGTCTGGATTATTATAATTGTCCCATGGGTCTGGGGATCCTGTAGGGGTGGGGTCTTGTGGCACATCCCTGGATCGTAGTATGGGTCCCCCTGATCATCATGGTCTGGAGACGGGGTCGGAGAGCGATGAGGCGGGGGCGGAGGTGGAGAGGGTGGAGGAGGTGGGGAAAGCACTCTGAAAGGGGAGGTAGCACAGTCTTTCCTCTTTGCAGGTGGAGGCGGAGCTGGTTTGTCCAAATGTCTCTTTTTAGAAGAAAGTGCCAAATGTCCAGTTTTTGGATCCTTGGTAAGTGTCTTTTGCAAGGGATACGGTGTAAACAGCTCCTGAGACAATGTTTGTTCCGTCGGCGCCGAAGGTTTCGGGGCCGATGACTTTTTAGGCTTGTCCGTGCCGTGCTTTTTTGGAACCTCTGTTTTTTTTGGTCGGCGCCGAGGTAGGCTTCGGCGCGGGAGTGTCGGTGCCGAGGGCCTTATGGTGTTTGGTCGGTACCGAAAGGCTGGGTTTCGACACCGAGGGCTTTGGTGCGGAGCTCGGTGTAGAGGTGGAGGCCGGTCTCTTTTTCGGTGCCGAAGTGTGTTTATCGGCACCGCTGGCAGGCTGGCTCGAGCCCGAGCCGCCGGAAGGCTTATTAGGCTTCTTCATCGGGCCCGAAGGTGGGGTGTTCGAAGCAGTGTCTTTGGTCTTGCCTAGGCCCGGAGGTGAAGGCGTGACCGAAGCCTTTTTAGGTGTCGGCGTGGGTGTGGGAGGGGGATAGTACTCACGACCCTCTGCGCCGGGGTGATGCACCATGTTTCGTCTGGCCCTTCGATCTCGAATAGTCTTTTTCGATCTAAAAGACTTGCAGGCGGGACAGTCTCGAGCCTCGTGTTCAGGGGAGAGGCAGAGGTTGCACACCTCATGAAGGTCGGTGTGGGGGAATTTGGACCCACATCGAGGGCACTTCTTAAATGGAGTTCTTTCCATCAGCTGGGACCGGAGCTTGGATAGACCCGTAGGCCGCCGTCGACGACTGGAATCGAAGATGTGTCGAAGAGAAGGTGATTGAGGAGATCAGGATCTGAACAATACCGCGATGAGCGAGGATTCCGCTTCGATCGTCGAGCTGGAAGTGTTCGGAACCGGAGCGCGAAGTATTACATCCGAGCCTGATGGCGGGAAAAAACAATCTGAGGATGGAGCCGAAGCCCATGCGCAATACGAACCAAGGGAGGAGTCACTGACCTCGTGACTTCCAAAGACTTTCCAAGAGGAAAAACAAACTGCAAACATCCGGGCCCAACACCAGATGGCGATCAATGCAAAAGTGTGTAATCTGCAGCTCATATGCCTCGAACATATAACTTTAAATAACAAAAAGTGACAAATCACACACAATATATACAACATAAAACACTACGAACACAACATAATTCCAATATTCACCAGGTTAGTTGTAAGTAATGCCAAAAAGTATGCATTACTTCAAAATAATACAAATCTCTGCTGAGGACATGGGCAATTTACAATACAATCCTTCAATTTCTTCTTTCATTGGCACAGTCAAGTGATGGAAATACACAAGGGACTGTCTCACAGATTTAGTACTCCCTTCCTAAAGCAGAGGAGTGTTAATTACCCCAACTCTAAATCTGGCTAATAGTCATTAACCTTCAGATTATCTCACAATCAACTGTGAAACTGGAGCTGTACTTCTGATTTATGATGCATTGGCACATTTGAAAATGTCTATAGATAACAAGATTGGGGAGTGTAGAGGTAGCGCCCTACAAGGGCATCGGAGGTGGATATATCCTTCACGAAGAATCAGTTACAAAACAAAGGAATCCACCACTGGGGGGAAAAACTGGGGTCAGATATCTAGGGTAATGGAAGGTGTGTATCCTACGGTGGTTGGACGCACACTGTGTTTGTTTAAATACCCCTCACACACCAAAATTGCCCTGTGTGTCATGCTTCATCGTAGGAGTCTTCCCGCCCCGCTGCGGGTCGGGGCGTGCTACGACCTGCGACTATGCGGGAGCACTGATAGTGTAGTGCTATGTGCAATGCAAGGGGGAGGGTCTGGAGTGTATGTAGGTGGGTGAATTAAAAAGGAACCTGGCCTCATTAGACATAAAAAAAATTTAATAGGTCAAGGGAGGCTGGTGCTATTAAAAAGGTGGTGCGGAGATGTCCTGCGTAATGTACGGATACTCCTAATGAGTCAACATGTTTCGATGCTGCAAGGCATCTTCATCAGGACAAGGAAAAGATCCCTACTATATTATCTATGTTTACTCGATTTAGAGACTATTAATTTATGTGTACATGCAGTCAATAAAGCACTTATATGCAATACCTAATGGTATGCCTTAATCAGTGTCTGAAAGAAACGAAAAAGGAGAAAAATGATAACTGAACGTCCCAGGAAGCTTAACACCTAGTACCTGCAAAATTAAGCAGTTCGCCACATTGTGACATTTAGTGTTGTTTAACCGTAAGCCTTTAACCCAAAAAAGGTGTAGTGACCTGTTAAGGAAAAAGGGGACAGTACAAGACACACACAAAAAACAGAAAACACACACTATATCTTAATACTCTCAATTGGTGAGTAGATCTATAAAAAATAGGAAAAAAGTGTAAGTCTGGTACATACTTATATATATGAGAAAGCAATGCCTCATGAACCTCAAGAACGGGTGGATAGGACGAGGTTACTTGATACTGGTGGGAGAAAGAAAAAGAGTCTTTTACCATCCGGTAATGCTGGAAGTAAGAGGCGTCTGGTCTCTGTGACGGCTATGCCGTACTTACGTGCCCTGCTAAAGTCCCTGGCTCGATGTGAGTCCATCCCGCGGTTCCACTGTACTGCAGGAGAATACTGAAGGCACTATTTATGAGGGCATTAATTGGTGAAGACCGGAAAACTGTTTCATCTGAATCGTGTTGGTCATCCGGGTTTGTGACGTAGTTGCACTTCCGGTAGTGCTAACTACGAGACTAGAGCGTTGACTTGAGTTGAATGTGGGTAGACGGAAGGGTGTCTGCGGAAGCGGTACACCCAAAGTATAGAAAGCAAAGACATTCTAAGCTATCTGATGGGTGGCGGACAAAATATGCGATACATTCAAGGCGCTGGTGATTATGATATATCCGAGAATGATAGAAGTAAGTAGTGGGCTTGATCCAAAAGAAAAATAAAAGTAATAAAAACCAATAAAAAGTGCATTTCGCTAATCCTCGAGAGAGAGTGGTCAATGCACACAAAATAGAACATGCGCTGTTCTCAGTGATGTATGTCACCGGTCACGTTGATCCGTTAGCGCTAATGTGGGTTGTGATCAGCTCAATGGAGAGCTTGATTAACATAACAAAGAATAAACTAAACATTGTCTCGGGTAGATCATTAGTTTCACAGGACCCCGGAATTATTTGATAAATTCGATGTTCTTGGATGTGCCCTCATAATCGGACTAGGGGATCAAAAGAAAATTATCAAAATTCATAATAGTCTTAGACAGAAAAATGAGGTAGAAAAAATAAGGGACCAGATCAGATGTCCTCATTAATGGGTAATAATGGCACTATGTGAGTTGTGACCAAGGTATATCATCGTTGAGGCCGTTATGTGGGTACCTAGACGGAACACCCATCGTTGCTCTTTCTCAAAAAGACCATTCTCAGAGTTTAGTTGTTCTATAACTGTCCATTTAAGGTCATCAACATTGTGATTCATAGTTAGGAAATGGTTGGCCATTTTAGTTGTGCTCTTTTTACAGTGTACATTGCTCCTATGTTCGCCGATACGTATCTTGACCTGTCTCGTGGTCATTCCGACGTATTCCATTCTGCATGGGCACGTGATCAAATATACAACGTTCCTGCTGTTACAATTTGTAAACTTCCTTTGCTCCCAGGTTGTGCCATTAAGAAAGGTGATGTGTGTGCTTTTCTTGGTCAGATAGCATGTGCTACAAAGGCAACACGGATGGTGACCTTGGATAGGTGGTAGAGTCATCATGGTGGGATTTCTTGTTGGTGGTGTGCGTGGTCTTGTGTGAACCAGAATGTCCCTAAGGTTTCTACCCCTTTTATGGGAGAACATTGGTTTGGGGAAGTTAAGGCCCCCGCAGTTGAGGATCCTCCAGTTCTTATTTATTATTTTAGACACTTGATTGGGGTGAGTGTTGAAAGTGGTCACACAGATAGGTCTAGTTTCTTGTTCTTGTGATGTGTGATCCTCTAGCAGCGAGTCCCTGTCATTGTTTCTAGCCCGTTTTAATCCTTTCTTCACAATGGGTTCTGGATAGTTACGTTCCAGTAGTTTTTCGGTCTTGCCTGACCCAGCGCATGCGCTGGTCTAGCGAGACTTATTGAGAGGGCTGCAAAAAGTGCTACCAGGCCATCCTAGAGCTACAGTGCATGTGCACGGGCGCCGCTTTTACCGCGATTACTTTCACTTTCACGGCCGCTTTGATGTTTGATCGTGATCACTTTCGCGCCCGCACGGCCGCTTGTTTTTTCTTTCTAATCGCGGCACCAGTGCTCTACTTTTAGCATTAAAAGTAAAGCGCGGGTACCGCGATTATAGCAAAAGTAAAGATATAGAAACAAACCTCTATTTCTTTACTTTTGCTATAATCGCGACACCCTCGCTTTACTTTTAATGTTAAAAGTAAAGCACCGGTGCCTGGATTAGAAAGAAAAAAATGCTACCGCCGGCCACAGCTTTAAAAGGTTTCCTGTAAGTGTGACCTGACTGTACCCATGTATAATGGCCCCTTATTGTTGTGGAATAACTGTGCTTGTAGATTTGCTATATAGTAACCACTTTGTTGTAAAAACAAACTCATTGCACAGTCACCAAATAATAGCTCACCTTCCATTGCATTAACATATTTACAGCTGCATTGACTACAGTCAGTGCTTCACTGTCCATGCATGTCTTTGTCTCGCTGAAACGCACGTGAGAACAATGTCTTAGGCAGGTTAGTGCGAAAATTGAAAAGCAGTCTGCAGCGTTTGAAAATGTTTTCAAGTACATGTCATGCCAGGTGGAATCATGAGTCTGGGTATTTAGTGCATTCGGCTGCCTTTCTTTAACACCTGCGACCATATGATGCATTGCAGCAATCGCACCAAAACTAATGTTTGTTGCATTGTGCAATTTGAAAACAAAATGTCCTCTAGGTTCTTTTGTTTTTTTGCTTGTGAATGTATTGCTTGTTGAGTTGGTTTGAGAGCACGTTAAGTTGCAGCCCTTCACTCCAGTGCAGTATCCCTCACAATCCCCTCCAGCGTAAAACCAGTACTTTTGCCTTTCGACTGCTTGCACATTCAGTCCTTGGCCTCTCTACTGAGGCACTCAATATGGGACAATTTTTGTCCATTGTGGTGGAGTTAAGGTTTGAAATATTCATAGTGCCAAGGTTACGAGCCCACCTGACTTTGGATACTACATACCTGGTTCTCCTAGCTCTCGGGTTTGTAGATCTTAATAAAAGATTACCGGCCTCTCTAGCCACAAATACTGTGTATAAATTATATAGAACAATTATAGATGACTGCATGAATGTCCCATGACATACTGTTTCACAGCATGACACATTTATAATAACTGTTCAGAACTCGCGTTTTTAACCCTCACTGATGAGTGAGAGCAGAATAACTCAGGTTGTGAATACTTCATACCTCTGAGGTGGCACCCCCAGTTTTGGCTATCTGAAGCCACCAGTGCTATAATATGAGCTCTCTGATGTAACAACTTCTCCTCCTAGCAGTGCAAATTGCAGATGTCCGTTCCACTGAGGTAGATGGTAGAGACGAATGTCCCGAAATGGGGAAAGGGAGGCCTATAAATTAATCATATGTGACCTACTATGCTGGGTGGTAACGGTCCATGCTTGTACTCTCAATTTGAGCTATGTTTTGTGATACAATGAATTCTATTGCACTGTATTGTGTATCTTGTATGTCACAATGTTTATGCATCCTTTATCTATCATATGGCAATTCAAATGCCGATAACCTTTTAGAACAGAAAGGGAGGCCTATACTTAATAGAGTATGCAGTGGGATTTTCATGCAAGGATACCCAATCCGGGCACTTATTTGTAACAAAGGCCTCCTTTCCAACAACTCTGTAGCTTATAATATCCTAATGCTTCAGCAGCCAATGACAGACAATGCGTTACTCTCTGCTTTTTTTGGCAGATGCTGCTTAAAACTATTTAAATTCTGATTACACTATGAAATTGTAAACATATCTGAAACTATCTGGTGTAAACATTAAGAATTATCCAAATGGTGTCACAATTAAACAAAAATAGCATTTCCTTGCCCTTCCCCCAATTTTCTCATTCTCCCTGCCCCGCAGCAGTTCATATTTTTACCATCAAGTAAACCACAAAAATTTGGCCCACCTGAATCTCTAGCTGCAGACTTTAAGATTCCTTTGCTGCTGCTGTGCCTTGGCTGAAACCTTACACTTGATAGCCAGGTTAAATGGGATGCAGTTTCATATTGCAATAACCTTTGCTATGGAATGGTTGTGGAATTAGACTGAACCAGTCCAATTATCTTCCCAAAATTATTTAACCTGAAAAATCGTATGACACTGAAGAGTACACTTGGCTTTACCACGCCCTCTAGGTAGGTCTGAGCTTTTAAAAGCTCTTTTCTAGTCTTATAAAGTCTTTTAGGTACATCTAGGCTAAACATGTATGTCACCATTTGGGGTGCATCTAAGGTTAAAATCTACGGTGACACCTCACCTATTGATCATTTTTGCTATTAACTATGGAAAAAGATCATGGAGCACTTTAAATACTCTTGAAAAATCACCAGTCCCAAGAATCTGCATAAGTGACAAGTTAAATAAGGCGTGCCAAAGGCAAGCCCGTCTGCGCCAGGACATCGCCAGGCACCAGGGACTATGCCAATATAGCATTTAATACCGGTAGGAGCAAACTCGCATACAGCGGGGATGAACTCAGGCTCATCCGAGATAGGTGCCTTTCGTCCTGCTTGATCTGCCCCAATGTGGGGCTGCAATCTTCGGAAGGGACTATCCCCTGTACCCTGTGCAGGTCTCAAAGTAAATTTTACTCAGAAATCCCTTTATACGCCCCTCTATTATCCACTTCTGGGCAGCGTGATATCACGCCCTGCACCCCCCCCCCCCCCAGCTATCAATATTGCCAGTCATACAGCGACCCTTAAGACCACACAGCGCAACTTCTGGAAGGGCTTTCTGGGCAACGTAAGATCGCTCCCAAAACACGCCATAGAGATTTGGGATATATTAAACACTAACTCACCCGATGTGGGTTTCCTGACGGAGACTTGGCTGAAGCCCACCACTGGCCCCGCTATCACGATCGCCATCCCAGAAGGCTATAATTTTTTGCGACTTGACAGGCAGCAGAAAACTGGGGGACTGGGGGGGGGGGTTGCCATTATTCGCAAGGAGCGCACAAAAATCACGATTTTAGATCAACGTACCAACGCCCAAATTGAAATTATGATTTTCAAGATGGAAATGGCTCCACACAATTTTTGGAGAGGGGCATTGGTCTACCTTCCCCCTGGTCCTTTAAAGGACTTCTCCTATAAATTAATAGAAATAATAGCCTCACATGTGATTGCCTCCAATAACTTTTTATTGTAAGGAGATTTTAATATTCATAGCGAAAATTCCTCGCTCCCTGATATATCATCTTTTTCGCTGACCTATCTACACTGCACATTACTAAAAAGAATGAAGGTCCTACGCACACAGCTGGTCACACCATTGATATTTTTACTAATACCGACCGGCTCACTTGCAAATCCCCCCACCCTCTGTGCTGGACGGACCATGCACTTATTAATTTTCAAGTGCAATGTCTTTATACACCCACCCTAACGGCAGCACATACCCAATTCTCCTACAGACAATGGCACAAAATCATCCCTGAGTCTTTTCCCTCTATTTTTACACCACCTAGGTACCCCTTGATCAATAACACTGAAGAAAATCTTATTCTCTTCAATACTACCGTCCTAGCGACTATTACCGCCATTGCCCCTCTAAAGATCTGTACTAAAGCTCCCAGGAACACTATCTGGTTCACTCCGGAATTACGTACGACAAAAAGCCGCTGTAAAAATTTGGAACGAAGGTGGCGGCGCACCCACCAAGATACTGATAAAGTGAAATATAGAGTTGCCCTTACTCTATATCACAATGAAATCAAACAAGCCAGCAGATCTTATATAGCTCAGCAACTAAGGCAGGCAGGCAATACCCCTAAAATTCTCCATCAAATTTTGCGAGATTTCATCTGTCCCAAAGCCTGCGATTTAGATGATAACTTTTCCCAGCCTCTTTGTAATAACATCTGCTCCTATTTTATACAAAAAATTGATACTATTTATGACAAATTTTCAAAAACCTGCCACACACCTTTGTCTGATGCCTCTAAATCTCCTAATGCTCACCCGACTACTCTGCTGTCCTTCCCACCCCTTTCACGGGAGGAGACTATTGCACTTTTGCGCAAGGTTAAATCTGGCTCCCCCTTGGATGTTACGCCTGCAAAAATCTCGGCATCTCTCGCTCATGTGCTTGCAGATTCTGTCAGTCCTCTTCCTAACTCTTCTCTAGAAAAGGGTCTGGTCCCCTCCATCTGGAAAGCAGCCCAGGTCATTCCGTTGCGTAAAAATCGCAAACTTCCAATGGATGACCTTTCCAACCTCCGTCCTATCTCCCTTCTCCCTTACCTGAGCAAGGTCCTTGAAAAACATGTTAAACATCTTTCGTACCATATCGAAGCGACTGGATGCCTGGACCCGTCCCAATCAGGCTTTCGCGCAAACTACAGCACAGAGACCGCCTTGGTGGCTGTCACCGACTACATCAGACTCACTCTTGATCAAGGACAGTCCGCCATCCTGGTCCTTTTAGATCTTTCTGCCACTTTCGATACGGTTGACCATCTGACCTTGCTCGAGAGACTTAGGAAGACTGGACTGGGGGGAACGGCGCTGAACTGGATAACCAGTTTCCTTTCCAACCGCACACAAACACTTAATTTAGGTCCATTCCGTTCAACCACTGAAAATCTGACCAAGAGTGTGCCACAGGGCTCATGCTTGAGCCCTACGCTGTTTAACATCTATGTGGCCCCCCTTGCTCCTCTTCTAAGATCTCTTGGGTTCATGCCCGTATCTTATGCGGATGATACCCAACTTATCTTCCCATTTGACAAATCCTCCACAACAGCTCAAGCATCCTTCTCCCTAGGTATGCTGACTATCTCGCAGTGGATGAGCGGCAATTTTCTTCAGCTGAATGCCAGCAAAACGGAGATTATTCTCTACGGAGATGCCCCTATTATGTGGTCACCTTCCTGGTGGCCAGATGAACTGGGCCCCGCACCCCCTCCCAAATTGACAGTAAAAAAACTTGGTGTACGATTTGACCAGGCTCTGTCTATGAAAGATCACGTCTCCCATACAGTGCTTGTTTTTTCACTCTGAGTCTTTTGAGGAAAGCCCTTCCTTATCTCCCGGACTCTCTTCGCAAGACACTTGTTCAAGCTCTTGTACTGAATAAATTGGACTATTGCAATGCCCTTATGGTCGCCGCTAATGAATCTGCCCTTAGTCGTCTGCAAGTGGTGCAAAACACTGCTGATCGATTAGTCACCAATGCTCCATACAGATCAGCCTCACTTCCTATGCTTTGTCAACTCCATTGGTTGCCAGTGCAGAAACGGATCAAGTTCAAGCTTTGCTGCTTGACACACAAAGCACTGTGGGGCCCAGGTCCTTCCTATCTGGCCGAGAGGCTCCACCATTATACCCCCAGCCGCGACCTGAGATCCCGCTCTAAATCCCTGCTACTTATCCCTAGGACAAAGAGAACACGGTTAGGAGGTAAATCTTTCTCCTATCAAGCACCGTTCACCTGGAACCGCTTGCCCTTCCTCTAAGACAATGTTCTGACTACCTCAAGTTCAGAAAGATTCTGAAAACCACCCTCTTCTCAGAACAACATCTGTCCATCCCCCCTGCACAGCTCTGCAAGCGCTGAGAGACCCCCTCGGGAGTGATTCACGCGCTATATAAACTATATAACATAACATAACAAATTGGCATAATTTCCAATTACGCCCTTTTGGCTGGTGCTATCATCTCACCACACCAAGTTTCCATCCTGTTTACTTTCCATTCTGCAGAGGTCTGGTAAAAATAGTGCAATTTGTAAGTATTACATCCTATAATGTTTGTGTAAGTAACCAGATCTTTAGCTGCCACGAAACACTTAACCATAGTATGGTCCTCCAGAATAATGTCAAGACACACAACCAACCACACACACAACCACACACACACACAACCACACACACACAAACAAACACACACAAACACACACTCAACCGCACAACCACACACACAACCAACCACAACCACCCACACAACCAATCACAACCAACCACACACACACACCACACAACCAATCACAACCAACCACACAAAAACCACACACACAACCACAACAACAACCACACACACCACACAAACAACCACACAAACAACCACACACAACCACACACACAACACACATCCACACACACAACACACAACCACACACAACACACAACCACACACAACACACAACCAGTTTTTTGGGCTGTCAGCATAAATACGCTGTCACCAAACACGATGAACACCTCGGGAATGTTTGGGAAGTCACCCCCAAATTTGAAACCACTTGCTGTTGCAGAGTGTGTGCTGTACACATGGCAATACCTTGACACAGCGGACTGTTGCAAGGAATGCTTTGAGCCTCGGAGGCTGACAGACCTCAGCCAGTGCATTAGTTCACCCCGACTTGGCGCTGCATGTAAACAGCGTGCCCACTGTCCAGCATGAAGTGAGACATTGTGATCGGGGCTGGAGATGCTATTTAGCAATCTGCTTAGAACATTGTGTTTCATTTATGGCATTAAACATAAAGGAGCACTGGCAACGCTGATCAAATGGATTTCATTTTGAGTAGTGACTAAAACTTTAAAAAACCCTTCAGTACTGAAACAAGTGCAATAGGTCTTGCATTTGCAAAAGTTTAAGCTATTAGCATTGTTCATGACCATGCTTTTTTATCTATTTTATAAAACAAACACATAAATAAATGTCATTATCATTTACAATGCCAATAGCTAGTGTTGCATTATTATTAGCAATGCCAACTGCTCATACTTTTATAATGCGAGACCTATTGCATTGCAGATGCTTGTTTCTCTAGATCCTTGTCTTGTTTTTGAAGTCTGTAAGTTCAGAGCAGTTCCGTCGTAGCCGTAGGAATTGACCATATGGGAGGTTGTCCCGAAGGTGTCTGGGGGAGAAGCTATCATATAGTAATAAACAATTCTTCGCCGTTGGTTTAAAGTGCGTGCTTGTTTTTAATCTACCTTCATCTGGGCTTATGGTTAAACAACACTAAATGTCACAATGTGGCGAACTGCTTAATTTTGCAGGTACTACGTGTTAAGCTTCCTGGGACATTGTTATCATTTTTCTTCTTTTTCCTTTCTTTCAGACACTGATTAAGGCATACCATTAGGTACTGTATATAAATGCTTTATTGACTGCATTTACACATACATTAATAGTCTCTAAATCGAGTAAACATAGATAATATAGGAGGGATCTTTTCCTTGTCCTGATGAAGATGCCTTGCAGCATCGAAACATGTTGACTCATTAGGAGTATCCGCACATTACGCAGGACATCTCCGCACCGCCTTTTCAATACCACCAGCCTCCCTTGACCTATTAATTTTTTTTTATGTCTAACGAGGCCAGGTTTCTTTTTAATTCACCCACCTACATACACTCCAGGCCCTCCCCCTTGCATTACACATAGCACAACACTATCAGTGCTCCCACGTAGTCGTAGCACGCCCCGTCCCGCCCCGCAGCGGGGCGGGAAGACCCCTATGATGAAGGATGACACCAAGGGCAATTTTGGTGTGTGAGGGGTATTTAAACAAACACAGTGTGTGTCCAACCACCGTAGGATACACACCTTCCATTACCCTAGATATCTGACCCCAGTTTTCCCCCCCTAGAGGTGGATTCCTTTGTTTTGTAAAATTTGAAAATGTTACATAATAAAACTTATAGAAATATGCTGATAAGGCACAATCCATTTGAACGGATCAATCCAAGAACGTCTTAACAATTCACTTTGCGTGAACATTCTGCCCAGTTCTGCTTTTGGTTAAAAGATGACATTCCACTATACAGACATGTTGAAAGGGTACAATGAACTGTACCCAATACAATGTATGCCGATTAAATAAGGCAAGGCGGTTGGCTACGCCAATAACAGAGTATAGGAAAGTGCCTCTTCTGGACATGCTTAATCCTCACTTTTTGCCAGGAAAATGATGCAATTCTGAAGCGCACAGGATTCCTGAAAACCAAGTCCCCTATGCCAGAGCTCCATCCCAGAACTGTAACTATCACTTCCACAATTGGCACCACTTTAGCTCACATATTAATCCCTGGTAAAAGGCACCCCTGGTACCAAGTGCCTTGTGGCTAAAGAGGGTCCTAAGGGCTGCAGCATGAATTGGCCACCCAAAGGGACCCCTCACCAAGCACATGCACACTACCACTGCAGACAAAACTGAAGAGTCCTCATTGCAAACATCACTGTTTGACATGCCCACAAACACTGCATGGAATATAGGTAAGACACCCCTCTAGCAGGCTTAAGACAGGGTTCACTATATCTCCTGCATGAGCAGTTATTCCCCTGCAATAGCCCCGCAGATTCCTGGATATTCAAAGTGACCAGGAAAGCCACAGTAAGTACATGGGCTGGACACGCATCATTACGAGTTCCCAAGCTCCATGATGGCTTCACTCAACTATGGGATGCTTGGTACCAAACATCTCATCATAATACACCTGTACTGATTCCAGTATCAGATTTATTAAAATTAGCACATAGGGGAGGTCCCATGAAACCTACCAACACTTTGCCTGGTTGGAGCAGGCTAGCTTAGACCTGTCCGTGACCACACTGTGTTCTAACCTCATGGGGTGAGCGCCTTCGGGTTCAGAGGTCGAGAACAATGCCTGTCCTGTGTGGAGGTGTTCACATGGTCAGGAAGAGCTATCTATGACGGGGCGCTTCAAGGGCCTTGCCACCGTTTTAACGCAACCCCAGCCTCTCCTCTTAAAAGGAGCAGGCAACCCTCCTGTCCTCACCCCTTTTTTAGCAGGCAGACAGGCGAGACAACTCAGCAGGAATACGAGTTGTGCTCCTTGTGAGAAGTTGGCCTGATATGTAGTGCTCACTATTCTAGTGATCACTGTGTATCATTCCAAACGACCCTTATTGATGATTGGTTGTAAGTCAACCTTTTAGACCAGCTATCCTAGTAGCGTGGATACGAGCAGTCTTAGGCTAAACTCTAGAGGGCGTGTTAAGCCAGCTGTTTACCAACACATATACCCCTTGAACACCAAGTGAAAGGACACCACACAAGTTGTTATGAAAATAAAAGGATATTTATTTATAACAAGACTACCCTGGCTCTTTATGAGTCAGGGAGCTAAGCACACTACAAAACTCTTAGGAAAATACTTCAGTTGCACAATTTACACAAATGCCCGAGGGGCACGAGAAACCATCTACACTAACAGTGAAATGCGAATGGTTAGAGTCTGGAGATACTGATTCCGGAGTGATCCGATCAGTGGGACTAAACGAAAAAGGAACTGGACACTTGTAGAGCGAACCTGCGATGGAGCACCGAGATGCTCGAGTTACCTAGCCCGGAGGCTGCGGCTGCGTGAAGTTCGTCAAGATGTCGGGAGTCCTCGTGTAGTCTCAGGAGCCTGAAAGAAGAAGTTGCTGGCAGGCGACCAGTGACGATGTTCAGAGCGATCCAAGCCTGGATCGGTGGTGAAGGAAAACCTGAAAGCAGAGGGGACTCAGTTCTCAACCGCTAGCCAGCGATCGTGTGGGCACCAGGAGGGTACCGGCTGAAGTCACCTCGACCAGGTGAGTGGGTGACGTCGGACTCGGCTGTTCCTCGGACCAGGAGGCGCGGCGGCGACCAGGATGGAGGGCGAGCTGTCCCACGAAGGTGTCTGCTGTCGATGATGCTGGGCCCAGGAAGGGGCAGCGGATCTTGGCAGTGGCCACCCAGGCGGGGGAGTCAAGCTGGCGTCGGGAGTGGACCAGGAGGGTCCGTGGTACTCCTCTGTTGAAGGGGAGCAAGAGCCAGTCTGGAGCAACCAGACTAGTGATGAAACAATCGTGGTGCGTCGTGAAGAGGGCCACAAGCCGGTCAGCAAGTGGTCGAACAACGCGGTGAGCAGCAAGGAGCGGAAGGGCCCCCACGCAGATCTCGGGGATGCTGGGGAGGCAGACTTCGATGCTGGAGCTGCTCAGGGTTAGGGCTTCTCAAACCCTAGGTGCACTCACTCGAGGGTCCCTCGGTGGGCGTGCTAGATAAGCGTCGTGCAGGTTCTGAAGATAGCCGGTCCCGCAGGTCTCGTCACACCTACGGCTCTCAGCTGGGCTGATGAGGTAGGTAAAAGGTCAGAGATGGCAGGGTACTCGGGTCTCGTCGAGCTGGGCAGTCTTGATCCGTAGGAGAGACTTACAGCAAACCGCAAGCGCTTAGATGGTGCCTGCTGGTGCAGGGTGGCTACTCCTTAGCCACAAGGGAGAGTCTTCAGAAATAGTCAAGAGTTCCTTTCGTGGAAAGTAGTTCGTGATTCGGAGTTATCCGATTATCTGATTATCCAATTTGGGAAGGGGACTCGCTCCTACCTTTATTCTAAGAGAAAGGGGCTGGCCCGTGACTAGGTTCTACCTATGGGTGGAGCCAGGAGGGGGGTGGTTACACCCCTATCCTTTGTCCGGCTTCGCGCCAGCTCAGGGGCTGGTGTGCCCCCGAAACTGGTTTGAGTCGGGCTATGCACAGTGAGCACCGGGGTGCCACTTGCAGTCACCTTCCTTTCAGCCCTGCCTACCTGGGATACACAAACCCTGTCTGGGACGGTGCTAACACCGCCCTCGACAGGAAACCCTTTGTCCAAGCTCCCCTTGCTGGAAAGTCCCCCAGCAGCAGGAGGTCAGACTTGTGTCTGGTGGCAGCATCCATTTTGTGATGCTGAGGCTTGAGTCAACTTTAACCGGGGTTCAAGGTTACTTCCATGTCGTGTCCCTCTAAAAGGGGGGAATGCTAACCCCGTCACCAGGACTGGCGAGGGGTTCGTATTCCCATTCGTATGACACCTTACTCGACATGTATAGGTGATGTGATGCCAAAGTTAGCAAATAACCGCAAGGATTATAATGCATTAAAAGTAGTTGGCCCGCGTCACCATGGAACGGCTATTAGGACTTGGTTCCGCAAGCCGTCGACGGGCTCAGCTCGCGCCAGAGCACCGTCCCACATGATTCCCTGCACTCTGCCTTCAGGATTGATAAGGCCTGCTATAGGAGTGACTGATAGGAATCCATGTGTCCATTTTAGGGTTTTAGGTGTAGGAATACTACACCTACAGCAACGGGTGATTACACCACGTGGCCCCAGCTGTCGTGCAGCCAGTTGTGTCAGATTTGGGCGGCCATTCCAGGGGTGGCATAATACATGCTTCAGCCCCTGGTAGGCCCTGGGTACACCGATGCCCTGGATACCTGTGGTATGCTGAGACAGGGACTGACAAGGTGGCCCAGTTCCAATTAGTGGATGCACCTAACGTACATGTGTGTTAATTTCGAGAGAGAACAGCTAGGCTGTGGGGCTGATTGGCAGGCCCACAGCCGGAGAAAGTCGTAAACCAATGAAGCAAAAGCAAAAAATCTGGGTGATCATAGGATTGCAGACCCTACTCTCCTACACTCCTCTTTGCCAACTCCACCCCTCAGGTGCGGGAGGTGAGGTAAAGTACACTTTTCAGTGCCCACCATCATGAAAATGGTATGATTTATCCAATAAGGGCTAACGGCATGTCCCCTTCCCACAGGTGGTAGGTAGACACTCCAGGTAAGGGGCCCACTGGTCACTAATTGTCACTCCCTTATAACGCACCCCACAATCTAGTATTTAGGTGGCATCCCCAGACTCTGAACGTCAGTTCTTGTTGAACTAAGAAGAGCCGAACACCACAGAGCCGCACCGGCAGAAAAGAATGCAGAGAACTACTGACGATTAAACAGCCCTACCGGTCTGTCTGCAGCACTCGACGATCCGGCACCAAAGACGACTTGTACTGCAGTCAAGCAACCTCAAAAACCCTGGGAGGACTGCCAGCCCTCGGCAAAGATCAAGATCTCCTGAGAAAAGTGAATCCGCTCACCAGCAACAAGCTTTAAGTAACTGCCTCTGTGACCTGAAGAATGGCAAAACCCTGTTCCCGGATCTACCTCTGCACCAGACGCCTCTGGCCTAAGTCCAAGTGGCCTACACGTTCCAGCAAGGTTCCCCAGCGCTCCAGAGCCATAGTCTATCGCGGGTTGACCCCTCCCAGACACTTCGACATCACCTGCAGTCTCTGCACAGATCCCTCTTCAACAGCAAGCTGCTCTCGTAAGCAGCCGTTTCCGACATCAAAAGGCACCCCTGCACGCACTGGGCCAGGGTGAAGTGGACCAATTGTGTTCCTATGTCCCCGAGCATCGCTACTTACTGCTCCAACTGTTGGTTTCCTTCGACCAGCCTCCTGGCCTGAGCCTTAAGCCCTTTCTGATTTGGCCTTTCGCCATTGTCTAACATTGTGCGCCCGACGCTGAGTTGGCACCCTGCACCCAGCCGCCCCGTGCCCCTGGTGGTGTGATGTTGGTGATGCTTTGGACCCTGCTCAATGCTTGATTCAACCCCAAAAGACGGGTCCCCCAAGCCGCTACTACTTACCTGTAAGCGGCCCCTGTCCAATTGCCCCATTCTTCACTGAGCTGTAATGGGTGCCTAACGCAGTATTTGCACCCTGCACCCGGCTGCCTCTGTGCCGCTGGTGGTGTACTGTTGGTGTTGAACTGAACCTTGCCCAAGATCTTAACTCCCAAAGACTGGTTTTGTAAGTAGATGTTACTTATCTGCATGCTGAATGTTTTCTTCTTCCCATAGGTTAACATTGCAAAGTCTGAGAATTACACTGTGTCCACTTTTTATACTAAAAAGTATTTCTATTGAAAAACATATTTATCTAAGATGAAGTTCTGTGGTTCGACTAAATAAATATAGGCAACTTTTTTTTATAAATTGGTCTCGGACTTATTCATTGATTGTATGCCTCATTTATTGCCACTGGGAGTACAACAAATACTTGGCACTGCCCTCTGACCAGCCTAACTGCTCGCCCACACTATCACAAAAGAGCATTAGTATTATCTACTTTAGCCTCTGAGGATCCACTGGGCTCTCTGCACACAATACCTTTTTTGGGGTATGATAAGTAGAGGGCAAGCTTCCTACATTGGGGTATCAGTGGTGTGGTATACGACTGTGTTTGCTGGACCACTCTGACTTAAGTTACCAAAGGAATAATTCCAGAAATTGCCTTTAGTAAAAAAAAAATTGTGCATTTTTTTTCAAAATTTTAAAATAATTGTCAGGGCCCTGGTTAGGTCCCTTTTTAGTCAAATGCTTGAAAAGTACAAACCTTACTGTAGTTAGGAAACTAGTGTTAGGTTTTTTTTCCTCTCCAAAAAGGTTTCCAACTTAGTAAAAATAATGAGTACAAAGAGCTGTCACTCAGAAGAGCTGGTACAGGTGGATAAACTCGACCTCACACCATACCGGTCTCTAAACATGAAACAGCTTAGAGGCATGACGTGTAAACCCTATGGCCTCAAGACTGGGTCAAACACTACCCAGCTCCAGTAGCTTCTGGCAGAGTATGACAAAGAGCATCCAGAGGATGACCCTGATCTTACATAAGATCTAAACACTGACAATTGGAGTGGTAGTATAACACACCAAGACAGAGAAGCACATTCAGACGAAGAGCTTTGATGTGACTAGCCAGGAGAGCAGCTTTAGAAGCTCAACTGCTAGCTATAGAGAAAAAGAGGAAAGAGTTGAGCCTAGTACCCATTTCTGGTGGCATCACAATAATAAATAGGGATAAAGTAGATTTTTTTGACCCTAAAATCCCCAAAGCGTTACAACAAACAAATGATGGACGGAATGCTGACAATGCATACATTTTCCCCCAGTCAAGAGATCTGGGTTAAATCCATCGTTCTATTGCCCACTACACCACCCCAGTTTAGACATGGCCATATGCAAATCAGTCTTGACCCTGTGCCTCATGGGACCAGTCCAGCCCGAACTGCCAAGCCATGTCTTCCCTGGACCGGAATCAAGCATCCTAGGACCGGTTTCTGGCTATCAGCCGTCATCAGCCAGGATGGCTTGACTCCAGTGGCGTAGTGAGCACGGGTCCCACGTCTGGGAATACCCATCCCACTTAGGCCGAAAAGCGTTACAACAAACAAATGATGGACGGAATGCTGACAATGCATACATTCTCCCCCAGTCAAGAGATCTGGGTTAAATCCATCGTTCTTTTGCCCACTACACCACCCCAGTTTAGACATGGCCATATGCAAATCAGTCTTGACCCTGTGCCTCATGGGAACAGTCCAGCCCGAACTGCCAAGCCATGTCTTCCCTGGACCGGAATCAAGCATCCTAGGACCGGTTTCTGGCTATCAGCCGTCATCAGCCAGGATAGCTTGACTCCAGTGGCGTAGTGAGCACGGGTCCCACGTCTGGGAATACCCATCCCACTTAGGGCAAAAAGCGTTACAACAAACAAATGATGGACGGAATGCTGACAATGCATACATTCTCCCCCAGTCAAGAGATCTGGGTTAAATCCATCGTTCTTTTGCCCACTACACCACCCCAGTTTAGACATGGCCATATGCAAATCAGTCTTGACCCTGTGCCTCATGGGAACAGTCCAGCCCGAACTGCCAAGCCATGTCTTCCCTGGTCCGGAATCAAACATCCTAGGACCGGTTTCTGGCTATCAGCCGTCATCAGCCAGGATAGCTTGACTCCAGTGGCGTAGTGAGCATGGGTCCCACGTCTGGGAATACCCATCCCACTTAGGGCGAAAAGCGTTACAACAAACAAATGATGGACGGAATGCTGACAATGCATACATTCTCCCCCAGTCAAGAGATCTGGGTTAAATCCATCGTTCTTTTGCCCACTACACCACCCCAGTTTAGACATGGCCATATGCAAATCAGTCTTGACCCTGTGCCTCATGGGAACAGTCCAGCCCGAACTGCCAAGCCATGTCTTCCCTGGACCGGAATCAAGCATCCTAGGACCGGTTTCTGGCTATCAGCCGTCATCAGCCAGGATAGCTTGACTCCAGTGGCGTAGTGAGCACGGGTCCCACGTCTGGGAATACCCATCCCACTTAGGGCAAAAAGCGTTACAACAAACAAATGGTGGACGGAATGCTGACAATGCATATATTCTCCCCCAGTCAAGAGATCTGGGTTAAATCCATCGTTCTTTTGCCCACTACACCACCCCAGTTTAGACATGGCCATATGCAAATCAGTCTTCACCCTGTGCCTCATGGGAACAGTCCAGCCCGAACTGCCAAGCCATGTCTTCCCTGGACCGCAATCAAGCATCCTAGGACCGGTTTCTGGCTATCAGCCGTCATCAGCCAGGATAGCTTGACTCCAGTGGTGTAGTGAGCACGGGTCCCACGTCTGGGAAGACATGGCTTGGCAGTTCGGGCTGGACTGTTCCCATGAGGCACAGGGTCAAGACTGATTTGCATATGGCCATGTCTAAACTGGGGTGGTGTAGTGGGCAAAAGAACGATGGATTTAACCCAGATCTCTTGACTGGGGGAGAATGTATGCATTGTCAGCATTCCGTCCACCATTTGTTTGTTGTAACGCTTTTCGCCCTAAGTGGGATGGGTATTCCCAGATGTGGGACCCGTGCTCACTACGCCACTGGAGTCAAGCTATCCTGGCTGATGACGGCTGATAGCCAGAAACCGGTTCTAGGATGCTTGATTCCGGTCCAGGGAAGACATGGCTTGGCAGTTCGGGCTGGACTGTTCCCATGAGGCACAGGGTCAAGACTGATTTGCATATGGCCATGTCTAAACTGGGGTGGTGTAGTGGGCAAAAGAACGATGGATTTAACCCAGATCTCTTGACTGGGGGAGAATGTATGCATTGTCAGCATTCCGTCCATCATTTGTTTGTTGTAACCCTAAAATCCCCAAAGGCATTGTCCCAAAATTCTTTGAGGGCGATATCACCAAGTGGTTAATTGCTTTTGAAAGGGCCTGCCTTAGCCGACAGGTCAACAGGAAGCTGTAGAGCGCTACCCTGTGGGAAATGTTCTCAGGAAACTCCAGGAATAGACTCCAGACACTCAACGAGAAAGAGGGTGAATACTATGACGTCACGAAGGGTCCCTTAATTGAGGGCTTTGGATTCACCACTGAAAAGTAAAGTATCAGGTTCAGGGAGGCTTGAAAAATCCGGAGCCAAACCGATGTAGATTTTGTAGACTACTCAGTGAAATTATGAGGAGGTTGGTTAGATGGTAACAATGTACATCACTTTGAAGGGCTTCATAATTTGATATTGAAGGAGAATCCTTTAAGTAATTTTTACCAAGAGAAATTACATCAATTCCTTGTAGACCTAGGTCCACTTTATCCTCAAGAGTAGAGGAAGAAGGCAGACCACTGGGTCAAGACAAGGGTGACCAAGAATACCACTGGTGGGGTAGACCAAAAGAAAGAGGTCAAAAATCCCCTCCCCTCCCTCACTATTCATAGTCCAAGGGTGGGTACCAGGGAATGAACTGGGATTCCAAGAAGGCGTGGTAACAGGACTGTATTCCCTCAGGGCACCGAAACGTGTTCCACAATACACTCCCACCACAATTGCCTCTTTGGCACTCTGCAACCGCCGCCCTGGGGTGGAGGGACAAAATAACGCAGGTTACCCCTTTGCTTGATTCGGTTCAGCTGGGAATGCTTTCCTCCTAACCCGGATTTGACAAATGGGACTTGATAGGACTTACAAAGGTGGGGATCTATGGGCGGGAGGCAAGGTGATCCCGTTCAGCGATCTCCAACGAGATTATCAATTACACGAGGGAGAAACATTTAGGAACCTCCAAGCCCGCAGTCCGTTGCAAAAAGTTATACCCAAAGACACAGACTTGCCGGTCTCCTCGCCTCTTGACGACATTGTTAGATTATTATCTGCGTGAAAAGGCCATTTCACTAACTTATCGTAAAATATTAAATAACACACAGAACTCCTTCGGAAAAACACGCACAAAATGGGTGAAGGACGTTGGAGACATTACTGACGATGACTGGCAGGAGGCCCTGGCTTCCCCTCGCGAGGTGGCGATACGTTCCCGCTTCAAACTTATTCAGCTTAAACTGCTACATAGAGCTTATTACACCAGTTCGGTGCTTGTCAAAATGGGTATTTTGGGCTCCTAAACTTGTCCCAGAGGGTGTCGTCAACCCCGGGCCTGTCTACACCAATGGTGGGACTGCCTGAATCTCCGTACATACTAGGGGAAGATTACCTCAGCGATGTCATCAATTTGTCATAAGGCTCTGGAGGCCTCACCTCGCCTCTGACTTATTAACATATGGGAGACCACCGATGTCTCCCTAGGTTGCAAAGCGAAATATAGCCAGGACATGGAAGGGGGTGGCTGTGCCACGGTTTAGTGATTACGCGTCTGATATAGACTGGTGCATGCAAGCGGAGAGGGTCATATACAAAGGGAGGGGCTGCCCACGAAAACAGACAAGAATTTGGGGACAATGGAATGAGAGTAGAGGGATGATATGTACACCTTTCAGCGACACTCCCACATTTTCGGTGGACCAGGACATAGAATAATATGTGGCTTACCATATAACAGAAATTACAAGTGATCACGTTATTGATTCCCTGGGTTGTCGTGAGACCCATTGTATTTCGGCACTGAGACTGTTGCAAAAGATAGAAACTGTACTGCACCTGTATATTATTATTTTCTGTTTGTTTTGTTCTTTTTATTTGTCTTTGCAATAAAAAGATTTATAAAAATATATATATATAGACAGCATCCTGTTATTAATGGGGTTAGGGTGGATGCCTTGTGTCAGCATCTCCATGGTGCCTGAGCAGCTGGTGTCCTCTGAACAGTATGTGACTGGAAGGATCTATCCAGTCATAATGCTGACAATGTGAGAAAAACCACATCCCAGGCGATGGTGTCCTTTGCCTGGGGAGGGGTGGATGGAAAGAAAGAGGTAGCAGTCTTCATCCATACCAGCAGCTTGTTTTATTGGCAATGATTTGAAACCCTCAGCCTGGGCTGAGGCAGAAATGAGGATCCATGCGCAAAATTATTGGAATCCCACACTGTGTGTGTGTAAAAACTAGAGCACAGAACAGAGTACAGGGTAAAAAAAAGAGGTGTTGGAGCCATCAGACCCTTCTCCTCAGGAGGAAGAAGAGTTGGCTCTAGAGGAAACAGAGCCGCTGGAGCCTTTCCAGGCAGCGCTTTTGAGCCCAGGGTGACCCTCTAGGAAAGAGCTGTGACAGAGGCAGAAAATCTGCCCCACTATTGACAGCCTGCGACAGCAAGCTGTCACACAGACAGAAGGTGATGACCGTGATTCCCAAAGGACCTATTAGGAGGAGGTAATCCTTTACAGTGAGGCCAGAGACCCCAAACCTGGTGCCACGAGGGGATCGGCAGTGCCTCAGGCATTTAGGGAATGTCTCAACTTTGGTCCCTGCTATTCCCCTAGCTGGACACCGGAGCCAGACCAAAGCTTGGAGTAGGTTAGTCAGCCACTGGCCAGGGATGCACTAGAAGGTGAAGGAGTTTAACTCCTGTCCCACCTGTCAAGCAAGTGGATCACCTAAAGGCCCCCTTAGTGCCACTTCTAGTGGTCGGGGTTCCCTTAAAAAGGGTAGGGATTTACATTGTTGGTTCCCTTGACCCTCATACAGGATCAGGAAACAAAAAGATTCTAGTGGTAGTGGCTCATGCCAACAGGTATCCTGAAGCTATTCTCCTTAGGGCTACCACAGCCCCTGCAGTGGCTAGGGTCCTCATTTGTTCCTTTATCAGATTGGGCTTCCCTAAAGAGGTCGTGTTAGACAGAGGTACCAACTTCATGTCTGGCTACCTGAAACACAAGTGGAGGGAGCGTGGAGTGCCCTACCGGTTTACTATCCCCTACCATCCACAGTATAATGGCCTTGTTGATAGATTCAACAAGGCCATGAAAGGCATGATTGGTCGACTCCATGCTGTGACCAAAACGGATGCACACCCAATTCACAGGGCAGATTAACTGATTGACAGGTTGGGACCAAGTATCTGAGTACCTTTAATCTCACATCAGGGAACTGGCAGATAGGCCTGACTCCAGGAGCAAAAGAAAGATCTGCATTTTCAATCCCTGATGCACATTATCAGTTTACTTTTCAACGGTTGGTGAATAAAGTCTTTGGTGGATTGGAATCCTTTACTGCAGCATGTCTGGATAATATTGCTATCTTTAGCGCCACCTGGCAGGATCACCTGATTCACTTTGGGAAAGTACTTAAAGCTTTGACAAGTGCAGGCCTCACTAGCAAGGCAAGCAAGTGCAAGATAGGGGAGGGGAAGGATGTATACTTGGGCCACTTTGTTAGTGGAGGCCAAGTTCAACCCTTACATCCCAAGATCCAACCACTCTGGACTGGGTGGCTCCAACAACCCAGACTCAAGCCGGGGCACTCTTTGGCTTGACTGGGTACTATAGGAGGTTTGTGAGGGACTATGGCACCATTGTGGCATCCCTCAAAGAACTGACCTCCAAAAGAATGCCCAAAAAGGTGAACTGGACAGTGAGCTGTCAAAACACTCTGAAGGATGTGCTCTGCACCTGTCCTGAAAGTTCCAGATTATGTCAAGCAAATCATTGTACAGACTGATATCTCTGAACATAGGAGAGGTCCTAGCCCGAATAAATGACCAAGGTTAAGACCAGCCAGTGGCTTTGAACAGTGGATGGCTACTTCCCAGGGCACAGTATTTGAGTGCCACTGAGAGGAAAGCCTTTGCTGTGGTTTGGTCCCTGAAGACGTTGAGGTCATACCCGTTTGGCTCTCACTTCATTGTTCAACAGACTACAAGCCTATCAGATGGTTATTGCAAATGAAAGATGAAAATCCCAAGCTTCTAAGGTGGTCTATATCCCTAAAGGGAATGGACTTCGAAGTGAAACACAGACCTGGGACTGCCAGTGCAGATGGCCTTTCCAGGTTCTTCCGCTTAGACAATGAAGACTCTAGGGGAAGGTTAGTGTCATCCTCTTTTTTTTGTGGGGTGGTAAGTCATGTGGCAAAAGGAAAATGCTACTTACCAGTATGCATCTTTTCTTGGCATGTAGAGCTGTAGATTTGTATACTTGTGCATAGATCGCCATCTGGTGTTGGGCTCAGATGTTTGCACTTTGTCTTAGAAGAAGTCTTTTGTAGTCACGAGGTAGGTCACTCCTCCTTAGGACGATAGTGCGCATGGGCATCGACTCCATCTTCAGATTGTTTTGCCATGGAGGGTCATGATGGAGTTAGTAAGAAATAGAAAAAGGATGTCCATGTGTAATGTATCCAAGTAAGATAGTACTGGAACAGATAGAGGTAACCGGGTGAGCGTATTCTAATCTACAGCTCTACATGCCAGGAACAGATGCTTACTGATAAGTAGCATTTTCCGTTCGAGGCATATGAGCTGTAGATCGTATACTTGTGCATTGACTATGCAGCAGTTACCTCCTTAGCGGTGGCTACCTGTATCTGTTGCAGTGGTTTAAAAAAGTGGTCTTAATACAGCCTGACCCACACTAGCTTGTCGTTTTGCTTGCACATCCACACAATAGTGTTTTGTGAGGTGTAGACCAAGTGGCTGCTTTGCAAATGTCATCTAGGGGAATGTTCCCCAAGAATGCCATAGACGCCCCTAGTTTACATGTGGAGTGAGCCCTAGGGGAAATGGTTAAGGGGCGTTTGGCATTAGCATAGCATATTTGGATGCATTTAACAATCCACCTAGCAATCCCTGTTTTTGAGATAGGATTACCTTTATGAGGTGGGGAGAAAGCCACAAAAAGTTGTTTAGTCTTTCTAAAGGATTTTGTTCTTTCAATGTAGTAAAGTATTTGCTCTTTTTACATTTAGTGTGTGAAGAGCCCGTTCTGCTATGGAGTCTGGTAGGGGGAAAAACACCGGGAGTTGTACAGACTGGTTAAAGTAAAAAGCAGAGACGACCTGAGGTAGAAATTTTGGGTTAGTCATAAGAACCACTTTGTTATGATGGATTTGGAGAAATGGTTCTTGAATGGTTAATGCCTGGAGTTTACTGACTCTCTGAGAGAGGTAATGGCAACCAGAAAAGCTACTTTCCAGGTAAGAAATTGTAATCCGCATTTATGCATAGGTTCAAATGGGGGACCCATGAGTCTGGTAAGTACCACATTTAGGTTCCATACTGGAGAGGGTGACACTCTAGGTGGAATTATTCTTTTAAGTCCTTCCATTAAACGCCATGATAGCTATTACCCTAAACATAGACAAATGTCTGTTTTGGAGAGAAGCTGCTATTGCCGCAAGATGTAGTCTAATTGATGTATATGCTAGGTTACATTGTTATAGATGCAAAAGGTAACAGATGATGTTTTGAATAGAAGCATCTAGTGGGTTGATTTTGTTATTTGTACGGTAAATTACAAATCTTTTCCACTTTGCGGTATAGCAAGCTCTAGTGGTAGGACGTCTAGCCTCCTTAATGATGTTCATGCAGTCTGGCGGTAAATCATGGTTAGCCAAACTCTAAGACTTCAGGTGCCAGATCGCAAGGTTGAGTTGATTGGGATCTGGATGCCTTATCTCTCCATGGTTCTGAGTGAGAAGCTTGGGTGAGATGCATAGCTTTTGATGAGGAACTACTGATAGTTCCAAGAGGTTTGTGAACCATGGCTGCCGGGCCCATGTTGGAGCAATTAGGATCATTGTGAAGGAGTGCTGTTTGAGTTTCCGAACCACTAACGGAATGAGTGGGAGAGGTGGAAAAGTGTAACCTGGATGCGAAGCTTGGGCGTTTGTGTGCGGCGAACAGGTCTATTTCTGGGTGGCCCCACATTTAGAAGAATGGAAGGAGAACTTGAGGATGAAGTTCCCATTCGTGGATCTGCTGTTTTTGTGACTGAGTGGGCTGCAATTTGATTGTGTACTCCTAGGAGGTGTTCTGCAAGGAGATGTATGTTTTGAGGAATGGCCAATCTCCATATGCTTTGAGCTAGGTGTGAAAGCGGGAGTGTGTCCCCCCCCCCTCTGTTTTTGTATATAATACATTGCGGTCATGTTGTCTGTACCGACTAGGACAGCATTGTTTATGAGATGGATTTGAAAAGGTTTTAACGCTAGGAAGATTGCCAACAATTCCAGGTCATTTATGTGGAAATGTTTTTGTTGAGGGGTCCATATGCCCTGAATGGTATGGGTTTCAAGATGAGCTGCCCAGCCGGTGAGCGATGCATCTGTTAGCACGATCTGTGAAACTGGGTTGAGGAACGGCCGCCCTTTGGAAAGGTTTTGTGTGTTCGAACACTGCAGAGAGCGATGGGTGAGGTCGTCTACCAACACCAGATCTGTTAGCTGACTTTGAGCCTGGTTCCACTGACGTGCCAAACACTCCTGTAAGGGACGCATTTGGAGTGTTGCATAAGGGACTATGAGAATGCAAGAGGCCAGCATCCAGGTAAACTGCATGTACACTTGCACTGGTATTGAGTGTTGAGGCTGAAATGTTTGTATTAGAGCACGTATGGCACTTATCCTGACTAGGCTAGGGTGTGCTAGAGCTTTTGAAGTGTCTATTGTAGCCCCTAGATATTGATGAATGTTGGACGTGGGATTTGGTGAGGTTTACCATGAATCCCAAGTGGTGAAGCAGTCGGATTGTTGTGTGTGTGTATTGCACACAGCTGCTGTGTGACTTGGCTTTTATGGGCCGGTCATCTAGATAAGGGAAAACATGAATGTGCTGTCTTCTTAAGTGGGCTGCAACTACTGCGAGGCACTTGGTGAAGACTCTGGGTGCTGTAGTAACGCCGAATGGGAGGACCTTGAACTGCTAGTGTTGACCATCTACCATGAACCTGAGATATTTCCTGTGAGCGCGGTGAGTGGGAATATAAAAGTAGGCGTCCTTTAAATCCAGAGTGTAGAGAAAGTCGCCCTGTTGAAGTAGTGGGAGCACCTGTTAGAGAGTGACCATGTAGAAGTGATCCGACTGAATGTAGAGGTTTAGCGGTGTGAGGTCCAATATGTGCCTGAGAGGCGTCCTTAATTGGGATTAGGAAATAGAGAGCATACCCCTGTGCCTTGGAGAGGCAGGGGGACTGGCTCTATTGCATGTTTTTGTAATAGAGAAAGAATCTCTTGTTTGAAAAGTGTTAGATGTTCTGTGGACATTGGACGTGGTCTGGGAGGAATGTTTGGGGGGTGGGTAGAGGCGAGTTCCAGGCAGTAACCATACTGGATAATTTATCTTACCCAGTTGTCTGTTGTGATTGAATTCCAGACAGGTAGGAACTGTGAAAGACATCCCCCGACAGGAGAGGGATTATCGGGGGGAAGTGCAGGGAAGTCATTGTTTAGTAGTAGGGGAGGTGTGGTTATTGTTACCGTGACCTCTTCCCTTACTAATGCCTCTGTAACCTCCGCAAAATTAGACTTTGGAGAATGTTTGAGTGGGGCTCTTATAGGACGAAGAGGGATGTACTGAGTCAATGGTTTTGGAGCCAGCTCTGTAGAAGGAGCCAGCTCTGTAGAAGGAGCGGAGAAAAAAGGGGAAGGGAACTGTAAGGCCCCCATGGATTTAGCAGTTTCCATATCGTTTTTCATTTCATCTAAAGATATGTCAACTGAGGGCCCAAAAAGATGTTCTTGATGAAGGGGCGGATTTAGAATAGCAGATTGCACCTCCTGTTCGAATCCGGAGACCCGGAGCCAAGAATGCTTGCGCAACAAAATGCTTGTGTTAATGGGGAGGGATGCGGTATAAGCCGTGTCAAGCGTACATTTAATGGAGGCGTTTGTGATTAATTTCCCCTCCTGGATAAGGTCATTGGCCTTTTGTTTGTACTGGTCGGGAAGGAATGCATGAGCTTTACAAGCTTGTCATAGTGAGCCCTGTCATATCTGGCCAATAAAGCTTGGGCATTGGCAATCCGCCAATGATTTGCAGCCTGTGACGCAATACATTTACCAGATGCGTCCATTAATTTTGACTCCTTATCAGGGGGGGGGGGTCGCCTGTACTCTGAGTTTCCTCGCTTGCGTGCATTAGACACCACACGAGAATCCAAAGGGATCTGACCTTCAATGTAAATTGGGTCATTGGGATCTGCCTTATACTTTTTATCTATTCTGGTGTTGAGAAATCTGCCTCGGGCAGGGTCTTTAAAAACTTCTGGGGCTTGTTTGAGCACGGCTTTTAAAATTGTCAGGGTATGCGTGGACTTTTGCGAGGGTGCAAAGGTTGCGAGTAAAAATTATTTCTCCTTCGGGGAGAGGAGTTAGCCTAACGGCTAGGGCGCTCGACCTCGGACCAGGGGAACTGGGTTCGAGTCTCGGTAATGATGCTGAACATCCTGTGATCCTGGGCAAATCACTTAATCTCCCCGTGCCTAACAAAGAATGAATGTATGTCCTCATGCAACGTAACTGGTGCTATGTAAAGCGCTCTGATACTTGATTGGATTCAGGTAAAGTTCGCGCTATATAAAACTCTGCAAAAAAAAGAAAGTAATTGGTCCCTGTGGTATTGGGCAGCCCTATTGATTAGTTGGGCGAACCCAATATTGTCATCTGGTGGTGATGGCCTAGATGGATAGAGGTCCGGGTCATTGTATGGGTCGGGATCTGTGTTGTAGTAATCCCAAGGGTCTATGTCATGTGGAATGGTATGTGCACTATCATCTCCATGTGGATCTATGTTCCCTTCCCTGTCAGTATAATCATCCTCAGTATCTGATGTTTGAGGTGAAAAAGTATGTTGTGGGGAGTGTGGTGGAGAAATTAGAAGATTTGGATCAAAAGGAGGAGAAGAAGGTGGGGAGGTGTTAGTACTCATCTCCTTTCATTCCAAGGGTATTTCAGATTCGTCTGAAGTGACCAGTTTCCTCTTTTTAGGAGGCTTTGCGACGACTTTGCCAGTCTCTGGGTCAATAGCAAGAGTTTTTTGTTTTGGATCCGAAAAATGAGGTACATGCTGTGTAGGCAAAAGAAACTCGTTACTTACCTGTAACTGCGGTTATCCAGTATTGGTATCTTTCATAGAGTCACATGCCGGAATCATTCCCCGTCGTCAGGATGGGAGTCCCAGGTTAATAAATAAAGTAATGTCTCAGTAGATATATAGAGTAATAGGCCAAAGGCCTCAACTTAGTAACATATCCACGTCCTTGGGTAAAAAAGGACCAATCTTTTGAGAGTAGCTAATCAGCTATCACCACCCTCTAGAACCTTCCTAGAAGGAGCTCTAGTCCCTCAGATTTTCGTAAGCACAGTGCTAAGTAGTTGTACACTGAGAGACCCAAGAGAGTCCTTCCAGGGGAGGTGGGTGGGTTGCATGTGAATCTATGAAAGATACCAATACTGGATAACCGCAGTTACAGTTAAGTAACGCATTCCTTATCCACTATTAGGGTATGTTTCATAGATTCCCATGCCTGAATCAGAATAGTAAGCAATGAGAAGCACATTTCAAAAGGTACAATATATATAAGTTCACAGATAATATTCCAATGTGAAAATAGAAAGTACCAAAAGGCCATGACATAGCAGAGGCATAAGACACAATAGAGAAATGTGCGTATAGAGAAAAGGATGGTGGGATGAAAGGAAAGGCTCACCTCTAATGGAATAGATGACGGAGCACCGCTTGACCCACTGCAGCGTCTTTCATGAGTTCCGTATCCAGGCAGTAATGCTTGGTAAATGTATGCGGAGTCTTACATGTTGCCGCTCTGCAAATGTCCACAATGGGCACTCCTGCAAAAAGTGCCATGGAAGTAGAGATTGCCCTCGTGGAATGGGCTCGAACTGTGGAGAGCAGGGGTTGCCCCGCTTCCTGGTGACAAAAAGTAATGGCTGCGGAGATTCAGCGTGAGATACTTTGCTTAGTGAGTAGAAGACCTTTCCTAGGTCGACTGTACGCCACAAAGAGTTGGTTAGATTTGCGAAATGTCTTTGTTCTGTCGATGTAGAGTTTCAGGCAGCGTTTAAGGTCTAAAGAATGCAGAGTTTTTTCTGCCACTGTTTAGGGATTTGGAAAGAAGGAACGCAACACAATAGGCTCATTGAGATGGAAGTTTGAGGGAACTTTAGGGATAAACTTCGGATTTGTACGAAGTATGACCCTGTCGTGTTTGAATTGGAGGAAAGGGTCTTGGATTGAGAAAGCATGAAGTTCACTCACTCGCCTTGCCGAGGTAAGGGCTAGAAGGAGCGCTGTTTTCCAGGAGAGATACTTGAGCTCCGCTCTGTGTATTGGCTCAAAAGGGTGTTTCATAAGTTGAGCCAGAACCGTGTTGAGTTGCCAAGCAGGAGGTAAAATTTTTACCGGAGGGAACGTTCTAAACAGGCCTTTAAGGAATTGTTTAATGAGCCGATGAGACCACAGAGAAGGACCAGCGGAGGATCTCCTGAAACGTGATATTGCTGCCAAGTGGACTTTAATGGAGCCATGAGCGAGACCAGATTTTGCCAGATGAAGAAGGTAAGGCAGTATTTGCTCCGGAGAGGATGAAAGAGGGTGTATTTTGTTTGACTTGCACCAGATACAGAACCTCCTCCATTTTAAGGAGTATGTTTTGGTGGTACTATCTGCTCTGGCCCCGAGCTAGAACTTCTCTACAGTCCGGAGGGATGTCTAGGCCCTGGAACTCTCTGAACTCAGGAGCCAAGCTGATAATTTGAGAGATGCCGAATCCGGATGCTGGACTTGGTGGTTCATAGTGAGGACAGGGGGAAACGGATTCAACCTGATCGGCGGTTCCAGGGAGAGAAGGTGAAGCTCTGTGAACCAGTGTTGGCGTGGCCAAGCTGGAGCTATCAAGATGAGCGTGCAAGGTTCCGCTTTCATTTTCCGGAGCACCCTGGGAATCAGGGGAATTGGTGGAAAAGCGTATGCAAAGACATTGCACCATGCGATCGAATACGCATTCCCTAGAGACCCTTTCTGGAGATGCCAGCTTGCAAAGTGTTGGCATTTGGCGTTCTGCTGGGTGGCGAAGAGGTCCAGAAGAGGGGTGCCCCATCGAGAGAATATGCGGTTGAGGGTCCGCTGATTCAACTCCCACTCCTGACATGCTGCCTGCTGTCTGCTCAAAGAGTCGGCTAGCACGTTGTGGGTCCCTGGAACATACTCTGCTCGAAGAGAGATGTTGTGAAAGAGCAACCAGTTCCAGTTTTTTTGTGATTCGTGAGAGTGTGTCAGAGAACGAGTCCCTCCCTGCTTGTTCAAATAGTGCACTGTCGTGGTATTGTCGGTTCGTACAAGCACTACAGAGTTCCTGATTCGCGGAAGGAATGCCACAAGAGCAAGATACAATGCTTGGAGCTCCAACAGATTTATGTGGAGTTTCCTTTCGGAAAGGGACCATTTGCCGCTTATCTGGAGTTCTTGGAGGAAAGCTCCCCAGCCCTCCAGAGATGCATCCGTTGTGATGGTATGTGGAGAAGCAGGAAGCAAGAAAGGCAATGCTTGAGAAAGATTCTTAGGGCAAATCCACCACCTTAGAGCCATTTTCATCAGAGGGGTCACCTGGATGATATCATCAAAGCACACTGTACATTGGATCCATTGAGCTGAAAGCGCTTCTGGAATAGGTCGCATGTGAAGGCGACAGTGTGGAACTAGCAGGATGCAGGAGGACATCATCCCGAGCAGGGATTTGAAGAGGCGCACAGAATGAGTCTTTTTGGAACGTATGCGAAGCGCCAAGGAAAGAAGTTCATCTTTGCGCTTCTGTGACGGAAACGCCTTCCTTTGTCGAGGGTAGCACTCAGGAAAGTTATGTGCTGGGAAGGCTGAAGGACGGACTTGTCCTGATTGAGAGTAAGCCACAAACAATCGAAAAGCCTTAGACAGGCGCTTGAAGACCTGGACGCGCCATCTAGAGAGGGTTCTTTGACGAGCCAGTCATCCAGATACGGAAAGACTTGATGGTGTTGTCGGAGGTATGCAGCCACCGGAGAAAGACATTTTGTAAAAATGAGTGGCGCTGATTTAAGTCCGGACGACAGGACACGAAATTGGTAATGCCTGCCCGCCACCGCGAATCTCAGAAATGTTTTGTGGTTTCGGTGTATCGGGATGTGAAAATAGGCGTCCTGAAGGTCTAAAGACACCATGTAGTCCGCATTGAGGAGCTGTAGCACTTCCTGGATGGTGACCATACGAAACTGTTGTTTCAGGAATTTGTTTAGATTTCTCAAGTCCAATATCGGTCTCCATTTTTTCTCCTTTTTGCGTATGAGGAAAAATCGGGAGCAAAATCCCTTTCCCTTTTGACGTGGAGGAACTCTATAGCTCCCTTCTGGAGCATAAGTGCAACCTCCAGGAGCAGAGCACGCACATTTTTGTGAAGCATAGGTCGGGAAGGGGTGTGGGGAGGAATTTGGATGAATTCCAGTGAATGTCCGAATTGAACTAATTGCACGACCCAACGGTCCGTTGTTATTCGCTTCAAATTTTTCAGAAAGTGGGAAATTCTTCCTCCAACTTTGGAGGGCAGAGAGGAGTTGGAGACCGGCGGTAGTGGGAAGTCATTGTCGCCGAGCAGCATCTTTCCGTCGCCCTCCTTTGCCACGAAAGGAAGATTTAGTGTAGGTGGTGTGCTGTTGATGTTGCTGGTATTGTGGCTGATACTGCTGAGTGGAAGATGAGGAAGATCGGTGTTGGAAATCCCCTCTGGTAGATGGCTGACCTCTCCCTCTTGAGCCTCGGAAAGAGGGGTTCCGGAATTGGAGGGTACCCAAAGCTCTAGCCATGTCGGTATCCTTTTTAATACCTTGCAGACCGTCATCTATGTGTGTCCCAAAAAGAAGCTGGCCATCGTATGGCATGTCCAAGGCTTTGGTTTGTACTTCCGGTCTGAAGGAAGTCGCCTTCAACCAACCCTGGCGCCGTAGTACAGCTGCGCCCGCAAGTTGGCGAAATCCGGTAGAGGCAATATCCATCGCACAGTCTATAATTTCAGAGGCAGATCTCTCGCCCTCCAGTAAGATTTTCTTCGCCTCTTCCTTTGACTCCTCCGGCAAGGTCGCAGGGTATAGAGCAATATCTGCCCACATCTGCCAGTTAAAACGTCCTAACAGTGCCAAGGAATTGGATGCACGCTCTGTCAATGCAGACATGAACGAGAAGCGTTTGCCAATATTGTCCAGCCGCCTACCCTTTTTTCTGGAGGAGCAGTCAGCAGAGCGGAAGGATTTTTCAATTTCCGCTGAGCAGCTTGAGTAATGACTGAGTCCGGTTTCGGATGGCCTGTCAGCCAAGCCGGAGCAGTATCTGGAGCTATATATTTCTTATCCAGACGAGGCAATACTGGAGGCACCAAGGAAGGGTTCTGCCTCCAATGTCCTCCGGAGGCAAGTCAGCTGTGGTAGGAACAGGAGAAGCTGGACAGGCAAGTATGTAATCATCCCACTCGTCCCGATTAGATTGGGAGTCTTGAAGTTCCTCTTCTTCATGATCTTCCTCCTCTTCATCATCTGTAGAAAGAGGAGGTGGTGATGTGACAGGCTCAAGCTGTAAGTTCAATGGAGGAGGTCGTGGCGGTGGTGCTTGGGAGAAGTTGGCCTGGTATATGCTGCTCACTAATTCTAGTGATCACCTTGTACCATGCCAAACAACCCTTATGGTGGTGGTTGAAGTCAACCTTGATAGACCAGCTATCCTAGTGGTAGCGTGGACAGTGCAGTCTGCAGGCTAAACTCTTGAGGGCATGTGAAGCCAGCTGTTTTACCATATGTAACCTCCCTGAATACCAAATGAAAGGACACCACACAGATATATATTCAAAATATATATGTATTTATTTACTAAAAGTATCCCCTATACTCTTTATGAGCACAGAAGCACATTAGTTTAAAACAAGGCAGTGCTTAAATATACAAAAGTTGCACAATTATGGATGGGCCAGGTGGCCAGCTAAACCATATATTCCTAAATAGTAGTATAAGAACCACAAATAGAAAGGAAAGAAGGCCTAGGGCCTTGGGAATCGCTGGGACGACAAGGAGCTAACTGTAGTTAGTGACCAGGAGGCCCACAGGATGCGTGTGCAGTGTTAAAAGTTACACACGTGCACCTATTGATTTCAATGGGTGCGTAAAAGTCACAAAGTTAAAGGAAAAGGAGTCTTCCGGATGGACCAAAACCTAACAACTTGAAACCTAGACACTAGAGATGTTTCTCTACCCAGGAGCACCGGAGTGCCAGCGTTACCTCACCCACAGGAAGCGGGTGCATAGGGGTCAAAGTGCGTCGGGTTTCGTCGTGCAGGTCTATGGAGCCTGAGGATGAAGATGCTGCAGGCGGCCAGGCAGGAAGAGTTCTGGTGGATCCAAGGATGGATCTGAAGAGTAGACGACCTGCAAGCAGAGGGGACAATGTTCAAAGTCACTAGCCAGTGACCGGCGTGGCACCAGGAAGGAACCAGGCGATGTAGGGTGCCAACAGGTGAAGAAAGGAAGCTAGTCTCTGCAGCCACGTGAAAGTGAAGAGGTCGACGACGTCCAGGAGTCACTCACGAGCTGTCCCACGAAGGCTCTAGCTGATGGCGGTGTCGACTTCTTTATTGGAGCAAACAGGCCTTGGCTAATGCAAGCCACGCAGGATTCGAGGAAAGCTTGATGCTGTGGCCAGCAAGGTCAGAGGGGCTGCTCCTTTTCACAGGAGCAAGGGCCAGTCTGGAGCAACCAGACCAGCAGTGTTAGTTGTAGTTTTCGTCGCCAAGATGGCCACTAGCCAACGGACCGGTAACCGGGATGACGAGTCGAGTGGCAAAAAGCAAAAGGGCCCCACGCAGATCTCGTGGATGTTGGAGGGCTGGTCTTTGGTGCAAATGCTGCTCGGTGTTGGGGCTTCTCAGGGCCCAAAGCACAGCGTTGAGGATGCCCAAGGTGCTGCGCAGTCAACTTGTCGTGGACGTTCCAAGATGGCCGGTCCCACGTCTCTCGGTGCCTCCACGGGTCTCTTCTTTGCAGTGACTGTGGATCTGGCTCAGAGATGTCTGGGAGTCTGGGTCTTGTCGGGCTCTGGGCTCGGTCTCCGGCGGGAGGCGGCGGCAAAGCAGTCGTTGAGTTGCTGGATAGTGCCTGTATTCACAGGGTGGTCACTCCTTGGCCACAAGGGAAGATTCTCTTCAGTCTTCTGTGCAGCAGAACGTCGAAGTCCAGTAGTAGTTCTTATTAAAGTCGAGTTTCAGGATGATCTGAAGTCTTGGGACACAGCTCCTACTCTTATTCCAAATCTAGGGGCCGGATTACCTGCTAGGTCCCTCCTCTGGGTGGGACCAGGAAGAGGGGCGGTTACACCCCCTTTCCTTTGTCCAGTTTCGCGCCGGGACTGGGGCTGGAGAGCCCCAGCTCCGGTTTGAACTGGCATTTGCACAGGGACACCTTGTGTGCCCCAGGCATGTCTCAATTTATTCAGCCCTCCCTAACCCACTACACAAAATCCTGTCTGGGGTGGTGCAAGCACCTCCCCCGACAGGAAACCCTTTGTCCACACCTCCCAGGCTGGAAGGACTCCCAGCAGCAGGAGGGCAGACTTGTGTCTGTGGTGGCAGCTTGTGATGCTGAGGCTCTGTCTAACTTTACCCGGGTTTCAGGTTAGGTACATGTCGTGTCCCTCTAGAAGGGTGGAATGCTACCCCCGTCGCCAGAATTGGCGAGGGGGTAGTATTCCAAATCGTATGACACCTTACTCGACATGTTTTGATAAAGCCAAACCAGAGTTAGCATTTGACCGCGAGGTACATAATGCACTTAAGCGTATATGGTATAGCAATATCATGAAACAGCTAAAGGACGTTGTTCCGAAAGCTGCAGACATGCTCAGCTCCTGCCAGAGCACCATCTCACATGAAACCAAGCACTCTGCCTCCAGGATTGTTAAGGTCTGCCATAGGAGTGACTGATAGGTTACCATGTGTCCATATATGTTAGATATAGATATACTATATCCAAGTAAGAGGTGATTACACCAACTTACCCCAGCTGAGTGATCAGCCAGTTGTGTCAAATAGTGAGGCCAGGCCAGGGGTGGCATAATACATGCTGCAGCCCCTGGTAGGCCTTGGATACACCTATGCCCTGGGTACCTAGGGTACACTGTTACAGGGTCCAATAAGGTGAACCAGTTCCAATTGGTAATGCACCTAGCGTGCATTGGCAATAATTTAGGGAGAGAGCAGCAGGGCTGTGGGTCTGATTAGCAGGCCCACAGCCACACTAAGTCATAAAACCAGTGAAGCAAAAGCAAAGATTTGGGGTGACCATAGGATAGCAGACCCTGCTCTCCTACACAACCCCCCCCCCCTCCCAAACGCAGGGACATTAGACTAACCTTGACCAGTTGTGTCTTCATGTTCTAAGTGGAAGTACCGGGAGAGACCATCTGCATTACCATGGTCAGTCCCTGGGCGGTGCTCCACTGTAAAGTCCATCCCCTGTAGGGAAATGGACCACCTAAGTAGTTTGGGGTTTTCACCCTTCATCTGATTTAGCCATAAGAGGGGCTTATGGTCGGTCTGAATCTTGAAGTGAGTTCCAAACAAGTATGGTCTCAACTTCTTCAGGGCCCACACCACAGCAAAGGCCTCCCTCTCAATAGCTGACCAACGTTTCTCTCTAGGGGTCAGCCTTCTGCTAATAAAACAATGGGCTGGTCTTGACCATCTACATTAAGTTGTGAAAGCACAGCTCCCACCCCCAACTCAGAAGCACCTGTTTGGACAATATACTCTTTGGAGTAGTCAGGACTCTTCAGGATAGGTGCAGAGCACATGGCCTGTTTCAGGTCATCAAATGCCTTTTGACAGTTTACTGTCCACTGAACCTTTTTGGGCATCTTCTTGGATGTCAGATCATTAAGAGGAGTCACTATTTTATTTTATTATTTATTTATTTAATGGTTTTTGCAAAGCGCGTAGTAACTCCGAAGAGCATCCCAGCGCTGATCTGCTTCTCCAGGGGTTTTAGCCAACTAGTGAAAATTATATTTGCGGGAAAAGGAGGGTCTTTAAGGTTTTTCTGAACTGGAGATAGTTCGGTTCTGTCCTGAGTTTTCGGGGTAAATGGTTCCATCGTTTGGCCGTGTGAACCGAAAAGCGACGGCCACCGGTCTTGACTTTTCTCACTCTAGGGACTGCAATGAGATTTTCTGTATTGGACCGGAGATTTCTCTCTGCTTTGTATGGGATTAGGAGTTCTTTCAGAAGTGGGGGACCGTTGTTGTTGAGGGTTTTATGGGCCAGACAGAGGGCTTTGAAAACGACCCTTTCTCTGACTGGGAGCCAGTGGAGAGAGTTGAGGGCCGGCCTGGCGGAGGATCTTCCAGGTGTGCCCGTAAGTAGGCGGGCTGCGGCGTTTTGGACTTTTAGCAGTGAGTTCAGGGTGGCTTCAGGGGCTCCCAAGTATATAGCGTTACAGTAGTCTAATCTTGCAAGGATTAGACCCTGAATGAGGAGCCTCCTTGCGGTATCTGGGAGCAGGGGAAAAATCTTCCTGCAGGCTCTAAGTAGCCCAAAGCATGTCCCTGCGGTTCTTTTTGCCTGGGTTTTAAAACTCATGTCCTTCTCAATCCACACACCAAGGCTCTTGACCTCTTCCTTGGGTGTGGGAGGGTCCCCTAGGCACTTAGGCCAAAGGTGAGATGATAGAGAGGGCCCATTGTGGCCCATCAGGAGAATCTCAGTCTTGGACCCGTTCAATTTTAATGAGGAGAGATTCATCCATCGGTGGACTTTGGAAAGGCAGCTGTGGAGGTCGGATGGGGCGTGGTGAGGGTGAGAAAGGGTAACGACCAGCTGAGTGTCGTTGGCGTAGTTGATAACTGACACGCCGTACGAGCTGACCCTCTTCTCCAGTGGGGCCATGTACA
Organism: Triturus cristatus; assembly: GCF_964204655.1. Taxonomy (NCBI): domain Eukaryota; kingdom Metazoa; phylum Chordata; class Amphibia; order Caudata; family Salamandridae; genus Triturus; species Triturus cristatus. The sequence goes on from NC_140593.1 coordinate 125,531,092, forward strand.
CGTTGAAAAGTGTAGGGCTCAGAGATGAGCCCTGTGGCACTCCACACCGGAGGGGGATGGTGGATGAGCAGCTGTCGTTTTCCCGCACCTGGAAGGAGCGTCCAGTCAAAAAGGATTCTAGCCATTTCAAGGCCATACCCTTTAATCCGATCTCTCCCAGTCGGTGGATTAGGGTGGAATGGTCTACAGTATCGAAGGCCGCACTGAGATCTAGGAGGATCACTGCCACTGATCCTCCCATGTCCAGAATGCTTCTGGCCTTCTCCACTGCTGTCAGGAGGGCGATGTCCATGCCCTGACCTGGACGAAATCCTGTCTGGGAGGCCGCTAAGAGGTTGTTGCTTTCTAGGTAAAGCGATCTTGCTGTTTCCAGGGAGAAGGGATATGGGCCTGTAGTTGGCGAAATCCTGTGGGTCTAAAGAGGGTTTTTTCAGTAGACCTTTGACTGCTGCCGCTTTCCAGCTGGGGGGGACAATACCCTCTGAGAGAGAGGAATTGATCAGGGCCGTGAGGGGGGGAATGATGGTACTTGACACTTTTTTTAGGAAACGGAGGGGGGCAGGATCAATGGGGGAGCCACTTTTGATTGCGGCCAGCGTAGCTCCTACTTCTTCCGTTGTTACGGGACCAAAAGTGTCCACTATTGACCCATAGTTCTTAACAAAGTTCCTGTAGTACCCAGTCAGGCCCAAGAAAGCTCTGACCTGAGTCTGGGTAGTTGGAGGGGACCAGTCCTTGATGGTCTGGATCTTAATCTCCAGTGGTTAAACCTGGCCTCCACCTACAAGGTGGCCCAAGTATACAACTTTACTCTGCCCTATCTGGCACTTAGTAGCCTTGATAGTGAGGCCTGCCTTTTGCAGGGCCTCTAGTACTTTTGTCAGGTGGATCAGGTGATCCTCCCAGGTGGAGCTAAAGACAGCAATATCATCTACATATGCTGCACAGAAGTCATCCAACCCAGTGAGGACTTGGTTCACCAACCTTTGAAAAGTGGCCGGTGCATTCTTCAGACCAAAGGGCATCACCACAAATTGGTAATGACCTCCTGGGGTTGAGAGTGCTGTTTTGGCCTTAGACTCCTCAGCTAACCTGATTTGCCAATAGCCAGCTGTCAAATCAAATGTGCTCAAAAACTTGGCAGAAGCCAGTCTATCTATGAGCTCATCTGCCCTTTGAATTGGGTGGGCATCTGTCCTGGTGACAGCATTGAGTCCTCTGTAATCCACACAGAACCTCATTTCTCTCTTTCCATCTTGTGTGTGAGGTTTGGGGACCAGAACCACTGGGCTAGCCCAGGGGCTCTCTGAAGGCTCAATGACACCTAACTCCAGCATTTTATGCACCTCAGTCTTTATACAGTCCCTGACATGGTCAGGTTGCCTGTAAATCTTGATTTTCACAGGAAGACTGTCACCAGTGTCCACCACATGGGTACACCAGTTAGTCTGACTGGGTGTCAAGGAGAACATATGTCTATATGACTATAGAACTTGTCTGCAGTCATTTTGCTGATGTTCAGTGAGGCTGCCCCCGAAGGCCACACCATCAACTGAGCCATCTTCAGGGTTCTGAGACAACAGGTCTGGGAGAGGGTCACTCTCTTCCTCCTGCCCCTCATCTGTAGCCATTAGCAAGCCCATGTCTGCCCTGTCAACATATGCCTTGAGTCTGTTGACATGGAGCACCCTGTGGGGGCTCCTGGGAGTTCCTAGGCCCACCAAGTAGGTAACCACTCCCTTCTTTTCAACAATTGTATGGGGTCCACACCATTTGTCTTGGAGTGTTGCTGGGGCCACTGGCTCCAACGCCCATACCTTCTGTCCTGGCTGGTACTCAGTCAAAACAGCCTTTTGGTCATACCAAGCTTTCTGTAATTCTTGGCTTGCCTCCAGGTTTTTAGATGCCTTCTCCATGTACTCAGCCATCCGGGAGCGTAGACCAAGTACATAGTCCACTATGTCTTGCTTAGGCTTTTTGAGAGGTAACTCCAATCCTTCCCTCAGCAGACATAGGGGTCCTCTTTCAGGGTGCCCAAATAACAATTCAAAGGGGCTGTAGCTAACTCCTTTTTGTGGGACCTCTCTGTAAGCAAACAGAAGGCAGGGTAGAAGGATGTCCCATCTTCGCCTGAGCTTTTCAGGTAATCCTTTGATCATACCCATTAGGGTCTTGTTGAATCTCTCAACAAGCCCATTGCATTGTGGATGGTAAGGAGTGGTGAACTTGTAGTTGACACCACATTCCTTCCACATAGCTGTCAAGTATCCTGACATGAAGTTGGCACCTCTGTCAGATACTACCTCCTTAGGAAACCCCACTCTGGAGAAAGCTCAAAGTAAGGCCCTGGCCACAACAGGAGCTGTTGTGGTCCTAAGGGGAATTGCCTCTGGATACCTGGTGGCATGATCCACTACCACCAGTATAAATCTGTGCCCAGATGCAGTGGGGGGGATCCATGGAACCCACAATATCAATCCCAACTCTTTCAAAGGGAACCCCCACCACAGGTAGTGGTATTAGGGGGGCCTTTGTTGTGCCACCTGATTTGCCACTGGCTTGGCAGGTTACACAGGAGCGACAAAACTCCTTGGTATCTTCATTCATGTGAGGCCAGTGAAAGTGAGGGACAAGCCTGTCCCAAGTCTTGTTCTGGCCTAAGTGTCCTGCTAAAGGAATATCATGGGCCAAGGTAAGAAGGAAGCCCCTAAATTGCAGAGGTGTAACCCACCTCCTGGTTGCACCAGGTTTTGGGTCTCTAGCCTCCGAATAAAGGAGCCCATCATCCCAATATACTTTATGGGTACCTTGAGCATTCCCAGCAGCCTCAGCAGCAGCCTGCTGTCTGAGGGGTTCAAGGGAAGAACAGTCTAACTGAGCCTGCCTTAAGTCAGCCCTAGAAGGTCCCCCTGCCCCCAGAAACTCAACCTGGTCAGGTTCAAGCTCTTCAGGGACAGTTCCTTCAGGGGTCTCAAAATCAGTTTCCTGAGAAGACTGATCTTCACTTTCAGGCAGGTGGGAAGGCACAGCCTTGACCCTTCTGTTCTTCTTCTTGGTAGGTGCTTGGTCCATTGTTCCAGGCTCCAAGACCTGAGGTTCAGTGAGACACTTTTTGGCCTGTGACCTGGTCACAGCAAGGACATGTAATGAAATCCCTAACATCTCTGCATGAGTCCTGTACTCCACTTCTGACCATAGAGAGGATTCTAGGTCATTGCCCAACAGACATTCAACTGGGAGGTCTGCACTTACCACAACCTTTTTGAGGCCAGTTACCCCTCCCCAGGAGAAATTAACAATTGCCACACTATGTGTAGTAGAGACATTGCTGGCGTTGGTCATTAGGTAATTATCGCCTAGTATTATCTGTCCAGGGTCCACAAAGGCAGGTGTCACCATGGTGACACTGGCACAAGTGTCCCTGTATGCTTGAGCCACTTTATTATTTATTAGAGTTGTCTGTCTGTACTTGCCTAGATTACTAGGACTCACAGTAGTGGACAAATCCATGTCCACCTCACAAATCAGAACAGCCTGTGTAGGTTTTCTGACTAGGCCAGAATCTCCTTCAGTACCCAAGGTTAACCCCACTACTCCCTTAGCCTGAGGACCAACACTGCCAACAGTACTAGGGGGTGCAGGTGCCTTAGGGGCTGCAGTGATAGGGGCTCCAGTTTTCTTACAATCACTGGTCCAGTGAGAGGTGTTTTTACAGACATTACACCATGGCTTTTTCTGACCTTCTTTCTTCTTCTTCTTGGAAGTTTGGGACCCACCCTCATTATTCTGTTGGGGGCCTGGTGAAGACTTCTGGTCTTTGGGTTTCTGTTCCCCACCTTTTTGGTCTGCCTTCTTCTGGTCACCACCCTGGTTCTGGTTCTTTTGCTTAACCCTGGTTCTAACCCATTTGTCTGCCTTCTTTCCCAATTCTTGGGGAGAGGTCAGATCTGAGTCAATCAGGTGTTGATGCAACTGCTGGTTCTGACAATTATTTAAGATTTGCTCTCTCATAATTAGATTATACAACCCTGTGTAATCTGCAACCTTACTTCCCAGCAACCAGCCCTCCAGAGCCTTAGTGGCACACTCAACAAATTCAGACCAGTCCCGAGTCTGTTTTCTGGGTGTCTCTGAACATTTACCTGTACTGTTCAGTGGTTAAGCCTAACCCATCAATCAGAACACTCTTCAGGACCAGGTAGTTTCTAGCATCCTCGTCACTAACTGTGAGGAACTTGTCTCTGCCTCTACCTTCAAAGGAGAGCCACAAGATTGCTGCCCACTGCTCCTGAGGGACCTGCTGTACTCTGCAGGCCCTCTCAAGGGCAGTTATCCACTTGTGGATGTCATCCCCAGTTTTGTAGGGGGGCACAATCTTACTCAGGTTTCTATTGTCATAGGACCTGTCTTTATCCTCAGGGATATTGCTGCCACCAGTGGAATCTAATCCACTCTCTCTAGACTGTCTTGCTCTAGCAAGTTTCTCCTTAGCTAAGGCAACTTCTAGTTCTTGCCTTTGAACCCTAAGTTCAGCCTCTCTCATCTTGGCTTCATGCTCTCTTCTCTGAGGGGAAGTCATCCTCCTCTGAGCAGGGGCATTGGGGCCTTTAGAGCCAGTGGAATGGTCAGATCCACTCGAACTGGATCATCTATCCCTCGGTCTCTGGTTAAGCCTGCTTGGGGGTCTGTAGGGAGGTATCCCATTTCCAGTCCCATGTAAGCTTAAGTTAGCCTGGCTAAGTCTCCTGACTGGCACCTGGCTATTTCTATCATCATCTGAATCTGCCTCCTCCTCATCTACATCATCTCCCTCTGGAGTGATAGGGGCATTAGTATTATCATCTTTAGATGGGTGACCTCCATCTCCAGACCCTGTAGGGACTGAGTCAGGGGCACTTAGAGTATCAGAGTAATCTAATAGCTCTAGGAGTTGGGCTATAGTAGGGTTTTGACCCTGCTTAAGACCTCTGGTGTTACACAGCTGTCTTAACTCCTGATAGTTTAACATAGAATATTTAGATGGTGCCTTTTGAGGGTCACTCAACAGCTGGGAGCCCAGTGGCTCCTGCTGCTCCAGCCATTCCCTTAGTGAGGTGGATGTGTTGCAATCTACCTACACTGGTGTTTTCCTACTCAACCTTTTCTAGTTAGTTGCAGTCAGGGTGTGCTACTCCCTTTGCTCTACAACAACGAAGTTCAGTAGAATGAATATGCTACTTACCAGTATGCATCTGTTCTTGGCATGTGGGCTGCTGACATTCATATCTGTGCATAGATCGCCGCCTAGTGTTGGATCCGGATGTTTGCACGTTGTTGTCCTGGAAGAGTCTTCGAAGTATCCTTGGATAGGTGACTCCTCCCCTGGACTACAGTGCGCATGGGCATCCTCTCCATCCTCAGATTGTTTTTCGCCATTGTGGCAGTGATGGAGTAGATACAGAAAGTGATGACCATGCTTACAGTAATTCTGAGAGCTGCAGCTGCTACAGGCGCCGGGGAGGAGGAAGGGCGATATGAATGTCAGCAGCCCTACATGCCAAGAACAGATGCATACTGGTAAGTAGCATATTCAGTTCGAGGCATGTGGGCTGCTGAATTCATATCTGTGCATAGAATGTATAGCAGTGCCCTCTATTAGCGGCGGCCACCAGTGCCAGCTGCAGCGGTCTGAAAAAGGGTTTTGAGAACAGCCTGTCCTACAGCTGCCTGCTGTTTTGATTGCACATCTACACAATAGTGTTTGGTAAATGTGTGTGTAGTGGACCAGGTGGCTGCTCTACATATATCATGCAGGGGAATATTTCCTAGAAAAGCCATGGAGGCCCCTAACTTACGTGTTGAGTGGGCTCGTGGGGGAATAGTTAATGTGCGTTTTGCCTTTTGATAACAAATTTGGATACACTTAACTATCCATCTGGCTATCCCTGCTTTGGAGATGGTGTTACCTTTGTGGTGTGGGGCAAAGGCAACGAACAGTTGTTTTGTCTTCCTAAAGGGTTTGGTCCTGTCGATGTAATACATGAGGGCCCTTTTGACATCTAGTGTGTGGAGTTCCCTTTCCGCGACAGTTTGTGGGTTTTGGAAGAAAACGGGCAGTTCAACAGTTTGATTCATGTGGAACTGCGATATTACCTTGGGCATGAATTTGGGGTTGGTACGTAGTACGACCCTGTTGGCATGAACCTGAATAAATGGCTCTTGAACTGTTAGTGCCTGGAGTTCACTAACTCTTCTTAAAGAAGTGATCGCTACCAGGAAGGCTACTTTCCAGGTGAGGAATTGAATCTCGCATGAGTGGAGAGGTTCAAAGGGTGGACCCATCAGGCGTGTGAGGACCAGGTTGAGGTTCCACATTGGAGCTGGTGGGTGGCTTGGTGGAATGACTCGTTTGAGTCCTTCCAAGAATGTTTTGATGGCAGGCACTCTGAATAGAGAGAGGTGCTGCCTGGTTTGTAGATAGGCTGATATTGCGGTCAAATGGACACGTATAGAGGTGTACGCCAGATTGCATCGGTATAGGTGTAGGAGGTAACAAATGATGTTTTGGATGGATGCGTCCAGCGGGTTAATGTCATTATTACCGCAGTAAATAACAAACCTTTTCCATTTGGCTGCATAGCAAGCTCTTGTAGTGGGTCTTCTGGCCTCCTTGATGATGTCCATACAGTCAGGTGGCAGGTTGAGGTAGCCGAACTCTAGGACTTCAGGAGCCAGATCGCCAGGTTCAGCTGTTGCGGATCTGGGTGCTGAATCTCTCCATGGTTCTGCGTCAAATGCGCGGGTTTGATCCGCAGCCTTTGATGCGGCACCACGGAAAGTTCGAGGAAGGTGGTGTACCATGGCTGGCGTGCCCACGCAGGAGCAACTAGGACGAGTGTTAGGGAGTGTTGTATGAGTTTGCGAGCCACCAGCGGTATCAACGGTGCTGGGTGAAAAGCGTACGCAAATCTGCCGGACCAGTTCATCCATATCGCATTGCCCTGCGACTGCGGATGTGGGAACCTGGTGGCAAAGCTTTGGCATTTTGCGTTTTCGCTTGTGGCGAACAGGTCTATCTCTGGATGACCCCACTGCTGGAAGTACGGCTGGAGTACTGATGGGTGTAACTCCCACTCGTGCATCTGGTGGCTGTGTCTGCTGAGCAGATCCGCCATTTGGTTGTCCTTGCCGGGGAGGTGTTCCGCCATGAGGAACATGTTCCTCTGAATGGCCCACTTCCACATGCTCTGAGCCAGATGAGACAACTGTGGAGAGTGCGTCCCTCCCTGCTTCTGTATGTAGTACATTGCGGTCATGTTGGCCGTCCGGATCAACACGACCTTGTTGCACAGATGTACTTTGAATGCCTTCATGGCTAGGAAGATTGCCATCAGTTCCAGAAGGTTGATGTGCATTTTCTTCTGTTGTGTCGTCCATAGTCCCTGCACTGTGTAGTGGAGTACATGAGCTCCCCATCCCTGGAGAGACGCGTCTGCTGTCAGTACTATTTGTGGAACAGGCTCTTGGAACGGTCGGCCCTTGCAAAGGTTTTGTGGATTCCACCAATGCAGAGAGTTGTATGCCCGACCGCTCACCAACACTAGGTCTTTCAATTGTCCTTGAGCCTGATTCCACTGACGTGCCAAGCACTCCTGAAGCGGGCGCATATGTAGTCTCGCGTGTGGGACTATGAAGATGCAGGAGGCCCTCATGCCTATCAACTGCATGAACACTCGCGCCGGAAGGGAGTGTTGAGGTTTGAACTTTGAAATCAGCATTTGCATGCTGTTGATTCTCACCAAATTGGGCTGAGCCGTGGCCGCCAGAGTGTCTATAGTCGCACCTAGGTACTGTTGTACGTGTGCGGGCTGTAGATGGGATTTTGGGTAATTTAGTGAGAACCCCAGACTGTGAAGGAGGTGAATGGTGCGGGACATGTGGCTGGCACATTGCTGGGCTGACTTTGCTTGAACGAGCCAGTCGTCCAGGTAAGGGTAGACGTGTATGTGCTGCCTCCGTAGATGTGCCGCCACAGTAGCTAGGCACTTTGTAAACACCCTTGGTGCCGTTGTCACGCCGAAGGGAAGGACTTTGAACTGGTAGTGCTGCCCTTGAACAGTGAACCTGAGGTATTTTCTGTGTGATGGGTGAATGGGTATGTGGAAATACGCATCCTTGAGGTCCAGTGTGGCTAGAAAGTCTCCCTGCTTGAGCAGCGGGAGGACTTGCTGTAGAGTGAGCATGTGAAAATGCTCGGAAAGAATGTATCTGTTTAGGGGTCTCAGGTCTAATATAGGTCTGAGTGACCCGTCCTTTTTCGGTATTCAAAAGTACAGGGAGTACACCCCCGTACCTTGCTCGTGGACGGGTACGACCTCTATTGCGCCTTTTAGAAGCATACTTTGCACCTCCTGCTGTAAGAGCGTTAAGTGCTCTGAGGACATAGGACGGTTTTTTGGAGGTATTGTGGGTGGAGTGGAGGTTAGTTCTAGACAGTAACCGTATTTGATAATATCTTTGACCCACCTGTCCGTGGTGATGGAGTTCCACGTGGACAGGAACCTTTGTAGCCTTCCCCGACAGGTGTTATGTGGTCGGGAGGAAGGGAGAGGGCGTCACTGCTTGTTCTTGGGGGAGGACCTGGTGTTGCCGTAGCCGCGTCCTCTGCCCTTTGTACTGGAGCCACGATATCCACCCCGGGTGTTTTTATCGTAGGTGGTTTGGGTATTGCCTTTGTTGCATGTCTGCTGTGACCCCTGTCCTCTACCTGCTCCTCTATTTCCGGGGCGACGAAAGGAGCTGCTCCGAAAGGACTGAGTCTGGAGAGCCCCCATGGACTTTGCGGTGTCCGTGTCCTTTTTTATTTTCTCAAGGGCCGTGTCAACCTCCGGCCCGAATAAATAGTCGGGGTTGACAGGTTGGTTCAGTATATAATTTTGCACCTCAGGTTTGAACCCGGTGATTCGCAACCAGGCATGTCGTCGCAGCATGACGCTTGTGTTTATGGCCCTGGCCGCCGTGTCTGCGGCATCTAGTGCACACTTGATGGAAGCATTTGTGAGTAGCTGTCCCTCTCTGATAAGAATTTCTGCACCTTCTTTGAACTGGTCAGGGAGATGTTGGAGTAGTTGCATCATAGTGCGCTCTATCGTAGCGAGCGAGGAGCGCTTGAGTGTTGGCTATGCGCCATATGTTGGCAGCCTGGGCGGCAACTCGCTTGCCAGAGGTCTCTAAAACCTTGGACTCTTTGTCCGGGGAAGGAGCGTCACCTGTTGATTGCGAGTGTGCCCTCTTGCGAGCATTCGCAACGACAATGGAGTCGAGAGGTAATTGGCCTCTGATGTAAGTAGGGTCCCCAGGTGCTGATCTGTACTTTTTGTCGATCCTTGGGTTTATCACCCGTGCCCTGGTGGGTTCCTTGAAGATGTCCTTGGCTGGTTTGAGGACTCCTTTCAGCATGGGCAGAGTCTTTACATGCCTTTCCGAGGAAGCGAAAGTGTCCATAAGGAAGTCGTCTTCCACGGTGTCAGAGTGAAGCTGCACGTCATGATTATTTGCAGCACGTTCAATAAGAGCGTTGAACGCTGCAGTGTCCTCTGTCGGAGATGTTTTCGCTCCATAGAGTTGTGGGTCCTGTGCATCTAGAGGTGCACTGGGGTCTGCAGGGTCGCCCCAAGTTTGATCAGGGTCCTGTTGGTCATCAGGGTCCATGTCTCCGTGGTAAGGGACTTGGTCATCCATATAGTCTGCCAACGCATCCGTGTCGGAGTGTGTGGGAGAGAATGATAGTGGGTCCTGGTAGGGCGAGTCGAAAGATTCGCAAAGCACAGGTTCTGAGTCCACAGGCAGCTTTCTCTTTAGTGGGATCCTGAAAGGGTCCAAGGGTGGCTCTGAAGTTATCCTCCGGTCATGGATAACCATCCTGCCGGTGTTGGCGTCGATGTAACGTGACGGAGACGTCTCAGCAGGTGTAACCGTGGTGTGGGTGACCCGTGTCCTGAGTTGGAACATTTTCGGGATCGTGGATGGCGGCAGGCCAAAAGTTATGTTGGCTGGCGCCGAAGAGGCTGTTTGAGCTTTTAGTGGGCCGGAGCCCGATGTGTCCTGGAGGACCGCTTGGGTTTTGCTGCTTTGTGCTGCAACGGTTCGCGCGTGAAGCGCTTTCGAGGCCTTAGCGCCCACCAGGTTGGTAGAGGCGGCCGTGGACTTTTTCGGCGCCGGTGGGTCATCGGGTCGAGGGGCGGAAATGGCCGTCGACGTCTTCGATGCAGGAGGCTTCGGTGTTGCCGTGGAAGCGACGTGAGACGCAGCAGGTGGTATGACCTTTGGTTTAGGAGTCGATGGCGTCGGCGCCGAGAGCCGAGCAGGTTTGATGGCACCGAGGGCCTTTTTCCGAATGCCGACTCCGGCGTCGGCCGCTTCGAGTTCGGCACCGAAGTCTCGTTTGGTGCGCTCGGTGCCGATGCGTGTCGCTGGCGTCGAAGGTGTGGAAGGCCTCGATCCGACTAGCGCCACTTTCGGTTTCGGTTTCATTTGTACCGGTGCAGCTTTCGGTTTCGGTTTGGTAGAAGGGAAACCAGCCGGTGTAGGTAATAATGGCTGCCGCTGAACGTCCGAGGCCGGGCCCGAGGGCGGGGCCGAAGAACCGCGGGATAGGTCTCGGGTAAGGCCCGAAGGCGATCCCTCGACCGAAGCCATAGACTGTGGCACTGGGCCCTCGTCAGTCTGAACGGGTAGGCCTTGCTCGTCATTGGAGCTAGTCTCTTCAGCCCCTAAGGCCTCATCGTCGTCTCCTACCTCGGCGTTGTCTTCATCTCTGCGAAAGAGTGATTCGTCGACGTCGTCCGAACCGGAGTCATGTTCGGAACCGGGATTGGAGGGTAGGATTTCCAACTCCTCGACATCTTCGGCGTTGAAGATGTCTGCCGGGGCCGGTGCCGCGTGCTGCGCTTCGAGTCTCGCCGCTCGACGATTCCGTAGAGTCTTCTTGGAACGGAACCGGGCACAGGCCATGCATGTCGATTCGTCGTGGTCCGGCAACATGCATTTGTTGCACACCGGGTGGACGTCGATATGGGGATATTTCGCATTGCATACCGGGCACCTCTTGAATGGTGTCCTCGACTCCATCGTCGGTGTCGTCGATGGTCAGGTAAAAAGCGAAAAGTTGTTTCCTAAGTTAGTAAGCTAACAGGTAGGGTCGAAACCGATCGAGTGAACAGTACCGATGCGAACTAAAGGCCTTTTGGCCTCAACTAACTTTTTCCTAACTGGAGTTAAGATAGCACATCCGAACCCAATGGCGGAAAAAAACAATCTGAGGATGGAGAGGATGCCCATGCGCACTGTAGTCCAGGGGAGGAGTCACCTATCCAAGGATACTTCGAAGACTCTTCCAGGACAACAACGTGCAAACATCCGGACCCAACACTAGGCGGCGATCTATGCACAGATATGAATTCAGCAGCCCACATGCCTCGAACCTTATGTATACTAGTCTTGTTTTTATATGTACCTAAAGGTACCTGTATGATCTTTCAAATGATATTTTCAAAGATTACAATTGGTAAAACACAGCAAGGTCAAATCCCAACTGCTGCTCACCAATGTGAGAAGTTGGCCTGGTATATGCTGCTCACTAATTCTAGTGATACCCTTGTACCATGCCAAACAACCCTTATGGTGGTGGTTGAAGTCAACCTTGATAGACCAGCTATCCTAGTGGTAGCATGGACAGTGCAGTCTGCAGGCTAAACTCTTGAGGGCATGGACAAGGTAACCCGGATCGCCAGAGCATTTTAGGACGCGCGCATTGTGTACTGTGGCAAAGGCGCGTAGCGCTCGTATTTTAAATTACCCATTCTAGTATTTGTGTTGCTATTTAGTTTGTTTATCCCGGTTCTTAACATAGGGCACCCTCCCTCTTACCCGCATTTAAATTTGTTGTACCACCGCTGCTTTAGCGGGTCCGGTCCTGGTGGGGCACGTCATTAGGGGGATTAGGCCGCCATCTTGGAGTGGTGTCGGGGACGTCTGGGGCCGCCATTTTGAGCGGTCTAGCGCTCTTCTACACACACGGGCACCCTATTTAAACCAGTCCTCAAGCGCGCAGCGGTTGCGCGCAGCGGGAGTGCCTTCCCTATACCTGAGTCGTGCCAGAGTCCTGCCCGTCTCCGCCCGTCAGCGCTAAGGAGGGGCAAGGCACGGAAGACTCTATAGGTAGGTTGCTCGTAACCGCTGTGTGGATGGCTGCCGCAAGGGGATATTCCAGGGAAGAGTTGCTGTACCTGGGAGGGGTGGCTTCACGGTGTGTCTGTGAGCCCGTTAGCCCCCTTCGTGGTCAGTATAGGTGCGCCGGCTGTAATTGGTCGTTAAATGATCCCTCCCCAATCTCCGCTTTATCGGACCCGTCTCCGTGCAGGCCTTCGGGTAATAGGTCAATAACTCCTCGAAACATTACGATCTGGAACTTAAATATCAGGTCCCTACCAAAGCATCATTTAGAAATATGGGATCTTATACGTGATGAGAGACCTGATGTCTTTTTTATGACGGAGACTTGGTTTCGGGAAGCTGACACCGCAGTGGTGAATCTGGCCCTCCCCTCAGACTATTCCATCTATACCCTTAATCGGGCATCCAGGGGGGGTGGAATTGCTGTGGCTGTCAAATCCTGCTACCCTTGTGACTGGAGGGCAGCGAACCTGGCAGGATGTGAAAGTGCATTTTTTAAGATCTCTATTTCTCATCATTTTGCACTATCTGGTCTCCTTATTTACCGTCCCCCTGGATGTGACACTGCATTTCGTAAGGCTCTCCCGGAATGCATTAGCTCGCTTGCATTGGGGTGCGCTAATTTTAGCATCCTGGGTGACCTCAATATTCATTTTGATTGCCCTCACATCCTGGCTATCAGCAGCACGTTGGCGGACTTAGAGGCTCTCCAGCTAAATCAGCTGGTCACTCTTCCAACGCACGTGGGTGGTCACATACTTGACCCGTTTTTTACTAACTTGTCAGGGGCCACGGTAGACATACCAAGCCCTTTTGCTTGGTCTGACCATTTTATGGTTAAAATTTCGCTCCCGACCGCTGAATATCCGCATAAGCCCCAGGATAATGTAGTGTACAAGCGTCATTGGAAAAAACTTAAGCTGGAGGACTTTCAACATTTGTTGGTTACGAATCCGCCTGGCCCTTTTCACAATGTTGAATCTGGGTATGATTTGTTCTGTGACTGGGTCTCTCGGGCCTTGGACATACTGATTCCTGCTGCCTGGTCAAAATGTAGGTCCAGAGAACCCAGCCCATGGTACAACAGTTCCCTGATACTGTTGAAAAAGGCCTGTAAACAGGCTGAAAGGGAGAGGCAAAAGTCTTATGATGCCGGAAAAAAATCAAGGTATCTCTCCACAGTCAAACACTATCACAGAGCTGTGTGTAGAGCTCGGGCTGCTTTTTACTCACATGAATTCAGAGCAAGTCCTAATCCATCTAAACTAATCTTTAAGGTCCTAAAGGACCTGATGGCCAAAAAAGTTCATTCGGCTGAAATTCGCTCGGTGGTTCATTGTGAAGATCTGGCTCTGTTTTTTCTTGAAAAAATTCAAGCCATTTACCGTGCCTTCCCCACCTACGAGCCAGTTGTTGAATGTACCAGCCCCTCACCTATTATAGGTGACACATTGGAGGTATTTCCTAGTTTATCAATGGACACATTTTTAAAACTAGCCCAAGTCAAGTCAGTCAAGTCAATAAATTTATATAGCGCGCTACATACCCAGAGGGTCTCAAGGCGCTTGAAGAAGGGTGGGGACTTACTTGTCAAATATCCACGTTTTAAGTTGCTTTCTGAATGCTAGGTGGTTCTGAGTAAGGCGAAGGTGAGTGGGAAGTGAGTTCCAGGTTTTAGCTGCCAGGTAGGAGAAGGATCTACCTCCCATGGTGGTTTTGTTGATGCGAGGTACAGTGGCAAGGGCCTGGTTGGAGGATCGTAGCTGGCGGGGGTGGGGGGTGTAGAAGGACAGTCGTGTGTTGAGGCATTCGGGTCCGATTTCGTAGAGTGCTTTGTGTGCGTGGGTTAGGAGGCGGAAAGTAATCCTCTTATTGACGGGGAGCCAGTGGAGGCTTTTCAGGTGACCAGAGATGTGTTCTTTACGCGGGATGTCTAATATGAGCCTAGCTGAAGCGTTCTGAATGCGTTGGAGTTTTTTCTGGAGTTTTGCGGTGGTACCGGCGTAAAGGGTGTTTCCGTAGTCCAGTCGGCTCGTGACCAGAGCGTGGGTGACTGTTTTTCAAGTTTCGGTGGGGATCCAGCGAAATGTTTTTTTGAGCATGCGAAGAATGTTGAAGCAAGATGAAGAAACGGCGTTGACTTGTCTGTTCATCGAGAGTGAGGAATCCAGGATGACGCCCAGGTTCCGTGCGTGGTCTGTCGGGATGGGTGCTTTTCCAAGGGCCTCTGGCCACCAAGAGTCATCCCAGGCGGAGGGGGAGGTGCCTAGGATGAGGACTTCTGTTTTGTCTGAGTTCAGTTTCAGACGGAAGGTAAAATCCGGCTCGCCTATGGATCCCATGAGGTCAGCTCAGTTTAGAGATTCCGCCACTGTCTGCCTTCCTCCACTATGCCATCTTTTAAACCTCTCGCTTGCTATGGGTATTGTTCCAATTAAATGGAAACAGGCTGTCGTAACATCCATTCTGAAAAAGCCTACATTGGATCCATCTAAACTTGAGAACTATCGACCGATCTCCCTCCTCCCTTGGGCTTCCAAAGTCGTCGAGTCCCATGTGAACGAGGTCCTGACTAAACACCTCATAGGGGCAAACATTCTGGACCCTTCCCAGAATGGTTTTCGGGCTGGTCATAGCACCGAGACCGCCCTGCTCTTTATGACAGAACATCTGCGTGTCACGCTTGATTCAGGTCAGACTGCGGCACTGCTATTGTTGGATCTCAGTGCCGCATTTGACACGGTTTCGTATGGGATTTTAACTCAACGACTCAGGGAGGCGGGTGTTATGGGCCCTGCTTTTGATTGGTTCCGCTCCTTTCTCACTGGTCGGACCTTTAAGGTAGCCACGCCGCCCTTCGAATCTAAGTCCTATTCGCTGGAGATGGGTGTGCCACAAGGTTCGTCGTTGAGCCCCACACTGTTTAATCTATATGTGAGGCCGCTAGCGGATGTCGTCAAGCATTGGGGTATGACTATGGTCTCCTATGCAGACGACACGCAGCTGGCGGTCGTCCTAAGTGGGGACTCCGACCTGGATGCACCCAGATTTCCGGGATGGACTATCGGCAGTGGCTAGATGGATGAATACCAACTGTCTCCAATTGAATGCAAAAAAAACTGAGGTCATGATCGTGGGCAAGCGGACGGACCTGTGGGGTGATAGGTGGTGGCCTTCGGAATTGGGTGCGACTCCTGTGCCAGTGTAAGAGGTAAAAAATCTGGGAGTGTGGCTAGACTCTGCCTTGAGTTTTAGTGTCCATACAAAAAAAGTGGCGGCCACCTGCTTTGGCATTCTGCGAGGCTTGCGTCCACTCCTGAGGTTTTTTGACGCCCCCACCAGACAGCTGGTTATCCAGGCATCTATATTATCGCGGCTGGATTATGCCACCTCACTTCTGTTGGGGGCTAATCAGGCTGAAATAGCACGGATGCAACGTGTTCAGAATGCCGCTGCAAAAACCCTGATAGGTTTACCAAGGTCTTGCTCCGCGGAAAGCACCATCCGTGCTCTTTACTGGCTACCTATAGTGCAGAGGATTCAGTTTAAGACCTTGTGCCTTTCTTATAAGATCCTCAGGAAGATTTCCCCCCAGATCCTTTCCACTTTCCTGGTCCCTTACGTGCCCTCGCGCCCCCTTAGATCTTCAGGCCAAAACCTGGTGGTCGTCCCGCGGTTCAGGCTTTGTAGGGCGGGTGGAAGGTCCTTTCGGGTCCTGGCCGCAAAGTTGTGGAATTCTCTTCCTCCTTATCTGCGTGGAATTGACGAACTCTTGAAGTTTAGGAGGGCCATTAAGACGTATTTGTTTCCCCCCCCTAGGTTAGCTTTCTGTCTCTGCGCAAGTCTCCCTCTTTTCGGTTCTGTTGTGTTTGGGACTTCCTTTCCTAAGCGCCGGGACGCCCCTAAGCTGGGGCAGCCGTGCGCTATAAAAGTGCTGGTAACATAACATAACATGTGAAGCCAGCTGTTTTACCATATGTAACCTCCTTGAATACCAAATGAAAGGACATCACACAGATATATATATTCAAAATATATATGTATTTATTTACTAAAAGTATCCCCTATACTCTTTATGAGCACAGAAGCACATTCGTTTAAAACAAGGCAGTGTTTAAATATACAAAAGTTGCACAATTATGAATGGGCCAGGTGGCCAGCTAAACCATATATTCCTAAATAGTAGTATAAGAACCACAAATAGAAAGGAAAGAAGGCCTAGGGCCTTGGGAATCGCTGGGACGACAAGGAGCTAACTGTAGTTAGGGACCAGGAGGCCCACAGGATGCGTGTGCAGTGTTAAAAGTTACACGCGTGCACCTATTGATTTCAATGGGTGCGTAAAAGTCACAAAGTTAAAGGAAAAGGAGTCTTCCGGATGGACCAGAACCTAACAACTTGAAACCTAGACACTAGAGATGTTTCTCTACCCAGGAGCACCGGAGTGCCAGCGTTACCTCACCCACAGGAAGCTGGCGCATAGGGGTCAAAGTGCGTCGGGTTTCGTCGTGCAGGTCTATGGAGCCTGAGGATGAAGATGCTGCAGGCCGCCAGGCAGGAAGAGTTCTGGTGGATCCAAGGATAGATCTGAAGAGTAGACGACCTGCAAGCAGAGGGGACAATGTTCAAAGTCACTAGCCAGTGACCGGCGTGGCACCAGGAAGGAACCAGGCGATGTTGGGTGCCAACAGGTGAAGAAAGGAAGCTTGTCTCTGCAGCCACATGAAAGTGGAGAGGTCGACGACGTCCATGAGTCACTCACGAGCTGTCCCACGAAGGCTCTAGCTGATGGCGGTGTCGGCTTCTTGATCGGAGCAAACAGGCCTTGGCTAATGCAAGCCACGCAGGAATCGAGGAAAGCTTGGTGCTTTGGCCAGCAAGGTCAGAGGGGCTGCTCCTTTTCACAGGAGCAAGGGCCAGTCTGGAGCAACCAGACCAGCAGTGTTAGTTGTAGTTTTCGTCGCCAAGATGGCCACTAGCCAACGGACCAGTAACCGGGATGACGCGTCGAGTGGCAAAAAGCAAAAGGGCCCCACGCAGATCTCGTGGATGCTGGAGGGCTGGTCTTTGGTGCAAATGCTGCTCGGTGTTGGGGCTTCTCAGGGCCCAAAGCACAGCATTGAGGATGCCTCAGGTGCTGCACAATCAGCTTGTCATGGACGTTTCTAAGATGGCCGGTCCCACGTCTCTCGGTGCCTCCACGGGTCTCTTCTTTGCAGGGACTGTGGATCTGGCTCAGAGATGTCTGGGAGTCTGGGTCTTGTCGGGCTCTGGGCTCGGTCTCCGGCGGGAGGCGGCGGCAAAGCAGTCGTTGAGTTGCTGGATGGTGCCTGTATTCACAGGGTGGTCACTCCTTGGCCACAGGGGAGATTCTCTTCAGTCTTCTGTGCAGCAGAACGTCGAAGTCCAGTAGTAGTTCTTATTAAAGTAGAGTTTCAGGATGATCTGAAGTCTTGGGACACAGCTCCTACTCTTATTCCAAATCTAGGGGCCGGATTACCTGCTAGGTCCCTCCTCTGGGTGGGACCAGGAAGGGGGGCGGTTACACCCCCTTTCCTTTTTCCAGTTTCGCGCCAGGACTGGGGCTGGAGAGCCCCAGCTCCGGTTTGAACTGGCATATGCACAGGGACACCTTGTGTGGCCCAGGCATGTCTATTCAGCCCTCCCTAACCCACTACACAAAATCCTGTCTGGGGTGGTGCAAGCACCTCCCCTGACAGGAAACCCTTTGTCCACACCTCCCAAGCTGGAAGGACTCCCAGCAGCAGGAGGGCAGACTTGTGTCTGTGGTGGCAGCATCCATTTTGTGATGCTGAGGCTCTGTCTAACTTTACCCGGGTTTCAGGTTAGGTACATGTCGTGTCCCTCTAGAAGGGTGGAATGCTACCCCCGTCGCCAGAATTGGCGAGGGGGTAGTATTCCAAATCGTATGACACCTTACTCGACATGTTTTGATAAAGCCAAACCAGAGTTAGCATTTGACCGCGAGGTACATAATGCACTTAAGCGTATATGGTATGGCAATATCATGAAACAGCTAAAGGACGTTGTTCCGAAAGCTGCAGACAGGCTCAGCTCCTGCCAGAGCACCATCTCACATGAAACCAAGCACTCTGCCTCCAGGATTGTTAAGGCCTGCCATAGGAGTGACTGATAGGTTACCATGTGTCCATATATGTTAGATATAGATATACTATATCCAAGTAAGAGGTGATTACACCAACTTACCCCAGCTGAGTGATCAGCCAGTTGTGTCAAATAGTGAGGCCAGGCCAGGGGTGGCATAATACATGCTGCAGCCCCTGGTAGGCCTTGGATACAACTATGCCCTGGGTACCTGGGGTACACTGTTACTGGGTCCAATAAGGTGAACCAGTTCCAATTGGTAATGCACCTAGCGTGCATTGGCATTAATTTAGGGAGAGAGCAGCAGGGCTGTGGGTCTGATTAGCAGGACCACAGCCACACTAAGTCATAAAACCAGTGAAGCAAAAGCAAAAATTTGGGGTGACCATAGGATAGCAGACCCTATTCTCCTACAGTGTTGAAGGCACAACCGGAAGTGGAGATGGTGCAGATGTTGGAAACCTCTGCTTATAGTCCGAAATGAGGAACTGTAGGTCAGAGACCAGGGAAGCAGGCAGACAAACCATGGGAGGAGGAGGCGGATGGTATTCCTCAGGAGAAACCGCCTGATCTTCCTGCCCTTGATCTTCGTAATCGTAACTGTCTTGGTATTTAACGTGCAGTTGCAATGGACTTGTCGCTGTTCGGAACATACTGCCATCGTCAGTCTTCTTCCTCTAAAAGATGTGCTGGAGGCAAGAGCTGGACTCTAGTAGGGGAGGTCAGGGCAGGTGTCAGGGCACGTTTGGTGATTTTTAGGTGCACATACTTACTTTGTATGTCAGAATCTGCTGTCGTCGACGGGCCCGTCGATGGCATAGTCGTCAACGGTGAATTGTGGACGGGCATCATAGTAGATTGAGGTGCCGCCGTCAGGGCCGTCGTCGACTGTGTCGTCATCAACGATGAAGGTTTCGTCGACGGAGCCGTCGACGATGATGTACATGTCGACGGGACAGTCTTCCTCGACGGTGTCGTCGTCAACGCAGTCATCAGCGATCGCAGCGTCGACGGCAGCTTGGATGTCGACAATGTCATTTTAATTTTCAGCGTTGACGAGACAGACCTACCGGCAGTTGACGATGGAGTTGTCGTCGTCAATGTTGATAGAGAATGAGACGCAACAGAAGTGGAAACTGTCGTTGTTGACGAGGTGACATGCAATGCCGTCGATGGAGAGTTCCTTGTCGCTGAAGCCACCGTCAAGGAGGTCGTCGTCGACGGGGTGAAAGAAGGCTTTATGAAGGCATTGAGAACTTCCTGAGGAGAAACCTTCGCTGGAAGAGTCTTACGAAGCACCTCTGAAGACTTTATGCGCCTTCTTTTGAGGTGGCTGCGACAAAGGGCCCGGAGAAGCCACCCTTGGTCTTTTCTGAGAGGACTGTGAAGAGATGGACGAGCCCTCACTTTCCTCAGAAGACAATACTGTATCTTTGTCTTTAAGCCTCTGCAGCCAAATTAAGAGGCGCCCCTCATTATCTTTAAGGGTCTTGGAGAAAAAGGTACGACATACATTACAATCCTTTGAAGAGTGGTTCGGATAAAGGCAGTAGAGACAGTCTTTGTGTTGACCGTCCACATGAAGTCTCTTTTTACCACAGGACGCACAAGACCTGAAAAGGCCCTTCTTCGGAGTGTCTGCCATGAGGAACTGAAGAACTTCACCCAGAAAATGGAAAGTCGAAGCGAGAAACACTGGTAATCCAGAAACAAGGAATGCTGAGCACAGCTCAGTGGAGACTCCCTTAGCCCGACGTGCGGTAGAAAATCTGAGGGACTAGAGCTCCTTCCAGGAAGGTTCTTGAGGGTGGTGATAGCTGATTGGCTACTCTCCAAAGTTTGGTCCATTTTTACAAAAGGACGTGGATATGTTACTAAGGTGAGGCCTTTGGCCTATTACTCTATATGTCTACTGAGACATTACATCATTTATGTACCGGGGACTCCCATCCCGACGGGGAATGATTCAGGCATGTGAATCTGTGAAAGATAACCTACTACTGGATAATTTCTTTTTTTGGTGCCTAAGATCTTGGGTCAGGATGCTCTTTGGACCGAGTTTCTAAGGCTTTTTGTGGGGTTTTCGACTCCTTACGTTTTGTTATAGGAGATTGTGAGTAAGAGACTTTTTTCGGCCCCAAATATTTTTTCGGTTCCGAAGCTGTTTTTGACTCCAAAGATTTTTTCGGTTCAGAAAGTTTGGTATGTTTCGACGCCGAAGGCTTCGGCGTTGAGGCTGTTTTCGGTGACGACGAAGAAGGACGTGGCACATCTTTGGTTTGTGCTTTGGCGCAGAGGGTAACTTTTCAGCACCGGAATGGGGTTGGCTCAAGCCTGAGCCGGAAGGCTTATCTTTGGGTTTCATAGCTGGGCCCGTGGGCGGGGCCTCAGACCTGTTGCTGGTGTCAACCCGAGCCCGAAGGTGTTACCGGAGCCTTAGGTTTGTTTTTTGGGAGAGGGATTTCGGTACTCACGGACCGCTGAGCTGGGGCGAGTGTCTCCTCTTCGACGTCTGAGTCGATGGCCTCGGAGACGGAGAGGTCTCCATCACCTTGTTGCTCTGGCTGGACATTGGGATTTGCTCCAAAGATGTCCGGAATCTAGCTGCTTCCACGAGACATTTTGTGACTCCGAGCCCGACAATCACGATCTACAACTCATATGCTATGAACTGCCTCTTTTGGACATGGTTAGCCCCCATTTTTTGCATGGACAATGATGTAAATTGACTAGAAGTGCACAGGGTCTCTGCCAATCAGGTCCCCTGTGCCAGAGCTCCTTCCCTCAACTGTACCTATTGCTTTCACAATTGGCACCACTTTAGCTCATATATAAGTCCCTGGTAAAAGATACCACTGGTACCAAGGGCCTTGTGGTTTAAGAGGGTCCCTAACGGCTGTAGCACAAATTGTGCCACCCCTGAAGCAAAGCTCACTGAGCACAGGCACACTACAGCTGTGTATCTTGTTGCAGACAAAACTCAATCCTGTGTGCCATGCCCACAGATACTGCATGGGATATAGGTAAAACACTGCTCTAGCAGGTGTTAGCCCTACGGCAGGGCGCACTGTATCTCCTGAGCATGAGCAGATATGCCCCTGCAATATCCATGTTGATTCCTGGATATTGTAAGTGACCAGGGAAGCCATAGTAAGTACCTGGGCTGGACACTCATCATTACAAATTCCCCAGCTTCATGATGGCTTCACTGAAGTATGGGATGTTTGGTACCAAACATCTCTCCATAATAAACCTGCACTGATTCTCTGTGTTAAATTCATTATAAATTGCACACTGAGGACCCCTATAGGGGTCTCCTGAAACCTTCAAACCCTTAGTGCAGTCACCTAATGGCCTAAGCCAGCCTGCTGCCACCAGACAGTATTCTGACCTCATGTGATGAGCAACTTCGTGCTCAAAGGTCAAGAACAATCCCTGTCCTGGGTAGAGATGTTCACACCTCTCCCTGGTCAGGAAGAGCCATCTGTGGAGGGGAGCTTAAAAGGACTTGCCGCCTTAATGCAAGCCCACCCTCCACTGTTAGAAGAATCAGGCCCCCCCTCCAGTCCTCACCCCCTTTTTGGCAGGAAGAGAGGCAGGAAAACTCAGCAAGAATAGGAGGTGTGCCCACCATTGCCAACTCCACCCCTCAGCTGCTGGAGGTGAGGTGAAGCACACTTTTCAGTGCCACACCAGCAGAAAAGACTGCACAGAACTACTGACTTGGCGCCAGGCCTCCTGGCCTTCCCCCTGCAGCCCTTTTCCGATTTGTCCTTTCTCCATTGCATAATATTTGGCAACCGACACTTTTTAGCTACCTGCCTCCGGCTGACCTTGCGCAGCTGTGGTGTACTGTTGGTGAGGCTTTGGACCCTGTCCAGTGCTTGCTTCCACCCACGGAGACTTGTCCCCGAAGCCGGTGCTACTGATTTGTAAGAAGCCCTTGTCTAATTGCCTCCTTCTTCATTGAGTTGTATTGGGCGCCTGTCTTCGTATTTGCACCCGGCCATCCCTGTGCTGCTGGTGGTGTACTGTTGGTGCTGAACAGAATCTTGCCCAATACTGATCTTAACTCCCGAAGACTAGTTTTGTAAGTTGATGTTACCTATCTGTAAGCTGAATGTTTACTTCTCATAGGTTAACATTGCAAAGTCTGAGAATTGCACTAAGTGTCCACTTTTGATATTGAACAGGATTTCTATTGCAAAACCTATTTATCCAAGATGAAGTTCTGTGGTTCTACAAAATAAATATAACAAAGTATTTTTCATAAATTGGTCTTGGATTTATTCAAGGAGTGTGCGCCTTATTTATTGCCACTGAGTGTACAACAAATGCTTGGCACTGCCCACTGAAAAGCTTAACTGCTTGCCCACACTACCACAAAAGAGAGCATTAGTATTATCTACTTTAGCCTATGTAAAGCCTCTGGGGATCCACTGGACTCTCTGAACACTATACCTCTTTTTGATGTATATTATATAGAGAGCCAGCTTCCTACACAGAGTACCTCTGTAGCTTCCACGCTTTCATTGCCAATTACCATACAGCAGTGTTTCCCAAACTGTGGTCTGCGGACCCCCAGGGGTCCATGACACATTCCCCGGGGGTCCGCAAGAAACAGTTTTAAAAGCACTTCAAAGTTCCTTGAATAATCCTTAGTTTTCGTGCAACTATAAAAGTGTCAAGATAACTCCAGTGATTAATGTACCTGCTGGAGAGGGAAGCGCGTTTTGTTCAGTAGCAGGTTTGACTCATCTAAGGTAGCGCAGAGGGTTAATATGCCTGCTGCAAAGAATCAATCAATCAATCATGGAATTTATATCGCGCACTACTCACCCGGAAGGGTCTCAAGGCGCTAGGGGGAGGGGGTCTGCTACTGCTCGAACAGCCAGGTCTTGAGCTGTTTCCTGAAGGCGAGGTGGTCCTGGGTTAGCCGCAGGCGGACGGGCAGGGAGTTCCATGTCTTAGCCGCCAGGTAGGAGAAGGATCTTCCTCCGGCGGTGGCTCTCTGGATGCGAGGGACGACGGCGAGGGCGAGGTGCGCAGATCGTAGCAGGCGGGTGGGCGTGTAGAAGGTCAGGCGGTCGTTGAGGTACTTTGGGCCTAGGTCGTGGAGGGATTTGTGTGCGTGGGTGAGGAGTCTGAACGTGATCCTCTTGTTGACAGGGAGCCAGTGCAGGTCTCTCAGGTGGCTCGAGATGTGGCTGCGACGGGGGACGTCCAGGATGAGTCGGGCGGAGGCGTTCTGGATACGCTGAAGTCTTTTCTGTAGCTTGGCTGTTGTACCGGCGTAGAGGGTGTTTCCGTAGTCTAGTCTGCTGGTGACGAGGGCCTGGGTGACAGTCTTCCTGGTCTCGGTCGGGATCCATCGGAAGATCTTGCGGAGCATGCGGAGGTTGTGGAAGCAGGATGAGGAGACGGCGTTGACTTGTCTAGTCATCAAAAGGGAGGAGTCCAGGATGACGCCCAAGTTGCGTGCGTGGTACGTTGGCTTGGGTGCGGTGCCCAGGGCCAGGGGCCAGCAGGAGTCGTCCCATGCGGAGGGCGACGGTCCCAGGATGAGGACTTCTGTCTTGTCCGTGTTCAACTTCAGGCGGCTGATGTTCATCCACTCGGCGACGTCTTTCATCCCTTCGTGTAGGCTGGCTTTGGCGGTGTCGGGGTCTCTGGTGAGGGAGAGAATCAGCTGGGTGTCATCGGCGTAGGAAATGATGTTGAGGTTGTGTTGGCGTGCGATGGCAGCGAGGGGTTTCATGTAGATGTTGAAGAGAGTAGGGCTGAGCGACGATCCTTGCGGGACGCCGCAGATGACTTTGGTGGCCTCAGATCGGAACGGGGGGAGGCGTACTCTGTGTTCTGCCGGAAAGGTATGAGATGATCCATTCCAGAGCCTTCCCCTGGATGCCGGTGTCGTTGAGGCGTTGGACAAGGGTGCGGTGGCAGACAGTGTCAAATGCTGCGGAGAGGTCAAGGAGGATGAGTGCCGCTGTTTCCCCGTTGTCGAGCAGGGCTCGGATGTCGTTGGTGGCTGCGATGAGGGCGGTCTCGGTGCTGTGGTTGGCTCTGAATCCAGACTGCGATGGGTCGAGGAATCCGTTCGTCTCGAGGAAGGCGGCCAGTTGCTTGTTGACGATCTTCTCGATGACTTTGGCAGGGAAGGGAAGGAGCGAGATGGGGCGGAAGTTCTTGAGGTCGGTCGGGTCCGCTGTTGGTTTCTTCAGTAGTGCGCTGAGCTCGGCGTGCTTCCAGCTCTCGGGGAAGGTGGCTATGTCGAAGGAGGTGTTGATGATGTCTCGGAGGTGGGGGGCGATGGTAGAGGCGGCCTTGTTGAAGACATGGTGGGGGCATGGGTCGGTCGGAGATCCGGAGTGGATGGTGTTCATCATGCGTGTCGTGTCTTCGGGGGTCACTTCGGTCCATGTCTGGAGGATGGCAGCGGGGTGTGTAGGTTCGGTCGATGGGTGCGGGGGTGGAACGCCGAAGCTGTTGTGGATGTCGGCGATCTTGCGGTGGAAGTACGAGGCGAGGGAGTCGCAGAGGTCCTGCGAGGGAGTGATGTCGTTGTTGCCGGTGCTGGGGTTGGAGAACTCCTTGACGATGTTGAAGAGCTCCTTGCTGTCATGGGCATTCTTGTCCAGTCGTTCCTTCAGAGATTTCTTCTCGGTGGTGCGGATGAGCTGGTGATGTCTGCGGGTGGCGAGTTTGAGGGCGGTCATGTTGTCGGTGGTCTTGTCGAGGAGCCAGGCCTTCTCGAGGGTGCGGCAGGCCTTCTTGGAGTCCTTGAGTTCGTTGGTGAACCAGGGGGCCTTCTTGCTTCTGGGCCTGGTGAGTGGGTTCTTCAGTGGGGCGAGGTCGTCGGCACAGGAGGTCAGCCATTGCGTGAGGTGGAGGGCTGCTGTGTTAGGGTCCGTTGTCCTGATAGGTGGGTTCTGGCTGAGGGAGGTTGTGAGCTGGTCGACGGTGATCTTGCTCCAGTTTCTGTGGGGAACCTGCTTCAGGTGGTGGTGGACCGTGTTCTTTTTGAAGCTGAAGTGGACGCAGCTGTGGTCAGTCCAGTGGAGTCCGGTGCAGTGGCTGAAGGTGACGTGCTTGCTGGATGAGAAGTGTGGCCGGCGTAGTGGGTGGGGGAGTAGACCAGTTGCTTGAGTCCGAGGCTGGCGAGGTTGTCCAGCAGGGCGGTGGTGTTGCGATCGTTGTTGTTCTCCAGGTGGAAGTTGAGGTCCCCGAGGAGGATGTAGTCGGCGGAGGGGAGGGCGTGAGGGCGGATTAAGTCTGTGATGTCTTCGCTGAACTGTGCGCGTGGTCCGGGGGTCTGTAGATGAGGGTGCCTCTGAGGGTAGTCTTGGGGTCGGTGTGGATCTGGAAGTGCAGGTATTCGGCGGCGTTGAATGCGTCGATGCAGTCAGTCGAGATGCGAATGGTGCTTTTGTGAACGATGGCGATGCCCCCTCCGGTCTGGTTGATGCGATCCTTCCTGATGATCTTGTAGCCGTCCGGGATGGCTATGGCGATGTCGGGGGCTGAGGAGGCGTTCATCCAGGTTTCCGTGAGGAAGGCGACGTCTGGAGATGCGGTGTCGAGGAGGTTCCAGAGTTCCACGGCGTGTCTGTGGACGGAGCGGGTGTTGACCAGGATGCACTTGAGGTGGTTGCTGTTGTCCGTCTTGGTGGGCGTAGTGCCTGTTCGGAGGCAGGAGAAGTTGTAGGATCGGCAGACGAAGGGTCCATGGGTGCGTCGCAGGGACGCTTGGTAGCATCCAGGTGCTCGGGCGGTGTTGAGTGCGATGAGCGTGGCGAAGTCGTAGGTCCTGCGGGGGGGCTGGCGGGCGCGGGAACCAGGGGGGTCTGGCGCTGGGCGCGGTCCAGGCGCAGACGGGCTTACCTTTGGCGCACCTTCGGCGCTCCCGCTGCGCGCGTCTGCTGCGCAGTCGCTGAGGGGGCGTCATAAGTAGGAGCCGGGAGGGAGGGACAGCCGGGAGGCGGGAGGACCAATGGGAGAGGAGGGGAGGCGGAGCTACGGGTCAGCGGCGGCGGGAAGCACGGAGGTGACCGGGGCAGCGGGGCCGGTGAGGAGCGGGGGCAGAGGCGGCAGGCTGCGGGCAGAAGGCGAACCTGAGGAAGATGCGGAGGGCAGCGGCGAAGAAGAGGTGAGCGGAGGTCTTCAGCAATCAGGGAGCGGCCAGGCAGCAGGCGAGTCAGCAGGCAGGCAGGCGAGCGGCAGAGCAGCGGGAGGGAGCGACCGCCTGCGAGGGCACAGGGGGTCACCTCATTTTACCAAAAAGGTTTGTTTGAGTAGAATTAAACTGTTATAATTAAAGTCAAAGCTAACCTCTATGTTACATTCTGTATCAAGATGTTGTGCTTCTCCAGACCAAACACTCTTAAAAAATGCTCACCAGTATGGATGATATGTGAATCCTACACCTTGAAGTCCCCTTTGCCTTATATAACATAACATTTTCTATACACCGATTTACACACGTACGATTCATTGTCTCTGTATGTGTGTGATGTAAAGTGCTCTGACACCCTACACTTGTATGAGAGATGCTATAAAAAGATAAAATACATGTGACAGTGGGGCTATTGAGAGAACAGAGGTACTCTTGGAGAGTGATATTGAGGGATTCATAAAAGAGCCCCAAAAAGATGGTTGTATTGGTGCATAGTAAGGTCATCATTTACTATGCTTTAAAAGCAAATTCAATTCAATATATAATGACAAATGTGTTGCAGAATGCACCATTTCCCCCAAATTTCCTTGGTGGGAGAGCCCCCCAAAGTTTGCTTTGCAGTGGCCAGGCTCACTCACTGCACTTAGTACTGGGACTAGTATGACAACATTTGCCAGGGCTACTTTGGTTTCCAGTCTGGCCCTGGCAGGAGCCTCATACTGCGAAAAAGAACCAAATATTGATAAGTTAGTTGCCGAGATGCAGCACTAACCATCCCATTAAAAGTTTTCGATTTTGCTAATTCTTTCTATATAAAATATTAAAATCTTTAGTGATTCGAGTATTTGTTTGGTGTGCACAAGTGTGTGTTTGCTTTCTTCAAACTACTGTTTTAATGTTTGAAATTTAAATCATACAAATTGTTTGAGGGTCCTTGGCTTCCAATAGTGACTCAATAGGGGTCCTCAGGAGTCAAAAGTTTGGGAACCATTGCCATACACCCTTCAGAAAACGTTCTTCCAAACAGTGCCCACCTAAAAATGAAAAAGTAAATAAATTACCATTATTCCAGGGTGGGAAGGTGTTGAAGTCCTGTTTATAATCCTCTACCAATGGCAGCGGTAGGTTATTAGTTCTGTGCACACCGGACACTGAATCCTTATATGCTGAATAATTACTAAAAAAAAATACATATATATTACGTCCATACCAAGATAGGCACCTGAAATACATTATCTCAACAATACAATGAGTAAAAGTTCCATTGTCAACATTATCAAACTATGCTTTAGTCCCTCACTTCAAAAACCACGCCTAGCATCAAATACAATATTCATATCTGTAAAGTAACAATGCCTGAAGGAAAGGCTCTCCGGAACTTTAAGGTATACAATTATTTTGCCACACCTGGAAGCGCAAAAGGTCTGTACTTTGTTCGCAGTAAATAAGTCTGGTCGTAAAATCGTTGTAACAAAAAAGAAAAGCACAAAAAAGTGAAATGATAAAAAGCTCTCTTATGATAAAAGGCCCATTTAAAAGGAACAAAAAATCTAAATCTCTCCCTCATCACAGGATGACAGGAATGGCTTTCATGAGAGATGAGGTGTGGACAAAACAATTGAAGAGAAGCGGGTATACATCACCAGAAAGAAACAAGCACTGGCAAAGCCAATAGGTATTGCTTATGTGAGAGCTACTGGCTGTGCAAATGTCTTTTAGCCATATTGTACAGCAGTGTGGCTGCTGTTCAGCATGGCTAAAAGGTACTGTCATGGCACAGTGTAGATAGGAGTGTGGAGTGGCATAGGGTGCTGTAGAGTGGAGTAGGCTGTCACAGAATAGAGAGCCGTGGGTTGGAGTGGAGTGGCGTACAGTGTTGTGGCGTAGAGCACAGTGCCATAGAGTGGCGTAGAATGGATGTGCCTGGCATGGTACAGACTGGAGTGGAGAGCAGTGGCGTGGAGAGACACCGAGTGGCGTAGAGAGGTGTAGATGAGATTGGTATAGAGTGAAGTGGTATGAAGTGGAGTGGCATATGGTGGCATAGAGTGAGTTGGAGTAGAGTGGCACAGAGTGAAGCAGTGGCATAGCGTGGAGTGGCATAGAGTGTCAATGTGTTGAGTGGGCTGACAGAGTAGAGTTACATGGCGTACAGTGGAGTGGCACAGAGTGGAGTCGAGTGGCATACAGTGGTGAGGCGTACAGTACTGTACAGTGGAGTGGCATAGAGTGCCACTGTGTGGCGTGTGCAGCCGCAGACCTCTGCAGATTGAAGTGGTGTGTGTAGGAGAGTAGGGTCTGCTTTCTATGTTCACCCCCACTTTTTGCTTTTGCTTTACTGGTTTACGACTTAGATGTGGCTGTGGGCCTGCTAATCAGACCCACAGCCCTGCTGTTCTCTCTCTAAATTACTACTATGTACTTTAGGTGCATAACCCATTTGGATAGGATCACCTTATTGGCCCCTGTACAGTGTACCCTAGGTACCCAGGGCATAGGTGTACCCTAGGCCTACCAGGGGCTGCAGCATGTATTGTGCCACCCCTGGCCTGGCCTTCCATTTTGACACAACTGGCTGATCACTCAGCTGGGGCAAGGTCGTGTAATCACCCCTTGCTTAGGTGTAGTATTCCTATACCTAACTTACATATAGACACATGTGTACCTATCAGTCACTCCTATGGCAGGCCTTGACAATCCTGGAGGCAGAGTGCTTGGTACCATGTGAGATGGTGCTCTAGCATGAGCTGAGCCTGTCTGCAGCTTTCGGAACCATGTCCTTATAGCTGTTCTATGATATAGCCTACCATATACTCTTAAAGTGCCTTATAATCTTAGACGGTTATGGTAACTATGGTTTGGCTTTATCAAAGCATGTCGTGTAAGGTGTCTAACACTCGGGAATAATACCCCCATGCCATTTCTGGACATGAGAATATTATTCCCCCCTTCTAGAGGGAAAGACATGTTAAAATCATACTTCAACTGTTAGCCTCTGACCAAAGCCTCAGCATCACAAAATGGATGCTGCTGCCACGACACAAGTCTGACCTCCTGCTGCTGGGAGGGATCCCAGCCAGGGAGGCCTGGACAATAGGTTTCCTGCTTGGGGAGGTGCTAGCACCTCCCCAGACAGCCTTTAGTGTATTGGGGCAGGGTGGGCTGAAAGGAATGAGACATGCCTGGGGCACACAAGGTGTTCCTTGCATAGTCCAGTTCAAACCGGCGCTGGGGCACTCCAGCCCCAGCTCTGGCGCGAAACTGGACAAAGGGAAGTGGGTGTAACCACCCCCTCCCAGGTCCCACCCATAAGGCGTGACCTAGCAGGTATCCCAGCCCCCCAGATTAGTATAAGAGTGGGAGTTGGGCCTCAAGACTTTAGATTATCCTGAACCTGCAAAACTGAACAGAAACTCTGGACCTTCGACATTCGACGAAAGAAGAAGACTGAAGAATCTCCCTTGTAGCCAAGGAGTGGCTACCCTGTGCAAACAGGCACCATCAAGTGACTACCCTTTGCTTTGTGAAACGTTCGACGAGGAACCGACTGCAGAGCCCGACCAGAGCCTTGATTTCCAGACTTCTCCGACCCTCATCCACATCTGCAGCAGAGCTGAGATCCGTGGAGGCGACGAGCGACGTGGGACCGGCTACCTGGGAAAAGTGGCTAGTAACTTACAGCGCAGCTTCTGAGGTACCCTCGAAGTTGTGCACCGGGGATTGAGAAGCCCCAACCCCAAGCACCATCTGCACCGAAGACCAGCCCCCCACACTCCACGAGTCCTGCGTGGGGCCCTTCAGCATTTTCCTGCTTGCCGCGTCTGTCCGGTTGCTTGCCCGCTGGCTAGTGGCCTTTGTGACGACGCTCCCTAAAATCTTCTGCGCTGGTTTGGCTCCTCCAGACTGGCTCCCGCTTCTCTGCAAAGAAGAAGCACCCCAGACCTTCCTGGTCTGCACCAGAAGCAAGTCCCTTGTTCTTCGTGGGTTCCGCTTGCCAAGGCTTGGTGAGTCCTAGTCCAACTTCGACGCCGCCGACAGCAAGAGCCTTCGTGGGACAGCTCGCCTCCTGGTCCTGGTCGTCCTCGACGCTTCCTGGTCCTCCTGGCTCCAGCGACAAGCTTCACCTTCACCTGCAACTCTTCACGACATCGCCTGGTTCCTTCCTGGTTCCACGTGGTCACTGGCTAGTGACCTTGACTCTGTCCCTTCTGCTTGCAGGTTTCTTCTCTTCGTGATCCCAGCCTTGGGATCCACCGGACACTCTCCCCTGACTGCCTGTCAGCATCTTTCTTCAGGCATCCATAGGAGTCGACGACGAAAACGACGCATCTTCACCCCTATGCACCCGCAGCCTGTGGGCTAGGTAACTTGGGTACTCCGGTGCTCATCAGGATAGTGACTATCCTAGTGTCTAGTTTTCAAGTCTCAACTTCCTAGCTACTCCGGAAGTGTCCTAAATCTATCTATTTCTAAACTGTAACATTGCTATTGACTTTTACGCATTACGCGTGAGTGTTTCCACTCTGCACACGAATCCCGTGGGCCTCCCACTCCCTAACTAACGCTAGTGTAGTGTAGCCCCAGCGATTCCCTAGGCCTAGGCCTATTCTATTTCCGTGACAGTGGTTCTTATACCACTTATTTAGTATATGGTTTGCGTGGCCCCTAGGGCCTAACTGTATTACTTACCTGTGTGACTTACTGTATGCATTAATAAGACTGTGTTGTACTTACCTCTAAACTCATAAAGAGTGCTGAGGGTTTGCTTAGAATAAATACACTTTATTTTATATATATATCTGTTGTGGTGTCCTTTCATTTGGTATTCAAGGGATTATATATGGTATCACAGCTGGCTTCACATGCCATTCAGAGTTTAGCCTAAGACTGCTCTTGTCCATGCTACCACTAGGATAGCTGGTCTATAAGGTTGACTTTACAACCAATCACCATAAGGGTATTTGGACTGATATAAGGTGTACACTATAACTAGTGACATCATACATCAGGCCAACTTCTCACAGTGTGGAGTGGCATTGAGTAGTGGATTAGATTAGTATAGAGAAAAGAGGCATAGTGTAGAATGACGTACAGTAGAATGGCGTGGAGTAGCGCAGAGTACAGTGGCATATAGTGGAGTGTTGAGTAGTGTGGCGTAGAGTGCCTTGGAGTAAGGTGGCACAGAGTAGATTAGTGTGGCACTGAGTAGAATGCAACAGAGTGGATTAGTGTGATTCAGAATGGAGTGGCACAGAGTGGAGTGGATTGTTTTTGAGTGGTGTTGCGTACAGCAGAGTGGCACTGTATGGAGTGGAGCTGTGCGGAGCGCACCTGAGTGGAGCGCAGCGGAGGGCTCTGCATAAAGTAGAGTGGAGTAGAGAGGCGCAGCGTTACATGGAGTGGCAAGGAGTGAGTGGTGTAGAGTAGCATAGAGTGGAGTGGCATAAAGTAGAATAGAGAAGAGTGGAGTAGAATGACATACAGTTGAGTAAAGTGGAGTAGCGTAGATTAGAGTGGCACAGAGTAGGGGAATGTAGACTAGAGTGGCACAGAGGAGTAGAGTGTTGTGGAGCAGCATACAGTGGACTGTAGCGGCATAGAGTAAAGTGGCACAGAGTGGAGTGGCAAAGAATGCCATAGAGTGGCATTGCGAGGAGTAGATTGGTGAACAGTGGTGTGGAGTGGCGTACAGTGGAGGGGGATGGCATACACTGGGGTAGAGTGAAGGATGGTAGAGTGGATGAGAGGGGAGTAGAGAGGAGGAGAGAGGCATAGAGTGCCGTAAAGTGGAGTAATGTGGATTACTTTAGAGTAGAGTGGCACAGAGTATTAAAATTGTGGGTGTAAGTAACTGAAGCATCAGAGATGGTAGGTAGAATGAAAGCAACATAAATACGAATCTGTATGCCTGTATTTAAAAGTAGGACAGCACATTGCACATTCAGCATTAACCTGGCAAGGCTTATAAAATAAAAATATAGTGCATTTCAAAAACGCAAGGGATACGGGAGTGAAGCAATTTAAATATTTCAAATGTAAGTGCCAACAAAAACAACTAATGCTATGCTGTGGGCGGGCTGTAAGCCCAATGAATTGTAAACAATACATCTCACAGCACAGTAAATGCACTGTGAAGGCGAGACCTAAAAAAGCACAACAACCAACTCATGAAAAACGCAGGAAAAAAAGCATTGGAGCAGAGGAGACTCTTGCGAAGAAGAAATAGAGGGCAAGGAAGGGCAGTGAGACAGGTGACCATGGAGGATAGTGGTGCAAGGGAGCAAACTTGGGGAAAAATAGAGGAGCAGATGCGAAGTGAGACCCAGCGGAAGCCTGGTAATAGGTTTCACCTTCTGACTTTGACAAGGCAGACCTACTGGCTTTGCCAATGGTTTTTACATATGTCATTCATTATTGACAATGCTAAAGATAAAGGCACAATGATGTATAAGCACGTGTGGTGACATGTAAGCACGCATCCATCATAATGCATGTACATACACTTGTTCTTACATGTAAGTACATTCATCATGATGCAGCGACACTTGTTATTTTTTTTTAATGTTTCTAATGAATAAGTGACACCCTCCGTAATGCCCTATCTGATTGAGACTATCCAACCGCAGATTCCTTTCCTTAGAATAATCCCCAGACATCAGACGAGATCCGAAAAAATTGAGCAGTACCTATACTTACCAGTAGGTGGGATTCTTTGACTTTGTACTCTGCATTGTCTGTGCCCGAAGTGACGTGTGCAGTACCTATATAAGCACCACCACAGACATGTTTCTTTTCAAGATTTTCCAAACCAGAAGTGCAGAGCCACGAAGGACGCCAACATACTTGTGTGTATTGCTAAGCCTTCAGAAGGGTGTCCCTATTGAATCAGTTTGCAGAAGGAGGGTGAGCAAACTGCAGCCACCAAGAGTCTCTACCAAATAAGGCATTACCGAAAGTAACTTGTTCATTAGATAGAGACTTCTAGCTGCAGATTCCTAACCTTAGAATAGATGCCCAAACAATACTTCCCCGGAGGTGGGACTGCGAAATGGATTAAACCAAAAAGTCTTGCAGAACGGAACGGTCAAAGTGCCCGTCACAACAGACCTGACCATCCAGGCAGTAATGCTTGGTGAACGCGTATAACACTTGCGTTGCCGCCTGACAGATGTCCAGGACAGGAGACTTTGAGCTTATACGGTGGTCACAGCCTTGGCTCTGCTGGAATGAACATCCAAACTCTCAGGGGTTTCCTCCTGGCCAATGCATAGCAGATATAAATACAGAGAACTATGCATCGGGAAATGGTCCATTTCTGCATTGCCTTCCCTTTCTTGGCACCAACACACCCTACAAAGAGTGGATCGTCCACTCTGAACTCTTGTTTGCTATCAAGGTAGAACAACAACATTCTTTTAGGGTCCAGGCGGTGAGGCGGAGCAAAGAAGGTAAGGAAGGTGATGTTTTGGCTCACATGAAACGGTGTCAACCTTTAGAAGGAAGGAGGCACAGGTCCTCAGAACCAGATTGTCTGGGTAAAAAATTGAATAAGGGAGGTGCACAGAGAATGCATGCACTTCATGTACCCTCCTGGCCAATGTTAATGCCACTAGGAAAGCCGTCTTAATAGCAAGCAAGCAAAGTGGGCAGTTGTGCACCGACTCATATGGCGCGCACATGAGGTAGGTAAAATCCAGGTTCAGATCCAACTGGGGCATGATGAATGGCTTGGGTGAAACATATGCTGTAATCCTTTCAGGAACTTGGCGACAACGGATGACTTGAACAGAGAAGGTTGGTGTGGCAACCGCTAGAATGTTAAAATGGCAGACTGATAACATTTAACTGTGCCCGAAGCAGAGCGCTGCTGTGTTACAGAAAGAACAAAGAGGAAAACTTGGGATGGGGGGCTCAAAGTTTCTGGTTGCCTACCACGCTACAAATTTGACCCAACAGCTGGAGTATACCATCTTGGTGGAGGGAAGCTTGGCTGCCAGACGGAGTAAAGAGACATGGTCCTCTGTCAGCAGATCATAAGTGGGTTGCATGGGTGGAGGGAGTTCCAGAAAGGGGATATAGTAGCCCCTCTGGACACTCTGCACAACACACTTGTTGGATGTTATCAACTTCACTGAGGTAGGTGAGAGCAAATCCTGCCTCCCACTTGGAGCCCATGGTGGTAAGAGTACAACCTAAAGGGGTTTGGAGGCTGTAGCTGCTGTGGTAGACTGACCCGACCTGGCTGGTGGTCCCATGTGATAGGTGGGAGCCGCATCTACGGAAATGAATGAGCTGGAAACTCCTGTTGACCTTGGTGGCTGGATGGCCGATTACACAGCTTGCAGTCACTACCATAGCCACAGAAGGAGCGTAAATCAGACTGGGTTTGGCAAGGGGCGATTGACAGGGCCAAGAACCTGGCTGAAGCTCTGTAGTAATTAAAGTGTTTCAGCGCAGAGTCAGCCTTCTCACCAAAGAGACAAGAGCCATCAAAAGGCATGACCATGAGCAAAGCTTGGGCTTTCCCCAAGAAGCCAGTGGTTCTCAGCCAGGCAAGGAGTCTCAGTGCTACTGACAATTAAATCGCTCTGCCCAGCAAGTCAGTTGTGTCAAGAACAGATCTGATGGTGAACTTTGCTGCATCTCGCCCATCAGCATTTGCATGAGAGAGCATGGCTCAGGCCTCCTCCAAGACCATGGGCAGCACTTGCATAACCAAATCCCACACAATGTGTTGATATCAACCCAAAAGACATGCAGTGTTCACTGAACGCAGTGCTAGGCTGGCGGAAGAGAAAATCCACCTACCGAAGTATCCAGCTTTTTTGATTCCCTATGTGGTGGATTGATAGGGAATGCACCGGGATTCATCTTGGAAGTGGAGGCTTGGACCGACAAGCTCTTCAGAGTGGTTTGGTGGGTAAGAAAGCTGGGGTCCAGAGGAGCTGGTTGGCAGGCAATTGTCCCATGCATGGGCGCCCCTGTGCAGGGCTTGGAACAGGCTCAAAGGAGGACATCTGTGAGGGCTTCACTTAATTGGAGTAATGGTTCAGAAGGGACGACTCCAGGCTTAAGCACTTCCGTCAAGATGTTCATCTTAACTGTCTCTGTGGGCAAATGAAGGTCCAAGACCTCAGTTGCTATCGACACCACCACTGCGAATGAGGCACACTACTCTGCAGGGACGGTAAGGGAGAAAGTAAGATAGTTTGGTGAGGTGTCCAAACCACTAGAATCCACCAGTTTCTCATACCAGTTGTTCTCCTTGTCATCAGGGGGATGATGGTGACCATAAATGACTTCTCACTCTGCACCTCTCCAGACCTGTGAAAAGAAAAAGGTAGTGGCTTAGACTCGGAAGGCATGGTACCACCTGGCTCAATGTTGGACATAAAGATGGGCCGGGGCCACTGCAAGGGGGGTTGGGGGTGAGAGGTGGTGCCGGGAGGGACGGCACTGGAGCGCGTACACAAGGAAGGTTGCAGCAGCGGCGCTCCAGATCCAAATTGCTTCCAAGGACCCTGACTGACGCCAAAGGCAAACCCGCTGGTAGGGAACAAGTAGTACCTGTGGATCCCAAAGGCACTGCAGAGGGGTCACGCAGCACAAACATGAGGTGCATAGCCTAATAAAATCCCTTGCGTTGCTGTAGGGCTCGCTCCGACTCCGGAAAACTCGAGGAGGCTTGGAGCTCACCCTGGCACAGGCTCTAACGCACAGCGAGGTCTAGAGTACCGACGCACCTGCGCCAGGTCCAATGACCTAGACCGGAGAAGTGAAAGACGAGTGCTATGAGCAGTCACAGGATCTTCTGCTTGACCGGGATCGAGAGCATCGCAGGGTTGTCTGACATCGGGCAGCGAGGAGTTTGAGGGACCATTTCCTTAGCGCTTTAATAATAAGTGTGACTTGTAAAGAGCATGGCTACTTCTTATGATGTGCCCCAGGACTAGGCCACTGACTTCGGAAAAAAGTGTTAACAAATGACTGGGTAGGTGTTAGCCAGATCTTAAGAGCCAAGTTTTCAATATTTTTGCAAAAACAATTTTACGAGTTTAGAGGTTAAAGAGTTCCACATGTTTGGTACAAGCAGGATAAAGCTGCTACCACCGAATCTTGGGACAGAGGCCTGTTTTGTTGCGGCCAATCTAAGGTTTCTATTTGGGAAGTAAGGAGTGATCAAGGACTGTAGGAAGGCAGGGATTTGAGAGGGGAGAGCCTTGTAACAATACCAGAGTATTGAAGGTAATTCTTTGCTTCACAGACAGACGGGGTCGTTTCTTCAGTGCAGTACTGATAAAGGTAGACCTAGGAAGTCTGAGCAATGCCTGGGCTGGCGCGTTCTGGATCAGTTGAAGCCTGTTCAACCGGGACTGGGAAACGCCCAGGTAAAAAACATTGAAGCAGTCTAATCTGGATATATACAGAGCTTGGACTACAGTTTTTTGGGCGTGATTATGGCATTGCAACATAGGCAAACTTAAGGATGATATGTAACAAATCTCAAAAAAAGCTTCAAAGAGTCAAGGAAAAAAACCATTGGTCAAAAATTGATTTGGGATAACACTCTTCGAATCTGTGCTTACTAGCACGGAAAGAAAAGAACTGGCGTCAGCATACAGAGGTGGGGCCTATATAGGTACCGTGCACATCACTTCAGGACAATGCCGAGCCAAACAACGCCACCTACCAACATGCAAGGGTACTGGATGAAAAA
Organism: Triturus cristatus; assembly: GCF_964204655.1. Lineage (NCBI taxonomy): Eukaryota > Metazoa > Chordata > Amphibia > Caudata > Salamandridae > Triturus > Triturus cristatus. Next base: position 125,568,324 of record NC_140593.1, read on the forward strand.
AAACGGATCAAGTATGATGCCTGGGGTTGATTGTAACATGAGGAATCGGTAGCTAGAAGTCCCTATCAGATTTACTGTTCCATCCTAGCGGATGTAAATTCTATAGTTTGTTTATTTATTCATAAAGATTTATATAGCGCGAACAAGACCCAAAAGGGTATCAGAGGGCTTTACATGCAGTGGTAGGTAGGACATAGATGTGAGATCAAGAAACAATCACATATACCAGCGAGGAACAAACATTTAGGAGTGGTATATTAAAAAAATGATGTGCTCAAAAATATGAAAAAAGAAGGCAGCAGTCCAGGCATATATTACAGCAGCTGCACCTTTCCAAAATATTTCCTTATTTTCAACTTTTAAAGAACACAATGGGAAGGGGAGCAACAGAGGAGTGCATGGCGAACGAAGCCTGCACCATTGAACGACAGTAGCCGTCAGGGCAAAGGAGCAGATGAGGGCTTCAGAAATTAAATGAAAAAGAAATAAAGGGGAACCAGGGAAGCAGTGGAATAGCAGCAGTGGCAACAAGTAAAACAGAGAGTGGGGAGATTTGAAAGGGGAAGTATCACACAAGAGAGCCACAAAACCAACGCTCTACGATGGAGTGCTAACAGAAAGAAGTATTGACCTGAATGCAAGCAGTAGAGGAACATAAGTCCCCCAAAAGGGACATAGAGAGGAATAGATGCTCCAAAAGCAGGAAATGGAAAGAATAGGGATGCAATGGGAATAGTGATCACAAACACTGAACTGAGACACACAACAAAGCAATCCAATTAAGAGCAAGGAGCTGACCAAAAGCCAATTATATGTGTATATTTTAATGTATTAGGGAAACAGATCACCAACAACAGATAGCTAAAGGGCTCTGTAGGTGAGATTTAAAACGGGAGAACACAGGCAGTGAGTGGGAGTAAACCCTCTTCATACTTTACAAAAAACAAAACATCAAAACTTAAGATGTACAAGAGAAAATAAACACTGAAGGAAGTGGACAATAATAATTTATCAGTTCAAAATTCAACCTTTTTCCACTAAATCTTGTGTCAAATACAGGTTTACCACAATATTGTTAGAACAATGTTTACACAGCAATTTTTTTGTTACCTACTGTTTTTGTTAGGGACTTGTTTAAATACAATTCTGTATTCTCAGTATCAGTATGGGGCCTGGTTTTGCTATATCTGTAAGACAACATGACCCACATACACATAATTCTGATAAGAAGTGTTCAAGCAAAGTAATACAGCAAATATGAAAGCATTTTGGCTAGATCTTTGGCTTCTATTGATGAACAACACACAACCAAATATCCTCACACTGCCTGCTAGAGACATCAACTCCCGAAAACAGTAGACCTCGCTAGCTCATGGAATCCTCGAATCCATGACCAGAAGGAACCAAATCTGATTGCCAATCAATGGTATAATGAGAGTCATATAAATACATATAACAAACTGCTTTAAGAAAAACGTTAACATAAAAACAGCCCGGCTGTCACATGGCCCCTGGGAACATTGCTGTTTTCTCTAACTTAGCATAAGCAAGCTGCAGCTTGCCTGCTGCTTTGCGCATGGTACTACACAACTTTATTTTTGCAATAATTTCTATGGCTGTTTTAACATGAGAACTCATAGCTGTTTTCACTCTCTGCAAGTTCCTGGGATTTTGTCTGAACAAGGTCGAACAACAATGCCTCTTGTTATTTTGTTCTGGCCAGGCCTTAGCCCTTAGACAACACATACCGAAGCAGCTGTTTGCACAACGTACTTTGGTCTGATTAGCATACACGAACACTTGGAGAGGGACCTTTCCAGAGAGAAGAGCAAGACAGCACCTATGATGTAGATCTACCGTCTATAGGCTGAGGTATGGGGTCTGCTGACAAAGCTCAGAGTTCTTCTAATATATAATACTTCTTCGTATCAAGGGCAGGGAGGTTAGGCTCTATTGTCTTTCCATGATGACATCTGGATTCGTGTTTATGGACTAGCTGCTATGCTGACTGTATTTGTACTATGCATTTTCCTGCTAGTTGCTCGTATATTGCATGTTAGGGCACGTTAGCTAAAATAAATATTTTAAACTGTTTCGTGCCTCTGTCAAATCTTATTGTGGACAAGTACAAGAGTGAGGGCAAAAGGGTGTGTCTTGTTACTGCGATTTCTGACAGATCTGGGAGTGTTGTGTTCTGGGATGTCTAATCATTTGTTTCTTTGTGAGTGAGTACGAGAGCAAGTGAGACACTATAGCTAGTCGGTCCAAGGCTCGTGGGTACTAAGGTGGTAGGATGACTCAGGGGCATATGTATCAAAAACCGTATTTGCGATTCTCAAATAGCGATTTTTTGAGAATCGCTATTTGAGAATTGCAAAACGGGATGTATCTAAAAAAAAAAAATCACACATATTTTGGGAATACTTAATATTCCTTAATTGCGATTAGCAAATTGCAAAATCGCAATTAAGGAATACCTTCCCATTCATTCCTACGGGCCAGGAATGAATGGGAAGTCATTCTCAAATTTCGCAACTTGCTAATCGCAAATTCAGAATAATTTCATAGGTGCAAGGGTGTCATGATGACACCTTGATGCACCCCTTAGAGGAGCATGTGTGCGCATATGGCGCACATACATGCCATAAGGGCATGAATGTGCGCCACATGGCACCTAGAAAAATGACAAAAAGTGCATTTTTGAAAGAATTCGCAAAATACCACCAACTTTAAGTTGGTGGTAATTTGCGATTTCTTAAGGAGAAATAGCACAACTTGGGTGCTTGTTACATAGCATTTAAGGAATCGCAATTTGCGATTCCTTAAATGCTTACGCAAAATTAAGGAATCGCAAAATTAGCGATTCCTTATTTGTGCGATGCGAAAACGGCTCCTACATCGCGTTTTGCGATTTTGTATTCACAAACGCCGTTTTCTTGCGAATTGCAGCGTTTGCGAATACAAAATCGCTTGATACATATGCCCCTCAGTCCCTATACAACAAGGTCATATAATCCTGTGCATAGTTCTGTGCTTGTACATAATCCCTGCAACACAGCCACCTTAATGCTAACTGTAAAGTACTGAGCAGCAATTTAAATTCAACTACAGTCAAAATCTATTATTTAATAATAGACATACCAGGAGAGGGCGGAGCTTGCCTGGCCTCAAGATGGCCGCAACCTAAGCAAGCTCCCAAAGCTGTTGCTACAATCCTGCAGAAATATGTGCAACAGAGAAAATATGAATGGCACGGAGTAGCGCTCGTCAATAGAACCTGAACGAAGCCTCCGTACCCGCTGAGATCCCACATAAACACACCAGCTCAACCTTGTCATGCCGATGGCGGAGCGACCTACCTGAACGAGTTGCTTACCTTCGGTAACAATGTATCTGGTAGAGACATAGTCTAGCCGCAGATTCCTTAACTGAGAATATCCCCAGGTGTCGTACTGGATCCAGAAAACTATCCACAGCAGCACCTCTGCGCGCCGGAGGCGGTGCCGCACGGCTCCGCCCTGACGTCGTCCACGGACTTGACGTCAGCAGAGCCATATATGCCCCCCAACCCCGACGTCAGTTTTCTTCGGAGAAACATTTCAGCGCCGCAACGTGACGCCACCACAAAAAAACTGTTAGAACATGGGAACAGTGTGCGAAAATGATGAAGACATGGAATGATGAAAACACGCTCCATAAAGGAAACTGCCTGGCACTGTATATTGGAAACTAGTAAATGGAAAGAGCAGAGCACCGCACTGAGAAGCAACCCCGTAATAGTGAAGGCCAACCACTGGGAGGTAAATGGAGATGTAAACAACATCATGGCAGACGACAGAAAGTCTGCAAACTTCATGTATAACCGTGAAGGACAACAAGTACAGATCATAGGAGCTAGGACAATTGACCACAAGACGTCACCAGAAAGACGTTGTGTCCCCAAGAAGAGATTCAAAAAATGTGGCAGAGCCAACAGACCTCAAACGAATGGAGCACAGGGGTGGTAAGAGACCCCCAAGGCGATAAAGAAAGGGATGGCGCGGGTGGGAAAAAAACACGGTTAGAACCCACACTGTGCAACCCAGGGCGTAGGGTTGGAAAAAATACATGACACATGAGCATACCGTCCCATTACAAAAATGGGCGGAGTAGAGCTATAAAAGCAGAATGAAGCATTCAGTATGGGAGTGAAGTGAAAGCGAGAGTAGAAAACCCAACCTGAAAAGGTCCTCGCAGAACGGGGAGGACGTTAAGAAATCTGCGGCAAGACTATGTCTATACATTGTTACCGAAGGTAAGTAACTCGTTCATCTGATAGAGACGTCTACCCGCAGATTCCTTAACTTGGAATAGATACCAAAGCCATACCCATAGAGGAGGCGGGTCTGCGACTGAACTCCACCAAGTTCTAGAGAGAACTTGGCCCTCAATAAAGTGTCTAAAATAGTGTCGTCAATCATGTGACGAAGCACAGTGGGCACAGTAATGTCAGCGCAGCTAACTCACAGACCATGATGCTCAGAAGACAGAGGAAAACAATGGAAGGCAGAGGTAAAACAAGCCGACAGGAATAGCACGAAAACCCCTTTTGTGTATAACTGGTTGAGAGAGGGAAAGCCCAAAGAGCCAGAATGTGCGTGTTGGAAAACGAGTTCACAACTTCGAAAAAAGAGATAAACTAAGCCTAGGGCCCGAGGGATCCGCAGGATCCGAGGAGTCGACAGAAAGCAAAAAGCGATTGCCGGTCGGCCAGGCAAAGCACTGGAAAAAACACTGTTGAACCTGCGCCTGCAAAATACAGTGGGCAACAAAGGCAAAAGGCTGACTCCTGCCCAGCAAGTGCCGGTATGGAACAAGAAAACACATACTAAATATGCTGGAGTCGAAAGGAATCTAATGACACCGCCAGAAGTGGAACTGGACTTAGGGTGTGAAAGATCCACCAGATGTAATGTGTCGCCTGTAAGCAAAACCCAGAGAGATGGCAAACGCTATGACAGAACGTGCATACCGGCCCAGTATGTAGAATAGCGGAAGAAGCATTTTTCAAGCTGCATCAGCTAGACACGTGACAACATTGGCAGGCGACCAATCCATGGCCAGAAGGCCGGCAGTAAATTAGAAGACACGCCAAGACATAGGGGGTCTGTTATTTGTATTTGTAATTAAATTTATAAGGCGCACAGCTACCCGCAGGGGGTCTACCGGCGCCAATAGAGTTAATGATTACGCATAGAGGGGTTAGTGAGAGAAGAGCCAGGTTTTGAGGTCTTTGCGGAATTTTAACAGGGATGGTTCATGTTTAAGCACAGTCGGAAGAGAATTCCACAACTTAGGCGCAACACAGGAGAAGGAGCGTCCGCCCATTCTCGTCAGTTTAAAACGTGGGATCCGGAAGTTGCCTTGAGTGGATGACCTGAGAGGGCGGGAAGGGGAGTATTGATGGACCAGGGCCCTCAGGTAGCCAGGAGCCGAGCCACGTTTGATTTTGTGCAAAAAACAGAGGGCCTTGAATTTAACACGGCTATCGATACGAAGCCAGTAAAGGTCTTTCAGATAGGGGGAGATGGAAGATCGCCACGGGACCTTACAGAGGAGACAGGCAGCAGAATTCTGAACGAGCTGAAGTTTCCTCTGAAGCTCTAGAGTGGCGCCGAGGTACAACACGTTGCCGTAGTCCAGGCGAGAGGTGACTAAAGCCTGGACCACTGAGCGTCTGGTCAAGAGTGGAAGCATCCATAGAATTTTTCGAAGCCACCCTAGGATGGAAAAACAGGTGGCCGCCACTTTAACCACTTCTTGTCGCATGGAAAGTGAGTCATCCAGGATAAAACCAAGATTACGAGCCTGGGAGACTGGGGGGGGGGTAAAGGGCCCATTTCTGATGGCCAATGAGCAGAGCTCCAGAGATGCTTTTGCCTGCCCAGAATGAGCACCTCCGTCTTATCTCCGTTTAGTTTCAGAAGGCTAGCCTGCATCCACTCTGCTACTCGGCTGAGGCCTAATTTAAGAGCAGATGGAGAATTTTCAGCAGCCGAGGAGAGGGAGAAGAGGATCTCAGTATCATCGGCGTATGAGTAAAGGGAAAGACCGGTGTCTTCCACGATGGTAGCTAGGGGTCTCACATAGATATTAAAGAGCATAGGGCTCAGTGAGGACCCCTGCGGGACACCATACGCAGATGATCGAACGGAGGAGGAGGAGCCTGAGGAAACCACCTGGAAAGTGCGTTGATTTAAGAAGGAGGCCAACCAGGCAAGGGCGGAACCTTACACTCCCGACAATCTTAGGGCTTTCAGAAGAATGGAATGTGAGACCGTGTCAAATGCGGCGCTTAAATCTAAAAGAATAAGCGCCGTGGTCTCGCCATGGTCAAGGCGGGAACGTAGATTCTCGGTGACCCCCAAAAGAGTAGTTTCGGTGGAAAAATGAGAGCGAAAACCCGATTGGGACGGATGAAGAAAACCTGAAGTCTCCACGTGAGATGCAAGATTGTAATGTAATTGTAATTGTAATCAGTCTTATATAGCGCGTGGTTACCCTCGGGCATCCCAGCGCTTGTTCAGACACACCCAGGCCAAGACCTAATCACACACATCACCGAGGAAATAAGTGGGACTTCAACAGCTTCCGGAAGCGAAGAGTGCCAGTTTCTGAACGCAACTCCAGCTGAAGATGAATATTAACATGCCTTTCCAGGATTTTTGAAAACAGGGGCAGCAAAGAAATAGGTCGAAAGTTGGAGAGCATCTTAGGGTCAGCACCAGGTTTTTTTTAAGAGTGGCACTACGAGAGCCCTTTTCCATTCCTCCGGAACAGTGGATTCACGCAAAGAGGAGTTCAGAAGTGTTTGAATGATAAGGAGAGCATCAGGGGAAAGCAGGCGGAGAGTGTTCATAGGAATCGGGTCAAGGGGGGAGCCTGAGTTGACCTTCATTAAGCAGGCAGACAGTGTGTTGGGATTTAGCAAAGGCCATTCTGAGATCAGAGGTGCTTGAGATTGCAAGCTTAATGAGTCAGAGGTAGAAAGGTTAGAAAGGGGTTTGGAAGGAGGTATAGGGGAGACGCAGGATAAAGCAGTGTAGATGGTTTAGACTTTCGATATGAAAAAGTCGGCAATTTCATTGCATTCTGCGTCCCCTAACGCAGGTGGGGTGGGAACGGTCTTAGAGCCGGCTAACTTTTTGACCATGTAGAAGAGGGCTTTTGGGCGATTGATGGCCTTTTCAATTGACTCAGAGACGAACCGGGCTCTAGCCTTTCGGCAGGCTTGATGGTAGAGCTTAAGTGCTGAGCGGTAGATCAGTCTGTCGTTCAGGGGATAGGTTTTCCTCCAGGATCTCTCTAAATGTTTACATTTAGATTTAGATTCCTTCAGTTCATCTGTGAACCATGGGACCGGAGCATGATGAGGGGTCTGTGGGCTCGAACGCAACGGTAGATGAAGGTTAATATTAGATGTTAGCCAATTTGACACTTCCTGAGCTAGGGAGAGATTGATATCGGGGCAAGAATCCATGAGAGAGGCATTAAAAACTGAAATATTCAGCTTGGACCAGGGTCTATAGTTGTTCTTAAAGCCAGGAAGGGGCGTGCGTCTTGTTGTGTCGGCGGAGAGAGTGAAATGTATGGCAAAATGATCGGACCAGTCATGGGGAAGAGCTGGAGAAGAGCAGTAAAGCAGAATGTTTGAGAGGACAGGATCAAGTAAGTGTCCTGCCTGATGGGTGGTTCCGCTGTTACATAATGTGAGGTTGATGGCCTCACAATTAGAGAGAAACAGTCTGCTGGGTCCGTTCTGTAGGTCCTCTAGGTGGAGATTGAGGTCTCCCACAATGGTAAAATTAGCTGCCTTCATAGCAAGAGGAGCCACCAGCTCAGCAAATGAGGTAAGCCACTGTGTAGGCTGATCAGGGGGACGATAGATTAGAATGCCCGATAGCGTCAGTGGGGGGGGGGGGGGGGGGGGGGGGGGGGGAATGGGGGGGGGGGGGACTGCTAATTTAAACAGGGCGGCTTCGCAATTAGGAAAAGGGACAGCATCCAGAGAGCAGGAATGTAGATCTTTAAAAATAATCGCAATCCCAACAACAACTGGCGAAAGGGCCAATGGCACACAGCAGAGTGTCAAAGTAGGAGCGACACTGTAAGACATCGAAGCATACCGGAAGGCACCTAAGCACATTGTGTGGACGTTGGAACCACACGGAGAAAGGAAAGGCCTCCTGCAGGGCAGCGTGAGCATCTCTGATGCGCACGACATCAAGAGGGCAACGACCCAAAAGGCGAACCAGGCAGCTGAGCACCACATAGAGGCGGTGGCACAAAGCAGACCGGGTCAGTGACCACGGACACCGCATGAAGGAAAGAGCAACATCCCTCCCTTGCTCGGGAAGAACCACGGTCCCCTGCAAGCTAGAGGCACAACAGTGGAAACAGTCAGGATCAATGTAAGTGCCACGGACTACAAAAAGCAAGTATTTCGAAGAAATACGCCCCATGAAAAAAAATTCACAGTATGATCTAAGCAGAAGTGTGGAAACACCGCTGCGGGGCAGCAGGGAACGTGGAAAAAAAACGCTGGAGAAGTGGTGAGTAAACAGGCCACATACAGCGGAGATATAAATGGTAAGCTAGTACCTTGGAGGACGAGCCGAATAAGGGCTACATGCCCAAGTTGGTACTATACTTAACATTGCCGCACAGCGGCAGAGATGGTGTGAGCCGTAAAAACAAAGACAGAAGCACTGCAGACAAGCGGGACCACAGGCACCCAAAGTGCGACAGGGCGATGCTAATATTAGGATCACAGGACAAAAGACAGGGAGGAACTCCCTGAAGGATATCCGCGAGGAATACTCCATAGGAGCGTACTAAGGCAAGGCAGTAGCCAAGCACCAGCATATACCCCACATAGGGTAAGTGTCAACCCTGATAAGGGGATCCTCTTGGGCAACACACGCCGTCATAGGATTGAACAGAAGATTAAACCAGCCATACGGCTATAATCCAACAAATCAGAGAAGGCTGAACAGCAAACGGGGAACCTACTATACACGTTTGTGATAGAGGTGTAGGAAAATAAGGCACAGAACAGTGAAAAAGTTATGGCAACCCGGATAAGAGCCGGGAGACTGCTGAATCCCTGTGGGGATCAAAAAGGTCCACAACATTAAACGGTAGATCTCTGAGGGCATACCGAACATTATCTGGGAAACTACTGTCGCGCAGCCATGCATGGCGGCGCAATGCCACAGATCGAGCAAGAGCTCGTCCCACAGAGTCAGTGACATTAAGGGAAGAACGAAGTGAAAAATGCGCCACCTCCCTGCCAACAAGCAGCAACTGAAGCAACTGTGACCGAGTCTCCTCTGGAATAGAAGGGAGAAGGTTCTCGACCAGGTCCCAAAGGGTCGAGGATGAACAGGCGAACACACAGGCAGTATTCAATGTGCGGATACCCGCATTGGTAGAAGCAAAAAGTTGGCGAGCACATGTGTCCAGCCACCTAGAATCCCTAGTGGGAGGTAATAATGGCAAGGCGGATGAAGACTAAGTTAAAGGCTGCCTGAACAACGAGCCCCTGAGCCGTAGGGTGAGCAGACAGGCAGAGTGGATCAACCGGAGCAGGACAGTGCCTACGGGCAATAGCCCAATCAACAGGGTCACCAGAAGAGGGCCTTGCCCATGAGCCACGCAAAATGTCAAATAAAGAGCTGCCAAGTGGCAGCAAAGGCTCCACCTCAATAGACACCATATGGAGCAGATCCAGTAAAGGGATCAGACAGCAGGGGGTCCACAGGAGACTGAAAACCAAGAATAGCAGCCGCCCTGTGAATGGCACGTGCATAAGCAGCCCCAGCTTCAGTTTCCATCCGGCTAGGCGATAAAGAGCCGTCGGTAGGAGACAGCTGAAGACTAAGCCATCCACTGGACAACAGAAGTGGAGGAGCCGGAGACTGAACCGAAGGCCAGGTAACACAAGGCACTTGCACCATGGGCCCCAATCCGGGGAATCCAGAGAAGTGACAACCTCTTGACCAGGTGTTGTTGTTGCCGGCACCGACGTCGATCGACACCGTGTGGAGGTCACAGCGATGTCCGAGGAGTCGGGAGGAGCAGCAACCTCGTGAGGAAGCTTGGACGGTGGCACCGGTTTCGATCGATGCCGGGTTGGAGTCGTCTGGACGTCGACTACCTCCAAAGGGGACTCGAGCTGGATGCTGTCCAACGTCGATCCCACTGCCAAATGTGCCCTTTTGATCAAGCCGGGCGTCGAGCCCGGCACCGCCTCTGACGCCGAGCTGGGTGCCGGCGCCGCCACCGACGTCCGCGCAGGAAGCCGCTCAGGGCTATGCGAAAACTGACAGGGTGGGCTGGACGGGCGACTGGGAGGACCCACTGGGCAGTGACCCATCGGCACCGTATCGTCTCCGGATCCGGAGTCGAGGCACACAGCCAGCGCTGAGGAAGAATCTGCCAGCGAGGACCCAACACGAGTGCCCTCCACTTGTTTGGGACCCTAAGGCGCTCCAGGGAGAGGTGGTGACTCAAAGTACGACTGGAGTGCAATAGAGTAAGCCTCCATTTGGGCACGCGTCGCCCCAACTACGGAAAGTGAGGGTATGGGAGAAGCGACTGCCAGGCGCCCTTACCTGGCATAGAGCAAGAGGAGCGGGCGCCGGCAATACGCGAATGGGAGGAGGACCTCCATGCTTGCAGCTTGTGCTTACCTGCCCTAGAACGACGTGCGCGGGAACGACCTCTGAACGGAGCCCAAACCGGAGGTGGAGAGCGGCGACGCAAAGGTGCTGGACCGGACAGCCGTGCGGCCAGCAGTTTCATATGGCGCTCTATGAGGGACATGGGCTTCATCCTCTGGCAGGCGTCGCACTCTTTGGAGTCGTGATGTATGCAGAGGCACAACATACAGATGAGATGTGGGTCAGTGCCAGACATCTGACGCGCCCAGGCTTCACAAGCCTTAAAACCCGAAGGCATTGCACACTGTTCGAGCGAAAAGGCCTAAAATCCAGGCCAAGGAACTACTGGTCTGCCAGGACCCGCATTGGGACGCGGAAAAGAAGAAAACGGACGTCAGCGTGCCGGGGTGGGTGGGGGGGGGTGGGAAGAGGTAAGGATGGGATCATATATGGCTCCGCTGACTTCACTGACTTCACTTTCGTGGACGACGTCAGGGCGGAGCCGTGCGGCACCGCCCCCGGAGCGCAGAGGTGCTGCTGCGGAAAGTTTTCCGAATCCAGTCTGATGCCTAATTTAAGGAATCTGCGGCTAGACGTCTATCAGATCCCCAGCGCAGTGAGACCTTGATTGCAGCGGGAGTCGGACCGAGGTATGGTTACCGGTTGCGCCTGGACTGCTGCCACCGCCCCTGGTGCTGCCTGGATCTGGCACTCATCTGAGCTCAGTGGCGATGGTGTAGCAGACTACCGCCGCTGCGGGTGCACCAAGGAGGCGCTTACTGGGGCCTACCAGCTGCGGCTGCTGATCCTGCGTCACCGATGCGAGGGGTGTGGCCGCCCTGTTTTCATCTGCCAGACTCTGCTGAATGTACAGATATTTCTCGCCGCACTGAGCGTCCGGTACCTCCCCAGTCTGTTTCTGAATTGCCCCTCCCGGTGCGCTCCAGTCCCCTATACAGATATACAGAACAGTAAAATCGTGGGTGCCTAGTAAAGTATCGATCGTAACGATAGACAAACCTCTGTGGAGCAAAACAATGGATGCAACCATCGAGGAGTGATCACCCGCCTAACAGATGGTGAATCTTATTGGTCAAGCAATACTATTCCCAGTGGTGCCAATTAAGTCGTTAAATATCACCCCCATCCTGCGCATGACTGAAACATTATCACTGCGCACATGGTATAACGATTTAACTCAGGGAATAAAAGATTAACTTGTTAGCATAACAAGCAGGGACACTCCGATAGGATGCCAACACTCATAGTGGGTACAGCTGAAGCACTCAAGGCACATTATTAGCGACAGTATGGGGAAGCCAGATAAAAATCAGCAGAAATTAGAATTTGAGCACCGTAAATCCCCCTGAACAAGAGCGGAAGATACTGAGACGGAAACAGGGGAGCGGGGTGCCTCTGGGACGTAACTGGGAGGTGTCCTACGCCAAATACTAGAAACAATGCAGCAAAGTCTCACCACAATAGATGGCAAGATAGACTCTCTTTCCTATCACATGACTCGCATGTCAGAGCGTCTAGATAAGCACTCCGAGAGACTGGATATGTGAAGAGAAGGGTGTTGGAAGCCTAAGATCAAAAGGCAGAGTCTTAGCTGGGTACCACCATCAAGCATGCGCATGTAGGACCCCAGTCACCTTAAGAATGCACTGGGGTTAGCTACAGTTGGGGATAACCTAGAAAAAAGCTTTTCGTACCTCCAGGTTCGACGCAATTCCTGAACTTCTGAGATCTATCATGTGCATGCACTGAGGATTGCACATGATACACACTATTAACACTGCATCACTGTCTTTTCTGCTATACTCAGTATTCACATTGTGCATGAATATCAGAGGACATAACACAAAGTGGGTATGCTCCTACACAAGTTTCTTTTGAGTCCTGCGCCCAGTCTTATCAGCTTGTACGGGGAAGTGATTTGAGACTACTATAAGGTTTACTGCCAGTACACTTCCCCTGTTTTTCAGCAGCCCTTTCCGTGTGTACATACATACGCACAAGAGTCTACTGAAGCTCAGAAACAAATGGGAAAACTAACAACACTACAGAATAAAGCTGAAGACTTTCAAGCGCGCTCCAGACGCAACAATTTGCGTACAGTGGGACTGACTGAATCCACTGCGACCGGGTATATGGACCTATTTGTGGAGGAGCTACTCACAACCTTGCTGGGCTGAGACACCTTCTCTCCCGTATTTATAGTCACGCACACACATCGCTCCCTGGCGCCCCGCACGCCCACTCATAGCTCAAATTCTAAACTATAGAGACAGGGACGCAGCGCTGCGTCAAGCTAGAGAGCTCCAGACACTTAGCTGCAAGGGTACCGTACTATCTCTTTACCCCAACTTCACCCCACAGGTGCAGGAGGCCCGAAGGCAGTTTACCCCACTGAAACGGAAGCTACAGGAGCTCAGAATCGACCATGCAATGCTATACCCGGCACACCTGAGAGTCATTCTGGATGGCAAATCAAAGATCTACACGGACCCTAAGAATCTACAGCAGGCGCTTAAAGCCTACAATAAGGCTAAATCTAGTAAACATGCGCAGGACACAGACTCAGAAGTCAATCCCGCTTCCAGTGCTTTGGACCAACAAGACAGAGTCAGTCATGGCCAATTTTGTGTATCTAAATAAGTGGTAATTAATGCAGACAGACCACTAGTTATTTCTTTTCAACAGCTATACAGGAATATGATAACAGACACTATGTAGTTTGTTGCATTTTATTTGTGTAAACAATTGACAAGATAATGCGGAGGGGGAGAGCAAAGTACATATATAGTGGGTGGCTTCACATTCAGGATGTATAAAGTGTAATATTTGCATAAATGGTATATAGCGACTGGAGCCAGAGCCCACAAATATGATAAATAATAGGTAGAGGTCGAGGATAAGGAGTAGTTTCTTTTCTGTAACTCCAGTTCTGTAGTAGGGGTATCTCTGTTATAGTCATAATCTAGTGAATAGTCCCGCCCATGTGCGTGGACCCCGGAGCAATAAAAAATAATCTCTAAAGGTGACAAATCATGCAGACCTGCATACACCTTTAAGAGAGAATTTAATTTAAAGACAGATAATGCAGCCTATACCCACAGGCTACACTGTCCAGTACTTCAACTAGAATTCCACCAACATCCACAAACAGCACTGCCTGTCCAGCTTTTCTCCACATAGGAAAAAACCCTGCCTCTACCAGCAAAAGCCTCTGGAATGATAGAGAGGAAGGAATGGACAGACAAGCCCCATAGGCTGCCATTATGTGGCTTAGAACAGGATACTGTGCCTTTAAGAAAACTTTCCAGATTTCCAGAACTTTCCCCAGTATCCTAGAATGCCCAGCAGGTCCCTTCTACTTTCAGTTCTTTTTGAAGGCGTAGCACGCCAGACCTGTAGCATTCTTCACATGAATAAATATCTCTCCACCGGGGAGGAGGGCGGGCGCTTATGACTATAACAGAGATACCCCTACTACAGAACTGGAGTTACAGAAAAGAAACTACTCCTTCTGTAGTAGGGGATCTCTGTGTATAGTCATAATCTAGTGAATAGAATGGCAAGCCCATCCCCCACAACAACAGCGGCGGAGAACGCACACAAGACAATACCACTACTGTGCGAAAAAATTCCGCAGCGAAGCCTGCCCAACCTGAGCATCTGCCCTGGCATCCGAGTCCAGACAGTAATGTGCAGCAAAGGTATGGACCGACTTCCAAGTGGCCGCCTTGCAGATTTCCGCAATAGGAACATTACGCAGCAAAGCCGTCGTGGCAGCTTTGCCCCTGGTGGAATGAGCCTTAGGTTTACCCCCTAAGGTCTTATTAGCCTTTTGATAACACAATTGTATGCAGGACACAATCCACCGAGAAATGGACTGCTTAGAGGTCGCAAGACCGGTCCTGACTGATCCATAATTAACAAACAATTGGTCTGACCTACGAATATCCTTGGTCTTATCCAGATAAAATTTCAACACCCTCCGAACATCCAGGGAATGGAGAGACCTTTCCGCTGGCGAAGAGGGATTCTGAAAGAACGTAGGTAAAGTTATGGTCTGGTTGACATGAAAATCAGAGATAACCTTAGGAAGAAATTTAGGGTGAGTACGCATCACAACCTTAGCAGCATGAAATACAGTATAAGGTTCTTGACAACATAATGCCTGAAGTTCACTCACCCTGCGGGCCGATGTAATGGCCACTAGGAACGCCGCCTTCCAGGATAGGTGCTGCAATGAAGCCTTGTGAATAGGTTCAAAAGGCTCCTTCATCAGTCTGGACAGCACCACATTCAAGTCCCAGGAAGGCGAGGGAAGTCTGACGGGAGGAAACACTTTCTTCAAGCCTTCCAAAAAATCCTTGACCACAGGGATCTGAAAGAAGGAAGTCTGTGAAGGGCATTTCCTGTAAGCAGTCAAAGCAGCCAGATGAACCTTAATGGAATGGAAATTAAGGCCCGACTGCGCCAGATGTAAAAGGTACGGAAGGATGACATCTTCCTTACATGTCGTCGGATCAAAGTTCTTTGACTTACACCAGATACAGAACCTCTTCCACTTGTAGGCATAGGATGTCCTAGTGGAAGGTCGTTTAGACTCCTTCAGTATGTCCATACAATCGTCTGGTAGATTCAGATGGCCATATTGCACTATTTCAGGAGCCATGCCGCCAAACTCAAAGACGAGAGGTTGGGGTGCACCATCCGCCCCCCGAACTTCGTGAGAAGGTCCGGCCTGCACGGCAACCGCATGTGAGGAAGGAGAGACCGGTGAAGTAGGTCCGTGAACCACCACTGCTTGGGCCATTCCGGGGCGATCAGGATCATCCGCGCCCTGGACTGGGACAGCTTGATGAGCACTGCCGGAATCAGGGGAATGGGTGGAAAAGCGTACAGAAAGCTGTTCGACCAATCGATCCATAGCGCATTCCCCAGCGTCCCCCGCTGGTAGTACCTGGATGCGAAGTCTCGGCATTTGCTGTTTTCGGCGGTGGCGAACAGATCTACGTCTGGAGTCCCCCACCTTGCGAAGACTTCTCCTAGTACTTCGTCGTCTTTTATGACCCATTCGTGGTTTTCCTGAATCAGCCTGCTCAAGGCATCCGCCTGAGCATTCTGCACCCCTGGCAGATGCGTGGCCGTAATCGTCAGTCCGCGGGCCAGAAGCCAGTGCCAGATCGCCTGCGCCTCCAGTGACAGAGTGCGCGATCTCGACACCCCCTGCTTGTTGAGGTAATACATCGTGGTTGTATTGTCCGTCTGTATCAGCAGTGAGTTGGTCTGGAAGGACTGAAGGAAGGCCTTCAGTGCCAGGAAGACAGATCTGAGTTCCAGGAAATTGATGTGGTACGTTGATTCCAAAGGTGACCACTTTCCTTGAATCTGCAAGTCCCCGGAATGCGCTTCCCAGCCCTGGAGAGATGCATCCGTCACGACACTCGTCGTGGGAATGTCCTTGTGGAAGGGGACCCCCTTGAGGAGGTTTTCCGCCGAACACCACCACTTCAGAGACTGGAGAGCATGTAGAGACAGTCGTATCTTGTCGTCCCAAGAGCCTGTCCTCTGATCCCACTGATCCTCCAAGCACTCCTGCAGTGGTCTCATGTGTAGCCGTGCGTGAGGAAGATGCAGGAGGCCATCGATCCCAGTAGAGAAGACACCTTCCTCACTGTCGTCGATGGAGCAGTCCTGAGGTCCTGAGCCTTCCGAAGGAGTGATAAACGTTTCTCCTCCGAAGGAGACACTCTTGCAGACCGCGTATTGATGGAAGCTCCCAGGTACTGTATGCACTGGACCGGAGTCGGGACCGATTTGGACATGTTGACGTGTAACCCCAGCTTGTGCAAGAGAGCGCACGTCCACCGGAAGTGATCTTGCGCTTCCGAGAAGGAGGACGCCTTGATCAGCCAATCGTCCAGATACGGGTAGTTCCTTCGCAGATGTGCCGCCACCACCGCCATGCACTTCGAGAAGGTCCTGGGCGCAGACTTTAGCCCGAATGGAAGTACTGTGTATTGATAGTGATTGGCGCCGACTTGGAATCGCAGGAACTTCCTGTGCTTCCGTGCTATGGGCACATGGAAGTACGCATCCTGTAGATCTATGGCACAGAGCCAGTCTCCCCGTTGCAGCTGCGGGTAAATCTGATGCAACGATAGCATGCGAAACTTCTCTCTGCGAATCCATTTGTTTGCCTGTCGCAAATCCAGAATGGGCCTGAACTCGTTCCTGTCCTTCTTGCGAACGAGGAAGAACCGAGAGTACAGACCTCTTCCCCTTTGAGACAGAGGTACCTCTTCTACCGCCTTTTTTCTCAACAAGATGTCTGCCTCCGCCTGGAGCTCTCTCAGCTGGAACTGAGAGCTGACCGGCGGAATCGCTGGAGGCGGGCTGATAAACCGAAGACTGTATCCATTGCAAACAATATTCAGCACCCACTTGTCCTGAGTAATTTTTCTCCACTCTGCCGGAAAAAATTGAATGCTTCCCCCCACTGGAGTGGGTAACGGTTGAGGGGGAAGTAGCCGCTCAGGGCCGAGACCCGGCCCGGCCCTTGGTAGTGGTAGCCGCCTGCTGGCCTCCTCTACCCCTCTGGCGCTTCTGGAAGGGCTTCCGGAACTGCTGCGGTTGGTGCTGCTGCTGTCCCGAACCCTGCCCACGCCCTCTGCCCGTAGACCCGAACCGCCTCTGGAACGGGCGCTTCTTCTTCTCGGCCTTCTCCAACCCGACGGCCGTCAGGGTTTCCGCCTCCGCCTTCATGCGGGCCACCTCATCATCCGCATGTTTTCCAAACAGGGTTTCCCCCGAGAAAGGCAGGTTGGCCACTCTGTGCTGCGCCTCTGGTTTGAGGGACGTCAGACGCAGCCACGAATGCCGCCTCTGGTGGACGCCATGACAGTAGGCGTGGGCGGCCAACAAGGAGACATCCGCCGCCGCGCCGATCACCTGATTCGAAACCAGCATGCCCTCGTGCACTGTTTCTAAGAAGTCCTCCTTCCTGTCCCGGGGCAGCAGGTCCGCATACTGCTGCAGGGACTCCCACAGGGCCCGGTCGTAACGCCCCAACAAAGCCCCTGCACTCGCCGCCTTCATGGTGGTGGCGGCGGTCCCACACACCTTCCTGCCCGCAGAATCCATCCAGCGGCTTTCTTTGTCAGGCGGGACCGTCGATGAAGGAGCGGTCGCATGTTGTTTCCTCGCCGCCGTCACGATGACCGAATCCGGCTCCACCCTCAAAAAGGTAGGGTCCGACTCCGGGGCCCTATACTTTTTCATGAGCCTGGAGGGGGCGACTTTCGTCACCGCGGGAGTGAGGAACAGCTCCAACGCGGGCTCCACCAGTCCTGGTACAAGAGGCAGTAGAGGGCGAGACAGATGTTTCTTATGAAGTGTCTCGAATATCACGGACGTCGTGGGTGTTGGAACCGTCACCGTGATACCCAACTTCGCTGCCCCTCTCAACAGCACCTCTTGGAAAGAGACCAAATCGTCCACCGGAGACACCCTAGTCCCCGGCGAGTCCGACAGCGTCGGGGAAAAATCTCTGGTCGAGGACCGCGTGTGCGACCTGGACCTGTGCCTCCTACGGCGTCGTCCTGAGTCCGACGATGACCGTCCATGGCTCCGTGATCTTCTCCTCCTGAGAGAGCGGGAGCGCGACCTCTTCGGCTTTGGCCTGCCCGCCGGTCTAGCCGGTCCCGGCGACCGCGGACGTCGCGGCTTCGGAGTCCCCTGCGGCGGAGTCGGGTACCTCGGAAGGGAAACCGACCGCGGAGGAACCGCCGGCGGCCCCAACGGAGTGCGTGGTAACGACCGAGGTGGGGGCGGCGGAGGCAGTGGTGCTGGCAGCGGATGTGGAGGCGGTGGTGGCGGCTGTGGTGTTGGCGGTGGTGGTGGAGGCGGAGGCATCCGAGGAGGCGTATATACCACAGAGTACACCGATCCCGATGACTCTCTCTTCCTCAACGTCGATCTTCGCCTCGACGTCGACCTTCGCCTAGACGGCGATCTTCGTCTCGACGGCGATCTTCGTCTCGACGGCGATCTTCGTCTCGACGGCGATCTTCGTCTCGACGGCGATCTTCGTCTCGACGGCGATCGTCTCTTCGACGGCGACCGTCTCTTCGACGGCGACCGTCTCCTCTTCACCGACGGCGAACGGCGATCTCCCCTCGACGGCGAGCGCCGACGCCGTGTCCGATCTCGACGCCGACTGCTGGACGGCGACGTCGATGGCGTCGTCGCAGAAGACGCCGATGTAGTCGACGGCGGCCTGTTCAGGTCCCTCGACGTCGACCGTCGCTTCTCCCCAGAGCCCTGGGGAGACGGCGAACAGATGGTAGTCATCCCCCTCGACGCCGCCGTCGACGCCCTCGACGTCGACGGGGAGTGGGGACGCTTACTGGTCTTCCTGCCTCTGGGGAGCCCCCCAGAGGCCTCAGTATGGGCCAAATCAGCCCCTCCAGACCCACCTGGTGCCTTCAGCCTTCTCTCCTCCAGGACTTGAAGCCTGATCTTCATTCTGTCCCTCAGGGTCCTGGCTGAGAACGAGTGGCAGATTTCACAGTCTTCAGGCACGTGAGACTGGGGAAGGCAACCTATACACACCTCGTGTGGATCTGTTTTAGCCTTTTTTCTACCACACTCCGGGCACTTGTCGAACAAGCCAGGCATATTGACAGTACCAGTCACTAAGCACTTGAAAAAGTGACAAAATTTGACAAAAACTACAATAAACCCTTGAAAAGGGAAGAGCTCAATGCTCCAGGGTCCTGCTAGCAGGAGCCGGAAAAAAGAACTGAAAGTAGAAGGAACCTGCTGGGCATTCTGGGATACTGGGGAAAGTTCTGGAAATCTGGAAAGTTTTCTTAAAGGCACAGTATCCTGTTCTAAGCCACATAATGGCAGCCTATGGGGCTTGTCTGTCCATTCATTCCTCTCTATCATTCCAGAGGATTTTGCTGGTAGAGGCAGGGTTTTTTCCTATGTGGAGAAAAGCTGGACAGGCAGGGCTGTTTGTGGATGTTGGTGGAATTCTAGTTGAAGTACTGGACAGTGTAGCCTGTGGGTATAGGCTGCATTATCTGTCTTTAAATTAAATTCTCTCTTAAAGGTGTATGCAGGTCTGCATGATTTGTCACCTTTAGAGATTATTTTTTATTGCTCCGGGGTCCACGCACATGGGCGGGACTATTCACTAGATTATGACTATACACAGAGATCCCCTACTACAGAAGTTATGTTATTTGACGGTCGTTGTGATAGCAGAGCCCAGAGTAGCTTTTAGGTAATCACCACCTTCATGTAAAATACACATTGTTTTGAGAGGGTTTGTTGTGATATAAAGAAAGGTACCCAAGGGGTGGTGACAATACAGCCATGTCAGATGTAGGGTATTAACATACTGGCAGCAATTCTTTACAAGTAGCCTAGTCGATAGAAGATCTTCGTACTATGTTAGACTCTGGTCAGACGGCGGCACTGATTCTGCTAGATCTCAGTGCCGCCTTTGACACAGTCTCCCATCCGATCCTGCTCCAGAGACTGAGAGAAGCGGGTATAAATGGCACTGCCTTGGGTTGGTTTCGCTCTTTTTTGGTCGAGCGCACGTTCAAGGTTTGTATTCCCCCTTACGAGTCTTCCCCCTCGCCCGATTTCCCAAGGAGTTCCGCAGGGTTCGGCACTCAGTCCGACCCTGTTCAATTTGTACGTGAGACCGTTGACGGAAGTTGCCAATAAATGGGGTCTCACTATGGTATCTTACGCCGATGACACCCAACTAGCTGTGGCTCTTAATTGCTCTACCACGCTGAATTCCTCTAATTTTCAACAAGCTCTTAGAGAGGTGGCAAGTTGGATGACCGACAATCGTCTCCAACTTAACGCCACAAAAACAGAAGTCTTAGTGCTTGGCAAGGAAATCCATCTTTGGGGAGATGACTGGTGGCCTTTAGAGCTCGGCCCAACTCCCACACCAGTCACTCAGGTGAAGAATCTTGGAATTCTGCTTGATGCTAATCTTTCATTCACCCCCTACACAAAGAAAGTTGCGGGCACCTGCTATGGCGTTCTTCAGAGCCTCAGGCCTATCCTTAAATTTTTTGACGCCTCTACCAGGCAACTTATAGTGCAGGCCATGATCCTTTCCAGACTGGATTATGCCAGTGCACTCTTATTGGGCACCAATCAAGCAGAACTCACACGCCTTCAGCGCGTACAAAACGCGGCTGCCCGTTTGCTGTTAGGCTTGCCTAAATTTTGCTCAGTTAGGAGCGCCATTTTAGATCTTCACTGGCTGCCCATTAGGCAGAGGATAAAATTTAAAGTACTGTGTCTGGTTTTTAAGATTCTGAAACTGGCATCCCCTCCTATTCTGTCTAAGACCATCTCCTACTACACACCGGCTAGAACACTTCGTTCAACCGGTAAATTTTTGGCCACAGTCCCTCGCTTTAAAAAAGCCAGAATGGGCGGACGCTCATTTGGTGTCTTGGCGGCCAGCCTTTGGAACACACTGCCGTTCAGTGTTCGATTCATTTCGGACTTGCTTCCCTTTCGGAAAGCGGTCAAAACATTCTTGTTTCCTTTGGTCTAGCGATCTTGGTTAGCTTGTTACATGTGTTGGTTGTGTTGCTTGTCCTTTGTAGCGCCAGGACGCCGCTTGGCTGTGGCATCTGTGCGCCTTATAAATGAAAAATAACATAACATAACAGATGATACAACTTGGGTAGCAACACAGATACTGTAACTTCAGACACACACTATGAACTAGGTAGGGAACATTTCGCAGCATCTAGACAAGGCAGCGCCTCAATACATTTTCTGTCATGCAATGTCAGAGGTCTAAATGACTAACGGAAAATCCGCAAGGTGGTTTTATACTTACGACATCATATACATGTTGCTGTGTTGCAAGAAACGTGCCTGGCACCTCACACTGGGCTGCTATTGCAACGCAGAATGAAAGGCACTTGTATTGCAGCTGAGTTCACAACGCACGCACGGGGGTTTTGGTATGGGTCGCCAAGGCGCAGGCTTACAAATTCACACAATAGATGTTGATCCCAGATATGTAGTAGTTTGCTGCTGGAAAGTCAACCTTTAAATTGGAGACTGAGCTATCCAAATTAGAGCGCAAGACGCAAGGAGTGACGGCGTCCGAGATGTTAGCCAAATCAGGGAAAAGATAGACTAATTTAACGAATTAGCTCAAACTGAAATGACACACTAATGCGCTACCGCATGAGTGTACGGCAAGGGTGAAAGGCCCAGCGAAATGCTAGCCACTTTGACTCTGCCCGAAAGGGGTGGAAATGTGGTGCCATTCCTGGAGGATGTTAACCGAGTACAGATATGCGGCGCATCCCAGTTAGTGGATAGATTTCTAAACTATTGAGCAGGGCTGTATACCTCACAATCCTCATGCACAGAAGAATCAGCCGAAGAAGGCCTGGGGCATATAACAATGAAGTTGCCTACTAACTTTCATAGGGAGCATATAATTGCTCCACTCCACCACAACCGAGATCACTGCAGCATTAAAGGACATGCCCAATCATAAAGCCCCCAGATCGGGTGGCCTAATAGTAGCCTTTTACAAGGCCTATCAGGATCAAGTAATGGCTAAAGAAGGCATAATGCCCCAGACTATGCGAGAAGCCATCCTGATTACTCTACTAAAACCTGGTAAGCCTCCGGAACAATGCTCCTCATACAGGCCACTGTCCTTGCTCAATACAGAAATTAAGTTGCTTGCCAAAATCTTGGCAAACAGACTGGCCACCTTAATTCTAACAGTGGTGGGCCCTGAGCAGTCGGGGTTTGTATCTGGTTGATATCCCACCAATAACTTATACACACTGTTCTGCACCATCACACGTATTGACCCGAACCTACGTGCAGCGGCAGTCTTCCTTGATGCCGAAAAAGCTTTCGACTCTGTCAAGTGGAACTTTTCAATGGCTGTACCCAGGCGAGGGGGGTGGGAGAGGTGTTTATTAAATTGCTCAAAGTACTACACGCGGAGCCGGCAGCGTGGGTTCGCCTGAACGGTCGGTTATCCGAATCAATCATGCTTTTTTGGGGGCTTTTTTCAATTTTTTTCAATTTTTAGTTTTTATTACATTTGAATCACAAATAACTCACAAAAATATGAATACATTTTTTTTTTTTTAAAGCAGCTCACATATACCATAATCAGTTTTGAAAAACAAGACGTCAATACATAATGTAGTGACGGGAGGGGGAGAAACAGATGGCACAATTGCAGGGAATTTAGATTCACGCAGGACAATATGCAATAATGAGCATTATAGACAAATGATCATGAATCACAGGGCAATGGCAACTTATCAAGAACCATTAGGGTGTTAATCAGAAAAGAGTGATAACAATACTGCTTTAACCATCCTGCACGTCTGCAGAGGCTTGCTGAGCCAGGCGATATTGAGCAAATAGACCCCAAAACCTTTTAGGACGATTACAAGGAAGAAACATTTTGTTATAAACATCTTACTGGGTGTTACAGAAAATCATATCCTGCTCCCATTCTGCTATAGTAGGTACAGGACCCCTCATCCACCGCATCGCCAGTCGACGCTTAGCTAGCAGGAGGCCCATTGCCACCAGTTTTCGTGCATTTTTTCGGATACGTTTAGTGTACCCCAGGAGTGCCAGCAAGGGTTCCGGTGCAAGGGAGAGCCCAATTACATCATTCAAGACCTGAAAGATCCTATCCCAATAAGCATCCACTTGAGGGCATTGCCAGGCCAAATGAAAGAACCCAGCACCCGGCGCATCACAGCGCTCACAGTTATCAGAATCTCGTAGCCCATATTGAAAGAGGCGTAGAGGGGAATAATAAACTCGGTTTAAAAATGTTAAATGTGCCAACCTATGAAGGCCATTAATTGAGATCTTACGAGTAACTTCACAGCAATAGAACCATACTTCATCCGGGATTGGGACACCTATAACCGCCTGCCGAACCTTACTGAGAGTGGAAGTTCTACAGGCTAAGGCCAAGCCATAAAGTCTAGAAATAAGCTTAGCGGGAGTTTGCAAGCGTAAAAAAGTAGTCAAGGGTGGGATGTCCATTGGCTCGAGGAGTTCATCCCCTAGGACTGCTCGCATTGCGTGCCAGGTTCTAAAAAAAATGGACTTTCGTTCGCGCAGAGTGCGAATTGTCATCACCAGCCACTTCTTCCCATGAGCTCACTCGTCCGTGTTTAAATAGATCCCCAATTAAAGTTAATTGCAGTTTATTTAGGGAGCACAATGTCCCCCTCTCCGAGCTGAGTGCGAACCACTGGCACCACTCCACACACAATCGAGGCAAATATAATTGCGCTCCACTGTGCATTCTAAGAAGTGCATTCCACACATGCACAGTGGAGTTGACAAAGTCAAGTATTCCACAAGGTCTTGTGGGAGCCTGTGTTAAGAAACGAGGCAACGAGTACGGGGCAGCAGTAACCTTTTCTATCTGGAGATGAGGCAGATCATGTGGGCCATGCACCAAACTGTAGGCGTGAGAGGCCTGTGCAACACTATAATAAAGTTTGCGAATCGAGGCCCCCATCCTTGTGCAGGAGCAGGAGTGTATCCAAAGCAACTCTAGAAGATTTATCTGCCCTCGCAAGCTAAGTCATCAAAGAACGAAGTTCTAGGAACAGGTGTGGTGGGAACCACTATAGGTATATTGACAAACAGAAAGAGCAGGTGAGGCAGCACCACCATCTTCATTAATGAGACCCTACTGGCCAGGGACTATGGGAGCCGAATCCATCTATCGATATCATCGCCGAGTTTATCAAACACCCTACCGTAATTTGTCTTAATTACCGCGTCTGTATCTGAGTGCACTTGGATGCTCAGATAACGCACCGGCTCAGTCGTCCATTGCAGTGGGAAGTCGAGCGGGAACTGGGCCGTGGCGGGATTCAAAAGGAATATTATGGACTCGTCCCAGTTGATCTTAAAGCTGGACAGGACCCCGAAGCGCAGCGCCTCACGTATAACAGGAGCTAGATGAACCTCGGGATCGCGGACATATAACAGTGTGTCATCAGCATATGCTGAGGCGATGAGATTGCAGTTAGGAAAACAAAGCCCTCTATGCCCATGATACTCGCGTAACGCCAGCAGCAGAGGTTCAGCGGCCACCGCATACAATAACGGGGATAAAGGGCACCTCTGTCCGGTACCCCTGGAGATTGGAAAAGGAGCTGAGACTGCTTCACCCGTGTGAACGCGGGCCTTTGGCTAATTATATAGCACCCAAATCAACTGTAGAAAGACCTCACCGACTCCCATTCGATGCAGCACCGCATGCATGAATCTCCATTCGATAGAATCGAAGCCCTTTTCGGCGTCCAGAAAGACCGCGTCTGCCTTAACCTCTGACCTAACATGTTGCATGGCACCAAACACCGTATGGAGATTATACGAGAGCGTGCGCCCCGGTACAAAACCAGCTTGCTCGGGACCAATTAGTTGAGGAAGGAGCGGGGACAGACGATTAGCTATTATTTTAGCATAGATTTTGGTGTCTACATTACGTAGCGAGAGCGGGTGATAAGATGGGCACCTATGGGGGTCCTTATCCGGCTGCAGTAAAGTGATAATCAGCGCCTTGAGCATGGAAGGAGGCATTATACCCGCCACGGACATCTCGTGAAATAAAGTTATAAGATGTGGAATCAGAAGATCGCTAAAACCTTTATAAAAGGTTACCGTAAGGCCATCCAGCCCGGGGGCACTGCCCTCCCGCATCGAGCAGAGAGCTAGACGAACCTCTGAGACCTCAATGGGACGCATCAAGAATTTGCGTTGCATTGATCGTGGACCGCACATGACTGTGGCGGCCCGGCGCTCCCCATACCTTCGATTTATTCCGGCGTCCGATTCCTTGACCCGCTAAATAGGCATTGACCTGAAGCGCATCCTTGCGCCAACCCTTCTGCTCCCCCGCTTCGCTACTCCAAGCGAGACCTTTTGGCTCATTTACCTGAGACGTACGGTCCAAACTGAATTGCGACCACTTCGTGGCCTGCCTTCACGTCTACTTTGATTCCTCTTCCACGCCAGCGCTTCATTTCACGCGCCTCAGCACTCCTTGAATAGGCGACCCTGGTCCTGAAGATGATCCTAATTAAATAGGATCGAAACGCCGTCGACCTCTGCCCACCAGCTCCAACTCCCTTGGCGCCTCTTGACCTCTTGGTTCTTTAACATAATGAAAACTATCAATTGAATAACTGAATAACCTTATGTTTGAACCTTTTATCTTGTATAGATATTGTATAAAATTGTCCTGGGCCTTTCGCTGTGGTTTTTCACGTTGTCACTTGCGCCGTCACTTTACTGTCACGAGCACTTTGTACACTTTCCTTTAGGGTTGCCTTGGTATTTATACCTAACAGTGCTTTAACAACTATTTTGTATATTTTTCTGATCTTCTCAAAATACATGACGCCTAAGGGCGCATTAATTGAATTATTTGAAGCCTCTTGTCCTTTGTTCGTTGATTGTAATGTCCTGTACATACAATTATAAGTAGTCTCAATAATCCCTGCTGAGATATTGTTGCATTTGCGCATGGAAGGAGGCATTATACCCGCCACGGACATCTCGTAAAATAAAGTTATAAGATGTGGAATCAGAAGATCGCTAAAACCTTTATAAAAGGTGACCGTAAGGCCATCCAGCCCGGGGGCACTGCCCTCCCGCATCGAGCAGAGAGCTAGACGAACCTCTGAGACCTCAATGGGACGCATCAAGAAGGAGTAGTTTCTTTTCTGTAACTCCAGTTCTGTAGTAGGGGTATCTCTGTTATAGTCATAATCTAGTGAATAGTCCCGCCCATGTGCGTGGACCCCGGAGCAATAAAAAATAATCTCTAAAGGTGACAAATCATGCAGACCTGCATACACCTTTAAGAGAGAATTTAATTTAAAGACAGATAATGCAGCCTATACCCACAGGCTACACTGTCGAGTACTTCAACTAGAATTCCACCAACATCCACAAACAGCACTGCCTGTCCAGCTTTTCTCCACATAGGAAAACCCTGCCTCTACCAGCAAAAGCCTCTGGAATGATAGAGAGGAAGGAGTGGAACGACAAGCCCCATAGGCTGCCATTATGTGGCTTAGAACAGGATACTGTGCCTTTAAGAAAACTTTCCAGATTTCCAGAACTTTCCCCAGTATCCCAGAATGCCCAGCAGGTCCCATTTACTTTCAGTTCTTTTTGAAGGCGTAGCACGCCAGACCTGTAGCATTCTTCATATTTGTAATTTGTAACTGGGTTTTGTATCGCGCCAACTCACCGTCAGGTCTCAAAGCGCTACTGACCAAGTACAGCAACAAAGATGAAATAAGAATATAGAGGTGTCTGATCTAGTAACCGACTATTGAGATGGGAATGCGTCTTTAAAGAGTAAGGTTTTCAAGGACTTCCTAAAGTGGAGAAGATTGGGTTCTCTGCGAAGTGCCTCCGGTAGCTTATTCCAGAAGGTAGGAGCCTGAACTGAAAAAGATCTGCCTCCTTTTGTTGTTAACTTGAAGCGTGGACAGGATAGCAGAAAAGATCCGGACGATCGCAGGGCGCGCTTAGGTTCGTATATTTCGAGCCTTTCTTTTATGTAGGCTGGCGCCTGTCCGTGGATTGCTTTGTGGCAGATACACATACTCTTAAATTCGACTCTCTGCACCATAGGCAGCCAATGTAGCCTATAGAGCAGAGGGGAGGCATGAGTCCTCCTCGGCATTCCAAAAATCAGACGTGCTGCGTCATTTAGGATAATCTGAAGACGGTTGATGGAGTTCTTTGGAAGGCCGAGGTACAACGCATTGCCATAGTCTGTTCTAGACACTATTGTGGCTGAGACAATGGTTCGCAGCATATTCCTCGAGAGCAGGGGGGCGAGTTTACGTAGTTGCCTGATCAGATTGGTGCAGGAACCAACTACAGCGGATACTTGGTTGGCCATCGAGAGTTCCTGATCGATTTTCATCCCAAGACTCTTGACACTAGGGCACGGTTTTGGAGTAGGTCCTAGTTCTTGTGGCCAAAACAAATCATTCCAGGGGGAAGTAGAGGTTGAGATTACGAGGACTTCCGTTTTGTCTGGATTGATTTTCAGCAAATTGGACAACATCCAGTTCACTGTAAATCGTAGTATGTCTTGGGCCATGGACTGAGCCGATGGTGTATTATCGATACTCAGCAACAGCTGAGTATCGTCGGCATAGTTAAAAACTTTACAATTCATGTTTGCCAGGGACTATCAATGGTTGTAGGTAAAGATTAAATAGGAGCGGAGAGAGCGCTGATCCCTGCGGGACTCCACAGGCTAACATGCCCACGTCTGAGACCTGAACTGCCAACTGGATCTTCTGCGTCCTTCTTAAGAAGGCTGTTAACCATTTGAGGGCTTGCTCTCCTATCCCAAACCTAGCCAGTCTGTCCAGGAGCAGTGCATGGCTGACCGTATCAAACGCCGCTGAAAGGTCTAATAATATCAGGGCGCTTGGCTTTTTACTGTCAGCCATGCATCTTAGCTCATCCAGTACCGACAGCATTACTAGTTCTGTGCTATGGTGGGCACGAAAACCAGCTTGCCGCTCCTGGAGAAGGTGGTGAGATTCCAGGAGGGATGACAGGGATTTAAATACGTGCTGTTCTAGTACCTTTGACAGAAATGGCAGCTGGGAGATTGGCCTGTAGTTCTTCAGGCTAGTTGGATCAGCTCCAGGCTTTTTTATCAGGGGTCTGACGCGTGCCTCTTTGAAGGTAGATGGTAATGATCCAGTGGCTAGTGAGGTGTTTAAAAGATCTAAAATCTGGTCTTCTAGAATCGGTATTGCTAGCCGAAGGATGTCGGGCGGGCAGGGATCAGCGGGGGAACCTGATTTGGTGGATACTACAAGTTGTCTCAGAATGGTGGAATCAATTTCGGGGAAGCTGGTAAAGACAGGGATTGAAGAGTTTGAAAGAGGCAGTTGTTCGATGTAGGGGACTGGGTTATCCTTCTTGATATCAGACAAGATGGTCGCTACTTTTTCGAGGAAATATCCTTGAAAGGTATCGCAGTCAATCAAGATATCTGCCTTTTCCTCCTTCTTACTCAGCTCTTTCAGGATTTGGAAGATCTCTCTCTGAAGGTTAGTAGCGTTGTTAATGCGTGTCTCATAATAATCCTTCTTGGCTGATATAATAAGCTTTTTATATAATTGAAACGATGTTCTATATGATTCCCTGTCGGTATCCTTTTTGGATTTCCTCCAGCATCTTTCGAGGTAGCGAAGCTTTCTTTTTTGTTCACGTAGACCTTCGGTGAACCAGGGGGCTCCTTTCTCTGCACCTTTTATTTTTTGTGTCTTTTCAGGAGCTAGCTCATCGATTGATTGCCTAAGGGTGGTTATTATCATATCATACTTTGAGTCTAGGTCAGTACTATCAGAAGGGGTTGTAAAATTCTGTTTGTATTTGGGCAGGGCTTTGGCTAGGGTCTCAGAATTCACTTTTTTCCATTGGCGCACTTTTTTTGTTTTTAACGGTAGTTTGGCCTGGTAGATATTTTGCGGTAAGTCATACGAGATAAGATGGTGATCCGACCAAATACAGGGTGAAATACTTGTGATGACCGCTTTTGGTGTCGAGGACCAAATGAGATCTAAAATATGGCCTTTTATGTGGGTTGGAGTTTCCACAAGTTGTGTCAATCCAAGGGCGGTCATGGTGGTCTGTAATTTCTGGACTGACGGATCTTGATCACTTTTATCCCAGTGGACATTGAAGTCACCAGTTACCAGGATGTTTTTATAACGTGTGCATAGGTCTGATATAATGGGAAAAAAGAGATCATTGAACATGGGGGTACTTTGGGGTGGGCAATATACTGTTAAGATAGTAAGACAGGAGTCTCCACCGGGGAGGAGGGCGGGCGCTTATGACTATAACAGAGATACCCCTGCTACAGAACTGGAGTTACAGAAAAGAAACTACTCCTTCTGTAGTAGGGGATCTCTGTGTATAGTCATAATCTAGCTTAATAGAATGGCAAGCCCATCCCCACACAACAACAGCGGTGGAGATCAACAAGACAAAAACCACTACTGTGCGAACAAATTTCGCAGCGAAGCCTGCCCAACCTGAGCATCTGCCCTGGCATCCGAGTCCAGACAGTAATGCGCAGCAAAGGTATGGACCGACTTCCAAGTGGCTGCCTTGCAGATTTCTGCAATAGGAACATTACGCAGCAAAGCCGTCGTGGCAGCTTTGCCCCTGGTGGAATGAGCCTTAGGCTTACCCCCTAAGGTCTTATTAGCCTTTTGATAACACAATTGTATGCAGGACACAATCCACCGAGAAATGGACTGCTTAGAGGTCGCAAGACCAGTCCTGACTGATCCATAATTAACAAACAATTGGTCAGACCTATGAATATCCTTGGTCTTATCCAGATAAAATTTCAACACCCTCCGAACATCCAGGGAATGGAGAGACCTTTCCGCTGGCGAAGAGGGATTCTGAAAGAACGTAGGTAAAGTTATGGTCTGGTTGACATGAAAGTCAGAGATAACCTTAGGAAGAAATTTAGGGTGAGTACGCATCACAACCTTAGCAGCATGAAATACAGTATAAGGTTCTTGACAACATAATGCCTGAAGTTCACTCACCCTGCGGGCCGATGTAATGGCCACTAGGAACGCCGCCTTCCAGGATAGGCTGCTGCAATGAAGCCTTGTGAATAGGTTCCAAAGGCTCCTTCCTCAGTCTGGACAGCACCACATTCAAGTCCCAGGAAGGCGAGGGAAGTCTGACGGGAGGAAACACTTTCTTCAAGCCTTCCAAAAAATCCTTGACCACAGGGATCTGAAAGAAGGAAGTCTGTGAAGGGCATTTCCTATAAGCAGTCAAAGCAGCCAGATGAACCTTAATGGAATGGAAATTAAGGCCAGACTGCGCCAGATGTAAAAGGTACGGAAGGATTACATCTTCCTTACATGTCGTCGGATCAAAGTTCTTGGACTTACACCAGATACAGAACCTCTTCCACTTGTAAGCATAGGATGTCCTAGTGGAAGGTCGTTTAGACTCCTTCAGTATGTCCATACAATCGTCTGGTAGATTCAGATAGCCACATTGCACTATTTCAGGAGCCATGCCGCCAAACTCAAAGACGAGAGGTTGGGGTGCACCATCCGCCCCCCGAACTTCGTGACAAGGTCCGGCCTGCACAGCAACCGCATGTGAGGAAGGAGAGACCGGTGAAGTAGGTCCGTGAACCACCACTGCCTGGGCCACTCCGGGGTGCCTCCGCCTGGAGCTCTCTCAGCTGGAACCGAGAGCTGACCGGCGGAATCGCTGGAGGCGGGCTGATAAACCGAAGACTGTATCCATTGCAAACAATATTCAGCACCCACTTGTCCGGAGTAATTTTTCTCCACTCTGCCGGAAAAAATTGAATGCTTCCCCCCACTGGAGTGGGTAACGGTTGAGGGGGAAGTAGCCGCTCAGGGCCGAGACCCGGCCGGGCCCTTGGGAGTGGTAGTCGCCTGCTGGCCTCCTCTACCCCTCTGGCGTTTCTGGAAGGGCTTCCGGAACTGCTGCTGTTGGTGCTGCTGCTGTCCCGAACCCTGCCCACACCCTCTGCCCGAAGACCCGAACCGCCTCTGGAACGGGCGCTTCTTCTTCTCGGCCTTCTCCAACCCGACGGCCGTCAGGGTTTCCGCCTCCGCCTTCATGCGGGCCATCTCATCATCCGCATGTTTCCCGAACAGGGTTTCCCCCGAAAAGGGCAGGTTGGCCACTCTGTGCGGCGCCTCTGGTTTGAGAGACGTCAGGCGCAGCCACGAATGCCGCCTCTGGTGGACGCCATGACAGTAGGCGTGGGCGGCCAACAAGGATACATCCGCCGCCGCGCCGATCACCTGATTAGAAACCAGCATGCCTTCGCGCACTGTTTCCAAGAAGTCCTCCTTCCTGTCCCGGGGCAGCAGGTCCGCATACTGCTGCAGGGACTCCCACAGGGCCCGGTCGTACCGGCCCAACAAAGCCCCTGCACTCGCCGCCTTCATGGTGGTGGCGGCGGTCCCACACACCTTCCTGCCCGCAGAATCCACCGCGGGAGTGAGGAACAGCTCCAACGCGGGTTCCACCAGACCTGGTACAAGGGGCAGAACCCCCCAAAAAATTAGGGTGTATGATTACCAGTTTTTTTCTGTTAACCATAATTACAAATCCACACCTTCAAGATACAATTTTGATGTCTGTCCTTTTTTCCTCCCAATATATGAATTGTTTATATGTGTTGTTTTAATTTTTTATTCACATTGAGTATTATGTTTTTCTTAATTTTGTACCTTTAGATAGCATTTACTTTGCATTGTAGTTTTGTGAAATAATCTTGAGTCATACATTTGTGACTTTTTTATCTGACATAATGTGTTTTTTAATATGTTAATAAATGTCAACGGATGTTTTTTACAAAAAAAAGGTGTCTTATATTGACAATTTTCCAACATTTCTGGTGGGGTGTTCACAATTGAGCTTTATGGAGTGTGTTAGTGAGTGAATGAATCTAGGGTACTTGATGCGATACAATTCCTTTATTTCAGCCCAAAGAGAAAAATGTTCTTAACCAAATAGTTAATGGTACTCTGTCTCTTTGGACTTCATT
Source organism: Triturus cristatus (assembly GCF_964204655.1). Classification (NCBI taxonomy): domain Eukaryota; kingdom Metazoa; phylum Chordata; class Amphibia; order Caudata; family Salamandridae; genus Triturus; species Triturus cristatus. The sequence goes on from NC_140593.1 coordinate 125,600,736, forward strand.
GAGCCCCTCTCCTTGTTTTGCAATGACCTCCCTGTGAGCCTCCTCACGAAAGTCAGCCAAAATGGCTTTGAGTTGCTCGAGCAACTCCGGGTCATTACTAAGAGACAAGCAAGCTTCCGGTCGGACAGGCGGGTCTCCAGCAGAGCGACCTCGAATGGGCCGTTAAACACCCGCATGCTTGCTAATGGCGACACCACGTATGAAAACCTTTAACGCCTCCCAAACCGTGGCAAAGGATTCAACCGATTCCACATTAATGTCAAATAACTCAGAGATCGCGTCACGTAACTACTAACGAATTAAAGACTGAGTCCAGTAATGAATAATGGGGAGAGCGCCACAAAAAAGGGGGAGAGGAGGGGAGCGCAGGGGCACCGAAATAGTTAGCGTAATAGGCGAATGGTCTGAAAATGAACAGGCCAAGATTGAGCAGTCCGGAACTTTAGGTAACAAAGTCTGTGAGATGAACCAGTAGGCTATGCGCGTGTGCGTATCATGCTGCGCCGAGTAGTGTGTGTAACCGCCACGTGCACTAGACCGCGACCTCCATACATCAGCTAATTGAAGCTGTAATTCAATATCCATTATAGCCTTCGCTAAGGCGGATAAGAGGCGAGAAGGGACCTTCAAGCGGTCTAGAGATGTGTCCCATATACAATTAAACCCCCCCGCCCCCACACAAAACACCGGCAGGGATTGGCGATTCCTGAGTAGTGAAAAAAGGGACTAATAGAATCCCGGATAGTCATAATTCGGCCCGTAGGATTTCACAATCAAAAATTCCCACTCAGAGCTATAACACCTAGTCACAATATACCGGCCTCCCGGATCTGTTTCATATTGTTCCAACTTGAGGCCCGCTTTGGGGTTGAGCCATTTCAGAACACCTCTAGAGTGAGAAGTAAAGCAAGCCGCATTACAGGTACCAGCTAATCTGCCACCTGTGAGCAATGCGCCCCCAAGCTGTAGGTGCGTCTCCTGAAGTAAGGCTACATCAATTTCTTTACGTTTCAGGAAGGCAATTATTTTCCTCACCTTACGGTGGTCATTTAATCCCCTAACATTCCATGTCATAAAAGTCAGTTGTGTAACCTGGCCTCTACCAGTAGTGAATACCGTCATGCAATCTTATAGTGCACATAGGGTGAGCTCCCTCCAGGGCCCCGCATCCCACCCTGCCCATAATGAATAAAAAGGACATGTGATCTGGAAAAAAAGAAGAATTGAAACCAAAAAGACATTGCCGCCCCACCCAGCACACCCCAACTTTGCAGAGGAGAGTTTCAGCCCTCCCAAACACTACCAACAAACATTCATGACACAAACACATCACAAATACTTCAAAAACCCTTGAGAGAAAGAGAAAAAACGGTGGGTAAAGCAAAAGGAGGGAAGGTTATCCAGCAATACAAACAAAACCCACCGCCACAGCACCGAATTTTAACCATAAAGCTTCATGAAAAGTGACAAGTATCGGTAAGGAAACAACTAATCGACCACTTAGGATATATAATTTAGACACCAATAAGCAACATGGGGTCGTCCCCCGTATATACGCATGCAATTTCATGTCCACCCAGACCAAAGGCAAGAGTGGGGGGGGGGGGGGGGGGGGGGGGGGGGGGGGAGACAACGAAAAAGAAGCTTGCCCAATGCAATCAAACAATACCACAGTCAAAACATCCAGCTCCCTAGCACACCAACCACCATAACATTGTGTATGCATCCCCAAAACGCAGCAATACCACCACAATGAGCATATCAAATCAGCACACCATTAATGATGATGGCACCCTCCCTCAGTGATTGTCGTCAAGTCCTCCATCACCAGTTGCAACAGGGGTGTCATTCTGCCGCTTCCCACGCTTGCCTGCACGTTCCCAATCTTTAAACGCTTTCTGATGCGGACTGGGGGTCAGAGTAGATTCTGGGTTTGCCATCAAACAAGACCTTGAGTCTTGCCGGATGCAGCATAGCATACTCTATGTGCTGCTCACGTAATTTGCGTTTCAGGGGAATAAACTAACGTCTGGCCTCCTGCACTTTCAGGGTGAAGTCCGGGAACAGAGAGAGGGAGGCCCTTTCATAGTGTAAGGAGCCCAGTTCTCTTGCCTTACGCAGCGGAGCATCCCTATCCCGGTAGTTTAAGAGTTTAGCAATAATAGGCCGAGGCGGGGCACCAGGCTGAGGGAGTGGCCCAAGTGAGCGATGCGCCCTCTCCACGACAAAGAGGTGAGAGAAGGTGTCCGCACCCAAGAGAGTCTTGAGCAAGTTTTCTACAAAGGTCTCCCTATTCCCCGTGGCCGTAGACTCTGCCAACCTATGATGCGGAGGTTACCGCGCCGTGACGTGGCCTCAAAATCCTCAGCTCTGTCCTGCAAGGTGGTCAATGCATGCTCGCCACGTTTCTGGGCGCCACCTGAGTCAGACTGTGCCCCGAGCAGCTCGCCCGTCTCTCAGACTCCAAGGAAGGGGGGGCCGCCCAGTGTGCACACCCGTGCAAAGGACGACAGCAGGATCACGCCAGGCAGTGCCCACAGGCAACACACCCCAGCCAGGGGACAGCAAGTTAGGGCACGAAGATGTAGGCCAGCTAAGCCAGGACTTTAGTGTCGCACTCCCCAGAACTCGGGTTCACCGCCGAGGATTCACAGTGGCCCCAGGAGCAGAGATCACGATGCAGGGCCCCATGGCCGGGCCGAACGGCCAGGAGCTGGGCCAGTCCGCTAGGGAGGCCGTACAGAGCTCAGGAGCTCAATTGCGGTGCCGGCCCAGCCACGACTTACCAGGCCTATGACTCTCCATACTGCAGGGCCCTCAAGATCGTCCGTGGCCTCAGACGCCCGCGACAAGGGCACAGGCAGGCAGAGTCTCCGTAGGTCGGGCAGCACCTCCAGCAGCCGCTCCCTGTGTAGAACCCGGCCTCACCCTCTGCAGGGGTGCAGTGCGGCAACCACGGCGCACAGGCACCTCAGCAGATCGCAGTACAGCGCCAGGGGGCATACCATCAAATGCAGCCCCGGCAGAGGCATCCGCCAAGGCCGTCCCTCTGTCCGCAGCAAAGGGAGCAGCACTCGCGTCAGGCACCTCCCCCGGCCGCGCAGCAGGCAGGCCTCACCGCGTCGCAACCACCTACGGTAAGATTATCAGCTCTGCTCCTTAATTCAGCAGCATCAGGCACAGCCCCGGTGTTGCTGGGCTTTCAGGGGCATGGATCCGTCGTCCCCTCAAAGGATAGAGCCGGGTGAAGCGTCACATTCTGCCTAATAGAGACGGTGTGTGGCGGAGCTCTATCACAAGGCGGCCACCTTCAGACCGGGCAAGCTCCGCCCCCCACTCAATCATGATTACCAGAGGCACCAGACAAGGATGCCTGCTCTTTCCGCTTCTATATGCTTTGATGGCGGAACCATTGGCTTGCGCCCTATGAGAATACCATGGGCTTTGCTGAATAACTTTCCCCCACTACAATTTAATATTAACCCGTTACCCAGACGATACGCTAATATACATACGCTACCCAGAACAAAATCTAACGCAGTTACAAGAGGCGGAAAGGTTTGGTCACCACTCAGGCCTCCGTATAAATTGGAGTAAGTCACTCATAATCCCACTCACCATTAATACCTCCCCTCATCAAATGAATTATCCTATAATGTGGACCACAGATCCAACACGTTACCTTCGGGTCCAAATACATACTGATCCCGAGGTGGTTATCCAGGAAAACTATGGCCACGCAGTACAGAGCCTCTCAGAAGCCATTGAGAAATAGATCCGACTGCCACTATTGTTGCTAGGTCATATTGCACTTATGAAAATGATAGTTCTCCAACAGCTTTTTATGCTACTTTGTGAATATACCTATCACCGAAAACACAATTTCGTACTCTTCGCTCCCCAATGCTTAGACTCCGGATCCCGAAATATATTACTGCACAGCACGGCAAATGTACGCATGTTACTGGCTGTATGTTCCTCAGGAGACCCTACACTTGTAAATAGACACACAAAGTGAGCCCAATACTCCTACCGCAATATCTACTGAGCAAGCCGAAAAGACGATATCACTCCATAGACCCTATAGGCTGTAGACCTGCAACAGATCACACTTCATTTCTCTCCGAAACTACCGGTGGAGTCGTGCAACTGGCTCTCACTCCAGAAGGAGAAGGCTTTTATGCAGGCAATGCACGCATTAAATATAAGAAACATGGGGGACTCACAGAGGGGGTTGTCAAGTCTTGGGACCAGTTGCAGACACAAACACCAGCGACAACACTGTTCATAAGGTATGATTACCACTGAGCAAGACAGTCACTGCGTGTGTTACTTGGGGACAGTATGATATAACCGCAAGAATACACCTCACTAACGTACCGTACCTACTGCAAGCCCAGTCTCTGCAGCTAGCAATTTCAACACTATATACACTCACAAGGACAGAAATAAAACTCTTCAATGGCGAAGGCATTGCAGGAGAGGCGAGACAAACTAGGTATAGACATAACGGAGGGGCAATGGTCATACTGCTGCTAAGGTACGAAATCTATCTCGCAGAACGGAAGGCATTGGCTAATACACTTCAAATACCTACACAGAGTGTATTATACTCTGGCTCGATTGTATAAATACGGGCTGCCAGAAGACGATAACTGTATGAGATGCAGGGCAGCAGGTGCAAACTTCATACATCTTGCTCGGGATTGTCCCGGGATCCGCAGGTACTGGACCACTGTGTTCACAACACTGCATGATATGTCTGGGACACCCATGCCCGAAACACCGTTAGTAGCCCTACTGGGATATGTCAAAGATTCATCTAAGGGAACCCACAGATTGATAGCACTTGGTATATTATTGGCAAAAAGTAGATTAGCCATGCGCTGGATGAAGGCCCCCCCCACCCACTTTTACAGAATGGAGCACTGACCTGTACTACTACAACACACAATCAGATAATTACAATGCCCTTAAGCCGGCACACTGCAGACCAAGGCACATTTGGGGACCATACCAGGCACATCTTACACGTAAAGCAAAGGTGGAAGAGGGAACGGAAGGGCACAACAGAATGGGGATTGGATAAACAAGGTCACAATACACAGACACCCAGGGTGAATGAAACTACAAGCAAAATATTATCTTACAGATTGGAGAATACAGGTACTGCATTGAAGATATTAACTCATTGGAAATTAAACCGTCGTACCCAACACAGCATACTGTAATTGTTAAATAAACCTTACTGACATGTACCCGGCCAAGATGCTCTATGAGGTTGTGTATGCATTGTTTTTCTATATTATGATATATTAGTTGGAAACTGTCACACTGGAGAAAAAGGGCTACTGTAATGTTTATATGCACAGAAAACGGAAAAATAAAGTTTTAAAAAAATGGACATACCAGATTTATCTAAAGATAAGCTAAGATTTACTAGGCTATTGTGGTCACCTGTAGAATTGGAAGATGTAGCTGAGGGGAGGACAAATGTCTCCTCAGCCATAACTGCAGAAGCGCCATAACATAAGCAAAAGAAGCAAATGCACAATTCATAGCAGTCAAGCTTTGTATTCACACACTGACCAAACCCCCAGTGTCAAAATGCAATGCCATCAACCAATTTCATTACAAGACCGGAGGCTATCATTATGCAAATACTTTTATTTGCTGCCCAAACATGCAGCCCTTTAAAGAATGTTATTACATCATAAACGAAAGAACATTAGCAACATAACAAGTAGGTAGTCCTGGTTACGATCATCCTCTTTTGTCTGCTGCCCTGACACAGCTAAGTACCTTTTTTACTCTGGTCTTTATTATCCATGATTATTGGTAAAATACTCAATATTTTCAATGTCTTTCGGCTTATATACTGTATAGAGTAATGATGTTATATTGTTTATATTATGATCTGTATATTGTTATCATTTATTACCCTCGACATAACACCATCTGCCAATTTACGGCGGATTTAACCCCCGTTCTCTGACCTCCTTTCGCTCTCTCGCATACACCCACATGGTTGCTTCCATATCAACTTTAGCAGACAATTAAGTTTCCTAAAATTAACACTGTACTTTGGAAACACCTAATTATTCGCCCCTTACGCTTTCAGGCCTTCAAGTTCAATGGGTTATATATATTTAAATTTAAACCTCTCACCATTTTGAGGTTGCCGAATTGCCAACGCACTCTCCCGTGTCTCGTTACTCCTATACATCTCGAGACACGGGAGCGCATTCTCGCTCGGTTGCCAGCATCTCCCTCGCGCTCAGGATGTAAATAACGCGTCTCCTCATACGCCCTCCCCGAGCACGGAATACGCTCCTTCGTTTCGTCTCCTCCTCGCGCGACTTCCTCTTCCGGTCTCACAACTGAAAATAACGAGCCCGTCCTGACAGCTCCTGGTGCCATATTTCTATTTCTGAAACGATCTTCAGACGCGAGGTCTGCTTGTACAATACTGCCATCTAGGGGCATATTTTCAAATGAAAACATCTTTAATTCCAACTGAAGATTACCTTATCTATCGAATAGCTCTAACACTGAATATATATATTTTTTTCATCTCATTTTGGGGAGGCCACCCCCCGACTACCTTAGGGTTTCCTTTAATTAATTAATTACTTACAAAAGATGGATTCAGATGGAAATCCTTCACAAGAAGGCCTGGATAATAACCTTAAGAGGCTTATAGATAAAGAATTTAAATTATCAATTAAGGAAGCAGTGGATGCTGCTCTCCTCAAAAGGAAAAGGCCTCCCCCTCATGACGAGATCTACTTCTCACTCTCAAGAGGATGAATCGCCCTCCACCTCTGGGTCTCAATCTAAGGGAAAAGCTTCCCAGAAAATATAGCATATTTCGCAGGCACCTATCAATGCCAGCAGAGGCGGTAGCTCTCACGCTACAAAAGATTTTGGTGCCCATAGCGACACAATAGATAGACCTCAATTTCTTGAGGCAGAGAGAATGGGTGCCCATAGCGGCATGATAGAAAGCGGTACCCTTTACGGGACAAAAGATTATTTCAAAGATTATTATGACGAAACAACAGAATATGAGGATTTTGATGAGTTTGTATTTGACCCAAGGGATACCCCTGAAAACCTGGATGAGGACTTGGATAAAGCCTCAACATCCTCCCTCACCATTAAAGACCCACGCGGAGAGGAGATGTTTATTCCTACTACCATTCGCCACCCTCGAAGCACTGAATGGTGGCCTATGGACCACGTAGGAAAATATATTTCTAAATGGGTAAGAAAACCTCTTGACATTAATACACGAAATTTGTTGAGAAATGAATGTCCCAGACCCTCAACAGAGGATAAAATATGTACCACACCTAATCTCGACCCAGACCTAATCTCCTTCCTTTTTAAATCGGGAAGAGACCCTAGAAAGGGAATTGAGAGATGCCTGAAACAAGCTCAAGATAAGCTTCTGGACACCATGGGTCCAATATCCAAAATCTTGGATTTGACCGAACAAGCAAGAGCTAATAATACTCCTATCAATTCTGATCTTTTAAGAGGGTGGGCGCAACGCGCAATATGCCTTATCGGCAATGCCAACGCCAACCTAATTACGGAACAAAGAAAAGCAGTTCTCCTCAGAATGAACCCTAAACTGGCCGACCTCTTATAAAGAAGATTTTGGCGACACCAAAGGTTTTTTATTTGGTGACAACTTTGTTAAATCCCTGGGTAAATACGTGGCCACATTCAACGCTTTTAGTAGAGCTCAATCTAATATCCGTAGAGTATTTGGTGGACGTCCACTTTTTGGAAGGGCTGGCAGAAGGGGACTACCTGCCAGCCGCGGATACTACAAGTCCCCATTCTTTCCCCATGAATCAAGAGACAACCGCCCCTACAGAGGATCACGCTCCAATTTCTACCCCCAAAGTGGAAGGGGTTCAAGAGCCCGCGGCGGAAGATCGAACTTCTCAAACCAGTCCTTCCAAGGTAAGTCAAACTTACTTCATCCCTTGTCAAGTAGCAGGAAGACTGAAATATTTTGTCCAAAATTGGTCCCGAATCACCAAAGACCCATGGGTTCTAGAGACCGTGACCGGGTTCAAAATAGACTTCTTTCTAGATTCTTTCCAACAAAGGTTTCCCAAAGAGATTATACTGGACAAAGAAAATTCGAGTTTAATAGAGTCAGAGATCCAACAAATGTTACAAAAAGGAGCAATTTTAAAGATCCCACTTTCAGAAATGTCAAAAAGTTTCCTAAGCACTATTTTCCTTGTGAAAAAGAAGGACAAGGGCTGGCGTCCCGTCATAAACTTAAAATCCTTAAACCAATTCCTAACTTACAGACATTTCAAAATGGAAGGTATCCACCTTCTGAGAGATATCTTACAAGAAAAGGATTTGTTGGTAAAACTGGATCTGAAGGACGCTTATTTTACCATCCCTATGCACGAGGACTTTCGCAAATACCTCAGATTCACCTGGAAAGGAAATCTTTTCGAATTCCAATGTCTTCCCTTCGGTCTTTCTTCCGCCCCTTGGTGTTTCACCAAGGTGCTTCGTCCTGTAGTCAGCCACCTCAGAGAGAGGAATCCGACTAATAATCTATCTGGACGATATCCTCATTATGTCACAAGACAAAACAGAGATTCTGAAACATTTAAAAATAACCATGGATCTCCTTCAAGATCTGGGATTCATTGTAAATTCAGAAAAATCTATTCTGATCCCATCTCAGGAACTAGAATTCCTAGGATTCAATGTGAATACCATCAAGTCAAACCTAATTCTCCCCCACAAGAAAGTGACCAAAATAAAAAAACAAGTTGCTCTAACCCTCTCCAAGGATCATATCCGTTTAAAAGATCTAGCCAGAGTATTAGGACTCCTCTCATCCTCTATCCAAGCTATATCTCCCGGTCCTCTTCACTACAGAGGCCTTCAAAGACTAAAAGCTTTGGGTCTGAGGAAAGGGCTTTGGTACGAGGACTCTCTACCTCTTTCGGAAGACGCAAAGGAGGACCTTCATTGGTGGCTAAAAAATCTCCAATCTTGGAACGGGAAAGCTATTTTCGGCAATGTTCCAGATTTTACTCTAGAATCGGATGCGAGCAATCGCGGTTGGGGTGCTCGCCTAAACAATATAGAGACTGGAGGGAGATGGTCCAGAGAAGAACAATCCCTCCACATAAACTCGTTAGAATTATTAGCAGCGCTGAATGCTCTGATGAGCTTCAAGGAGCAGCTGAAAAACTCAAATACCCTTATCCGTTTAGACAACTTCTCAGCTGTCTCCTATATAAATCGCCTCGGTGGGGCGAGATCGAAGAATCTCTCAGACATTGCCAAACGAATTTGGTATTTCTGTTGGAATCAGAAAATAACATTAAGAGCGGAATTCATTCCAGGTTCAGAAAATTTGAGGGCAGACTGGAACTCTCGATTCCTTTACGACTCGAGCTATTGGAAATTAAACCCCGAGATTTTCTCTTTGATCCAGAAGCTTTGGGGTCCAATTCATTTAGATCTGTTTGCCAGCAGGCTAACCCACCAAGTACAGAGGTTCTTCAGTTGGAGGCCAGACCCACATGCCTCGGGTATAGATTCCTTCGTCCAAGTTTGGAGCGGGATCAGAGCTTACGCCTTTCCCCCCTTTTCAATGATACAGAGACTCTTGTGGAAAGTCAGACTCGAACCGTGCTCTATCATACTGATAACTCCCTTTTGGAAGTCACAGGTTTGGTTTCCAGGAGTATTGGAATTGGCGGTGGATTTCCCTCGTCTAATTCCTTCATCCCCGAACATTCTCTTGGGGCCAGACGGAGAAGAACATCCTTTAGTTCTCGAAGGGAAGATGAACCTTCTTGTTTGGAGGATATCAGGAGTTCAGGAAGATATCCTGACCTTTCGGGAGAAGCTAAAAGTTTACTGGAAGACTCTTGGGCTCCAGGTACCAGGAAAAGATACAAGGGCATTTGGACAAAATGGTCTAGTTGGTGCCTGGAAAGGGATCTGGATCCCGTTCACTGCTCTCTTCAACATATAGCCAATTACCTTGCTTATCTTTTTGACCTAGGTCTCTCCTTTAGAACCATCAATTGTTTTAGATCTGCAATTTCATCTGGTCATTCTCTTATTAACAATCTTGCAATTGGTAGTAACTCTCTTATCAAAAGGGTTATGAAGGGCATCCGTCTAAGAAGACCTCCCAAGGCCAGTTATCAATCCCTTTGGGACGTTAACCTTATATTTAATCTCTTCATCTCATGGCCTTGTAATAGTTCTCTATCCCTTAAAAGATTATCTATGAAACTAGCTACTCTTCTATGCCTGATTTCCTTCAGAAGGGTTTCCGATATTAGAGCACTAGAGGTTTCTAATAGATTTTACTCCTGTGAAGGCGTTCATTTTGATATTTGGAAAAGAACAAAAACTATGTCTGAGTCCATCTTCTACCCTACCTTTCAGGAATGCGAAAAACTATGTGTTGTTAATTGTATGAAATGTTATGAAAACAAAATTTCTCCCTTCAGACCTGCTGGTTCCGACCAACTTCTTTTATCATATGTTAAACCTTTTAAACCTGTCTCGTCAGCTACCCTATCAAGATGGATACGCTCTATCATGCAGGAAGCTGGAGTGGATCTGTCCAGGTTCGGAGCTCACTCTTCCAGAGGCGCTATGGCTAGCAAAGTATTTTGGGGAGGAGGTTCCCTACCCGAAATACTTAAAGCAGCAGATTGGTCTAACGCAAGTACTTTCTCTAAGTTTTACTTGAGAGCAATAGAGCATGTTAGCAGTGTAGCTCTACATGGCTTTAAACATGCATAACGATAGCCTCCGGTCTTGTAATGAAATGACGATTCTCCAATTATTATGCAGAGAGAATCTTGATTTCATTAAAGACATTCAGAGGCTAGCATTATCCCACCCTCCTCTCCCTGAGAGGTTTGGGTTGTTTAATAATTATGCTTTTGGTACTTAAATATTACGTTTTCTTGTTCAAATCTATCTAGGGATTTATTCCCTTGTTACTACTCAATCTCTTTGTTTCCTCTCAGATACCAAAGACAAAGCGGATTTTCTACAGCCTCAAGTTCATGTCGCTGTGTCATTGCAGTCCAAGAGGATGATCGTAACCAGGACTACCTTCTTGTTATGTTGCTAATGTTCTTTCGTTTATGATGTAATAACATTCTTTAAAGGGCTGCATGTTTGGGCAGCAAATAAAAGTATTTGCATAATGCTAGCCTCCGAATGTCTTTAATGAAATCAAGATTCTCTCTGCATAATAATTGGAGAATCGTCATTCCTCATTAATAAAATTGAAAGAACGAGGAAAACTCCACCCAGCAAACAAGCAACATGCTTCTTACACCTTGATGCAATATCCAAAATAAACCACATTCAAAATACTTCCTACAAAACTCTCTGGCATAATTTCAAACCTGAATGACACGGTTTATGAAGAAGGGGTTGGCCCTCCAGCCTGATTGCATGCATGAAAATCTGACACCTTTGCAATCTTGCCTTCAGTATAGTAAATAAAGGCTGTCACCCTTCTCCACTGTAGTGACTAATCTATATCCCGAAAAGGTGTAATGTATAAGATGAAGTGTGCATACATATGGAGGATTCTCTACATCAGTGAATGCTGCTTTCTTTGACAGCTGCACCAATAACGCCTAAGATGCAGAGGTAGGTTCCTCCCATCCAAATACTGAGCGTTCGGGACTGTGTCAGTGCCCAAACCATAGCTACAAGTGTTATATCTTGTACGAAGATCCACCACACCATCTCTCGTTCCCTCACCCTGAGACATGGCCCAAAGGGGTAAAAACCCAGTACACTCCTAAGTAGCAGTAGCCACTCCTTTTCCTCATCCAGCACTTTCTCAACTGTCAGCAAGTCACTGGCAACTAACGTCATTCACTAGATTCTTCTATGTCAGACCGGTAGCTCATTCAGGCAACTGGAAGCATCTGCTTCTAAAGAAAGGCCAGAAAAAAATAAAGAAGTAGACCAGCTTTAAAAATAACACTCCAGGGTGAAAGATAAGTGTGTGGGAGGGAATGTCGCCTGCATACAGGTGATTCCCCTGCCCTGATTGCCGAATTGCATGAGCATCTGGTATCCTGACCTTTATTTTGACGCGGTTGTCACATGAATCTAAGCGTTGACCACTGACCTACAATGGCGTGAAAATGGGGCATGGAGCAAATTAAATGCACGGCATAGCCCCTTTGAATGATTTACAAAACCCATTTGTCAAAAGTGATTGATCTCCATCGATAGAGGACATGATGTACGTTGTCTTCTACCGGCTTAGTATGATCCTGTGAGGCAAAATTAAAGCAGCTTGGCAGCAGCCTCAGAAAGGAAAGAAAACTTAGAGGAGAGCTGTCCCCGCTGGTCTGCTCAGGCTCGGCCACCGGCACAACTTCTGGTCCAAAAGGGCTGAGCCTACGGCTGATGTACAAGTTGGGAGGATGGCACTGTCTGTAAGCTAGGTTCACTGATCTACCATAATGTTGTTGGTACTACTTCATGGAAGACAAAATTACCAAAAGGTCATGCTGTAGATTGACTGTTCTTAAATCACTGAAGCACTGAAACAGCCCTCCACCTAAACACTCCAGGCCATCAAAGTGCATCTCCATAATGGACTCTTGAACATCCCCTGTTCATCGCATCAGGTGTGCCGCCTAATCACTATACTGGTGCCAATTGCTCTGCCAACACAGTCTGTTGTGCCCAACACACACATAACAAATGCTTTACCGCTTCCTGACCAGCATGTATCATTTGAGCCACGAAGGCCTTGTGGTTTTCAAGATGGCCAGCAAGACCTCGCTGACCATGTCCCATATTCCCAGAAGATAGGTTCATTCTAGGATAAGCTAAATGAAAAGAACCTTCTCTGCCAGAGGGCATGAACACGTTTCGAAACTCGATAAATAGGACAGGTCATAAAGGCATTAGGTGCAACTACAGATGTAAACACCGTGCTTTCAGGTTTAGGATTCCTTGTCAGAAAATCAGGATTACCGGGGCGTAGCTTGGGAAGCCATCATAGTGGACGCCTTTTGAAATAGCTCCGCCTAACCAAGCCTATAATCCGGCATCATCCGCAGCTACCACCGTTCAGGCGGACTTGACATCAACCAGACTGGCGATGGGCCCGGTACACTAGAGGCTGATCCTGAAGTGGGGCCGCCCAGGCCCGGCCTTCGCGACTCGTGGCACTCAGTCCTGCTGCTCCAGGGTGCAGGAGGGGCTGCAAGCACATGCACACGGCGCCCGGCCACGACTTTACAAGGTGGCCCCCCTCCTTGCCCAGGTGCAGCGGTAAGACGTAGACCACTCAAGTGGACTGCCTGGCTAGAGCCGGGGTGGCGACGGGGAGAGGCCGTGCGGGCTCGGCGGCATAAACCTCCTAGCGCTGTGAAGAAGTAAATGACCGCTATGGCACAGCACCCCGGTTCACCGCAATCAAACATAGGACATAAACATAATGTAATGTCGTCAACGTTTCGACCCTGTGATCAAGTGTTATTCACTATACATCATGACGGGTCTTCCTCAGGACTATAACGGACCAAAGGGCAGCTTTGCTGGGGGTCGCGTAGCTATTTAGCATGGAGGAGGCTCGTCATTAGCGGAATTAATCAGACAAATCGCTCCACCAACTAAGAACAACCATGCACCACCACCACCACCACCCACAGAATCGAGAAAGATATTAATTTGTAAATCCTTTCCGTGTCCAGCCGGGTGAGGTTTCCTGTGTTGCCCTTTAGTCTGTTTTAGTCCATTAGGAAGACCTGCCATGATGTATAATGAATAATACTTGATCTCAGGGTCTAAATGTCGACAACATTACCTTATGTCCTATGTCAGCTATCCTTGGAATATGTAAAGAAGATTTAAGGATACACTGAACAAAACATTTTTGGGCTATTTTGATTATTTGTGGTTCCAAGGTCACATGTTTGTGTATGTAATCACCGGGAGATTTGTGTTTTTCACTATGTATATGTTAATGTGATGTATTGTTCTTTATGTTCTCTGGACAGCCGTTGAAAGGAGAAATATGAACAGAGACATTTATTCATGTTTTGCTATATGAAAAATAATATATTTAAAACAAGTTAATGGTTGTGTGGTGTCAGTGTTTTTTGGAAATCATTTTTCTTTAAAGATTTGTTTTTTTGAGTAGGAGAAGTTTCACATATGCTTGAGGGATCATTTATAGGCCACCTTCAAGCGACGGCACAGGTCCAGGTCCAACTGGCACTCCCAGGCGCAGGGCGAAGACTCCTGACTACAATGAGAATCTGCAGTGAGCCCAGTAGCATACCTCCAGGCTGCTTATACAGACTTGGATTGGTTGCTCCACGCTTTGAATATTACTTGGCTTGGTGGCTCCCAATAAGTGTTATCTGTGCACCCGAGACACTATGGTTAAGGGAATTGGGACGTTGGAGGACTACAGGCAGGAGACTCCTAGGGCCCCGTTGGGGCCATCCCGACCAAAACAGATACTTCATGTTGGCTGACGTATTTGGGTCGGGTGAGGAGGGGAGGGGGTGTAGAGTTGTATTCAGTTTTGCAAAGTTCAGTTCAGTTTCAGCTCAGGGACAGCTGAACCATAAACCTCGTGCACGCACCTTGAACCCGGAAACCCCCCTGAGGTATAGATGGCTATACCTACCGCTATCACTGAGCTTGGTGGGCTCAATATCATGACATGGAATGTCCGTGGGGTACTAGACAAAATCAAATAGGGAGCAGTTCTAATGCAGGCGAAAAGGTTAGAAGTCAACATACTTCTTATGCAGGAAACACGTATGATGGGAACTAAGGCACTTTGCCTAGCCCACTATGGATTCAATCAAGTTTTTCACTCAGGATTTGTCTGTGGGTCACAGGTTACAGCGATCCTAATACACCGCAGGGGCCCTATACAGCCTCTCAAACATATGGTCCGACACGGGTGAGAGGTATACCATCATCACAGGTACAATACATGGAGAATCCATGACACTTACTAGTTTCTATGCCCCTCCTCCTTTAGGGCAAACCCTTGTAGACAAGACCATACAATTATGGGGAGAACTCCCAGATGGCCTAACCGTCACAGGGGGGCGACTGGAATGACGTTATGGCAACTATTGACCGGTGGCGGGCCCAGGACGCAGTGCAGGGGAAACTAAACTACATGGTTTGGGCTCTACTCTGAGGTGGTCGGTTGCATGGCGTGTCCATCATCCAGCGGAGTCAGGCTTCACCTACCTCTCGGCGGTACACGGGTCACTTTCTAGAATAGACAATCCTTTTATCCCACATGCACATATCCATAGGGTCACAGGAGTGTCTATCCTGCCCTGGGAGTTATCAGATCACTCCCCAGTAACATTAAGGCTACATGAAGGACCCTGTATGTACATTTCCCTTCAGATGGCGCATGGTGCCCTGGCACCTGCGAGACCTGTCCTACCATGCCACCCTCAGACAAACAATCATGGACTACATGGAGTCCAACTCGGACCATGACCATGCTGGATTCTTTGCGCACGACATGGGAAGGGAATATCCCAGACCACACTGATGATGATTGGACTGAGGATCTAGCAAGTCCCTGTGGAGCTGCTATAGCTACTCGGTACCGCCTAATCCAATTTGAATATATGCACAGAGCATACTCGAGATGCGGGGACGAGGAGGCAACCTTCCTGCATACAGTGTGGAGTTGTAGGGCCTAGAACAGGTTTTATCCTGGCGACTCACTCTAGACCACAAATTATTTCTACTACACAGCACTGACTGGATTGGGGGTAGCTGGAATAAGCAAACCCTTCTATTCCTGAGGATCACTCTACCTAAGCGAGACATAGCCCAGCACTGGAAGGAGACTTCACCGCCATCTGCGGGTGGGTGGAAACGTGCCATGGATAAATGCATGTGGATGGAGATAGCGGTGTACAAGGAGTGGGGCTGCCCACAGAAACATAATAAGATCTGTTCTCGCTGGGCCGCTTACAAAAGGCATAGACCTGCCCCCGCACAATCCCTGGAATCCTCCATTACACAAGCCACCCACTCACACAGTTATGAACTCTCCCTAAATTATCGGACATGATCACTCAAAAGAATTTGACAGAGACTCTCTACTGGTAGGAGTGGGGTGTACCGCCTCTGCCTGAGTTGGCTTTCATTGTGTCATATTTCTCCAGGCCTTTGTTGATGTATTACAATCTCGGAACACTTTATGTAATATTCTCTATGTGGATATATGTAATGGGTCCCCTGGGCCAAAATGTACCGGCAAAAATACCAATAAAATTTGTTATTAAAAAAAGAAAATCAGGATTACCTGAGGATGATCTATATGGCCTGGGAACAGATTGACTGACCGGAGGACCAGAGCACACCTATATGAGATTTGATGATTGTAGTAGTGGCTCAGAAGAGGTTGGGCCGGATTGAAAGATCTCAGTTAATAAATCTGCCTTGGTTTCAACACTTGACAACATTAGTAAAACTAGCACTCCTGCTGCCCTTCACACGACTACAGCAATAGAGGCACTTTTTTCCATTGGTTACTGAGGAGCCTAGTCTAGCTCAGTCTCTGGAGACTTATCCTGCCCACTTGCATTCTGTAAATCCAGGAAAAGTTCATCATCAAAATAGTGAAATAGGGGTCAAGCAGATTACCTCATCATCACAGGTCACAAGTCATGGTGAACATTTTAAATACCCTGAATCACAAAATCAGATTCAATTAATGCCTCTAGCCTCCAATAGCGATGGCGTTGAGGCAGAGGCAAAGATCAGATTCTGATTGACTCGCTCCTGTCCCTCAGGCTGAGTGGTCGCTCCCCAGTGTCCCCTCGTGACACTCGGTATCGTTGTGCTGCTTTTGCCCTTGATTTCTGCCTAATTGCATTTACCTGCTGTGTGCCTGCCTGCCGAGTTGCTCTTTTTGTTAATTAATTAATTATACGTGCCGCTTTCACGGTACTCGGTATCGTTGTACCGCTTTTGCCCCTGATTTCCGCCTAATTGCATCTGCCTGCTGTATGCCTGCCTGCCGAGTTGCTCTTTTTGGTATTTAATTAATTATACGTGCCGCTTTCACTTTCACTATATTTGCGCGTTCTGACTAGCGCGACGCTGTGCTCCCCCCTCCGCCTCCATTTTGTTGTTGTTGTGATCCCTGGAGCCCGCCCCGCCTCCCAGCTGAGCCGCCCTCCCACTGACCTGATCAGCGCTGCAGAACCTTAGAGCGCCGTGACTCGCTCCTGTCCCTCAGGCTGAGTGGTCGCTCCCCAGTGTCCCCTCGTGACACTCGGTATCGTTGTGCTGCTTTTGCCCTTGATTTCTGCCTAATTGCATTTACCTGCTGTGTGCCTGCCTGCCGAGTTGCTCTTTTTGTTAATTAATTAATTATACGTGCCGCTTTCACGGTACTCGGTATCGTTGTACCGCTTTTGCCCCTGATTTCCGCCTAATTGCATCTGCCTGCTGTATGCCTGCCTGCCGAGTTGCTCTTTTTGGTATCTAATTAATTATACGTGCCGCTTTCACTTTCACTATATTTGCGCGTTCTGACTAGCGCGACGCTGTGCTCCCCCCTCCGCCTCCATTTTGTTGTTGTTGTGATCCCTGGAGCCCGCCCCGCCTCCCAGCTGAGCCGCCCTCCCACTGACCTGATCAGCGCTGCAGAACCTTAGAGCGCCGTGACTCGCTCCTGTCCCTCAGGCTGAGTGGTCGCTCCCCAGTGTCCCCTCGTGACACTCGGTATCGTTGTGCTGCTTTTGCCCTTGATTTCTGCCTAATTGCATTTACCTGCTGTGTGCCTGCCTGCCGAGTTGCTCTTTTTGTTAATTAATTAATTATACGTGCCGCTTTCACGGTACTCGGTATCGTTGTACCGCTTTTGCCCCTGATTTCCGCCTAATTGCATCTGCCTGCTGTATGCCTGCCTGCCGAGTTGCTCTTTTTGGTATTTAATTAATTATACGTGCCGCTTTCACTTTCACTATATTTGCGCGTTCTGACTAGCGCGACGCTGTGCTCCCCCCTCCGCCTCCATTTTGTTGTTGTTGTGATCCCTGGAGCCCGCCCCGCCTCCCAGCTGAGCCGCCCTCCCACTGACCTGATCAGCGCTGCAGAACCTTAGAGCGCCGTGACTCGCTCCTGTCCCTCAGGCTGAGTGGTCGCTCCCCAGTGTCCCCTCGTGACACTCGGTATCGTTGTGCTGCTTTTGCCCTTGATTTCTGCCTAATTGCATTTACCTGCTGTGTGCCTGCCTGCCGAGTTGCTCTTTTTGTTAATTAATTAATTATACGTGCCGCTTTCACGGTACTCGGTATCGTTGTACCGCTTTTGCCCCTGATTTCCGCCTAATTGCATCTGCCTGCTGTATGCCTGCCTGCCGAGTTGCTCTTTTTGGTATTTAATTAATTATACGTGCCGCTTTCACTTTCACTATATTTGCGCGTTCTGACTAGCGCGACGCTGTGCTCCCCCCTCCGCCTCCATTTTGTTGTTGTGATCCCTGGAGCCCGCCCCGCCTCCCAGCTGAGCCGCCCTCCCACTGACCTGATCAGCGCTGCAGAACCTTAGAGCGCCGTGACTCGCTCCTGTCCCTCAGGCTGAGTGGTCGCTCCCCAGTGTCCCCTCGTGACACTCGGTATCGTTGTGCTGCTTTTGCCCTTGATTTCTGCCTAATTGCATTTACCTGCTGTGTGCCTGCCTGCCGAGTTGCTCTTTTTGTTAATTAATTAATTATACGTGCCGCTTTCACGGTACTCGGTATCGTTGTACCGCTTTTGCCCCTGATTTCCTCCTAATTGCATCTGCCTGCTGTATGCCTGCCTGCCGAGTTGCTCTTTTTGGTATCTAATTAATTATACGTGCCGCTTTCACTTTCACTATATTTGCGCGTTCTGACTAGCGCGACGCTGTGCTCCCCCCTCCGCCTCCATTTTGTTGTTGTTGTGATCCCTGGAGCCCGCCCCGCCTCCCAGCTGTGCCGCCCTCCCACTGACCTGATCAGCGCTGCAGAACCTTAGAGCGCCGTGACTCGCTCCTGTCCCTCAGGCTGAGTGGTCGCTCCCCAGTGTCCCCTCGTGACACTCGGTATCGTTGTGCTGCTTTTGCCCTTGATTTCTGCCTAATTGCATTTACCTGCTGTGTGCCTGCCTGCCGAGTTGCTCTTTTTGTTAATTAATTAATTATACGTGCCGCTTTCACGGTACTCGGTATCGTTGTACCGCTTTTGCCCCTGATTTCCGCCTAATTGCATCTGCCTGCTGTATGCCTGCCTGCCGAGTTGCTCTTTTTGGTATTTAATTAATTATACGTGCCGCTTTCACTTTCACTATATTTGCGCGTTCTGACTAGCGCGACGCTGTGCTCCCCCCTCCGCCTCCATTTTGTTGTTGTTGTGATCCCTGGAGCCCGCCCCGCCTCCCAGCTGAGCCGCCCTCGCCCCTCCCCCACCACTATCCATATATGACAGTAGTTACCGCGCGCAGCGGTCACGCGCAGCGACCGCGCCCAACCCGCGCCGAAGGTGCGCCAAAGGTAAGCCCGTCTACGCCCGTCCGCTCCTGGACCGCGCCCAGCGCCAGACCCCCTGTCCCTCGCGCTGCCCAGCACTCCCGCATTACTTACGATGCCGCCACCCTCCAAGCCCTTAACCCCGGTCGCGCTCCCAACTGCGTCCAAGCCGCTCCTGGACACACCCATGGTCCTTTCTCCTGCTACTCCTGCAAACTCAGCGGCACTTACAACATCTCCGCTACGACTACACCACAGATTCCCGACCCTAACCACCTACAATGCATCCTTCTCAACACCCGATCGGTGCACAGACACGCCATTGACCTATGGAACCTACTAGACACCTTCTCTCCAGACGTCGCCTTCCTTACGGAAACATGGATGAATGCTTCCTCCGCACCAGACATCACCATTGCCATCCCTGAAGACTATAAGATCACTCGCAAAGACCGTACCAGCCACACAGGAGGAGGAATCGCTATCGTCCATAAGAAATCAATCCGCATCTCAACCAGCTCTGACACCAACCTCGCCAACTCCGAACACCTTCACTTCCAGATCCACATCGACCCCAAAACCACACTCAGAGGCACTCTCCTCTACAGACCACCAGGACCCCGCGCAAAATTCAGTGAAGACCTCACGGACTTCATCTCTCCACACGCGCTCCCCTTTAAAGACTATATTCTTCTGGGAGACCTCAACTTTCACCTCGAAAAGATAAACGACCACAACACCGCCACCCTCGTGGACAACCTCGCCAACCTCGGACTTAAACAACTAGTCACTTCCCCCACCCATATCGCAGGTCACACACTCGACCCCATCTTCACTTCCAGCAATCATGTCTCCTTCAGCCACACTACGGATCTCCTCTGGACTGACCACAGCTGCGTTCACTTCACCTACAACAAGCCAAAACCCATCAACCACTCCCAACCTACCCTGCAATGAAACTGGAAAAAAATCACCACGGACCAAATCTCCGCATCGCTCCTTCGAAGCTCCCCAGCCCTCTCTTCTAACGCCAACTAAGCCGCCGCCAACCTCACCCTATGGTTATCCAACACCGCCGACACCTTAGCACCACTGAAAAAACGTCAAAGCAAACCTGGCAGCAAGAAGGCCTCATGGTTCAACGATGATCTCAAGAAGTCCAAGAAACTCTGCCGCTCCCTTGAAAAGGCCTGGAAAAAAGACCCCACCACCAGCACCAAGGACACCTTCAAAAGCGCCACCCGCACTCACCACCAACTGATCCGAAAAGCCAAGAAAACAGCATTCAAGGATCGACTTGACAACAACGCCCACAACAGCAAGGAACTTTTCAACATCGTCAAGGAATTTTCCAACCCCTCGGCCAACTCCAATGACATCACCCCCTCTCAAACCCTCTGCGACTCCCTAGCCTCTTTTTTCCACAACAAGATTGCAGACATCCACAACAGCTTTGACAACCAACCCGGAAACCAACCCACCCTACCATCTGCTGACCATCTTCCCCCCGTAAACACCCTTAACGCCTGGAACCCAATCTCCACTGAGGACACCATCCGCCTGATGAATTCCATCCACTCCGGATCCCCCACAGACCCATGCCCTCACCACATCTTCAACAAAGCAGACTCCGTCATTGCACCGCACCTCCGAGACATCATCAACTGCTCCTTCAACTCCGCTACCTTCCCAGAAGACTGGAAACACGCCGAACTCACCGCCCTCCTGAAAAAACCAACAGCGGACCCCACCGAACTCAAAAATTACCGCCCCATCTCGCTTCTTCCATTCCCGGCCAAAGTCATCGAGAAAGCCGTCAACAACCAGCTCGCCGCCTTCCTCGAAGCCAACAAATCCCTCGACCCCTCACAATCTGGCTTCCGAGCAAAACACAGCACTGAGACCGCCCTCATCGCAGCAACAGACGACATTCGAACTCTACTGGACAATGGAGACACAGTCGCCCTCATCCTCCTCGACCTCTCTGCTGCATTCGACACAGTCTGCCACAGCACCCTTCTACAACGCCTCAATAACATCGGAATCCAAGGAAAAGCTCTTGAATGGATCACCTCGTTCCTCACCGGAAGAACCCAGAGAGTCCGCCTTCCTCCATTCAAGTCCGAGGCCTCTGAAGTCATCTGCGGCGTACCTCAAGGATCCTCACTCAGTCCCACCCTCTTCAACGTATACATGAGCCCCCTCGCGGCCATCGCCCGCCAACACAACCTCAACATCATCTCTTACGCGGATGACACTCAAATGATCCTTTCTCTCACCAAGGACCCCAGCACCGCCAAAACTAACCTACACGAAGGAATGAAAGAAGTCGCCGAATGGATGAAACAAAGCCGTCTGAAACTGAACTCAGACAAAACAGAAGTCCTCATCTTAGGTACATCCCCCTCTGCTTGGGACGACTCCTGGTGGCCGGAAGCCCTCGGAAAAGCACCCACCCCGACAGACCACGCACGGAACCTTGGCGTCATCCTGGACTCTTCACTCTCAATGAACAGACAAGTCAGCGCCGTATCCTCTTCCTGCTTCAACATTCTTCGCATGCTCAGAAAAACATTTCGCTGGATCCCCTCCGAAACAAAGAAAACAGTCACCCACGCTCTGGTCACGAGCCGACTGGACTACGGAAACACCCTCTACGCAGGTACCACCGCTAAACTCCAGAAGAAACTCCAAAGAATCCAAAACGCCTCAGCCAGGCTCATACTAGACATCCCACGCAACGAACACATCTCTGGTCACCTTAAAGACCTCCACTGGCTACCCGTCAATAAGAGGATCACTTTCCGACTGCTTACCCACGCACACAAATCACTCTACGACATCGGACCAGATTGCCTCAACTCTCGACTGTCCTTCTACACCCCCTCCCGCCAACTACGCTCTTCCAGCCAAGCCTTCGCCACTGTACCTCGCATCAACAAGACCACCATGGGAGGCAGATCCTTTTCATACCTGGCTGCTAAAACATGGAACTCACTCCCCGCTTACCTTCGCCTCACCCAGAACCACCTAGCGTTCAGAAAGCAGCTTAAAACGTGGATATTTGATAAATAACCCTCCTCCCCTTCCTAAGCGCCTTGAAACCCTCTGGGTATGTAGTGCGCTATACAAATTTTATGACTTGACTTGACATTGCAAATTGACTGGTTACGCTTATGTATTACAACATAGGCCTGGAGAGGGCCAACAATGATTAGGTTTCAGAGATGGTGCTAGAATCGGGTTCGGGCCGATGCTAGAAGAGTTGGCATTGGCACAGAAGGGACTGGCAGAGTGGAATTGTGAACTGGTATCTGAGCTGCCCAGGAATGGGCCCCACTGGTTCATTTGGTGATGAAGGAAGACCCACCGGTAATAGTCCTACTAGTGCCTCTCATGGCCCTTTGGGTATTAAAAGCAGGACAATGAGAGCCAGGAACATTTGAAATAGGAGCAGTATGGTCTTCTTGAAGGCCGCTATTTGCTACAGAATCAATGACCCACGGAATGTGGCAGGTGCCACAACCAGTTAAGGGACTGAGTACAAGTCAGATGGCATTTGAGAAGTATGATTTTTCTAACTACGCTCTTGCACCCTCTCCCATGATTTTGAGTGGTGAGATAGGGTTGGGTCTAACTTGGATTTCTTGTGCTTAGGGAGCATCTTCAACTTTCATATGGCTGCAGTTCCTTGAATAGGATCCAGAATGGTACTGTGACTTGGAGTGGAAGTTCAGTTTCGATCACAACCTCTTCCCATGTTTGGTTATGTAGAGTTTTGCTTACCATTCCTGATTGCCTCAGGGTGTATGAGGAGTATGTAACAAAAGGGCAACCCAAATGGCCACTGGGCCTGGGTAGATAATGGTACAATAAGATAATGTCCCAGTGGAGAGCAATTTGAACTAGATAAACCAGTACAAGAGTTAATCTATTGTATCGAATCAAAGTCCATCACCACCACTGACAGATCTAGGTGGGAAGGGAGAGAGGAATGCCAGCAGGACCAATTTTGGTGGACCAGCCACAACTGCAGATAGTGAGATGTCTCCAAGATCTGAATGACAACTGTCAGAAGTCAAGTGGGATTTCAAATAGATAATCGTGAACTCCAATGATTTAAGGAGTTTGCCAATGTCTGGAGGTGGTCAATGACCGATTGTGGCAAGCCGACTTTCAACAGCCATTCACTGCTTTAGAGGGGAGACTAGTATTCCTGACCTCTGATGAAGATTACCGACCATCATCATCACTTTGGTAAGCACACGAGGGGTGCTGGTGAGGTTGAATTGTATCAAAACAAATTGAAAATGCTGTGGCCTACATTGAACCGCAGATCACTGGACCAAGACTCTACAGAAATGCCCACCCAACCACACCAGGAACTTTAATGTCGACATCAAGCTCTTCAATACATGGCTCGCTAACTGCACCAACCACACCGCTCCCACCAGAAACAAGACCTACAGTCAGCATTTGTAAAGCGCAGCACTGTCACCCCTAAGAGTATATAGGCGCTGATGGTGCCAGGTCTCTATCGATAAGACAAGTCTTGAGTTTCTTTGTGAAGTCCGCCAGGGAGGGTGCTGTTCGGAGGTGATGGGGCAGGTCGTTCCAGGTCTTGTCAGCCATGCAGGAGAAGGAGCGGCCTCTGCTGCGGCTGACAACAGGGAGGGGGGGTGCATGGGCAACTGAGGCAGAGTGCAGTTGACTTGAGTGCAGATGGAATTTCAGATAGTGGTTGATGTTGGATGGTGCTTGGTTGTGAAGGGCTTTGTAGGAGTGTGTGAGGATCTTGAACTGGCATCTCTCATGGATGGGGAGCCAGTGAAGGTTTCTCAGGTGTGAAGGGATTTGGGTCTGTTATGTATGGTCTGGAGCTGGGTGGGGATTCCAGCGTAATAAAAGGACTAATTTTTAAGATGTGTTGCCTTACCCATAAAACCCTGAAATGTAAGGCTCCAACCTACCTACAAAAAGGAAATCAGTTATCACCGAACTAGAGCGTTGAGTTCCACAGACAAAGCCTTTCCCCAAATTCCATGTATTCGTACCTCTACAGAAAAACTACTAAAAACCTGACTGTTTTAGTCAGTTTTGAGCTAGTTTTATACTTCCACAGAAGCGCTGAGATATTCTTTCGCAGATGATTTGTTGCACTACACCAAGAGAGCTTAACATAACATAGGCAGAGAGAATTGCTGTAGTCGAGGCAGCAGTTGATTAGGGCCTGAGTGACGGTGTTCCTGGTGTTTGTGATCTATCTGAAAATTCTTCGGAGCATGCGAAGGTTATAGAAGCAGGAGGAGGTGACTGTTGACTTGTCGTTTCATGGTCTGTTGGCTGTCGGGTAATGCAGAGGATAATGCAAAGGTTGTGAGCATGGTCGGTCGGTGGAGGTCAAAGTTCTGCAGGCCACCAGCTGGGGTCCAATGCGGAGGTGTTCTTCTCGAAGATCAATACCTCTGTTATGTCGGAGTTGAGTTTGAGTCAGTTGTCTCTCATCCATTTGGCAACATTGGTCATGGTGTTGCGGAAGTTGATTTTGGCATTGGAAGGGTCCTCAATGAGCGAGAGGATTAGCTGAGTGTCATCTGCATAGGAGATTATGTTGAGTCAGTGCGGTCTGACCACGGCTGTGAGGGGGGTCATGTAGATGTTTAACAGGGTGGGGCTGACAGATGATTGTTGTGATATGCCGCATATGCTGCCCTTGGGTGCGGAGGAGAAGGGAGGCAGTCGGATGCTCCGTGTGCATCCTCTAATAAAGGAGGTGATCCATTTTATTGTACGCGGATGCTGTAGAGTCTGCCGATGAGGGTGTGGTGGGAGATGGTGTTAAACGCAGCCGAGAGGTCTGCGGTCGAGGAGGGTTCTGATGTCATCTGTTGCAGCAATCAGCACGGTCTCAGTACTGTGGTTGGCACGGAATACCGATTGTGAGGCGTGGAGGAGGTGGTTGTGTTCCAGGTATTCGAGGTTGATGTCCTCCTTGTATTTTAGCAAAACACACAAGATGATGGACGGAATGTTGCACATTGGCAAAACATTCACCCCCAGTCACAGATCTGGGTTTAATCCATCGTTATTTTGCTCACCATGCCACACCAGTTCAGACATGGCCATATGCAAATCAGTCTTGACCCTGGGCCTCATGGGAATAGTACAGCCTGAACTGCCAAGCCATGTCTTCCCTGGACCGGAATCAAGCATCCTAGGACCGGTTTCGGGGTTTCACCCCTCTTCAGCCAGGATAGCTTGACTTCAGGGGCGTAATGAGCACGGGACCCACGTCTGCATGGTGAGCAAAAAAACTATGGATTTAGGCCCAGATCTCTGTACTGGGGTGAATGTATGACATTGTTCTGCATTCTGTCCATCAATTGTTCTTTTTGCATTTGTCACCCCGAGTGGGACGGGTATGCTCAGACGTGGGTCCCGTGCTCTCCATGCCACTGGAATCAAGCTATCCGGGCTGAAGAGGGGTGAAACCCCGAAACCGGTCCGAGGATGCTTGTTTCCAGTCCAGGGAGGACCTGGCCTGGCAGTTCGGGATGGACTGTTCCCATTGGGCACAGGGTCAAGACTGATTTGCATATGGCTGGGTCCAAACTGGAATGGCATAGTGAGCAAAAAAACGATGGATTTAGGACCAGATCTCTGTACTGGGGTGAATGTATGACATTCTTCTGCATTCTGTTAATCAATTGTTCTTTTTGCACTTCTTGTATTTAAGCTGGGTAGGGGACCAGGGAGATCGGTCAATAGTTCTTGAGGTCTCTCAGGCCGGCCAAGGGTTTCTATAGGAGGGGTCTGACACCAGTGTGTTCCCATCTATCAGGGAAGTTTGCTGTAGTGATTAAAGTGTTGAGGATGCTATTGAGTTCTAAGGTTGAAGAGATGGTGGGGACAGGGGTCGGTGGGCGCCCCGGAGTGGATGGACGACATCATGGCTGTGGTGGTCTGAGTGGTGAGTGGAGAACACGTGGTAAGCATTTGGATGGTGTTCACTGGTGGGTTGAGGTAAATGAGGCTGAGAGAAGTGGGTTGGGGATTGAAATTGTTGTAGATGGGGGTGATTTTGCTGTGGAAGCAGTCCAAGAGAGTGTTGCAGTGTTCTTGGGAGGGGTAGTGTTCTCTGTGGCTGTCGCGTTCGTGAATTCCTTGACTATTTTGAAGAGCTCCTCCATTTGGTTGGCAGCGGTATAGATGCAGGTAGTAATGTCTGCTCTATCATGGTGGTACGATAGAAGCACAAATGGTTTTACCATGGGTGCCTCTAAAAGGCAACCCAACCAGAAATGCGCCTTAACCCCGCATTCTTTTACCACTCATGCCTTTACCATGAAATTTCGTGGTATAGGCATGAATGGTAAAGGGGTATGTGTGGCTAAGGTTGCCACTACCGCGCCTCCCCCCGACCACCCCCCACCTGTCCATCTAACTACCCCAATCCCTTCCACTGCCCTAAAACATCTAAAACCTATCAGACCCATCACTAAAAACGACCCCAACTACCCATTCCCCTCCCACTGCCCTAAGCCTAAAACCCTGCACCCTTACACTGCTCCAATGAGCTGTTCCTAAACTACCCCAACCTCTTCCGCTGCCCTAAAACCTACCCCGACCCCCAGCCCTAAAAACTACCGCAACTATGTATTCCCCTCTCACTGCCCTAAGGCCTAAAACCCTATCCTATCCCACCCCTGTGCCATCCCTTAAATTACCCCTTCCACTGCCCTAAATCCTACCCCAACCCGCTCTAAAAACGAAACCAACTACCCGTTCCCCTCCCACTGCTCCGAGACCTAAAACCCTGCACCCCAACTTACCATACCCTGAGATCCCTGCCATGTCCCTTAAACCATTCCAACCACTTCCACTGCCCTAAAACCTACCCCGATCCAAGCTCTAAAAACGACCCCAACTACCCATTCCCCACCCACTGCTCTAAGGCCTAAAACCCTACACTACCCCTCCCCCGCGCTGTCCCTTAAACTACAACAATCCCTTCCACTGCACTAAAACCTACACCGACCCCCCGGCCCTAAAAACGAACCCAACTACTCATTCCCCTCCCACTGCCCTAAGTCCTAACTTACACTACCTGATCCCCCCCCCAAGCTCCCCTGCGCTGTCTCTTAAACTTACCCCAACCCCTTTAACTGCCCTAAAACCAACCCCAACCCCCTCCCAGCCGTAAAAAAACAAAAACAGCCCCACTTACCTCACTACAGCGTCGTCCTCCTGCAGCTAGACTTTGCACTGCCTTAAACACGTATATGCGTGGCAATGGCAAATGCTTGGTTAAGGCAAGCGTGGTAGAGCTTGCGTAGTCGGAACACGTGTGGTTCAGACAGCGGTGTTTCCTGTCTCTCTTTATTATTTAAACATTTGGTATCGCGCACAACCCACTCCAGGAGGAGTATCTTGGAACTGCCTTGAGTCGCAGGTGGTAGTTGCTGAGAGCTGCATATTGAGCAACTCTGTCAGAGGGGTCTTTGGTGGCATGGTATCTCTTCTCAAATCAGTAGCAGCTATGCTTGGTGGTTCTGAATTCTGGGGTGTACCGGCTGGGTTATTTTTAGGGTGTGTTTGTTTTTGCAGGTTTCAACAGGGCTACTCGGTCGGCACATTTGGTGATCTATGCAGAGAAGTTCAGGACGGCCTGGTCAAAGTCTGCTGACATTTTGAGTTGTGTGATGTAGAGGGTCTCTGAACACTTCGTTTCTGTAATTTTGCCCTAGCTGCGGTGGTTGGGGCAGTGGTGCTTGGCAGCGGTGTGCTGGTGGTCAGAAATGGTGAAGCGGACAATGGCTTTGGTCGGTCCAGTTGAGTTCGGTGACATGGGTGAATTTGACTCTCGCTGGAGGTGAAGATTGAGTCAAGGGTGCCTCTTACTGTGGTCTTTGCGTTGATCTGTAGATAGAAGTTGAGGTGTTCCATGAGTGTCATCGGATCTTCGGTGACTGTGTATCAGATGGTTTCCCTGAAGATGATGGAGAAGCCCCCGCTGTGTCTGTTGGTGCGGTCTTGGTGTATCATCTTGTAGCCGCCTGGAGTGGCAGTGGCGATGTTGGTGTTTGAGGAAGGGTTGATCCAAGTTTCGGTGATGAAGGAGACGTCTGAGAAGAGGGTAGTGCCGGTGGTCGATTCCCCTGGCATATTTGCAGAGAGAGTGTGCATTTAGCAAGATGCACTGGAGGAGCACTGGGTTGTTTGTAGTCTCCTGATCTGGAGCGGTGTGGTGCACAAAGCTCGCAGGGGGTCCCGTGTGGCAAGCAAAGTGGCAGTGGCGGTAGGTGGAGGGTCCTTTGGTTGAATGCAGAAGGATGAGACGCAGTTGTTGCGGAGCCCTGGGTCAAGGGCCAGGAGCTACTTGGAGGTGTACCAGTAGAAGGATCTGGGGTCCTGGCACTGGGTACGCGGGCTTGACTTTGGCACGCCAGAAGTACTCCTGGTAGGAGGGTGGGGCTCTCAAGGTGGTGTGAGGGCAGGGAGCGGGAAAATGGCAGGAGGGGGGACAATGGCATGCAAACAACAACACTCAAATTACCAAAAAAAGTGACTAAAGTGCGCCAATGGAAATGGAAATACAATGAAGTACCCAAGAGGGAGCAATGACCAGTAACCACTACAAAACGCTTAACGATTACCAGAAATGCAGTGGGGTGTAGACATGGCAGTCAGGCTGGATGTGTGCTCCTCCTACAGCTGGATCGAACCAGAGGCAGTGGGGCAAGGAACAACGTCCCAGTTTCAGGGAGGCTAGACCGGGTGAGCGGTGCAAAGACAAGAGGTCAAAGGCTACTCAAGAACAACAGATGACCCAGCTGGTACACAAACGACCTCTCGCAGCACTGCCAACAACTTGAAAGAAAATGGAGACTGAGAAAAGCACCAATGAAAGATCCAGATACAAAGCCGCCCTCAACCTCTACCACCAACAACTATAAGACACAAAGAAAAAGGCCCTAACTCTCACACTCAAAGCCAGCTCCAACAACAGCAAAGAACTCTTCACCATCGTAAAGGTATTCTCCTATCCCACAGATGCCATTTACAGCCTAATCGCATCCCAAGCACTCTACACTGACCTCAAACTTCTTCTAAGAGACTTTTTGCCAAGATCTTCAACACATTCGACCCACAGCATACCAATACAAACTCCCATGACCAGCCGGACACCTCCATCGCCAAACAGCAGTTTAAGCAACTGGAAGCCCCCCCTTGAACGAAGAAACAGCTGTGCTGATGAATACCATCCACTCAGGAGCCCCCCTCAGACCCATGCCTCCACTTCATCTCCCCGTGCTTACCCCCATCATCAAAGCCTCCATAACCACCGCCACCTTCCTGTCTTGCTGGAAAAATGCAGAAGTGAACAACCTATTGAAGAAACTAACAAGGGACGCGAACACCCTCAGCAGCTACAGACCCATCTCATTTCTGGCTTTTCCAGCTAAAGTCATTGAGAAAGCCATCAATACCCAACTCTCAGACGACCAGGAACTCCATCAACTCCTAGACAGCTCTCAATCAGGCCTTTACTCCAACCACGTATTGGCATTCATTGCCACGGCAAGTCGCCAGCTCCGGCACCCCCGCCCTCGACTGAATTCAAATTTCATACCAAGTAAGTCCCACTCCGTCGCGCTCTCTTCAGCCCGCCCGATACCGGCTGCCATTGCCTTTCCACAAGCCCCTTGACTGCCCTTTTTTTCCTCAGCGTCTTTACGCCGGAACTTCGAACCGTGTTGGACCCACTCCGGCTTCTGTGATCCATAGACTTGATATTCATTTCCGGTCACTCTCCCACACGTACATTGAAGCTTTTACTCAGGTAACTCCTGCTCCTTCTTTACCTCACGCTTTCCCGGCTATGTTCCTCCTTGACTTCCTGTCCTCCCCTTGCTTCCCCAGCTCCCCCTGGCATTCCTGCTATAACTGACAAACTGACTACTCGCCAGCCATCACTTAGATGACCGCCACGGCTCTTACCATACCTCGTGGAATTTTACACCACCAGGTAATCCTTATGCACAACGCGCACTTGGCCGTGTTCTCTTCCTGGTAACTCCTACTTCACTGTCAACCACTTGTGATTACACCAAACGTACTCCTCCCCTTCCCCCTTTCCTTCCCTTTCCCCCCCCCCCTTCCTTTTTCCCCCCTCCCCTTCCTTTTCACCATTCTTGTTCGCCACACTCGACATTCTCCCCTTTTCCCCCCCACCACTGACATCCTTCCTTCTCTCCCCCGTACAGCACCGTTCCAAAACAACAACTCGGTCCTGAAGATGATCCTGATCTAAAGGATCGAAACGCCGTCGACCATTTAGCGCCACATACCAGCGCATTGTTTACCATGGTTCCACCAAATTATTGTAAAATTTGTTGAAAGCAATATCTGCACCATCCTTCACTGTATATATTTTTTCACCTTGCGCCTTTCTTGCTGTAACACATTGCCACTTGCGTCGCCACTTGTCTAGTCACTTGCACTTTTAAGCACCAAGTTCAATGTCGGGTTGGTTTTATGCATTTTCTTGCCTACAGTGCTGATACAACTATACTTGATTGTATTTAAAATATATGATGCCATGTGCACTTCCCAAAAATCAATGACCAAGAGTCTTCCTTTTTCTGCTCTGCAATGTTCTTTGACATGCTCAGTCTAAACCGTCTCTCATAATTATACCATTTGTGATATTGTTGTTTATTCTCTCCTTTACTCCAACCACAGCACAGAGACAGCCTTCAGAAGTGCTGCTGGACCTTAGGAGAAACGGCTCCACTCATCCTCCTCGACCTCTCCGCAGCTTTTGATACGTTTGACCACAAGTCACTCATCAAAAAGCGTCAGACCCTCAATTGGATATCCTCATGGACACAACTCAAAGTGTTAGGCTTTTCCCTACACCTCAGAGCCCAAGAAACTCCTCTGCAGAGCCCCTTAAGCATCGTTGCTCAGCCCAACACTCTAAAAGATCTACATGACGCCCCTCACGGACATCGTCAGAGCCCACGGCATCAACATAATATCCTACGCAGATAACACATAGCTCATCCTCTCCCTTACAGAAACAACCAGCACCTCCAAAGAAAACATTGCAAACTGCATAAGCAACCTCACAGCTTGGATAAAAAATTGCCTCTAACTCAACAGACAAAACAAAGTCCTAATTTTCAGAAACAAACATTCCCCCTGGACGTCTCTTGGTGGCCCTCTGAACGTGGCCCCACCCACGCAGACCATGCCAAGAACCTTGGGATCATCCTGAACACCAAAAACTCCATGAGCAGACAGATCAATGCCATCTCCTCATCATGCTTCCACATCCTGTGAATGCTAGGCAAGATTTTCAAGTGGATCCCACTGAACGAAAGACAAACAATTATCCAGGCTCTTTTCACAAGTATACTTGATAACAGAAACACCCGCTACATCGAAATCCCAGCCCATGTCGTACACAGACTCCAAACCACCTAGAACACAACCACCAGACTATTCCTGAATATCCTACAAAATAACATCTATTCACACCAACAATCTCCATTGGTTCCCAGACCAGGAAAGATGAAAGTTCAAGCTACTCAACCACGCCTAAAAAGCTCTGCACACCGTTCCAGCAAACTTAAACAATCGCTTCAGCTTCTACCAACCCACCAGACACCTTTGATCTGTGTCCCAGGAAAGAACACATCACCCTCGCATCAAGAAGACCAGAAGCAGAGGACACTCCATCTGAAACTTCACAGCCAAGACCTGGAACAACCTCCGAAAACACCTCAGAAACTCCTCCTCCATCATAGACTTCCAAAGGAACATCAAGGCATGGCTCTTCCAAACGAAACAAGCATGATCTCTTCCTCCCTCCTCAGGCCAACCCTACTTTGCACCTGGATACCCTTCCCGATTAGCCATGCTCTACAAATTCACAAAACATCATGTCTGTAGGATTACAGGACAAGTATATGAAAATACGTATCCTTTAGTTCTGACATCATACAGTCACTCTAGTCCAGCTTTGGTCTTGTCTTAGTAAATTTTAGCACTCATGAGATCTAATCAGTGTAACGCTCTTTCCGCTGGTGTGGAAGGATTAGAAAAGAACGTTGAGAGTGAAACCGTATGGTTAATGTGGAAATCAGAAATGACCTTGGGAAGAATACTCAAATGAGTTCTGAACACTAACCTGTTAGCATGGAAGACCGTGTAAGGCTCTTTGGCACATAGAGACTGAATCTCACTGACTGCGTGCCGAAGTAATAGTTACTAAAAACACAGTTTTTCAAGTAAAGTGTTGTAAGGAGGCCTTATGTATAGGTTCGAAAAGGGGACCCTTGAGTTTCAAAAGAACCATATTCAGTTCCCAAGAAGGACAGGAAGAACGTACATTTGGGAACACCTTCTTCAACCCCTCTAAGAGATCCTTTACACAGGCATTTCAAAGAATAAAATCTGTGTTGGGGCTCTCTGTAAGCAGTAATTGCTGTGAGATGTACCCTAACAGAGGAGACATTCAGCCCAGATTTTGCTACATGGAGGAGATAAGGTAATATTACATCCTCCTGCCCCAGAACTGGATGAAGGTTTTTTTGAACACACCAAATGTAAAATATTTCCCGCTTGAAAGTGTAGGCGTGTCTGGTCGATGGCCTTTTGAACTTCCTAAGATTGTCCACACATTCCTGTGAGAGGCCTAAATGTCCATACTGTTGGAATTCAGCAGCCATACTGTCAAGCTCAGCGAGGGAAGGCTGGGGTGGAAAATCTTCCCTCCGAGCTTGTAGAGGAGGTCTAGTCTGCATGGCATCCTCCTGTGTGGTCATTCTGATAGGTGGAGGAGATCTTGGAAACACCACTGTCGAGGCCATTCTGGAGTCATTAGGATCATTCTGGCCCTGGCTTGGTACAGTTTGTTGACGACTGTCGGAATCAGCGGAATAAGAGGAAATGCGTAAAGAAATGTCCCAGACTAGTTTGGCATTCTCCTTTATTCCTGGTTGATAGTACCTGGATGCAACGTGTGGGCATTTTTTGTCTTTGTAGTCTGCAAACCAGTCTATTTGCGGATGCCCCAGACTCTTGAAAGAGGTCTTGTAGAATGCCGTCGTGCAGAATCCAGTTGTGTGTTTTGACAAAAATGCGGCTGAGAGAGTCCGCTTGTGTGTTCTGGGCTCCTGTAAGGAGAAACACTGAGATTGTTATCTTTCTGATAGCTAGCCAGTTCCAGATGGACTGCACTTCCAGAGAGAATTGGGTGAGAGAGTGTGCCCCCTTGCTTGTTTAGGTAGTGCACTGTAATAATGTTCGTTTGGACCAGGAGAGAGCGGATTAGAATGGATGGAGAAAAGGACTTGAGGGCTAGATGGACCTCCCGCAGAGCCAGAATGTTGATGTGGTATTGTTCCTCCTTGTTAAACCACAGGCCCCGAGTCTGCAGAGAACCCATGTGAGCATCTCTGATGAGTATTTGTGTAGGAGGTTCCTGGTGAAAAGGGACACCTGCCAGTATATTTTGACAGTGAAACCACCATGGTAGTGATTGTCTCACAGCCTGTGATAGGTCCAGCTTGTCGTCCCAATGGTATGAGAACTGATTCCACCGGTCCTGCAGATTCTTTTGCAAAGTTCTCATGAGCAGCCTGGCATTGGAGACAATGAAAATACACAAGGCCATCGATCCCAGATGGCCTAACCACAACTCCCCCATGTTATCCTAAAGACGCTGACCCGGGGTATCACTTCTGCATACTGGCGCCTATGGAATCCTATCAACTTACCTTTGGTGGTTCTGGGCTTCCCCGTCCTACAGATCCTTGGTCTTGGTTAGGTACCATATTCGCATGACATTTTCTTAGTATATGGTTTCCCCACCTCCTCTACCTCCATCCCCCTAAGGCCCCCCCACCTGGGGCCATGAGTTTTACGTACTTACTTGCCTGTTTCTTTGGTATATTTTGTTGTGCGTTTATATCTCCGGGTAGGAGATATACCAAGTAGGTTAGTGTTTGATGGGTAATAAAGAATACTTTATTTGTCTAACACTGGTGCAGTTCTTTCCTGTGTGACTCAGTGACTGAATTGTCTTGTGATTGCATCCACTTTAAACCCTCCTGGATAAGCCTTAGCTGCTCTCTACATCTACCCATTGAGAGCTATGGTTATCAGGGACCTCTTACCATATCACTAAGTGTTGTCTGAACTCGGTGCAGGGTGTATCACCAATAGGTGCACCATATACTTAGCCAGCCTTCTACAGAAGGGAAAAAGCAGTATGTGGACCAATTAATGTGGAGGCCTGTTATATCTCCAAACCGAAACAGCATCATCATTAGTGGCAGTAAGGACGTGCAGGCACCTAGTTAATAAATCAAGGCGTCATTCGCATATAATGGCACTATATGCCAGTCCTCAAACACCCGCACAGCCCACAACCTGGCCCTTTTACGCAACCAAGCGGTAAGAGGTTCCATGCAATCTCAAAAACTAGCAGAGGCAATGGGCATCCCTGTCTAGTGCCTCTGTGTATTTCGATTCTAACCGATATTATCCTGCCATTCTTAACTGACAAACATTTGACTGAGGCACTGCCTCATACATCTGGAAGACAAATGAGCAACTGTCGCTTGACTAATATAGTTTATGCAATCGGATACCTGTGTAATCTAATCTACATTGAGCAAACCCCTCAAATGGTGAAGGCATGGATTATCCAGCATAAAAACAGAACAAAAAGCCAAGTCGAAAACGCTCCATTGGTCTCACACTTTAAAGCCCAAAACCACACAGAAAATGATTTTGTATGCCACGTTATTGACCAACCCACTTTACCATTACACTGAGGCGACCTTTCGCAGATACTGATAATTTGCAAATGTTGCTGATCTACCGCTGTAATACGGGGGACAATGGCCTTAACATACTGGATGAACAGAATAGCATGATGTCCCCCGGAGTGCAGCGGCCCAATGAATTCGGCATTCCAATTGTATGGGCCCAAATGTTATCCCATTGCAATCCTGCCCCTTTCTTACATCACTACCTGTGACAATTTCTGATTTTGTGGTATTTCATTTGTATATATTTTTTTACTGTACATCATTCTGTTAACTGTGTTTTCCATGATGAATTGTTAAAGGCCCGTGTGCTAAAACAGGGGCGGCTCCTCCGCTAAGTCGGAGGAGCGTCGCCCCACTGCTCTCAGAGCAGGAAAAATAAAATGGTAATAAAGTTATTATCATTAAATTTTTCTTAGGTTTGTGCATCTGTTATGGTGAAGCGGGACTGGTGGCACAGGGGGAGGTGTGGTTTGGACACTCAAGTGCGCATGAATGTTTGGCTGGCCGTCTTGAGACAGCCAAACAGTCATGAACACTTTGCATGTACCCCACCAGTCTGTAATGCACAGCCTGGTGGGGAATATGCACAGGCTCCCTGTCCCAGTCTGAGCGCGGAACAACAGTACTCAGACCAATCCCACCACTGCATTGCAGGGTAGTGATTGGCTTAGGAGCATGTGTGCATCCTGGACTCCACGGAGAAGCGGAGGAGAGCCGCAGCCAGCGGAAGTGGTATTTTTTGAGGGTATTTTGTTCCCCCATTGCTTGCCTCTCGACCCCCATTCCCAATCATCAGCTAATGTAAAAATATTAGATTGTAAGCTGACTTTGGTTATTTCGAATGCTCTGTCCTCCTCCTTTCTATCCTTTGAGTTTTAACCCAGGGGCACCATAAATATTACCACTGGTCTGCCATTTTGTTTTTCAGGGTTCCTCTGACCGATAACAGGCCCACCCACCATGTCAGGTGAGTACACCTTTGTGCCATGGCCTCCCCGCCAAACACACGCTGTAGGAGCTTGACTCAGAATATGGTGCATACTTCTTAAAGCGATGCGCCTTGCACTAATCCAGACAACCCTTATGGTGATTTGATTGGTCTTTGATAATTATCGCCAAGGGGTAGCTGTGAAGAGCAGCCTTCAGGCGCATCTTGAAGGAGTGTAAAGCCGCTTGTTTTATCAACTTTAATCAATAGTGCAAGTTAAATAAAAGATGACCAAACAGTGTTTATATAAAAATAAGTATTTATAACACAACACAATCACCAACACATTGGTATTACTCCTACCCGGAGATGTTAACTTAACACTACACAAGAATACTTCAAAATAATCATTTAAGTAGCACAAATATACACTGGTCTGCAGGGAGAGAACAAACAATATATTAACAAAGGGGAATGCGAACAGCAAAGGAGAACAGAACTTGGACCAGAAGACTCAGAGGAACTAGGGAAACAAGGAATCCCCCAAGATAAGTACCCAGGAGGCTGTGTGCAGAGTGGAAACATAGCTGCATGCTCACATTAGAATTTGTTGTGCTTAGAATTACTCACCCCCTTTTTAAAAAATTGGACCGAATTGCTGGCTGTTCTTCTGACGCTCCAGGCGCTCCTGACGCTCCAGACACCACCCCTAGGCCTTAGCCAATCGGCCTAGAAGGGGAGGAGTCAGAGGCGGGTCCAGGCTCAACAGCACGTCGTAGCACGAGAGCAAGCGATTTAGGCTTGTGTTCATTGCGCAGATCGGTGCTGCCAGCGCTCTTTGTTTGTTTTTAAATTCTGTCACATTAGAATTTGTTGTGCTTAGAATTACTCACCCCCTTTGTTAAAAATTGGACCAAATTGCTCGCTGTTCTTCTGACGCTCCAGGCGCTCCTGACGCTCCAGACACCACCCCTAGGCCTTAGCCAATCGGCCGAGAGGGGGAGGAGTCAGAGGTGGGGCCCAGGCACAAATGCGCACTACAACGCGGGAGCGCAGCGGGCACGCCAACGGCGTGCCGAAGACGCGCCAACGGCAAGCCAGGCTGCGCCCATCCGCGCCT
Organism: Triturus cristatus; assembly: GCF_964204655.1. Lineage (NCBI taxonomy): Eukaryota > Metazoa > Chordata > Amphibia > Caudata > Salamandridae > Triturus > Triturus cristatus. The sequence goes on from NC_140593.1 coordinate 125,638,192, forward strand.
GGAACGAGCAAAGGGCCAGACTCCATGGCCCTGCTATTGAGCAGGTAGTAATTTCACACAACTTAAATCCGGCAACCAAGTCACATGCCCGCAATTGTAAATACCCCGCTGAAAAATTGAAATGGATACCGTTGATGCCTAATTGTACTAGAGCCCACTCCATCGTAAAGTTCAAAGCATGTGCTATTGCCGTTTTAGTTTTACTCCCAATCTAGAAGCCAGAATTGTTAATTCGTCTTTCGATCCAAATCCACAAACTCTATATAATAAATCCTTCACCTTAATTAGTATTAATTGTTGCTCGCTGCCGAAATACAAATCTGACATCTGTGATTTATTATTTAATGACCAACCTGACGCAGTTTTCCTTACAGAGACCTGGCTCCATGAGAGCTCAGGCCCAGACATTGCAGCAGCGTTGACCACAAATGATGCCATAGTAAGAAAAGATCGCAATCTAAAACAGGTGGAGGGATAGCGATTATTTTTATGAATATATATTCAAATGCGACTTTGAACATCTTTGCATCCTTAATTGTGAAGCTGCCCTTTTTAAGCTAATTCTCTCTCCCAATTTTACGTTTTGGGGCACACTTGTTTATCGTCCTCCAGATTCCTCCTCAGCCTGGTCTTCAACTTTCGCCGAATGTATAGCCCCATATGCTATAAAAACAGCCAACTTCACCCTTCTAGGAGATATAAACTTACATCTAGAAAACACAGCTTGTAAAAATAGCTCGAATTTTATTTCTGACATGAATCTCCACGTATTAAACTCAGGTCCGACACATGCTGCTGGGCATTTTTTGGATCCTATCTTTTCTAATCTAACAGCGATTTCCTGCTCATCGGCCCTTCCAACTAGTTGGTCAGACCATTATTTGATAAAACTTGTCCTTACACTGCCAATAAAGACGCCACTACCAGCTCACTGGGGGTACTGAAAAGAAATTGGAAAAAACTAGATATGGATAGTCTCAATGATCTTTTAGATGTCCAAAAACCATCATATGAGCAAAATGTCGATCATCTCTCAGCTTCAGGGCAAAGTTGGCTCACTGATGCCATAGATACCCTTTTACCTCTGACCAATCAAAAAACTAATAACCATCATTCCCCTGCGCCATGGTACGATGAGTCACTTAAAGTTGTAAAAACTAATTGTAAGATCCTAGAAAGAAAATGGAGAAAGCATTACGCTTCTGTGTTCAAACTTGTCTATAAAATTGCTTTAAACAAATATCATAAACTTTGTAACAGGCACGAGCAAACTTTGTTACTGCAACCATTTCCAAAGCGGCAAATTGCTCGAAAACCCTTTTTAATACGGTAAAAGAATTAGCCGGATCTAAAACCTTAATGCAGCCTCCTGCACTGACCCAGTTTAAATGTGAGGAGTTAGCTTCTTTCTTTATTCATAAAGTTGACAAAATATATCAAGATATTGTATCGGAACAGACAGCACATTCCACCATAACCTATCCATCACAACACCCTCTTGGTATAGCACATTCTTCCCCAAACCAAACTGAAAAACTTTATGACTCAGATTCTTCTCTTAGGGCATGGCCTTTTCTTACAACAGATAATGTACCTATACTTTTAAAGAACATCAAATCTGGATCGCCAAAAGACCCATTACTCGTATCCATACTAAAACAGTTAAACACCTCAGCACTATCTGTGATAACCCATCTCCTAAATGTTTCAATAGAGGAATCCAAAATCCCTTCGACATGTAAACATCCCCTTCTTAAAAAGGCGAATGCGGACCCAGAGTTGTCCAGCAACTACCGTCCTAAATCACTGCTCCCCGTGCTGTCTAAAATTTTAGAAAAACACATTCACGTTCACTTAACTCAGTATGCCACAACACACCACCTTCTCCATTCCTCTCAATCAGGCTTCAGAGCAAGATTTTCGACTGAAACCACCCTACTCGGGGTTATAGAAGGCATACGTCACCATCTAGACAACGGGGACACAGTGGCGCTCATTGTTTTGGATTTGAGCGCCGCTTTTGACACTGTATCCCACATGGTGCTTATAAATACACTCAAAACACAGGGTATTGGAGGGGCCGCCCTAAATTGGCTCACTGCCTTCCTCTCCAACCGTACCTTCCAAGTTTTCTCCCAAACTGCCTGATCTGAAGTCCATTCTTTTGCCCATGGGGTGCCTCAGGGATCCATCCTCAGCCCTTTATTATTTAATCTTTATGTAAGACCATTGGTTGAGAAATCCCGCTTATCCATGTTTTCCTATGCTGATGATTCTCAAATTTTTTTTTCCCTATCTTCACATAACACAACTACCCCCTCTACTCTAAAAACTGGCCTAAACAATATACCATCATAGATGCAAAATAATTTTTTTAAATTAAATGGCGAGAAAATGGAGGTACTGGTGTTGGGAAAACAGAAAGACCTTTGGAACCAGCAACATTGGCCGGGCAAAATGGGCAATCTCCCATCCCCCTCACCACAAGTCCGTAACTTAGGCATCATAATTAATGATGCACTTAGTATGCATCCCAATCAGTCAAAGTTGCAACCTGCTTCACCATCATTAAATGGTTGCGGAAAATTTGTTGGATGCTACCAGAAGCGACAAGAAAACCGTAGTCAATGCCTTAATTACATGCTCTATGTGGAATCAAAAAAATCTGTAATCCACAGACTACAGACGGCCCAAAATGCCGCAGTTAGACTTCTACGTGGAGTCCCTAAGACCATCCCCATCTCGACTTATCGACGCAAATTATATTGGCTGAAAATCCAGAGTCGAATAAAATTCAAGGCGCTTAACTATATGCACAAAATTAAATCCCGCAATGCTCGCAGCTACCTGCTGGCCCTGACTAAGCCATACCTTCTTTCTCGCAATCTTCGATCAGCCACCCAAGGAAGGTTTGTTGTCCCTAAATTCAAATTAGCCCGGATGGGCGGCAAATCCTTCTCACACCTAGGCCCCTCACTTTGGAATTCTCTTCCCACTGCTCTCCGTAATGAGACAAACTATATCAAGTTTCGCAAGTCGCTAAAAACCTGGCTGTTCGATGAATAGAATGCTTTCTGTCTATCACGCCTTGACCTGCTTCTGCGCCGGGAAACCCTTTTTGTGTAGCTGTCGCGCATTATAAATTTATAAACTAAACTAAACTAATGGAAGTCAATGGAGAAGTCACAGTTGCAGTTTTAAAGAAGGACCCTTTCTGGACGACCCCAAAGAAACACTTTGGAAGACAGAAGGTTGGAGAGCCACCCCACCCGTGGATGCCCCAGGAACCAGATTACCTGCAACAAGGAGGCCGGGTGCATAGGGGTGAGGTGACGTCGGAACCTGCTGCCGACGACAACGGGAGGCTTCAAAGAAGATGCCTCTGGCGAAATTGTGGAGGAGAACCGTGGAATCCAAGGGTGGATTCTCGAAGTGAAGAACCTGCAAGCAGAGAGGACAGAGTTTATGCCACTTGGAGGTGACAAGAAGGCATGGGAGCACAATGCACACCGTTGTCGAGAGGTTCAGAAGAGACAACAGTGACAGTGACCTTGTTGATGCAGCTGTGAGGATCAGGAGACGCTGAGGGAGACCAGGAGCCGTGCACAACCTCTCCCACATGGGATGTCGGTGACTAGGTGGTCGGTGTGCGGCGGGAGCACCAACAAACCTTAGTAGAAGCAATTAGCATGGAAAGTGAAGAGATGCTGGCAAAGTCCAAGGGACTCACAAAAACAGGAGTTAGAGCAGGTCCCGAGCAAGCAGGGGAGCTCACTGAAGCAAGAGTAGACCCTCGGGCTAAAGGGACAGGAGTCGCAATTGGACCTTCAGTATGCTCACCAAAGATGGAGAACCTGGATGAAGCACAGACAGACGGCACAGAAGACTTGAAGAACAGCAAGACCAGGAGCAGCAGGAGTTTTCATTGAAGCAGTCTCTGTTCCAGTCAAAGTCCAACGAAGTTCAAGTGCCCAGAAAGTGTCTTGGTTTCAGAGGGGAGTCTTGTTCAACGACAAATCCAAGGACCCACCCACTGGAGAGCCCTTAAGTACCCTAGGGAAAAGGTTGGAGCTACTCGAAGGTGACTCCAAGAAGAGGAGCTGGACAGAGGGTAGGATACTACCCTGTCCTTTGTCCAGTTTCGTGCTAGAGAGGGAACCAAGGGTTCCTGTACTGGCTCAAAGCAGAGTATGCAAGGAGGACACCAAATATGTCCTTCAAAGCACTCTCGTGCCGATGGCAAGCACCCCCACCTCAGCCCAATACACTAATGGCCATATGTATTAACTCATTTTCCCATAGACACAGAATGGGTAAAACCCTTTGATACATCTGGCCCCAAGTCCTGTCTGAGAGGTGGTCACACCTCCCTGTGACAGGCAACCTATTCTACCACCTTCCGCTGCTTGAGCTCAGCTTAACACCAGGAGGTCAGAATCAGGTCTGTGGTCGGCAGCAGCACTAGATTGCTGACAGATCCTGAAAGGCTGTTAACGGGAGTACAGCGGGTCCCCTAGGGAGCCCCCTGTACATGGGATCATACTTCCAGCACCAGAATCGTTGTTGCTGTATGATTCCAACATGTTTGTTACCAAACATGACCAGGTTCCCTGCAGCCATTATGTAGTTAGACATATAGTAATGTCCACTATATATCTTAAAATAGTTGACCACACTTACACAGCCTGGAGAATCGACTGTGGTTTGTAGGGTGTCCTGCTCATGCTGGAGCACCCTCGCGCTTGTAACCAAGCACACTGCCCCCCAGTGGGGTGACTTCTAGGTTTTAAGTGCAGTGACATCAGATATAAGGAAACCTATATCTGCCATGAGAGGTGCAAGCGCCAACTCACAGTCTGCAAAGACAGGTTTGTCGTCACAGTTTAAGTGGACTCCCATGAGTGGCACAACAGATGTTGCACCCTTGGGAGACCCCTGGTTTACCTCTGTCCTGGGTGCTATAGTACCATATACCACAGACTTATAAAGGTACACCAGTAGCCAATTGTGGAGGTACGAAAGTACTTACCAGAGGAAATTTAGGGAAGAAAGCACAGATGCTTGGGTCCTGGTTAGCAGGAACCCAGCAGACTAAGTCAAAAACCTACTGACACCAAACAAAAAGTAGGGGTAACCATGTAAATAGATCCTACTTTTCTACACACGCTATCTATTGTAAACCTTTCCACATCTTGTTTATAATTGATGGGTTGTGCATGGCAGCTTTATGGCATGCTTTTGACTGAAAGTGTCCCCTTACTTTTAGGTGTGTTGCATCATACCTGATCCAGTCAGGACCGGATGCCTTTGTTAATGCACCTCGCAGCCTCACTCCTGCACGACAGTGTCACGCCGTAATCACGCGTGTAGACTGTAATTTGTCTCTACTTGTCTGAGAGTGCCTGCCGACACTGCAAGGATCCGGCAGCCACTTCTAAATCATGCTTGGGTTGAGCAGCGCTTCTATTTTGTATACATTACTTTGATAACAGTAGCCCTGTGCTCATCTCTCCCGCAGTCGTACACTGTGGTAGATTCCCTTTTTCCCCGTTTTCAGAGCCTTGTCCTGGACTTTTGATTTGTGGTCCCATTTTAGTCTACGCGTTGTTGAGACCTATGACCTGAAGACCTGATTAATCTATACGTGTCAGTAATCTCCCTCTGACTCCCTTCACTCTAGTGGTTCACAAGTAGCGTGAGCACACAAATAGCAAATTTTGTACTTTAACATACATTCCTGGTAACCTGCCAGGACCACTGAATTTAGCCTTCTTACCTTGGTACTTCCACCCCAAAGAGGGGAAGTCTGCCTCCTAGACAATTCTGTGGCTCGAAACCCTTTGGAATTGTCCCTCTGTCGACGAAAGTACCATTGTGAAGCCAGCCGCCGAGTGCTGACCTGGTTCCCGAATTCTTATCTTGACAGACTCCCCCACGTGAGTGCCCCACCTACCTAGAGACTATTCACGGTATTGCCCCCCTCCATTAAATGTCACTAGTGGCTAAAGCTAGCCCTTCTTTTTGGGTTGTCTTCTCTTATAGGTACCTACGAAACCTTCCACATACCTTTTTTTACCAGTACCTTAACTATCCTGTGTACCTGCTTCATTCAGTACTGCAGCTTTTATATCAATTTTCATTTCACTCATTAGGCAGCTATCATACAACCTTGTGTTGTCTTTGTCCTGATGATGACCTCCAGTTATGAAGTTCAAAATGCACTCGACTTGTATCAGCTAAACCTGGACTTTGAATTATGACATGAATTTACAAATTCCACTTACCCTTATAAGTACCTAGTATATGTTACAAAGGTACCCATGCCATTTGTGATTGCAGACCTGCCATTGCAGGCTGTGCAAGCTGGTGCTAGCACCACTTACACCGAATATAAGTTTCATTATATCTGGGGTCACTGCACTTAAAACCTATAAGTCACCCTCTAAGGCAGACCTTTAAATTCTGAAGGCAGTGTGCTCGGCTGCGTGATGGTGCCCCTGCAAGAGCAGGACACCCCTACAACTTTTGGAGTCTTTCCCCCTGGTTGTAAGTGCATCAACCAAATAAGATACATAGAGTGGTCATGCTTCATTACGCTATGACCATCTCTAAACTAGCTGCAACGAATCCTGTTATGTTTGGTATCAAACATGTTGGAATAATACCTCCACACCGTAAACGGTGTGGAGGTATGATTCCTTGCACAGGTTACAACAGGTCTTCTCCCTCTAGAAGGGAGGAATAATATCCTCATGGCCAGAAATGGTACGGGGGTATTATTCCAAAGAGTTAGACACCTTACACGACATGTTTTGATAAAGCCAAACCATAGTTACCAGAACCGTTTAAGATTATAAGGCACTTTAAGAGTATATGGTAGGCTATATCATAGAACAGCTATATGGAGATGGTTCCGAAAGCTGCAGATAGGCTCAGCTCATGCTAGAGCACCATCTCACATGTTACCAAGCACTCTGCCTCCAGGATTGTTAAGGCCTGCCATAGGAGTGGCTGATAGGTACACATGTGTCTATATATAAGGTAGGTATAGGAATACTACACCTAAGCAAGGAGTGATTACACGACCTTGCCCCAGCTGAGTGATCAGCCAGTTGTGTCATAATGGAAGGCCAGGCCAGGGGTGGCATAATACATGCTGCAGCCCCCGGTAGGCCTAAGGTACACCTATGCCCTGGGTACCTAAGGTACACTGTACAGGGGCCAATAAGGTGACCCTAACCAATTGGGTTATGCACCTAAAGTACATTGTATCAATTTAGAGAGAGAACAGCAGGGCTGTGGGTCTGATTGGCAGGCCCACAGCCACATCTAAGTCGAAAACCAGTGAAGCAAAAGCAAAAAGTGGGGGTGAACATAGAAAGCAGACCCTACTCTCCTACAGTTAGTTAATAATAAATACATATTTTAAAACTACACTGTGTGGCACTTTTTCACTTAACCTATACCATAAGATTAATTACTGGTAAAAACAAGATGCTTTACACTCCTTCTGGAGTTGGACTCAAGGCTGCACTCCACACCTATCACTTGGAGAGCTTTCTAAGGTTGTCTAAGACCACTAAAACCACCATAAGTAGGGCTCAAAAAATCATAAAAATTGCACTAGACCTGCAGGTCAAGTAACCTACACAATCTCCTCATCCTAACTGAAATGCACTTGACCTCTGACTCTGAAAGCAAGCAAACGTGACAAGTTAACAAGATTTAAAAGCATTGTTATTGCTCATTTACTTTGTGAGCAATAAAGATGCCTTTAAATCTTGCTGTCTTGTCACATTTTCTCTGCTTTCAGAGACAGAGGCCAAGTGTCAGTTTCTCTTCCTACTCGCAAGAAAGGGCGAGTAGGACCTAAAAAAAAGCTAGTCCTGAATAAAACGGACTCACGGTGAAGTGGATTTTTCGAGCCCTGATCAGGGTTGTCTGGATTAGTGCAGGGTGATACACTTACATAAGTGTGAACCATATACTAAGCCAGCCTTCAACACCTGTGGTAAAAAATGTTCCTCTTCCTTGGACAGGTACAGATGATTCATACCGGGTGAAACACAAAGATAGAAAACTGCTCTCTGTATGCACATAGTTTCTCACGTCTCAGAAAGAGGCACTGAAGGCAAGATTGATTACACAAATGAAAAGACAAAAATAATACGGGTGCAAGTGATAGAAAATGGTTGAACAACTGTTCACAGCAGGGTCCCTTTCTAGCCACTTTCTCATAACCCTTGCAGTCGGTCTAGTATATAATGTCTTCATCAACCTTAGAAAGGTCGGTCCCACTCCCGACCGTTTTAGCACCTCAAAAAGATATGCCCAGCTCAAGGTATCAAACACTTTTTGTATATCATGCAACACAACCAGGCAGGTCGCTGGGACCCCAGTGCTTGACCCCATCAAGGTCAACAAGCGGTGGCTATTCAAGAATGTATTGCATTCTGGTATAAAACCGTTCTGATCTGTGTGGAACAGTTTGCCAAGTACTGGCACTAGCCTATTTGCAAGGATTTTCTCCAGTATCTTGTAATCTAGGTTCAACAGAGAGAGTGGCCAGTACAATCATAAATCTTGCAGATCTCTCCCTGGCTTGGAAAGCCCAATGATCAAAGCTTCCCTGAAGGTTTCCGTAACCATTGCCCAATCTGTTGCTTCCTCGTACAGTTTCAGTAAGTGTGGGGTAAGGAGTGCTCTATAGGTTCCATAATATTATACTGGAAAGCCATCCTTACCAGGCATTTTATTTTGTTCCATCTGTGTTTTGGCTTCACATATCTTTTCCACTTGTATGAGGTCCTCCAGCTCTGCGCGCTACAGTGGGTCTAGTCAGGTGAGCGGCTCTCTCGTAAGAAGTTCTGCATTTGATCTCTGGGGGCATCATCCCGCCCTGCATAGAGGGAGCAATATTATTCCATAAAGCCAATATTTATATCTACTTGAGCTTTATATAGTTCTCCATCTACTGTGCCAAAGCAGCAGCCACACTAGTATTTTGACAGCTCATTCCCCCTTCACATGCTGTCGAGCTGTGCGTTCCTAGTTATCAAGGTTCAAGAGCCTTGTTAACTTGTTCTCTGCATATTTGTCTAAGTTCCAGAAGGGGTCTCACAGTGGCAGTCTGCAGCGGGTTCTTGTTTTCGATGCAGCGCAATTCCCTCTCAGAATCCAGCAGCTCCCTACGCAGGGTTTGCCCTACTCCCATGTCGTGATAATGCAGTGGCCTGGTATGATCACTTTGTGAGGCTCTAGCCGCAGTGGAGCCTGTGTTAGTTTCAAAATACTGTGCGGGATGTGATTTAATGTTGTCATGGTACAGTGCATCTTGTAATGCCTACTCGTAAACGCCATGTTGGAATTTTAGCCCTTTTCCTGCCCCAGTGCATGGCCACAAAAATGGGCAGTGGAGGGTGTGGCCAGGAAGCAGACACAACAAGACACATCTCCCCTGAGCTCCAAGTGCCAGTCCCTGTAACATCCCAAAATGCTCCATCACTGGTGGAAATGTGTCCCCCACTAATGGCTTCCAATGCCAGGACCACGGGGCAGTGGACGGAGGCTAGCTGGGTCCCACTGGATTAAAGAAATGTGGCAGGGACGCAACGCTACAAACTGCAGAGAAGTCACAGCGGCCATCTTGTTACCGCATCCGCTGTGCTGCATTTGGAGAAATCGCACCATTACCAGGTGGGTGAATGGCCCGGCGCTAGCGGTACCCCCAGGCCGTGACTCCAGCCACAAGGGATTAGAAGCCCACTTGAAACCCGCCTGCCTTGAGCCAATTGCCTGCCTGCTCCCAACTGAGAAGTCACATTTTATCAGCCGCACGTCTGCACGGGGGCCGGATCGGGCCTAGACAGAACACGTCTCAAGTGGACGTGGGCCAGTGGGAAGGCTCACAGGTCCTACTTAATTGATTTGACTCCCTTCACCTACCTCCACCTATTGCTTGGACCCAGAGGTTCCCCATTGGAGCCGGCATGCCTTGCCTCAATTGTCTGCCTGCTGTCAGTGGAGAGCTTCTATCTCACAGGGCACGTGTCGGCATGGGGGCCGGACCAGGCATAGGCCGATTGCGCCGAAGGTGGCGGTGTCCTCTGGGGGTCTACCAGCCCTCCTGCATTGAACTGGCTCCCCCCTTTTCTGGCCTACTGTCTTGGCTTGGACCCAGAGGTCCCACTAGCGGGCCGAATCAGAGTGCAGCACATGGTGGGGGGTCTCGAGGGGGTTACCCAGCAGACATTGAAGCCTCTTGTCCCCGCTTGATGGGCAGGCGTCAGCACCCTCATCTTCTGGTTTGACTGGCGACTCTTCAGTGCTGACTGAGTTGGTCTCACAGGCCATGTTCATGAATATCATAGTCTTCACTGAATTGCGGACCCAGGCCAGAGGAAGACCAGACATCACGATGGTGAGCTGGAACTGGCGGGATGGGGCTGGTGAAGATGCGAGTGCCCGGGACCTGAGAAGTCCTTCTGGGTCTTACCTGTGACTGCGCCTTTCTCCTAGCCCCCATTGTATTCCTTTAGCTCCCTTCCAGCAACTACTTTATTGCTCGACAATACCTGGGAGTGGACAATTTGTGGCCCACCTGCCGAAGTTATTCATTGTCCTCGAGGTACACGTTATACCTTTTGCTGGGTGGAGGGGACGGAGGGCCCTCCCCATTTCACACTTTATCCAAAGCTTATTTCACCATTATGGAGTCCAGAACTAAATCCAAACGCTCGTCGTTGATGTGCCTCAGAAGATGGACTCCACGGAATTGGAGGACAGTGAATCTTCCTCCCAGGCCTCAGGACAACAGGAGAGGCTCGACACTCACGCCCCAGTGACTAAGGAGGACATCAAACTTCTGCTCTTCAAATTTCACAAGAATCTTTCGTCAGGATCTCACTAGAGCAATAACCAATCTTGACCACTCATTGCAACAGACTCATGCATGATTGGCCACAGCAGATGCAACAGTGGCTGAGTCCGCTCTCGACAACATAGAGAGGATGGCCTGCACTGAAAAGCTGGAACAGCGGCACTGAGCTTTACAGGACAACCATGATGATCTCGATAACCGTTCTAGACTCAAACAAAATTGCATTTGGGGCCTCGCCGCCTCTATTTCTCCATCTGAACTCAAGACCCATGTTCAAGCCCTTTTTTGCCCATCTTTTGCAACCTGCGGAGTCGTCTCCGGTTTTTCTTAACCATAATCATGGGGTATATAAAGCTTTTCAACAGCAAAAGAATCTGGCTCCTGATACCTTGACCAGTGTCCACTTTTCTAACCAGAAGGAACTAATTACGAGGGCGAACCGGCAGCAGGAGCAGATTGTCTTCCGAGGCGACTATTTGAAACAAGATGTTTCAGCTTACACATTGGCTCACCGTAAAGATTTCGGGGACATTACTCAACACTTAAAAACCAACAAGATTCTCTTCCCTCTTCCCCCCCCAACCAGATGGAGACCAGCCTTCTGGGCCCCGCACTCTTGCCTTGGTGAATGGACGGGGTGACTGGCAATTCCAATCCTCATGTAAGGCCAAAAGAAAAGTGCAGAAGCAAAACAGACAGGCCGACAAGAAGGAAAATGCTACTTACCAGTATGCATCTGTTCTTGGCATGTAAAGCTGCAGAATATCACACTTTTGCATAGATCGCCATCTGGTGTTTGGCTCGGATGATTGCACCTTGTTGTTGTCTTGGAAGAAGTATTTTGTAGTCACGAGATAGGTGACTCCTCCCTTGGACAACAGTGCGCATGGGCATTGGCTCCATCCTCAGATTGCTTTTCGCCATGATGGGAAATGATGGAATGTAAAAGAAACAGAAATGATGTCCATGTGAATGTATCTAAGTAAGATAACACTGGAACAGATACCGGTTCCAAGGAGGTGGGTGGGCAAGTGATTCTGCAGCTCTAAATGCCAAGAACAGATGCATACTGGTAAGTAGCATTTTCCGTTCGAGGCATACGACCTGCAGAATTCACACTTTAGCATAGACTGTACAGCAGTGTCTCCCCTAGCGGTGGTCACCTGTATCTTTTGCAGTGGTTTGGAAAAGTGTCTTAAGAACAGCTTGGGCTGCACGTCCACATAATAGTGTTTGGTGAAGGTATGTGTAGTAGACCATGATGCTGCTTTACAAATGTCTTCTAGGGGAATGTTCCCTAAGAAGGCCATGTAAGCCCCTAGTTTGTGTGTTGAGTGCGCTCTAGGGTGAATTGTTAATGTGCGTTTTGCCTTCTGGTAGCATATTTGGATGCATTTGACTATCCACCTGGCAATTCCAGCTTTGGAGATGGGGTTTCCTTTGTGAGGTGGAGAGAAAGCTACAAACAGTTGGTTTGTCTTTCTAAAAGGTTTAGTCCTGTCAATGTAATAAAGTAAAGCTCTTTTGACATCAAGTGTGTGAAGAGCTCTCTGCTACGGAATCTGGGTTTTGGAAAAACACTGGTAACTACAAATTGATTAAGATGGAAAGCAGAGATTACTTTGGGAAGGAATTTTGGATTTGTTCCAAGAACCACCTTGTTACAATGTATTTAGAAGAATGGTTCTTGTATGGTTAAAGCCTGGATCTCACTTACTCTCCTGAGAGAGGTGATTGCGACAAGGAAAGCTACTTTCCATGTGAGGAACTGCAATTTACATTTGTGTAAAGGCTCAAATGGGGGACCCATGAGTTTAGTAAGGACAATGTTTAGGCTCCACACCGGAGAGGGTAGCAGTCTGGGTAGAATTATGCTTTTAAGGCCTTCCATAAAGGCTTTGATAGCAGGTACTCTGAACAATGACAAATGTCTGTTTTGTAAGTAGGCGGCAAGGGCAGCCAGATGTAATCTTATGGATGAGTATGCAAAATTACATCTTTGTAAATGCAGTAAATAGCAGATAGCGGTCCCAGGATGCTTGTTTCCGGTCCAAGGAAGACATGGCTTGGCAGTTCAGGCTGGACTGTTCCCATGAGGCACAGGGTCAGACTGATTTGCATATGGCCATGTCTGAACTGGGGTGGCGGAGTGAGCTAAAAAATGATGATGGATTAAACCCAGATCAGTTGACTGGGGGTGAGTGCTTGCAATATTCAACACTCCGTCCATCATCTCCTTTGGTTTTGCTTTGTTCACCCTAAGTTGACAGGGTATGCCCAGACGTGGGTCTCTTGCTCACTTTGCCACTGGATTCAAGCTAGCCTGGCTGATGACGACTGATTAGCCAGAAACCGGTCCCAGGATGCTTGTTTCCAGTCCAGGGAAGACATGGCTTGGCAGTTCGGGCTGGACTGTTCCCATGAGGCACAGGGTCAGATTATTTTGCATATGGCCATGTCTGAACTGGGGTGGCGGAGTGAGCTAAAGAATGAGGATGGATTAAACCCAGATCAGTTGACTGGGAGGCGAGTGCTTTCAATGTTCAACACTCCGTCCATCATACCCTTTGGTTTTGGAGGGTTTGCATACTGGCTATCCTGGCTGGATTGGGGTATGCTAGAGCTCTGGAAGTGTCTACTGTGGCCCCTAGATACTGATGTATGTGGGAAAGCCAATTGCCTGCCTGCTCCCGACTGAGAAGTCACATTTTATCAGCCGCGCGTCTGCACGGGGGCCGGATCGGGCCTAGACAGAACGCGTCTCAAGTGGACGTGGGCCAGTGGGAAGGCTCACAGGTCCTACTTAATTGATTTGACTCCCTTCACCTACCTCCACCTATTGCTTGGACCCAGAGGTTCCCCATTGGAGCCGGCATGCCTTGCCTCAATTGTCTGCCTGCTGTCAGCGGAGAGCTTCTCTCTCACAGGGCACGTGTCGGCATGGGGGCCGGACCAGGCATAGGCCGATTGCGCCGAAGGTGGCAGTGTCCTCTGGGGGTCTACCAGCCCTCCTGCATTGAACTGGCTCCCCCATTTTCTGGCCTACTGTCTTGGCTTGGACCCAGAGGTCCCACTAGCGGGCCGAATCAGAGTGCAGCACATGGTGGGGGGTCTCGAGGGGGTTACCCAGCAGACATTGAAGCCTCTTGTCCCGGCTGGATGGGCAGGCGTCAGCACCCTCATCTTCTGGTTTGACTGGCGACTCTTCAGTGCTGACTGGGTTGGTCTCACAGGCCATGTTCATGAATATCATAGTCTTCACTGAATTGCGGACCCAGGCCAGAGGAAGACCAGACATCACGATGGTGAGCTGGAACTGGCGGGATGGGGCTGTTGAAGATGCGAGTGCCCGGGACCTGAGAAGTCCTTCTGGGGCTTACCTGTGACTGCGCCTTTCTCCTAGCCCCCATTGTATTCCTTTAGCTCCCTTCCAGCAACTACTTTATTGCTCGACAATACCTGGGAGTGGACAATTTGTGGCCCACCTGGCGAAGTTACTCATTGTCCTCGAGGTACACGTTATACCTTTTGCTGGGTGGAGGGGACGGAGGGCCCTCCCCATTTCACACTTTATCCAAAGCTTATTTCACCATTATGGAGTCCAGAACTAAATCCAAACGCTCGTCGTTGATTTGCCTCAGAAGATGGACTCCACGGAATTGGAGGACAGTGAATCTTCCTCCCAGGCCTCAGGACAACAGGAGAGGCTCGACACTCACGCCCCAGTGACTAAGGAGGACATCAAACTTCTGCTCTTCAAATTTCACAAGAATCTTTCGTCAGGATCTCACTAGAGCAATAACCAATCTTGACCACTCATTGCAACAGACTCATACATGATTAGCCACAGCAGATGCAACAGTGGCTGAGTCCGCTCTCGACAACAGAGAGAGGATGGCCTGCACTGAAAAGCTGGAACAGCGGCACTGATCTTTACAGGACAACCTTGATGATCTCGATAACCGTTCTATTCTCAAACAAAATTGCATTTGGGGCCTCGCCGCCTCTATTTCTCCATCTGAACTCAAGACCCATGTTCAAGCCCTTTTTGCCCATCTTTTGCAACCTGCGGAGTCGTCTCCTGTTTTTCTTAACCATAATCATGGGGTATATAAAGCTTTTCAACAGCAAAAGAATCTGGCTCCTGATACCTTGACCAGTGTCCACTTTTCTCACCAGAAGGAACTAATTACGAGGGCGAACCGGCAGCAGGAGCAGATTGTCTTCCGAGGCGACTATTTGAAACAAGATGTTTCAGCTTACACATTGGCTCACCGTAAAGATTTCGGGGACATTACTCAACACTTAAAAACCAACAAGATTCTCTTCCCTCTTCCCCCCCCAACCAGATGGAGACCAGCCTTCTGGGCCCCACACTCTTGCCTTGGTGAATGGACGGGGTGACTGGCAATTCCAATCCTCATGTAAGGCCAAAAGAAAAGTGCAGAAGCAAAACAGACAGGCCGACAAGAAGGAAAATGCTACTTACCAGTATGCATCTGTTCTTGGCATGTAAAGCTGCAGAATATCACACTTTTGCATAGATCGCCATCTGGTGTTTGGCTCGGATGATTGCACCTTGTTGTTGTCTTGGAAGAAGTATTTTGTAGTCACGAGATAGGTGACTCCTCCCTTGGACAACAGTGCGCATGGGCATTGGCTCCATCCTCAGATTGCTTTTCGCCATGATGGGAAATGATGGAATGTAAAAGAAACAGAAATGATGTCCATGTGAATGTATCTAAGTAAGATAACACTGGAACAGATACCGGTTCCAAGGAGGTGGGTGGGCATGTGATTCTGCAGCTCTAAATGCCAAGAACAGATGCATACTGGTAAGTAGCATTTTCCGTTCGAGGCATATGACCTGCAGAATTCACACTTTAGCATAGACTGTACAGCAGTGTCTCCCCTAGCGGTGGTCACCTGTATCTTTTGCAGTGGTTTGGAAAAGTGTCTTAAGAACAGCTTGGGCTGCACGTCCACATAATAGTGTTTGGTGAAGGTATGTGTAGTAGACCATGTTGCTGCTTTACAAATGTCTTCTAGGGGAATGTTCCCTAAGAAGGCCATGTAAGCCCCTAGTTTGCATGTTGAGTGCGCTCTAGGGTGAATTGTTAATGTGCGTTTTGCCTTCTGGTAGCATATTTGGATGCATTTGACTATCCACCTGGCAATTCCAGCTTTGGAGATGGGGTTTCCTTTGTGAGGTGGAGAGAAAGCTACAAACAGTTGGTTTGTCTTTCTAAAAGGTTTAGTCCTGTCAATGTAATAAAGTAAAGCTCTTTTGACATCAAGTGTGTGAAGAGCTCTCTGCTACGGAATCTGGGTTTTGGAAAAACACTGGTAACTACAAATTGATTAAGATGGAAAGCAGAGATTACTTTGGGAAGGAATTTTGGATTTGTTCCAAGAACCACCTTGTTACAATGTATTTATAAGAATGGTTCTTGTATGGTTAAAGCCTGGATCTCACTTACTCTCCTGAGAGAGGTGATTGCGACAAGGAAAGCTACTTTCCATGTGAGGAACTGCAATTTACATTTGTGTAAAGGCTCAAATGGGGGACCCATGAGTTTAGTAAGGACAATGTTTAGGCTCCACACCGGAGAGGGTAGCAGTCTGGGTGGAATTATGCTTTTAAGGCCTTCCATAAAGGCTTTGATAGCAGGTACTCTGAACAATGACAAATGTCTGTTTTGTAAGTAGGCGGCAAGGGCAGCCAGATGTAATCTTATGGATGAGTATGCAAGATTACATCTTTGTAAATGCAGTAAATAGCAGATAGCGGTCCCAGGATGCTTGTTTCCGGTCCAGGGAAGACATGGCTTGGCAGTTCAGGCTGGACTGTTCCCATGAGGCACAGGGTCAGACTGATTTGCATATGGCCATGTCTGAACTGGGGTGGCGGAGTGAGCTAAAGAATGATGATGGATTAAACCCAGATCAGTTGACTGGGGGTGAGTGCTTGCAATATTCAACACTCCGTCCATCATCTCCTTTGGTTTTGCTTTGTTCGCCCTAAGTTGACAGGGTATGCCCAGACGTGGGTCTCTTGCTCACTTTGCCACTGGATTCAAGCTAGCCTGGCTGATGACGACTGATTAGCCAGAAACCGGTCCCAGGATGCTTGTTTCCAGTCCAGGGAAGACATGGCTTGGTAGTTCGGGCTGGACTGTTCCCATGAGGCACAGGGTCAGATTGATTTGCATATGGCCATGTCTGAACTGGGGTGGCGGAGTGAGCTAAAGAATGAGGATGGATTAAACCCAGATCAGTTGACTGGGAGGCGAGTGCTTTCAATGTTCAACACTCCGTCCATCATACCCTTTGGTTTTGGAGGGTTTGCATACTGGCTATCCTGGCTGGATTGGGGTATGCTAGAGCTCTGGAAGTGTCTACTGTGGCCCCTAGATACTGATGTATGTGGGAAAGCTGTAGATGTGACTTGGTGTAGTTTATTGTGAACCCCAAGTAGTGTAGCAGCTGAATTGTTTGGTGAGTGTGGTGAACACACTGACTGTGTGACTTGGCTTTTATGAGCCAGTTGTCCAGATATGGAAACACATGAATCTGCGGTCTTCGCAAGTTTGCGGCTACTACCGCAATACACTTTGCCTAAGGCCCTGCTGTCTTAAAAGGGGAAGTAACCAGACTTTCCTGTATTCTTTAAAAACTTGCAGAAAAAGACAAGGTGAATGGTGGACTGCTCTGAGTGGGTGTCACACAAGCAGGGGGGGGTAACACTCTAGACCAGTCATTCATTCTGGGTGTGGTCACTAGTCTGTGTACCACACCCAGTCTGAATCTTATCAGCAGCATTCTGTTGTGTCCACTTGGGACAAAATTTAAACAAGGTTCCATACCCAAAGAGCTAAGCCTTAGTTGGTGTTGGATGACTGTAGGTTTGAAAGCCTCATCTGCTATTCTAACAGAGCCCAACATTTCGAGGCACTCATTCTTCAGGGTTTTCCTCGATACTCGGGCCATAGAGCTGGGATTTGACTAAAACTCTGGGTGACCAAGATCATTCATAAACCTGTAGATAAACTTGAGCCAAGGTATCTTCAGCGCCCCATCCAACTTAATACAGTCAAGCAGGATGTCTCTATTTAAATGGGTCTGCTCACTGATCCAGATCCTATGCCATAGAAGAATTGGCTCATGTTTGAAAAGGTCTGCTAAATACGGGAGGCCCAACTCCTCATGGTACACAAAAGACGATGTGCCAGGAGGGACGGAGAGGATATACCGAAGGAAAGCGTTTTCCACATTTTGTAAGGGAAGGGAATTCGCAAAGCCCCACACCCCTGCCCCGTATATCGCTGCTGAAGTACACTGGGCCTTGTAGATTTGCAAGAGTTCACTGGGCGGCTTCCTTCCCAGTCTCTTTGCAAAAGTAGCCAGGGCACTGGTTGATCTACTAAAACACAGTTTTTTCTGCTCAATTGCTTGTGCTGTGGTCACTCCGAATGGGAGAACCTTGAATTGATAGTGTTGGCCGTCCACTGTGAACCTTCGATATTTCCTGTGAGCAGGGTGTATGGGAATATGGAAGTAGGCATCTTTGAGATCTAATGTGGCAAGGAAGTCGCCTTGTTGCAACAGTGGAAGGACCTGTTGGAGAGTGATCATGTGAAAGTGATCCGACTGTATGAAGAAATTGAGAGGTCGGAAGTCCAGTATTGGTCTGAGAGTACCGTCCTTCTTAGGGATTGGAACGTACAGGGAGTAAACCCCCGTCCCTTGATGCTCTAGAAGAACTGGTTCTATTGCTAGCTTTTGAAGCAGTGAAAGAACTTCCTGTTTGAGAAGCGTTAGATGTTCTGTGGACATCGGACGCTGTTTGGGCGGTATGTTGGGGGGAGTTGCAGTAAGTTCCAGGCAGTAACCATACCGGATAATTTGTCTTACCCACCTGTCTGTAGTGACAGAATTCCAGAAAGGTAGGAACTGTGAGAGTCTCCCTCCGACCGCAGTGGAATGATCTGGAGGGAGTGGAGGGAAGTCACGGTTTGTTAGTGGGGGAGGTGCGAGTGTTGTTACCTCGGCCTCTCCCTTTGTTATTTCCCCTGTACCCACCTCTGAAATATCCCTTGTTGGGGGATGTTTGTGTGGGGCTTTTATAAGAGGAAGCAGTGTCTTTGTTTTTGGATGCGCCCCTCTAAAAGGAGCGACGAAAGGAGCCTCGTGTTGATGGAGACTGTAATGCTCCCATAGATTTCGCAGTCTAAGTGTCTTTCTTCATTTTTTCTAAGGCTGTGTCTACAGCTGGGCCAAAATGTTGTTCCTGATTAAACGGCTGATTCAGGATAGTAGTCTGCACTTTCTGTTTGAAACCAGAAATGCGCAACCATGCGTGTCTTCGCAATGACACACACGTGTTAATTGATCTAGATGCAGTGTCTGCGGCATCAAGGGCACATTTAATGGATGCGTTTGTGATTAACTTGCCCTCCTGAATCAAATCATTGACCTTGGCCTTGTATAGGTCAGGTAAATGCTGCATTAGGCCCTCAAGCTCGTCGTAGTGAGCCCTATCATACCTGGCAAGCAATGCTTGTGCATTAGCTATTCTCCAGTGATTAGCTGCCTGAGAGGCAACACGTTTGCCTGAGGCGTCTAGTAGTTTAGACTCTTTGTCCAGAGGCGGAGCATCACCGGAGGTTTGAGAGTTGGCACGCTTCCGTGCGTTGGTCACCACCAGTGAATCGAAAGGGAGTTGACCTTTAATGTAGGTGGGATCATTAGGGGCGGGTTTATATTTATCAATCCGAAGACGAGAATCCTGGTCCTGACAGGGTCTTTGAAGACGTCCATTGCATGTTTAATGACACCTTTGAGCATGGGTAGTGCTTGTACTGTCTTTTGTGACTGTGCAAAGGTATCTACCAGGAAGTCTTCCTCGGTGGGGTCTGAATGCATATGGACACCATGATATTGGGCAGCCCTATCGATGAGCTGACTAAACCCAATGTTGTCATCTGGGGGAGATGTCCTTGTGGGGTATGCATCTGGATCGGGAAGGCCTGGAGTATCTACAGGGGTATCGTAGTCATCCCATGTGTCCTGTGGTGTGCTAGTGTCATCATCAGGATTACTGAAAGGGTCATTATGTGGATCCCCATCCCCTAAGCCATCATCATCCTGTGGTGGTGGTGGTGAGTATGGAGGAAGTATGAGAGACTTTCTAGCAGAAGAAGGCTTAGTAGGAAGAACAGGAGAAGAAGGTCTTAGTGGTGAAGTTGCAAAGTCCCTTTTCTTCACAGGCACCTCAGGAGTGTGTGGGGTGTTCAATTTCCTCTTCTTGGCTGGGAGACTGACAATATGGCCTGTTTTAGGGTCCACATGCAATGTCTTTTGTTTCGGATCAATAGGATCTGGTAGAAACAGTTCTTCCTCATTGGCGTCTGCTTTCGGTGCAGATTTTCTCTGTTCCGAAAGCGGCTTGGAATTCTGCTCTGGAGCTTTAGTACGGGTTTTTGGGTCCTTCGGCGTCGAGTCGGAAATCTTTTTCGGATCCGAAGGTTTGAGGTTTGTTCGGATCCGAGGCCTTTTGGTCTTTCGATGCCGAAGTGCTCGGTGCCGAGGCCTTTCTGGAGACAGCAGGAGTAGGATTCGTTCCCGATTTCGGCACCGACTGTTTTTTGGACACCGGTGTGCGGCTTGCTCGGTCCCGAGCTGCCGGCAGGATTCTCCTTTGTCTTTGGAGCCGGGCCAAAGGCGGGGCTTCTGAAGTTTTCTTTTGGTCACGACTAAGGCCTTCAGGGGAAGTCTTGACCGGAGCCTTTTGTTTTTTGGGTGGGGTTGGGGCAGGGACAGTTGTACTCACTCGACCTGGAGTGATCTGGTAATCTGAGTCATCTGCTTCGGAAACGATGTCGAGATCCTCCAAATCCTCTGCCTCTGGAACGTCGGGCCTTCATCAAAGATGTGGTCTGGCACCGGTTCAGCCTGTTGCGCTATAACGTGTCGTTGAGCCCGGCGATCACAGATAGTCTCCTTGGACCGGAAGGAGGCGCAGGCTTGGCAATCTTTTTCTTCGTGTTCCGGCAAGAGACAAAGGTTGCAGACCTTATGTTGGTCGCTGCGTGGGAATTTAGCTCCATACTGGGGGCATTTCTTGAATTGAGTCCTTTCCATTAGCTGAAGGCCTGAATGGCGTCGATAGGCCCCGCGTCGAAGACCGGAATCGAGTATTTGAGTTAGCGTGTCGAAAGGCACGAGTTTGCGATGGTGCGCACGTCGAAAAAGTTTGGAAAGCACGGTACCAAACCAAAGCGCTGAAGTTACATCCGAACCCGATGGCGGAAAAAAAAACCAATCTGAGGATGGAGTCGATGCCCATGCGCACTATCGACCAAGGGAGGAGTCACCTATCTCGTGACTACAAAAAACGTCTTCCAAGACAACAACAAGGTGCAAGCATCCGAGCCCAACACAAGATGGCCATTTAAGCAAAAGTGTGAATTCTGCAGCTCATATGCCTCGAACCCGCAATTTCCATTCCTCAGACGAAGATACACCAACCTGATGATTCTGGTGGCCCTGCTGAGAATCTGGATGGCCTCGCCAGCAACCCTGGAGCAGACTTGCCAGAGGATATAGTAATTTTCCTTTCTGCCTGTTGGTGGTTTTTCTGCTTTTTCCATCTCAGGCTTTCACACAAATCAAGGGAGGGGGGGGATGGCATGGACATGTGAACTTAGGTCACTCCTCTGTACTGTACTTTCATACTTTGTGTGCTTTTACTATATTCCTTTCTTTTTCATGTTCTTTACTTTCTTGATCATTTGTATAATGACTATTGGCCCGATGGCTTTGTGGCCGTTGAGCTTTATATTTGTATTATTATTAGATGGATGCTTAATTCATTGTTTATTGCTATTGACACATCTGTGCACAATTCTTTTTGCAAGAGCAAAGGCGCCATACATTTTTTGTTTACTTTTGGATGCATTCCCCGGTCTTATTCAGGCTCCCTTATGACAACACTACACATTGTTTCCCTCAACATACAAGGCCTCAACACCTACCTCAAGCGCAGGGCGCTGATAAATTGGCTGTGTCACAAGGAGGTGGATGTGGCACTATTACAGGAGATGCACCTCCTCCCTGCTGATACTAAGCACCTGCAATCGTACTGGTATCCCACTCAATTCTACTCCTGTCATACACGTATGGCCAGGGGAGTAGCTATTTTACTTCGGCGCGATCTCTTAATTACCATAGACAGCACCTACAGAGACAATGAGGGGTGTCAAATACACATACGGGGCATGTTCAGCACTACACAACTGTGCACAGTTTTGATTTATGGTCCCAATCATAACAGGATTGTCTTTTTCACAGACCTTTAACCGCAGCTTTCACCTTTCCACAGGGGTGCCATAGTGCTAGGAGGTGACTTTAATGTCCCCATAGAGACTGCTTGTGACCGCTGCCACCCCTGGCAAGGGGAACCTCGACTGCCACCAGCTTTGACCCAAGTCATTCTAGATTTAGCGTTGATGGTTGCTTGGCATTCTCACCACCATCAATACAGGGACTTCACGTTTTACTCTAGTGTACATAAAACATACTCCAGAATAGACTATTTTTTCTGTGACCCAGTTCTCTGCGACCATATCAAAGACACTATTTAGGATCGTAAAGAAAATCAAAGCTTTCTTGCCTCCTTAGGACCTTCATTTGGCAGTACAATCCCGGGTCATTTCCTGATTAGACTATGGGATTGCTACTCTTGCAGGCCTTCCCAAAACAGGGTTAACACCATTAAGAGCTGTGCTGAACTCAGCAGCTAAACTAGTCACAGGATCTAGACAATTTGATCATATTAGCCCAGACCTAAAACTATTATACTGGCTCCCGCTCAAAGCAAGGATACAGCTGAAAATAGCTTGCATGACTCATAAGGCTCTTAACCACAACACTCCCATTTACCTGGCCAACAAACTAGGGGCAGTCGTTACTTAAGCACCAATTCCTTATTGCTCAAACCGCAGAAGTTCAACAAAAAGATAACATACAACCGCTCATTCTTTGGCTTAGCACCTAGAATACGGTATTCACTGCCACCCACAATCAGAACCAACCCATCAATGACCCCTGTCAGGAAATTGATTGCTCTAAGTTAGTGAACTTACCAGTGCAGAGAAGACACATTCTGGCCTCTTATCCACGCTGGTTAAAACAACGTCCAGACGCTTGGCTTTTATTACAAAGACTTAGAAGTCTTAGAAGCCTCACACTTTAACTGTATATTGTGATGAGAGAAAAGCAGTTCTTTCGTGCTTGCTCTGAAGAGATGTTTCTGTTGATTCTTCACAGCGCCTGCCCAGAGAAGGAAGGGGTCCTGAACTACAATTTAGATTTTTGGCTCCGCAATCTGCGGAGCAGTGTGCACAGAAGGGAATTTTTTCCATTTTGAGAGATTAGTTTCTCCGGT
This sequence comes from Triturus cristatus, assembly GCF_964204655.1. Taxonomy (NCBI): domain Eukaryota; kingdom Metazoa; phylum Chordata; class Amphibia; order Caudata; family Salamandridae; genus Triturus; species Triturus cristatus. Next base: position 125,661,519 of record NC_140593.1, read on the forward strand.
CATCCTGTCGTGTTACTGCATCGCTTCCTAGAACTTTCAAAGAAGACGAGGGAGATTCGTCAAAATCCGGATTTAAATGGTCAGTGAGAGTAAAGAAAAATTCAGAGCGGGAAACTTGGCGGCAGATTAGTCTTGCCGTAGGCTTTTCTCACGCTCCTCCGGATTACTCACAATGTATTTTGCCTTAAAATGTCCCTGGGCCAGCTAAAATATTTCTATTTGGAAAGAGGTCTCATCTCCTTACCCGGTTGTGCTCTGTTGCCTCTGGCTGGTGTTTCTGCGGCGTTTCCTCTGCTCTCCGGCGCCAGCTCCCGTGGAGACGCTGCGGAGGCAAGGCTTCCTTTCCAGATTCGATCGGATCGGGTGGAGACTCTGCGCCGACGTGTTGGCGTCCTGTAGCGATCTCTGGTGAGGTGTTTGCTTTCCTGCCAATTTGTTCCGCAGTCCTCGCGGCTCCCCGGTATCGCTTCTTGTGGGGGTTGCTGGGGTCTCCGAGTTTTGGGGTCTTGTGGGGTTTGAAGCGTTTATTTGCAGGTTTATTTTGTGTGGCAGCCTGGCCCGTGGATTGCAGGAGCCACTCACGTGCTTCGCTGGGGGTCGGCTGTTTCAGGTGGCCGGTAGCATAGCGGCTGAAAGACTGGCGGCGGCCAGGATTTCTTTTCAGGGCACCCTGGGAAGAGTTTGCTGCTGCCAAGTGCCCCAATTAATTAACTTACCTGGCCTAACGGTGCACAACTTAGAAGAGGCCGTTCCCTGCCATAAGGTATTTTCTTCTCCCCCACATGAATTCTTGAGGGGTGATGTAACTGCTAACTCTATTAAACAATATTTGCTGGTTGAATAAGTTGTCTCTTTCCCCATCTCCTACATGAGCCCTAGATGCACTAAAGGAGTGCCCTGTAGCAAATGGATTCCAACACAGCAGATCTCCCTGAAAAGAGGGGCAGGGAAGGACTATCAAGAGGTCTCTATTACAGGTCTCTTATGTTTTCCTGCAGCTGAAGCCACTGGCCCTGCGGCCTTCTCTACTGGAGCCACCAGTATAGTCAACATGAAGGGGAACCAGGCCACTAGCAGATGTGCTTTAAGAAATAAAATATTTGATTCCTCCAAGTCTATAAGCAGCACTACTGCTTCTCCTTTGGCCTTGTGGTCTAGCAGAGCTGTGCCCAAAAAATCTGGTAGGAAAGCTGTGAGTAAGAAGATCTCTCCTAGCCTTGAAAAAACTCAACCTCTTCCTACACGAGAGCGGAAAGAAGTATCCCAATTAAGAATGACTCCGTCCCTCAGATCGTATTTTAAGATACACCAAAAAAATTCAGCAAACAAATACACCACGATCGGAGATGGCAGAGTCTCTCTCCCACGTTGCGACTCCTTTGGAAAAAATGCCTGAAACAAGGGTGGACCCTATATGTGACAATGTGCTGGCTGTACAGGCGACCTCTTCTGATCTCCCAACCGCAAATAGGTACCAAGTGTTGGGGGACTGTGATACTGACCCCGTTGGATTCCCCGATGAGTCCTTGCAATTGTCTCTCAATGCCCCTTTGGGAACTAATAGCGCAGCTCAATCTGATCTGATGAGGATGTTAGAGGGATTATCCTCAGAGATTAAGAATAAGTTTGCCATATCACAAAAGAACCAGGCTAAAATCCATGACACTTGTGAAGCTTTAGAGGTTAAAATTTCTGCAATCTCTGAAAGGATTTGTTTGATGGAAGCCTCTGTTGAGGCCCTGAATAAGGACGTAGAGATCAACCGGGCTGAGATTCAAACACTAAAAGCTGGAGAGAAATCTATGTTGGACAAAATTGAAGCCCTGGAGAACAATAGTAGACAAAATAACTTTGAAGTTCTCAATGTACCGGGGGTGGGGGCGCTAGGTGGCGCATGAGCGAAATGGCCACCTTGGTGTGAGGCTCCAGCAGCCTGGCACAGAAATCCTGCAATTATCCTCTCCTTCAACATAGTACTCGCCCTGAAATACGGCGGCAAGTGGAGCCCAAGGTCCAAGGCACCCATGCGCTAAGTTTGGGGACAGTTCGTCGCGGGACGTTATTTCTGCAGCCTTCGGAGTGAGTGCCCGTAACGAAGATCCTGCGCGGCGTGGAGCTGCCTGACGGGCCCAGCTGGCACGCAAGTGCCGCGGCGCCCACATGGTGACAGGGCCGCGGCGCTGCACAGACAGACGGAGCAGCGGTGAGTGCCGTTACAGCGTGGCTAGTGAGCACAGGCTGTCTAAGACACAGAAGGTCCCAGTGATTGCGCTGCGAGGAGGTAGACTACGTGTGTGCGGCTTAGCAGATATTGGGCCTGGGGTCCCACACAGGTGGCGGATCGGCCATAGGTGGCGGCCATAGTTTGTGTATGCCCTTGCTGTCCGCCTGCGACGAGCGCAGAGTACATCAAAGCAACACGCGAGAGGCTCCCCGCTGTGGCAGGCGCTGATAACGGAGGAAGCACAGCGCTACTTCACAGCGCTGCATATTTATCCTGAACCCTGGGATGAGGATTTGAGGCGGTGACACTTGGGCGAGAGGACGGTGCGGCTTCCCGCGTATGAGAGATCACGCTGCTAATGCATTGGCTCCTGTGCGACCCTGAGGCTTGGGGGCACCGTTACTGGGGCAAAGGAGAATTGAGGACGGGGGGGACCAGGCTACCCTAACTACACCTCCTGGGAGGCACCCTGAAGGCTGTGCTGGGTGCACGCTGACTTATCCCCCCCCCCGCCATTGACACCAACGGCCCTCCTACAGCACACATTGGGAATAGACTTAACGAGGAGCAATGGGCAAGCCTGACATGCGCCAGCCACGCCTTACAATTGACACGAAAAAAGGCCCACGGCAGCAGACCACGGAGGTGGATAATGGCTCAGAGTGCTTAACACAGGACTCTAATCCTGCGCAGGGTGATGGCATGCAGGCCATCCTAGAGGAAGTACGACAGGCGTTTACAAATATGGCTGATAAGATGGATACTCTAGTTACGCGAATGGATGCAATGGTCCACAAGCTTGAGGACCACGAGACGCAAATAAAGGAAGCTGAGCATCGCATATCGGAGACTGAAGATACCACGAGCCACCTCCGCAACACGGTCACACAGATGGACAAGTTGCTCAAAATAATAGTCGCGAAAAATGAGTATGTCGAAGCGTGTAGTCGGAGAAATAATATTCGCGTAATTGGCATTCCGGAAATTACCAACACGGGCAGGCTGGAACAGTACATTGAAAAAATGTTGCTGAGGTGGTGGGGGTGGAGCAGTTATCTCCCCACTTCATAGTCGAAAGGGGCCCTTCGCTCTCTTGGACCGAGACCGCCCCCAGCCGGATCCCCCCGTCCCATTATAGCGCGATTGTTGAATTATAGGGATCGTGATGTGGCCCTGAAGGTGGCAAGGGAACGGAAAAAGCTGCATTTTGAAGGGATCTCTTTCACAATGTACCCAGACTTCACCACACATGTCTAGGAGGAACGACGCAAATTCCTTAAAGTGAAACAAAAACTGCGGCAGGCTCAAATTGATTATGCCCTTCTTTATCCAGCGCGACTTCAGATCACATATCAGGGCAAACAAATGATCTACGTTAAGCCCCAGCAGGTTGAGGATTTCCTTAAACAGATTAAGAAACAGGCAGCTGCATCTTCCACACAGGCGGGCTCGCCAAGATCACAGTCACCTTCTTCGGACTGATAACTACGTCGACTGTTGGATATTCAGCAGGTCACGTACTCGTTGGCGCGGATGTGGTCCTGCGGCTGAAAAGACTGTGCCTCTACCATAGGATCCCTGACACAACGGGGCATTTCTTGGATTAGTTAAGAAACTCTCCATATGGGGGCGTGACGACTGAACTGACCAGGCACCCCTGAAGGCTACTAGGGGACGTCTTTGACATCACAGGCGCTCCTGGAACGGCGAAGAGTTACCCGTGGACCACCTAGTTGTTTCTATCCACCCAATGTGTGATCCCCCTTTTTGTCTCAATCGAGACCCGGTCACTGACCGTTACAGTTTGTAGCACTAGTTGTTTACTGTGTATACGGGAGGGGGGGTGGGCTGTTTAGTGCTCGCATGATTGGGATGCTTCAGTGGGTGGGGTGGTATGGGTTTGGATTAATGTACTTCATGGTAGACGTAATTCAGGGCTCATTTCCTTTCATGGTGCTTCTCATGTTGTCCTGTTGTGGTACTACGTAATGTGGTGCACTAACAGTTATTATATCACGGGGGAACATGGGGGATGGGGTGGATATAATGTGAATATAATGTCCTGGAATGTTAGGGGCCTAGGAGATCCGAGGAAGCGTAGGCAGATATTAGCGTATTTAGATTGGCAACAGATAAGGGTGGTGCTGCTCCAGGAAACTCTCATAGATCCACGCTCCCCGGGTACTTTCGCTAGCAATTTGGCAGATGGCAGGTTCTTCTCTTCGTATTCATCGTATGCTAGGGGCACAGTTATCCTGATAAAGAAGCGAACTCCCTTTGCATTGGCGGGTGTCTTGACCGATCCACAGGGACGTTATGTGTTAATATGGGGCCGCTTGGGTAGAGATTCTGTAACTATAGCTAATTGCTACGGCCCCAATGTTGACACGCCTGACTTCATTAATGTCATCTGGGGCAAGGTCGTGGGTATAGGATCCACACATGTAATTTGGGGTGGTGATTTTAACGTTGCACTCAATCCAGCCCTGGATCGCTCTAATGCCGCGCTGCATCACTACACTAACTCTCAGGCGTCCTTACAGGGCATAAAGGCAGAAGGGGGATTAATAGATAGTTGGCGTTACACTCACCTACAGGTCAGGGAAGGCACGCACTTCCAGCGCATGTTGGGACGTGGGCACAACTAGACTATTGTTTGCTGTCTAGGGGTTTGGGCCAGGTCATTCAGAGGGTACTTCACTTGGCTAGGACCTTTTCTGATCACTGTCCCGTTAAACTCGTACTTACACTTCCAGGTTATGACACCCCTAGGCCTAGCTGGTGGTTACAGCCTACTGCTCTATTGGACACGGTCATTCGTACTGAGCTGGGGGAAGAGATACAAGATTTTTTTTAAAGAAATAAGGGCTCTGTAGACGATGTGGAGATTATCTGGGAGGCCTTTAAGATCACAATACGGGGATACTGTATGGCAAAGAGCGTTGGTGTACTCAGGGATATCCAAACAAGGCTCCGAACATTGGAGTGGGACCTAAGAGGGCTGGAGGTACGGATGGGGTCTGGGGAAACGGGCCAGGCACAGACTGATTTTCGTGAGACGTTATCAGATTACGAGGAGACCGCAGCACGTGAGGCTAAATTTAGAGCATTGTATTGGGTGGCCCAAAGGTATGGAGAGGGCGAGAGGCCAGGGAGGGTTCTGGGTGAAGTGATTAGACGCCCGCGCTTCTCTACTCATATCCTCAAAGTTAAGGGACCAGGAGGTACTGTTTATCGAGACACACCAGACATACTTAATACCTTTACTTCGCACTATACAACGTTGTACGCAACAAGTGGCTCACTCGATATGGACAGCTTTTTGGGGGACGTCGCACTTGGGTGGTTAGGCGATACGCAGAAGAAGTTCTTATACGTCCCATTTGAATTAGATGAAGTTAGGGTGGCGTTCATGCAGCTTAAAAATGGGAAGTCGCCCACCTGGATGGCATTCCCGCTGAATTCTATAAGCAGTACATAGATATCATGGCTCCGGTCCTTAGGGAACTCTATGAAGAATCCCTTGAAAGGGGAATACTCCTCCCCCCCCTCCGATGCGTGAAGCGCTGATCACTTCTGTTTTGAAACCAGGAAAGACCCCAGCGGTTTGCGATTCTTATAGGCCACTCTCCCTTATCAATTGTGATACAAAAATACTGGCTAATAGGCTAACTCTCCTGTTGGATAAGCTCATTTTAACCGATCAATCGGGATTCGTCCCAGGTAGGGTCACAACTCACAACTCACAATCTACGCTCTCTTTTTTCTCTATTACAGAACGTCACGCCTGATTTCCCGCTGGCCGCAGTTTTTTTTTTTTAGACGCCACCAAGGCATTTGATTCGGTGGAGTGGGATTATTAATTGTAGTTCTACAACACATGGGTTTTCCTAAATTGTTCCTCTTTTGGGTTAAGTTGTTATATCAGCAGCCCACTGCTAAGGTGTTAATCAATGGTCACCTCTCGCCGACTTTTCCCATAACGAGGAGCACGCGGCAGGGATGCCAGTTGTCCCCGCTTTTATTTGCCATAGCAGTCGAACCATTGGTGTCTAAACTTAGGCAGCATCATCGCAACCGGGCGTTCCGCTGCTGTATTAGTCATATTTTGCTATCCCTCTACGCGGACGACATTACCTTATACATCAGAGACCCCCAACAAAATGTGAACCCTATCTTACGAGAATTCCTCGTATTCTGCAGGTTATCTCAAATCAATATTAATTGGAGTAAATCCCAGTTCTTTCCCCTAACACCTGCGGTTGATCAATTTGCGCTGGATTTCCCCCTAGAGTGGTGTGGCACTGACCTGCGCTATCTAGGCATTCAGCTGACTGGAGATAGAGAAGCCACCATACGGCTCAATTATGGTACAGCTATTACGAACTGGCGGACAATGTCACTCACTGGATTTGTCTCCCCCTCTTGCTTGAAGGTCGGGCCTCTCTAATTAAAATGGTTGTCCTCCCGCAGTTTCTATATTTATTCATGAATATTCCCTATCACCCTGGCTCTTATTTTTTTTAAACTCTGCGCACTGAACTGTTGCGTCTTGTGGGGAGGGAAGCAACCACAGCTCTAATGGTCCACGTTGACAAGACCCTATGCTCAATGGGGTTTTGACATACCAGACTTTGAGATTTATTTTCTTAGTGCACAAGCGCACTATGCGTACATCCCCCCAGGTACATGCCGCAAGTTGCCACGGAAGATTGGCTCGCGGACAGTATTCGACTGTCTGGTCTCATATATGCTCCTGCTAGGACACGAGCGACGCCACCTACTACAGTCACTGGCACGGTGGATGCCTGGCATCGCATTATTGATATATCAGATACTCCCTTGCTATACTCTCCGTTGTTACCATTGACCTATCATCCTAGTATACCACTGCTGCAAGCAAAGGGATTTCATAAGCTATGTGTGCGGGTCAATATTGCAACATGGGGTGATTTATTTCTTGAAGGCAAGTTTCGCTCTGCAGATCATTTCTTTCATGACGAACGGTCCTCTCCTCTGGACTATTTCTTATATGTTAGTCTACGACAAGGTATGTGGTCAGTTCTCCCTGATTTCCCGCAGGAGCCAGAAACTCTAGCAGCCCTGCACTTATTGCTTGGCTCTAAAGATGGTAAACATTTGGTGTCAAAGTTGTATAACAGTATACGTATGCAGCTGGCGGATGTTTCAAGCTCGGCGCGTATGCAATGGTCCTCAGAACTGGGTAAGGAAGTTTCAGATGAACAATGGGAGTATTGCTGACTTCAGACTTCACAGATCTCTTCTAGTTGTAGGCACCGACTCATACAATACAAATTCCTACATCGTCTATATTATACCCCGGCCAAGAAATTCAGGTTCAAACTATCTGACAATGATTGCTGTGAAAGGTGTGAGAGGCCAGAGGCCGACTTTCTCCATCTGGCGTGGGAGTGCCCCGAGGTGCAGGACTATTGGGAACAGGTCCATGTGGCGTTGGAAAAAATGATGGGCAGCACGCTGATGAGGGATCCACGGGTGGCACTTTTAAGTTACACTGCGCAAATACCCAACCCACAATGTAAGCTCCTGGCACTGTCTATACTGGCAAAGCGTAGAGTAGCATGTCGCTGGGGCAGGGGGAGAGCCCCGAAATTCAAGACTTGGCTAGGCGACTTGCTGTACTGTCAGGAACAATCCAACATTTACGCGGAGACATTGCCACTTGCCTCTAGGCCTAGAGATATTTGGGGCCTGCTACAAAGCTACCTTCTTTTAGGGGGTGCAGAGAGATCAGACACTACTGTTCTGGAAGTTGCTGCTTAACTGTTGCACGGGCATTCCTTGCGGGCACTACTCTCCTTCGCTGGCACAGATGGGAGTTGTTCCCCCAATCCAGTGTCTTTGTGCGTGGACCCTCCTTGCCATCTTTGTTAGACCATACCCACGATGTGCCCTGACGCTTTATGTATGAAATTGTCTCCTTCCCCTGTCTGCGGATATGTATATATAACATCTCATGATTCTGCCTGCCCTGCAAATCTCGTGTTCAATAGTCACCGGACATTGAGATATGCATGTAAAGACTCATCTGATTGCTATGTTGAAAAATGTCCCCACATGATATTGGGTGGGAATGCACTGTTACAAAATGTAATGTTCATGGTCCTTGAAGTACGTCTCCTCAATTTTATTCTCGTTTCAAGAACAATGTAATGTTCCTTACTTGAGATGAAAATACAAAAATAAAGGTTTAATAAAAAAAAAGTTCTCAATGGACCAGAGGGGTTGGTGGGTGAAAACATCCCGAGCTTTTGTATAGCTCTTAAAAGAGTTCATTCCGACCATTGACTCTTTAGATCTTGAAACTGACATTCAGAGATTTCATAGAGATCCTTGTTCAAAAAACCCAAATAGGAAAACTCCCAGAAGAATTTTTGATTAACTTTAAAACCTTTCTTTTGAAGGAACGCGTCCTTTCCATTGCACTAAAAGCTGGTTCTTTTACAAGGGGAGATTGGTCGTTTAGAATCGGATCTCTAGAATAACACAGGACAGACAATGGGAACTGGGGAAGTTCATTCTAACACAGATCTTTAGGTGCAACAGTGTAACTGAGGTTTCACACTCTTCTGAAAGTAATGTGGAAGAACAAAATGTTTAACTTCAGAGAGCCTAAGGAGGTGGGGCCCTTTATAGAGCAAATTAAGGCCCAGGGATAACTTATTGTTTTTCTTTTTTTTATGTGTAGGTAATTCCGGAGGGGGAGGGTAAACTTTACTGGGTGATTATTATCAGGCCCAGACTAGTTTTTCGGAGGGTTTTGGGAACCCTACTTTTAGACCCCCTAATGTGGTGAAGTATGTGGGAAACTCCTTGCCTGGAAGTCTAGGATAAATAAGACCAGGAATTTAATTAAAGAAGTTATTTTGCCTGATTCGGGTGAGGTTTCTTCAGACAATGCCAAAATAGAACAGGCCTTTGAAGGTTTTTTTCAGGACTTATATACAGAAGATCTAGTTATCTCAGAATCCCAAATTAAAAAAATATATTGAGGATATATCTTTACCATCTCTTTCAGAAAATCAAACCAGCCTGCTAAATCTGAATATTTCCCTAAAAATAGGGACGGGCAGTGGGTACTGATGGTATCCTAATGAATTTTATATAGCTTTGATAGAAGAGATCGCCCCTGTACTTGTTACTCTGCTGGATGGGATCTTTTCAGATAGCTGTGTAAACCCTAAGTCTTGGGACGAGGCTGCTGTCTCTGATTCTAAAACCAAATAAAGACCCAAGAAAATGTGAGTCATCTCCCTGCTGAATTGCGACTATAAAACCTTTGCGCAAAATTCTAGCAGGGAGGTTGAAACCGGTAAGGAGTTCTCCGATTCACCCAAACCAGAAGGGGTTCATTAGGGGTCATCTACTTCACGACTTGACTCACAAATTGATTGGTGCAATCGACATTGCTTCCACTAATAATTGACCTCTTACGACCTTTGCTTTCAATGCCACAAAGGCATTCGATAGGGTGAATTGGCCTTTTTTAACCTATATGACTCGAAAGTTTGGATTAGGGGATCACTTTGTTAGTGCAATTAGTAACCTCTATAAAAAAAACACTGCTCGACACATAGTTAATGGTAATCTTTCAAAATCAATTAGGTTGGAGAGGGGACGAGACAGGGGTGTCCACTTTCCCCCCTATTGTTTGATCTTTATATAGAGCCTTTAGCCTGTAGGATTAGGGCTAGTTCTACCTTTGCTCCCTTTGAGTGGGAAGGGTGGGAAAAGAAAGTTGCCTTATATGCGGACGACTTAATGGTGTTCTCTAGGAACTCCCCTGCTATCCTACCTTGCTTGGAGGAAATCTGGAAAAACTTTGGGAGGGTCTCTGGTTAATTAATGCCCAAAAAACAGAGATCATGACATGGAATACACCACCTAGCAATGTGACAACTAAACAACAAATTTGTTATTTAGGTATACAGATCTCACATAAGATCTACGAGTTAGGACAAGTAAACCTGGATTCTAAAAAGAAAGATGACTATGTTACTAAGATCTTGGAGGGGTCTTCCATTGACTAGATTAGGCCGCTCTAATTTGATCAAAATGTCTATCCTGCCAAAGTTTACCTTTATTTTTGATTCGATCCCTCTACATTTAAATCTTTCTTACCTGAAAGATCTCCAAGGTCTTATAAATAGCTTTCTTTGGTCTAACAAAGGGGTTAGGATTGCATGGAGGAAGTTGCAGTGCGCTAAGTCGGAGGGGGGCATCGCCGGTCCTGACCTAAGGGCCCTCCTGATTAACGCTTCTCGTTTCCCCCCAATGTTTCAAGCAATGGCCAAAAATACTCCCCAGGGTGGTAACGGTTGTTTGTTCAAGTTTAGACACCCCAAATATTAAAAAAAAATGAAACCCAAGGTGTTACGATCTGCTTGCGAAGTCTGGTATTATATAAGGAAGATCCTAAAAATTCCATATTGTAGTTCAGGAGCCCCTATTTGGAACTCCCCAGGGACTCCAACTTGTCTATTATTGGAAGAAGGTAATTTGAATTGGGTTTAACTCTCACAAGATAATAAACTTCTTCTATGGGAAGTACTTTTCAACACTACACATTAAAGACTCTCAAGATTAAAGTTCTATCAGTTATCGAGTTGTGCTGCCAAATTAGATAAAGAGGCAGAAATGAAGCTCTACTGCATAGGAGACGTGAGGTCCCTCTGTTCCTCCTCCTTGGTATTCAATGCCTCATGCCACCGTGGTTGATTGATTCCCTTGGGGTAAGTCCTCATTAAATGACTTTTCGGTGCTTACTCCACACTATTTGCTCTTCCGGTCCCTAATATGCTTCATTTCATCAATAGGGTCCCCTGGTTGATTATTCCTCAATTGACAGCTGAATATTGTAGCTGCATGAACATATACACGACCCGGAGTCCTACTGGGCCTATTAGGTGAGTTTTCCGCCGCCCTTGCTATGACTAGTCTTAGCATCCATCACTACAACACACCTGACCCATACTCTTACTACTCCTTAGGCTGTCCCACTTGTTCTTGTCCTGATGAAGACCCGCATTGACTAATACAGTAATGCTCCCTGGGTTGAAACGTCGACATTTTCCCTGGACCAGCTGAAAGACTCTGTGTCAAGACCTATTCATTTAATCTACAGAGCTATTCATACATTGTTGTTTTTCTGGCCTTTCAAAAACGACATTTCGTTGAAATTCACTTTGTATATATTGTGCACCTTCACCACTGCACTGAGCACTATATTCACTTTGTCACAAAATTACAACGCATTTTATGTTGTGTTCTAATTTATAAAACTTCTGAATACCCTCTATGGTGTCCCTTGGTGTGTTACCTATATGTGGTTTTTGATAAATTATTTGTTCCTATGAGTAAACCAATGACTGGTTTAAGGGCTTTAAAGAAATTACCTTTACCCAACAGAATCAATTGTTCATATTATATATCATTGCCCAGGTTCTGAGGGATACTGGGTCACCCCATTGTTTATATATCCTGTGGAAGTGTTGGCACAATCAATCAATCAAAGACATTTATAAAGCGCACTACTCACCCGGAGGGTCTCAAGGCGCTTGTGGGGGGGGGGGGGGGTTGCCGCTACTGCTCGAACAGCCAGGTCTTGAGCTTCTTCCTGAAGGAGAGGTGGTCTTGGGTCAGGCGCAGGTCGGGAGGGAGGGAATTCCAGGTCTTGGCGGCCAGGTAGGAGAAGGACCTTCCTCCTGTTGTCGCTCTTCGGATGCGGGGGACGGCGGCGAGGGCTTGACTGGTTGATCGGAGATGGCGTTTGGGAGCGTAGAAGTTGAGGCGGTTGTTGAGGTAGCTCGGGCCTTGGTCGTGTAGGGCTTTGTGTGCGTGGGTGAGGAGACGGAAGGTGATTCTCTTGTTGACGGGGAGCCAGTGCAGGTCTCTCAGATGTCCGGAGATGTGGCTGCTTCGGGGGATGTCGAGGATGAGTCTGGCTGAGGCGTTCTGTATACGCTGGAGTCTCTTCTGGAGTTGGCGGTGGTTCCGGCGTAGAGGGCGTTGCCGTAGTCCAGTCAGCTGGTGACGAGGGTCTGGGTGACCGTCTTCCTGGTCTCGGTGGGGATCCACCGGAAGATCTTCAGTAGCATGCGCAGGATGTTGAAACAGGACGAGGAGACGGCGTTGACTTGTCTGGTCATGGAGAGGGAGAAGTCCAGGATGAAGCCCAGGTTGCGTGCGTGGTCTGTCGGTTTGGGTGCGGTGCCACCAGGAGTCGTCCCAGGCGGAGGGCGAGGAGCCCAGGATGAGGACTTCCGTCTTGTCTGAGTTCAGTTTCAGGCGGCTGGTCGTCATCCACTCGGCTACGTCTTTCATCCCTTCGTGGAGGTTGGCTCTGGCGGTGGCGGGGTCGTTGGTCAGGGAGAGGATCAGCTGGGTGTCGTCGGCGTAGGAGATGATGTTGAGGTTGTGTTGGCGTGCGATGGCCGCAAGGGGGCTCATGTAGACGTTGAAGAGGGTGGGGCTGAGCGAGGATCCTTGAGGGACGCCACAGATGACTTCGGTGGCCTCTGACTTGTACGGTGGTAGGCGGACTCTCTGTGTCCTTCCGTCGAGGAAGGAGATGATCCATTCCAGTGCCTTCTCCTGGATTCCGACGTTGCTGAGGCGCTGCACTAGGGTGCGGTGGCAGACAGTGTCGAATGCTGCGGAGAGGTCTAGGAGGATGAGGGCCGCTGTTTCTCCGTTGTCCAGCAGGGCTCGGATGTCATCGGTGGCAGCGATGAGGGCGGTCTCGGTGCTGTGGTTGGCTCGGAAGCCAGACTGTGAGGGGTCGAGGGATCCATTCGTCTCGAGGAAGGCGGCCAGCTGCTTGTTGACGGTCTTCTCGATGACTTTGGCTGGAAACGGGAGGAGCGAGATGGGGCGGTAATTCTTGAGTTCGGTGGGGTCCGCTGTTGGTTTCTTTAGTAGAGCGCTGAGTTCGGCGTACTTCCAGCTCTCAGGGAAGGTGGCGGTGTCGAAGGAGGTGTTGATGATGTCCCGCAGGTGGGGTGCGATGACAGCGTCGGCCTTGTTGAATACGTGGTGAGGGCAGGGGTCGGTCGGAGATCCGGAGTGGATAGAGTTAATCGTGCGGATGGTGTCTTCTGTGTTGATCGGGGTCCAGGCGCTCAGGGTGGTGGTGGGGGGCGTTGGTGCAGTCGTGGGGGGCGTTGTTTGTGGGATGAAGCTGTTGTGTATGTCAGCGATCTTGTTGTGGAAGTAGGAGGCGAGGGAGTTGCAGAGGTCTTGCGATGGGGTGATGTCGTTGTTTCCGGCGTTGGGGTTGGAGAGCTCTTTCACGATGTTGAAGAGTTCCTTGCAGTTGTGTGCGTTGTTGTCCAGCCGGTCCTTGAATGCTGTTTTCTTGGTGGCGTGGATCAGTTGATGGTGCTTCCGGGTGGCAAGCTTGAGGGTGGTCATGTTGTCCGGTGTTGGCTCCCTTCTCCAGGCTTTCTCGAGGGCTCGGCAGTTCTTCTTGGAGCTCTTGAGTTCGTCGGTGAACCATGGGGCCTTCTTGCTGCCGGGTCTGCTGGGCGGGGTCCTCAGTGGGGCGAGTTCGTCCGCGCAGGTGCTGATCCACTTCGTGAGGTTGTCGGCGGCCTGGCTGGGGTTCGCTGAGCTGGCGGGAGGGTGCTGGCTCAGGGAAGCGGCGAGCTGGTCGACTGTGATCTTGTTCCAGCTTCTTCAAGCAACCTGTTGCTGGTGGTGGTGGATCGTGGTTCTTCTGAAGGTGAAGTGGACGCAGCTGTGGTCCGTCCAGTGGAGTCCAGTGGCGTGGCTGAAGGCGATGTCTTTGCTGGATGAGAAGACGGCGTCGAGTGTGTGTCCGGCGAGGTGGGTGGGGGTGGACACCAGCTGCTTGAGTCCGAGGTTGGCGAGGTTGTCAAGCAGGGTGGTGGTGTTGCGGTCGTTGTTGTTCTCCAGGTGGAAGTTGTTGTACCCCAGGAGGATGTAGTCAGCGGAGGGGAGGGCGTGCCGGCTGATGAAGTCGGCGAGGTCTTCGCTGAATGGTGTGCGTGGTCCCGGGGGTCAGTAGATCAGGGTGCCTCTGAGGGTGGTCTTAGGGTCGGTGTGGATCTGGAAGTGTAGGTGTTTGGCGGTAGTCAGGGTGTCGTCGGTGTTGGTCGTGATGCGGATGGTGTCCCTGTGGATGATGGCGATGCCTCCTCCAGTCTGGTTGTCGCGATCTCTCCGGGTGATCTTGTATCCCTCTGGGATGGCGATGGCGGGAAGGCTGAGGAGTCGTTCATAAAGGTTTCCGTGAGGAAGGCAACGTCTGGAGATGTGGTGTCGAGGAGGTTCCAGAGTTCGATGGCGTGTCTGTGGACGGAGCGGGTGTTGAGCAGGATGCACTTGAGGTGGTTGCTGCTGGTGTTCGGCTTGGCGGGTGCTGGTGCGGGGCAGGTCCGGATGCAGGTGAACTTGCAGGCGTGGCAGCTGAAGGGTCCGTGGGTGCGTCTCGGGGTGGCTCGGTAGCATTCCGGGATTCGGCCGGTGTTGAGTGCGTTGAGGGTGGCGGCGTCGTACGTCTGGCGGGTGGGCTGGGGTCCTCGGGGGCCAGGGGTTCGGGCGCTGGGCGCGGTCCAGGCACGGACAGGCGCAGACGGGCTTACCTTTGGCGCACAATCGGCGCGCCCGCTGCGCGAGCACGCTGCGCGTTGGCCACTCTGCCATATGAGGAGAGTGGGGGGGGGGGCGGAGCGAAGGAGGGGCAGCTGGGAGGGGGAGCGGGGTGGCGAATGGGGAGGGCGAGCGAGGGAAGGGGGCGGGGCCGCAGGGGGGCAGCGGCGGGGAGGTGGCGGGAAACGTGGCCGGGGCTGGGCGAGAGAGGGGGGGAGCACAGGGGGCTAGGGCAAAACGGCGAGAAAAAAAGACGAAAAAGGCGGCGAAGCAAGCTGGTGGCAGGGGGCACAGAAGATCCGCGGACCAAGCGGATCCGGCGGTCGGGGCACAGCAGAGGGCACAACTGGTGGCAGGAGGCGCAGGAGATCCGCGGACCAAGCGGATCCGGCGGGCGGGGCACAGCAGAGATGCACAGGGCACAGCTCAGGGCAGAGGCGGCACCAGGGGACGGGCTCACTCACGGGGAGTGTGTTTGGGGGGTGACCTGCCCGGAGGGACAGAGGTCACTGCACTAAGTAAGTTTCATGACAACCGCATTCAAAATGGAAATTAAAAGGTTTCCGATGAACAAATATCTCCATTAACAACCCTGATGAATGATTCTGAATGACTCATGTTGATAATATCGGATCACGAATCTTTCTTCTCTCACTTATACATATAAAGTAAGAGGCAATCCGTTATAACTTGTCTGCTATTTGTTCAGCACTCTGATACTTGGATAGGTCAAGTCCGCGCTTTGTATAACTCTTCAATTAAATAAAAAATAAATAAATTGAACACTACTTTACTGAAAACTATATGGGGGATGTCTCCCCAGCGGCTCCATGGGACGCCGTAAAGGATGTTTCCATGGGTTGCTTATTTCCCATACAGCAGCCTTTGAAAGGGCGAATAAGCTTCATCAGCAGGCGTTAGTAGCTAAGATACATCTGGCAGAGGTGTGTCACACGGAGGTGGGCTCCCATAGGACTCTGCGGGACTTACAAGAGATTAGGGGCAAACTAGAACACCTTTTAATTAAAACTGCTGCTAAAATCCTTATGTATGTCAATCAAACATACTACGAAAAGGGTTATAAAGCCAAAAGACTCCCACCCAAAGATTATGCATCCATTCCAGCCGGAACCATACTAGGGAGTTGATTGAGGATGAGGGTCTACTTCGATTTGAGACGTAGGAGATTTTCAAGATTTTCACCAATTTCACCAAGACTTCTCCGTTCCTAGACACTGGACTCTGCTGTAGGGCTGTGCTGGACCCAAAGACCAGACTGCTCCTGGTAGGAAGTCTCCTACTGCAACTTCATCTCAGTGCTTTGTACCCATCCTGCAAAATCCGTGGCCGTGCAAAGACTCTGTGTGCATGAAGGACAGATGGAAGGAATCTCTCGGAGAGAGGGAGTCACTGCCCTGCAACCACAAGCACCTTAACGTTGATGACCTGTCTGTGTATCCTGTTGTCACAGAGACTCTTCAAAGCTCTGCAACACAGGTGGTGGTTTGGTGGTTCTCCCAAGGCCTGATCGGTCTTCTATGCCACTTGGAAGCCTGCAATCCCTTGTGGAGTTGCTGGAACCGCGTTTCTGTGCAAAGCATGTCTACAGTTACCAAGGCTTGTTGACTTTCCACTCCGAAGATGCTCAAGCTCCAAAAAATCCCAGTCTTAAGCATTCAGCCACTGCAGTTCTCCCCCCTTGAGGTCTTCACGCTGCTTGGCTCCCGGCAGCTGGGGCCGGGCGGCAACTCTCGTCGGCACCACAACCAGAGGGCCCCGCAGGCCACCATCTCACAGCCGCAAACTCTGCGGTCCCATGGTCGCCGAAATTCAGGCAGGCTCCCACACATATTCAGGAGGAGAGCTACACACAAGAGGGACAGGGTTTCCGGGGTGCCAGGCGCAGGATGATCGATGAATCAGTCGGGGCTCAGAGCGGAGCTCAACGAGACATGTCTGCACTGCCCACCATGTTGGCTACGCCCCACCAAAGCTCAAGCAGGTTTATCTGAAGCTTGGGCTCCTCGGAGACCAGAGTCCTCTGATCTCCACCTCTCCCAGGTGGCTCCCCAGCCTGACGTAACACATTTGTCACTACAGTCCACCCTGGGTGGAAAAGAAAGAGGCATCTGCCACTGATCCAAGTGCAGTTAGTAAACCACCACTGCAGATCTTTTGCTGTTTCTTCCGAAATCTGCACCATGCCGGAGAGATTCCCCTGATGTTGCGCCCACTGGGCCTTCTGGTCCCACTGCAGAGCTCATATATGCCAGCAGGCATGTCTCAACAGTAGGATGCAGGAGGCCATGAGGCCCAACAGCCTCAGTCAGTCTCACCGAATTCCAGGATAGAGGCTGAAACATCTGTATCAGAGCCTGTATATCATGGACTCGCTGCTCTGGAGGAAAAGCCCCAAACTGTGTCCAGAACAGCTCGGATGAAAGGAAGCATCTGAGAGGGAGTCATTTTGATAGTGAATCCCAGCAAGTGCATCAGGTTTGCCATAGTCTGAAGGTGGTTGACAACTGCCTGGGGCGAGCCAGTCTTCAACAACCAGTTGTCAAGGTAGGGGAAGATTGAAATCTCTGACCTCCGCAGATGAGCTGCGACCACCGCCAACGCCTTGATAAATACCCAAGGGACGCTGTTAAGGCCTAAGGGAAGAACCGCAGACAACTACTTTGAGCCAGCATGATGGGGATGTGGAAATAACAGTCCTACAAGACAAACCTTGGGCAAGCTTGAGAATTTTAAATTTTTCTTTCAAGAAGAGGCTGAAAAGGCACAGATCTAGGATAGGACAGAGCCCTCAGTCCTCGGGCACCAGAAAGTAGTGGGAGTAACAACCATGAGCTACTTCTGATGTCGGCACCATCCAGAAGGGTCACTTGGCCAAGAGAGCCAGCCCTTCTTGATGGAGCAGGGAGAGATGATACTATGTCAGCTAGTCGTAAGTAGATGGAATAGGTGGAGGGGGTGTTACTAAGAGGAGTGGGTAGCCCCTTTATGGATAAGGCTGGGGGGCAGACTAACCTGATTGCTAGCCACCTGTCCCACATGGTCGCTGGGACCTGCACCCACAGCCACTGAAAGGCTGGGAAGTCTGCTGGCTGCGGTGGCTGCAAGGATATGGGCGAGGCTGGGGACCTCTTCCATAGCAACAGAAGTGGCGGAAGGCAGATTGAGGTAGACAAGAGGTCATAAACAAGCCCAAGTACCTGACCGTAGATCTGCTGTCCTTCAAGGGCACAGGCCCTGAATCCACCTTGTCTCCAAATAGGCGAGAGCCATCAAGGGCATGTCTATGTGGGAAGCCTGGGCATCTCCTTAAAAATCAGATGTTCTCATCCAGTACTGGCGCAACAATGCCACCGATGATGAAATCTTTCCGCCTAGCGAGTCGGTAGTGTCAAGTCCACAGCTGATGGAGAACTTTTCTGCATCCCTCCTGTCGGCAACCGACTGAGAGAATATGTCCCGGGCCTCCTCTGGAACCACAGGCAGCACTTACACAGCCGAATCCCAGAGTATGGGAATAGAGGCCCAATAGGCAAGTGGTGTTCACCGACCACAGTACCAAGCTGGTGGAAGAGAACATTCTCCTATCGAAGGTGTCCAGCCTCTTGAATTTCCTATCCAGTAAAGTCGTAAGGAACACCCCAGGATGAATGCGTGATAATGAGGCTTTGACCATCAAGCTCTCAGGGGTGGGGTACTGGGTAAGGACCCTGGGATCTCCAGGAGCGGGGGATGGCGGTGGGGAATTGTCCTAGTCACAGGACCCCTTGTGCAGGGCTTGGACCAGGCCTCAAGAAGGACATCTGTAAAAGCTTCATTAAATGGGAATTAAGGTTCTGAGGGGTAATGCCCGGCTGAAGCACCTCTAGCAAAACATTAATTTTAACTACCATTGAGGGAAGGTTAAGGTCCGGGAACTCAGCCGCCCTACACCCCACCATAGCTGAAGAGGCTCCCTCTTCAGTAGCCACAATAGGAGGGGAAACCAGGTCAGAGTGAGCGAGGTGTCTCACTTAATGCCCTCACCGAGTACCTCATACCAGTTGTCCTCCTTAACTGTTTCTTCTCCATAAGGGTCCATAGGCCACTCCCAAATGTCCCCCTCTACGGCCTATGCATTAAATAAGGCACTGCCGCCGCTCTAAGGCGATGTCCTCGGTCGGCACCAAATGCAAAGTTTTACAACGCCTATGCGGCTCCATGTCCGAGTCAGGTATGACTATGGCGCCTCCTAGGGGCATCGGCACTGGAGCGGACACTGAAGGTGGTCTTGGTTTCGATGGCAGCTCTGCTTCGGATCCACTGAGTGATCCTTTTAGTCAGATAGGCTCCAAAGACAAAACCGTTGGAGTTTCCAGTAGGGGCACAAACCATGCACGTGGGGCCCAAAGGTGCTCCAGAAGAGTTGGGCTGCCCGAAAATTAAGCACATAGCCTCAAAAATCCTTTAATTGGGTGGGAGTCACTCCAGCTCTGGAACAATCAGGAAAGTGCAGAGCGGATGCAGGTTCAGACCCCACCGACTCGTGGGGACTGAAGTGCCGACGCTCCCTTTGACGGACGTGGGGAAGTTGAAAAACGCTTCGAGTCCTTTGACTTCTTGTATTTGTGGGACTTGACTGACTTCCCCGGTGAATTAGAGTGCAATGAGAAATGTCTGGAAGGGCTCTGCATATAGTCCTGGGACCTCCAATGTGAACGAGACCTCTAACGACGCAGAGTCAAACGATGCAGAACCAAAAGACATAACTTACAGGCGTTCAGCGATACTGTTCGAAAATCTTCGGAATCCAGTCTGACGCCAGGAGACATTCGAAGGTAAGGAATCTGCAGCTAGAATTCTCTATCAGACACCATCTTGATTAAGAGGAAAATCTTAAATTAATCAGACAGAGGCTTGGGAGGAAAATGAGTAGTCACCTGATCATTCAAAACCATGGGTTTTTATACACATTTTATGCATATTACCAAAATTGCAAAATTCGGCATAGTATGATCATAGTTTGGTCACACTGGCAAATCAAAAACAATTTTGCAGTTTCAAAAGAACCTTAACACTAACCCATTTCTTAAACCAAGAGAAATCTTCCGCTTCTTTCCTCAGCAACTGCACTCACAGATGTAAAACCCAATCTGAAACATTTTTCACAATAGCCCATACAGATCATGTTCCTCTGCTTCTAAATTATACACTGAAAGTTTTTTGGGGAAAGTTTAATTCACTATACAATGTTTTCTATTACTTTAACCTATTGACTTCACTGCCCCTGTATTCTGCAGAGATTGTGGGGAGAAAAAACCTGCAGCGTGCAGCTGAGTGGGAATGAGCAGAAGAGCAGCACAGCAGAAACTACATCTATTTGAATAAAATAGTGTGGCATTACATTGTGGCATAACTCCACTACATTATTTATTACACTTCTAAATAAGATATTCATATATTTCCAGTGGTAAAACCTTAATTCACTGGTTACGGTCATATTCATTACTAAAATTGCTAATTTGCACTATTGACTAGTCCCTCAGAATTGAACATCTGAAAAACTTTTAATATTGTTGCCATGTTTTCAAACTGCACCATATTCAATCTAGTATAAAAGCGTCCAACACCTACAATGCATTTCCTTCTGTTCAATTGGATAATCTAGGCAAGGGGCTTGAAATGAACTCTTCAATGGTAGCTGCCTCCTGTAGACTCCGTTCTAGCATCTCACTTTCCCTTAATAATGTAACGAGAAGCTAAGTAACCTGATTAACTTTCTATGAAATTTTATGAAAAATATGTCAGACTCAAAACCACTCAGAGGCCCATTGATTGTGAGTTCTTAAATTAGACTCAACATTCTTCTGTGAACTAAACCCTGTAGCTAAGTACCAGGGGTAGCAGTGACATGATGCACCCTTTACCCTTTGTTCCACGCTTAACCCTCACGCCCCAACAGCCTGCTATTTCCAACTGATGGACAAGGGGAAGGGCAAACAGTGTAATCTATAGAAAGTAAGGAGGGGATAAAATCCCCTTTTTACTCTGTGGACCTGCCAAGACCAGACGTATCATGGGTAGATCAGGGTTAGCATTGGGCAAGCCAGACATAGCAGTGGCTACCTCTGGCTGTCCCAAGTGACGTCTCTTTTGGACATAAAGCAAATCTCAGGGAACATAAGTAATGTGATAAAATGCAAACATTGAAGGAAAAAACCAGTACAGAAACGAAAAGATAATTCCAGCTGAAAGAAACTGGCAAAACAAATTAGGAGTAAAATAACTGCTCACATGGTAACCACAATGCCTCAACTAGGGCACTTTGTTTGGAGGTAAAGAACAAGTTACTTATCTTCGGAAAAATGTATATTTAAGAGACATAGGATAGTTATAGATGCCTTACCTTACAAATACCCTCAGGCGTCAGATTGGATCCGGAGAATTTTTTCTTAGCAGTACCCCTGCTAGTCGGTAGGTGGTGTCAGTGAACTCCGCCTCCGTCAACGGCATTGTGGGCGCCAGGATGGTTTTGCAGTGCCTACTTAGACGTCACCCCTGCACGCTGACGTCCGTTCTGAAACGACTTTCCACGCCAGAAGCGCAGAGCCATGAATGAAGCTGACCAATAATGCTCCACAACTAGGGCCCTGTAAGGGAGTCCCTTTCCCTAGAAGTCAGTTCGCAGAGCGTGGAGGATTGGTGGGGCGGTAAGGAATCTATAACTAATATATGTCTCTTACAGATGCATCGTTACCGAAGGTAAGTAACTTGTTCATCTGAAAGAGACTAATAGTTATAGATTCCTTACCTTAGAATAGATACCCCAGCAATAACCACCCCGGAGGAGGGTATGCAAACTAAGTTTACACAAGAAAGTCCTGGAGGGCAGAAAGGGTAAAATAGCAGTCCTCCGGACTTGGCTGTCCAGGCAGTAATGTGTGGTGAACGTGTGCATAGATGCCCACGTTGCCATCTGGCAAATGTCAAGGAGTGGGACTCCACGTGCCAATGAAGTACTTGCTGCTGTAGCTCTAGTGGAATGAGCATGCAGCCCCACTGGAGGTTCCTTTTTGACTAAAGCGTATCTAATTTTAATACAAAGGACAACCCATCGGGAGATGGTATGCTTTTGGCCAGCCCGATCTTTCTTGGCACCCACATAGCCAATGGAGAGTTGATCATCCAGCTGAAAATCTTTTCTGCGGTCAAGGTAGGACAGCGCACGTTTAGGGTCCAGACGGTGGAGTCTCTCTTCCTCCTTGGAAGGGTGCAGAGGCGGGAAAAAGGTGGGCAAAGTGATCGTTTGTTCTATTTGAAAAGGTGAAACCACTTTAGGAAGGAACTAGGGTCGCATACTAAGCACCACTTTGTCCGGATGCACAGAGAAGAGAGAGGGCTTAGAAAAAAAGAGCCTAAAGCTCACACTCACTGCGAGGAGAGGTGATGGCAACAAGAAAAGCAGTTTTCAGAGTGAGGAGTGGTCAGTTATGGAGAGGCTCGAAGGGAGCACACATAAAAAAAGTTAAAACGAGAATCCAGTCCCATTGGGGCATTATGAAAGGAGATGAAGGAAATAGATGAATAAAGCCCTTAAAGAATTTGTTTACAATAGGGTACTTGAAAAAAGAGGGCCGATCTGGTAGCACAAAAAAAGCAGAAATAGCTGCAAGATAGCCTTTTAGAGTGCCCAGAGCTGAGCCCTGCGGGACCAAGGAAAGGATGAACAAGAGAACCTCAGAAAGAGGGGCAGAGGCTTTGCACCATGCCACAAACTTATTCCATCGACAGGCGTACACCATTTCAGTGGAGGGACGCCTGGCTGCCAAGATGACGTTACAGACTTTGGACGGAAGGTCAAAAGCTGTCAGCTGTCGCCGCTCAATCTCCATACAAGGAGGTGGAGGCTAGATAGGTTAGGGTTGAGGGCCGTCCTCTGCTGCTGAGACAGAAGATCCTCCAGAAGGGGTAGTCTCATCGGAGGATCGATGGAATGCTCAAGAGCTCGGGGTACCAGACTGTTTGTGCCCAGTCAGGAGCCACAAGAATGACTTGGGCCCGGTCGCGCTTGATCATCTTCAGCACTCGCGACAGAAGTGGTACAGGCAGAAAGGCACGACAAAAGCGTCACCAAGCGAGTGCGACCTTGGAAACTCCACGCGCAAAACTGCTGACATTGAGCTCTTCGGTGGCAAACAGATCTAACCAAGGCTCTCCCCACCACAATCGACATTGGGTCCATGACCCCCACCCCACCCAGTTTGCTGCAGTACCACATGGTAGTGGGGTTGTCTGTGAACACCTGTACTACCTTCCCATTGAGCGAGGAAAAGAATACCTTCAGTGCCAGGTGGATCACCCAGAGCTCCAACAGGTTGATATGGATCCCGGACTCCACCGGAGACCAGACTCCTCTGATCTTCACCTCTCCCAGATGGCTGCCCCATCCCAGGAGTGATGCATCCGTCACAATTGTGAGTTCTGGTTGGGTAAGGGAGCAGGATCTGCCTCTGACCCGATACTGGTCCGTTAACCACCACTGCAGGTGTTCTGCAGTTCCCTCCGAGATCTGGACATAGTTGGAAAGATTTCTCTGCTGCTGCGCCCACTGGAACTTCAGGTCCTACTGCATATGCCACCTGGCATAGTACACCAGCAGAATGCAGGAGGCCATGAGGCCTAGCAGCCTCAGGGTTATTCTCACCGAAATCCGAGATAGAGGCTCAAACCTCAGTATCATAGCCCAATATCCCAGACTTGCTGCTCGGGAGGATAGGCACGAAACTGCACTGTGTCCAGAATAGCTCCAATGAAAAGGAGCGTCTGAGAAGGAGTCTGGTGTGACTTCAGCAGGTTTATAGTGAACCCTAGTGAGTGCAGGAGGTCCGCCATAGTCTGGAGGTGGGGAACGACAGCCTGTAGCGAGCCCGCCTACAACAGCTAGTTGTTGAGATTATTATTAGGAGCTTATAAAGCGCACTTATACCCACGGGTGTCCTGGGGCTGCACACTGAACTCCCTGGAGAACGAGGGGCTCAATCCCAAAATAACCAAGTCTTCAGCCCCTTTCTAAAAGAGAGGAGCTCCTCAGCCTTTCTGATATGCGCTGGCAGGCTGTTCCAAGCTTTCGCTGCACCATAGGAAAAGGTATTTCCTCCCCAACTGGCCTTTTTTATTTGGGGCACCGCCACTAGTTTGCTTTCGGAGGAGCGCAGTGCTCTCCGGGGCACATACCAATCGAAGCACTTATTCAAAAACTCTGGGCCACTGCCTTTCAATGCTTTGAATACCGTGCACAGCGCCTTAAATTGAGTTTGTCTGGATACCGGCAGCCAGTGCAGTTGCCGTAGTCCCTCTCGTACAGAGGCAAACCTTGGAGTACCTGTTAGCAGACTCGCCGCTGCGTTTTGTACTATCTGTAGTCTGTACAGATGGGTTTTTTTCAGATTCAGATACAGAGATAGGGGAAGACTGTAACCCCTAATCTGCGCAGATGAGCTACGACCACTGCTATCACTTTCATGAACACCCGAGGGGCATTGGTAAGGCCGAAGGGGAGTACAGTGAATTGAAAATGCTTGTGGTCTACCGTGAACAGTAAGTAGCGCATGTGGGCTGGCAGGACGGGAATATGGAAATAGATGTCCTGCAAGTCCAACCCCACCATCCAGGGTCCAGGATAGACAGGACCCGAGCCATCATGAGCATTTTGAACATCTCCTTCTGAAGGAAGCAGTTGAGGGCCCTGTGGTCTAGAATAGGACGCAGGCCTTTGTCCTTCTTGGGCACCAGAAAGTGGCGGAAATAGCAACCACGACCTACTTCTGGCACAGGGAACCTTTCGATAACTCCCTTGGCCAAGAGAGCCAAGACTTCCTGGCAGAGAAGTGCCAAATGATCCTGCAACAGACTATAAAAAGACAGTGGCATGGAGGGAGGGGCAGTCTCGAAGGGGAGGGAGTAACCCCTTCAAACTACTAGCAAAACCCACCCGTCTGACACGGATTGCCTGTGAGGGAGGTGATAGCGAATCCTGCCACCCACTGTCCATTGAGGGTCCTGAAAAGTCTGACTAGGAGGGATGGAGGATGCAGCAGTGGGGGAAAGGGTGGACTGGCCTACCAGCTAGCTCCCAGACCCGAAAGGTCGCTGGGTCCCACGTCCGTGGCCACGCAGAGGCTGGCCAGCTTGCATGGACCGGTGGCTCGACTGGGCCGGACATACTGGGGTGCCACTTCCGTAGCCACGAAAGGAGCAAAAAGCAGACTGGGGTGGACGGGATGCGGGGCACAAGGATCTGGCCATAGCCAGAGAATCCTTTAAGAGCTCTAGCGCGGAGTCAGCTTTATTGCCAATAAGGCGACGACCATCGAAGGGCATGTCCAGCAAGGTCGACTGGACATCCCCCGAAAAGGCAGATATCCTCAACCAGGTGTAGCGCCTAAGGGTTACCGATGTGGCAATCGTTCTGCCCAGTTCGTCGGTGGTATCCAGTCCACATGTAATTGTGAATTTGGCTGCGTCTCTCCCATCCGCCACTGCCTGGAAGAGCATTGCCCGGGCCACCTACGGGCACTGAGGCAGCACTGCGTGACCATATTCCATTCCAGATAGAATGAAAGTATTGGCCCAGGAAGCACGTGGATTTCACGGACCGCAGTGCCAAGAACATGCACTTCCCAAGCTGATCCAGCTTCTTGGATTCCCTGTCTGGGGGAGCAGAAGGAAATGTGCCCTTGGAAGACGAGGCTCAGGGGAATGGGTGTTGGGTGAGGAAAACTGGGTGGCCCGGAGTCAGGCCTTGGGGGCGGGCAATCGTCCTTTTCACAGAGGCCTCTGTGCTGGGCTTGGACCAGGTGGCAAAAAGGACGTCAGTGAGGGATTCATTGAAGGGCAGAATGGGTTGCAAGGAGGTTACTGCAGGCTGAAGCACCTCTGTCAGGAGATTAGTCCTGACAGCCACTGAAGGGAGCCCCAAGGCTTCAGATGCCCTTCGCACCACCACAGCATAGGACGCTCTCTCCTCCGTAGCCACGGTAGGGGGAGAAAGCATGCCAAGGTTTGGAGAAGTCCAGACCCAGGTCCTCTCTCCGGTCTGGCTCTTCAAGCTGGTTTGCCAAGGGGTCTAGCGACCCCTCCCAATCCTCATCACTGCGTTCTGGGCGATTGAGAATACCAGGGATGAATAGGGGAACACAAGTACCCTCTGGCATCGGATTCAGTGTCAGATTAGATGTCGGTATGGCTCCGGGTCCATCTCGGGGATTAGGGTGGGGACGGCGTCTGCCAAGGGGCACGGCCGACGCCAGGTACGTTGTGGCCAGAATCGGCGCTGGGGAGGGCCGGGTAAGATCGACCGGTGTTGATCCAGATCCAGGCCTGGATCCACGAGGCCTGCCAGCACCATAGCCCCTGGCATAGTAGGCCCAGGACCTCCGACCGGCTCCGCAGGGACCAAAGGCATGCCGGTGGAGTCGGGCTGCACAAAGGTATGGCGGAGGGCTTTGTAAAATGTACGAAGTTGGGCAGGGGACGCCCCGGCTCCCGGAAAGGGGGGGAGTCATCCCTGAAGTAGGCCCCGGAGACGAAGCCTTAGAGTGAAGATGCTCCGGATCCCACAGTGCATCAGCCAACCGACGGAAAGAAGGCATAGAGCGCCGGTGCGTCTTCTTGTGCTTCGACTTACCCAAGGACCATGAATACTTTGAATGAGACGAGGTGTGGGGGCTCCATGAGCTCTCTCGAACCCTCCCTCTCGAACGAGACCGGGAGCGACGCTAAGCCGACCGCAGGGCCTCCAAGAGCTTTCAGGACCGCTCACACAAAGACTTTGGATTCATGGCCCGGCATTTAGAGCACGACTTTGGGTCGTGGTTATGCTAAAGACACCAAAGGCACAAGAGGTGCGGGTCCGTCACCATCAGCCTGTGACAGGCCTTGCAAGGATTGAAGCCGTTCCAATTATGGGGCATCCCTTGCACAACAGGATTCGAAGACTCGAGAAAAGTTTAGTCAAAAAGTGACTAAAATGGTAGCTCTCTCCAGATCTGCACTAGGCTGCTGCGGG
The DNA here is from genome assembly GCF_964204655.1 of Triturus cristatus. Lineage (NCBI taxonomy): Eukaryota > Metazoa > Chordata > Amphibia > Caudata > Salamandridae > Triturus > Triturus cristatus. Next base: position 125,688,461 of record NC_140593.1, read on the forward strand.
AAAAGAAAACGTCAGAGTGCAGGGGTGGCATCTAAGTAGGCACGGCGACGTCATCACGGCGACCACGAGGCCGGACGCGGAGTCGACCGAGGCCATCTACCAACGCGCAGGGGTACTGCTAAGAAAAAATTCTCCGGATTCAGTAGGACGCCTGTGGGTCTAAGGTAAGGAATCTATAACTGTCGTCTTCACATTGATTATATTGGGTGAGACATATTAGGAAAATAAAAGAGTTAAAGACTTATAGGAAAACTACAATAGCAGAAGATCTGAACCAGAAAACTAAATGGGAGGAGTTAAGTGCAAATGGCGATACAGATATGGAGCCGATGCAAAACATGTATCGGTCCCAGATGCAAACATATCCAAATCAGATGAAACATCATCTTAGACCAGAAATTATCAATTTTCAACCTTTTTCATCACTTAATACATGTTTTATTAGATATGGAGAAATAGTAATTCGGATTTTCAAATGCATGTAATATGCAAGTCCAGGCCTGGTCTACAGCATGTCAAACAATTCAATGATTGATGTGAAGTTTATGCCTCAATGCATTTTGTAGGGGGAGAAACAACATATCAGGAGCACTTTAAATGCCCAATTGTTAATATTTCTTATGGAAGATACTTTATGTCTTTTAAAACTCAAAGTAATTACCATCCCAAAAGAGAATTGTTCAACTACCCAGCAAACAAAATATCCCACTATCTATAATGGACTATGACTACCAAGAATTAAAAGTAAAACATGAACATAACATTGAATACATGTCGTGGCTCAGATTAAACCTTCATACCAAACACATTGAAAACGTGAACTCCAATTGTCTAATGGCCTCCTACCTTCAACTCTCAGACCAATCACACAGAGCTACCACTCAGTTATTCGCGTTTAAACACGCCAGGGCCCCAACTACCTTTAATCAAATGAATGTAACGCCCATTTTACAGATTGTGTTTCTCCACTGCATGCAACCATTGAAATGGAAAAAATACATATAAGTGACCAATTTTCAGAGTAACAAAACCGTAAAAAAAACATCATATCACCATAACCGAATGAAAATTGGTACACCGATTTCTGTGCTCACATGAAAACCATGAGCATTAACATCTCGGGTTGTTGATAATTGTGCAATGTTTGTTTCCAAAATGTAAAAGTCGCTCACACAGATGTTTGTTTAAAAAAGGGGGAGCCCATGGTTTGACAGATGCCATTCATATTGCAAAGAGTTTGTATCAAAGTGAATGAGTTCCTCGGGTGCTGGGTAGTGGGTGGGACGGATGTGTAAACAGTTTAAAAGTTCATCACGTAGTTAATCGTTTTAGGGTGCCATCCTGGTGAGTGCTCCATCCCATAGCACCTATAGATATACAGATTTGGAGCCCATGCAAAGCATGCATCAGTGCAAAACCAAAGGAAATGATGGACGGAGTGTTGAACATTGCAAGCACTCACCCCCAGTCAACTGATCTGGGTTTAATCCACCACCGTTCTTTAGCCCACTCTGCCACCCCAGTTCAGACATGGCCATATGCAAATCAGTCTGACCCTGTGCCGCATGGGAACAGTCCAGCCTGAACTGCCAAGACATGTCTTCCCTGGACCGGAAACAAGCTTCCTAGGACCGGTTTCTGGCATTTCAGCCGTCTTCAGCCAGGCTTGCTTGAATCCAGTGGCAAAGTGAGCAAGGGACTCGCGTCTGAGCATACCCTGTCAACTTATGGCGAACAAAGCAAAACCAAAGGAAATGATGGACGGAGTGTTGAACATTGCAAGCACTCACCCCCAGTCAACTGATCTGGGTTTAATCCACCACCGTTCTTTAGCCCACTCTGCCACCCCAGGTCAGACATGGCCATATGCAAATCAGTCTGACCCTGTGCCTCATGGGAACAGTCCAGCCTGAACTGCCAAGACATGTCTTCCCTGGACCGGAAACAAGCTTCCTAGGACCGGTTTCTGGCATATCAGCCGTCTTCAGCCAGGCTTGCTTGAATCCAGTGGCAAAGTGAGCAAGGGACTCACGTCTGAGCATACCCTGCCAACTTATGGCGAACAAAGCAAAACCAAAGGAAATGATGGACGGAGTGTTGAACATTGCAAGCACTCACCCCCAGTCAACTGATCTGGATTAAATCCACCACAGTTCTTTAGCCCACTCTGCCACCCCAGTTCAGACATGGCCATATGCAAATCAGTCTGACCCTGTGCCTCATGGGAACAGTCCAGCCTGAACTGCCAAGACATGTCTTCCCTGGACCGGAAACAAGCTTCCAAGGACCGGTTTCTGGCATTTCAGCCGTCTTCAGCCAGGCTTGCTTGAATCCAGTTCGGGCTGGACTGTTCCCATGAGGCACAGGGTCAGACTGATTTGCATATGGCCATGTCTGAACTGGGGTGACAGAGTGGGCTAAAGAACGGTGATGGATTAAACCCAGATCAGTTGACTGGGGGTGAGTGCTTGCAATGTTCAACACTCCGTCCATCATTTCCTTTGGTTTAAGCATGCATCAGTCCCAGGATATAACCACCTCCAAATCAGATGAAATCATCGTAGACCAGAAATTATAAATTTATAACTTTTTTAATCACTTAATCCTTGTTTTATTGGATACGTAGAAATAGTAATTGCGATTTTCAAATGCGTGTATAATGCCATTGCAAATGGCAACAGTGTAAGCAGAGTAAAAGCTGGGAAAGATGGTTGACGAGTGGCTATGGTTCTGACAGCACACACAAAATCTTAACTGAAAGCTTTCTAATATTTTCCATGCCTACAGTTTAGCACAACTCTTTTAAATGAGACACTAAAGATCTAAATGGAACTGCACAGTCCTGAAGGAAACAAAGCGAAAATATCGAAGCCAGAAGTAATCTACCCAAGCAGGTACTTGTATGCAATTATACAGAGTTCATCTATCAAATGAAAGGAAGAAACACCAAAGGATGCATCCAAGGAATAGTAATAACACAGTTGCATGATTGTTAAATATTAAACACATTCTGTTAAAATACTTTTAGCTTTGAGTAATCACAATTTACTTTTATATGGAGAGTTTTTAAACATTAAATATAAACCATAACAGAAAGCTAACAATTACATTTGAAACATACCTTTCTCCATCAACATCTTCTTCTTTAACATCATCATCATCTGGGAAAGGTAGGAGAACCTGGAAAAGTGGAACATTAGTTGAAATCACTCAATACTTAGAATCCCTAAATATTAGAAAATGCAAGAAACACACTGTTGATTCCTTTTTCCATGGCCACTTAATTTGTTTTTGTACAAACTTCTGACAGTGAAAATTAATAGAAAATGCAGACAGCAACTGCAAATGAAAGCTAGCAGAATACATTATGTCTCATTTGCTGCTACTTGGTTCGAACAAGTGACCAACAAGGCATTCATTATTAAGAATAATCAAATATGTATTTTAAAACACCGAAGTTCAAATATTGGCAGCATCGTCCTTCTTCGCAATACTTTAACAAAATACAATATAATAGTGCATTATTACATAATGTATATATGAAGTTACTGCAGTGCATCTGCCCATTCTAAAGTAGATTTGACGAAGATACAGAAACCGGTATTGGGCTATGTGCCAGACTAACTGTTTAGGGGAAAATCAACCATAAAAAAAACTTTTAACACCTACTGTTTTGGTGCGGCAGCCATTGAAGACTGCAGTATGAACTCCCTGCTGGAAAGGATAATTTTTTTCTATCTGACCAACTAAATAAAAGGTTAAAAAAAAATCCTGATTTATGGACTGAGGTGGAACAAGTGTTCGCAGTTCTGTGATTTGAAGAGGAAAGCAGAACAAACATGCTGATTAGATCAATTCCAATATATTTTAAATAACAAAAAGCCTTTGTCAGAACTTATCAGTGGTTCCAGCCAGATCGTAGCTTAAGCAGACGTTCACGTACTGATTGATGGAAGGATTTCACTCATCCTACCCACCGTCGCTCAAGCATGTGGATTGAGGCGAAGGGAGAATGTGGAGGGTGGACTCTCATGAGACAGAGGGAACACTGATCTAATACAGATGATCCTCTATACTTTTCCTCTAACAAATGCAATCTTTTTCCTATTACAAGATGGCAGATTGAATGGGGAAAATCCATGCTAATTTCTCTTTGGGGGAGGTGGTTACTGCTAAGTATTTAAGTGTGTCTTCACCCTGAATTATTACCTGGCAACTAATAATGCTGAAGGGTTGCTGCCAACGATGTGAGACTGATCACCTAGCTCCTTCTGCGTGACATTTTTTTTTCTCACAGTATTTCTTAATTTTCTCCTCTTGTGGTTTAAGCTTATCATAATTAAAATCCCCATTTGGTTCTGCATCCAAGTCAGAAGTCCCCAAGGCTCAAAGCTAGTGAGTATATTTCTTAATGCACAAGTTACTTACCTTCGGTAACAATATATCTGTAGGAAACATTAGTTAGTTATAGATTCCTTACCGTACCCCCAGGTGTCAGACTGGATCCGGAAAGTTTTTTCGTCAGCAGTACCTCTGAGTGTCAGAAGGTGGCGTCGGTCGGCTCCGCGTCCGTCGTGGTTGCCGGGATGACGTCACGGCAGCTACTTAGACACCACCCTCGCGCGCGGACGTCAGTTCCGTACACGACTTTCCGCGCCAGAAATGCAGAGCCATGCAAGACACTGACCATTGGTGCACAAAACTAGGGTCCTGAAAGGATGTCCTTAACCCTAGGAATCAGTTTAAAGATAAGGGAGGATGGGTGGGGCGGTAAGGAATCTATAACTAACTAATGTTTTTTTACAGATATATCCTTCCCGAAGGTAAGTAACTGTTCATCTGAAAGATACACGTTAGTTATAGATTCCTTACCTTAGAATAGATACCCCAGCAATACCAACCCTGGTGGTGGGTCTGCAAAGCAAGATCACACCAGAAAATCCTGGAGAACGGAACTGCCAAAGAAGCCATCTCTCCGGACTTGGTTGTCCAGGCAGTAGTTTGGTGAAAGTGTGCAACGTTGCCCAAATGGCTGCCTGACAGATGTCATTCAGAGGCACTCCCCCCATCCCATGGCAGTAGTGGCTGCCGTCGCCCTGGTGGAGTGAGCGCGTAGCCCGAATGGAGGCTCCTTTTTAGCTAGAGAATAACAAGCCTTGATACAAAGCACGACCCATCGAGAAAGGGTGCATTTGTGTACAGCCCGACCCTTCTTTACACCCACGTAACCAACAAAAAGTTGATCATCCACCCGGAACTGTTTTCTGCGATCCAGATAGAAGGAGAGCACACGTTTTGGGTCCAGACAGTGGAACCGATCTTCTTCCTTTGAAGGATGCAGAGGCGGAAAGAAGGTGAGCAAAGTAATGGTCTGCCCGTTAAGAAAGGCAGTGACCACCTTAGGAAGGAAGGAAGGAAGGAAGGATGGACGGGTTCGTAGAACCACCTTGTCCGAATGAATAGAGCTCACCCACTCTCTTAGCGGAAGTAATGGCTACCAGGAAAGCAGTTTTAAGAGTCATAATGCATAAAGGACAGTTATGCTGTGGCTCAAATGAAGCACACATGAGATAGGTTAGCACAAGGTTCAAGTCCCACTGAGGCATAACAAAGGGGATTGGAGGAAAAAGATGCATTAAGCCGTTTAAGAACCGGTTAACTACCGGAGACTTGAAAAGAGAAGTCCAATCTGGCAACTGAAGGAAGGCAGAGATGGCTGAACGATAGCCCTTGATAGTGCCCAGAGCAGAGCCCCGCTGGGCTAAAGATAGAAGAAACAAGAGTACTTCAGAAAGAGGGGCAGAAGGGTAAGTTACTTACCTGTAATCCTAGTTCTCTTCCAGGGGTATCCTCATCAAAGTCATAAGCACTGAATATTCCCGCCCATGTGCGGGGACCCCGGAAATAATAAAATCATATATGTAAAAAACATACATATATACAGCTCTGTATATGTATAAACATATATTATTTTTTCCACGCAAATGCAGCCCCTAAAAAAGAAGGCTAGGCAATGTATAAATACACATCCAATAATACATATAGGTATAATAAAACACCTAAATCTTTTTTTTTTTTTTTTAATGAGGTAAACACTCATGAGAAAGCAAAAAAGAGAAACTGTGGGAAACACAGATCTACAACACATTGCTAGCCTGCAGGCTGTATTGCAATACAATACCATAGAGACTGAAAAGCCCTGTATAGGTAAAAACTGGCACCGTGCCTTTAAGGCAGCCCTGGCTTCCATATCCCATCATGCCTCAGGGGTGACAGTTAGGTCAGTTGTTCTTTGCGGGACCGTAGTCCTAAACACAAAGATATATCCTTTCCATAATGAATAATACCCTTCTCATTTGCCTGGGGAGGTGGGTGGGTTGCTTATGACTTTGATGAGGATACCCCTGGAAGAGAACTAGGATTACAGGTAAGTAACTTACCCTTCTCTTCCAGGGGATCCTCATCAATAGTCATAAGCACTGAATAGAGTAGCAAGCTCACCTTCCACCTGCAGGCAAATGAAAAAAAGATTGTACCACACATGGAATAAGAAGATCATGAAACTGATTATGTATGGAACAGATTCCTCAAGGAGGCTTGTCCTACTTGAGTGTCTGCTCTGGTGTCCGAATCCAGACAATAGTGTCTGGTAAAGGTGTGGACAGATCTCCAAGTAGCTGCCTTGCAGATCTCGGAGAGTGGGACATTATTGAGAAAAGCAGCGGTAGCCGCTTTTCCTCTTGTAGAGTGAGCTCTAGGGCGCGCCCCCAATGGTTTCTGAGCCAGTTGGTAGGCCAATGTAATACTTGAAACAATCCACCTAGCAATGGAACGTTTGGAAGCAGCAAAGCCCACACAGACAACCCCGTAGTTCACAAACAGTTGATCAGATTTCCTAACATTCTTAGTCCTATCTAGATAGAATTTTAGGACCCTTTTGACATCTAAAGAATGCAACGCCCTCTCTGCCGGTGAGGAGGGGTTGGGAAAAAAGGTTGGCAAGGAGATGGCTTGATGTACACGAAAGTCCGATACCACCTTAGGCAGGAATGAAGGATGAGTCCTCATCACTACCCTATTGAGATGAAACGTAGTGTAGGGTTCTTTAGAACAGAGGGCCTGTATCTCACTGACCCTCCGTGCTGAAGTGATGGCTATTAAAAAGGCTGTCTTCCATGTGAGGTGCTGTAGGCTAGCCTTATGAATAGGCTCAAAGGGAGAACCCATGAGCCTTGAAAGAACCAAGTTTAGCTCCCAAGAGGGAGAGGGAGGTCTAACAGGGGGATAGACTTTCTTGAGACCTTGCAAGAAATCCTTCACCACCTGTAACTTAAAAAATGACTGCTGCGATGGAGAACGCCTGTATGCTGTTATGGCTGCTAGGTGAACCTTTATGGATGAAAATTTCAACCCTGCCCTTGCTAAATGAAGAAGATAGGGCAAAATGACATCCTCCTGGCATTTTGTTGGATCATAATGATGCTGAGCACACCAAATGTAAAATCTTTTCCACTTACAAAAGTAGGAATGTCTTGTCGAAGGCCTCCTGGCTTCCTTAAGTATGGACATACACTCTTGAGGAAGGTTCAGATGTCCATACTGGAGGACTTCAGGAGCCATGCTGTTAAGCTCAGCGAGGGAAGGCTGGGATGGTAAATCTTCCCCTGCATCTTGGATAACAAGTCCGGTCTGCACGGCAGCCGTTTGTGGGGGCGGATCGACATGTGCAGGAGATCCGTGTACCACCACTGCCTCGGCCAGTCCGGTGCTATGAGGATCATCTTGGCAGATGAATTCTGCAGCTTGGTCACCACCTTGGGGATTAGTGGGAGAGGCGGAAAAGCGTACACAAATGTCATTGACCAATTTATCAAAAGGGCATTCCCTAGGGATCCTGGTCGATGGAATCTTGAGGCGAAGCCTCGGCATTTTGTGTTGTGCTCGTCCGCGAAGAGGTCCACTTGCGGACGCCCCCATTCCCCGAAGATGTCCTCTAACACCTCGTCGTTTATTACCCAGTCCTCTGGTTCTTGAAAATGACGACTGAGCAAATCCGCTTGCACGTTGAATTCTCCTGGTAGGTGCACCGCTTTCAATGAGATGTTCCTTGCTAGGATCCAGTGCCACAGGGACTGAGCTTCCAGCGAGAGCGTCCTGGATCGAGTACCCCCCTGCTTGTTCAGGTAGTACATTGTGGTGGTATTGTCTGTCTGTACTAGAATGGTACTCGTCGTGATGGCAGGCAGGAACGCTTTGAGGGCTAGGTGGGACTGCCCTGAGCTCCAGCATGTTGACGTGGTACAACTGCTCGCTGCTGGACCACCGTCCCTGAGTTTGCAGAGACCCGAAATGCGCACCCCAGCCTTGAAGGGATGCGTCGGTGATTAAGGTCTGAGTTGGGGGTTCTTGATGAAAGGGGATCCCCACTTGTAGATTCAGTGGCTTCAGCCACCACTTGACTGACTGCCTGGCCGCTGAGGAAAGGCAAACTTTTTCTTCCCACAGGGAATTCCTTTGATCCCATTTGTCCTCGAGATCTTGCTGTAGAGGACGCATCCTTAGCCTGGCATTGGGCACTAGGAAAATGCAGGATGCCATGGCCCCTAGCAGAGATGAGATTTGTCTTGCCGACGACAGATTGTTGGATAGAATCTGCCTGCCTTTGAGGATAATGGATGACTGTCTTTCCTCCGAAGGAAACACTTTTCCTACTACGGAGTCTATTGTTGCACCCAGGTAGTGGATCCTCTGTGTTGGTGAAAAATTGGACTTTTTGACATTCACTCTGAGACCCAACTTGCGACATAAGTTCAGGCAGAGCGACAGCTGCGATCGAACACTCTGAGGCGATGGACCCTTTATTAGCCAGTCGTCTAGGTAGGGGTAGACGAAGACTCCTGCCCGCCTCAGAGCAGCCGCTACTACTGCCACGCATTTTGTGAATACTCGAGGAGCTGACTTCAGGCCAAATGGAAGAACCTTGAACTGATAGTGAGAGTTCCCCACCGCAAACCTGAGAAATTTCCGATGATTCCGTTGGATGGGAATATGGAAATATGCGTCCTGAAGGTCCAGCGAACACATCCAATCGCCCAACCGGAGATGAGGATATATTTGGTGGAGCGCCAGCATGCAAAATTTTTCCTTTCTTATGTGTTTGTTCAGTATCCGTAGATCCAAAATGGGTCTGAACTCTACCTTCGCACTCCTTTTTTGAATCAGAAAGTATCTGGAGTAAACTCCCTTTCCTCTTTGGGTTTTGGGTACTTTTTCTATTGCAGATTTGAGCAGAAGAGACGCCACCTCTTCCCTGAGCTGCGTTAGATGCTGGGCCGAATGAACAGGAGGAATCGATGGAGGGTGGCTTCGGAAACGAAGCGAGTACCCATGCCGCAGTATATTGAGAACCCACTTGTCCTTTGTGATGGATTGCCACTCTGGAAGATGATGCACAACACTTCCTCCCACCGGAGCGGTGGACAGCATCGGAGGAAGCGGTTCCTCATTGCTTCCCTGGGGCCTTGTTTCGAGCGTTTGACTGCCTGTTGATGTCGAAAGGGTAGCAAGGGAGTCCCTGAAATTTTATAATATATCCCACACCCAGATATTTAACCCTTCCGTTGAGTCATTGGGAGCGAGGCCTTATATTTCGCCTTAGGGCAGGCACCATTAAACATGCACTTAGCTTCCCTCTATGGAATTTTAATGACAAATGTGTTGAGCCATGCCCCTGTGATTCCCAGAGTAGGCAAACAACTCTACATTTTTTATTCTTCTGTAAATTTTATATGAAGTATATTAAATGGTTTTTAACTCCGTATTTAAAAAAAAAAAAAACCTATTAGCCTGGAACTTGCATTTTCAATGATTTTGGCCCTGCACGATGATGAACTTGTCTTTCGTGTGAGCTCTTTTTTAAAAACTGCGGTTCGTGCCCGGTCTACTATGTCTTAAAGTTTAGATGGACTATTTCTCATGTGCAAACAGTATTTTATTTTATTGTATGATTTTATAATTGTCTTTTTGTACTTTTATGGATTCTCAATGATCCGAATAAAGTTTTGATTGATTGATTGATTGATTGACTGCCTGTTGTTACCGCGTCCCCTGGATGGTCTGTGGGACTGGTACTGCTGCTTCTTTTGACCTTGCTGGTCCTGGTTCTTCTGCCACTGAGGGGTTTGAACCCTCTGTTGGTAGTTACGCCTGTCATTTCCCCTGCGACGTCGAAACTCTTTCCTCTTTTCAAGCCCCACGGCTTTCATGGTCTCCAGTTCTGCTTTCATACGGGCCAATTCTTCGTCCGCATGAGACCCAAAAAGTGAATTGCCCGAGAAAGGCAGATTTAGAATTCTCGCCTGCGCTTCCGGCTTCAAGGCCGTCAATCTGAGCCAAGATGATCTTCTGGCTGTGATTCCATGGGCATATGAATGTGCTGCTAGTGTTGCCCCATCTGCCGCTGCACTTATGACCTGGTTAGAAACCAGACTCCCCTCGTGCAAAATTTCTTCAAAGTCCCGTCTATCCTCTGATGGAACTTTTTCAATGAACCTCTGGAGAGAGTCCCACAAAGATCTATCATAGCGCCCCAGAAGCGCTGAGGCGCTGGCCACCTTTAGGCTAGAAGATGCCGAACCGCAAACTCTCCTCCCCCAAGAGTCTTGCGTCTTACTGTCTTTATCTGGGGACACCGTTGAAGACCCCGCTACTGCATGCGTCTTTCTAGCAGCAGCGGTGATGACAGAGTCCGGTGGAGGATCTGATCTTAGGAACAGAGGATCTTCCGGGGCAGGACGGTACTTCTTCAGAATCCGCGCCGGTGCAGATTTGGTGGTCGCTGGCGTGAGAAAAATATCCATTACTGGTTGCAGCAAACCAGGGACTAACGGCAACAGTGGACGTGACACTGCTCTTTCATGAAGAGTTTCAAAGATTATGGAGGAGGTGATCTCCTGAACCGGCATAGGGATATTTAATTTTGTAGCTCCTCTACACAACACTTCCTGAAAAGTAGAGATATCATCCACCGGAGATACCCTGGAGGGTGGTGTCTCCGAGAGTGTCGGTGAATAATCCCTTCTGGATGATCTAGATGACGGGGAGGAAGAAGGGGTCCTACGGCGCCTTCTCTCCGATCTGGTCGGCTCTCTCCTGTGGGAGGAGGATCTGGATCGCCTCCTTGGTGTTCGAGAGCGACGTTGAGAATCTCTTCCCCGAGAACGTGATCTGACCGGTCTCGCTGGGAAGTCCATATCTCTTAACCTTGTTAGTGAGGCCTTGACAGCGTGAGACATAGCCGAGTCCTGAGGCGTCTCTTACGGGACTTTGAGGTACCGCATGTCCCTCTTCCAGCGGACTAATTTCTCTTGCAGGCACTGGAGATTGATACACAATTTCCTGTGACTCGGACCTTGAACTCGAGCCCTCTGATCCTGAAGGCGAGATAGATATATGTTCCGAAGTTGTATATACCAGTCTATGTGGAGATTTGCGCCTTGAAACTGGCCGGATCGTAAGGCGAACATGCGACACCTCCTGAGTACCCTCTGCAGAGGAGCGCCTCGACGGCGATAGGCCTATCACCGGAGACCTGGGACTTGACTCCTCGAGGATCAAAGGAGATTTTTCTTGCCTCGACGAGAATCTTGTCGACGGAGGACTTGGTCTGAATAGAGGTCTAGACCCCGACGGGGAATCTCGCCTCAATGTTATGGACTTCTCCAAAGCCTTGGAGACCTGCAAGGACGGAGGCACCTGCCTCGACGTCGACTCCGACGGAGGCACCTGCCTCGACGTCGACTCCGACGAAGGCTCCTGCCTCGACGTCGGTCTTGAAGGAGGCGCCTGCCTCGATGTCGAATGCTCCGACGACGAATGCCTCGACGTCGCCATTCTCTTCGCCGACGAACGATCTTTCCTCGACGGCGAACTTGGTCTTGACGGTGATCTTGGTCTCGACGTCGACGTAGACTTTGGAGTCGAACGCCTACGAACCTCTTGCGACGTCGACTGATCTCTCACATTCCTCGACGTCGAATGATGTCCTTCCTTCGACGTCGAACGATGTCTCTGTTTCGACGTCGATCGATCTTCCCTTGAAGTCGAAAGATGCCTCTTAGACGTCGACCTGTGACGCCGATCCTTCGACGCCGATCTCTTTGACGTCGAAGTAGTCAACGACGAACGCATCCGCTTCGCCGCTGTATCTAAAGTCGACGACGATTTTCTTTTTGCAGCATGACTACCCCTGGACTCCTCACCTCTCAGCGACGATCCCGCCGCAGGAGTCTTCGACGCCGAGCCCGACGCCGATGGGGAGCAAACAGGGACCAGCTGCCTCGACGTCGACCGTTCTGACAAGCCGTAGAGTCTAATCCTCTCTCTCTCCTTTAAAGTCCTTTTAGAAAGGTCTTTACAATGATGACATATTGCTGGAGAGTGAGAATCCGGCAGGCAGACAATACACACGTCATGTGTGTCTGAAGAAGCCTTCTTTTTCCCACAAGATGGACATGGGATAAATAAAGAAGGCATTTTTCTGACAAAAATAGCAGAAAATCAGAAAAATACAGGATACTGACTTCTTCCCAGATATAAATAAGAGAAAGTCCAAAAAATCACTATTACTGCAAATAATTCTTGACTAAAAAGCCAAAAAGAAGAGAGCTGAATTCCAGGGTCCTGACTGAAGGAGCCGGAAAGAACAACTGACCTAACTGTCACCCCTGAGGCATGATGGGATATGGAAGCCAGGGCTGCCTTAAAGGCACGGTGCCAGTTTTTACCTATACAGGGCTTTTCAGTCTCTATGGTATTGTATTGCAATGCAGCCTGCAGGCTAGCAATGTGTTGTAGATCTGTGTTTCCCACAGTTTTTCTCTTTTTTGCTTTCTCATGAGTGTTTACCTCATTAAAAAAAAAAAAAAAAAAAAAAAAGATTTAGGTGTTTTATTATACCTATATGTATTATTGGATGTGTATTTATACATTGCCTAGCCTTCTTTTTTAGGGGCTGCATTTGCGTGGAAGTAATAATATATGTTTATACATATACAGAGCTGTATATATGTATGTTTTTTACATATATGATTTTATTATTTCCGGGGTCCCCGCACATGGGCGGGAATATTCAGTGCTTATGACTATTGATGAGGATCCCCTGGAAGAGAAAGGGGATCTACAGCCTTTGCTGTGCACCATGCCACAAATGTATTGTATACGCCTGGCTGCCAAGATTACATCACAGACTTCAGGAGGCAGGTTGAAAGAAGTCAACTGCCGCCGCTCAATCTCCACACAAGGAGGTGGAGACTGGACAGGTTCCGGGGGAGAACCGTCCCCTGCTGCTGAAACAGAAGATCCTCCCAAAGAGGCAGTCTGATTGGAGGACCGATGGCCATGTTGAGCAGCTCGGGATACCAGCCTCTCCGTGCCCAATCCGGAGCCACAAGTATGACTTGGGCCCGGTCACGTCTGATCTTCTTAAGCACTCTGGGCAGAAGTGGTATAGGCGGAAAGGCGTACAACAGACCGCAACTCCACTCGTGTCGAAAATCATCACCGAGCGAGTGCCGCCTTGGAAATTCCAACGCGCAGAATTGCTTACATTGCGCGTTCTCTTCGGTGGTGAATAGATCTAACCAAGGCTCTCCCCACTGCAGAAAGAGACCTTGCACCGCCAACGAGTGAAGACGCCATTCGTGACCCATCATGCACCTGCGGCTGAGTAGTCCGCCCTGGCGTTCAGAGAACCGGCCAGGTGTTGAACCACCAAGGAAATGCCCTGATGTTCCAGCCATGTCCAGAGTCGGAGGGCCTCCTGATATAGGGCCCTCAACCCCACCCCGCCCTGTTTGTTGCAATACCACATGGCAGTGGTGTTGTCCGTGAACACCTGCACTGCTCTTCCCAGGACAGAAGGAAGGAATGCCTTCAGTGCAAGAAGAATCGCCCGGAGCTCCAGAAAGTTGATGTGCAGCCAGGACTCCGCCTGAGACCAGAGGCCTCTTATCTTAAACTCTCCCATGTGGCCACCCCACCCCAGAAGGGATGCGTCCGTCACCACAGTTTGGTCTGGTTGGGGAAGGGAGAGGGATCTGCCAGTGACCCAATCCTGGTCAGTAAGCCACCACTGCAGTTGTCGAGCAGTGCCCTCGGAGATCTGGACGCAATCGGACAGATTCCCCTGATGCTGCGCCCACTGGAACTTCAGGTCCCACTGCAGAGCCCGCATATGCCACCTGGCATGATCGACCATCAGGATGCAGGAGGCCATGAGGCCCAACAGCCTTAGGGTCAGTCTGACTGAAACCCGGGATAGAGGCTGAAAGATCAGATTCATAGCCCGAATACCCCGGACTCGTTGTTCGGGAGGAGAGTCCCACAACCGCTCCGATCAAGAGGAGCTTCTGAGAGGGAATCAGGTGCAACTTCGGCACATTGTTGGAAAACCCCAGCGAGTGTAGGAGGTCGGCTGTAGTCTGGAGGTGGGAGACGACTGCCTGGGGTGAGCCCACCTTCAGCAGCCAGTCGTTGAGATAGGGAAAGACTGAAACCCCAGGTCTGTGCAGATGAGCTGCGACCACCGCCATCACTTTCGTGAACACCAGAGGGGCGCTGGTAAGGCCAAAAGGGGGGCACGGTGTATTGAAAATGCTCATGCCCTACCAAGAACCGTAGGTAATGCCGGTGAGCCGGCAGGACGGGGATGTGAATATAAGCGTCCTGCAAGTCCAACGCTACCATCCAGTCTTGCGGGTCGAGGGCAGACAAGACCTGAGCAAGCATCAACATCTTGAACTTCTCTTTCCGGGCGAAGCGATTGACGTCCCCGAGGTCCAAGATAGGACGCAAGCCCTTGTCCTTCTTGGGAACCAGAAAGTAGTGGGAACAACAACCATGACCTACTTCTGGGACAGGAACGCGCTCGATAGCTCCACTGATCAAGAGAGCTGTAACTTCCTGCTGGAGAAGGGCCAGATGATCCTCCGACATGTGGTGGTACCATGGTGGCATGGCTGGAGGAGTAGTCTCGAAGGGGAGGGAGTGGCCCCATCGGACTATTTGCAAACCCCACCTGTCCGACGTGATCTTGCGCCAGTGGGCGAGGTGATGGCGAATCCTGCCGCCCACTGGCGTGTGATGGCCCTGAAAGGTCGGACTAGGAGGGTTTGGAGGCTACGGCAAAGGGGGGGTTGGTGGACTGGCCAGCCCGCTGGCCCCGGAACCTCGCCGGTTGTTTCCACGTCACCGGCCACGCGGAGGTTAGATAAGTTGCTGCGGCCTGTGGCCATGGGCGGGACGAAGCCGGGCACCCCGTCCGTAGCCACAAAAGGGGGAAAAGCAGACTGTGCCGGACGGGTGGAGAGGCCCATAGACTTGGCCGTAGCCCGTGAGTCCTTGTAGCGCTCTAGGGCATTATCTGCTTTGTCGCCAAAAAGGCGACTGCCATCAAAGGGCATGTCCGTCAATGTTTTTCTGGACATGCCCTGAAAAGCCAGTGGACCTCATCCAGGCGTAGCGACGAAGCACTACCTGATGTTGAAATGGTCCTTCCCAGAGAGTCGGCGGTGTCCAGCCCACAGCGGATTGTAAACTTTGCTGCATCTCTCCCGGTGGCAATAGCCTGGGAGAGCACTGCCTGGGCCGCCTCCGGACTCTGAGGCAGCACTTGCGCCACCGTATTCCACACTGAGTGCAAATAATGGCCCAACAGATATGCAGTGTTTACAGACTGCAGTCCTAAGCTGGCGGAAGAGAAAACTTTCTTGCCAAGGGGGTCCAGCTTCTTGGATTCCCTTTCCGGTGGAGCGGTAGGGAAAACGCTTTTGGAGGTCGAAGCTTGAACTACTGTTCATGCTGCACATTCAGGGATTTTAAGGAATACTGTACTTACAGCTTTCATAATTCTCGGGCCGCGATGCAATACACATGGCATCATTGATTGCAGTCGTCGTGTGGGAGTCACCAGATGAATTAGCTATAGACATTGGTCCTTTTTGTTCTTTAATTGTCATTGCTATTACGCACTGCTTCGACCTCCCACTCTGGATTGATTGAGTTATGATTACAGATACTGGCCGAATTTAGCCGCTCTTACTGTTGCCACACTGATTGAACACCTTTTTCAATCCTCAATTTACTTTGGCCTGCCTATCCTGTGGCGGCTCGAACTTGAGTGCAGCGGCTATTGGACTGCTGATCCCAGTCGATATTTACAACGGATAATTATCGGATTTACTTCTTCCACTTGGTTGCAGATTGAATTGGATACTCTGTTACTTCTACACAGGAGCATATGGGAATACTACAAGCACCTTAGATACGGCGAGGGTATACTGCTGGACAACGAGCGCTTACATATCGGATAGAAATACGCTGCGACTGGTATATTGCCAATTGATACTGTTTTCACCCTGAGGAAGCTCCCTATGTGGGAGTGAAACGCGTTGGCTGATGATTTGAATGGAATGTTTTTAAAGTGAAATAATTTCAAATAAAGAAGTGACTTTTTCATCTACTCTGGCCTACTGGTCTTTGTGAGCTGCGCACCCTCATTTGTTATATACGAAGCTTGAACTACCAAGCTCTCAGAGGTGGGGTGTTGGGAGAGGAAAGTGGGGTTGCCCTGAGACAGGCAGTGGCGCTGGGCAATCATCCTGTCCACGGGAGCCCCCATGTTGGGCCTAGACCACGTGCCCCAAATGAGAAGGCAGCAGCGAAGACCTAGGTCCCCCAACCTCAGGGCCCAAAGGCGCGGTCGGTCCGCCCAAAGATGCATGCATCGCCTCGTAGAACTTACAAAACTGGGCGGGAGTCGCTCCGGGTCCCGGAAAGGGAGGGAAGTCTGGAGTCGCCCCTTCGGGCTACGCGCACAGAGCAGCGGGAGTGGCTCCACCAGCGTGCCTCGTCGGATCGGCTGACCGACAAGGAAAAGTCGAAGAGCGACTATGCTTCTTCGACTTCTTATGCTTCGACTTACCCAACCCAGAGTGCGAAGACTTCGATGATGTCGAACCAGAATGGTGGTGGCTCTGCAACCGGTCCCTCGACTTCCCTCTCGACCGGGACCTCGAATGGCGTGGAGCAGACTGCATTCAAACAGCTTTCGGGATAGCACCCGCAAAGCCTTCGGCGCGGTCGACCGACAGTCGGAGCACGACTTGGGGTTGTGGTCACGCTCAAGGCCAAAGAGGCACACGCGGAGCGGATCCGTCCCCGACATCAGTCGGTTACAGGAACCGCAGGCCTTGAAATCGGGCATCCCTTGTGCAGCTGTTCGGAGTCAGACTCGAAACAAGAAGTCAACAAAAGACGAAAAAAACATAGTAAAAAAATCTGCGTTGGCTGGCGTGGAAAAAGAAAACTGACGTGAGTGCGCGAGGGTGGCGTCTAAGTAGCTGCTGACCGACGCCACCTTCCGACGCACAGAGGTTCTGCTGACGAAAAAACTTCTGGATCCAGTCTGAAGCCTGGGGGTAATTCTAAGGTAAGAAATCTATAACTAATGTGTTTCTTTCAGATTATGTATCTTATTAAATATTTTTCATAGTTTAACACTGCCCTACACACTCACTACTTACTATAGATCAGCCCCGGTCTCTGCCGATTCACCTACGTGTTCCTTTTCCTGCTCAATTTCCTGTGTTCACTCATGGACATTACTTATCAGTTTCTCTGATTAAATCGGAGCTGCTAGTTGTAGATCTCACAGAGCCTGTGGATTTTAGCGTTCATGACATCCTTAAAGCTTAGTATGAACTGTATGTTAATTTCCTTGTAGCTTTGAGACTAGAAGTGTAAGTAATAGGTGCAGGTAAGCATTTCTTGGTAAGTGCAATTTAGCAGTAATGTAATGTAAGAGGTTCTTATAGAGCGCAGACTGCCACCCTACGGGTATCCTGGTGCTTAGACTCGAAAATGACCAACATGAGAGCAACCCAGAGTAACACAAGGAAGACTGCAATCAGTCCTTAGGAAAAGGCCAGGTTTCCAGGCTCTTTCTGAACTCAATCAGAGAGTTAGCTTGTTTGATACTTTGGGGCAGCTCATTCCATCGACGTGCGGCCACCACACTGAGGGCTCTACCCCCATCCTCGAGCACTTAAAGCAGGCAGTTGTCAGCAAATTTGCGCTGGAGGAGCGGAGCTGCCTCTTAGGATTGTACCAGTTAAACTTTTCCTGCAGTGGGATTGGTCCCAGATTGTGTACTGCTTTATACACAATACAAAGTGATTTAAATCAGACCCTTTCTCTAATAGGCAGCCAATGGAGATCTCTCAGGGCCAGAGTGGTAGATGACCTAGGTTGCTTGTTCAGCGCCAACTTTGCTGCCATAGATTGCACTCTTTGTAGTCCCTGAAGAATGTATTGGGGGGCTCCTAAATATAGGGAGTTACAATAATCCAGTCTACTCAGCACCGTGCTCCTTACCACGAGGGGGCGCAGATCCTCTGAGATTAACGGAAGGATCTGTCGTAACATACGCAGCAGAGAGAAACACACGCCAATAGTTTTATTGGCCTGTGATTCCATCTGGAGGTTGTTGTCTATCAGAACCCCCAGGTTGCGTACTACTTTGACTGGGACCAGAGTATCTTCTTCAGGAGTTAGTTTAAATTCCAGGGGTAGATGATGAGGAGTCCTAGCAGCCGAGCAATATAGCACCTCCGTTTTCCCCCCATTAAATTGAAGGGAATTTTTCTTAAGCCATCCAGCAGTCTGACGCATACACTCTTGGAACGAGTCCATAGATACCGCTTGTTTCCCTTCCATGGAAAACACCAATTGATTGTCAGCATAATTGACCAAGTCAATGCCAAAAGATTTAATAATGGGGAACAGAGGCCGAAAATAGATATTAAAGAGAATTGGGCTGATCGCAGAGCCCTGCGGTACCCCATAATGTACTTACTGGAGGAGAATGGTGTCATAGTCACCATCTGTTGTCTTTCTGACAAATAGGACTGTAGCCATTGTAAAGCCTGACCCTTCACCCCCATCCTTGCCAATCTTCTCACCAGAACTGTATGGCTGACCGTATCAAATGCGGCCGACATGTCTAGTAGCACTAGGATGGTAGCATTCCCCTTGTCGGCTCGCATTCGTAAATTGTCCATAACGGTTGCCAAAGCCGTCTCGGTGCCATGGCGATACCCAAAGTGGTCCCTGTCCACCAAAGAATTATCCTCAATAAGGCATGATAGAGTTTTACTGACTGCCTTTTCCAGAATTTTGACCGATATGGCAGAAGGGATATAGGCCTAAAGTTTGCGGGGACAGTAGGGTCCAATGAGTTTTTTTTTTTAGCAGAGGTGTCACAACTGCCTGTTTCCATACCTCCGGCACCACTCCCTCTGCCAGGGATTGATTACACATCTGCCTCAACCAAGGGAGAGTTTCCTGGCCGATCGCTTTCCAGATTTTATGTGGAAGGGGGTCAGATGGAGAGCCCGAAGACACACTAAGAGCAAAGCTGTTAAAAGAGTCTTCTGTGAGAGCTTGGAAGTTTTCCAAGGAGGTGTTCGACCGATGTTCCTCATCCAACCTCTAGCGATGAGTATCCGGCTCATTAGTGTCAGTATGGAAATCCCCTACAATTTTGATGATTTTTTCTTTAAAGTGAGAGGCAATCTCATCGCAGAGTTTCTACGATGCCATCACCTTATTGCTTAGGCAGATTGGATTAGAAAGATCTCTAACCAGGCTAAAAAGTGCTTTTGTGCTATTAGGCGCTTTTAGAATGGAATTAGCATAAAAGTCAGCTTTTGACTTACAAATAGCCTCTTTACACTTACTCAAAGCAAGTTTAAATTCTTTATTATCCTGCTCTGAATAGTTCTTTCTCCATTGCCTTTCAGCTTTCTTGCCTAGCCCTCGCAATAGCTTCAGTTCCTCATTGTACCACGGAGCAGAGACTTTTCTCCTGTTTTTAAGTCCTGGGAAAGAAATTGATAGCATACTTGGGTGACTTCCTGTCAGTTTTTATACTCTTGTGGGGTAGTAAAACTGATGTTTTCCAGGGATTAGACCCAAAACGGATACGTACTACTTCTGGCTCTTCTGTTGGCCTTCAACAGTACTGATCACAATTTTTTTCCTCATTCCTCATGCATCCTGAGATCTATGACAAATTCTCCAAACTCGGGAGTCAGGTGCATCATCCTGCAGTTAGGCGCCCCATGATAATCCTGGGAAAGAATGGTGGTCTTATGGTTCATATCGGTCATTCCAAATTGTACCAAGCAGGTTAAATTAGGATTGTTCCACACCAAAATTTTCAACATCAGCAGTCAGGTGCCTAACAGCTCTTCCCTCTCGACACTTCCTATGTAACGGCTATATAGAACATCTTAAAACGATCCTCAACACCCACAATGAAGGATATCATTTGAATGCTGATAGCACCTAGATTCAATCAGAATTCCCCAAAAATGACGAAGCCACTGAACTAACAAAGGACTATCCCTTGATCACAACTGACTATGCATCAATGTTAACAAAAATGAAATCCTTCTTCTAGGCTCTGGAGATCCTTGAGTGATCCCACATTACTCACTCCAAGTAATCTCTGCCACAACCTCAGAGTTGTCAACTTAACCAGAAATCCTGGTATGTTCTTTAATGCAAGAGCTATCCTGCACCACACAAATCAACAATGTGACCATCAATATGTTGCCCGTTCTGCTTTGCTCCATATATGCTTCAACTTCTGTTATAGCATCTAGAGAAGTCTTCAGAGAAATAATACGTACACTATACCATTCATACTCAGCCAACACAGACCAGACAACATCATACCTGCTTTATTTTTTATATAAAGGCTGCCAGTCAAAGCATAGAACTTAAAAAAATGCATGTTCCCCAACGGTTTGTTATAATTAGGGCTCCCGGTCTTATGGTATTTATATTTTAGTCATTTCCGTCTGTATTTATCCATATTTATTTTTTTGCTAATTTTACCACTATTTATCCATATTTATTTAAGGTTTTGTGAAAAAATGAAACAGAAATGTGTATTAACGTACACTCGTGCCAGAACGCCTGACAAGTTTCAATGATATATACACACTCGGGTGATAAAATATGCACTTATAAGAAATCATGCAAATTTTATTATCAAGGTTGTGCAAATCTGCTGTTTAAGGCTCTTTATTAAATTTCCTTTATCTTTTTAATCCTCTTACCTGTCAATCTGCACAGCTATTGGCCTGGCAGTCATGACTGATATCATTTAGAATCACTCAAAAACAACCAAATTTCCGTTTTTATCCACATTTAAAAATAAATACAGACAGGAAATAAATGTTTTTCTGTATGTATTTATCTGTAAAATTAACTTAAAACGGAAAACAGCAAGCTTTAATTATAATTACTAGTATTATTTATACAGTTCAACCACAGTGAGGTCAAGACGACCTCCACACAGTTCAGATCCTGCCAAGTGAGCTGTTGGTCAAGGGGTGCAATTAAGATGGCATCCATGCTGTGACCTGAGCAAAAGCAGACTTGGCAGGGAAACAGAAAATTCCGGTATCCAAGGAGATACAAGGAGGCTGGCCAGCTAGACTAAAATATGTTTCTCCATAATTTTAGCATCAACAAAAGCAGTTAATAGTTAAAAGGTTTTTCGATTAAGTCCAGATTGTTTTGGGAGGGAAGTGACTACACTTTCTTAAATAGCTGAGGAACTATCCCACTGAGGTATTGATGGATGCCTGGAGAAATTGTCATATAACTGGAGAAGGCCAGAAGGCTGGAGAAAAGCAAGGACAGCAGTATTTGTGGGGGCTCAGATTTCAGGCCAGAAAAGTGGAATTGACATTCAAGAGGGTAATCAAAGGGATATCAGAGACAACTTGGTCTAATGATTTAGGTTTCCATGACCATAGGCCTCAAATCTTCATACATGGCCATAATGCCCTCACACATCTGTGATTATAGTATAGAAGGAATTGGAAAGGTGATCACAAAGCACCTGGGACCATGAGACAGCTAAGCTGAGGCAGAGGGATGACAAAACTCCTTCACAACATTAAGAAGGTCTTTAGACATATTGGATGAGGAGAGATCATCAGTAATGAAACGATTTGCCTAAATAACAGTAAAGGTTTATTGTTTGAGCACCCTTTTGAACTCTGGCTCAGAATCCTAGGAGTAATCCCTACCTTACCTACTCTCATATTATCTAGCCGCACACCATTCTTCTCCGGGATCTCAAGAGAACCACCTAAAATGACGGTCAGTATCTGTTAGAGATGAAAGTTACTATGTTGTACAGTTTGGCCTTTCTCCAGTAAAACTGTGCGTTTGTTGGACAACATAAACGTTGCACTGGTTCAAGACTGATTCTGAGCACCCCTCAGGATATGTTGGCCTATAGTCCTGCTTGCTCACAGTGCACCATCCGCAAGGGCCTGTGCTGAAAATGCCGTGTGCACTGGCGGTTCCAAAAGCGTTGCGGGCGGCAGAGGCGATAGGGGACTTTGCGACAGGTCCAATCCACACAGCAGCGGAGATGTGTAAGTTGTGCTCGGGGTTGTGCCGTACAGCAGAGATGCAGCATCGGTTCCGCTGAATCCAGAGGATGGCAAGCACCTTAGGCCCACTTCCAAGGGTCCAGGACTGGGGTGGCACCATTTGGCAGGGTAGACTCACAGATGGCAGAGTCCAGGTGCAGCTGAAAGGAGGTTGGAAGTCTGTTCTCGCCCAGGCACAAGGGCATTAGGTTAGCACAGCATGGCAGCAGTTCCTTCAGAGCAGTCCAGCAGACTAGCAGTATTTTCAGCAGCACAAGAGTCCTTCCTGGCAGAGGATCACAGGTCCAGAAGTGTACTGAAGTGGTGGTGTCGGAGGTCCAGCATTTATTCACAGCTGTGCCTTTGAAGTAGGGAGAAGCTTCTAGTGACATACCTTTGAATTGCACAGATACACTATCTCCCCCCGCAATGGCTCAAGACTATCTACAGGGGATATGCAGTCTTTTGTAGATACAGGACACAATCTATTCAAGTGTAGGTTGGGCTGGACCCAGCTCTTCCCTTCCATCCTGCCAGTGAGGGCCCATTCAGTCACACCCAAGCACTCCATTGTGTGTGGCTGTCTATGCGGAATACATAAAGTCTGTCAACAACGCCCAATCATGTGACTAGAGACAGCCTACAGGCACCAAGTGGCTATGGTAAAAAAGTGGCAATTTTCTAAAAGCGCCATTTTCAAAATTGTAATTTAAAATCCAAGTTCACCATGAGTTAGAATTTTAAATTTCAATTCCAGAGACACAAAACATGAAATGGTTACCTAGTCCCATTTATAATAGCTAATAAGGTAACTTCAATGTTATCCTTTGGAAGAGGTAAGCCTTGCAGTAGTGAAAAACTGAGGCTCACTTGGGACCTAAAGTAATCTCTTTTTCTCTTTCGGAGGTGAAGTAGGGCAAAGTAAGTTGGAAGGGTGGTAGCCTGCCCAACATTAAAAGTTGCTCTTGCCTTTGCAGGAAATGTAGCTCAAGTTCTCAGTACCAGGTTGTGTGGAAATAATGTTGTGCAAGGTGGCTGGACTTCGAGTACTAGAAGCTCAGATGAGCTGATATCGAGTCCAGAAAGGTTTCTTTCAGGGTCAAGAGAAGTAGTGGATAACTGTGCATTGGTTCATACGGAATGCACACTAGAAAGGTGAGAACCAAATTCAAGTCCAACTTTGGTATCACAAAGGACTTCGGCGGCAACATATGTTGTAAACCTTTCAGAATCTCATCACAACAGGTGATCTAAACAAGAAAGGCTAATCCAAAAGCCTCAAAAATAGCCGACACATACCCCTTAACAGTGCCCAACACAAGTTCTTATTAAGCCAAAAACAACATTTCAAAAGGCTTAGATTATAGCAGGTCAATCTGACAGATGCTCGGTTCAGCCATTCAATCACGACAAATGGAGGTGCAGTGTGGAGGCGTGTGTGCAGGATGCTGCTCTGTTGCTGCACAGTAGATACTGCTAAGGCGGCACCTTGATCATCATGACAGATGTTCATCCAAAGATGCTCTGGACATTCCAACTTCCTGGTTCAGTCCAGAGACATTAGGATGACTTCGACCTCGTCAGTCTTTATCTTCTTCAGAACTTGAGCAAAGAGGGATATTGGCAGAAAGGTATACAGATTCAGGAGTCTCAAGCTCCACTCTATTTGGACTGCATCTCCGAGAGTGAGACTTCTTGAGATCTCTAGCGCACAATAATGCTGACATTGTGCGTTCTCAGTGTGGCAAAAAGATCGTGCCACGGTTCTCCCCAAATTTTTATAAAATGCCCTGGCCACCTCTGGCTGTAATGGACATTCATGATCCAATAGGGATCAGAACCTGAGTTTGCCCACCTTAGTGTTTAAAGAACCCCACTAGGTGGTTCATGACCAGAGAAATGCCTGGTGAGTAAGCCACTTTTAGACCCGCCAATCCCACCAATTTGTCATAAGAATCTGAGTCAAAGAGCTGATGTAAAGTAAGAGCTTTGCCGTGTGGTCAAGACAATGTATTAGTCAGAAGGCTTGGCTATAGGCTGCGCTCTGGCAGGATCGGAGGGCGACCTTGGTCCAGACCAGGCTGGTTTAGATTTGCAAACCAATATAAGTAGTGTATCCTCTATGGTGCAGGCGCAGTCAATGTGAGGAGAACCGGCTCAGGTAATAGCCCAGAACCAAAGTTGGTGCAGGTCAAGAGGCACAGAAGGTCAACCTGCTAGCTGGACCATAACTAGAGGCTACTGGGGATTCTTGCGGCCAGAAGACACATCAGTGGGGGCTGGAGGCATGCCAAATATATGCAGCATGTGGTGCCTAAAGACCTCTACGTGGTGCAACATCGCAGACAGACAATGACATTCAGGTTGCATCAGGGGAAAACTCTGGTGCCCCTGCACCCTTGCTGGAGTTTGTGAGTGTTGGTATGAAAGAGAGTCCTACTTTGACTTAACCAAAGACCTTGAATGTGACTAGGACCTACCACAGGAAGGACTTCAGGAGCGGGAATGGGACCTTCCTTTTAACTTCACCCGGTCATGGCATGGAGCTTTCCAATGTTTGGCGACACCGTTTTCCCTTGCGGTCCTGTATAGCCTTCAGGTTCATCTGGGCACAGTTGTCACAGGTCCTGGAGTCTTACTCTCACCCCAGGAATACCTGAGGGGGAGGGGGGTGGGACATAGTCCCAACAAGGTTAAAATCCTATTGGTTTGAGTTGAGACATTTTTCTTGCATACTAGTTAAAAGAACAAAATTAAAAAGATTTTGGGAAAAAAGGCTCCCTAAACGAGAGTACAGCTGCACATTCGCTTCTCAAAGTGCAGAAAGAAACTGACAGTGCACCTGGGTGGCGTTTATACGCGGTCCTCGCTCATCTCTTTTGGAGCAGAACGATGTATGTGCAAAACTGCACCTCTTACCGTGGAGGGCTGGCGTCAGGCCAATCAAAGACTCGGCTGGATGTGTTGACCCGGACTATCCCGTTGTGGTCAGCTCAAAAACTGGGTACACTCTGCAACCAACCAGGGTTCGACAGATGGGACACTATTGGTAACTCGACTATAGGTCACCTGTGGAAAAAGGGTAGAATACTGAAGTTTGCAGAACTGATGGAAGAGTATAAACTAGCTCAAGGAGAGGTCTTTCGCTATCTCCAGATCAGTCACGCTCTAAGAGCAGCTCTCCTGGGTAACAGGGAACTACCGGAATCATCCCCCCTCTAAGATAGTCTCCTCTCTGAATCACTGCCAAAAATAGCAGTGTCGCTCACATACCAAAAGCTATGTAATAATGTACCAGACCCGTTTCAATCCCTCCGAGACAAGTGGCAAACAGATCTGGGACAACTTGAGGCTGATGACTGGCAAACAACATTGATGTCCCCCAGGGAGGCAGCTATCCCTTTCAGACTCCGCCTTGTCCAACTAAACGTCCTACACAGAACATACCTCTCGGGTGTCACCCTTGCAAAGATTGGGAGCCGACAAGATTCCCTGCGTCTCTGCCGTTGTAACGGGGAGGCAACCTTCTATCACATCATAAGGGAATGTTCACTCATACAGGCCCTATGGGAAAAGGCTGCAGGGCACATGCAACGACCACTAGGGAAAGACATCAATCACAATGATACCACAATTAGGGCTCCTTAACATATGGGAATCGACAGATCTCACCGAGATGGAACAACAATGGGTCACCCTGGGATATACGTTGGTAAAACTTAACATAGCTAGTAATTGGGGAGCAGCTGACATCCCATCGTCGAGAATCTGGGCAAGGGACCTAGACACATGTATGACTGCAGAAAAAGAGGTTTACAAATCTAGAGGTTGCCCCAAGAAGTGGGATAGGAAATGGATAAAGTGGAATGTTTACAGGGGAGATTTGTGTGTCTCGCCTGAAACAGAAATGGAAATAACAGAACGCCGATAGAATAGGAGTGATACAGATGGCTGAGTGAAAGTTAACTTTTGGTTGGCACACTTTGTAGACAACATATGTCTGAACATGTAATGATTGTTGCTTTATATGTGACTGGTGTTGCTTTTCATTCTAATAAAAACTGTAAAAAAATTAAAAGCTGCACGGCACCACCAACCAG
Organism: Triturus cristatus; assembly: GCF_964204655.1. Classification (NCBI taxonomy): domain Eukaryota; kingdom Metazoa; phylum Chordata; class Amphibia; order Caudata; family Salamandridae; genus Triturus; species Triturus cristatus. The sequence goes on from NC_140593.1 coordinate 125,715,078, forward strand.
TGCAGAAGAGTACTTCTTTTCAGTTTCCGTATCCAACCAGATTCCAGCCTGGGGAATATTTACAAGGCGAGGAATCTGCCGTTGGAAGTATCCATCAGAAATCAAACCTTTGTCGAATGCCCATCCTTCCAGTTCCCATAATGATCAGTAAAAGTCAGGGTGTACACGTCCAATAATACACTAATCTTATAACTGGAGTCATCACAGCAGGGTTCCCCTTTACAGGCAGGGAATGTACTATATACCCCCTCTAGGAGTTAGGTAGTACAAACACGAACAAATGGGAACAAAGCCATATAGACCAGAGTCTGGGGTCTGCCTTAAACAGACCATATGGGGACAACATTGGGGCCAGTTACCTTCAGATATTGTGCCCTCAGTAGTCTAATCATAACCTTCTGTGTTATTAATAATCAATCAATCTGGAATTATTAAGTGCAGTCAATCACTAGTGAGAGTATCAAGGCGCTGAGGGACTTACTGTTTTGGGTGGATTCAGTTGAACAGCCAGGTCTTAAGAGCTTTCTGGAACTCTAGGAGAGAGGTGGAGATCCGGAGGTGAAGGGGGATGTTCCAAGATTTTGCTGGGCGGTAGAAGGAGCGCCCTACACTGTAGCTTTAGAGGATGTGCGGTACATGCGAGAGGAAGTCTGAGCGCAGCTGTCTAGAGGGTTGGTGGAAGTTCAGTTAGAGGTTGATGTATGCTGGACCTCGGTAATGTAGGGCATTGTAGGTGTGGATCAGCATCTTGATATGACATTTCTTCTGTATGGAGAGCCAGTGGAGGTTCTTGAGGTGAGGGGTGATGTGGGATTCTCTGGAGAGGACGAGCCTGCCTGCTGAGTTCTATATGGTTTGCAGTCTCTTCAGGAGGTCAGAGGTGATTCCGGCTTTTAAAATTTCAAAAAGCATGTTAGAGACCATGAATGGGCCTCAGAAGTCCAGTGAGGAAGAAGGGACGCCTGTAGTCAAACCTTCTTCAAGGCTACTTCCTCACTGTAAACCCGACTCGTTCGCCCGTTTTGAAATTTAAACAGACCAATTAGGTGCTGTACAATTTTTTATGTTTGCACTTTTTGCTCATTGTTAATTATGAGTTAATATAACTTAAGAAGTGGGAGTATTTTCTCCTTTTTTGGTCCTTGGGGTAGGGCTTGAAATTAGTTGACCAGGGAACCGTTTCCCAACACCCAGATTTTAGCATATCGACTAGGGAGTGAATAAAGTAATTTTTTCCCACGAGTTTGAAATTTTTAATCCTCCATAATTCCAACCAACATAGGTGTATAGGAGCACAAGTTACATACTTGTGTAACGATATATCTGTAAGAGACATTAGTTAGTGATAGATTCCTTACCTTAGAATATCCCCAGGTGTCAGATTGGATCCGGAAAGTTTTCGTCAGCAGTACCCCTGCGCGTCGGTAGGCGTCGTCGTGCGGCTCCACGTACGTCGCTGGCGTCGTAGTCGCCGAGATTATGTCATTGGAGCTACTTGGATGCGCCCGGACATCAGTTCTGTACATGACTTTCCGCGCCAGGAACGCAGAGCCATGCCAGAGACCGTCTACTGGTGCAATAGAACTAGGGCCCCAAAAGGGATGACCTGAACCCTAGAGAACAGTTCGTAAAACAGGGAGGATGGGCGGGCGGTAAGGAATCTATCACTAACTAATGTCTCTTACAGATATAGCGTTACACAAGTAAGTAACTTGTGCATCTGAAAGAGACACATTAGTGATCGATTCCTTACCTTAGAACACATACCCAAGCAATATCAACCCCGGTGGTGGGTCTGCGAAGTGAGATTACACCAGAAAGTCACGGAGAACCTAACGGCCAAAGAAGCCGTCTCTCCGGACTTGACTGTCAAGGCAATAGTGCTTAGTGAAATTATGCAGCAAGGCCCAAGTGGCCGCCTGACAGATGTTTTGCAGTGGGACACTGCGTCCCAATGCCGAAGTAGCCGCCATTGCCCTGGTGGAATGGGCGCGCAACCCTACCAGAGGCTCCTTTTTAGCCAAAGAGTAACAGGCTTGAATACACAAGACAACCCAGCGGGAGCTAGTCCTCTTGTGCACAGCCCGGCCTTTCTTGGCACCCACTTCGCCAACAAAGAGCTGGTCATCCACCCGGAATGGTTGTGTGCGGTTGAGGAAAAATGAAAGCACACGTTTTGGGTCCAGACGGTGGAGCCTCTCTTCCTCCCTGGAAGGGTGGGGAAAGAATGTGGACAGAGTGACAGTTTTCCCCAGATGAAAGACAGTGATTACTTTTGGTACAAAGGAGGGACGTGGCCAACGCACAACCTTGTCCGGATGAACCGCCAGGAAAAGAGGTTTGCACTAAAGAGCCTGGAGTTCACTCACGTGCCTAGCGGAGGTGATAGCCACCAGGAAGACAGTTTTCAAAGTCAATAACCTTAAAGCACAGTTATGAAGAGGCTCAAAGGGAGCACACATTAGGTATGTGAAAACCAGGTTCAAGTCCCACTGAGGCATAACAAAAGAAATAGGAGGGAAAAGGTGAGTAATGCCTTTGAGAAATCGATTGACCACTGGGGACTTGAAAAGAGAGGGCTGATCAGGCAGCCTGAGAAAGGCTGAAAGAGCAGAAAGGTAGCCCTTAAAAGTGCCCAGAGCAGAGCCCTGCTGGGCCAAAGACAGAAGGAACAATAAGACCTCAGAAAGAGGTGCAGTAGAACAAGTTACTTACCTTCGGTAACGATATATCTGTAAGAAACATTAGTTAGTTAGATTCCTCACCTTAGAATATCCCCAGGCGTCAGGCTGGATCCGAAAAAAAAATTCATCAGCAATACCCTTGCGCGTCGCTAGGCGTCGTCTGCAGCCCTCGCGCGCTGACGTCAGTTCTTGTACATAGCTTTCCGCACCAGGAACGCAGAGCCATGCAAGAGACCGACACTGGTGCCAAAAATACTAGTGCCCTGAAAGGGATGACCTCAACCCTAGTTATCGGTTCGCAGAATGGAGAGGATGGGTGGGGTGGTGAGGAATCTAACCAACTAATGTTTCTTACAGATATATCGTTACCGAAGGTAAGTAACTTGTTCATTTGAAAGAAACACGTTAGTTTGATTCCTCACCTTAGAATAGATACCCCAGCAATACCAACCCCGTTGGTGGGTCTGCGAACCAAGATCACACCAGAAAGTCCTGGAGCAGAGAACGGCCGAAGAAGCCGTCTCTCTGGACTTGGCTGTCCAGGCAATAGTGTTTGGCAAACGTGTGCAGCGAGGCCCACGTTGCTGCCTGATAAATGTCCTGCAAGGGGACTCCCCGGCCCAGGGTAGTAGTCGCCGCTGTGGCCCGAGTGGAATGGGCCCTCAGCCCTACAGGAGGTTTCTTTTTAGCTAAGGAATAGCAGGCCTTGATACACAAAACAACCCACCGAGAGATGGTTCGCTAGTGCACCGCCCGCCCCTTCTTAGCGCCCACGTAGCCAACAAAGAGTTGGTCGTCCACCCGGAACTGTTTGGTGCGGTCCAGATAGAAGGACAGCGCCCGTTTTGGGTCCAGACGGTGGAGCCTCTTTTCCTCTTTCGAGGGATGCGGAAAGAAGGTGGGCAGCGTAACAGACTGGCCGATGTGAAAGGCAGTTACCACCTTAGGGAGGAAGGAAGGACGAGTGCTGAGAACAACTTTGTCTGGATGGACAGAAAGGAAAGGAGGCTTAGAAGAGAGAGCCTGGAGCTCACTCACCCTTCTAGCAGAGGTGATGGCAACCAGGAAAGCAGTCTTAAGCATCAGCAGACGAAGGGGACAATTATGAAGTGGCTCAAAGGGAGAGCACATCAGATAGGTCAGTACTAGATTCAAATCCCACTGAGGCATTACGAAAGGGACAGGAGGGAACATGTGGGTAATGCCTTTAAAGAATCGAGAAACAACAGGGGATTTAAAAATAGAAGGCTGCTCAGGAAGCCGTCAGAAAGCAGAAATAGCCGAAAGGTATCCCTTGAGGGTGCCCAGAGCAGAGCCCTGCTGGGCCAGGGGAAAGAAGAAAGAGGGGCGGAAAGGGGATCCATAGCCTTTGCTGTGCACCATGCCACAAATTTGTTCCACCTGCAGGCGTATACCGACTTTGTGGAGGGACGCCTGGCTTACAGAATAACATTACAGTCTTCAGGAGGCAAGTCAAATGGCATCAACTGCCGCCGCTCAATCTAGACTCATGGAGAAGGAGGCTGGACAGGTTCGGGTGGAGGACTGCTGCGACAGTAGGTCCTCCTGAATAAGCAGTCGGATAGGGGGATTGATCGATAGACTGAGTAGCTCAGGATACCAGTATCTTCGTGCCCAATCCGGAGCCAAAAGGATGACTTGGGCCCGGTCGCGCCTGATCTTCTTCAGCACTCTGGGCAGAAGTGGTATAGGCAGAAAGGCATACAACAGACCGCAACTCCGCTCGCAACAAAAAGCATCTCCGAGCGAGTGTCGCCTTGGAAATTCCAACGCGCAGAACTGCTGACATTGCGCGTTCTCGTCGGTGGCGAATAGATCTAACCAAGGCTCTCCCCACTGCCGAAAGAGGCCTTGCCCCACGTCCGAGTTCAGACGCCATTCGTGATCCATCATGCACCGGCAGCTGAGTTCGCCTGCTCTGGCGTTCAGAGAGCCCGCCAGATGTTGAACCACCAGGGTGATGCCCTGATGTTCCAGCCATGTCCAGAGGCGCAGAGCCTCCTGACAAAAAGTCCACGACCCCACCCCGCCCTGTTTGTTGCAATACCACATGGCGGTGGTGTTGTCCGTGAACACCTGCACTACACTTCCCCGGACAGAGGGAAGGAATTCCTTCAGTGCAAGTCGGATCGCCCGCAGCTCCAGAAGGTTGATATGGAGCCGGGTCTCCGCCGGAGACCAGAGGCCTCTGATCTCCGCCTCTCCTATGTGGCCCCCCCCATCCCAGGAGGGACGCATCCGTCACCACTACGTGCTCCGGTTGGGGTAGGGAGAGGGATCTGCCACTGACCCAATCGCGGACCGTGAGCCATGTGAGATTTTGGCCTGATATATGATGTCACTAATTCTAGTGTACACCTTGTATCAGTCCAAACAACCCTTATGGTGATTGGTTGTAAAGTCAACCTTATAGACCAGCTATCCTAGTAGTAGCATGGACAAGAGCAGTCTTAGGCTAAACTCTGAATGGCATGTGAAGCCAGCTGGTATACCATATGTAATCCCTTGAATACCGAATGAAAGGACACCACAACAGATATATATAAAAATAGAATGTATTTATTCTAGGCAAAACCTCAGCACTCTTTATGAGATTCGAGGTAAGTACAACACAGTCTTATTTAAGCATACATTAAGTCACACAGGTAAGTAATACAGTTAGGCCCTAGGGGCCACGCAAACCATATACTAAGTAAGTGGTATAAGGACCATTGTCACGATCACAGGATAGGCCTAGGGAATCGCTGGGGCTACACTATACTACCAACAGTTAGGAAGTGGGAGGCCCACGGGATTCAGGTGCAGAGTGGAAACACTCATGCGTAATGCGTAAAAGTCGATAGAATCACTAGCAGTTAGAAATAAGCAGTTTTAGGACACTTCTGGTATAGCTAGAAAGTCGAGACTTTGTAACTAGACCCTAGGATAGTCAATACCCTTGTGAGCACCGGAGTACCCAAGTTACCTAGCCCACGGGCTGCGGGTGCATAGGTGTGAACTTGCGTCGGGTTTCATCGTCGACTCCTATGGATGCCTGAAGGAAAGATGCTGACAGGCAGTCAGTGAAGAGTGTCCGGTGGATCCCAAGGCCGGGATCAAGAAGGAAGAATACCTGCAAGCAGAAGGGACAGAGTCTGGGTCACTAGCCAGTGACCACGTGGAACCAGGAAGGAACCAGGCGATGTCGGGAGATTGCAGGTGAAGAGGTGAAGCTTGTCGCAGCAGCAACGGGTACCAGGAGACGTCGAGGACGACCAGGACCAGGAGGCGAACTGTCCCACGAAGGCTTGTGCTGTCGGCGGCGTCAAAGTCGAACTAGGACTCACCAAGCCTTGGCAAGAGGAACCCACGAAGAATGGAGGACTTGCTTCTGGTGCAGACCAGGAAGGTCTGGGGTGCTTCTCTTTTACAGAGGAGCAGGAGCCAGTCTGGAGGAGCCAAACCAGCAGTGGAAAATTGAAGGTGTGTCGTCGCAAAGGTTACTAGCCACCGGGCAAGCAACCGGACAGACGCGGCAAGCAGGAAAATGCAGAAGGGCCCCACGCAGGACTCGTGGAGTAGGGGGGGCTGATCTTCGGTGCAGATGGTGCTTGGGGTTGGGGCTTCTCAATCCCCGGTGCACAACCTCGAGGGTGTCTCAGAAGCTGCGCTGGAAGATACTCGCCACTTTTCCCAGGTAGCCGGTCCCACATCTCTCGTCGCCTCCACGGATCTCAGCTCGCCTGTGGATGTGGATCAGGGTCGGAGAAGTCTGGAAGTCTCTTGATGGTGCCTGTTCGCACAGGGTGACCACTCCTTGGCCACAAGGGAGATGCTTCAGTCTTCTTCTTTCGTCGAATATCGAAGGTCCAGAGTTTCTGTTCAAGTTGCAGGTTCAGGATAATCTAATCTAGCAGGGCCCAACTAGCTACTAATATACTGGGCTAGTGGCCTGGGCTACCTGCAAGGTCCCTCCTATGGGTGGGACCAGGAAGGGGAGTGGCTACACCCCCTTTCCTTTTTCCAGTTTCGCGCCAGAGCTGGGGCTGGAGTGCCCCAGCACCGGTTTGAACTGGACTATGCATGGAGCACCTTGTGTGCCCCAGGCATGTCTCATTCCTTTCAGCCCTCCCTGCCCCAATACACTAAAGTCTGTCTGGGGAGGTGCTAGCATCTCCCCAAGTAGGAAACCTATTGTCCAGGCCTCCCTGGCTGGGAGGGCTCCCAGCAGCAGGAGGTCAGACTCGTGTCTGTGGCAGCAGCATCCATTTTGTGATGCTGAGGCTTTGGTCAGAGTTAAACAGCAAAGTAGGATTTTAACATGTCTCTCCCTCTAGAAGGGAGGAATAATATCCTCATCACCAGAAATGGTATGGGGGTATTATTCCAAAGTGTTAGACACCTTACACGACATGTTTTGATAAAGCCAAACCATAGTTACCATAACCGTTTAAGATTATAAGGTACTTTAAGAGTATATGGTAGGCTATATCATAGAACAGCTATAAGGACATGGTTCCGAAAGCTGCAGACAGGCTCAGCTCATGCTAGTGCACCATCTCACATGTTACCAAGCACTCTGCCTCCAGGATTGTTAAGGCCTGCCATAGGAGTGGCTGATAGGTACACATGTGCCTATATATAAGGGTAGATATAGGTATACTATATCTAAGCAAGGGGTGATTACACGACCTTGCCCCAGCTGAGTGATCAGCCAGTTGCGTCTGATTGGAAGGCCAGACCAGGGGTGGCATAATACATGCTGCAGCCCCTGGGAGGCCTAGGGTACACCTATGCCCTGGGTACCTAGGGTACACTGTACAGGGTCCAATAAGGTGATCCTTACCAATTGGGTATGTACCTAGGGTACATGGAGTCCATTTTAAAGAGAGAGCAGACAGCCTGAGACCCTGAATGGCAGGATCTCAGGCCAACTAAGTCGAAAAACCAGCTAGACACTAGGCAAAAAGCTGGGGGTAACCATAGTCAGATATCCACCTTCCTACAAGCCGCCACTGCAACTGTCTTGCAGTGCCCTCCGAGATCAAGACATGGTCGGACAGGTTGCCCCGATGCTGGGCCCACTGATACTTCAGGTCCCACTGCAGAGCCCACATCCGCCATCTGGCACCAACAGGATGCAGGAGGCCATCAGACCCAGAAGCCGCAGCACCAACCTGACCGAAACCCGGGATAGAGGCCGAAAGATTGGAATGAGAGCCTGAATATCCTGGACCCGCTGTTCCGGAGGATAGACCCAGAACTGCGCAGCGTCCAGAACCGCTCCGATGAAGAGGAGCTTCTGAGAGGGACTCAGATGCGACTTTGGCACATTGATGGAGAACCCCAGCAAATGCAAGAGGTCGGCCATAGTCTGGAGGTGGGAAGACAAGCCTGCCTTCAACAACCAGTCGTTGAGATAGGGGAAGACTGGAACCCCTAATCTGCGCAGGTGAGCGGTGACCACCGCCATCACTTTCGTGAACACCCAAGGGGCACTGGTGAGGCCGAAGGGGAGCACGGTAAACTGAAAGTGCTCGTGGCCTACCGTGAACCGCAGGTAACGCCGGTGGGCCGACAGGACGGGGATGTGGAAATAAGGGTCCTGCAAGTCCAACGCTACCATCCAGTCTCCAGGGTCTAGGGCAGCCAGAACCTGAGCTAAGGTGAGCATCTTGAACTTCTCCTTCCGGAGGAAGGCGTTGCCACTCCGGAGGTCCAGGATAGGGCGTAGGCCCCCTTTGCCCTTCTTGGAAACCAGAATGTAGTGGGAGTAACAACCCCGACCTACTTCTGGTCCAGGAACGTGCTTGATGGTCCCCTTGGCCAAGAGGGCCATAACTTCCTCCTGCAGAAGTTGCAAGTGATCCCCCGACATGCGGTGGTACTGCGGTGGCATGGCTGGAGGGGTCGCCTCGAAGGGGAGGGAGTAGCCCCTTCGGACGATTTGCAGCACCCACCTGTCCGATGTGATGGTACGCCAGTGGAGCAGGTGATGGCGAACTCTGCCTCCCACTGGCGTGGAATTGGCCTGAAAGCACAGACTAGGAGGGCTTTGAGGCGGATGCTGCCGGGGTAGATGTGGATGGACCGGCTCATTGTCCCCCTGCTCCGCCTCGGCGGAATCCACGTCCGCGACCGTGTTGAGGCTGGTTCTGCGGCCAGACAGACGTGAGGGGGCGCCCCTTCCTTGGCCACGAAAGGGACGAAAAGCCGAGAGGCCCAGGGACTTAGCCGTAGCCCTGGAGTCCTTAAAGCGCTCCAGCGCACTGTCCGCTTTGTCGCCAAAAAGGCGACTGCCATCGAAGGGCATGTCCATGAGCGAGTCCGTTGTGTCCAGTCCACATCGGATTGCATGCCGTGCCACATCCCGCCCCTCGGCAAGAGCCTGGGCGAGCCATGTCGGGGCCTCCTCCGTACACTGGGGCAGCACATCCTCCACCATATCCCACAGGGAGTGGGAGTTACAGTCCAAAAAGCACGCGGTGTTGAGAAACCGCAACCCCAAACTAAGGGAGGAGAACAGTTACTTCCCAAACTGTTCTAACCTTTTGGATTCCCGATCCAGGGGAGCGGATGGGAAGGAGGTCTGGGAGGTAGAGGCCTGGATAACCAGGCTCTCGGGGGTGGGGTGCACCAACAGAAAACTGGGGTTGCCCGGTGCAGGGCGGTGGCGCCGGGCCACGTTCCGGTCCACAGGAGGAACTGTGGAGGACTTGGACCAGGTGCCCTTCAGAACGTCAGTCAGTGCTTCATTGAACTGCAGCAGAGGCTCCGAGGAGCTTGCTGGCGGTTGAAGCACTTCTGTGAGGAGAATAGTCCTCACGACCACAGCAGGCAGCTCCAGCCATGGGGGCTTCGTCCGCCTTGCGCAGCACCACAGAAAATGTAGCACCTTCCTCTGAAGCCACGGACGGAGGAGAGATGAAGCCAGTGTCAGGGGAGGTATCCAGACCACTGGCATCCCCCAGTTCGTCTGCCCAGTCCTGAGATAACTGTCGTGCCAGAGGGTCCTCAGACCCCTCCCAGTCGTCACCGTCATCCGATTCCTGGTATACAGGTGGAAGGATCGGAGCCGGGCAGAAAATGAACCTGTCACCCATTGGTGTCGGATACGGTGCCGGGCGGCACCGCTCCGGCCCCGGAACTAAACAGGGGAATGGCGTTGTCCGAAGGCGGCGCCGGCTCCGGAGGGGTCGGCGCCAGTGGAGAATCGTAAGGCCGACCGGGATCCAAGCCTGGATCCCACGCCTGCGGCGTCCGGACCGGAGTCGACAACAGCGCCGGTGCCGGAGCCGCCGGCTCGCTAGGCCTCCCAGTCGGGTCTGCAGGCCTGAAGGCGCGCCGGCAGGCGTCGACAGCGGAGCCAGGCTCCTCATGGCCACGAGGAAGTCCCTGATCTCTGCCGGAGTTGTGTCAGACCCAGGGACCAGAGGATATGGGGTTGGATGGGACTCCTGCGGCTCTGACGTAGCCGCACGGGTGGTGCCACCGAACCCTCAGCCGAGTCGCGCAACCGGCGAGGGGAGCCAGAAGAGAGATGATGCCTCTTCGACTTCTTGCTGTGCTTCGACTTAGCGAAATGCGAAGACTTCGACCCAGACGAGAGGCGATGACTGTGGCTCCGCGGCCCGTCCCCCGACCTCCTCCTCGACCGGGACCTTGAGGGCGCTGGGGCAGACTGCCGGATCTCGAGCAGCTTGCGGGACCGCTCCCGCCTAGCCTTCGAGGTCAAGGCCCGGCAGTCGAGGCACGACTCGGCATCGTGGTCTGCACCAAGGCAATAGAGACACCGGCGGTGATGATCAGTGACCGATATCAGTCGGTGACAGGCGTCACAAGGTTTGAACCAGGCATCCCTACCGGCACCAGAGTCGAGGTCGATTGGAAATGGAACCAAAAGAGTTCAAAAAAGTTTAGTCAAAAAGTGACTAAAAGGGTATGCTCTTCCCGGATCGGCGCTTACAGGTGCGGAAAAAAGAAGAAGAACTGACGTCAGCGCGCGAGGGCGGCGTCCAAGTACTCCAACGACGTCATCCCGGCGATGACGACGCCGACGACGGACGCGGAGCCGCAGATGACGCCTAGCGAAGCGCAAGGGTATTGTTGACGAAAAATCTTTCCGGATCCAGCCTGACGCTTGGGGATATTCTAAGTTGAGGAATCTAACTAACGTGTTTCTTTCAGATAGGGGATCTACAGCTTTCGCTGTGCACCATGCCACAAATTTGTTCCACCGGCAGGCGTATACAGTTTTAGTTGAGGGATGCCTGGCTGCCAGAATCACATTACAGACTTCAGGAGGCAAGTCGAAAGGAATCAACTGTCCCCGCTTAATCTCCACGCAAGGAGGTGGAGGCTGGACAGGATCAGGTCGAGAACCGTCCCCTGCTGCTGCGACAGCAGATCCTCCCGAAGAGGCAGTCGGATTGGGGGATCGACGTTCACACACTGGAGCTCCGGATACAAAACTCTTCAAGCCCAGTCTGGCGCCACAAGAATGGCTTGGGCCTGGTCACGTCTGATTTTCTTCAGCACTCTGGGTAGAAGTGGTATAGGTGGAAAGAAGTACAACAGACCGCAACCTCACTCGTGATGAAAAGCGTCTCTGAGCGAGTGCAGCCTTGGAAACTCCAACGCGCAGAACTGCTGACATTGCGCGTTCTCTTCGGTGGCGAATAGATCTAACCAAGGTTTTCCCCACTTGTGAAAGAGACCTTGCACCACCTCCAAGTGAAGACACCATTCGTGCTCCAGCACGCACCGGCAGCTGAGTGCGTCCGCCTTGGCGTTCAAAGAACCTGCCAAGTGTTGAACCACCAGGAGAATGCCCTGGCATTCCAGCCATGTCCAGAGGCGCAGAGCCTCCTGACATAGGGTCCACGACCCCACCACGCCTTGCTTGCTGCAGTACCACATTGCAGTGGTGTTGTCCATGAACACCTGCACTTTCAGTGCAAGTCAGATCGCCCTGAGCTCCAAAAGATGGATATGGACCTTGGACTTCGCTGGAGACCAGAGGCCTCTGATCTCCGCCTCTCCCATGTGGCTGCCCCATCCCAGGAGGGTCGCATCCGTCACCACTGTATGCTCCGGTTGGGGAAGGGAGAGGGATCTGCCCTTGACCCAATCTCCATTCGTGAGCCACCACTGCAATTGTCGTGCAGTGCCCTCCGAGATCATAGAAGTGATCGGACAGGTTGCCCTGATGCTGTGCCCACTGGAACTTCAGGTCCCACTGCAGAGCCCGCATATGCCATCTGGCATGTTGCACTAGCAGGAGGCAATCAGGCACAGGAGCCGGAAGGTCATCCTGACCGAAACCCGGGAGACAGGCTGAAAGATCGGAATCATAGCCTGAATATCCCAGACTCGCTGCTCGGGAGGATAAACCCGAAACTGCATTTAATCCAGAACCGCTCCGATGAATAGGAGCTTCTGAGAGGGGCTTAGGTGCGACTTTGGCACATTGATGGAGAACCCCAGCAAATGCAGGACGTCGGCCGTAGTCTGGAGGTGCGAGACGACTGCCTGGGGCGAGCCCGCCTTCAACAACCAGTCGTCGAGATAGGGGAAGGCTGGAATCCCTGATCTGCGCAGATGAGCTGCGACCACCGACATCACTTTCGTCAACACCCGAGGGGCACTGGTAAGGCCGAAGGGAAGCACGGCAAACTGAAAATGCTCTTGGCCTACCGTGAACTGCAGATAACGCCGGTGGGCCGGCAGGACGGGGAATATGAAAATATGCGTCCGGCAAGTCCAACACTACCATCCAGTCTCCGGGGTCGAGGGTAGCCAAGACCTGAGCCAGTCTCAACATTTTAACCTTCTCCTTCCAGAGGAAGCGGTTGACGTTCCAAGATGGGGCGCAGGCCCCCTTTCTCTTTCTTGGAGACCAGAAAGTAGTGGGAATAACAACCATGTCCTACTTCTGGCCCAGGAACGTGCTCAATGTCCCCCTTGGCCAAGAGGGCCGTAACTTCCTGCTGGAGAAGTGCAAATGGTCCCTCGACATGTGGTGGAACTGAGATGGTATGGCTGGAGGGGCAGACTCGAAGGGGAGGGAGTAGCTCCTTCGGACAATTTGCAACACCCACCTGTCCGAGGTAACGGAACGCCAGTGGGGGAGGTGATGGCGGATCCTGCCGCCCACCGGTGTGGGGTGTGCTCCAAAGCTCAGACTAGCAAGGCTTTGAGATGCATGCTGTGTGAGCGAAGAGAGACTGACCCGCACGCTGGCCCCTAGTCCCGCCGCGGCAGGAACCACGTCCGTGCTGAGGTTGGTTCTGTTCAGGCTTCTGGCTGAACGAACGTCTTGGGGTGCTCCTTCCATGGCCATGAAAGGAACCAAAAGCAGACGTGGCCGGACACGTAGTGGGGAGACCCAAGGACTTGGCTGTAGCCCAGGAGTCCTTAAAACGCTCCAGTGCACTATCTGCCTTATCGCCAAACAGGCGACTACCATCAAAGGGCATGTCCATAAGAGAACTTTGAACATGCCCTGAAAACCCAGTGGACCGCAACCAGGCATGGCGATGGAGGGCCACTGTCGTGGAAATCGCCCAACCCAGTGAGCTCGCGGTGTCCAGTCCACACCGGATGGCGAACTGTGCTGCATCATTCCCCTCAGCAACAGGCTGAGAAAACACTGTCCGAACCTTCTCCGGACACTGAGGCAGCATCTGTGCAACCGTGTTCCACACAGTGTGGGAGTAGCGGCCCAAGAGGCATGCAGTGTTCACCAACCGCAGCCCTAAGCTGGCAGATGAAAATTGTTTTTTGCCAAACTGCTCCAGCTTCTTGGATTCCTTATCCGGTGGGCGGTTGGGAATGCACTTTAGGAAGTGGAGTCCTGGATGACCAGGCTCTCCGGAGTTGGGTGGGTTGTCAAAAAAGCAGGGTCAACCGGGGCCGGGCAATGACGTCTGGCTACGTTTTTATCCATGGGAACCCCCGTTGCTGGTCTAGACCAGGTGCCCATCAATACGTCAGATAACGCCTCATTGAATGGTAGCATAGATTGCCGCCGGCTGAAGTACTTCAGTGACACGATTAGTTTTGAGGGTTACCGTAGGCAGGTCAAGGGCCTTAGTTGCTCTACCGAGCTCCATAGTCTAAGTGGCGCCTTCCTCCATAGCCACAGCAGGAGGAGAAAGAAACCCAGGTTCAGAGGAGAGGTCGAGGCCACCTTCATCCTCCAGCTCATCTCTCCATTTCTGTTCCAACCCCCACTGCTGTGCGAGAGGGACCTCACGCCGCTAGGCCATGGCAGTTTAGAGGCCAGCAGCTCTTTTTGCACTTGCATGTGTGCACTGCTGAGGCCTGAGGTCAGTTTAAAAGCATCCCTGGGTTCCAGGACTGCTTTTAAAAAGTAAATTGTGACCAAACTAGACTTTGGGGTTTTGGGCACTTAAAAATGGATAACTACAATGTTGTGGCATATTAGGCACCCCCGGGGGCTCCCATAGGTGTCCCAGGGGTGAGGGGTCAGATATGCATAAGGTACACCCTTATAAAGTGAGTTTTATATGCCCTGGGTTAAGTGAAATTTCACATTTCACTCCCCACATTGTGGTAAAGTGCTGCTCAAATTCGAATTTGATGCTAGGAGCACTGTGGGCGGAGGATCTGCAATATTTCTACAGATGCAGAACTCCTAAAGTCACCCCTAGTTGCACATGGGGTGGAGTTCCTGTAGATATAACACAATTACTTTTAAAATATGTTTTTGTAAGTCCTGGTGCTGGAAAAATGACCCAAGTCATTTTTCCCATTGTAAATCTTTACATAGGTTAACATGGTAGGAAATTATTGATTAATAACTCGATAGGAGAGGGCTATAAATACCATTCAAAGACTTCCCAGAATGGTATTAATAAATCCAACAATATCATATTGTTGAATTTCTCCTAAAGTGTACATACAAGAAGTTATAAGACATTCTTGTTTGTAAGTCCAAATTCAGCCTTCCAGTGGAATGCCCTGGTTGGTCAGAGTTAAGTGGATTAGCCAGGCTGTCTGGTAGAGGTGATAAAGAGCACCTGGGGTTAACCAGCTTTGCTAGCCGGGCAGTGTGCTGTTCCATAGGAATGCCAGGCCAGAGGGAGGAGTCGTAAACTATGTTCTTCAAAGAGGAGAGCAGAGAACAGTGTCATTTACAACTCTGAAATTCCCAACTTAGGCAGATGGTAGGATTAAGGAAGGAATGAGCAGATGCAAGGGGGAGAGTCTAAGTAAATTAGCCATCCTAGGGGTCTGTTTAGCCAGCTCTTACTTCCTTGCTGGAAAATCAGCCATTATGGATTTGGAAGATTTCATGCACTCGGAGACAAAATAATGCTACACTTTGGAGGAGTTACCCTGCTCCCATTGTTCAGAAGTGACCTCCTGCTTGACCCAGAGAACTTATAAGTATCTGAGAGGGGCACAGCCCACCAGATCTGCTGCTTGAAACTTACTGAAGCAACAAGTGTAGGAAGGTGGATATCGGACTATGGTTACCCCCAACTTTTTGCCTAGTGTCTAGCTGGTTTTTCGACTTAGTTGGCCTGAGATCCTGCCATTCAGGGTCTCAGGCTGCCTGCTCTCTCTTTAAAATGGACTCCATGTACCCTAGGTACATACCCAATTGGTAAGGGTCACCTTATTGGACCCTGTACTGTGTACCCTAGGTACCCAGGGCATAGGTGTTCCCTAGGCCTCCCAGGGGCTGCAGCATGTATTATGCCACCCCTGGCCTGGCCTTTCAATCAGACAACACTGGCTGATCACTCAGCTGGGGCAAGGTCGTGTAATCACCCCTTGCTTAGATATAGTATACCTATATCTACCCTTAAAATAGACACATGTGTACCTGTGAGCCACTCCTATGGCAGGCCTTAACAATCCTGGATGCAGAGTGCTTGGTAACATGTGAGATGGTGCTCTAGCATGAGCTGAGCCTGTCTGCAGCTTTTGGAACCATGTCCTTATAGCTGCTCTATGATATCGCCTACCATATACTCTTAAAGTACCTTATAATCTTAAACGGTTATGGTAACTATGGTTTGGCTTTATCAACACATGTCGTGTAAGGTGTCTAACACTTTGGAATAATACCCCCATACCATTTCTGGCGATGAGGATATTATTCCTCCCTTCTAGAGAGAGAGACATGTTAAAATCCTACTTTGCTGTTTAACTCGGACCAAAGCCTCAGCATCACAAAATGGATGCTGCTGCCACAGACACGAGTCTGACCTCCTGCAGCTGGGAGCCCTCCCAGCCAGGGAGGCCTGGACAATAGGTTTCCTGCTTGGGGAGGTGCTAGCACCTCCCCAGACAGACTTTAGTGTATTAGGGCAGGGAGGGCTGAAAGGAATGAGACATGCCTGGGGCACACAAGGTGCTCCATGCATAGTCCAGTTCAAATCGGTGCTGGGGCACTCCAGCCCCAGCTCTGGCACGAAACTGGACAAAGGAAAGGGGATGTAGCCACCCCCCTTCCTGGTCCCACCCATAGGAGGGACCTTGCAGGTAGCCCAGCCCACTAGCCCAGTATATCAGTAGGTAGCTGAGCCCTGCAAATTAGATTATCCTGAACCTGCAACTTTAACAGAAACTCTGGACCTTCGACATTCGACCTCAGGAAGAAGACTGAAGAATCTCCCTTGTGGCCAAGGAGTGACCACCCTGGGCAACCAGGCACCATCCAGCGACCGCTGCTTGCTTTGCGACTGATCCTACGAGGGACGACTGCAGAGACTGACCAGCGCCGAGACTTCCAGACACCTCTGAACCAGATCCACATCTACAGCAAAGCTGAGACCCGTGGAAGGGACGTGGGACCGGCGACATGGGAAAAGTGGCTAGTAACTGACTAGCGCGACTTCTGAGGCTTCCTCGAGGCTGTGCTTGGGGAATTGAGAAGTCCCCATCCAGAGCACCATCTGCAAAGAAGATCAGCTCCCCACACTTCACGTGTTCTGCATGGGGCCCTTCTGCACCAGAGTTGCTCGACGTGTTGTCCGGTTGCTGGCCTGTTGGCTAGTGACCTCTGCGACGACGAACCTTTGATTTCACCTTGCTGGTCCGGCTCCTCCAGACTGGCACTCGCTCCTCTGTGAAAGAGAAGCACCCCAGACCTTCCTGGTCTGCACCAGAAGCAAGTCCTCCATTCTGCGTGGGTTCCGCTTGCCAAGGCTTGCTGGGTCCTAACTCGACATCGACGCCGCCGACAGCAAGAGCCTTCGTGGGACAGCTCGCCTCCTGGTCCTGGTCATCCTCGACGTCTCCTGGTACCCGTGGCTGCTGCGACAAGCTTCACCTCTTCACCTGCATCTGCACGACAACGCCTGGTTCCTTCCCGGCTCCTGGCTGGTGACCTGGACTCTGTCCCTTCTGCTTGCAGGTATCCTTCGTTCTTGATTCCATCCGTGGGATCCACCGGACACTCTTCATTGACTGCCTGTCAGCAACTTTCCTTCAGGCACCCATAGGAGTCAACGACGAAACCCGACGCAAGTTCCCACCTATACACCCGCAGCCCGTGGGCTAGGTAACTTGAGTACTCCGGTGCTCACAAGGGTAGGGACTATCCTAGGGTCTAGTTTCCAAGTCTCGACTTTCTAGCTATTCCAGAAGTGTCCTAAAACTGCTAATTTCTAATAACTACTATTTCTATTGACTTTTACGCATTACGCGCGAGTGTTTCCACTCTGCACCTGAATCCCGTGGGCCTCCCACTTCCGAACCTTTGGTAGTATAGTGTAGCCCCAGCGATTCCCTAGGCCTAGGCCTATCCTGTGTTCGTGACAGTGGTTCTTATACCACTTACTTAGTATATGGTTTGCGTGGCCCTTAGGGCCTAACTGTATTACTTACCTGTGTGACTTAATGTATGCTTATATAAGACTGTTATACTTACCTCGAATCTCGTAAAGAGTGCTGAGGGTATTTTGACTAGAATAAATACATTCTATTTTATATATATATCTGTTGTGGTGTCCTTTCATTTGGTATTCAAGGGATTACAAATGGTATAACAGCTGGCTTCACATGCCATACAGAGTTTAGCCTAAGCATGCTCTTGTCCATGCTACCACTAGGATAGCTGGTCTATAAGGTTGACTTTACAACCAATCACCATAAGGGTTGTTAGGACTGATACAGGGTGTACACTAGAATTAGTGACATCATATATCAGGCCAACATCTCACATTGGTGAGCAGCAGTTGGGATCTGAGCTTGCTGTTAATACCATTGTAATCTTGAGATACTAAATTGAAAGATCACACAGATATTGTTAGGTACATATAACATAGATTATAAATACTTAAGTCCTACTGGACTTAGTTGTTGTAGGTTGAAGGGCCTAGCACACCCTGACTACAACTACTAGAGAGGTTTAGTAGATACAACTAGTGTAGGTAGGTGCACACACCACACACTCACTAGATCATGTCTCTGAGAGGAGATCAAGTTGATTCTCTCTCAGGAGGGGTAGGTCCTAAAAAGATACCCTCTAGATATGATACCCTAACTTTTCAGGAGATGAGACAATTGCGTACTTGCAGAAAGTTAAAACAGGGTTCAAACCCTACCCTCATTCAACTAGTGGAGATCTTAGAAGAGTATGATGCTCAGAGAGCCTCCCAGGTTAGTACCCCAGGTACAGGTGAGGGCCTACCCTCTACAGATGAGTCAGAAGGGACTTCGGAAGATGAGGTAGACAGCCAGGTCCAATTTGGGAGACTTAGCCAGGCTAACTTAAGCCTACATGGGAGTCTGACTGGGGTCCCCCCATTCAGACCCTCAAGTGGACTTAACCAGAGAAGCAGGAGAGGAAGATCCCTGTGAGAAGTTGGCCTGATATATGATGTCACTAATTCTAGTGTACACCTTGTATCAGTCCAAACAACCCTTATGGTGATTGGTTGTAAAGTCAACCTTATAGACCAGCTATCCTAGTGGTAGCATGGACAAGAGCAGTCTTAGGCTAAACTCTGAATGGCATGTGAAGCCAGCTGTTATACCATATGTAATCCCTTGAATACCAAATGAAAGGACACCACAACAGATGTATATAAAAATAGAATGTATTTATTCTAGTCAAACCCTCAGCACTCTTTATGAGATTCGAGGTAAGTACAACAGTCTTATTTAAGCATACATTAAGTCACACAGGTAAGTAATACAGTTAGGCCCTAGGGGCCACGCTAACCATATACTAAGTAAGTGGTATAAGAACCACTGTCACAGACACAGGATAGGCCTAGGGAATCGCTGGGGCTACACTATACTACCAAAGGTTAGGAAGTGGGAGGCCCACGGGATTCAGATGCAGAGTGGAAACACTCACGCGTAATGCGTAAAAGTCGATAGAAATGCAAGTTATTAGAAATTAGCAGTTTTAGGACACTTCTGGTACAGCTAGGAAGTCGAGACTCGGAAACTAGACCCTTGGATAGTCAATACCCTTGTGAGCACCGAAATGCTCAAGTTACCTAGCCCACAGGCTGCGGGTGCATAGGTGTGAACTTGCGTCGGGTTTCGTCGTCGACTCCTATGGATGCCTGAAGGAAAGTTGCTGACAGGCAGTCAGTGAAGAGTGTCCGGTGGATCCCAAGGAGGGGGATCAAGAAGGAAGGAACCTGCAAGCAGAAGGGACAGAGTCTAGGTCACCAGCCAGGAGCCGGAAAGGAACCAGGAAGGAACCAGGCGATGTCGTGGAGATCCAGGTGAAGAGGTGAAGCTTGTCGCAGCAGTCACGGGTACCAGGAGGTGTCGAGGACGACCAGGACCCGGAGGTGAGCTGTCCCACGAAGGCTCTTGCTGTCGGCGGCGTCGAAGTCGAGTCAGGACCCAACAAGCCTTGGCAAGCGGAACCCACGCAGGATGGAGGACTTGCTTCTGGTGCAGACCAGGAAGGTCTGGAGTGCTTCTCTTTTACAGAGGAGCGGGTGCCAGTCTGGAGGAGCCGGACCAGCAAGTTGAAAACAAAGGTTCGTCGTCGCAGAAGTCACTAGCCAACGGGCCAGCAACCGGACAGCACGTCTAGCAACTCAGGTGCAGAAGGGCCCCACGCAGAACACGTGAAGTGTGGGGAGCTGATCTTTGCAGATAGTGCTCGGGATGGGCGCTTCTCAATTCCCCAAGCACAGCCTCGAGGGAGCCTCGGAAGTCGCGCTAGTCAGGTACTAGCCACTTTTCCCAAGTCGCCGGTCCCACGTCCCTCGTCGCCTCCACGGCTCTCAGCTTTGCTGGAGATGTGGATCTGGGTCAGAGGTGTCTGGAAGTCTCGGCGCTGGTCAGTCTCTGCAGTCGTCCCTCGTAGGATCAGTCGCAAAGCAAAGCAGCGGTCGCTGGATGGTGCCTGGTTGCCCAGGGTGGTCACTCCTTGGCCACAAGGGAGATTTCTTCAGTCTTCTTCCTGAGGTCGAATGTCGAAGGTCCACAGTTTCTGTACAAGTTGCAGATTCAGGTTAATCTAATTTAGCAGGGCTCAGCTACCTACTGATATACTAGGCTAGTGGGCTGGGCTACCTGCAAGGTCCCTCCTATGGGTGGGACCAGGAAGGGGAGTGGTTACACCCCCTTTCCTTTGTCCAGTTTCGCGCCAGAGCTGGGGCTGGAGTGCCCCAGCGCCGGTTTGAACTGGACTATGCATGGGACACCTTGTGTGCCCCAGGCAGTGTCTAGTTTCATTCAACCCTCCCTGCCCCAATACACTAAATCCTGTCTAGGGTGGTGCTCGCACCTCCCAAGGCAGGAAACCTATTGTCCAAGCCTCCCTCGCTGGAAGGACTCCCAGCAGCAGGAGGTCAGACTTGTGTCTGTGGCAGCAGCATCCATTTTGTAATGCTAGGGCTCTGGTTAACTTTAACCGGGTAAGTAGGTTTCAACATGTCTTCTCCCTCTAGAAGGGAGGAATAATATCCTCATTACCAGAAATGGCATGGGGGTATTATTCCCTAGTGTTAGACACCTTACACGACATGTTTTGATAAAGCCAAACCATAGTTACCATAACCGTTTAAGATCATAAGGCACTTTAAGAGTATATGGTAGGCTATATCATAGAACAGCTATAAGGACATGGTTCCGAAAGCTGCAGACAGGCTCAGCTCGTGCTAGAGCACCATCTCACACGTTACCAAGCACTCTGCCTCCAGGATTGTTAAGGCCTGCCATAGGAGTGGCTGATAGGTACACGTGTCTATATATAAGGTAGGTATAGGAATACTACACATAAGCAAGGAGTGATTACACGACCTTGCCCCAGCTGAGTGATCAGCCAGTTGTGTCGTAATGGAAGGCCAGGCCAGGGGTGGCACAATACATGCTGCAGCCCCTGGTAGGCCTAGGGTACACCTATGCCCTGGGTACCCAAGGTACACTGTACAGGGGCCAATAAGGTGATCCTAACCAATTGGGTTATACACCTAAAGTACATAGCATACATTTAGAGAGAGAACAGCAGGGCTGTGGGTCTGATTGGCAGGCCCATAGCCACATCTAAGTCGAAAACCAGTGAAGCAAAAGCAAAAAGTGGGGGTGAACATAGAAAGCAGACCCTACTCTCCTACAATCCCCTTCAAGGGAATCTATCCACTCCCATGTCTCTAATAGCTCCAATGTCTCTTCTCACAAGGGAATGACTTCTCCACAGAGAAAAGAGCATCAGGCCAGAATGAGGAAAGTCAATCTGAGGATTGAAAGGGAAGAACTTGCCCTTGCCAAAGAGAGACTTGCTCTGGCCAGGGAGCAAAAGTTAAGGTGGCTAGGACCCACTGGTGGCAGCAACATTCCTAAAGATAGGGATAGGTCTTATGACCATAGAAACCTAAGCAAGATAGTCCCCCCATATCAGAATGGGGATGACATCCACAAGTGGATGACTGCTTTGGAGAGGGCCTGCAAAGTACAGCAGGTACCCCAGAGTCAGTGGGCAGCTATCTTGTGGCTCTCCTTTTCTGACAAAGGTAGAGACAAGCTCCTCACAGTTAGTGATGAGGATGCTGACAATTACAAAGTCCTGAAGAGTGCTCTGATAGATGGGTTTGGCTTAACCACTGAGCAATATAGGTTGTTGTTCAGAGACACCCAGAAGACACAGACACAGGACTGGTCTGATTTTGTGGATTGTGCCACTAAGGCTTTGGAAGGTTGGTTAAATGGCAGCAAGGTGCAGGACTATACAGGATTGTACAACTTGATTATGAGGGAGCAGATCCTTAATAATTGTCAAAACCAGCTTCTCCATCAACACCTGGTAGACTCAGATTTGACCTCTCCCCAAGAATTGGGAAAGAGGGCATATAAATGGGTCAGGCCCAGGATTAGGCCTAAAAATCAGGGTGGTGACCAAAAGAAAGATACCACCAAGCCTCAAGAGAAGGGTAGGGATAAAACAAAAGAGAAATCTTCCTCAGGGCCCCAAAACTCCACACAGGGTGGTGGGTCCCAAGCTCCCTCCTCTACCACAGTTAAAAAGCCTTACTGCCATGAATGTAAAGTTCCTGGGCATTGGAAAACTGACAGCAGTTGCCCAAAGGCTAAAAACAAAACTGTTCCTCCAGTTACTCCTGTAACACCACCTATTACTGTCAGCAGTGATCCCCCAGGTGGTGGGAGTGCCCCCAAAGATTTGGTTGGGTTTTCTTGGGGAACACAGGTGGACCCTGGCTTAGCCAAGTCCCCTACAGCAGCTATTCTTGTCTGTGATGGTGGCATGGGGTTTGCCAACTTCACTGCCTGTCCCAACACTTTGGGTAAGCACAGACAGGAACCCTACATCAATGGTAGAAAAGCTGAGGCCTACAGAGACACTGGAGCTAGCATCACTATGGTGACTCACAGACTAGTTCCCTCTGAGCAGCTTTTGCCTGGTTTCTCATACCAGGTAACTAACATTGATGGCATACAGAACAGTCATCCCATGGCAGAGGTATGTCTCAGCTGGGGAGGTGTCACTGGCCCTAAGAGGGTGGCAATGTCCCCAACCTTGCCTGTAGACTGCTTACTGGGGAATGACTTGGAGCTCTCAGCTTGGGCTGGAGTTGAACAAGACACCCATTCTAAAATGGTAGGACTCTCACAAAAGGGTAGTGGGGTTGTGCCAGCCACAACCCCTGTCCAAGTAGACTTACTCCCTGAAAAGGCTGGAAGGGCAGTGGTAGCCACAGCCCAGGCAAAGACAGACTTCCCTGTAGAGATTGGCAGAGCTGTGACAGTCACAGCTCAAACCCAAACTGAGTGCCTCCCTGGAAAGGTTGGCAAGGCTGTAATGGTCTCAGACCATACTCAGACTGACATAGGTGTAGTGAAGCCTGAAACTATGGATCACTCCACACAGAGTAGTGGGGAGGAAGAAAAGTCTCCCTCTCCCCAGACATTAGGAAAAGGTCAGCCTCCTCAGGGATCTGACCTCACCCCTTGTGAAGGAACTGCCCCAGAGGTAGCCAGGCCTGGCCTGGCAGAGCCTCTGATGTCAGTGGACCCTTCCAAGGTGGGGCCCAGTCTGGTGCAGGTAGCCTGCCTCTCTCTACCCTGCCTCAGTCAGCCCAGGGCTGCAGAGGTCAGGGAGGCCAGTGGACCCCAAGAGGGCCCCTGTCCACAAGAACTCCCCCATCAAAAGAATGAGGATTGCCTGGCTAGTAGCCCTAGCCAGGTGATGGTTAAAAACCTTCCTGAGGGATCTCCTTTATAGGTAGTTAGGGACCTCCCCCAGAGGGATTCTGTTGGGCACGGGCAAACATGGGACCTTAGGGCCCCAAACCTGACCTGTCCCTCCAGTAAGCCCACCAAAGGGACCCAGCCTCCAGATTTAGGTAGCCAGAGGCTGACCCTGAGAGCACAGTGCAACTCAGTTAAAGAAAGAAAGGCATCCATGGTGGAGGATGATTGGAGGAAGCTGAGGCCTCACTTTGAGGACACTCACTTCTGTACTCCATCTCAACACCAGCCTTTTACTTTGCAAAGACACACCAAAGGTAGAGATTCCCTATGGCGGAGACCCTATGATACATTTAGGGTGAGGGATTGCTTAGTGGACCATGAGACAGGGGGTAACCATGCCAGTGCTGGTTCTTCCTTATACGGCCACTTAGGCAATATAGGCTTACCTGTCAAGGACAGCCTTATCTCCTTTCGTGGGGGGGGAGGCAGGGGGGGGGGGGGAGGGAGTTGTGTAGGAAGGTGGATATCGGACTATGGTTACCCCAAACTTTTTGCCTAGTGTCTAGCTGGTTTTTCGACTTAGTTGGCCTGAGATCCTGCCATTCAGGGTCTCAGGCTGTCTGCACTCTCTTTAAAATAGACTCCATGTACCCTAGGTACATACCCAATTGGTAAGGGTCACCTTATTGGACCCTGTACAGTGTACCCTAGGTACCCAGGGCATAGGTGTACCCTAGGCCTCCCAGGGGCTGCAGCATGTATTATGCCACCCCTGGCCTGGCCTTCCATTTCTGGTGATGAGGATATTATTCCTCCCTTCTAGAGGGAGAGACATGTTAAAATCCTACTTTGCTGTTTAACTCTGACCAAAGCCTCAGCATCCCAAAATGGATGCTGCTGCCACAGACCCGAGTCTGACCTCCTGCAGCTGGGAGCCCTCCCAGCCAGGGAGGCCTTGACAATAGGTTTCCTGCTTGGGGAGGTGCTAGCACCTCCCCAGACAGACTTTAGTGTATTGGGGCAGTGAGGGCTGAAAGGAATGAGACATGCCTGGGGCACACAAGGTGCTCCATGCATAGTCCAGTTCAAACCGGTGCTGGGGCACTCCAGCCCCAGCTCTGGCGCGAAACTGGACAAAGGAAAGGGGGTGTAGCCACCCCCCTTCCTGGTCCCACCCATAGGAGGGACCTTGCAGGTAGCCCAGCCCACTAGCCCAGTATATCAGTAGGTAGCTGAGCCCTGCAAATTAGATTATCCTGAATCTGCAACTTGTACAGAAACTCTGGACCTTCGACATTCGACCTCAGGAAGAAGACTGAAGAATCTCCCTTGTGGCCAAGGAGTGACCACCCTGGGCAAACAGGCACCATCCAGCGACCGCTGCTTGCTTTGCGACTGATCCTACGAGGGACGACTGCAGAGACTGACCAGCGCCAAGACTTCCAGACACCTCTGAACCAGATCCACATCTACAGCAAAGCGGAGACCCGTGGAAGCGACGAGGGACGTGGGACGGGCGACTTGGGAAAAGTGGCTAGTAACTGACTAGCGGGACTTCTGAGGCTTCCTCGAGGCTGTGCTTGGGGAATTGAGAAGCGTCCATCCCGAGCACCATCTGCAAAGAAGATCTGCTCCCCACAATTCACGTGTTCTGCGTGGGGCCCTTCTGCACCGGAGTTGCTCGACGTGTTGTCCGGTTGCTGGCCCGTTGGCTAGTGACCTCTGCGACGACGAACCTTTGATTTCACCTTGCTGGTCCGGCTCCTCCAGACTGGCACTCGCTCCTCTGTGAAAGAGAAGCACCCCAGACCTTCCTGGTCTGCACCAGAAGCAAGTCCGCCATTCTGCGTGGGTTCCCGCTTGCCAAGGCTTGTTGGGTCCTAACTCGACATCGACGCCGCCGACAGCAAGAGCCTTCGTGGGACAGCTCGCCTCATGGTCCAGGTCGTCCTCGAAGTCTCCTCGTACCCGTGGCTGCTGCGACAAGCTTCACCTCTTCACCTGCATCTGCACGACATTGCCTGGTTCCTTCCTGGTTCCTTCCCGGCTCCTGGCTGGTGACCTCGACTCTGTCCCTTCTGCTTGCAGGTATCCTTTCTTCTCGATTCCATCCGTGGGATCCACCGGACACTCTTCACTGACTGCCTGTCAGCAACTTTCCTTCAGGCACCCATAGGAGTCAACGACGAAACCAGACGCAAGTTCCCACCTATGCACCTGCAGCCCGTGGGCTAGGTAACTTGAGTACTCCGGTGCTCACAAGGGTATTGACTATCCTAGGGTCTAGTTTCCAAGTCTCGAACTCCTAGCTACTCCAGAAGTGTCCTAAAACGGTTAATTTCTAATAACTACTATTTCTATTGACTTTTACGCATTACGCGGGAGTGTTTCCACTCTGCACCTGAATCCCGTGGGCCTCCCACTTCCGAACCTTTGGTAGTATAGTGTAGCCCCAGCGATTCCCTAGGCCTAGACCTATCCTGTGTTCGTGACAGTGGTTCTTAAACCACTTACTTAGTATATGGTTTGCGTGGCCCCTAGGGCCTAACTGTATTACTTACCTGTGTGACTTTATGTATGCTTAAATAAGACTGTGTTGTACTTACCTCGAATCTCAAAGAGTGCGGAGGGTATTTTGACTAGAATAAATACATTCTATTTTTATATATATCTTTTGTGGTGTCCTTTCATTTGGTATTCAAGGGATTACAAATGGTATAACATCTGGCTTCACATGCCATACAGAGTTTAGCCTAAGACTGCTCTTGTCCATGCTACCACTAGGATAGCTGGTCTATAAGGTTGACTTTACAACCAATCACCATAAGGGTTGTTTGGACTGATGCAGGGTGTACACTAGAATTAGTGACATCATATATCAGGCCAACTTCTCACAACAAGTGCCCTGTTGAGAAGTTTTGCTGTGCAAAGATTTATAAGGCCCGATCTCTGAAGACTGCACCATCTGAAACTACAGCCCTGTGGATTATCTTGCTGAAAAAGAACTAAAGAGTGGACTCCCTGAAAGCTACAGGTTAAACAAGCTCATCTGGAACATCACCAACTAAATCTACACCTTGGAGAATTACCAGTGGATTTGTAAGGGTTTTGTACCTGTGGATTGTGGGAAGTGAAGTCCTCAACTTTCAAGGACCATCTTGCAGCTTCCAGACACTTGGAGTGAGTTTGAGACACTTTGGGACCCCTTGAGGAACTTCAGGAAGAAGTTCAAGAAGTTTGGAGAACTTTGGGAAAAAGCTCCATAGAGGGACTGACTCAACCTGGCCAGCCAGGCCGCCTGCTTTCAACCGCGGGCCGGCTAAGGCACCCACGTCTGTCCCGCTAAAAGCTCCATAGGTCCAACTTCCAGAGTTTGACCGGGACTAGAAGAAAACTGAAGCCGGAGAACCCTCACCGGATCTGGCTACATGAAGAGCATCGAGAGACCCCGCGAGAAAAAGCTCCAGAAAAGTTTCTAAGTCCGCTCATAGAAAAGGTGACCGGGAGCAACCGCGAACACCAAGACGCCTGCCTTCCATCGCATGTCGGCCTGGATTCCTGGGTTGCCCCCCTGAAGCGATCTTGAAAAATGTTCTACGTCCGCTCCAGGGAAGGTGACCGGGACTTCGTCACAAGTCAATCCGGCAAATCCTCACCGAATACGGACTGGCTGGGAGCTTCGAGGGGCCTCGAGGAGAAAAGCTCCAGAAAAGTGTGAAGGTAGAAACTGAGACCGGGACCTGCCACAAGCTGTAGCCGCCCAGGGCTCCATCGCGGTCGGCCTGAAACTTTTACTTTGCCCCGGTCTATCACGAGCAGGTATCCCAATATGGTGCTATAAACGTCTAAGTGCTATATTTTATTAACTATTTGTAAATGGATATCTCTGGTTCCCTACATTGGATTTTTGTCGTTTTGGTGTCATTTTAAAGATAAAAATATTTCCTATTTTTATAAATTGGTGTTGGAGTTTTATTATGTTTTGTGTCCTAATTATTTACTGAATTGGTGTTTTTAAATGATTTACATACCTGTCTTTGAAGTTAAGCCTGTCTGCTCGCAGCCACGTTACCAAGGGTTGAGCATACGAATGATTTTTTAAGACCTATGCTGAGTCCTATCATGTGTTAGTGGCCTTCTTGCCAGTGGCAGACCTACATTTGCCCCTACCAATAACCCACTTTCCAACACTAAGTAATCAATATATCAAGACAGGAGGCTTCAAAGGACTCAGTCTTTTTTGATATGCAACCCAAGGCTTCACCAGACAGAGAAAATGACACCTCCTGCCCGGGCCCATTCGGCACTAGGGCAGGAGGGAAAATTAGCTAGGCAGGAGGCGTGTCCCTCCTCAGGCTAGTTCCACCCCTAAGTTGGGCTACCTAATGTGAGCATGAAACTTAAAGTTCCATCATCTTGGTTTCGGTGGAATTAGGCCCACTGGGTCAGGGTTATGCCCACTTCCCACAGAAAGTGGTCATATAAGCGGTGTTGTCGCCTTAAAGGTAAGCAGCCCATTGGCTACTATCTGTCACTCTCCTTAACACCCCTCAATTTAGTATTTAGGAGGCACCCCTGATGTCAGGAATTCAGATTTGATGGATCCAGAAGCAGAGGACAAAGACAGCTAAAAACTGCTGTGGACCTTTGGTGCCAAACCCTACCTCCCTGCATCAGTCTCAACAATGTTGACAGAGTAACTCGTCCTGCAGCTGAGCAACTACCAAGAACCCTGGTAGACTCCCAGCCTTTCATAAACTGTCAGAAATCTGCCTAGGAGTAGAAGAGCTACTCCACTTTAGTCCAGGGGCACTGTAGAAGCAGAGTCCGCTTTACTGTGTTGCCGCTCCCCGGCCAGCCTGAGGCAGCAGCCTCTCAGGAAAAGGTACCTGTACTCCTAAAGGTCAGGTCTGTCCCCCTCCACCAAGTGAGAGGACACTAGGACCAACTGGAGCTGCACAGCACTAATATCCAGAGTACCGGACCCCTTGCTGCAACCAAGGCCTGTTTAAGCCCAGTTAAGACTCTTAATAGCACCAAGACCATGCAGCCATCGAGTGATGTCAGCACCGCAGAGACCCACTTTCAGAGTGGCCCAGCTGTTCCTGATTTCTGCACCCTCAACCAGCGAGACCAACAACCGCAAGAACCTACGAAGCACAGAGCTTAGCAGATCCATCCACGCTGAACAGGAGCGCCCGAGCACGGGTACCGATGAACTAGCTGTGCCCCCTCGTTCCCAGGACCCTTGTGACCAGAGTTCCTCATTGGGAGCTCTCAGACCTGTCCCCCTCTGCAGCCTATTTCTAGGTGGCCTTCCCTTCTTTCCACTGGCGTAGCAACCAAAGCTCCCAACTCGACCAGTACTTCTGCACACGGATGCCCCAGGGCAGGTAACAAGTAATATTGGTGGTACTTTAGACCGTGGCCCCCTACAACCTTAGGTACCGAAGGAGACCACCAGAAACCGACCGTAAATAACTGTATGCAACATATGCCTCCCCCCCCCCCCCACCCCCCACCCCCCCCATAGGAAGCTTAGCTGCATAAGGACGCATTTAAGCGAATTCATTATGTACCTGTGAAATTCAAAATTTAAAAAAGTACATATTTGATAATGAAGTTCTTGGTATCAAAATGTATTAAAACAAATGACAACTTATTTTTCTAAATTGGTCTTGAGTGTCTCATTTATTGCGTCTGAGAGTACAACAAATGCTTAGCACTAACCTGTCATAAGCTTAAACTGCTCCCCCACACAACCACAGAAGGGCATTTAGTGTTATTTTTGAATCTGTAAACCAATAAGGATTGCCTGGACTCTTTACACAATGCACCTCATTTTGATCTACTATATAAAGAGCCACCTACCTACATTGGTGGTTCAGCTGTGGGATTCAAGACTTTGCATTTGCGAATACCACTTGGTCAATAGGTGACTCCACAAAGTAAATCCATATTTGGCATTAGTTAAAAAATTATTTTTTAATTTATGTTGATTTTTTTAAATTCCTAAACTTCAACTGTTAGGGCCTCGGATAAACCCCCAGTCCAATAGTATAAGAACAAGAAAAAAATATTGTCGACTGTTAGGTCTGTAAAAAAATAGGTTGATAGATTTTTTTCATGAATCGGAAAAAAGGTTCCAACTGATCTAATACCATGTCTGAGACAGAGTGTACCAGTCAGGTGCTCAACCTCGGTCCCTACAAGAAACTGAAGCTGACTCAAATTAAGGAACTCTGAAAAAGCATGGAACCTTGCCTGGGGTCTAGACCTAAAAAAGCTCACCACCAGAACCAGCTTGCTGAGCATGACAGAGCCATGAAAATGGAAGAGAGCCCTAATGACACAGTGGAGGGAAATGTCAGTGATGATGAGGAGTCCTCAAATTCCCCTACTTAATACCTCTACATCGGATTACTTCTAGTAGTACCCCAGAGGAAGTTGGTGACAAAAAGGCCAATCTTCAAAAACTAGCTAAGAGAATAGCTCTAACATCTTAGTCATAGAAAATGTGAGTGCAAAAATGGGCGAGAACTCATATGGTGGAAGAAAAATTTTAAATGGGGAGAAACATGAAGCTTTTGACCCTAAGATTGCCTAAAGGGATTGTCCCCAAATATGTAGAGGATGCTGATACACCAAGTGGCTTACAGCCTTTGAGAGGGCTTGTAAGATGAGTAAACTCAAACAATAAGTATTGGGGATCTCTACTCTGGGAGCTGTTTTCAGGAAAGTGCAGGGATAGACTACTGACACCTAATGAGAATGATGCAGTCTCCTATGACTTATGAAAGATACCTTGATTGAGGGCTTCGGCCTCAGCACTGAGGAGGGCAGAATTTGGTTCAGAGAGACTCACAAAAGCTCAATTCAGACCTCGGTAGATTATGTTGACTTCTCAGTCAAAACACTAGGTGGCTGGTTAAAATGTAACAAATTCCAAGACTATGATGGGTTTTATAATCTTATTACGAAAGTAACCGTTTCAAAAAATTGCATCAGTACTTGGTGGACCTAGGTACCGTCTCTCCCCAAGAATTAGGAAAGAAGGCTGACCACTGAGTGAAGATGAGGATGTTAAAGAAGTCTCATGGAGGTGGTGGCCAAAAGAGAGACGTTACTAATCCCCCCCCCCCCCCCCCCCCGACCACAGGGAAAGAGTGAGCAAACTAAATCAAAAGCAAAGAGTGTTCTAAAGGCCCCTAAAAACCTGTACAGAAGGGTGAGCTCCAAGACAATACCCAGACCAGAGGTGGGTACCAGGTTAAGAACAAGGATCTCAAAAAGACTTGGTGCTTTAATTTCAAAGCCAACGTGCACCTAACTGGAGACCCGATCTGTCCCAAAAAGGCTTCCTCAGGTGCACACCCAGTCACCACTGGGGTGGTGAATCTGCAAATAGGATCCTTGGTGTGCCCTGACCAGGTCAGAGAGCACACTGTAACCACTTTAGTCTCAGAGGGTGGAGTGGATGTAGCTGCCCTGGCTGTTTGGCCCAGTAATCTGGAGTAGCACAAGCAGCCTCATATTACTGGGATCAGAGCGGAAGCACTGAGAGATAAAAGTGTTACCTTGGTGACTGTAAAACTTGTATCTCCAGAACAGACAAACCTAATTAGTCACCAATGCCGATAATGTAACCAAGGTTAATTCTGTGGCTATGGTGTCCTTGGAGTGGGGAGGGGTTACTGGACAACAAGTGGTCCTGTCCTCTGCAATTCCTGCTGAAACTCTGCTAGGGAATGATCTGGAGTCCTCAGCATGGGCTGAGGTACAGCCAAGAAATCATGCAGCCATGCTAAGAATCTGAGTGGGAGTGCGTAAAAGCCAGAGCACAGAGCAAAGCCAAGGGTGAAAAAGAGGAGTTGGAGTCTGGAATTATGGCCTAACCCTCCTAGAGAAAAGAAAAGTAGTCTGGGAAATTAGCTTCTGCACAGCCACAAGCTCAGGTCTCCTCTCCACAGCAAGAAGGCCCGTCAGCCCCAGAGGGAACTGAGCCCCAGGAACTTGGGCCTTACACGGTAGAGCTCCTAGGCCCAGGGGGTCCTCTAGAAGAGAGCTGTGCCAAGGACAGAGGGCCTGTCCTACACTTGAAAGCCTGAGACCGCAAGCTGCTGCACAGCAACAGTGAGATGTCAGTGGTTCCCACAGGACCTATTGGAAGGAGGGCCTATTGTATACTGAGGCAAGAGACCCCAAGCCTGGTGCCACTAAGAGAGTGGTAGTGCCTCTGCAAAACAGACTTGTTTCTCTGATTGGTCCATGACGTCCCCCTAGCTGAGCATCATGGCCAGAGCAACACTTGGAGCAGGTTATTTACCCACTTCTACAGGCCAAGAATGTCCCAAAAGGTGAAGGAGTTTTGTACCTCCTGTGTTACCTGCCGAGCCAGTGGCAAAGTCGTTAACCACCCAAAGGCACCCTTTAATTCCACTTTCAGTGGTTGAGGTTCCCTTTGAAAGTGCAGGAGTTGACGCTGTTGGCCCCCTGGACCCTCCAACAGCATTAGGGTGTTAGTCAAATATGAATTTGCCTTGAAAAAACAAAAGACAAGAGGTGTTTGGCAAAACAGGAGCAGTTGGTTTAATTAAACTCTTCAGCCGGGAGTACAGTGACTGGGCTCGAAAAATCCACATGCCCACTCGCTATGGCGAGCCAGATTTATTCAGGACGAGCTATTTTTAGGGCCTACTCGCCCTTTCTGGCAAGTAGGAAGACAAACTGACTTTTGACTTCGGTCTCTGAAAGCGGAGCAAATGTGACAAGAGAACAAGATTTAACGGCATCTTTATTGCTTACAAAGTGAATGAGCAATAAAGATGCCTTTAAATCCTATCTAGTCACATTTGCTCTGCTTTCAGGGACCAAGATCAAGTACATTACAGTTAGCGCAAGTAGATTTTTCAAGTTACTAGACCTGCAAGCCTAGTAACATTTTTGAGACTTTTCCAGCCTGGAAGTTACTGAAGCTGTTCTGAGGACTGTCCGAAAGTACAATCCATCTGAGCATGGCTTCATACATTTCCTTAGGCATCATAAAATGCTTCAGTCTATTCTTTTTTTCAGAAAAGAATGCGGGCCTCGTCTTTGGAATCATAAATAACATAAATGAGCCTCGATCTTGCGTGGACACAGTGTGGCCAGTGGATAGCGTGTCCAGATGTCCAGCATGAAGGCGTGATCACTGCGTGTACTGTTTGTCCAGTGTCCTGTTTGGCTGAATGTTCCTAACTTCATGTGACATCTGACTTTATTGTGTTTTTGGAATGCGTGCACCCCTCTAGCCATGTGCGCTGTCTTGAGTCCAGTCTCCCTGGAATCGCTGCGCCTATCTGTGAGATTGATTTCGTGTTTTCGCGTTTGTCTGCCGGCGAAGTGCTACCCTATCTGTGACTTGTATATTGGTAACCCCAGGCCTAGGTTACAGAGCCTGCCTGCCCACATATTTCTGATTTGAGGTTGATGGAGTGTTCATGACGAGTAAATTCGATAATAGATATGAGATTTCTTTCTTACATATAAAAGAATTATTATTAACACTGACTTTTCCTATATTAACAGCCCCCGCAATAGTTGAATTTTCAACTACACTACCCAACCCATACTACATGACATTCACATTATTGGAGATTTGTTGTTCTTTAGGTTTGGTCATAGTTACTTTCCAAGTTACTTGTACTCTACCCTATTTGAGGATTGCGTTTTTACAGCAGGAAACCCTCAATTGCAGGAAACTGCACAAAAACAATAGCACTAAGAAAACCGGCAGCAATGACTTGCAGAGTCCAGACAGTCACTAGGGGAGCCAGGAGAACCAGTTTGAATGCCAATCCTTCTCAGGGGCACCTCCCACCTCAAGCACGTCACTTTGCAAGCCGTGCGGTGCTTGGACGACAAGAGTCAAGGTCTTATTGTCCATGTCCTTTCCTGGGCTAAACGTGCAGCAGGACGCACCGATCTTGGCACACACCCCTCCCTCCATTGCAGCCACTAAGTCTAACACATCGATGTTGCATCATCAAGAGGCAGGTGGCTCTCAGTTCTTCCTTGAACAAATTAAGGCCAAGCTCGGTGCTGTTCATCTTGAGCATTTCCCATCTGGTTATTTGCAACCAGTGGAGGTCCGCTTTAGTCTTTAAAGTGAAGAAGGGTATGGACCTTCTGACTGATACTTGCGCATTAGAGAACAGTCAGAATTCTTCTGAAATGTCCTTCTACTGAGCCCAGCACAAAAATCAGCAGTAGTTCTTTCACAAGCCTGATGCAACAAAGCAGTCATTTCTTTAGCGGTGTTAGAAATCCAACAGTTCTTCTCCTGGAATGACCAAGGTCAGGTGTGTATGGATAAGGGAGCAGGAGCAATGCCATCTGGGAACAAGCGGAGTGTAGCAAACAGCTGCACTTCCAGAAGGCATCCATCAGCGTAAAGGTGTCCTATTGCATGCCCGGAATATGCAGGATTGTGCCTCAGTGGAATTGTTCCTTTACCTCAAACACAAAAAATACAATGCAAGTTTCAGCAAAATTAGGGGTTGCCTCAGCCCTTCTAGCCATGTATATCCACTTGCCTCGGTATCCCAGATTTCTTTACATGGGGCGGCTAAGCTGTTAAACCCACCAGGTTTGGTGGTTTTATTCCCTCTAAGAATCTTTCCTCTGGAAATTCTCGGGCCAAACAGTATCCTACCCTATGGTGCCCCTTCTGAGCATTCTATCTAGCTCAGTTTGAATCTCGCTAGGCTCAGTGAGAAGGTACAGTGTTGTTGGATTGGTCTCGTATCGGGTCAGATTCACTATAACTCTGTGGGGTTCTAACTTGTCGTTTGCCAGCCAACCTTGTGGGCGTTTGAACAGGGCGTGAGGGACTGCGAGGCGCTTGCAGCGAGAACATCGCCAACAGCTGCTGCCTCTTCCCGGACACTCCCCCCTTGCTTGCCTGCCTGCCTCCCTGCCTTTAAAACACGACTCGCGGCCCCCGCTTCGCGGGAGCCGCTCGTGCTTGAATCTGTGGACCTTCGTTTGCCAGCCAACCTTGTGGGCGTTTGAACAGGGCGTGAGGGACTGCGAGGCGCTTGCAGCGAGAACATCGCCAACAGCTGCTGCCTCTTCCCAGACACTCCCCCTTTTCGTTTGCCTTAACTATATCTTCAGAGCCTATTGCCGCAGCGCGGGACGCGCGCGGGACGTGCCAAGGGCGGGCCCGTTTCAGCCCGTTACAGACCGAGTAGGACCGGACCGGGCCCCCCCTTTAACATTTATTCTTGTATGTGGCTGATTACAATTTAGTTCTGTATTTGTGTAGCGTTTCGCAGTTGAACAACCTGATCTATAAATGGCGTCTACACGAGGATCTAGGAATAAAGTGGCTACGGATGCAAATAGTATAATTGGCCCTTTGGATAACTTTATCGTGAGGGCTAACTCAGTCATCGATCAGGGAATTGCTCTTATGGAACGGAGAGTGTCCCAAGATCTTATTCTAGCAAAACGCTAGTCTTTGGGACACTTCGCAACAGCCAAAACTCCAGACCATCAGAATAAGCAATTAGCTCCCATTATAGTTCATGCGGACTTTCACAGCATCCCAAATGTGGTAGACCTATCACCGTCTCCCTCTGATTGTATCTTAGACTCGCAGTTAGAGAGGTCTTTGGCCCTAGAACCAGTTCAAACCGTAGAAGTTTTAACACCAAGACAAACGAGGGGTATGAGACAGGGCGCCACCCAAAAAAAGCCAGGAAATAAAGGAAAAATAAAGAAGCTAAAGAAGATCAAGCACAGCCTGAGAAATTTGGTACTCGAAGAAAAAGGGCTAAACGTGGTACCCCCGAGTAACGGGGAACAATCAGACCGACTGTCAAAGGATGGTCGTATTTCCGCATGTTCACATGCGAATAGTATGACTCCCGAACTGGACAATGCAGAGGTCGCTTCTAGCCCATTAGTAAATTGTAAGGTTGCAGAGGCTGATTACCACAAACTTTTTAATCATATGAGTGAGCTTTTTAAAACATATATTTTCCCTCTACAAAATAGACTGAGTCTGATTGAAAAACAATTAACTGAATTGACCGTCTATTCTAAAAATCTGATTAGCTCCGAGGTAATAAAGGCAGGGAATAAGAATTTAACTCCTCAAAAAAAAAAATTCCTGTGGGCTCAACAACAAAAAAATCATTAGTCCCAAATGAGAATGAAACTATATTGGATTTGATCTTCCCAGAGAAGAAACCCATAGAGAATACCATTAATCCTGCCACAAATAACACTCTGGAGGCAAACAAAACTCAGGATTATAAACATGAATTTCAATCAGGGAAATTAGCTATCAATTTACCCCCGGAAGTAACCCCTTTTTTTAAGGGGTTCTGACCGAGGTTCCTAAATTGAAGGAGGACATGGAGGAGTCCACTGGGTCTTTAAAAAATAAGGTGCAATACTGGATCAATTTAAATCGCTCATTGCCTCCAAACAGGACGAGTAAGATTTTAATGGTGCGTAGGGCTCCCTGGGTGGGGTCGGCACAAAAACAATCCAGGGTGATTGTGTTTTGGTTAACTTTGAGAACCCGGCTACGGTTGATTATATCTGCTCCTGGGATACCCATAATAATAACGAGGCTATTGGAACCAAGAAACTTTCTTTCTTCTATCCCCCTAGGTCCCCCCTCCACTCAGCCTACGACTGTAGCAGGGGTGAAGTAGGTTACCAAGAGAAAGGAGGAGATACCAGGGGGTGGAGAAGGCAACGAAACAGGGGATTGGAAATCGGGGATTTCTGGCGAGGAATAACGACCACCAATAGGTACAGTTGCCTGGAGATGGTTGATTGACTCCATCTGATTGGTGAAGTCAAGCATGATCCTTGCGGCGAATCCAATAAATCTAAGAAAGAACGTAACTATCTTGAGAATGGACATTTAAGGGACATGCATAATGCCGGGGACAAAGAGTTAATAAGTATTCAAATTGTTCCTCGGATTTTATCTGAGGAACTGGTCACCCAAGAAATTATAGTTCCAAATGACCCTGAGGTTGTACAAGATGGTGAATCGGTCTCCTTACAACCTCACAATATCACCGTGAGGGATACTAGATCAAATTCCTTACCAAAAGTACTAGACGTTTGTCGTAAATTCGCATGTCCTGGAAAGATCGGAACCTGCTCATAGACGGAAGTTGGCCCTTTTGTCCTGGAACATAGCGGGGTTATCTAATAAGCTAAACGACCCTATTTTTTGTGACCTAGTTGAAAGATACGATATCATCTGTTTCCAGGAATGTTGGGATCAGGTTGAAACCCATCTTGCTGGGTATCGTACATATTTCACCACGGCTACCCAGTCTAGGAGGGGCAGATGTTCCGGGGGGGCTTTGCACTTATATCTCAAATGCAGTTAATTTGACTATAAAGCACCATTCTACTGGGGGTCATAATGCTTTTCAGTTACTTTTTTTAAAAGGAAAAGGAAATTGTTCCATCATCTTAGTTAATATATATAATAATATCCCTAAGGAGGATCAGAAAGAAGTCTTGGATGACTTAATTAATTTTTTACGTAACGAAATAGAAAAGGAACATAATGATCCATGTATTATATGGACGGGCGATTTTAATTGCCATTTATGCCCCTACAGTAACTTAGGCACATGCGGTATGGTAAACCTAATCGGCGAACCATGTACACATTTTGAGCATTCTATGACGGGAAACCTGTTTAATAGTTTACTCTCTGATTGGAACCTGGGTTTTGTAAACGAATTTTGTAGTCCTCAGGTTAACTTTGAACCCACTTTCAACGGGCGTGGTATATTGTCCGTCATTGATTTTACATTGATCACTTCAAGCCATCATCACAATGTCCTGTTGTTTGAAACATTGGACATTGCGATCAGTGATCACTTCCCAATTAGTTCAATTTTTTATTTTGATTTGAGTTCTAGACTCATGCCCAGCGTAGCTCACAATTTATATCGCCATGCCATTTCATTGTCGAAAACAAACGGCTACGCGATAAAATGGAATAAGGTTGATCCTATAAAATTCATGCATACTCTGATTGCAGATCAATTTAATGATTTCATGATTTGTCTAGATGAAATGCCTGATCCAGATGTCATTAGTGCCTTCTTGAGGATTACATCTCTTATTGGCAGCAAACTGACAGGAACTCCGCGGGACGGGGCGAAACTTAAGGCAGAGGGCTGGTTCAATTCAGAATGTTCCAAAGCGCATACTAACTTAAAACAGGTTTTAAAAAAAATACCCAAAAATCCACAAGAAATTAGAACCGCTAGAGCAACCTATAGATCCTCATTACAAAAGCGGAAATCGGAGTTGAAGGAGAATGGCTGGACTGCTTTAGTCCAGGCTAGCTCTTTGAGAGACAATATTGCTTTCTGGAGAGCAATAAATGCTCCTTTTTTTAACGAAAGGAAATCTGACTGCTTGCTATCGAAGATTCAGTCTGGGTCGACCACTTTACCGAGCTCTATAAAAAAGATGACTTGCCTACCTCAGATTGTAACCTCCAATTTCAATCGGTCGTTAGCGAGCCTATTTCTTCTCTCCTGTTCCCACTAGGGATCTTCTTTTCTATCTCCGAAGTGGAAGAAGCATTGTTGGCAAGCTCAAAAAACAAAGCTCCAGGGCCTGATGGGATCCCTATAGATATTTATAAAGATAATATTTCCTTATGGGCCCCATTGCTTACCAATGTATTAAATAGCTTCAACAAAAAGGGATTCCCTCTTACTTGGCAGGAAGCGATCGTAGTGCCTATTTTTAAGAAGGGAGACCGTAATGATCCCAAATGTTATAGGCCAATTTCGCTTCTCGACTCACTTATGAAGGTAGCTGGTAGAATTATTTTAAATAGGTTGCAAATATGGGCGGAGGATAATGATATTTTATCTAAATTTCAATACGGTTTTAAGTCAGGTTTGGGAACTGTCGAACAAGGCCTTAACTTAGCTTTAATAACTGGCAAATATACGACGGCAAAAAAGGGCAACCTTTTTAAGACCTTTGTTGATCTTAGTTCAGCGTTTGATTGCTTAAGCCACGAGGTCTTATGGGACACTTTAAGTGGGTTTGGCATAGATCAAATAATTCTTAACTTTTTAAAAGAACTTTATAGAGGGGCTGGGGCAAAGGTACGATATGGTAAAAGATGACAATTTACCAACAAATTCACAATAATGAAAGGCGTTCGCCAGGGTTGTATTCTGGCACCTTTTCTTTTTAACTAATATATAAATGGCGTGGCGGATTTTTTATTGGAATTAGATGTAGATTACCCACAAATTGATCGAGCGGCGGTCCCCATTTTACTTTATGCTGATGATGCGGTCATCATGGCTAGAACCCAAACGGGCCTCCAAAAGGCGGTAACCAGTTTTATATCTTATATGCGTTCTAGGGGTTTAAAAATTAATATTGGGAAAACTTTTACCATGTGCTGCTCATCAAAGAAAAAGCTTTCTTGTGATATTTTTATTCAAAAGTCTAAGATAGGCTTAACAAATACTTTTTCATATTTAGGGATTGTTTTTAATAAAATGGGAACTTGGAAATCAGCGGTCAGTACAAGGAATCTTGCTTTTGCCCGTGCTCTAGGTGCAGTAAAACAATTTGCAAATAAATTGGGGGGTAGGCCTGTACGTATCCTTTTGGAGATTTATAAATCTAAATGCGTCTCAACCGCTATTTATGGGGCCGGTATTTGGGGTACCACGGATTGCCGGGAAATACAAGCTAAAGAAAATTCTTTCCTGTGCTATCTCTTAGCGGTACCCATTTCGACCTCCACATACGTTTGCCATAGAGAACTCGATCTGGT
Source organism: Triturus cristatus (assembly GCF_964204655.1). Classification (NCBI taxonomy): domain Eukaryota; kingdom Metazoa; phylum Chordata; class Amphibia; order Caudata; family Salamandridae; genus Triturus; species Triturus cristatus. The sequence goes on from NC_140593.1 coordinate 125,754,270, forward strand.
TTACATATCGGATCTGATAAAAATTATCCCGTTACTGCTATGGCATAAGATATGGACCTCTGAGGCAACTACTTATAATAGAGCCATCTTGCTAGACTACATGAGATTAGAGAGATCGAAAGATATCAAATGGATCTCATTTATAAAGGAATTCCTGACTAATATGGGGTATGTAGGATATTTTAATACCTCATCCTCGATCTCCAGAAAGGCTTTTAAAAAATGTCTTGAATTTCTGGAGTCCAAACGGTGGCTTGAGGAGAGGAATAAGACATCTGTATTACATCATCATCAAATATTTCAGGGATCTGGCATGCAGCTTTATCTATCTCCTGAGCTTTCCTGTTACACTAGGATGTTGTTAGCTCGACTTAGAACTGGTTCTTATTATAGGATGTTAACCTTCCCCGATAATAATGATTGGTCGTCCAGCTTAATTAAATGCCCCTGTGATAACCTTTCTACGCAAACAACAATACATTGTGTTTTATTTTGTAAATATTATGCTTGGGGAAGAAAGATTTCTGATTCCCCTTCTTAAGATTTGGGGCCTGAGACAGTGTAAACCTGCTTATGTAAAGCTGCTGCTACTAGAAGATGAATTGACCATTAGTGCTGTATCAAAATTTTTAAAATTTGCAATTCGATGTAGATCCTCTATGAATTAAATTTTGACTTCCTTCTTGACTTAGGTCTTCCCTATTATGAAGTACTCAGATTGTGATGTATTTTGATCTTTTATGATTTTGTTCTTATGTATGTATTTTTATGTGCCTTTATGGTTTTAACAACTGAAATCGAATAAAGCTATCTTTGACTTGACTTGAGAAGGTACAGTGTTGTTGGATTGGTCTCGTATCGGGTCAGATTCACTATAACTCTGTGGGGTTCTAACTTGTCGGGTTGTATTTTGGTCCTAATCCTACATAGGTATAGGTGGAGAAGGCCTTTTGCTTTCTCGGAGGCCACCTCTTGGGACATGTAAATCTTGTCTGCTTCTGCTGCATGGGTTATCAGTGAACAGACGCAACATAACCTGGCTGAGGTCTTGGAATCCACAGCGGTCATGTGCTCATACCAGGGGATATGAAAGAGGGCACTGTGTAGTGCATGTGGGATGCTAGTGTTGGGTTCGGTGTAATTATAGGTGATATAGGAGAGAACTTTTTGCAAGCACGGGGAGAGCTTCGAGTGGACTCCATTTGACTTGGCTGTTCTTTGGTCATGAATGGATGTGACGGCACCGATAGTAAACATAGGGTATATAGAAATGCAAAAATAAATAACCTATCGATTATTGCAAGTCTTGGGATGGATCCATGGGAGATGTCTGCAATTCTCTGGTAATTGGAAGTGTCTTTAGTCAACAAAGCTTGAGGAAAAAAGTTCATAGTAAAGTTCGTAGTTCTTAAAACGCACACTGTAGATCCTGTTGCGGTGCCAATGTGGCCGCTGAAAAGGTGGATCACTTGTGCATTCGACAGCCAACCTGTTGAATAAGAGCTGCGCTCATTGGTTAATTAGGAAAACAGTGCATTATTGCAGTTGACATTGTCAATCATTTTTCTTAGTGGTTCCTGTGCTTTTCTTTAGGGGTGTATTCTTCACACTCCATTCACACATTTTTCTCGCGTGTCTCTCTCATTTATTGCCTCTTGGAGTACAACAAATGCTTAGCACTACCCTTTGATAAGACTAAACTGCTCGCCCACACTACCACAAAAGTCAACATTTAGTGTTATTTTTGCCTCTGTAAACCAATAAGGGATGCCTGGACTCCTTACACAGTGTACCTGGTTTTGGTCCACTATATAAAGAACCATTCTTCAGGGAAGGTGGCCATGGTGATGGATGCATTGAAAATGGTAGTGAGCTCACTGCTGATCTTGCTCCCAAGATTGTACATGTGGTGAGGACAGGGGTCTGTGGGGGTTCCTGAGTGGACAGAGTTCATGATAGCTGCAGTGTTCTGTGTAGTAAGCTGGTCCCAGGATGTGAGTAGGCGGTCTGGCTCGTATCAGTGGGAGCGAGATGACTGAAGAGGTAGGAGGGGGCAGGCTGGGGTTTGAAGTTCTTGTAGGTGGTGGAGATCTTGTCATGGAAGAAGTCCGGCAAGGTGTCACAAAGTTGCTGTGAAGGGGTGATGATGATTTTGGTGGCTGACTTTCTGGGGAACTCCGATGATGTTGAAGAGTTCTTTGCTGTGGTTCGAGCTGGCTTCGATGCAGTCGACCAGGGCGTTCTTTTTGTCTCCTTCAGGAGCTGGTGGTAGTGGTTGAGGGTCATCTTAAAGGTGGCTGTCTGTGGAATCCTTGTGGTGCACCACTTATTTTCTAGTTGCTTACAGGTGTTTCATGGCTCTTAGTTCCATGGTGTGCCAACTGGCCTGTTTGGTGGATCCTTTGGGTTTGCTCGGCTTGATGGGGAAAACTGTTGGTGTAGTTGGCGATCCCGGCAGAGAAGTTCCCGACAGCCTGTTCTAGGCTGGCTGCGGTGTCAGGGTGGGACGTGTTGAAGGTGACAGTCCACTGCTATCTGACACTATGTTACAGCTACAGAGGGAGGGAGTTCAGGGGTGGGGGGGGGGGCTAAGACTAAAAGGTTGGGCTAGTTGCATTGAGGTCACTTGGAGTCACTTTAAGGACCACCTCCAGTAGGGAACAGGACAGGGGGACCAGCAAGCTTCTCCGAATCAGTTACCGTTGCTTTCAAGTTAAGTCTACACTATAAATATCAATACTTAGAAACATACCTAGGGGCCAGATCTGACAGAATTTCATAGCCCACATGATCAGAACCACCCTTGGGGATTGGCCTAAAGGGATTCGGGCTAGTTCTAAAGATATCTTTGAAGACCTGCCGAAAGGCATCTCTTAAGGGACAAGTTACGTACCTCCGGTAATGCCTTATCTGGTAGAGACACGATCTAGCCGCAGATTCTTTACCTTTGAATTTTCCAGGTATTAGACTGGATCAGGAAGATTTTTCTTCGAGCAATACCCCAGCGTGCCGGTAGGTGACACTGGTCAGCTCGGCGTGATGCTGTACGCACAGTTGCGACTTCTGTGTCACCACCTCGGCACACTGAAGTCAGTTACTTTATGCCACTTTCCAGGCCAGAAGCGCAGCGCCATGAAGTACACGGACGTGTTTTGAACTACTAAGGTCCTGAAAGGGAACAGCGCTGACCCTAAAAACCTGTTTGCTGTGCAGGAACGATGGGTGGGTCAATAAAGAATCTGCTGCTAGATCATGTCTCTAACAGATGAGGCATTACCGAAGGTAAATAACTTGTCCATCTGATAGAGTCAGCTAGCAGCAGATTCCTTACCTTTGATTAGATACCCAAGCTATACCATCCCCGTAAGAGGGACTGCGGACAAGTTTAGATGAGAAATTCCTGCAGGATGGAGCCACCAGAAAGGCCATCCCTGCGGACTTGACTGTTCAGGCAGCAGTGCTTGGTAAACGTATGCAGGGATGCCCACGTTGCTGCCTGACAAATGGTCGAGAACTGGAACTCCATGTTGCAATGCCTTGGTAGCAGCCTTCGCTCTGGTGCAATGAGCCCTTAAGCCTTCAGGAGGCTGCTTTTTGGCCAGACCGTAGCATATTTTGATGGAGAGGATGACCCAGCGCAAGATAGTCATCTTCTGCACCGCACAACCTTTCTTTGATCCAAAGCACCCCACGAAGAGTCGGTAGTCCACCAGAACTTTACAGTGAGGACAAGGTAGAAGGAACGAACTTTTTGGGTTGAGACAGTGGAGTCACTCCTCTTTGTTGAAAGAGTGCGGCAAAGCATAGAAAGTGGGCAAGGTGACAGATTGCACCACATGGAAAGGTGTTACCACTTTCGGTAAGAGAGAGGCTCAAGTGCGAAGCACCAACTTATATCGGAAGATGGTCAGGGAAGGATCCTTGGATGACCGAGCCTGCAATTCTGTCACCCTCTTATCAGATGGAATTGCCACTAAAAAGACTCTGTCGATAGTAAGCAGCCGGAGGAGGCAATTAATAAAGAGATTCGAATGGAATGCACATTAGAAAGGTGAAAACCAAATTAAGGTCCCATTGAGGCATAATAAAAGGAGAATGTGGGAACATATGTACAAGTCCTTTAAGGAATCTATTGACAATGGGAGATTTGAATAAAGAGGGTTAGTCTGGCAGCCTCAGGAAGACATACAAGGCCGATAGGTACCCTTAGAGAGTGCACTTGAGAGTGCCTTGCTGGGTAAGAATAAAATGTAAAAAGAGAGAAGGGAAGAAGATAGAGGATCAATAGACTTTTCTGTACAATATGTAACAAGTTTGTGCCACCGGCAAGCGTACTTGGTCTTGGTACAGGGACGCCTGACTACCAAAATAACATTACAGACTTCGGGAGACAGGCCAAATGCTATCGACTGCTGCCGCTCAATCGCCACGCAAGAAGGCGTAGTGTAGATAGGTTTGGGAGGAGGCCCCCCCCGCCCCGCTGCTGTGACAAAAGATCCTCCGAAAGGGGCAGTCTGATCAAAGGATCAATGCTAAGTTGGAGAACCTCAGGATACCAGACTCTCCGTGCTCAGTCAGAGCCACAAGAATGACTTGGGCCCGTTAGTTCCTAATCTTCTTGAGCACTCTGGACAGGAGTGGTATTGGAAGAAAGGCGTATAGGAGGCCTGACCTACACTCAAGACAAAAAGCCTCTCCAAGCGAGAGCCGCCTTGGAAACTAGCACACAAAACTGCTGCCGTTGAGCGTTCTCGGTGGAGGCGAACAGTTCTAACCAAGGCTCTTCCCACTGTTTAAAGAGACCTTACATCACCTCCGGATGGAGACAGCATTCGTGATCTGCTAGGCATCGACGGCTGACTTCAACCACCCTGGCGTTCTAGGAATCTGAAAGGTGTTGAACCAGCAAGGAAATGCCATGACCCCACCCGCCTGGTTTGTTGGAGTACGACATGGCGGGGTGTTGTTCATGAACACCTGAACCAGCTTTGCTTTCATTGAAGAAAGGCTATCAATGCCAAGCGAATCGCTCAGAGCTCTGGCAAGTTGATGTGGAGTCTGGATTTCACCGGAGACCAGAGTCCTCTGATCCTCACCACTCCCAGATGCCCGCCCCAGTGTGGTCTGGTTCCCTATTACCCAATCGCAGTCTGTTAGCTACCACTGCAGGTCCTGTGCAGGTCTCTCCGAGATCTGGACCATGTCCGAGAGTAAATTCCCCTGGTGCAGCGCCCACTGGAATGAAAGTTATTTAGTAATAGCACTCCCTAGTGCAGTTACATTTGGCGTTTTTCGCCCAAAATACACAATGAATGATTGCATCCTCAATAAAGTGTTCACTATCGATGTAAATTCGTCTTCTTTATTCTTTATAGTGAATTTCCCAGCAAATAATAGAAATCAAGCCAACACGAGTTTCGTCTGTACCACAATACGTATTCAGACTTTTTCAAGGCTGGAAAAGACGGAAATGTACACAGTATGTGATACTCTACAAGTCGGTTAACGTGAGACAATATTAATACAGTTGAGTAATAAATCCTAACCATATTTTTTTAGACAAGAAAAATAGGAAAGAAAAAAGGGAAGAGAGAGGGAAAATAGACGAACTGGCCCAAAGGACCATATATCACCATGAAAGTAAGAGAACAGAAGAACTGACCCAAAAGACCATATGTCACCATGAAAATGAGTTAAATGCGAACATTAACCTCAAAGAAAAACAGAAAAGTAGTAAGACTACACTACGTGAAGAAAGATAAGAGAATCCAGGGCAGCCATCAAACACTATACATTAGTCTAAGTGGCGCCAAAACTGAGAATCATCCAGTGAATAGATTCTACAAAATGAGAGAAAATAGTGAAATGTCTAATTGTTGTTTAAAGAGCACTAAAACACACCCACCAATTGCGCAGATCCAGAGCAAGTCACAATGATCAAGTAATGATCCAATCCCAGATTTCACGAAGGTCTGGAATAGGAGAACTACCGAAAAAAAGAACAAATTAACAGATCACGTGGGCTAATCAAGTTTTAGCCAAACATATGTAGCACACCCCAAAAGTACAATAAAATTGTCAGTGATGATATGTGAACCGAAACTTACATCCATATGTCATTGTCTCACATTAAATAGTTAACAATTAGCATACAGAGACCGGCAATCCCAGATAATGCCGTAGTAGTTATTACAAAGTCAGTGTTGGTAGTCCTGTCAACAATGAAATGGTGACTTGTGTAGTTATCAGGAGCCACACATTATTGATACTGTACCAGAAACCTCCCCCCAGCTCAACGTTGTCCAAAAAAGGACATACTAGTTCCAAATGAAGAATAGTGACGCACATAAGCAGCATAGCACTGTTAGTATAAAAAGATTGTCCTTCCAAGTATTTAATGTAATAAAATGTGTTTATCAGTAACAATAAATAAGTCCGCGGAATATCTAAGTTAAATAAGAACAAATTGACACTCACCAACGTCACGTACGGAACGTCCAAATAAGAGTCAATTAATTTCGATGAGAAACTTTTAAACCAAATATATAGAGCAACAAGCGATGGCTGATAGTGTCTTCGGTCCTTCAATAGTTATAAAAGAGCAAATAGCTCTAAGTATATAAAAAAAAGTATATAGTGCCAAAAAGTTGCGGTAAAAAAGTCAAAGTTACAAAAAACATAGCAATGTATATGCACAAATGAGTGAAAAACACTCACCCAAACAAGTCAAGTGTCAGGTGCGCGTCATATCTTTCAAGGAAGTAAAGGAGATCACAAAGTCAAAAGGTGGAACCGCATAGTGGGCAGCCCAACCGTGATAAGCCGGCTCCCTGTATGAAAACAGGCATAAACGACCCCAATTAATGGACATCCTGTGCTAAACAACACATGCTATGGAAAGAATTTGAATGTAAAAACGGGGAGGTTAGATAGCCGTAAACATGACACTAAATTAGTGTCTGTCAAATATCATCAAAAATGCATACCTGGTAGCGGTCCTAGCTCCACGAAAAAACAGTACGCCCAACAAACTCCTGATACAGTCATTCACCGGCCCGCGCCTCCCTCAATTTGAAGGAAGACACGTGATAGTCACGTGAACGCATCTAGTCATGTGATCAATCCATCAGTCTACTATAGGAATGTACTGGGTTTCTCAGTGAACATGACCGCTATCTTGTAGTATGTATTTGAAAAAACTAATAATCTTCAAAAAGTCACCTGGTATATGAAAGAGATCATATCAAAATGCACCAGTTAGCATCCAACGTTCAACAAGTATATGAGTGTCGTCTCACAAGCACTGTACAATATGGGTAGCGTACTGAACCACCCTGACGGCTTACGTTTAAAAATGGACTATAGTTTAGTCAAAAGCGAAGAGAACACTTGTATAAATTGTAGACGTCTAAAAACAATATTTCATCTACAACGACTATTGCTTGAGTGAATAGCGGCGCAGTGACAAACGAAAACAGAAGTTTGAGTAAAGAGGGTTAAGAAAACAGAAACAAGGGTGAGTATAGTTGTTCTATAGTAGGCAGAAGTAAGAAAAGCCACACTCATAGCATGACACATATAGTTATACATATGAGATAGTAGTAAGTGAACAGTAGAGGGCAAAGGAATGATAGTAAAATATCTAGCAAGTCCAAACATAGCTAGATACATATATCCTCAGTTATGTGTGTCAACCTCTTATCTTACTGTCAAGCAGATAGTGATGAACAATCACACAAAAACAAACAAATATTTTCAATTGTTATATCAATGATCCTACAAAAAAGATTAACAATGTAGTAGGTGATCCGAATAAGCAGATACAAAGACAGACCCATATAGTCCGAAACGGACAGCAAGTTCTCGACAAAAAGACATGATTATTGTCTAAGTCTCATGGTTGTTAAATACAAAAAAAGATGCTCCAAAGAGGACATAGTAGCATGGCATTAATGTACAGACAATGTAAATATTAACAGGATCTCAGAAAACAGTAGAAACATGTTGGCACTACCCCAAGAAGTTATAATCAGTCTCTTAAAAAAACACGTAAATCTCTATCGACATTGAGTCCCATATCAACAGTTCTCAATTTAATTAGCCATTGAGCCTCAAGTTATCTCAATCTAGAGACCCGGTTGCCACCTCGAGTATCTTCCAGTACCGTGGCAATGCCATGAAATTTTAGTTTGAGTGTCTCAACAGATGAATGTGTGGTGTTATAATGAACTGCCAAAGGATAGTCACGGTTGTTATTGCGAATCGCCCTGATGTGTTCCTGAATACGTTCCTTAAGCGGCCTGATGGTACTCCCCACATATATCAGGTCACATTGACAAATTATGCAATAAACCACAAATTTTGTGTTACAATTAATGAAATTCATGATGTTATATGATTGTTTCGTATTGTAACTGAACTTTTTGATTTTGTCACAAGCAAACTGACAAACAGTGCACATAGAGCACTTATAAAAGCCATTTGGTTTATCTGGTAACCAGTTTCGTTGTGTTGATGCTACTGTGTCCGAAGTGCCTGAACTCAAAATGTTCCTCAATGTCCTGCCTCTTGTTTAAGTTACCTGCGGTTTTTGTTTAATAAATGAGACTAGATCACAGTCCAGTTGTAATAAATGCCAGTTTTGCGAAGGAGCTTATAAATGTCATTACTACAGGAGTGGTACTGAGTAATGAAGGCGACATGTTCTCGTTTTTTAGTCCTCTTGTTACCATGTCTAGGTTTTTGGAGTTCTGTCAATCCTAGCGTGGGCCCATTCCAATGTTTTCGGATCATACCCCCGAGTCACAAACCTGCTCTTAAGTTTAATAACTTCTTGTTGAAAAGTTGAATCTTTGCAGTTCCTACGGAGGCAAATCATTTCGCCAAAGGGAATTGCCCTTATCTGAGAACTAGGATGTGAACTAGTGGCATGTAATAAGGAGCTACACGCGGTTGTCTTACGAAATAGTTTAGATTGTAAGATTCCGTCCTCAACAAATAATATTACGTCAAGAAAATCAATGTGATCTCTACTTAAAGTATGAGTGAAGCTGAGGTTGTATGTGTTATTGTTTAAGTACACAAAGAATTCATTAAGACTACAGTTATTGCCGTTCCAGATCATGAGAACATCGTCAATAAAACGACCCCAATATACTATGTTGTTAGTCAATATGGTTGGACACGAGTTCCAGATATGATGTTGTTCATAGAAGAACAATATCAGGGTAGGGGGAATGGACCACTTGTCCTGTGCACCAGGGTCTTTTAGTTTACGTGGTTGGTCATCCTTAAAAAACCCTCATATACGTACACTGGCGTTAGGCGGTATATCTTGATTCTCCGCCGTCGTGTATCGTAATAGCATGATCATTGGGCTTTTTTTTGTCCAAATGCTAACCTCCCCATGGAGGAAGACCAACTGGTTGTGCAGTAGTGGTCAGAAATATCAGAACGAGGGTGTGCTCGTGCTCAGTGAACTGTGATGTTTAAAATTCCTAATGTCAAATCCCGTGTCCTTTATTCTTGAGATACATGACAGAGGGAAATTAAAAAATGGTGCTCGTGCATGTGAATAAACTTGATTATTAGTTTAATGCACTGGTAAGGGTCTAATGTGATCTGGTCAACATGTTTCAGCCTCATGCAGGGTCTAGAGGCTTTCGTCAGGACCAAAATGGATATGAGGGAGCAATTTTTGGCTCTCCACAGGTATTCTAGAGGTGGATATTCGTACTCCCCACCTTCGTTTTCGGGGAGTCAGACCGGTTGTATCTGTTCCTTGTTTCACAAGTTGGACATCTTCCTTCAGGGTATCTGTCAGTTAGGTGAAAGCCATTTGCGGCTACTCCGGCAGAACAAGCGATTCTGCCGGAGTAGCCGCAAATGGCTTTCACCTAACTGACAGATACCCTGAAGGAAGATGTCCAACTTGTGAAACAAGGAACAGATACAACCGGTCTGACTCCCCGAAAACGAAGGTGGGGAGTACGAATATCCACCTCTAGAATACCTGTGGAGAGCCAAAAATTGCTCCCTCATATCCATTTTGGTCCTGACGAAAGCCTCTAGACCCTGCATGAGGCTGAAACATGTTGACCAGATCACATTAGACCCTTACCAGTGCATTAAACTAATAATCAAGTTTATTCACATGCACGAGCACCATTTTTTAATTTCCCTCTGTCATGTATCTCAAGAATAAAGGACACGGGATTTGACATTAGGAATTTTAAACATCACAGTTCACTGAGCACGAGCACACCCTCGTTCTGATATTTCTGACCACTACTGCACAACCAGTTGGTCTTCCTCCATGGGGAGGTTAGCATTTGGACAAAAAAAAGCCCAATGATCATGCTATTACGATACACGACGGCGGAGAATCAAGATATACCGCCTAACGCCAGTGTACGTATATGAGGGTTTTTTAAGGATGACCAACCACGTAAACTAAAAGACCCTGGTGCACAGGACAAGTGGTCCATTCCCCCTACCCTGATATTGTTGTACTAACCTTTGGAAGCTGAGTGGACCACTGCTTCTTCCCCCCCACCCCCCCCACCCCCCCCCCATTGATACACTACAGTTGTTCATAGAAGCCCATGTACATATTGGCAAAAGATGGAGAAAATTTTGCCCCCATTGCCACGCCTGAATGCTGTTTATACCAACTATCTTTGTACTTAAAAAAGTTGTTATTTAACGTCAAGTTTGTTCATTCTAGTAACATTTTAGTATGGTCCTAATGTTTTTATATTCTTACAGATATTTGCTCTTTTATAACTATTGAAGGACCGAAGACACTATCAGCCATCGCTTGTTGCTCTATATATTTGGTTTAAAAGTTTCTCGTCTAAATTAATTGACTCTTATTTGGACGTTCCGAACGGGACGTTGGCGAGTGTCAATTTGTTCTTATTTAACTTAGATATTCCGCGGACTTATTTGTTACTGATACACATTTCATTACATTAAATACTTGGAAGGACAATCTTTTTATACTAACAGTGCTATGCTGCTTATGTGCGTCACTATTCTTCATTTGGAACCAGTATGTCCTTTTTTGGACAACTTTGAGCTTGGGGGAGGTTTCTGGTACAGTACCAATAATGTGTGGATCCTGATAACTACACAAGTCACCATTTCATTATTGACAGGACTACCAACAGTGACCTTGTAATAACTACTACGGCATTATCTGGGATTGCTGGTCTCTGTATGCGAATTGTTAACTATTTAATGTGAGACAATGAGATATTTTGGACTTGGATGTAAGTTTCGGTTCACATATCATCACTGACAATTTTATTGTACTTATGGGGTGTGCTACGTATGTTTGGCTAAAACTTGATTAGCCCATGTGATCTGTTAATTTGTTCTTTATTCTCGGTAGTTCTTCTATTCCAGACCTTCGTGAAATCTGGGATTGGATCATTACTTGATCATTGTGACTTGCTCTGGATCTACACAATTGGTGGGTGTGTTTTAGTGTGTTTTACTGCTCTTTAAACAACAATTAGACATTTCACTATTTTCTCTCATTTTGTAGAATCTATTCACTGGATGATTCTCAGTTTTGGCGCCACTTAGACTAATGTCTAGTGTTTGATGGCTGCCCTGGATTCTCTTATCTTTCTTCACGTAGTGTAGTCTTACTACTTTTCTGTTTTTCTTTGAGGTTAATGTTCGCATTTGACTCACTTTCACGGTGACGTATGGTCTTGTGGGTCAGTTCTTCTGTTCTCTTACTTTCATGGTGATATACGGTCCTTTGGGCCAGTTCGTCTATTTTCCCTCTCTCTTCCCTTTTTTCCTTCCTATTTTTCTTCTCTAGAAAAATATGGTTAGGATTTATTACTTAACTGTATTAATATTGTCTCACGTTAACCGACTTGTAGAGTATCACATACTGTGTACATTTCCGTCTTTTCCAGCCTTGAAAAAGTCTGAATACGTATTGTGGTACAGACGAAACACGTGTTGGCTTGATTTCTATTATTTGCTGGGAAATTCACTATAAAGAATAAAGAAGACGAATTTACATCGATAGTGAACACTTTATTGAGAATGCAATCATTCATTATGTGTATTTTGGGCGAAAAGCGCCAAATGTAACTGTACTAGGGAGTGCTATTACTGAATAACTTTCATTTGTATATGCAGGTTTCTGGACCTGCTATTAGCACTGTTGGGTAATCAGTGCCATCAGTTTACACACAGCACCCCATTTTTCTACAATTGTCTAAGCGCTAACGATTATTGTTAATATTGACTTATATCATCTACTTTAAGTGCGGTTTATCCCTGTTGAGGGATTGCTATTACCCTCCGTTTTTCAGCGCCCACTGGAACTTCAGGACTCACTGCAGAGCCCTGGCATGTGTCACCATCAGGAGGCCATGAGGCCCAGCAGCCTCAGTCTTGTCACTGAAATACAGTAGAGATGCTGAAACATTGGTATCATAGCCTAAATATCCTACACTCTCCATTCAGGAGGATATGTCGGAAACTGTACTGTGTCCAGAGCGCTCCGATGAAAGGAAGCGTCTGAGAGGGAGTCAGATGTGACGTTGGCATGTTGAAAGTGAACCCCAGCGAATGTAGGAGGTTCGCCTTAGTCTGGAGGTGAGAGACAACAGCCTGAGGCGAGCTCGCCTTCAACAGTCAGTCGTCGAGATAGGGGAAGACTGTCACCCTTGATCGGCGCAGATGAGCTGCGACCACCGATATCACCTTGGTGAACACCTGAGGGGAGCTGGTAAAGCCAAAGGGGAGCACAGCGAACTGAAAGTGCTTGTGGCCTAACATAAACCGCATAAGCCTCCTGCAAGTCTAATGCTACCACCCAGTCTCCTGGGTCCAGTGCAGACAAGACCAGAATTAGAGTGAGCATCTTGACCTTTTCCTTTTTGAGGAAGATATTGGGGGCTCGCAGATCTAGGTTAGGGCGCAGGTCCTTCTTCTTGGGGACCAGAAAGCAGTGGGAACATAAACCACAGTCTACTCTTGGCGCCAGAACTCTCTCCATGGCTCCTTCGACCAAGAGAGTCATGACTTCCTCCTGAAGCAAAGTTAAGTGATCCTCCGTCAGCCGGTTGTAAGTTGAAGGCATGGAGGAAGGGGTTGTCTCGAAGGGGAGAGAGTAGCTCCTTCTGACTATCTGGAGTACCCACTTGTCCAAGAAGATGTTCTGCCAGTGGTGGAGGAAATGGCTGATCAAAAACAAACTGGCCGCCCATGATCTGGGATGGGATTGGAAGGTTTGGCGGCTGCAGCGGGGGCTGATCAGACCTCCGGCCACCCAACCCACAGTGTCGGACCGAGCCACGCAGTCGTTGCTGAACTTCTGTTGTCTTGTGGCTGGGCTATGGCTAGCCACAAAAGAGGCAAAAGGCAGATCAGGGATGAGAGGCCCAAGGACTTTGTCATAGCCTGCGAGTCCTTAAAGCGCTCCAGTGCCATGTCTGCCTTGTCGGCCGACAGACTAGGAGAGGTCGAAGCATGCTTCGACTTCTTATGTTTCTTATGCTTTGCACCTGACCAACTCGAAGACTTTGAGTGGGAGGACAAAGACTTTGGACTCTCAGAGCATTGCCCTGACCTTCCTTTCGACAGGGACCGAGAGCAGGAACTCCAGGAAGAACGACAGTGCCGAGAATCGGGCCTCAAGCAGCTTTAGGGACCAGTCCCTCAAAGATTTGGGAGCCATGGCCCAGTAGTCAGAGGCTCAAAGAGGACACGCTCCAGACACCAAAGACAAATCAAGTGCGGGACCGTCACAAACAAGGAGCAGTGACAGGCACTGCATGGCTTGAAACCTGAAGTCTTCTTTGGCATGAGGAAAAAACCTACACACCAAAAAGGGGTGAATAAAACATTGAAAAAAGCCTGACAAAAAGTACAGAGGGTAGCTCTTTTCACAGATCTGTGCTGGCTGGCGCAGAAAGAGAAGAACTGAAGTCAGCGCGCCGAGTTGGTGTTTATATAGGTGACAACTGCATGGACGACATCACATGGAGCCAACCGATTCCACCAATAGGTGCATATGGGTTTTTCTCAAAGAAAAATCTTCCGGATCCAGTCTGATGCCTGGGAAATTCAAATAAAAGGAATCTGCGGCTAAATGTCTCCATCAGATGAGGATCAGCAGATGGAGTTGAGAATGTTAGTTTAAAGATTTTGAGAATCAGGGTCAGCTCCAAAAATGACAAGAAAGAGACTGGCAAACCCAGCATGTCCAAATGGTTCTGGGTGCAAGACTGTTTCCTCATGGAAGAAGAGGACTTCTTCATGAGGGTTTTTATTTTTTAAATGCAGGAACCTCTTGGGAATCAATCCTTGTCAGGAGATTCCCTAAAGGAAGACAGAGGGACCATTTGGAGTAGGCTTATAGGCCTCTATCAAAATAAATGTTGGCCTCCAGCTCCCTTTCAAATTTGGGGAGATACTCAGTAGACACTGTAGAAGAACTCCAGACCAGCAATAGTATGGTGGGGTAAACATGAACTGATGCAGACAGCTCCAAATACAGTCAGATTTTGTCACATCTTGGTTGGACTGGAGTTGCATGGGATCACCTAGCAGTGCTGTAAGGATATTGCTTTGGTACAAGTTTTTCGGTTCCAGTCTGGGGCCTGGAGGGCATTCATAAGGGGAGAATTTTGCAGAATAAACTATCCATCAGAACACACATTCCACCAAACCCAGTGTTTTCTTATTCTCCTTCCTGCCAATTTACCTCCCGGTTGGGCTTCCCTCTGGCCATCTTGGGTCTAATCAAACTTTGGGTATGCAGCCTTTGCAGAGAATTTGTTCTAATTGCTAAAACAGCTCCTTTAGCCTGCGTAAGCAAGTGCTAGCCATTGGGTTAAATAATGCAGAAGGTTCAAATAGCAGACATCTCCAGAGGAGCAGGTTAAGAGGGGCTGTGAAAATCCCACCTCCACAAGGTCCAGTGGGCATGAACAGCCTTTACAAAGAAGTATTCAAAGTGTTAGAGGACATTTGTGATCCTTACTCCCCAAATCATATTGCATATTTATAGGCAATCTGAAACATGCTTCCAATACGATTTCAAAGGAAAATACAAAATATGAAAGCATATCCTCTTGGAAAGAGCAAAATATAACTTGAAAATGATCAATGACTTCTCACCAAATGAACACTTAAACAATTGTAAAGCAGCCCTTTAGATAACTCACTTTCATCACCTGGGGCTCCTGCCCATCCAATAATGCTGGTCCGACAAATATTTAAAACAAGAAGCTGAATTTATAGCCCCAAAAATACTAAAAGATACATAAACTGACAACTGGGATGGAAAATGCAATGAAAGCCTTTTTGCATAAGAAACATTCTCTTGATCCTCTGGAGCCAGCTACCTTCCCATATACATAAATCACATTACCTAGATTAAAAGTACAGGCTGTAATCTCATTGTATTATTATTTTGGGATGTAAGATCAATAAAAATTTTAAATGTACAGGCTGTAAATATTCACCTTTAGCAGTGTGCAAAAAGAGCAACCTTTTAGACGCCTTTTTGACAAGAGCTTACACCTAATAGAAGCATAGAGACTGTGTTATTCACTGTGCTGTATAATTGTCTCTGTGCAGAATGAGGACAGAGTGTAAAATGGAAGGTAGCATACATGGAATAAATACAATTTCAAATCCTGATGCAGCCAGAATTGGGACCAATGAATGTGAGGAGGTTGAAGCAGAGCTAATGGTGGATACTCCAGTTATGGTCTTCTTATATCACAGTACCCAGGAATTTGAAGTAACTGTATTGTGGAGTACAGTTAGACACATTTTTTGCAGAATTTAGGGCTACTGAAAAATGTTGATCGTAGTTACAATTATGGAACCTTAAAAAGGGTATTGCTGGTGATCAATTCTTAACACATGAAAAACAAGAACAATTGATTTAAACATCATTGTGACCTGGATTGATCAGTAATGCTGTATGTTTTCTATGCAGAAGAGCTAAAAGAATAAATCTTAGGGTCACCAACAATATTTTCTCTTTACGGAGTATAACTAATATCTCCACCAAAACTAAAAGTAGCACAAAAGGGGATTTGATTGCCAATAAATGAAACTACCAGTATACATTTAACTCAAAGAGAATTAAATATCACCAGAATTTACTTTCTGAAAAATGTATTTCACTTAGGGGAGGACTGCTGCAACTACTTCCAAATGTACCTTTCGCTTATCTGTCTCCAACGGGAGTCCACACTCTAGGGACTGTGCAGTACTTTCATCCAAAGAACTGCTCTTCTTATCTAAAAGGAAAAACAAATATTGGCGTTGTAATCAAAGCCACAGAACCAATACACTCTTACAAACAAGTTAATACTCAACAATACGTTCTATCTGGTCTGTACCAAATGATAAATCATGCAACTCAATTTAACACCACTGTCTAAGGGAAGAAGAATAAAACTGCCTTTATCGTGACTTTGTCACACTCAGTCTGAACATTTTTTCCCATTATCAACATGCAGCACTTTCACTTTGTGGCTGGGACAAGAATCTGTCTCTATTGCTTTGCATGCCGGTACTGCTGCCCATAGTTATCCCTGATCAACTGTATTCAGTTTGAAAAAAGAAGCCACTGGGTGTGCTTGTCCAGAGGGATCAGAAGGAGGGTGCTGATAATGAAAAAAGGTACAACGCACTAGGAATAATGATGGTAACCAAATAAAGTTATCTTGAGAACGGTAATTCTTACCATCCAGACCTTTTCCAATTTTGAAAATGTATGTAAATTTCATAGCAAGGAAAATGAGAAAGGCAGGAAGAAAAGAAAGCAGTATCAGACAGCTTAGGCTAAGCTACAGCAAGCCATGGAGCAGTGGGGACTGTGTACCCATTCATATAACAGCTGGAAGAATGGTTTGACAAACCTTTAACAATGCTGAAGGTCCTAGGGAAAATAGTTACTGACAAGTCCCATGAGGAATTTTTATTGTTTTAACTTTTTCAGTGTTTTTAGCTAAAACAACAAAAAAAAAGATAAGGTGTAAAGTTAACATTATGAATCATGTGGTTTCTGTCATCAACTCCATTGTTCAAAATTCAATTATCCAACATCTGCAACAGTTTCCTTGGGTATGTACACACAGTATATTAAACCCTTATTTCAAGTTGAATTTCTCTGTTAGGTTCCAACGCCCACTCCCAAATCTTTTCATGCTTCTTCGATCACCCTTTCCGTACAATATTTTCAGCCATGTTACACCAATCAAAGACCCTTTCCCAGTTCCGCATCTCTGACGGCAATCCTGACCTCCTTCCTGCCATCAAGGCAAAGTTAAGGAATAGTGGATACTTGGACGGGTGTCTTTGCCCCAAATACCTAAAATGAATAGTTTAGCAGTTCACACAAAATTGGCCTATGTGATTCTAACCAGCCATGCCCTACTCCCTCTCAACAGGGCTTCAGCATGGGACAGGTCCATAGAGTAAGCAGGAAAGTACTAGTTTGGTCACACCCTCTAAGACATTAATTGATATTGGATCTGTCAAATCTTATCAAATGCATTCATATGTAGTAGCTTATGTAATATTTTCGACAGTACTAATCTAAACCCGGCTCTTATTGCTGCCATCCCCCCAAGTGCCTCTGTCTACTCTTCTCTAACTCCATGTTTAGGCCTTACCTTTGACAGCACATCTGCTTACATTTGTTAGCATCCCTGTCATTCTTATTTGCTGCCTCGTAATTGGCCAGCATCTGCCAGCTTCACTCCCTCTTCTTTCTAAAGGAGCATGGACCAAGTACTGATTGCCTTATCTTGACTAGTGTCCTTCTGCTGCTTGTGCTGTAACTGAGGTACTATTTCTTTCTTCTTTCCATCATATTGCTTCTTTTTTCTTTCTTCCCCTTGTGTTGCTTTGTATCAAAGTGTCTTCTGACAAGCCACCCACCCCAGCATTGTCCATGATGCTACTTCCCGCCCATCCCCTGCCCATTGTCCATGATGATTCTGTTCTCCCACCCCTCAACTCCAACCCTATTTTCCATGTTGCTTATTCCATTCCACCTCTCACCCTCTTGTAGTTTGTGACGCCCAACCCCTCCCTCGTCATAGCGTTTGTTTTCATTTCCCGTTGCCATGCTGCCATATTACACAATATCCCGTTGACCAAGCAGCCCACCCCTATCTGCCCAAAAAAACAAAGTGCTATGGCGTGGCCACTTCTTAGCCCTTTTTTCCTAACTTTTTAGCCATGCTGCACATCAGCCAAGTTGTTGTACAAAATGGCTAAAAGTCATTGGCAAAGCCAAAAGCTCTCAAATAGGTGAGACCTATTGGCTTTGACAAGGCTTATTCTTTTAGAGGTGTCACTGGATTAGGTGCATTTTTTGATTATTTTCTTATAAATATTGCTTTCCCCAATAGTTCCTCTGGTATTTTATTTTGCTGTGCAGAGCTATCTGTTTTTTTGTTTGTTTTATATTGCACAAACTTGACCCAAAGATATCGGGTATGAGAGCGCGTTACCTAGCACCAGTTTCATTACACAAGGGCACAGGGAGATTAAGAGATTTGTCCAGAATCACAGGATGTTGAGCGTCATTGCCGAGACTCGAACCCGGTTTCCCAGCTTCGAGGTCGACCGCTCTAGCCGTAAGGACAAATCCTTTCCTCTATCTTCTAGTGGTTAGTGCTACTACATTCTCCTGTAAGATGTACCGCAAGGGGGAGTGTCTAAGTTACAAATTAAAAATTCAGAATTTTCCAATTTATACTCAGTCTCAAATGTTACAAAGATTTTCATATGAATCTGAAACGAGATGTAACCCAGTGTCCCTAGGCCTATTGGGTCCCTCTCTTGAAACCTCTCTCGAGAGGTCACTGTTCCCAAAGGGGTGCTTCCCTCGTTAAGATTTCCTCCCATACCAGGTGTCTTGTTGCAGTTGTCCAGGCCCTTACTACTGATTCAGATTCTTCTGGTAGTCGATCCATTCAATCCTTCTGTACAATTCATCTAGGTAGATTTGGAGGTCAATTACATGTGCAAAACCCATTTGCAAATGTGTTGCCCAGTAATACACCTGAATATCAGGTAGAGCAATGATACCCCCCCCCCATCAAATCACCTTTGGTCAGGTTTTCAGTGAAATACGTGGTGCCCACCCGCTAGCAGTATGATAATATTTTTCGTTTGCCTTTGGAAGGAGGTCTCTTGTATGCGGTAATGCTAGTTTTGGAGGGTGTACGAAAGCTTTTGCACAGTGGCCATTGTAAATAAAAACAGTTGTACGCTCCAAGGCACCCAGTGGTAGTTTCCTCCAGTATTTCACATCGTCCCTAAACTTGATGAAAAAGCCATTAACGTTGCGTTCAAATAACCCTGTAGGTTCTTGCATTACTTAGATATCCAGGTATCTAAAGCCATGGTAATCTACAATTCACATGCCATCTAGTGAGCCCTTCTATGGCTTACGGGTCATTGGGTACATCACTGATTTACATAAATTAACTATTAATCCAGAATATTTCCAGACGGTTTAAAAATGTGGAGCATTCTATTGATGGTCACTTACGGTTGGGTTACATATACCAGAATATCATCCCCATATAATGATATCCCATCATCCCATATTAATCCTATCACTAGTGCATCACCCTGACCCAAATCGCTTGGGGCTACAGCGCCAGGGCAAATTTCCTTCTTTTCTCTTGCCAATGGAAATAATTATAAAACAAATTTTTCACCTTAATTATAGTCAGGGGTGATATATATTTGCGTAATCGAGGTAGCCAAAATTTGGGACAAATCCTAAATGCAGGGCCACTGGAATTATGTGATATGTGCGACAGCGGAAGTTTCTACACAACTGTAGATTTGCTGCATACGCTACACAATCCATCACCTGCAGCATATTCTCAAGATTTGAAGGAAAAAAAATTGTTTATAGCTCAAACGGTTTACAGGTTAGTAAAAATGTGGCACAGTGGAAGGCCCTTTGCAAATGTAGATTGGTCACCTTTCTATAGCTTATTGTTATATTTGGGTATTAAACTGGTACTAATGAGGTACAACAAATGCCCACAGTGTTAACTAGTTTAAAAATGACAGAATAATGAAGTAACACTATCATAAAATGTGACATACAATGCTGCATATTTTACTCAGCCCTGCCGCATAAATTGACCCTCCCCTGCCGCATAATTCCAGTGACCCTCCACATACGATTGAGCACCTCAAACATACAGTACCATTTCAAGTGTGTCCAATGAGTGATGAATCCAGCTGCACTATAGTTTCCTGTTGTATGCACGAATAATGACTGGTCTAGATGCAACAGTGTAGATCACCAAGTGCAAGACTTTAGCAGGAATTTTTGTTTGTATGTTAGGGAGAGAGAAGAATTTGCATCCATGACTTGGTTTTTCTGGTTTGTTGATAACTATAAGAGCAGTCATTCTCAGGTCATATGGTAAATTGGTGGGGGGGCATCGGCAGGCACCATTCAAGATGGCCACACAATAGCAGAGCTGTCCCACCCTGGCTCTCGTCAACCATTCTTTGGCTAACAACCTGAACACAAAAGGAACTTTAAGCTCAGGATGGGACTTCAACCAAGGATTACACTGTGTTTTGGAGTGCAGCAGGGAAAGATCCTCTCCCCTTTCCAAGAGCCCGTTGCTGTTGTACAGCAACGCCGACAGTGGAATGGTGCACCCTTAAGCAAATTAATCAATGAGTCTTTGAGTCCATTGGATAAATTCATGCTTTATTAAAATCCAGTATTCAAAGTTGTAAAATCCAATGAATAAAAACATCCAGCCAATGTGTTTTGTTCAAGCGGTCTTGAACTCCATCAGGGCTGTAAATGATACACACAAAGACTCAAAATAAATACATACATAAATACAAAAACATACATATATATATATATATTATCCAACAAAGTTCCCCAGCTTTGAGAGGGCACTCGACGATGCTCAGCCATCCGGCAATGTAATGCAGCTTGTTTGAATGCTCCCACTTAATTAATATTGCCAACGCGTTTCACGGCCTCTCGCCGCTTCTTCATGGGCTGCTCGGAAACACACACTGAAGCGCGCATTTGGTTTGCATTGTAGGCTGATTTTATTAACATGCTCGCCCCCAGTGGGCGTGTCTTAAAGAGCTTTCTTTCCTGATGCATGATGGACTTAAAAGTTCCCAAATGCGAGATAAAGTTAATTCAATGAGTGTCCATTAAGAGCACATTATTTATTCCTTTTTTACCTTGAGTAGGGGTAGGAACATCGCTGCAAGCTATTTCGCATATCGAGCATTGTGCTCACACGCTCTCGAATAGTTTCGAAATCACAAGCCTCAATCAGCTGGATACCTTCTTTTCCTGCTGACGATGGTGCCCCCTCCACGGCAGGGATGCCGTGCAATAAGGAAAGATCCTCTCCCCTTTCCAAGAGCCCGTTGCTGTTGTACAGCAACGCCGACAGTGGAATGGTGCACCCTTAAGCAAATTAATCAATGAGTCTTTGAGTCCATTGGATAAATTCATGCTTTATTAAAATCCAGTATTCAAAGTTGTAAAATCCAATAAATAAAAACATCCAGCCAATGTGTTTTGTTCAAGCGGTCTTGAACTCCATCAGGGCTGTAAATGATACACACAAAGACTCAAAATAAATACATACATAAATACAAAAACATACATATATATATATATATATATATATATATATACACACACACACAAAACATGTATAAAGACACTAAGACATGACACGACTCAAGGACTTATTGATGAATTTGCTTACAGATGCACTATTCCACTTTTTATTCTGCAAGATTCCGTCTGCCTCTGCAGTAAAACATTACGACGGCTGGTATTGGAAGAGGAGTGCACCGTGCTGTACTACTTTGAAATATATAGGAGGTGCAGTGGAGAGGTCCGCCGTTGACTTGGTTCTTGTACAGCAACGCTGCCGGTCTGTCAATACTTGTTCTATCACGATGGGTATAGATGTTTTGAGAAGGATAGCAGTTCTCCTACAGCTGGAGGTGAACCCTGAATCTACTCTCTTTTTATATGCCCCGCTAGCTAAAATCTGGCAACTAGTGCACCTATGATGTGTCCTTACACCAGGGCCATGTCTTCGGAATGCTGATATATTTTTCCCTCTTTTTAGTTTATTGTACAATCCATTTACATTTCAAGTTATAATTTTGTGACTTTTGTTCAGTTGTTGTACTCCTACAATGTTTAACTTGCATTGGTGTACTTATCAGTTTGATTAACTTATTATAACTTAAGTCCTGTGTATTTAACTGTGTGGGTCGTGCTGCTCACATTCTCTTACATCTCAAAAAATAACTGTACACCAACACTTTCCTCAATGTTCCACCTGCCCCGTGTAGCAGACTATGGTTCCTCATTAAGTGGGGTGATAGGAGTTCCAGTCATTCATAACCCCTTGTTACTGCTTGCTATTCCCATTCTACATGTTTTTATGACTGCAAAAAAATATTACACTTCTTTCTACCTTGACTAAGCATCAAGTGTATATCACTACTACATCACATAATCTACTGCAGTGTCTCTCCTGGGAGGAAGAGACACTTGGCAAACACCATCATTTAGCCCCTCCCTTAACCATCACCCTGTCTCCTATGGTTGTGAGGATCAGCCCAGCCCGCACATAAACCACGCTGTCTGTTCTGCATTCTTTCATCAGCCTCCTCTTCTAATCCTCTTCTGACCCTCTCCGACGCTTACATGGGACATATTTGAGGCCATCCTATGGTTGATTCATGATATCGCTGTGTCAATAGACGCTTCTTTAGTTTCTCTCCATTTATTGACTCCCTTTCAGTATTTCCATTTTACAGGAAGCCACCCACCAAGCCAATCCCAGGCCTCTTCCGGTGTTAGGAAGACCCATGATTTGTCATCCACTACGATATGAAGGCTTGCCGGGAAAATATTTGATATCTTTCTTCCTCAGAGTACTTTTCATTCTGTCAAAGCTACGGCTAAGTGTTTGGACTGTGAGGGAAGCATCAGGTAAGACCCTGACCACTGCATTTTCATACTGCACTGGCCTTATCGTCTGAAAGCTTGTAAATTTGCATTTTGATAACACTGATTGAAACTGAGGGCAAAGACTACCCTTGTGGAGTTGGGGATCGGAAGGGTTTCCCGCATTTCGATATGGTACCAGGTCTCTGTGATTTCTCTCCACCATCTGATAGTTCCTTAGATTTCAGGATGTCAAGCACTCAATGTTCCACAGAGTTCCATGCCACCTACCTAGAACAACCCAGTCTCGCTTGGTCGTTGGCCCACCGGGTGGCCTGTCAGCTTAACACTGTTCTTGTCTTCCAGGCTCCCTTCAGCTTTGACAGCAGCTTCATTCTTTTGGTTTTGAGCTCAGTTCACTATACACCTTGTAGGACTTTCTTTAGGTATTTGCATAGGGCATGAATGTATGAGCAGTGAATGCCCACTATTCAAAACCCACAGCCAAAGCAGTTGCTTAGTTTGACATGCAGGCTTCACTCCTATCGCTCCCTGCCCCTCCATCCACCATAGCAATTCCCACCACCATGGGTCCTTAAACTACCTCCTTCCTGGAATGTAAAGTTAAATGAATCTGGTAGAAGCTGCATGACAGATTCACACTCAGTCTATGAGTCTGGCCTCTTGTTTCTTCACAGCATTTCACTGTAACAGTTTGAGCACACAGCCGCCCAAACACCTCAAACTAGTTATGTTCCTCTTTGCTGGTTGCCCCTCTTTCTCCACCTTGTCCCACTGCCAAGACTGCCTTTCAGGGTACAGCTTTGGAGGGGAGAGAGGGTAGGGGTAATTGGGAGAGTGACAACCCCCAGATAAATGGCTTGGTACTTGGGTCTGGACCCCGAGTCAGGTCCGCTACTTCTGTCAGTTTTTTCCAAGCCAAGAATGAAAAACAAGGTGACCTGTGATGTAAATGGGAGAAAGTGAGACAGATATACCCATCTGGTGGCTGAAATTCGAAGTATGCAACCAAATAGCCTGGAATGAATACTAGCTTCCCTGCATGCCCAAATTGTATGATCCTAGGCAAGTTTATTTCACAGACCCTCCTTTTGCTTTATCACATTTGAACAAACCTTTTAATACTTGAGTTCAAAGTGTGCGCTGTACAAGCACCTCTATAATGTTGCTCCATTGTCGTTGGAGAGTGAGCCATGAATGCTTCTAAATTTTAATAAATGTCTATCTACGCAGAGATATTCTGATCTACTAAGGTAAACCGCTTCTGCAGGTTTAAGAAAAACAAGCTCTTTAATATTTTTTAAAGTGTATCACTTTTGTTACATTATGTTTATTGCACAATATACATGCCAAACATTTTCATTGCTCGGTTTGTGCATGGACTCTTAGAGCCACACCAGACCCATGGCTCAGCTTGTACTATTAATTTACCTGCTCACCCTCTTCTATTTGCAACTTGTCTTAGGAATGGAGCAGTCAGACACTTGATAAAATGGTCTGTAAAAGGCAAGGACTAGAAACACAAGGCCCAGCCCACATGCACCGATTAGACAACTCTACCATCAAGGCTTCTCATAGCAGAGATGAAGAAGGGTGCATGCAGTGAAAATACATTTAAAAGAAGTGGTCCCAGGGCAGGGACTTCAGGCCACTGTGTTATACATGACTATAGTCCTAACATTCCAATGAGAGGGCCCAGCTTCAGAGTGGGTGTACCTTCAGCGAGGGAGTTTGGGGTGTGATACTACTCAAAAGCATTGTTGGTTTGGTCTGGGTGCCTAGAGTCTGGTCAGCTATGTCTGTGTCAGTTTCTCTTGCCGTTCTGATTTCAATTCACTAAGAGGTTTTAACGTGTTCATTTGTAGGATCTAGATATACACAGGGACCTGATTAACATAAAATTAGTAAATATGCACTGATAGAAGTGCTCCTGGAATAGGCGGAAATGTACTACTTGTTTGCATTAACATTTGCAGTAGTGGGCTTAAAAGCTGTGCCAGTCTCACATTTCCAGGCATACCACTGGCAATCAAACATCCAGCTGGGTATGGGATGAATACTTGCAAACCGTTTTAAAACACTGGCAATTGATTAGGGTAGCATTTCAAACAATTGTTTTTGCCCACTGGGCCACTCTAACCAGAGGCCCACCTAATGCAAGTTGGGAAATTTGAGACTCTCACCCCTCCTCCCCCCCACCCCAAATCTCAATGACTAAGCTACGCTCCTACTGCCTCATGGAGTTGCTAAGAAAAGAGCAACCATTAAACCCATGGGAACCTGGGCATACAACAATCTTATGCTATAATGGCTTGCATAAGTAGCATATAGGAAAAATAGGAATACACTAAAGGGACAAAAAAGTCTCAAAGATATTAGCAACAATGACAAACCCTGCCCGGCCCAAATCAGTCTGGCACATATACATATAAAACAAATAAAACAAAAACACAACAAACACCACTGTGAAAAAAAAGAATATTTATGAATACTTATATATGCAGTGCATTCACAACCATCTTGTCATAAGGACTGGACTGTATCCAGACCTTCCAAGTAGAAATATTGTAATAACAAATAAGAAGTAGAACGTGCGTAATGTGTCCCCAGTGTCAAAGCACAAAAACAATAATATACAGTACAATAAATAATAAACAAAAGGGGCTTTTGTTAACTAATAGAAAACTGCAGAGAAATTATTTATATGTCTTGTAGAGAGAATGGACACAAACAACAGTTTGTCTTGCACTGAATTGTCGACAGCCTTCTGGAGTTGAGTGAAAGATCATTACCACAGGCAGTTAACTTTTTCTTCTGATGAATAAGTCTCCCTGCAGATTCCTCATATGTAGAACAGACGGCAATAACCTGCTCGGGCATGGGGGTGGGGGGTTCGGGGGGGGGGGGGTTTCCCAGATGGATAATTCATACCACAAGATTATGCAACACAAATCTAGCAACATGCCCGTCCCTGCGCCCCTCTTTATCAGGGTTGTAATGTTTGGCAATCATGTGCAAGGAAGTCCACATCGCCCCCTTATATATTTCCACAATCGGTACACACCGAGAGAGTTGCTGAAGTGGTGGACTTAGCCATGGTGCAATGGACCCGATTCCTTCAGGTGGCTCCTTCTCAACGTGGGAGGAGCAGGTTTTAATGAGTAGATTATACAATAGAATAGAGTACAGTACTGAACCGCCTTCTCCTAGGCTCCACAACAGCCCGCAATGAGCTGGTAATCGGAGTGATATTCTTGGTGTGGTCCAGGTAGTAATTCACCACAAGCCTAGGATCCAACCGATGCAAACATTCCACCTCCTTCAAAGGATGAGGTGGAGGGTAGAAGGTTGGAAAGGTAATGTATTAGGCCTGGTGAAATGAAGTGACCACCTTGGGAAGGAAAACAGCCCTGGTTTGCAACACCAACTTGTCTTGGAAGATGGTAGTAAACGGGGGGACGAACAGCTCATAGCCTGCAACTCACTGACCTGTCTAGAGGACCTGATGGCAACCACAACACAGTCTTGCAAGTCAACATGTGAAGGGTACAACTGTGTAGGGGCTCAAACGGAGTCTCCATCAAGAACATACGAGCCAAATTCAAGTCCCATTGATGAACTACAAATAGATTCAGAGGAATATGTTTAGGCAGGCCTTTAAGAAAAATTAAGACGGTAGGGGACTTAAACAGGGATGGCTGACCAGTCAGACAGAGGAAAACAGACAAGGCGGCTAAATAACCCCTCTCAGTGCTAATGGCACATCCTCTTTCAGTTAGGGAAAGTGCGAACTGCAGCACTTGGGGTAGTTTGGCCTGCAAGGGGTCCACACCATTGTTCGCACACCAAGCAACAAAGCTGCCAAATCTGCCGTAGTATGCAGACTGAGTGGAGTGGAAACACACAGGCAATATAACATCTACAACCTCCGGTGGCAGCTGAAAGGAGCTCAATTGTTCCGCTCTACAAGCATATAAGTGGAGGCCTCAAAGACTGAGATGCAGAATCAGTCCCACAGACTGGGAAAGGTCTGGCATGAATCACAGGCTGACCGGCGGACACGTGAAGAAGTGCAAGGGTCTGAGTATCACACCCTTTTTGGTCAATTCGAGGCTCTAAGAATGATTTGGTGACTTGGGCCCTGTCTGTGAATTTTCCTCCGAACCCGCGAAATGAAGGGTACGGGGGAAAACACAAATTGCAGCTGAAAGTTCCACCTCAACTGAAATGTGTCCCAAAAATGTTTCTCTTGACAGATACTGAAGGGCGCAGAATTGGTGGCACTGAACATTTTCTGAAGAGGAGAATAAGTCCACCTGAAGATGCCCTGGATTACGTCCAGCAGAACACACCACCCATGCACAGCAAAATAACACCAGCTAGGTAGTTGGCGGTAAGCCAGATCCCTTGGTGTTGTGCCGAAGACCAGTCTCAAAGCCTTAAGTCAAAGGAGGTAAAGCCTACTCCCCCTTGCTTGTTCACATATAACCGCAGTTTGTTAGTCAAGATCTGGTCGGACCGACCTACGATGGAGGGTAAGAAGGCCTTGAGCACCGGCCGAATTGCTCACAAATCTAGTATGTTGATATGAAGAACCTGCTCCACCAGAGACCGGAGGCCCCTGATCTCAAAATCATCCAGATGTGCTCCACACTGCAGGGTGGAAAGCATCCATCTCTACTGTAGTCACAGCCGGATGAGTAAAGGCCATTCCATGTGTCAGGTTTGCCTCACTCCCTTAATAAACCACATTCGCCACAGCACTGGGGAGTTCACAATGGAATTAGACAGGTATTCCCTCCCGTACAGTAGCCACTGCCTGTGGAGGAACCACTGCAGGGCCCTCAAGCGCCAACGTGTATGCATGACTAGGAGAATGCAGGAAGCCAACAGACCTAGAAATCGCATGGCTCTCAGGACTAGAACTATCACACCTGACTGGAAAGATGGAATCATCTCCTGGATATCTGAGAACTTCTCCTTTTTGAGGAAGATGTTCAGACTGAGATCTAGAATGGAAAGCAGGCTGCCGTCCTTCCAGGGCATCAAGTAGAAACGTGCATAGAAACCTTGGCCCATGTCCCTGTCTGGCAATAACTCCACCGTTCCCTTCAGAAGGAGAACTGTCATTTCTCGCTGCAAAATGGCTAAATAATCTGGTGGTGGTGTATGGAGGGTGGAAACTGAAGGAAGGGGAGGGTATAGGCCTTTTCTATAATTTGAAGGGCCTACTGGTCTGAAGTAATGGACTTGCTCTTGCAGGCCGGAAGAAAATGATGCACATGCCCCCCGACAGTCTCGATTTGGAGTTGGAGCAACAAACTTAACTCGTTTTCCTTGAATCGTGTGGGAGGAAGAGAAGGAGGGCTGCAAGGTGGATCCACGTCCCATTCTCTGGAATGACTGCTGTATTGGCTATCTATTGGGTTTGGTAGCAGGTTTGGTTACTGCTGGAGGAATTGGTATTGCCTAGAACGGAAGGAGAAACCACTTTCAAAGCCACAAAAGTGGCAAAAGGATCTAAAGTACTTGGCTGGTGAAGGAAGCTGAAGTCCCAGTAAACATGCCATGTCCTTCGATGTCTTGATTCTCTCCAGCGCCAAATGCACCTCATTACCAAAGAGGTGCACCCTATCAAAGGAAAGATCCATTAAGTTGAAACGGACATCAGATGAAAAGTTAGATGTCCTGAGCCAAGCATGGTTCACTGATTGAAACAGAGGTCCCCATGGCCTGGGCAACTGAGTCACCTGTGTCAAAACCCGGCTTAATATAGTTGCGCAGGAGGCATTCTGTCCATCAGCGATGACCTCCTGAAAATGGTCCTTCATGTCTGGAGCAATGTGCAGTAGCCTCATCTGGGCCATGTCCCACAATGCATGGCTATGCCGAGCCAGAAAACAGTTGATGTTTAATAACTTCAAGGCCAGGGCTTTCTTGTTGCAAGCCTCTAGTCTTTTGGCCATAGGGAAGGCTCCACCCAACTGCATACTTGAGAAGGATGCCTGTATAACTAGGTTATTTAATGAGAAATGCGGATTACCTGGTGCTGAAGAATAGCGTCGGACCACAAGCCTGGCGAATGCCGGCGTAGAGGACAGCTACTCCCAAGCGCCAGGCAAGGGGCCAGCAAAGTCTTACTGAAAGGCAACGAGGGCTCTGATGGTGGTTAAGGAGGGCAATAAGACTTCTGTGAGAACACTGGTTTTAGTTTTGGCTGATGGCACATGCAAATCCAAGACCTCTGAAGCATTCAACTTGATTTTATTAAGGGACACGACCTCAGGAGTGAATGATTCATCAGGGAACCCCATGGGAAATGCAGGTGAAGTATCCAGGTCACTGGCTGATGATGGGCCCTGAAAATCTTGCATGGGATCCTGGCCTGGATATTCATAGATGAGACCTTAAACAGGGTGCAAGTCCATACCAAAGATTTAATTGAGGCATGTTCGGGAAGTCTCCTCTTTCAGCATCCTGGGAAACCACGGTTTGACGTCAGCCAACAGTGCTGGTAACTCCATATTCGGAGGAGGTAGTGGCGGCGTTGCTGACCATTAAGGTAGTTGCAGCGTTGAGATCTGGGTTTGATCCATCACCGTTCTTTAGCCCACTCTGCCACCCCAGTTCAGACATGGCCATATGCAAATCAGTCTGACCCTGTGCCTCATGGGAACAGTCCAGCCCGAACTGCCAAGCCATGCCTTCCCTGGACCGGAAACAAGCTTCCTAGGACCAATTTCTGGCATTTCAGCCGTCTTCACCACCCCTTTTTGTACCGCTTTGTTCGCCATAAGTTGGCAGGGTATGCTCAGACGTTGAGTCCCTTGCTCACTTTGCCACTGGATTCAAGCAAGCCTGGCTGAAGACGGCTGAAATGCCAGAAACCGGTCCTAGGAAGCTTGTTTCCGGTCCAGGGAAGACATGGCTTGGCAGTTCGGGCTGGACTGTTCCCATACAGAGATACAGTAGTGGTAAAAGATTAAGGACGTTATTTTGGTATTGTCCGACTCAGTATGCTGTGTATCAGTGTATCAGGAGAAGAACTGAGAGGGACTGACAACGGTCTCCCCTTCATATGGGTAAACAACAATCTGGTTTGAGAATTCGACCATGGGGGAGAAATAACTCTGCCCTGTTATGGCCGACTCCTCCACTCTTCCTTCACTGATGCATGTCCCTGCAGGCCAGTGATACACTAACAGCACCCCAACCCCCACCCCCCCCCCCCCCCAAACACAAACAAACTCGCTTGAGCCAAGCTGCAGCACATTGCTGAAAAAAGAGCTGGCTAGATGCTGCTTCCCTCTCCTGGAAAAACTTTCCAAACCAATCAACAATGGGCTGAACAAACTACACCTCTTTCGCCAACGTAAAGGTCCTGGGTCGATTGTGGCACATACCCTTTTCTTTATAAAATGCTGGTTCACAGTAAAAAAAAAAAAAAATTCAAAGAAAACAAGGAGAATAGCATACCTGTCTCTAAGGGTCAAGCAGAGAAAAGAAACAGAGAACTAGTGAGTAATTTTTTTAGAAAAAGCGTAACTCCAAGAGGTCCAAGGAGAAAGAGTGGTTACACAACTCTTAATGAACGCTAAACAAAATCCATGCTACAACGATACGAATTTAAAGCTTCTATTTCCTAAATTATATTAACCAAAATAACCGTAACCAGGATTGATAACTCACAAATCTAACAGTGTAGTCTGGGCACAACTCTACTCCCTGACCATAACCTACTCCCAATTCAGTAAGAATCTAAAGACTTTAGGTCTTACTAATTAGAATACACTGGTTGACATCTGCCTAAAAAGTGGCAGATGTCCTATCCGGGAAACTCGCCAAGTTCCACCATTCTATTTAGAGTTGGGGGCAGCGTCTGTTTCCAACCTCGGAACCTTTGATGGCTCTGCTGGAGGAAACATTTGACCAACAGCCCATTGGAAAGGTGAGATCAGTCGATGTACATCAGACGATGTACATCAGACGATTCACCCTATTAGGTCGGACATTTTGATACACATTTTTCCCGTTTAGACAGTGACAACATGGTAGTCCAATAGAGGAAACCAAACAAATGACCCTCACATGCTGCAGAAACATTCTTTTGTTTTGCAATAATAAACTCCCAGTTTGGAAGTTAGCTTTGAACAACAAAAATCTGTGATGGGTAAGCGCATTAAACAAGGCGTACCAGCAGCTCTACTGAAGGCAGAGGTATTTCCATCTTCCTGCTGAGATATTCAAGTTTGGAGGTCGGTTTTTTGCCAGGTCTGAGGAGTACAGCCTCCCACTGAGCTGACTGACTGATTGCAATGCTCTAAATAATGCTTTGGGATACTTGAACAAACTTTGTAAAGTTTTCTCTTTTAGTACTGTTTATGTGAATATATGTATGAATGTATGTATGCATCAATACCTGTCTACAGCAAACCTAGCTGGCATTCAACAGAGACCTCAGTTGATATTCTGCCAGTGCCAGGATGCCCGTTTCTGACATGTGAACCTTACAAATATTCAAATAGCTTACACAACAAATCAAAAGGCTTTTGAAAGGTTCCTTCTAACTTGAACACTAAACAAAACAGGAAAGAGTTGGAAGAGACAAACCGAATAATAGCAGGAGGGAATTACCAAAACGTATTGAACACTGAAATATGTATTCAAAAGACTGTTAACTAAATGAGATTAATGAAAATCTGAAGTTACCTTCGAAATCACTCAAAGGCCTGCATACCTCCATAGATAGCTGAACAAATGTATGAAATCAACAAAAATAAAACAAGACAGTAAAATCCTGCTTTGGCATCTTGACAGAATGAAAACATGAATAGCAATATACTAGCATGAGCAGCGCTGCATACAACAGAGAAACAATCTGATTTGAAGATGGGAAAGGCATGTACTCCATATGTGATCCTAAAATACTTGTAACTGAAGATAAGAACCTACACATTAATATAGTGCATTGTACAAAACTGACTTTTCAAAAATATGTTTTACATAACTAATTTTCCCTGTATATCATAATAAAAGTTTAAACATTGCAGTCTATGCAAAAAAACTATATTTTGCCTAAATATATTTACAAATAAAAACACAGCACATATATATATATATATATATATATATATATACACACATATATATACACATATATATATATACACATATTATCTACTGGCGGTCGCCAGTAGATAGTTATAGTTAGGACCGTGTTTCCATAGGAAATCTGAAAATTCTATTTTGAATAACTTTGGTGCCGGTTGACGAATCCTCGCAAAATTTTCAAAACTAATGGGGCGCTCCGCTCAGCTCCTACCCTGAAAGTCTCGGGGTGATTCGTCAAGCGGGGGCCGAGAAAAAAGGGGGGTCCCAAAATGCGTTTTCCCCATGCATTTTTCCATAGGACCTTTAGTCGAAGGTACAGCCCGAACGGCTGAACAGAATTACTTGAAATTTGGCAGAGAGGTAGTCCTCAGGTCGGGGAAGTGCCTTTTGCAGGTCTGGTGTCAATCTGTTCAGTATTTCCTGAGAAAATAACATTTAAAAGCATGTAAATATCTATACGCGCACTGTGCGCGCACGTGCGCGCACGAAATTCTGATTGGTTGTTAGATGTCGGTAAACATTCATATCGGTCGAAATCAGGAAGTGTCGGCTGCCATTTTGTCTCTCGCACTGAAAAGGAAAGGGGGAAAAAATGGTGGAAAACGTGAAAAGGGGGCAGGGAAGAGAGTTCCTGACCCCCTAGCCTTTGTCAGGGGGTCACAGAAGGACCCCCAAGGGGAAAAAAACCATTTTAATTTTTTTGAAAAAAATCGGTGCGCGCACGATGAAAAACCTTGAAAAACAAAAATTTAATAAATACATAACTTAGCATTTAAAAAACCGCACAAATTCACTTAAAAAACCATAGGTTTCACACAGGTTATAGTTAGGTGGATATTTCACTCGTAAAAAAACAATGAAATTCCCCCGTTATAGTTAGTTCAGATAACTATAACTCGCGCGACCGCCACTATCACAAGGATGATGTCATCAGTGATGTCATGAGTGATGCCACTGACCATGTCATGAGTGATGTAATATGTGACGTCATGAGCAGTGGATTGCAGGCGCGCGAGTTATAGTTATCTGAACTAACTATAACGGGGGAATTTCATTGTTTTTTTACGAGTGAAATATCCACCTATCTATAACCTGTGTGAAACCTATGGTTTTTTAAGTGAATATATATATATACACATATATATACATATATATATATATCACTGCTCCTGGTTGCCCATTTTGTAAGAAGCACTCGTGCAGCAGCGCTGAGGTACAAGCCCTTTAATAGGTATGGACAGCAACCGGCATACAGATTTCTTTCACAGCCTTCCTGCTTATATCGTCTGACGCGTTTCAAAGTTCAATGACTCCTTCCTCAGAGGCTTAGCAGTTGGGAAAGTGCTCATTCTGGTCCCACCCTCTCTTTAAATGTCTTTAATTGCACGCACCTGAATTTACTGCTCTGTTGAATACCGTGCAAAGTCTTATGGGAGTTGTAGTGCCAGAAAAATATAATCCATTGATGGATGCACATATTTTGCTGCTGGATACATTCAAAGCCCTCAACTGGGCCTCTGTGTGCTGGTCTGTCCTCAATCCTGCCCCACTGCACCGCGATTACGGCTCGGCAAATGTCAAAGCTTCGCAGCCCCCTGGGTTAACGGGGTGGTGCTTCTTCACGGCGGGACCGCCGCGTATAGATCACTGCTCCTGGTTGCCCATTTTGTAAGAAGCACTCGTGCAGCAGCGCTGAGGAACAAGCCCTTTATTCAACAGAGCAGTAAATTCAGGTGCGTGCAATTAAAGACATTTAAAGAGAGGGTGGGACCAGAATGAGCACTTTCCCAACTGCTAAGCCTCTGAGGAAGGAGTCATTGAACTTTGAAACGCGTCAGGCGATATAAGCAGGACGGCTGTGAAAGAAATCTGTATGCCGGTTGCTGTCCATACCTATTAAAGGGCTTGTACCTCAGCGCTGCTGCACGAGTGCTTCTTACAAAATGGGCAACCAGGAGCAGTGATATATATATATATATGTATATATATGTGTATATATATATATTCACTTAAAAAACCATAGGTTTCACGCAGGTTATAGTTAGCTGGACTTTTCACTCGTACAAAACCATAGAAATTCCCCCGTTATAGTTAGTTCAGCTAACTATAACTCGCGCGCCCGCAATGCACTGCTGATGACGTCACATATTACATCCCTCATGACATGGTCAGTGACATCACTCATGACATCACTGATGACATCTCAAATGACATCACTGATGACATCATCCAGTGAATGTGTGTTTTTCTGAAAATTACATAGGTTTTATATATGTATATCTCAAGGTCGATGGAAGAATAAATGGGTATATAAGTGTCTAAATGGAGGATTTGTTTTTGAAAAATTGATTGTATAACTGACTGATTAAGTGTATCTTAGTGAATACATGGCTTAGTGAGTAATGTTTAAATATGTAAATATCTGTATCAGTCTCTCACTTTGTGTATAAGTGGCTGCATGGGTTGGTGAGTAGCTACAGGAGTGTCTATATAGGTTATTAGTTGGTTTTTTGAGTATCAGTATAAGTGTCTGATGTCTGTATGGTTCGGTGGGGGGTATTACGTAGTGCATAGGTGCATGAATGAGTGACTCACTGTTTGTATGTGTTGAAGACAGCATGTGTGCAGGACTGTATGGGTGGATGAGTGTGTGCATGGGTGTGTTAGTGAGTGAATGACTGTCTCAATAGTGTCTCTATGAGTAACTACATATGTTTTAAACTAGTATATGTGACTATTGGTGTATATAAGTGAGAGTGAGAGATTGAAAGAGTTCCTGTATGAATAAGTATGTGTTTCTATAAGTGATTGTTAAAAAGACTAAGTATGTGTAAGTTTCTGTAGAAGTAAGTGTGGTGGTGTGTGTATAACTGTATATGCAGGTAAACGGATGTTTGATTCTTTATTAGCATGACTGACAATGTGTGTGAGTAACTTTATGGATGAGTGGCGTTGTGTAACAGGATGTATAGGTGTATGAGTACATATGATGAGTGAGTACATGTATGAGTGACTGTATAGGACTGTTGGTGAATGAGTGGATGTGGATCTTACAATTACTGAATAGGTTGTTGTAACTGGTATTGGTATGTCCATTATTTTGAAAATTTTAATTTCTATTTTTGAATGTGTGTATCAAAGGTTATATTAGGGGGAGAGGAGGTCTGCCACTCTATCACAAGGATGATGTCATCAGTGATGTCATCAGTGATGTCATGAGTGATGTCACTGACCATGTCATGAGTGATGTAATATGGGACGTCATCAGCAGTGCATTGCGGGCGCGCGAGTTATAGTTAGCTGAACGAACTATAACGGGGGAATTTCTATGGTTTTGTACGAGTGAAAAGTCCAGCTAACTATAGCGCCCCTGAAACCTATGGTTTTTTCAGTGAATTTCTAAGGTTTTTTAAATGCTAATTCCTAGCTATAACGTGCCTGAAACCTATGTTTTTTTCAGTTAATTTCAAAGGTTTTTTAAATGCTAATTTCTAGCTATGCCTATGGAGATAGGACATGTGAAGAAAGAAGGAAAAACGCACAGAAAGAAAAAAAAGAAATGCAGAAAGAAGCAACAGAAGTCCTCAAAGACTAAGAAAAGTGCAGGAAGAAGTATAACGTGCAGAAAGAACAAACAGAAGAGCAGAAACAAGCCTTGTTGCAAAATCATCCTGTACCCTTAACTTTTTCAGACGGATACTGGTGGTAACTGAGTCTGACTAACCAGTCCTAGAGCCAGTGCCATGTTAAAAGACACTCAGAATACAGTGAAAACACCTACATACACTAGGGCTCACTATGTGTTGGGGTCCCCCTGTGATTAGCATGACCTCCTCTGTAAGCCCCTAGTATACAATAGGGCAGGGGATTTAAATTACCTCTTAAAACGCACCACAGGGCGTGTTTGAACACATCACCTCATGCCCCGTCCCCTCCCTTCCCCACTGTGTAAACACGCCCTGTAGCCGTTTTAAGTTGGGAGGTTAAGTCCCCTTGAATCCTGAGGGTCCCTAGGGTCCAACTAGACCACTAGGTACCTCCAGTAAGCGCCACAGAGCTGCGTTGCAGAGAAGTGTAAAAAGTGGCACGGCCTGCACCACCTCTCTGCAACGCAGAGCAGTGGTGCTTACTGGAAGCACCTGGTGGGCTAGTTGGACCCCAGGGTCCCTCAGGATTGAAAGCGAATTATTTCCCCAACTTAAAAACGCGCCACAGGGCCTGTGGGCGTTCTGAGTTGAGAGATTAAGTCCCCTTGAATCCTAAGAGTCCCTAGGGTCAAACTAGCCCACTAGGTACCTCCAGTAAGCGCCACAGAGCTGCGTTGCATGGAGGTGTAAAAAGGGGCGTGGCCTCAGAACACCTGTCTGCAACGCAGCTCCCTGGCGCATACTGGAGATACCTGTTGGGCTAGTTGGCCCTCAGGGACCCTCAGTATTGAAGGGGAATTAATTCCTCAACTCACAACTGGCCAGGGGGCGCGTTTGCAGAGTGCTGCAAGGAGGGGGCGTGGCCTCCGGCACGATGCTGGTCTTTTATTTATTTATTTTTAAGAAGGAGGGCTGTGTGGCCCCATTTCTTTTTCTAATTTATTAGCCCTGGGGACCCCATCCCCCAGGGCCTGCACCCTAATTGTTTTTGTTGAAAAAAATGTATTTGGCCCTCCCAAGGCCTTAATCGGCCCCGGAGACCCCCAACCCCCAGGTCATGACCTTTTTTTAATTTTTTTATTATTTAGGAGGGGGGCTGTGTTGCCCCCCTCCTCAGGCCACTTATGGCCCCAGGGACCCCATCCCCCGGGGCCGGCCTTTGTTTTTTATTTTTAAAAAATATATATATATTTATAGAAACACCTAGGACATGCTGGACAAACCGTATGTACCTATCACCATGACGATTTGCGTGATATTCATTAAAAGGCGACTATGCATACAATGAATCCACGTAGAATGTATTCACACCGCTAGTGAAGCTCTGACATGTCTGACACCCTACCGTGCCTAATCCCGGCGCCCCCGCTGGTGGGTACTCTCCAAGTAGACACCCTTGTCGTTTATTTATACAAACATGGGTAGCTATTGACGGGCACATTTAATACACATGCACACCAAGCCATTAAAAGGGGATTCGACAAAAATTCGACCAAACTATGCAAGAAACCCCCTCACGGTTAATAAAACACACATCCACCGTCGGATGTGTAATACTTTTTATTTTACTCTCTGGAAAGGAGACAAACCTCACTTGAGAGTCACAGCGTGCTCCTGGCTGAGCCCAATGCTGTGTTACACCCACCAGTGCCCGCCGAGTGCCACACACCTCTGTGTTGTATTCCACCAGCTAGGGCGTATGCTATGACACTCTCTAGCCCATGTGCACTGTAACACCACCCCGATGAATATGTCATGCCACACTTGCCTTTGCACGGGTTATATTGCCCCATCTAACGTGCCTTCCTCGATGCCTATGTTATAAAGCACAGCGCTATGCCATACATATTACAATCTGGGATCCATATCTTTGTCACAGTGCATATGCAATGTTACACTAAACAGCACATATTTTATATTACAACTTTAGAGACTACTTAGGTTACACAACACTGCCCTGTGCATATTACACTCCAAGGCGCATATCACATAGCAAGCGCTAGTGCCTGTGCTATCTCGCGCTCTCCAATGAATCTGTCATTGCGCACAATGTATTGCATTTTATATTTCACGCCCCGGTTCATCTTATATCACACTTTTTGGTGCATAGTTTATACCATATACTATATCTAGTTTTCATTTTCAATCGTGCTCTCAGGACTATGTTCTATATAACACTGCGTCCACCTACCCGTTTCACGGGCATTACATTTTGCGATGGGGGGTGGAGGGTCAGGGGATGTTTCTGCCAAGTGAGCCCGGAGTCACAAACGTCCTCTTCTTCCTGAATAAAAGTGAGATTATGCTGCATACTTGTTCATATTTTAAGTATTTCGCACAGACACACATTTTAAAAACAATAAAGTTCCTAATACCCACCTTCTATGAACAGTTAGCTTGCTGCCCCATCCATCTCCTCCCTATCCTCTGTTGTCTGAATCCATGGACTAGCCTCCTCCCTCCTGCCATGCATGGTCTGATGTGCTGCCACTGCCCTGCATTTAGCATGATGTACCAGTCCACTCATCCTGCCCTCCATTGCCCAATTCTATGGCCCATCATTGACCTCCTGCTTAGCCTCTGTGCTTTGCTTGCTGCCCTCATTCTCCTTCCCCCTGCCCTCCGATGTCTTTGTGCATGCCCCTGCTCCATCCTTTTTGACCACCATGTTCCATGGACCTGCTACTCCTATCTACTCTGAGTGTTCTGTTGAGCTGCCACTCCCCTCCCACCTGCCTAGCATTCTCAGATGACTGTAACTTGTCCCTGCCACCTCCACCCTGCCTGTCCACATGCCATGCCCCTATCCCCTTCCTCCTGTCCTCCATGGTCCATTTTACTGCCACACCCTTCTGCCCTCCCTGGTCTGTTGTGCTGCAACTGCTCCTCCTGCCTGCCCCGCGCGGTCTGTTGTGAGGCCCCTTCCCCTGAACTCTCTTGTCTGTGCCCAGGTCCTGACCCTCCCTTCTATCCTCCATGGTCCTTTGTGCATGCCCCTACACCCTACTTCTTGCCCATCATAGCTATTGTGCTGCCACTAACCCTCCCGCTTGCCATGCATGGTCTTCTGTGCTGCCATGGCCCCTCCCACCTTCCCTGTGTGGTCAGCTAGCTGCTCCTGACACCCTCCCACCTTCCCTCCATGGTTTGTGTGTATGCCATCATAGTCTCACTGTTGCTCTCCATGGTGTGTCTTGTTTCTAGTGCCCATCCTGCCTGACCTCTATGGTCATCTTGCTGCTCCTGCCCTGCCCCCTTGCCCCCAGCCCTCTTTTTCCATGTGCAGACCCCTATTCCCTCCCTCCTGGCTTGTCGGTTCCATTGTAATGCCCCTGATCAGTCCCTCCTGCCCTTTATGGTCTGTTATGCTGCAGCTTTCTCTCCTGTCTGTCCATTATGGTCAGCTAGCTACCATTGCCTCTTTCCCCTCTGTTGTCTGTTGTCCATGTGCATGGTCCTGTCCCCTCCCTATTGCTTTCTATGGATTGTTGTGCTGCACTCCCGTCCCGCATGCCCTGTTTGGAGTATTGTGCTGCTGCAAACCCTGATGCCTGCCCTGTAGGGTCAGTTTGGTGCACCACTCCATGTCCCTCCTGTCCTCTGTTTTCCGAGTCCATGTCCCTACCCCAATTCCTCCTGCCTACCATGATCCAATGTACCATACTTGCGAACATTTTGAACTTGGTAAGAGGGAGATTTTGAAATAAAACTGGGGTATTGATTTTCCCCTTTGAGTTACATTGAAAAAGAGAAGATTGTAGACAGGAAACAGATCAAGTAAAGCCCATTTGAGCTTAAAAACATTGGACGTTTCCAGGCTGAAACGGGTCTGTTGGCATGTATGGTTGTATGACCACTGCCTCTTCCTTCTGCCCACAATGGTCTATTATATTGCCACAGCCTCTCTTGCCAGTCCTGTATTGTTGGTTTGTTGCCCCTGCCCCCCTTTCCACTGCCCTCCATAGTCTGTTGTGCTGCCACTGCCCTTCCTGCCTGCCTAGTGTGGTCAAATTGTTGCCTCTATACTCTCCTACCTGCCTTCAATTTTCAGAGTCCGTGCCCCTGGCCTCTGCCTCTCAACAGTATCCCAATGAACAACTAGATTGCTAACATTCTATATTTATTACAAAAGTGTGGAATACCTGACGTCATCTTGATGTAATCAAAACTAATGCCTAGAGCATTTCCTTTAGAAATTACATATATGAGAGGGTCTTATTTGCATCAAAATTATGGTTAGTGCTCTAAAAAACTAAAATGAGGATATATTTTCTGAGTTTTCAAATAGCGACAAAGAACTTTTAAATTATTTGTAATCTTAGTTTTTTTATCCAGTTGACCACTTGATTAAATGTTGCATCCAAGGGGAGAGGGTGTGGTGTTACTTCCAGAGCTGTAGACTTTACAACTGGGGAACCAGGTTGGAGTTTCTGCTTCAGCTCAACATTCTGTGATTGTGGTCAAATCACTTAATCTCCCCATGTCTACAACCAAAATGAATTTGATCTTGTGTGATGTAACTAATGTTCATGTAAAGCATTCCAATACCTGACAAGTCTGCACTATATAAAACTGCAAATACACAAAAATAAGTGTTTTGCACACTTCTGTCATTGGGCTACATTTGGGCTACAGCTGGGTGATATTTGGGCTACATTTGGGCTCTTTTGTCTCTGGTGGCCATTTTAGGAGATTTATTTGTTATGAAGTTTCCTAATTTCCTCATTTACTGCAGTCTCCTCAGTAGGAAATGCTTTCAGTTTTTTACTTTGATTCCATCAAGAAGGTATTCAGATATGTCACACATTTGCCATAAATTCTGAATGTTAGCACTCTAGTTGCTCATTAGATCACTGTAGTAAAGCTACTGCTCACCACGGAAGTCTGCTGCTAGTATTAGAAGTGCATGTTTCAGTCTGCATATCAGAATTTTTTAATGAAATAGAAGAGGATTTGAGAAGTCACTCAAAATGTGCCCTATTTTTTCTTTCTTCAGCACTAATCATAATTTCTATGGCAAAATGAACCCCCTCATTGTGCTCCTTTTTAAATTAAATGTTTTAAGTGTTACCAGTTTATTCCAATCAAGATGGCTTCAGGTGTGCCATACTTTTGTCATAAGTAAGACAGTAAGCGCTCTAGTTGTTCTTAA
Organism: Triturus cristatus; assembly: GCF_964204655.1. Lineage (NCBI taxonomy): Eukaryota > Metazoa > Chordata > Amphibia > Caudata > Salamandridae > Triturus > Triturus cristatus. Next base: position 125,795,200 of record NC_140593.1, read on the forward strand.
GAACACTCTGGGACATTCTGTCATTGGGCTATACTTGGGCTACAACTGGGTGATATTTGGGCTACATTTGGGCTCTTTTGTCTCTGGTGGCCATCTTGGGAGATTTATTTGTTATGAAGTTTCCTAATTTCCTCATTTACTGCAGTCTCCTCAGTAGGAAATACTTTCAGTTTTTTACTTTGATTCCATCAAGAAGGCATTCAGATGTGTCACACATTTTCCATAAATTCTGAATGTTAGCACTCTAGTTGCTCATTAGATCACTGTAGTAAAGCTACTGCTCACCAGGCAAGTCTGCTGCTGGTATTCAAAGTGCATGTTTCAGTCTGCATGTCAGAGTTTTTTTATGAAATAAAAGAGGATTCCAGAAGTCAGAATGTGCCCTAGTTTTTCTTTCTGCAGCACTAATCATAATTTATATGGCAAAATGAACCCCCTCATTTTGTTCCTTTGTAAATTAAATGTTTTAAGTGTTACCACTTTATTCCAATCAAGATGGCTTCAGGTGTGCCATACTTTTGCCATAAGTAAGACTGTTAGCGCACTCGTTGTTCTTTAGAGCACTCTGGGAAGCTGCAGTAGAACACAAAGGAATCAACTGACAGTCTCTGCCCTTGTTGGATGTACATGTTTTACTGAGAATGTCAGACTTCATTCTTACATGACTGAGAAAGATAATGTGAATTTACAGAAAATATGCTCTCAGTTTAGCTTATAGATCACCTTCCAAACCTCTGCAGGGGTGTGGAATTTTCCAAATAATCTAGTTGTCCAAGGGACAAAATGCCACTGAGATCTACATGTCCTGTAAAATCCACTTGTCCCACCTACCCCCGTTCCACATCAAACCTAAGGGCTCCGGCTGACAGAGAAACATGAATATATTTTTGCTTTATTAAAATCAGTAAACCATTGAATGCTGTGCAATAATAATGCTAAAGGAAAACTTGTAAACGCGATATTATCGCGTCCCTGCCCCCCTGCACCCCCTCCCCTTAACCCTGACGGCAATTCTTTTATTTCTATTCCCCTTTTTTCCATTTTTTTGGCTGTTTATTTATTCCCACAAAATACGTACATTTCAAACCATACGTAATGTACCCATTTTTCCGTCACCCTTGTAAAAACGTATGGGTGGGATATAAAAGGTGTCAGCCAGCGTGCCTCCTGCCATTTCCCCCTCACTTTTGCAGCTGGCCAGACATGAGCCCTACGTTCCTTGCGAATCGGTAAGTTGTATCGAAAAAGAAACAGCAAAGTTGGGAGCTTCCTTTAATAATAAGAATCGTTTTTTCGCCAAATGTACCCTCTTTGCAACATTAATCAATTGTGTAATGTATATTTGTCGGTGTGTTTACGCAGTTATGGGCTGAAAGTTAATAGCTCACTATTCTATATTAGGACTTTAAGTTATGAATTGCAAGTCACCAACGGATGTCTCTTTTGAAAGCATTAATCTGCAGATCTGTTCCCATCCTATGCACTCTGTAATCGACTTCGTACATGTTCTTTGCAGCAGGCATATTAACCCTCTGCACTAACTTCACCGAGGTCACAACCTCAACTATACAAAACACGGATCTCTTTCCAGGATGGTAATTCATCACACAAGTTTCCTACACATTTCTGTGAGGCCTGGTAATTGCCGGCGGAAAGAAACGCTGCAGCAGGTGCTTCGAAAGCTTTTAGTGCTGGCTGCGCCGTGTGCGACAATGTTTTTTTGCCCATAAGCCAAAGGAGTGAAAGTGTAGGAGTCACATGTCACCCATACTGGTAGGCAGTACTTTAAGAGTGCTTGGTGTGGAGAAGCACAAACGCAGAGTCGAAAAAGAAACAGCAAAGTTGAGAGCTTCCTTTAATAATAAGAATCGTTTGTTTTGCCAAATGTACCCTCTTTGCAACATTAATCAATTTTGTAATGTATATTTGTCGGTGTGTTTATGCTGTTCTGGGCTGAAAGTTAATAGTTCACTATTCTATATTAGGACTTTAAGTTATAAATTGCAAGTCACCAACGGATGTCTCTTTTGAAAGCATTAATCTGCAGATCTGTTTCCATCTGCGGTATGAAGGCTCCGGACCCGCGATGTTAAACCCGCGTTGCGATGGCAGCGCGTGAATCTGAATTCGTTGTAATGGGTGTTTCCCCCATGAAGCGGTGGTAGCCCAGCGCGCCTGCTTGCGATACGTTTTTTGACGTCCTCATCTGAGGCGCTGAGGTGGGCCAGGCCTAGGCTTTTGTACTAATTAATCTACCCACGCACGGTTGCTAAAATTATAAATAAAAGAAAATCACAGCACCTCCGTCACAATATCACACAATTCAAGCGGGCAAAACTGCTTATTTTAACTGAATGCTTATTGCAAGCCTCGTGGCGGCCACGGACTACTGCTTGCAGAGGCTGAGTGACGTTTCACTCCCCCAGCCAATCACTGGCTAGAGCCCAGTCATGGGCTGCTAGCCAATCAGATGCCGCCAAAGGCTCTCTGCAAGCTTCAGATTGGCTGTGAGCCCCAGAGTGCCCACAGCCTGTTGTTTTAACGTGATTAAAACGTGATTAATGTCTACATGTCCTTCGGACATAGACAATAAATCTTCTTGCCCGTCAATATAAACATGGTTCGGGCGTGGGGCGATATGATTCCCCCACCCCTGCCTCTGTGGGAAAAGTATGAGAAAATAGTTTTCTCTCAAACATGGTTCGTGATATCACAGCAGAAGGCTTTTTCACATGGTAAAATCACCTTAGAACACACCACAATTCCTAAAATGAGTATGGTACCATCAACAAATGATTTATAATGTAACTAAAGTCTTAAAACCTTCTATTAACTGCAATGCTTTTTAATGAGGTGCTATCATGTATATTGGTCCCAAGATGGCTGCCAACACTTCTTGGATGAAGTACTGACAGCCAATCAGATCTCACGATGAGATGTGTGGTTAGGCTCCGCCCAGATATGTATGTGATTTTACTTTTGATTTTCTCAGGAACTACTGAACAGATTGACACCATATATGCAAAAGGCACATGCGTGACCTGAGGACTACCTCTTTGCCAAATTTCAAGTAATTCTGTTCAGCCGTTCGGGCTGTACCTTGGACTAAAGGTCCCTATGGAAAATTGCATGGGGAAAACGCGTTTTGGGACCCCCCTTTTTTCTCAGCCCACCCTTGACGAATCCCACCCGAGACTTTCAGGGTAGGAGCGGAGCGCCCCACCTATTTTGAAAATTTCGCGAGGATTCGTCAACCGGCGCCAAAGTTATTCCAAATAGAATGTTGCGGATTTCCTATGGAAACACGGTCCTAACTATAACTATCTACTGGCGACCGCCAGTAGATAATATATATATATATATATATATATATATATATATATATTGCTCCTAGACGAGACACACTTGCAGGCAGGCACATAAAGATCAGGGAAGGTCTGCCAGTAAATCCCGCCTCAGCCGTTCAGGACGCCCTTCCTCATAGGTAGACTGCTAATAGATCAACACACAAGGCTTCCAGTGTTTACACTCCTTAATAGCAATCTTGCTCAGGTGAGTAATTCGCAAAGCATCCTGGGTGGTGATTGTTTGCACTGGGGAAGGGGACTTTAAGGTGAATCCAATTGCAGAGAAACTTTGCCACTGCAGGATGACAGCAGCCCACTAACGTGGACTTCCAGTCCCAGGATGCATTGCGAATTGCTCACCTGAGCAAGATTGCTATTAAAGAGAAAAAACACTGGAAGCCTTGTGTGCTGTAGCAGCAGCAGGGGGCTGGCTTCGTAACGAGGCTGGGGGTGGAGGCAAGATGGCGACTGACTGACGGCGTCACGAAGGAGCTCCGCTGTGTCTCTCCGTATGAGGCTTAAATCACGCTTTTCATTGCAAATATGTGAAAGGCAAGAGACAAACGCATTGGCGGCACTGATGGGGGGGGGGGGGAAGTAAATGAAAAATCAATATGGTACCGGAACTCGAGATCGGGCAAAATTTACCCGTCTGGTGTATTTTTGTTTTCAGCGGCAACGGCGATAAGGAAGCTCGGAGTGCATGGATTAACGCTGGACTGCGTGAATTGATTCCGGTACAGATGAAGGGTGGAAGGCGGTTATCTAAACGAACAGACTGCAACGTGTGGAGGAGACTGCATTACGCTTGCTGGATTAAAGGCGGCTACCGGCAAAGGAGTAAAAGTGGCGTGGAGCTACAATGTTTCATTAAATACACTAGAAGCATTGTTCAACAATCTACGCAAGCTAGGATGACCGGTAAGGGGGCAAGAGGTAGCAAGGGGAAAGCCGGACAGATACCTGCACTGTTAAACCCTGTGCCGGTAAATTCTTCATTTTCACTTACACGCATCGGGAGAAAGGCGGACTTAACTGGTGCAGGCACCAAAGAAGGGGGAGAAAAGGGCGATCTGCGGCGTAAGGGCATGCAGGAAAAGGACCCAGCTTCTAGCTCTATGGGGAGGAGAAGCAACCTACGTTTACTTAAAGAAACTGACAACCTGCAACCCCTAATTTCAAGTAGCTTTGCAGTAGTAAGTGAAGTTGCGCTAAATGATGCAGGCAGCGCTCTTGGTGATCGGGATACGGGAGAGGTACTGGTCTCAAAAACTCTCGCACCTGATGATATTAATGTGTCGACCGACAGTCACATTTGCCACCCTACTTTATCAAATAATGGTAACAGCTCGACTACCAGTATCAACGCTATCAGTAGTGCTAAAGATGGCGATACTACCCCTACATTTGGTATAATTAATGCCTGTGTACCTATAGATCCTTTAAAAAAAAAACACCAGATAATCAGGATAAGTTTTTCTCACTGACGGATGATTCTGAAATATCCGATATCAGCATCTCACTATCAATAAGGAGATGAAGACAAGAAATGGCATAGCAGCCCTAACACGGATGGCCCGAGAACTAAATTAGCCGCGAAAAAATTATCTACAAAGAGAGGTAAAAATCGGGCACTAAGAGATGACAACTTCTCGGAGAGTGAGAGTGTGCGAGAGCTGAAATGGGATTACAACAATACGCCCCTTACATTAGCCACAAACACCTCCACAATTACTAGACTCACTCCAACCCGCAATAACCTGACCATCTGTGGCAGCGATAGCAGTAAAAAGGGCGATCACGGAGATCACGGGGCCGCTAGCAAAGAACCCGCCTCGGCAGTTATTTTGCAGTCGATTAAAGGTTTTCAGGAGGAAGTTAAGGCTGATGATCGGAGGTCCCGTATGGCTTCCAAAAAACTTCAAGGGGCAGTGAGAAAGGTCGGTAAAACTTGCTCAGATATTGCGGATCGGATGACTATGGTAGAGGGAAGAACTGAGCAGCTTGAAAAAGATGTGGCGATATTACAGACACAGCATAAGGAACAACAAGGGGTAGTAAAGGATTTGATGTGGAAGATGGAAGAGCAGGAAAACCGTCTGAGACGTAACAACCTCCGCTTTTTAGGAATTCCGGAGGGAATTGAAAAAGATGACCCCAGAAAATTCATGATCAATTTCCTAAAAGGAGCATTCCCAGAAATTCAGGCATGGGACTTGGAGCGGGAAATACAAAGAGCCCATAGATTTCCCCTGTCTCCTGGTAAACACACATCAACGGCCCAATACCCACGTGTTATACTCGTATTTTTTGGAAACTTTCTTCTCCGCCAAACACTCTTTGATCTAGCCAGACCCGTGGAGCGTAGATGGACTCCGGCAACTATTTGATCCATTTCAGAAGTTGGGGGCTGAGGTATATTTGCAGAATCCTGCCAGATTGAAGATAATTTTCAAAGGGGCTACCCGTAGCTTCATCTCTGAAATTCAGGCTCAGAAATATCTTGAGGAACTTTCGGAATTTAAATAATATAAAGTCCATGTGTAAAGCTTACTGCAGGATGAAATAACTAGGAATGCGTTCAAGGACACCAGTTGGGTTCAACAAGGGATGGGGGTGTGGTTTCTGTCGGGGGCTCGGATAAATGCTGTGTTGTACTGCTGGGCTCGGGGAATCGATTTGGGCCTCCCGCCTAGGCTGCACTGTCATTATTCAATGCTCTGGGCCTTTATCTTTTTTTTTAAGGGAACAAGGGAAGGAAGACTGTTTTTTTTTTTGTGTTTTTTTTTTGGTTGTTTGCATTAAGGCTCAATATTAGTATGGACAGGGCTAGCTTTCCTTTTCTCTATTCTCTGGTTTTGCAATAGTGTGGTTGTGGTTCAAGATGGAGAGACACAGGGGGGCGTGCGAGGGGGTTTGTTCGTCGGATGTCACATCCCTGGCATGGCCAGGTAACCTCCAGAATGGGTGGGGGGAGGGTGGGGGAGGGTAGGGGAGGGTGGGGGCAGGCAGAGTCAGACAAGGTTATAATAACCAAAAGAAAAGTAAAACTAAAGACAAAAGAGAGGGGCAAGGAGGAGGGGAAAATTTTGTGTTCATGTTATTGTTATAGCAATTGTATAGTGCACATTAGTACATTAGGATGGGACTGTTAAGAATATTATCTATGAATATTTGCGGCCTAAATGACTTTAAAAAAAGACAGGCAGTTACGGTTGGGTTGCCAGCCTGGGGGAGCAATATAGTCTGTCTACAAGAGACACATATTGAGGGGTCACAAATACACATTTTAAAAACGCTGGGCTACCGGTTGATATGTGCTACCTCACTGGGGACCAGGGTTAGGGTGGTGGCAATTCTAGCTAAGGGACATGGGCTCAATTTTAATCATTCTAAAGCAGATAAATACGGTCGATGGGCAATTACAGAATGCCAATATGGAAGTGGACAAAGAATGACCCTATGTACTATATACGCCTGTAATGGTGATGAGGCAGATGTGTTTGATGAGATTTCTAATGAATTGATGCACTGGCCACTGCCTCTAATGTTAAGGTCCCCACAAATCAATAATCTCCCTAGTAATTGGTCGCTAAATGAGGAATGGCACTACATTGGCCGCAAGCCTAAAGTATTTAAAGCACTTCGGCAAATGTGCGGCACTCATGGCTTAGTGGATGGTTGGCAGACATTAAAACCGGATGATTGTGGCTATACATATTTCTCTAATCCACATCTTACGCATGCAAGACTGGATTATTTTTTAATGTCCAATATAATTAAATCAAAGTGCCAATTAATGAAACTACCCCGGATTTTTTCGGATCACAATCTTCTTATCTGTAGCCTAGAAATAGATAATCAAAATCGTATACCCAATTCATGGACTTTTGAAAAGGCGCTATTATTAGATGAGAATTATTGCACTCATATGAGAGAATGGATCCCTTAATTTTTATCTGACAATCTGGGAAGCGCTTCGATTGAAGTAGTATGGACACCCTAAAAGCAGGGATACGTGGGGAGACCTTACAATTCTCCCTAAAAACTAATAAGCAAGCTAGGGTAAAGATGCAGGGGTAACAAGATAATTTGAGAATCAAGGAGGAGGGATTAATAAGTGTTACAATGGGCATCAGTTTAGCTACAAAGGAGATGGTTGAGAAAGTGCAGCATCAAGTGCTGATTGCTAAAGCCCAGATCGTAAATGCTTTTACGGTTAAAGCTGTCAATAAAGCGCTAGCCCAGAAGGAGAGAGTTTATGAAGTAAACGAACAAATTGGACATCAGTTAGCAGTTCGTATGAGACATCAAACTACTGCAAATATAATTTGTGAAATCCAGGACCCCATGGGGAATCGTGTAGTGGATCCTACTCTTATAAAAGACGCCTTTTGGCGTTTTTATCAAGATCTATATTCTGAGACTGGGGAGGGTGATCAGGGTTGTGTGGAGGATTATTTAGTTCGTTCGTGTCTTGGGAAATTCAAGGATGAGGATTTAAATAGCAGAGGAAATACCTAGGTTGGATGAAATTATAGGTGTAGTTAAAAGCTTACCCCCCAGGAAAGCTACAGGGTTAGATGGTATTCCTTCAAAATGTTATGCTCTTTTTATAGTTTAAATTCAAGGAATTTTAGGAAATCTCATAATGCATATTTTTACGGGAGGCCACCCCCCGGATTCCTGGTCAAGGGCGAAAATAATTATCTTTCCGAAAAAAAATAAACCTCCCGAGCAACTCGGGTCATAACGCCTCATTACACTTATTAATGCGGACTCTAAGATCTACTCGAAAGTCCTGGTTAATAGACTTGCTCCCTTACTGCACTGGATGGTTTCTCCGAGTCAACATGGCTTTATTCCGGGGAGATCAACTATCAATCATATACATAGAGTAATTACCCTGTTTGATGGTATGGAGGTGTCAGGGGACCCTATGGCGCTGATTCTGCTTGATGCGGAGAAAGCGTTCGATAGGGTCTCCTGGCACTTCCTTTGGGCAGCGATGTCTAGAATAGGGATCCAGGCAGGGTTTATTCAAGCAATGCAAAAATTATATGTGAATCCAAGGGCCATAGTGATGGTAGATGGTACCCCAAACCTACGGTTGGTGTCACGGTCGTCCCTTCACCCACGTCCACACATGCATGCAGTACTCAAACCGTAATAAAGTGAAAACAGAGCACAAGAAAAATTCCAAACCAATTTAAGAAAATAGACCATATTTTACCCCCTCACTGTTAGGCCTCCCCCCTCCCGTGCTAAGCCTTTTTTTTGCTATTTGGGGTAGTTCACGCCTAGGCTCCTGTAACTTTTTGTCCACATAAGGTATCCACGCCCAATTTAGGTCCTTTTCTTGCAACATCGTGAAGATTCTAAAGGTACCCAGGGTTTGTGGATTCCCCTGGAGGAGACCAAGAAATTGGCCAAAATACAGCTTTTTTTTAATTTTTTTTTTTTAGGAAAAATGGGGTCAAAAGTGCTGCAGAAGAAAGCATCTGTTTTTTTCTCTGTGTCTTGCTTCGCCTTTCAGATAATACAGAATCTCCCACACGGTGGCTCAAACATGGTGAAGCAGTAGACATAAAACGCAACAACACCTAGAAAAGGGTTTTACTTTACAAATGCAAAGACTCTTTTTAGAATAAGGCTTGGGGTTTTTATTTATGCAATGCTCTCTAACAGAAAGGTTTTCCCAGATGCCAAAATGAATCACATTCAAATGCGCGCACACACACACACACACACACACACACACACACACACACACACACACACACACACACACACACACACACACACACACACACACACACACACACCCCCACACACACCCCCACACACACCCCCACACACACACACACACCCACACACACACACCCACACACACACACCCACACACACCCCCACCCACCCACCCACCCACCCACCCAGTAGGTGGATATAGTTAGGACCTAGCTTCCATAGGAAAAGCGTTTTTTGTTTTCCCATTAACTTTGGCGCCGGTTGACCAATCTTCGTGAAAGTTTCAAAACTAGTGATCCGCTCCGGTCTTGAAAGTTTCGGGGTCATTCGCCAAGCGGGGGCCGGGGAAAAAAAGAGCGGTCCCAAAACGCGTTTTCCCCATGTTATTTTCCATAGGAAACTTTAGACAAAGCTACATCCCTAACTGCTGAACGGAATTACACCAAATTTGGCAAAAAGGTAGGCCTTGGTTCAGAAAGAGTCTTTTTGTTAAATGGTGTAAATCCGTTCAATAGTTCCTGAGAAATTAGAAAAAGAGAAAGTTTCGATATCTGGGGCAGTAGTGGGTTCGCGAACCCTCCCAACCACGAGCTTCATTCTAATTGGCTGCCAACACTCCAAACCAGAAAGTGTTGGCAGCATCTTGTGACTCAGTAGAACCGAGTCACACGGAACAGTAGAAAAAACATTTAAAAAGAAGAAAAGGGGGCAGGGCAGAAACACCCTGACCCCCAAGGCTAAAAAAAGAATTTTTTAAAATAATTTCGGCGGAAATCACGATTGGGTCGCAAATCCCACAAAAATATTTTAAAATAAAACAAAGCGCGGCCTCCCGCGCTACGTTTAAAAGCAGCCCCCAGCTGGGCCAGGTTCACTGTAAATTAATTAGCGGGGGACCGCCATCTCCCCGTGCGTGGGGGAATCCTAATCCCCCCATGCTGCCCCGGGGACCGCCACCTATCCGGGGCTGTTAAAAAAAAAAAAAAAAAAAAGCGTGGCAGGGCCCCAATCCCCCGCACACTGCCCCGGTGACCGCCACCTCCCCGGGGCTTTAGTTTTTTATAACATAACTTGTGTGGAGGGGGCTCGAGCCCCCCCAAACAACCCAGGTACCACCACCTCCCCGGGACACTAAAAATGTCCGTTAGGGACCCCTGCGACCCGGGAACCACCACCTGCAATGGTTGGGAGGGGGGCCGCGCGACCCCACATGGCCCTGGGGACCGCCACCCCCCCAGCTCCTGCAGTGTCCCGGGGTGCCCACCCCCGGTACACTGCTGTTTGGTATGGCAGGGCAGGAACCGTACAGCTCCCGCCCTGTCATAGCAAACTCTGCTTTGGATTTTGGAAGTGAGAAATCCAAAGCAGATTGCTTTTCCACAATGGGAGCTGCATGTCAGCAGCTCCCATTGTGGAAAAAATATTTAGTTGGACTCTAACAGAGCCCGCAGCGTACGAGAAAAGAAAAACAAAATCACGTGAGACCTCAGTAGAAGGAATAGCTCTAGCCGAGCTTGTATCTTATCTGAAAGATTCGTGAGTGGGAGATGTTAAAACAATTTTAAAACCATGTGACTCAGTAAAGCTTTACACAAGCAGAGTAAAGCAGTTCGATTTCACTGCATGTAAGGGTAACTCAAGACTAAAAGAGCATTCTCAGAAATCCAAGAGGTTTGAAGGCATACAAAGAAGGAAGAGATGTGCTGTTAGTTTTCGAAGATGACGTAGGATCCGCATTAGTATTTGCCTGTGACAGGTCAGATTCTGATGCCGTAAATATTAATAATGCAGCAAACGTTGTTAGCAGGAGCATGATTCAGTAATCTAAAATCTTCACTGGAACGTTTGGGGATGGTTGTAGAAAGCGAACAGTTCTGAAAACGCTACTTGCCCTTGTTAAAATTATACTTGATGGATCAGACATAAGAGATCAGTATTGCTGTGAAACAGCCACTGCCAATTTAGCATTGTTCATTTTCGAATTACTGATGTTTAACAGTGTAAAGAATTCAAGCACAGACTCTTCAGTTCCTAGACATCGGCAACAAAAACTCCTCTGTCCATATACATTGCTCTTTCTATCCATAGTCAAACGGGAAATAGAGCAGTTACAGATAAGTTCCATAAACTAGGACTTTGTATTTCATATGATAGGGTTTTACAAATATCTTCTGACTTAGGAAATAGCATTTGTGTGCTGTACAAGAGTGAACAAGTTGTGTGTCCACCTAAACTGAAGTTGCAAGTACTCACCAGTGAAAATATTGATAACATAGATCACAACCCAAGTTCCATGACAGTTAAAGACACCTCCCATTGAACAGCAATAACTCCGACAACACTCAGAACAAGAACTAGAAGGAATGGGTGGAGGTGATTAATCCTAATATGTCAAAGTCAAAACAGATTTCCAATCTTCCAGAACTGTATACAAATATCGAACCAGCTTCAATGAATACAGATGATTACAATCCATTACTATCTGTAGTAGTTGATCACTAAAGGGTTCTAGTTGATGCTGCTAACACCTAGGAATATAAATGGCTTGAATGAGTGATACACAATCTAGAGTGGAAACATTTGGTTCTGATGAAAGCATATCTTGGGCATCATATCATGCATCATAATTTCCAACATCCTGTCAATAGACCACTGCCAACTACAACATTGTTGCTGCTGCTCACAAAGTATTAATTCCAAGTCCAGGGCCTTGCACTGATTGAAAGTAATTAAAGAGTCTGTTCATTATCTTAATTGCGGACAAAAACCTATTATTTCAATGGACCTTCGCCCTAGCAAAACAAACTTAATGGGATGTGCCACATCTATATGGTGAAGACTGGCTTTCGAACAGAGGATGGACCAGTATGTTAGTGGAACCTGACATCACTACCATAGGAAAACCTGATGCTATATTGAAAGTTTTCCACCCATAAACATGCTCTTCAAATTACTGTTGCTGCGCTGTACATATTACAGAGGTAGACTTATCAAAGTTACCTTGAATCTAGACAGTCCCTAGGAGAAATAAGGGCATTTTCTAACTGGATGAAGAGGAAATAGAACAGGAGGGTAACTTTGAATTGTATGTACAGGTACTTGATCAGATAGTTCCATGGATGTTTGCTACAAATCATAGTCATTCTCGATGGCGGTCTGTCCAAATTCACAACATGGTGACACTAGCAGAGCGCAACCCACACATTCACTCAGAGTTTCGTACGCAAATGTTTGTGGTCAATAAAAGCATTAATTGCTCTAGATCAAAATTATGAGCAGGAAAATGCTATCATCAAAGGAGATGGAGGTTCTGTAGGTCTTACAGAAATACCAGGAGCTCTCAGAAGATGGATGATATCTGGGTCAGAGATTTCCAAAGTTGAAAATGTATTTGAACAAACATTTATGGTGACAAACAAAAAACCTTTGACAACATGAACAAATACCCAGTGTACAAAAAAAAACATCAACTCTCTACTGCACATAATTGAGGAAGTTGGTAATCCGTTTATGGTAAGAGCGGTGATCTATTCAATCTGGACAGCAACAAAGGTATGCCTGATACAGTTATCACGTCGGTGAAAATAGTACATGAACTAGGTAGATCACAATATAACTCCTATTTTCATAAGGTGCTACAAATTTATTCGAAAGCCATAACAGATACAATACCATAAGAACAAACTTCAATTTCTCAGCACCAGCCTGCGTAAAACATCTGAGTCGAAAGACAAACTATCCTTGTTAAAAAGTAATTGCAATCTATTTGCTACATTATATATCAGTGTGAGGCAAGAAATTGTATTTTCAAAGAATTTTTCAAGCACAAGAATCAGTCTTTTCCACCATCTATATCCGTGAATGGAAAAAAATCAGACAAGAGCAGACGTTACAGTTACTAGACTGCGCTGCCAGAAGTACCAAAATACACAACACTGCTCCAGAGGTGGATGTAAATATATTAGATGGTGCAGCTATGGTACATATGCTACCTCCCTAGTTTTGCTAAACATTTGATGATTACACTTACAACAGTTTTTATACCCTACATTAAAACTAATCCAAGGAACGTGAAATGATTGGATCTTGTGTGGGATATATGGAATATGCTACTTACCAGTATGCATCTGTTCTTGGCATGTAGAGCTGCAGATCTACACACTTTTGCCAAGATCGCCATCTGGTGTTGGGCCCGGATGTTTGCAGTTTGTTTTTCCTCTTGGAAAGTCTTTGGAAGTCACGAGGTCTGTGACTCCCCCTTTGGATCGTATTGCGCATGGGCTTCGGCTCCATCCTCAGATTGTTTTTCGCCAGCAGGGAAAGATGGAGCGTAGTAACAGTGAAGAAACCCATGTGTGTTGTATCTAAATAAGATAGACTGGAACAGATACAGGTAGCCGGGGAGGCGGGTGGGCCTGTGTAGATCTGCAGCTCTACATGCCAAGAACAGATGCATACTGGTAAGAAGCATATTCCGTTCTAGGCATATGAGCTGCAGATTACACACTTTTGCATAGACTATATAGCAGTTCCCAACCTTAGCGGCGACCACCGGTATCTGTTGCAGTGGTTTGAAATAGTGTTTTTAGTACAGCCTGGCCCACACTAGCTTGTTGCTTGGTTTGCACATCTACACAATAGTTTTTAGTGAAAGTGTGCGGTGTTGACCATGTAGCTGCTTTGCAGATATCATCTAGTGGGATGTTCCCTAGAAAAGCCATGGAAGCCCCTATCTTCCGTGTAGAATGGGCTTTAGGGGTAACGGAAAGCGTTTGTTTTGCTTTGTGGTAGCAAATCTGAATGCATTTTACAATCCACCTAGCTATCCCTGATTTTGAGATGGGGTTGCCCTTGTGTGGTGGAGAGAAAGAGACAAACAGTTGTTTGGTCTTTCTGAAAGGTTGTGTTCTTTGGATATAGTAAAGTAAGGCTCGTTTGACATCTGGCGTGTGCAGAGCCCTTTTTGCAACGGTCTGAGGTTGCGAGAAAAATACTGGTAATTCTACAGATTGGTTTAGGTGAAAAGGGGAAATGACTTTAGGTAGGACATTTGGGTTGGTACGGAGAACAACCTTGTTCTGGTGCATTTGAAGAAAAGGTTCTTGTATGTTAAGTGCTTGTATCACACTGACCCTTCTAAGGGAAGTGATGGCTACAGGGAAAGCGGTTTTCCATGTGAGGAATTGCAGTTCGGATTTATGCAAAGGTTCGAAGGGAGGTCCCATTAGCCTTGAGAGAACGATATTTAAGTTCCACACAGGTGAGGGTGGTACTCTGGGGTGAATTATTATTTTGAGGCCTTCCATGAAGGCTTTAATGGCAGGTACTCTGAAAAGTGTTAGGTGCTGCCTGTTTTGTAAGTAAGCTGCAATTGCTGCGAAGTGTAGCTGAATGGAGGTATAGGCTAGATTACACCTTTGTAGGTGGAGTAAGTAGCATATGATGTGTTGTATAGACACGTCTAGAGGATGGATTGTGTTGTTATGGCAATAAACCACAAATCTTTTCCACTTGCCAGCGTAGCAGGCTCTAGTGGTAGGGCGTCTAGATTCTCTGATGACGTTCATACAGTCAGGGGGAAGGTTTAGGTACCCGAATTCTAGGATTTCAGAAGCCAGATCGCAAGGTTGAGCTGCGCTGGGTCCGGGTGCCTGATCTCTCCATGGTTCTGGGTTAGGAGGCATGGTGAGAGGTGTAGCTTTTGGTGTGGTACTCCCGAGAGTTCCAGCAGCGTGGTGTACCACGGTTGTCTGGCCCACGTTGGAGCTACTAGGATCAGTGTGAGGGAGTGCTGTTGTAGCTTTCGCACCACTAATGGAATGAGTGGGAGAGGCGGAAAAGCGTACGCAAATTTGCCTGACCAGCTCATCAATATCGCATTTCCTTTGGACAATGGGTCTGGGTATCTGGCGGCGAAGCTTGGACATTTTGTGTTTTCGTGGGTGGCGAAGAGGTCTATCTGTGGATGCCCCCACATTTGAAAGAATGGATGAAGAACCTGTGGGTGAAGTTCCCACTCGTGGATCTGTTGTGTCTGTCTGCTGAGCAGATCTGCCACGGTGTTTTGGACTCCTGGAACATGTTGAGCTAGGAGAAAGATTTTGTGGGGAATTGCCCATCTCCATATGCTCTGTGCTAATTGAGAGAGTTGTGGAGAGTGTGTGCCGCCTTGTTTTTTAATATAATACATGGCCGTCATGTCTGTGCGAATGATGACTGCCTTGCCTGAAATCCTTGGTTGAAAGGATTTCAGGGCTAGAAAGATTGCTAGTAACTCCAGATGGTTGATATGGAGTAACTTTTGTTGCGGCGTCCATGTGCCCTGCACTGTGAGGTGTAATAGATGAGCTCCCCAGCCGGAGAGCGATGCGTCCTTTGTTAGTATTATTTGGGGAACCGGGTCCAGGAACGGTCGACCTTTGGAAAGGTTTGTGGTGTTCCACCACTGCAGAGAGCGATGGGTGCGACCGTCTACCAACACCAGATCTGTCAGTTGCCCGTGGGCCTGGTCTCATTGGCGCGCTAAACACTCTTGGAGAGGACGCATCTGGAGTCTTGCGTGAGGCACTATGAAAATGCAAGAGCCCATCATCCCTATCAGTTGCATAAACACTCGTGCTGGAAGGGAGTGTTGAAGTACAAATTTGTCGCAAAGCCTGAATGCTTGCAATCCTGGCCGGATTGGGGTAGGCTATTGCTTTTGAGGGGTCTATGGTGGCACCGAGGTATTGTTTTATGTGGGATGGTGTTAGCTGGGACTTTTGGTGGTTCACCGTGAAGCCTAGTTGGTGAAATAGTTGGATTGTGGTGGCGGTGTGGTGTACACATTGGTTGTATGAAGTGGCTTTTATCAGCCAATCGTCCAAGTATGGGAAGACGTGAATGTGCTGTCTTCTGAGGTGTGCCGTTACCACTGCTAGTCACTTGGTGAATACCCGTGGTGCTGTTGTGACTCCGAACGGGAACACTTTGAATTGGTAGTGTTGTCCGTCCACTACAAATCTGAGGTACTTTCTGTGAGCATGATGTAGTGGAATGTGGAAGTATGTGTCTTTCAAGTCCAGTGTGGTGAGAAAGTCGTTCTGGGAGAGGAGCGGAAGAACCTGCTGAAGCGTTACCATGTGAAAATGGTCTGAGTGCATGTATGTATTTAGGGGCCGGAGATCTAGAATAGGTCGTAGAGTCTCGTCCCTTTTTGGTATTAGAAAATATAGGGAGTAAACCCCCACATTTTGTTGATTGACAGGAACGTGTTCTATTGCCTGTTTTTGTAGGAGGGAGATTACCTCCTGCTTTAGCAATGTGGAATGTTCTTGTGACGTTGGGTGTTGCCTGGGTGGAATGTTTGGGGGGGTAGATGTTAATTCCAGGCAGTATCCTGACTGAATTATTTGGCTCACCCATTTGTCTGAGGTGATGGTCTCCCAGACATGAAGGAAATTTGTGAGTCTGCCCCCGACTGGAGTGGAATGGTCTGGGGGGAGCGGGGGGAAGTCATTGGGTAGTAGGTGTGGCAGAACGGACGTTGTTTGTTTTGCCTCTGCATTTGTTGTTGTTACCTCTGTAGCCGCCTCTTTGGTAACCTTTTGTAAAGGTGGTCTGAGTAGGGGACTTGTACGATGTGGACGCTGTGTCTGAGGAGTAGCCTCTGGATGTACTCCGAAAGGATGAGCGGCGAAAGGAGCGTATGGGCGGGCGAGACTGTAAGGCCCCCATGGGTTTTTCATCTTTTCTAAGGCCTCATTCACCTTTGGCCCGAATAGATGTTCCTGGTCAAAGGGATGGTTAAGGATAGAGGCTTGTACTTCTGGTTTAAACCCAGATACTCTTAACCAAGCATGACGACGGAGAAGGACGCTGGTGTTAATGGCACTGGAGGCTGTGTCTGCTGCATCTAGGGCACAACGTATAGAGGTGTTTGTGATTGTTTTACCCTCTTGAATCAACTCGTTGGCTTTACTTTTATATTTTTCAGGGAGATGTTGCATTATGCTCTCTAATTTGTCATTATGAGCCCTGTCATATCTGGCCAGCAGTGCCTGAGTGTTTGCTATACGCCATATGTTGGCGCCCTGGGATGCTGTGCGTTTGCCTGAGGCATCTAGCAATTTTGATTCCTTGTCAGGTGGTGGTGGATCGCCTGATGCTTGTGAGTTTGCCCTTTTACGTGCCGTAGAGACCACTAAGGAATCTAGTGGCACTGGTCCTCTAATGTAAGAGGGATCTGAGGGAGCAGATTTGTACTACTTTTCGATACGTGGGTTAAGGACCCTGGCTCTCACTGGGTCTTTAAAAACTTCTGCCGCATGCTTTACCACCCCTTTGAGCATGGGCAGTATGGAGGTGGACCTCTGTGTAGTATCGAATGTGTCTAGGAGGAAATCTACCTCCACAGATTCATTATGCATGTCCACCCCATGATAATGTGCTGCTCTTTGTAGAAGATGGTTAAACCCTAGTGAATCTTCATGTGGAGATGGTCTAGAGGGGTAAATATCGTCTTGTGGGACTTTGGGGATATCTGGTATATGGTAATCGTCCCAAGGATCTGGAGATCCTGTAGGGGTGGGGTCTTGTGGCACATCCCCTGTATCATAATATGGGTCCCCATGATCATCATCGTCTGGAGACAGAGTAGGAGAACGATGAGGTGGGGGTGGTGGGGGGGGGGGGGTGGGGGGGAAGGAGGAGGAGGTGGAGGAGGAGGGGAAGGTAATGTCCAGTTTTTGAATCCTTGGTAAGAGTTTTTTGCAAGGGATCCGGTGTAAATAACTCTGGTGAGGTAATTTGGTCCGTCGGCGCCGAAGCCGATGATTTTTTAGGTTTTTCTGTGCCAGTTTGATGTTTAGAACCCGGCTTGGGACCCTCCGGTCTCTTGGTCGGCGCCGAGATGTGCTTCGGCTTGGAAGTGTCGGTGGCCTTGTGTGGTTTGGTCAGCACCAAAGATGGCGTCGGTGCCGAAGAGCTGGGTTTCGACCCCGAGGGCTTCGGTGCGGAGGTCGGTGTCTAGGTGGAGGCCGTCTTCTTTTTCAGTGCCGAAGTGTGTTTCTCAGCACCGCTGGCAGGCTGGCTTGGAGCCCGAGCCGCCGGGAGGCTTACTTAGCTTCTTCACCGGGCCCAAAGGTGGGGTGTGTGAAGCAGTGTCTCTGGTCATGCCTAGGCCGGAGGCGAAGGCGTGACCGAAGCCTTTTTGGGTGTCGGCGCGGGTGTGGGAGGGGGTAGATTGGTACTCACGACCCTCTGCGCCGGGGTGAGGTCCTCCACATCTGACTCGTCGGCCTCGAAAGCGCTGACGAGGTCCTCTTCGGTACGATGATGTTCCGGATCGTCGATGTCGTCTCCGAAGATGTCGACTGGAATGGACGTCGAGGAGTGTGCCATGTTCCTTCTGGCTCTTCGGTCCCGAATAGTCTTTTTGGATCGGAAAGACTTACAGGCCGGACAGTCTCGAGCCTCGTGTTCCGGGGAGAGGCAAAGGTTGCATACCTCATGAAGATCGGTGTGGGGAAATTTGGACCCACATTGAGGGCACTTTTTAAATGGAGTTCTTTCCATGAGCCGGGACCGGAGCCTGGGTAGGCCCGAAGGCCGCCGTCGACGACTGGAACCGAAGGTTTGTGTCGATGAGAAGCCGCGTTGATTGTAGAGATCGTGATCGAAACAATACAGCGATTGGGGTGAGGATTGCGCGTCGATCGTCGAACTGGAAGCTGTTCGGAACCGGAGCGCGAAGATCACATCCGAGCCCGATGGCGGAAAAAAACAATCTGAGGATGGAGCCGAAGCCCATGCGCAATACGATCCAAAGGAGGAGTCACCGACCTCGTGACTTCCAAAGACTTTCCAAGAGGAAAAACAAACTGCAAACATCCGGGCCCAACACCAGATGGCGATCTATGCAAAAGTGTGTAATCTGCAGCTCATATGCCTCGAACATATATATATTACTGGAAGCATCATGAAAAGTGTAGGAAAAATAAAAAAAATAAAAAGAGGTGAGGGTCTTCGCAAGGGAGTTGAATATAACACTCCAGTCCCAAAGATTGACATAGTATCCGTGGATGAGACTAAAACAAGATAAAGATGTTTGTAATACTGAGTAGGCATGTGCAACTTAACATCAAAGGGAAGCAAGTAATTGTCACCTATCAAGAGTAAGTTGCGAGTTCCACACCAATTACGCAATTACGAAATGACATCGTCTTGAAATCATGAGAAAGCGGACACACAAGTTATGTTTCATTCTTTCCATGCAACAAGTGAATGCCAAACCGAAATAATAATTCGTAGAATCGATACTGATGTAGTCGTTCTTGCGATCGCTAATTTTAAAAAATTGGATGTCAAGAATTGAGGTTCAAATTTGGTACAGTGAAAACAATACACTATATAACAGCTCACAGTATTACTGCAAGCTTAGGCATTTATATATGTAAATCTCTGTTCTTCTGGACAGGCATCGCCTAGAACCAGTAACGGAATACAAAGACCTCGGAATCTTACTAGATAGTAAAGGCACTTATGGTACCTTTCCACCGCTGGGTCTCCATCTGGGGTTTATAACAACATTTGCCATGAAATCCCTCAAAAAAGCACTATTGGGCCTGACCTTAGATCCTCTAGTCCAGGTCCTTCAGGCAAAGCTAATTTCAATGCTAACCTACGGAAGCGAGCCAATGCGAGGGAGGGACACTATTGCTCTAGTTAAAATCATCGCCGGCGCCTACAGAATGATTTTCCACCTCCCCATAACAAATACGGCTAGAATTCCGGCCTACAGAGACAGGCCACGGCCAGAAGGGGGGGCATTCATTAAAAGCTAGCATAAGATCAGAGAAGCAGAGGAAGGCACACTGAATTCACAACTCTGGGCTGAACTGCCATCCCGAGAAAATTCATCAGCCAGAGAGTACCTCCGCGATTCCCTACTGAAGCTGGGACTGACTAACCTATGGGAGACCCCTGCAATCCACTCGAGCTTCAAAAAAGTTCGAATGAAAGTCAGTAAAATAATATCCTTAATCGAAGACAAAGAAACTCTGGCGAAAAGAGCATACCGATGGTCTGCCCTTAACTACAGTCGTCAAACCACAACCATATTGGAGTGCAGATGCAACTTAATAACGAAGGAGAAATTTTTAAGACTTTTTTTAGGTTTCTATTTTTTATGGGGGGGGATATGTAGTACGCACAGAAGAGTGTCCCAGCGCGAGCCTAGTGGAAGGAAAGGCAGAAAGAAACAACTAGAAAAAGAGAAGTCTTAAGCCTTTTCCTGAAAAGCGTGGGATCCTGACTGCTGCGGAGGTCAAAAGGAAGAAGGTTCCAGGCCAAAGCCGCCATGAAAGCAAGAGAGCTCCCTCCGACTCTCTTAAGAAGAAATCTCGGGACGTGGGCAAGAAGCTGCATGGCTGAACACAGCTGTCTGGTAGGAACATAGAACCTGAAGCGCTTTCTAGAGTAAGCAGGAACATGTTCATACAGAGCTGCATGTGCCAGGACCGGGGATTTAAACTATACCCTCTCCATCATAGGCAACCAGTGCAGGTTACGCAGGTGTGGTCTCACGCTGGTCTTTATGGGAATATTAAGAAGAGTTCTGACCGCGGCATTCTGCACCACCTGCAGTTTGTTCATTAGATAGCCAGGCAGACCTACGTATAATGCATTGGCATAATCAAGGCACGAGGACACCAGAAATAGGGAGAAGAGGGAGGAACCTTTTTAGGAATTTCAGTGTACCAAAGCACAGACCCGTAAGCTTCTTAATCTGAGTAGAGGAGCTCAACTTGTCTAATCGCCTAGACATACATCCAATTCTCCCTCACCTACATCCCTGGAAAGAGAAACCTGGAGACACACTTGCCACCTTTGCGGCAATGGAAGCGAGGATATTGTGCACATAATTTGATCTGCCCAAGCCTACTGGATGTCCGTCGCTCAATGTTCCATCCCATTTTCAACAAAAAAAGGCATCCGGTCTTGCAGGCAAGCAGTGAAGTCTTACTTTGACCCAACTGCCACCCAATTAAACTGCCGTTTCACAAGATTCCTGAACGTAGCAGAGAGGAAATTAGTCCAACTGCCACCTTGCAACGAAACAGCAGGCAGCTAAAACAACTACTGGGCCACATACAACTTAATTCCACCCTCCTTCAATAAACCACGTCAGGCTGCTATAACTATTTTAAAATCCTTGAGAATGAAGCTACTCTATGCAATACGCATATTGCACATTCACCTGATAAATCACACAAGGCTGACAAAATCGGCAAATCACACAAGTACCTATTTACTACAATCTTATATAAACATCTATCTAAAGGAGTATTTTGCACAGCAAACTTTACACAAATAACTTTTTGTACTACTTAAGGTCACACCTGATACTTAGCCACCTGAAAGCTGCAGCCTTTTCAACCTCTGCTCACGACTGGGATGGTTAAGAACATCAGTAATCTATGACTGTCGACCTCTACCCGAGAATCAGGCGTAAATGTGTTGTCAATGCACTTTATGATATCACCCAATATTTTAAGATGACCTCATGTAGGTTTCCTGATAACTACCACAAATCTGAGCCAACTGCTTGAAAGGTTAACCTCAGGAAGTACGCTTTTTATAATGGTTTTAATCCCTCTTTTAACAATTACTTTTTTTGTGTAATGTAAATGAATTCGTAAAATGATAAGTCTATGCAACGGTTTTTATTAATCATGCATAATATATTTCTTTGAACCTCTGTCCCTTTTTCATACTATTACCGGTGGCAAGACCACGTCGGCTTTTCATGGCAGAGGGAAGACAGCTGCATTGGACTCCAGGATGGCACTATCTTCTGCTACTCCGGAATTTAAATTTCTGTCAGATCGACCAAGTGTTGTTGATCCTGTTCACTTGGGAAATGTCGAGAGATTCATTGTACTAATGTATAGCCACACTTGTTCATTGCATGAAATAAACTGTGCTTGCCAATTCATTTTTGCAAGGGGCACCAGAACTAGTAAAAACATTCCACCTACACAAGACGCTCCTCTTCAACATGTTAAACGATCTGCCTGCCAAGGGGCCATGTTTGGGGTCAGATTTTAGTGCCCATGAAAGACCTGCAAAATGTAA
Source organism: Triturus cristatus (assembly GCF_964204655.1). Lineage (NCBI taxonomy): Eukaryota > Metazoa > Chordata > Amphibia > Caudata > Salamandridae > Triturus > Triturus cristatus. Next base: position 125,817,411 of record NC_140593.1, read on the forward strand.
ATGATTGGGGATGGAAGCTGATTGATGGGAGTAATGATACCACATTGGACAACCATCTAAGGCATACAAAGAACTTATTTGTTGTGGGTATAAAGTTGTGACAAAATTATTACAAAAGCTCAAAGACAAGCATCCCGTGGACGGACCTTTGCTTTTTCAGTGAAAACTTATCAAGATTAAGACAGTATACATACTTGAATCATCATTGTTTCATATTTTGGAAATGTTAACCGGGTGTAATATAGTCTTGTATGGTTTAATAGCAATGGAAACATTATATGTGTTATAAGGATGCAAAAAATGAGTTTACTTTTGCTACAGTGTGTGTTACTTATTCCTGGCCATTTTGGTTTTATATTTATGACATCAGTCCAGATCCAACGTGGGCATTCATATGACATGCACTTAAGTGTACACATGAACGTTTGTGCCAAAGTTGTAGCAAATCGGAAGATTGAAAATGTTTTTTTGATAGGCTTAGGCCATCTTGGATTTCGATTAGACTATATGACGTCACAGGCAAGATCCACTTGGGGTCTTGTTCTTATATGATTACTATTAGAAAGACAAATGTCTGGACCATCTTTCAGCTTTCTATCACAAAGTGAACAATTGTTCACTCTACCAGCAATACTAATAAATCTTCACTAAACCCAGAGATGGCAATATAGGCCCCTATTACACGTTACTGATTATGTATTTTGTATAATACAATATTTAGTTATTGATTATAATACACTTTATAAAGAATTAAGCATCATTCGGTTAGTATTCATTGTTTGCCTCAGACAGCAGAAACTTCTCAAGGTTTAAAGAAATGCATATTTGTGATGGGGAGCATGTGCAAATATTTAAACACCTGTGTTAACCATCCACTTAACTTTGTTTTTAGAGGAGCTAAATATGTCTCTCTCTTCGGGCTTTGGGTCAGCCAGCGAACGCTACAAACCCTGGTCAACTCACACACCCAGAGAATCCAGGTGAATCCAGGTGAATCCTGGGTGGTGTGGCTAGCCTAGAACCCACAAAAAATGTTTTTACCTAGAATACAGAGCAAACATCAATTTTTAGCTAAATTCTTGGACCTTCCTTACATTTCTGTGAGGGAAAGATCATGAATCTGAACAAAAGTCCTATCCAGCGTTCCATACCTCTCTAAAAACAGTATAACACTTGTGTGAATGAGCCTACTGCCAGAGATGAGAAAGGCCCAAAATCCAACATGGAAACATCAAGATTTTTCCTTTGAAATTCGATCATTCTGGGAATGTCTCTAGCTGGGGTATTTGGTTCCAGAATCGCCTGACACCTAGGCAAACCTAACAACCACAGACATTTCTGAAAACTAGACACCCAGTTAAGTCCAGGGTGGTGTCAATTGGATAGATCCAACAAGTTGCTGTGCAAAAATAACAATGGCTAAAACACCCAACTTTCCTTGTATGATCCATGCTGTATAGTTGCAATATATCGGGAATGAGGGTCGACAGGCACTCAGGGATACTACTAACCCTAGACTATTTCTGAAAACTAAACACCCAAGCAGTCCAGGATTGTATGGCTTGCATGGATGTTACCATTTTGTCTTACTAATAATATAGCCTTATAGCCCGCCGTAGCGGGCTAAACCGGCTGTTAATGGCCCGCTGCAGCGTTAAAGGCCCGAGCCGAAGGCGAGGGACTTTAACAGCAGCAGGCCATTAACAGCGGTATAGCCCTGCTACGAAGGGCTATAAGGCTATTAGAACATTCTGCCACTAGAGGGCAGAATGTTCTACCAAAACAAAGCCCTTCAGGGAGCGCGAGGGGATTGAAATCCCCTCAGGCTCCCTGAAGCCAGAGCTGTGAACAAAGACACATTGGAATGTTGGTGCTCCGGGCTTATACCGGCCAGCATTAGCCCGGAGCGCTCCATTGTCTTCAATGGAGCTGCCAACGTTCCAATGTTCTAATGACCTATACATGTCAAGCTAAGGTTGAACAACTCAATTCCCTCGTAACTGTTACAGAAAATTCCAGAACTTGCCAACCTCATAAGTCATAGTTTCTTTCATTCTCACACTTTTTCCAATGAAAAATGTAACCCACATTAAAGGGTGAGACTACTGCACCGGAAAGGAACTGGTCAAACTGTGTACAGCTGGAGTCAATGTAGTGTTTGTGTGATGTTCACATGTTTACAGTTGTATCCCCTACATAAATGGTATTGACTCGGAGGGCCTCAGATTTCCATTAGATAAATGAGTGTAAATTTGCATTTTTTACCCATACCATCACATATACAGGGCATTCTCAGTACAAAATTCTGCTGGGATCCATTCGTGCCTGATGCAAAGTCATCCTGGGCTCTGGGCACCCACCAGCATTTTTTGCTGACTAGTACTGGTGGTAACTGACTGACTGTCCCAGGGCTCTGCCTAACCAGGGCCAGTGCTATGCTGAAAACACAGAATACAGAGGAATCACCTACACAAACTAGGGTACACTATGGATTAGAGTACCCCTATGATTGGCATGAACTCCCCTTGAGGGCCATTGTGCACAATAGGGCAGAGGGATTAAAACTACCTTCAAGTCCCTAGTATATACTAGGGCATGGCTGTTTCGAGGGCAGCAGTCCTTTATGCACTTGCATGTTTGTACTGCTGAGAGCTGGAGGTCAATTTAAAAGCAGCTCTGTGTTGCAGAACTGCGTGTAAATTGTAAATTGTGCCCAAACTCTATGTTGGTGTTTGGGACACTTAAAATAATAAACTACAGTAGTCTGGCATATTAGGTACACCTCAGGGTCTCCATTAGGTGCCCCAGGGGTGGGGGGTATGAGGTACTTATAAGGAGGACCCTTATAAAATAGGTCTTGTATGCCCTGGGGATACAGAAATTGCATATTCCCCCTCCCTCATTGTCGTAAAGTGCTTCCCAAAATCGACTTTTGTGATGGGAGCACTGTGGGGTGAGGATCCACATTATTTGTGTATATTCAGGAGCCCTAAAGCATCCGCTAGATATCCCAGGGATGGGGTGTCATGCAGTTATGAGCAGGGTCCTTATAAAAGCAGTGTTATAGGCCCTGGTGTTGAAGAAATTGGACATTTCATTTTCCCCATTGTAGATCCCCAGCCACATAGGTGAATATTGCAATAGTTTACAAATCAATAACTACGCAAGGGACAACCAAAAAATATCATTCAAGGACTTAGGAGAATGGTATTGACAAATCCAACAATATGCTGTTGAATTTATCCTAAAATGCACAGAAAATAAGTTATTAGACTTTCTCGTCTGTAAGCCAAAATTCAGCCTTCTTTTGGCCTGCCCTGTTTGGTCAGTTACATGGATTAGCCAGGTTGCTTTGATGAAGTGATAAGTGGCACCTGGAGTGAGGAGTCATCTGACAAGAGAGGGTTTTGCTGCACAGGAATGCCAGAGCAAGGAACGGGGGGGGGCATAAACCATGGGCTTCAAAGGAAGCAGGGGACAGGCAGAAGAAGCCAGGTCCATCTACACCCATTCCCTCTGAACACAGCCTGATGGCAGGCTTAAGGAAGGAATGTGCAGATGTCAGGGGGAGGGAGACTATAGAGATGAGCATGAGCAATCCTGGAGGTTGGTTAAGCTAGTTCTTGGCTTTCTGCTGAGCCTTCAGCCATATTGAATTTTGAAAGAATAGTGCTTTCTGGGAGACCACTGTGCCACACTTTCACATAAATGATCATGCTCTGGGGTTTTGCCCTACACCTCATTGGACAGGAGTGTCCTCCTGATTGACCCCAGAGAACACTGAAGTATCTGAGAGGGGCAGAGCCTCTCAGATCTGTTGCTGGAAACAAGAAAGGTCCATGTTTGATTTGCGCCAACCAGGCACTGCACTCTGACTGACTGCGCCTGCTGCACAGTTTGGAACTACAGCCCTGTGGACCCAACTTGCTTCAAAAGGACTAAAGAGTGGACTCCCTGCAAGCTACAGGTTAACACAGCTCACCTGGACCATTACCATAAGTGGACGGTTTCGACCTGGCCAGCCAAGCCAGTGACCCTCAACTGCAAGCCGGCCTGCCCTCCAGGTTTGACTCGCTGAAAAGCTCTGGAGCTGGTCAAAAGCCAAGCTGGCGAACCCTCATCATATCCGGCCTGTTGAAGAGCATAGAGGGACCCTGGGAGAAAAAGCAACATAAACATTTCTAAGTTCAAAGGTAAAAGATTTGTCCGGCTCCAACCGCGAGAGTCAAGCCGCAAACCTTCAACCGCAAGGCAGCCTGGATCCCTGGTTCGTCCTGCTGAAAAGCTCCAGAAGTCTGACTTCCATAGTTTGACCGGGAGCTCATCGAAAGGCAAGCCAGCGAACGCTCACTGAATCCGGACTGGTGGAAAGTTTCGAGGGATCCCGGCAGAAAAAGCTCCAGAAAAGTTTCTAAGTCAGAAGGTTATAAACTTTGACGGAGGCATACCACAAGGGGTAGCTGCGCAGGAATCCATTGCGGTGAGTCTGAAACTTTGACTTTGCATCGGTCTAGCACGACCAGATGTCCCAATAGGCGCTATAGGTTTCTATGTGCTACATGGTGCTAAATCTTTAAAAATGAATATCCAAGGTTCCCTACATTATATTTTTTTCGTTTTTGTGTCACTTTAAAGATAAAAATATTTCTTATTTTTATAAACTGGTGTTGGATTTTTATCCTGTGTTCTCTCAATTATTTACTGAACGTTTCGGTATCAAGTCACCTAGGTCACCAGTGACCAAGGCAACTTGATCACCAAAACGCGTTGGGGTTGCATGTTCCATATGCACAAATAAAATATAAGATGAATTGGTAATGCAAGCAATTCTGGAGTGCACAGGACTTCTTTTTGACACCAGGAAAGGAGTAAATTTTGATTTGAAAACGAAGCCCGCGTTCGTATGCGCACCGCTGCCGCCAGGGTTCTCAGTGAGGGTATGGATATATATGGATAGATATATATATATATATACATATATATAGATAGATATACACATTTCACATACTGGCGGTTGCCAGTAGGTAGTTATAGTTAGGACCTTGTTTCTATTCAAAAAGCATTTTTCTTTTGCCAATATCTTTGGCGCCGATTGACAAATCTGCGCGTTATTTTCAAAACTAATGGGGCGGTCATGTCATCTCCTGTGTTGGAAGTTTCGGGGTGATTCGTCAAGCAGGGCCGAGAAAGGGGGGGTCCCAAAGTGCTTTTTTCCCCATGTTGATTTCCATAGGAAACTTTAGACACGGCTACAGCCTGAACCGCTGAATGGAATTGCGCAAAATTTGGCAAAAAGGTAGCTCTTGGCTCAGAAAGCACTCTTTTTGTTTAATGATGTAAATCTGTTCAGTAGTTCCTAAGAAAGTTAAACATTTCTCAGATATCCATATATCTGGTCCCTGCGATCTGATTGGCTGCCAACACTTCAAACCAAGAAATGTTGGCAGCCATCTTGTGTCTTGGTTGAACCGAGTCACAAGAAAAAAAGGTAAAAAAATCAAGAAAGAGGGCAGGGTAGAAATACCCTGACCCCTAGGCCTGCTGAGGGCAGGGTCCGCGAATCCCACAGAATTATTATTATTTTTTATTTTTTTTAAATGAAGCGTGGTATGCCGCGCTTTGTTTCCTTTAAGCCCCCGTGTGGGGCAGGTCCTGTGGGCAATAGTAATTGGATATGCAGGGGCCCGCTGGGGCCACCGCATCCCCAGGCTATGTTTTATTAGGTTCGGGGGAAGCCACGTGGCCCCTCTGCAGCCCCGGGGACCGCCACCTCCCAAGGGCTATGCTCAAATAATGTGTTGGGAGGCTAAAGCCCCCCAAACACAGACCCAGGGACCACCACCGTCTGGGCATTTAGTATTGTTGGAGGGGGGCCGCTCGGCCCCCCTCCTGGAGCTGTAAATGGCCATGGGGACTACAAGTACCATAATGCAAAGAAAACAACCTAGATGAAGGAGTTCACCTCTCATTGATATATGAAAACGTAAGAAGAGCCCGTTCAGGATAACAAGTGCTTAATGCAAGGAAGAAACCTGGACTTGAGGACTTACACAAGCAAAGCCAGGAGAAACGTGAGAAGCATGCTTTAAAATGGAATCTGGCATTTACAGGAAAGGTTTTTAAACACCTGGGGGCGGGTTGTATGCAAAATGACACCCCCATTCAATCGAAAACATTGCCTAAACACGGGAAATTAAATAAAATTGATTAAAAAGACTCCGTGTAAGAACAAAGGAGGGGTGAACAGAGCAAAGATAAGATACATAGGATGTTATACCAACTTCAGCGATTGCTGATGCATTACAAAAGGGAATGTATACGCTGCTCTGTCGACAGGGCTTTATTTCGTTTAATAATTGCTGGCTGCCATCGCGAAGCCATTTGGTCACCTATCACAACAAAGTACTAATGCACATCATGTCAGAGTTTAGCACAACCCTGGGCATCTTAATAATAACTAAACTAGAAGGCCTTGTGGCTTGCCTGTGCTGTTCGCCGCCACTCACCTGGAAGAGAGGAACTTCGAGGCTGCCATGGCCTCTTTGTGGTGGAGCTGACATTTGCCACTTAGAGCAGTACTCAGAAGGCCTCTTATCCTGCCTATAGCGGTCCCTGTCTCTGGCCTGAAAGAGAAGCGCTTAGAAGGCCTCGGTGCTGCTCACCGCCACTCACCTGGAAGAGCAGCACCTTGAAGGGGCTTCGGTTCATGAGCAGCTCGTGGCGCTCCTCCAGGCGGGTGACCTGCCCGTTGCACACCACGGTGTGGTGCCGGGCCTCCTTCATATCGGCGCTGAAGTGCAGGGAGCGGTCCATCAGCTTGCTGACCATGTTGCTGGTGGAGATGTGCTCCTTGGAGAGCCGGCTCATGTGGCCCTGCATCCGCTTCACCGAGTTCTCCATGCCCGTCTGCCACTGGGCAATGCGCAGCTGCTTCTGCTGCACCGTGTCCAGCATGCTGGCCAGCTTCTCCAGCAGGGTCAGCACGTTCACCTGGGCCCCCTCGGGCTGCTGATTGCTGGGGGTCGCGTCGGGCCCCTGGGACCGAGGTTCCTCGGACTGAGACCTGGAGCCACCAGGTCGGTGGATTCAAAGCTGTACCTCGGCTCGGGTTTGATGCTTCTCCAGGAGTCCGAGATGGAGACTTCTGCCATGGTGATGGTGGATACTGTGCGCGCTGAGGCAGGCTTCTGGGAGCTGTCAGACTCGTCCTGGAGTTGAGGGAAGACGTCTGACTGCTAGAGCCCAGAGAAGAGGCAGACTCCTGCAGGGTCCGTCCACGCCCAAAGTTTTCCAGCTCATCCCAGGCCCCGATTCGTTGGATTCACTTCTGTTCCACTGTGTGCCGGGGGCAGAAGGAGTAAGGCGTGCACAGTGGAAACCCCTCCCTGCGGGAAGACGCATTCCTGCACCCCTGGCACGGCTCCACCAGCGCTGCCTCACCCCACAGGAGGTGGGAGTGAGGAAACCTCACCAGGGCATTCCAGCAGCATTTCTTCCAGCGGCAAAAATTCCTTCCCGGGTCTCCCACTCCCCGCTCCATCATCACCCAAAGTTTCATGGCGCATTCTTCATGGAAAAACGTGCACAGCAACCCAGGCCCCTCAGCTACAAGTGATGAGTAACGTGCTAGGGATGTGAGCTCGCAGGCACCGCTGTAATGTATAGATAATAATATGTAGGGCCTCATTCTATCGGTGGATGGGCATAAGCACGGTTACCACATGCCCCCTGAAAGCTCGGTGTACGGCAGAGGTGACGTGCAGCGCCGCCTACTCTCAACTCTCTGCTTCGAGGAACAGCTAGCATACCCCCGCACTCCGCCTCTTGGAGGTTCGGAAATCTTTCTTTGTGGATAAACAGAGAACACAACCCCTGCCCCGCGCGCACAAGTACATAAACTATCAGTGAATAAAGCAATGCGTATAGGTCCTCGGAGCTTGCGCAATGCACAGCATGTAGGCAGCAGCTCAACATCTGGTTGCAATGTACAGACACTTCACGGACCAGCGCTGTCCGAAGCCCCTGAGTGCTCTGCCAGCCAAGTATTTGAAGCGCCCTGTCCAGATATCACATGTGTGATCTGGGCAGGAATCTGGTGTACTGATGCTGCACCGCCCACTCATCTGCAGTGCCCTGTTATATAATGTGCAGCCTCTGAGACCTCCCAGTCTCCACCTACGAATGCACACATCTTTAAAAGTTTAGACTCCAAACTCTACTTCACGCAGGACCAGGCAGGGCTTTCTTCCAACAGGCATCTGTGCTGCTCGTGAGCCCAAATTGGACCTGCAAATGGGAGAATCGTTGTTGATATGAATATAGGGGTTCCCTAGACCCATATAACCGCTGACAAGCGCTTGTAACCAAGTGCACCAGCAGAGTTCGCGTACTGCCTAGCAACCCTCTAACCCCCGCCCCACCCCACCCCGCTGCCAGACTCCGGCAGAGTCAACTTCTAAAGGAGGGGAGATCTTTCACCTAGGTCCAACTAGAAGACAGCGAGGTCGTTTAAAGACAAGCACAGTCCGCTTTCACTTTTGTCCGTCGCGGAAGCTTTCTTGTCTTTATGGGGCCATGTGTTTGAAACACATGGCCCCATAAAGATAAGAAACCTTTCGCGACGCACGGAAGGCAGACGAGCTTGTCCAAGTGGGACGGCTCAAAAGGCCAAACGTGAACGTCATGAACAGCTCTTTTCCAATGGCTGGCCACCGTTTAGCATAAACGGTGACGCCAGCCAATGGAAAAGCGGGACGGGGCTTAAAGCCTGTTACTGAAAATACCCCAAAACATTCAATCTCGCCAGCGAGACTGCGCATGTGCGCAGCCCACACCAGCCGAGACCTAAAAAAAAAAAAAAAAAAAAAAAAAAAAGAAGAAGCTAGCAACTGGCGGCCCTGCCCTCTTTCTCCACTACTCTGCTCTGCTTCCAGTAAGCGAGAGCAGACATAATGCTCTTGCTTGCTGAAAGCACAGCCGAATTGCTTTCAGACACAGGGAACTGCATGTTTAACAGCTCCCTAAGTCTGAAAGCAATGCTGGTTCCTGACACTTTGGGGGCATTCAGGCTCTCCCGTGGTCCCAGTGGAGATATGGCCAGGCCCCTGAAGATGGGGTTCCCAGGGCCAAAATCTGCCAATGGAGGGGGACGCACAGTTATCCTCCATTGAAAAAAGGGCAGGACCCTCCTCAATAAAAACTATCTAAAATAAAAGGCCAGGCCCCGGGGCTGAAATCAGCCAAGGGAGGGTGGCCACACACCCCTCCTCTATTACAAATAGGGTGGGCCCCAGGGATAGGGTCCCCGGGGCAAAATCTGCACGGGGTGTGGAAAGGGGGGTGGGTGTGGAAGGGAAGTGGGGGGGGTCAAGGGGGGAGGTGGCCTACATCCGCTGATAAATGGAGATTTTAAAAAGGAAGGCCCAGGTGAAGCCACCAGAGGCCCAGCCCCCTTAACAACTCAACAACTACTGGTTGGGGGATGAGTTTCCTTGGATAAGGAGGGTCCAAGAACCCCCCCCCCCCCCCCCCCGTTACCTCCAGTAAGTCCCACACAGCGGGATTGTTGAGAGCTGGTCAGAGGCCCCGCCTCCTTCCTCCACCGCTCTGCAAATGTGTCTAGCAGATTTAAAAAAAAAAACAGATATTCACTTTAAAAAACCAAAGGTTACAGGTACGTTATAGTTAGGAAACGAAACCATAGAAAATTAGCTAACTATAACTTACGCCCCCATAATGCACTGCTTATGAACTCACATATAACATCACTCATGACATGGTCGTGTAATGAGTTCCAAGAGGATTTCAGTCTGTGAAAAATGGTGATCCTCTTCTGGGAACTGACAAAACATCTGTGAGCAAAACCAGTTTTCTCTCTGTGAAGCTAGGGTTAGTGTTCCAGAAGCTACAGTGAGGACATGTTTTCAATTCACAATACTCTCTCTCATTCATGTAAGAAAAAAAGCCTGGCATGGCGAGTTAACTGAACTCCCAAGAGCAACAGCAGTTTGTCAGGTGATTCTATTTTCATAGTTTTCTACTGCAGGTTCCCCACAGATTTCTAATAGACAACCAGCATGCTCACATACAGTATTTCTGAAATAAATTGGACTGCTCAACGCCATGATATTGGAGTTGGAACTGCTGAATTTAAAGCCTTGACTATGAAGCAGGCTGAAGGAAATGAGCACTGAGAGGTTAACACACATATGAAAACAAATGTTTTAAAAATGCGTGGGGATCTCCAGCATCCCTTTTCCACAGACTATCCATCCTCTCTGTTGCTGAACACCTCCTTATTTTAAAATAGAAGTGTTTCGATAGACAAAGATAATGAGCAAACCTACTAGTAGACATCATACAAAGATGAATAGATGTGTGTTCCCCTGTGTAGTGAGACCATCGGAATGAGTTTCTCCTTGAACTTTAATTATGTTTAATTTTTTAATTTCAACTCCCATTTGTCAGTATTTGAATCTACAATCATGACTGTGCACTACATTCAAAATAATTTTTATTGCGTTTTCAATAGAATAAAAGATTTTAAAATAAATGCCAATTGTCTGGATGTCTTGCTCTACAACTTACAAGACTATATTCAAAGATTGTTGTTAAAAAATAAGTAACATTTAAATCAGATAGAAAAATGGGAAAGCTATTTTAAAACAATGACAATTGTCATGGGCTACGCACTTTTCAGAGACTGAAAACACTAACACCTGGAAAGGAACAGTTTTATTTAAAGAATATGTAACAACATAGATGAGAACAAATTACATAAACTTTTCAGCTTTCTGCACAGGCAAGTGAATGATTCTAAAGCTGTATTTTCCAGAGACACGTCTCCAGGGGAATGAACATTCTGGGAGCTCTGTGAAAACTCTAGGCCTTTGCTAGAACGCTGTGATCTTTACAGACAGATGGTAAAACGCTGTGATCTTTACAGACAGATGGTAAAACGCTGTGATCTTTACAGACACATGGTCAGTGAAGACGGTGTGGTGATATGCGATTTGCCCCTGAAATTGGGCTTGTCTCCGTGATTAGCTAAAATGTCCAGGGCAGATATGGCCTGTTCAAGCCCAATAAAAATTCAGTATTATGAAATGCAATACCCTCCTGTCATCATCCTATAAGGAGCGTAGTTCAGGTTAGGACTTTAATCATCTATAACCAGGGCCACTGGAATTATGCATCAGGGGAGAGCGAAATTATGCAGCAGAGTTGAGTAAATTATGTGGAAGAAGGGCCAAATTATGTGGCATAATGTGGCACATTGTGATAGTAATACTTAGTTATTTTGAAATTTTAACTCGTTAACACTGTCTGTGTGTTGGTTGCACCTCATTAGTACCAATGTAACTCCCAAATATAGCAATAAGCAACAGAAAGGTGGCCAGTCAATCTTTGCAAAGGGCCTTCCCCTGTGCAGCAATACATGTCGCTGCGATTTTAGAACCGTTTGAACCACAAACTTTTTTTTGTTAAAATCTTAAGATCATGCAAAAGATGGATTATGTGGCAAATGCGACAAATCTATAATTAAGTGAAAAACATTGCGCCCACACAACCACATAATTCCAGTGGCCTGGTCTATAACCTGCATACGCAGATCAAAGTATTATGCTTTTGTGCATTTTCTTACCTGTGAACAAAGGCTTAGAATATACGATTTCACAGTTTATAGAATCTTCATGTTCTTGGATTGGAGAATCAGCGCTGTAAATCAAAAAAGGTGTTTACTTCAATGTAGTGGACTATAGCTAAACAATTAACGCAATACTGATTTGAAAATGCTGTATAAATTAAACTTAACAAAATGCACTGGTATGCACTTCAACAGTAAATGCTTCTTAATGAATAAATTGGTCTATAAATTTAAGACCGGTTGTCCGTCTAAAACAATGGAGACACAGAATTAACTACTGCACTCTTTTAGGCCTTGGCCCATTTACTTATGGTATTCACATGGGGCATTCTTCCTCTTTGAACAATGTCATCTGATACAAGTACTTTAGCGTCACCGGTTGTATACCTCCACACAGGCTAAAATCTCAGTTTCATGCCTCAATTTTCTTTTCTCAGGCTAAAATAACATATGTAGTGACAAATCAAGGTGTCTAAAGGACTCGCAGTACACAAGGCACAGAGTGAGCAAATTCTACTCAAACGCACACCTGAATCCCATTTAAACCCACCTAAGGTAAGCCCCCTAGTAATTCCACAGTTCAGTAATTGCTGCTCTGGTACTTTACTCGAGTGAAATACAAAACCTGAAGTTTTTAGCTAAATCAGAAAAAGTTGAATTGCACCTCTGGAAATCGGTCAAGGCCATATGCTTGGAAATATTTGGTTTCCAGGAATACAGTACGATATGTGTTTATTAATCTATATATGGTAGCAGTGGAAAAGCCACTGTACCTCCTAGATTAGAACAATATATAGGATGGGTAAACCATACAAGAAGTTAACAACACAATTTATGAGGAAGGGTTCCTCACAGATTGCACTATTGCTACCCACTAGATGCACACAGTGTGTAAAAAGCCACACTCAATGAAGACATGAAAAATTCGGCACAAATTTCCATATAAAGTTTATAGGTAAAGTACCAAGAATTTACACATATATAAAGTAAGGAAACACATTTTACGAATATTTAAATTGCAAAAGCACAATCAATTTATGCCCACAGACACGACCAGAAACAACAGGTAAATACTTGAGGCAAGGGCAAGTGGCAAATCATTGTTGAATTGGTGTGAAGCTGAAATTTGTGAAGATGTACAGTTGAGCACAGCTTCTGTGGTGATTGCAACAGCCAACACGTTTCGCTGTAGACTGCTTTTTCAAAGCTGTAAAGTGTCCATAAATTATGATAAAAAGCATCAAAATGATGACATCGCAATATATACAACTTACCTTCCAATATAACAGTAAGTATACATATAAAATGCAGGATTTCATTAATTACAATACTAGATTTGTCACTTGCGTCATTGTTTGTAAATGCTCACTGATTAACGTCGGAAGGACTGTTAGGTGCCTTAATTAAATTAGGTTCCTTACTCTATATTCTTGGTACTTTACCTATGGACTTCATATGGAGGTGTGCGCCAGATTTTTCATATGCAGTTTTTATTATCCGAGTAAGACACCAGATAAAATTAAAAAGCCAATAGTCTTCGCCTATATCGATTGACTTTGGCAATACATTTTCATCCAGGTAGGCTGCTGAGCACATGGCTAAAAGTAAAAAAAAAAAGATTTTTTTTTAATGTTAATGTCGCGCTCATCAGTGGTCACATCACAATGCTTTTTTTCTCATTACTTTCAGTCATGCTGCACAGCATCTGAACAACATGGCTAAAATGAACAATGACATACTCAAACAGCTCTTGTGTATGTGAAAGCTATTTGGCTTTGTCAATTTGTTTTTTTTGGTGCCAGGACAGAGCAGGAGGCGGCAAGATGGGGGCACAAAATAATAGATGGCGGGATGGTCAACTAACATCAGGAAGGGAGGTTGGAGCAAGTGTTATGTCCAGACTGGCAGCAGCATGAAAGCAGGAGTGATCAGACGAAAGTGGGTTTAAGAAGATGGTTATTGAAATACCAGACAGCACACAACAATCCTTGGTGACTGTTCAAAGCTCTAGCCAGTACTGGCCTCACCTGAAACCCTCACCAAGAGCCGACAGCACTGTGCTTTCAACCATTAAAGTCACAGTAAAGCATAAAAAACAACACACAAGTACCACCAAGAATGTGACTTAAGTGCTACAATAAACTAAAGACAGGAATCAAGCCTTAAGAAGAATTACACTAATTTGTAGAACATGTTATACTCTGCATCTTTGACGAGAATGGCTACAATCAGGGTGGAAAAATCATGCAAAGGGACTTAGAAACAGCAGTGAACTGTACCGTAGGGTGAGCAAATCAGATAGCATGTTACAGTCAGATAGTGCCTCCACACTGACCAATCAGAGACGCCATAGCAGATCGTTAACAAGGAAGGAGGAGTTGAAAAACATGGGAGTGAGGATGAATTGGGAAGAGGAAACTACCTGCAAAAGGAAAAGCAGGTGCTGAAACTAAGAGGAAAAACTCGGGTGAAATTGCAGCATCTAAGCGAGAGTCTAACCTGAACAAGTGTGCACGGCGCGAGTCTCCACTTTGGCAAGGCTTCCACAGGAATCGCACGGGAAGCGCGAGCTGAGTGCACGTAGCAGACTAGAGGATGCAAGCAGAGAAGTTCAAGCTGAGGTCGTGAGGATGTTCTCCCAACGGCCCTTCACTGCTCATTTCAATGAATTAGAAGGTTAACTAGAGTTGCAGAATCCTTGCAACTTCAATACAATGAAAATTGAGATGGCTCAACCATAATATAATTTGTAAATTCGATAGGCAAAGAAAATTAATGTAGTTGGAAGTGTGCTGTCCAGGTACAGGAGAGCTTATCGCCAAAATATGTTATGTCCAGACTTGTGAAAGCATGAAATCAGGAGCGATCAGACAGTGGGTTTAAAAAGATTTATTATCGAAATACTGGACAGCGCTCAACAATCCTGGGTGACCCTCAAAGCTCCAGCCCGTACTGAACCTTAACTGGAATCCTCACCAAGAACCGACATCACAGATTGTTCTACTATTAAAGTCAAAGTAAAGCATAAAACACAACAGCAAGACCATGGACGGTTGGAGGAGGAAGGCTGGAAGCAAACAGCAGCAGGAGGAGGAAGGGAGGAAGCAAATTAGGGCAGGATGGGGCAAAAAAAACAATGAACAGGAGGAGGAGGAGGAGGAGGAGGGCAGGAAAGCAGAGCAACACAAGGGAGTGGTGGGCAGTGGGGGTGGGGCAAGAGAGTGGGAGGGAGCAAACAAAATAATGGACATCAGGGCAGCTCGATGGATTGCACTCTTATAGAGTTCAACAAGTAAAGTTTTTAAAAAATAACTCCAGAAGCAAGTGCTCAGTGGAAGGCAACTGGCTGCAGAAAGGAAGCTGTAGTTGGTCCATGCTCCACGGCAGGGACAAACACCAGTAGAAAGTGAAAGCAGCAGGAAGCTGGGGGGCGTTACTAATTTAAGGCAAACTTTTACTGAAAAGTAATAACAATATTAAATATGTTGGTTGCCCTTTCTGTTAAAGCCCTCAAAAGAACTTCTAACATGTTCTTTTCTATGCTGATTGGTATTAAAACTGCAATTAAGATAGCCAATGCCATTTTTCTTGTCGACAAAGTAGCTGACGCCGGACGGCCTACCCGTCAGAGCTGCAGCAGCTATCCCAATCATTCTGAGAGCGCCCCCATCAATACGTAACCACAGTGTCGAAAACCCCCTGCAGTGTGCGGTCGCTACGCTGCGGCAGAGGCCCCAGGGTGTCACTGCTATGGGGCGCCCCAGGGGCAAAGTGCAGGAGGCTGGAGCGGCGGACACTTGGGGGATGGAAGATAGAGAGCCTGCTTTGCAGGTCGTGGACGAAGTCCCCCCCCCACTAACCTCGAAGCCCCCATGGATAAGCTGACCTCATATTGAAAGAAGTGCAAGACTCGAGGGCGACCATAGAGCAGCAACTTGGCTCTCTGACGACGGGATTCACCCTCCTTAAGACCGATCATGCCAAGCTGGCCACAACTGTCAAAGACAAACTCGCGCTTCTGGAACTGCTGCCGCAGCACAAGGAACATGGATTGCAACTCACACAACTCCAGAAACAAGTCGCTGGTCAGCAGGAGAGGGTGAAGGACGCGGAGGGTAGAGCCCGAAGCAACAACATCCACGTCATAGGCCTACCCGAGCGCTGTGAAGGGACAGAGGCCACCATCTTTATGGAACATTGGTTCAAGGAACATGTGGCCCAGGAAGGCTTGTCTGACTTTTTCTGTGTAGAGAGGGCACATAGGATTCCATCTGGTAGGCCGACGGCTGGGGCCCACCCCCGCCCACTGATGGTAAAAATCAAAAATTTCAGGGATAGAGATCTACTACTACAGAGGGTGAGAGAACTGTCCCAAATACACTACGAGAATTAACAGGTCCTTATATCCGGATTACACTACTCTGGTACAGCACAGGCGCTCCCTATACTAAGACGCAAAGAAAAAACTCAGAGCGCTGAACATCAAATATGCATTGCTGTTCCCAGCCAAGTTAAAAGTAATCCAGGACCAGAAGACACAGTTTTTTTTAAACACCAGACGAGGTAGAGGAGTGGCTCAAAATCATCTTCCCCGCGGGGAAGTCCGGCCTCTCCTCACAGTCCATGGAGGCACGCCCGAAGCCGAAACGGATCCGAAATTCAAAACGCTTCAGGGCAGGGCGTATGACCAAGCCTGGAAACCCCACCCCGCAGCAGGCTCAGCGGGACCAAGCGGAGACATTGGAGACAGCCAACAGGTTACAAGAAGGCACGCACCCAATACCCTCGGACTCGTTGGAGGATGCCTTGGTCCATTCTGACTCCAGTATAACTTTGTAAAGCAATATTACGCCTCAGACCGCTGATGGTTTTCTGGGGTAGCTGGGTGGCTGCCGTTGGAACATATCGTAAGCTAAGTTATCTAGGTGTGCATATGTAAGTTTCTTCCATTCACAATGCATGGTTCTCTTTGACGTGCCGACTCCAGGATGAATACTGTCACTTAGGGTCCGGGTAGCGTAGAGCACACACCGTTCCCGCCCCACTAGGCAGCTTTTAGGAATGCACCCCCCTCCCCACAGCGAAAGCAACACGTACACTGTTACTTGTTTGCACCATTGTGCACCTGGTTTCGGCCAGCGTAGTTCTCGCCGCCAGCCCAAGTATTGTAATTTTTAGTTTAGTAGTATCCACCTACGCCACACATGTTCCGATTGTTAGTGCAATTTGATCACACATGCAGGACAGCTACAACGTAATTACTTGGAACGTGCGGGGATTGGGGTCTGTCCACAAGAGACATATAATGCACGCGCAACTCAATAGGCGACGAGCGCATATTGTATGTTTACAGGAGTCCCACCTGACCACAGCTGAGATAGCTAAACTGCTCAAGAAATGGAGGGACAGGTTTTTTCCACATCATACTCCGCCTTTGCCAGAGGTGCCTCGATGTGGGTTAGAAGTAGACTTCCCTTCAAGGCACTGGAGCAGCGGGTGGGCCCTCTAGGCAGATATACATTGGTGAGAGCCATGCTGGATGGCACACAAATAATTCTGGATAGTATATACGTGCCGAACTTCGAGCGGGACAAATTCCTACTGAGCATTAACCCTGTACTAGCGGCCTGGGCTACATGTTCATGGATAATAGGCTGAGACTATAACACTGTTTTGGATATCGCCATCGACAGATCTCACCCCCCTCTAGCGGGTGCTAGCTCCATAAGACAGGCTGACGCACTGAGTGACTGGGCTGACAGATGGGGGATGGGAGACGTGTGGCGACTGAAACACCCAACAAGTAGAGAACACTCTTTTTTCTCCATCCACATCAACTACACACTCGTATAGATAGGATTTTCTGCTCCAATCGCATCACGGCCCAGATCACGTATGCCACGTATTTGGGTAAGAGACTTTCAGACCATAACCCATTGGAAATTACGCTAGCATGGGGCAGAATCCCCACCCCAGTCCCCACCTGGAAATTATAACTTCAGATGCTTGAGGGAGCTGTCTTCCGGGAGGCCCTTTCCACTGGCATTCACCACTATTTTGCTGAAAACACAGGAACTGCCTCTACCCCACAGGTGGAGTGGGACGACTTTCAGACGGTGATCAGAGGCCTAGCTATTAGCACTACAGCAGGGACGCGACAGGAAATACACAATAATCTTAGAGGAGTCGAAAATACTTTGAATGGATTACAACAGGCGGCGGCAAATGAACCCTTTAAGGATGCTTCGTTGCAGGAAGCTCGAATAAAACATGTAGAGCTCCTAGAAACATTGCGATGCATTGATTACACTGCCTATACACACGCCAAGCACGCTGAAGCAGACAAGGCTGGCCCACCACTGGCGTACATACTCCGGGATGACCCTTCGGACACCCCTATACACGAGGTCATCACAATGGCTGGGAATACGCAGGGCATTAATGATGCTTTCTGCGAATACTATCAGACGCTTTACCAGTAACCCCCCCTCCCCCGGTTGGACGAGGACACCGTGGAGGCGTTTCTCACTGATGTACATTTCCCCCAACTAACTAAAGCAGGGCAGGACAATATCTCGGGCCCCATTACTTGAGCAGAAATCAAGGCTGCCATCCGGGGTTTCCCCCATAACAAGGCCCCTGGCCTTCTTTGCTACTTTCTCGGACTCCCTAGTGCCTCAACTAGAGCGACTGTACAACACTGCGAGAGACGCTGGAACACTGCCCCCCCCCCCACTACTAGGCAGGCACTAGTGGTATCCCTCCCCAAACCGGGCCGATCGACTACGGACCTCTCGGGTTATAGACCCTTGTCCTTATTAACGACTGAGTATAAAATACTGAGCAGAATCCTGGCAAATTGCTTGCTCCCCTATCTACATTGTTTGATTCACCCTGACCAGTGTGGGATTGTACCGGCACGTAGCACCTCACTTAATATTAGGAGGCAATATCACGTCATGACAGCTACCCCCTCAGAATGGTGCAACGCAAGTTGCATCACTCTAGATTTGAGGCAGGCATGTGACACACTCAGATGGGATTACATGTTTCGGATTCGGACTTCCTCCAGAATATCTGAAGTGGGTCAAACGGTTATACTCTGTCCCCACGGCGAGAGCTCGCACTGGGAGTCACATTTCCCAAGAATATCCGATCGGCAGGGGCATCCATCAGGAATACCCCCTTTCTCCATTATTTTTCGTGCTAGCATTGGAACCCTTGGCCCTCAGGTTACGGATGACTGCGAAACTGACCGGTATACAACTGGGGCAGGCTACGCTTATAATATCGGCATATGCAGATGATATCATTCTATATGCCAAAGATTTAACCGCGGAACTCGCACCCTTATCAGACACCTTCACCACCTTTGCAAATATTTCAGGCCTTCCAATCAATGAGGGCACGTCCTACGCTTTCTTTTTCTGTCCAGGGGAACACACTGAGGCCATCCAATTTAGCCCTCATTCTCTACGGGTTGCGGCCCACACGTTTAAATATCTCGCGGCTGGGGTCTCCTTCCCAGATACCCCTGCCATCTACCTATTAGGGCTGACCCGCCGTCCCAAAGTACAGAAAGAACAGTTTTGCTTTATTGACCTAGCATTGCTATTGGCCAAACGCACCCTCACAATGAGATGGAAGTCCATTACACCCCCAACACTCTGTAGCTGGCATGGTAAGGTGGTGAGATGGAGCAGCGCTGAAAGCGCGGCGATACGACGAGAGGAAGCCAGGGGTCTGCGCAAGAAGTTAATCTCCCTTGAGTGGGATACCATTTTAGAAGCGTTCAAAGCCCTTGCGCCACCACCAGTCCCTACAGCGCAGGCGCATAGTCACCCGACTGCCCTACCCCGCATTGACCAGCATAGTAAGTTAGTGATAAGCCCTGCTGGTCCACCACTACAAAACTTGAAATGGTAACTATGAATCTTGGAGCTTTGTCGGTCATGGAGGGAGCAGTTCATGGAATATTCCGCTGTAAAGTGCAATGTGGAACGGGGCCAAGAAAAGTTGGGTTAAAGGGGGGACGGAGGGATAGCTTTTTTTATTACATTACATAAGGAAAATGCTACTTACCAGTATGCATCTGTTCATGGCATGTAGAGCTGCAGATCCTCACACTTGCATCAGATCGCCATCTGGTGTTGGGCTCGGATGCTTGCACCTTGTTGTTGTCTTGAAAGAAGTCTTTGTAGTCACGAAACAGGTGACTACTCCCTTGGACAATAGTGCGCATGGGCATCGACTACATCCTTAGATTGTTTTTCGCCATGATGGAGTTAGTAGAAAGAAAAAGATGTCCATGTGTGTATATCTAAGTAAGATAGAACTGGAACAGATACAGGTCCCGGGGAGTTGGGTGGGCGTGTGAGGATCTGCAGCTCTACATGCCAAGAACAGATGCATACTGGTAAGTAGCATTTTCTGTTCGAGGCATATGAGCTGCAGATCTCACACTTGCATAGACTGTACAGCAGCATCTCCCCTAGCGGTGGTCACCTGTATCGGTTGCAGTAGTTTGAAAGAGAGTTTTAAGAACATCTTGGCCCACAGAAGCTTGCTGCTTGGCCTGCAAGTCAACACAATAGTGTTTAGTGAAGGTGTGTGTTGTAGACCATGTTACTGCCTTACAAATGTCTTCTGGGGAAATGTTCCCTAAGAATGCCATTGAGGCCCCTAGTTTACGTGTGGAATGTGCCCTAGGGGGAATGGTCAATGTGCGTTTTGCTTTCTGGTAGCATATTTGGATACATTTAACGATCAACCTTGCAATCCCAGCCTTGGAGATGGGATTACCCTTATGCTGTGGGGAGAAAGCTACAAACAGTTGTTTTGCGAAATGATTTGATTCTGTCAATGTAATAAAGCAGGGCTCTTTTTACATCTAGGGTGTATAGAGCTCTCTCCGCTACGGAGTCCGGGTTTGGAAAAAACACTGGTAACTTCACTGATTGGTTAAGATGAAATGGAGAGATGACTTTAGGAAGGAATTTTGAGTTTGTTCTTAGAACCACCTTGTTACAATGTAATTGCAAGAATGGTTCTTGTATGGTTAAAGCCTGGAATTCACTTACTCTTCTAAGAGAGGTGATGGCAATAAGGAAAGCCACTTTCCATGTGAGGAACTGCAGTTCACATTTATGTAAAGGTTCAAATGGGGGACCCATGAGCCTAGTAAGAATATTTAGATTCTACACTGGAGAGGGTGGTCACCTAGGAGGAATTATTCTTTTGAGGCCCTCCATTAAGGCTTCATTGCAGGGACTCTAAAAAGTGACAAGTGTCTGTTTTGCAGATAAGCAGCAAGTGCTGCAAGATGTAAACGTATGGCTGAATATGCTAGGTTACATCTTTGCAAGTGCAGTAGGTAGCAAATGATATTCTGGATGGAGGCATCCAGTGGATCAATATGGTTGTTGGTGCAGTAAATGGAACATCTTTTCCATTTTGCAGCATAGCAAGCTCTAGTAGTAGGGAGTCTGGCTTCTTTAATGATGTTCATACAGTCCGGTGGTAGGTTAAGGTAACCGAACTCTAGGACTTCAGGAACCCGATCCAGCTGACCTGGATCTGTATGTCTGGTCTCTCCATGGTTCTGCGTTAGCAGGGATGGGGACAGGCGTAGTTTTTGGTGCAGAACTAGTGAGAGTTCCAACAGTGTTGTGAACCACGGTTGGCGTGCCCATTTGGGAGCTACTATGATTAGTTTGAGAGACTTTTGTCGGAGCTTGCGTACCACTAGTGGAATCAGTGGGAGTGGCGGAAAAGCGTACGCAAATCTGCCTGACCAGTTCATCCATATCGCATTGCCCTTGGACAATGGGTGTGGTAACCTGGCGGCGAAGGTTGGGCATTTTGCGTTTTCGTGTGTGGCGAACAGATCTATGTCTGGTTGGCCCCACAAGTGGAAAAATGGTAGAAGAACCGGGGGATGTAGTTCCCATTCGTGAATCTGTTGTGTCTGTCGACTTAACAGATCCACGATCTCATTGTGAACTCCTGGGAGGTGTTCGGCAAGTAGATATATATTTTGTGGGATGGCCCATCTCCAAATGATCTGTGAGAGCTGGGACAGCTGCAGAGAGTGTGTGCCTCCTTCTTTCTGTATGTAGTACTTGGCTGTCATGTTGTCCGTCCGGATCAGGACAGCTTTGTTTTGTATATGTACTTGGAATGTTTTTAAAGCTAGAAATATTGCTAGTAGCTCCAGGTGATTAATGTGGAGAAGTTTTTTGTTGACTGATCCACTTGCCTTGGGTTGTATGTCCGAGGAGCTGGGCTCCTCATCCTGTGAGTGATGTGTCTGTCGTGAGTACTATCTGTGGAATAGGTTCGAGGAACGGCCGCCCTTTGGACAAGTTTTTTGTGTTCCACCACTGCAGAGAGCGATGTGTGCGGGTGTCTACCGACACAAGATCTGTAAGTTGTCCTGGAGCATGATTCCACTGATGTGCTAGACATTCCTGTAAGGGTCGCATTTGAAGTCTTGCATAAGGTACAATAAAAAGCAAGATGCCATCATGCCTATGGGTTGCATGAACACTCTGGCTGGGAGAGTGTTGGGCTTGAAATTTTGAGATGAGGGTTTGTATGCTGGCTATCCTGGATGGACTGGGATATGCTAGAGCTGTGGAGGTGTTTATTGTGGCCCCCAGATATTGGTGTTTATGAGAGGGCTGGAGATGCGACTTGGTGTAGTTGACATTAATACCCCAAATTTTATATTGTTTCGATGGTTTGGGGAGTGTGTTGAACACATTGGTTGAAGGACTTGGCTTTTATTAGCCAGCCGTCCAGATATGGGAAGACATGGATGTGTTGTCTTCTCAGGTGTGCTGCTACTACCGCAAGACATTTTGTGAATACCCTGGGTGCGGTGGTGACTCCGAAGGGAAGGACCTTTAACTGATGGTGTTGTCCGTCCACTACAAACCGTAGATACTTCCTGTGAGCAGGATGTATGGGAATGTGGAAGAAAGCGTCCTTGAGATCTAGTGTATCAAGGAAATCACCTTTTTGTAGCAGCGGGAGCACTTGTTGGAGAGTGATCATTTCAAAATGATCCAAGTGTGTATATATAGGTTGAGGGGTTTGAGGTTGAGTATCGGTCTTAGAGTCCCATCCTTTTTGGGGATTAGGAAGTACAGCGAGTAAACCCCTGTTCCTTGATGTTGTAAGGGACCAGGTTCTATTGTGTGCTTTTGAAGCAGTGAGAGAACCTCTTAATTTAGAAGCGTGAGATGATCTGTGGGCATTGGACGCTGCTTGGGTGGTATGTGTAGAGGGTAGCTGTAAGTTCCAGGCAGTAATCATACTGGATAATCTGTCTTACCCACTTGTCTGTTGTGATGGAATTCCAGACAGGTAGGAACTGTGATAATCTTTCCCCGACTGGAATGGTCTGGGGGAAACGGAGGGAAGTCACTGTTTTGTAGAGGGGGAGGTGCAAGTGTTATTACCTCGGCCTCTTCCTTTATTGTTATTCCCTCTGTATCCGCCTCTAAAATATCCTCTACTGGGGGATGTTTGTGTAGTGGTTTTAAACGAAGATGAGGTGTCTGCTTCCATGTTTTTGGAGGCTCCTCTTTCGAAGGAGCGACGAAAGGAGCCACGTGTTTGTGGAGACTAACGCTCCCATGGACTTAGCAGTCTCAGTGTCTTTCTTCATTTTTTTAATTGCAGTGTCTACAACCGGGCCAAAAAGTTTTTCTTGGTTGAACGGCTGGTTGAGGATGGTAGTCTGCACCTTAAAGCCTTAAATGAGCAGCCAGGCATGGCGTCTAAGGAGTACACTGGTATTGATGGATCTAAAGGCAGTGTCTGCAGCGTCAAGTGCGCATTTAATTGACGCGTTTGAAATTAGCTTGCCCTCTTGGATGAGATCATTTGCTTGGGTTTTATATTGGTCAGGCAAATGTTGTAATAGAGTTTCCACTTGGTCATAGTGGGCTCTATCATATCTAGCCAACAGTGCTTGCGTGTTGGCTATGCACCAGTGATTGGCTGCCTGCGCAGCTACCTTTTCGCCAGAAGCATCCAGTAATTTGGATTCTTTATCAGGGGGTGGCGCATCCCCGTAGGTTTGTGAGTTGGCGCGTTTTCTAGCGTTGGAAACTACTAGAGAATCCAAAGGCAGCTGTCCCCTAATGTAAGCAGGGTCTTCAGGGGCAGGTCTATATTTTTTATCGATTCTAGGGTTAAGAATCCTGGCACGTACGGGATCTTTGAACACTTCCGGGGCATGCTTAATGACGCCCTTGATCATTGCCAATATTTGCACTGTCTTTTGGGACGGTTCGAATGTATCCAAAAGGAAGTCCTCCTCTGCTGTGTCTGAGTGCATTGTGATGCCGTGGTCATCGGCAGCCCTATTAAGTAACTGTCCAAATCAAATATTATTGTCTGCGGGAGATGGTTTTGAGGGGTATGGCTGGGGGCTTGGGAGGTCTGGTAGATCTGTTGGGACAGGGTACTCCCAATCATCTTGTGGGGGGTCTGGATGTGTGAACGGGTCATTTGGGTCACCCCCACCCCCCCCCAGGTCATCACCATCATCATCATCTGGAGGTGGTGTATGTGGTGGAGAAGCTACAGGCAGAGGTGCTGTAATAGATCTAGGGAGAGGAGGTGGGTTAGAAGGAAGTACAGAAGAAGGAGGCAAAGGTGATGTAGCAGAGTCCTTCACAGGCACTGGAGGGGCAGGTGCTGTGTCTAACTTTCTCTTCTTACATGGCACAGCTGTGACATGTCCTGTTTCTGGGTTAATATAAATCTTTTTCTGTATAGGATCGACAGGATCCAGATGAAAAAGTTCCTCTTCCCCGGGAACCGCCTTCAGTGCCGATTTTTTCTGTGCCGATTTTTTCGGTTCCGAGCGGGGCTGGTGTTGAGTTTTATGGTCTTTGGCATTAAGAGGCGTGGTAGAGTCCTTAGGCTTGTCTTTTGGTTCCGAGGATCTTGGTTTCGGAGCCGAAGCTGGATCTTTAGGCTTGGAAGCGTTCGAAGCCAGCTTATGCATGGGCCTCGAAGTTTTCGGGTCCGATTTGTCTTTGGAGGTGGTAGGCGTCTGAACCGATTTCGGAGCAGAGTGTTCCTTTGGCTTCGGTGCCGAAGGCGCCGGCGGGACGATTATGTGAGGTTTGCTCGGTCCCAAGCTACCAGAAGGCTTGTCTTTTTTCTTCGGAGCTGGGCCCGGAGGCGGGGCTTCTGAAGTGTGTTTTCGATCACGACTGGGGCCAACAGGCGAATTCTTGACCAGTGCCTTCGGCTTTGGAGGTGGGGATAGGGTAGGGGCAGTAGTTGACAAGGAGTGATGGGGTCGTCTGAGTCGTCTGCCTCTGACACAATTTCGAGATCTTCGGAATCTTCTTCCAGGACATCCGGGTCTTCGTCGAAAATGTCCTCTGGTTCCGGAGCTGATCTCTGCGCCATGATGTGACGTTGAGCCCTTCGATCTTGAATAGTCTTCTTCGATCGAAAGGATGCGCAGGCTGGACAGCCGGACTCCTTCTGTTCAGGTGACAGGCACAGGTTGCAGACCTTGTGATGGTCACTGTGCGGGAACTTTGCTCCACACTGGGGTAATTTCTTGAATGGCGTCCTTTCCATGAGCCGTAGGCCTTACAGCATGGATAGGCCCCGAGGCCCTCGTCGACGATCAGAATCGAGCCGATGAAAGGCGCGTCTAAGATGATCGAAGTGAATCCGAAGAGTTCGTAGAAGTTTTGTGCGTCGAAAAAGTTTGAAATGAAGATTTCGAACCGGAGCGCAAAAGTTGCATCCGGACCCAATGGCGGAAAAAAACAATCTAGGATGGAGTCGATGCCCATACACACTATCGTCCAAGGGAGGAGTCACCTATCTCGTGACTACAAAGACTTCTTCCAAGGTGCAAGCATCCGAGCCCAACACCAGATGGCGATCTAATGCAAGTGTGAGATCTGCAGCTCATATGCCTCGAACACCTATTTGTCAAATGTTGGTATAGCAGTGCAGATCGTAAGGTACCAATTGAGGCTTCAGCTGGACACCACAGATTGCCGTGCACGGCTGTGCAAAGAACTACAGTGCCTTACTGTACATTTGTGATTACCACTATTAACGTAACTGCCTCTTGCATTTTTGACTGTATTGCGTATATACATGTATTCTTTGTAATGGTTTATATGGTAATGGCTGCTGATTGTAGTCCGACAAACAAAAGAGTGAAAAATCTAATAAAATATGTTTAAAAAAAATAAAAAATTCTTATCATCAAAGTATTCATTGAATTACTGATGAGATAAAACGGTTATACTGTCCTGATAATGTAAATGTTCGCAACTGTTTATTTAAATTTTTTCAAAGCCTTCTTGCATTTATTTCATGTTATTGTATGGTGTATTTCTGTGGATTTTTTTTTACAAACTTAAACATATATAAGACTTGGGCTAGGGACAAAGGAATATCTTGTTAAGTGTGGCAGGCTTCCAAACAGTGACAATAATTGTGATTGTTCTATTGGTGGAACAGATAAGGTTATACATGTTATGCTATTTGGCACTCAGGCTCGTAAACACCGGCTACTTCCTTCATTAAAGCTGAACGGCACTCGGTACGTAGTCGAGGCTATGTCACTCTAAGGGTAGATGATCAATTGATCATTAGTACAGTGTACTTTTATTTATTATTTGAAAACTTTACTACTCTTGGAAGACGAGTATTCAATTTCTCAACTCACATACCCTGAAACACAGGTGTTGCATGTATACAATGAAATAATGTCAATACTTTGATTCCTTCAAAAAACTGTTACCAATGACAAACGCATATGTCTCATATTGTCTCTCTGATGTTTCTGATATTGTGTGAAACAACCATTTGTACTGTTTTTAATTGTTTTATTGTGACTGTGTACATATGGATGAGAAATTGTTAACAATATAAAAGAGTACATTTGGATTACGTACATTTGTTTTGGTTTTCCTTTCAAGACTGGTGGAGTTGAATTTTTGAGTGCTTCTGGGTATGTGAGTTGAGAAATTGAATACTAGTCTTCCAAGAGTAGTAAACGTTTCAAACCGTTAATGGTACCCTGACTTTTGGAATAGAGGGGTCGCTCTCGTGTTTTTACATACTTTTATTTATGGGCAGCATGGCTGAAAGTGAGGCAATGGAGCTGATATAAATTGCTAAATACTTATCAATAAAATGTTAATTTGCCTCAGTAATCTAGTGTGCCATGAATTTGTATGTGATTGGTGCTATCAATGCAGTGATATGATTTCTGTGAGGAAATGGCAGTTGCAGTTTTACCCCCATCAATTGCTGCCCCACCTACTAGACCTCAGTGATTTTGCTCCGACCATCAAAAGTGTACGTTTCATTGGCTTATACCCAATGGGCAGAAGTTAACTTGCTTATATATCCCCTGTATGTGGAACCAGGGTGCCCAGGGCCAGTAAGTTAAAGTGTAACTTCTTGTTGTGCCTCTACAAGAAAAGCACGTCTCCTAGCATGCCACTGCAGAATGGCAGAGCAGGTTTGAACTGCTAACTCAATTTGAACTTTTCAAGTAAAGGCAAACCCAAACTTTCCTTTTAAATAAATACAAGTCACCCCTAAGGCAGGCCTAACGAACCCTAAGGTATGGTGCTGTATATTTAAAAGTAGGGCATGCGTTTTTATCTGTCCTAATAGTAAAAAAAACAAATTGTTGTTTTTGCTGTTAAAAGGCTAGTAGCCTTGTTGGCGAAAACAGGGTTACACATTGACTGCTTAGATGTGCCAACTTCTGAATAGGGCTACTAAAGTTGGTATTTCAAGGTATCAAAAGAATTGTTGCATTAAACCGGACTCAATGTCCAAGTTGAATTTAATGCAATTTATGGAGTAAAGGCAACTTTAGAGAATTGCCACTGTTGCCCAGAATTTCCAGTAACCGTTTACAGTTGCTGACCACAAAACAGACTTCTGCCCACCTGGGGGGAGGTGGGAACTACCCACAAGAAAAGACACAATAGAAGCCTGCTGTTATAAGAAGTGTTGCCTCCACCTGGTAGGAAGCCCAAATGTGGTACGAGCCCAAAAGGCGAGCTTCAAAGAGGAAGCTGTCTTTGAAGGGCAAATGTTGGGGACACACAAAAGGGGCTGCTACTTTGTTCTGATAGACAGGTTGGTGTCTGGGACAGAGAGCGGGAAACAGCTGCCATGCAGGTTTTTTAGTGGAAGTGTAGTCCTCCGGTAGCCACACCTCTATTGTAACAAGCGCCACACAGCCAGAGAAGGGTTCTGTCGCCTTGGGAGTAGCTAGTATATTTCATTCGGAGATAACTAGATACCACACTTTGCAGGAAGTCATCATTAGGCCTAGTAGTCACTGCATCCCGGAGGGCAAGTTGTGGACCTAAAGGTGGCACCTAGACCTCAGATCACGTCTGTACCAGAGAGAGAACCAAAGTACCACCGTCCTGCTGTTTTCCTGGAGCTGGCAAAGAGTGCCGGCACCAAAGACTGGGCTGCTCCTGGGCTAACAAAGAGGACTGTGCCTGTAGTGCCCTGCTCGAGGAAATGTCATCCCAGAAAGAAGAGCTGAACTCCAAATGTCAGTTGGCTAACTTCCTGTTACACCTCCAGAACCACAAAAGTTTAAAAAGCCTACCTTGACAGGTTGGTAGCCACTTTCACTTGATCATCACAGACATGCAGCTTGGGAGACAGAGTCCTGTATCTCAAGAGTTGAACCAAATCTGTTGTACATGGGAGAATCACTGGAGTGCGGTGTGGTCGCCCAAGACAGACACTGGCCTCAGTTTAAGGGAACCGCTGGTTAAGTGTAACCGGAAACCAGTAGCAACTGATTATTTGTTGGACTTTGAGGGACCTCTGAAGCCAAAGTGGCCCCACCATGTTCGTGGACCGAGAGGTAGCCCCAGGAAGAAATCTGTCAAAGTGACCAGCATCCTGTATTCCTTGCATCAGGACCTCTCCATTGATTTCTACAGCAATTAGTCCAGAGATCCTGGAACAGTACTGGAAGTTGCTTTAACTGCAAGGTAACTGTGCAGTCAAGCATTACTGGCTCCTGTGACTTGCTCCCTTTCGGAGTTGGTTGCCCAACCAAACACAAATGTACAAAAGTTTCCAAAGTAGCTGCTAACCACAGTACTCGCCAAGGCGTGTTTGCATTTTGAGTGAAAAGCAGTGATTTGCGATTTGCTTAATAATTTATATCTCCAAAACCCTCAGGTAGATTTTGTTCACTTTGATGTCAGAAGTAATAAAAATGGAATCTATTTTTAAAAATTAGTGCTGGATTTTCTTTTTGTCGTGCTTTTTTCTTGTTCACATGATTTGGTACTTCTAAATACTTTATACTTGTTCCTTTGACAAAGCTTGATTGCTCAAAGCCACACCTACCCAGGGGTATAGCTAGGGTGTTGCTAATGAACTGACTGTATCCAAGACATGTTTGTGAGTTTATTACACAGTGAAGTTACACAACTGCACCCTTTGATAAACAGCATTTCGTCTCAGTTTCACTAGAGTGGTTATAAAGATACAATACTGTTTTAAGTACAGGGTTTTCTTTGGAAGAACCTCGTGCAATTTATCATTACTCGTTACATTTTAAGTTTTGTATTTGACCAACTAACTGTTATGCATATCGCATAAACCCTCAGAGAAACTTATGACGTAGGTATTGCATGCAACCGCTAGAAGTATGAGTCCCCATGTTATGTCGTATGGAAATTTTTAAATGATTTTGATTATCTATAATGCAATTTTATAATGTGGTGGTATTTATGGGTTATGTTTATACTATGTATAATAAAATTGATTGTTATTGGTATTTTTATACTGTAAGGCAATTTGCTGATGGCAATAAATTAACTCACCTAAAAAACTTAACTACAGTATAAAACATAATCCATACAGTCAGCATAAGGCATAACATAGCTGTCTATTTTTGCCCAACAGCATTGCCAACTGACAGGACACACACCTGAACTACCTGTAGATGGTATAGGGTAACCTTACTAGGGAGAGGGCCGATAACAGGAAAAAATTAAATATTTGATGAATGAAAGATGCTATTTAACCAGATAAAACCTTGGGTCCACTGCTCACAGGACAGTGGTGGGTCATTATCAACTGTAACATGGGTGAAGGATCTACATGGTCTTCCACACAGAAAAACAAGGGGTGGAATACTGAATCTGAAGTAAACTACACCAATCCTTTAGGCCCAACAAGGAGCCTCCAGGAAGCAATCTATCATATTCTGTTAAGTGGTCTGGATAGGCCTGGTAGGAAACATGACAATTTATGTGCTCATGTTTCTTAAGTTACCTTCTCTTTTACACATGACTTTTGACATACATTTGCATGTGTAACAATGCAGGATAATACTCTCTGAATCAGCTTGCTTACATTTGCACTTCATAGAAACACTTTCACGACACCTTGAACATTCAATAGAAGGGATAAAGTTCACTGCGCAAATCGCTTTCAACTTCAGTTACAACCCTACTGGGGCTCGACTTGGGTGCAGAATAAATATATATATTACCTACTGGCTGTCGCCAGTAGGTAGTTATAGTTAAGACCTATTATCCATAGGAAATCCGCAACATACTATTTGGAATAACTCTGGGGCCGGTTGACGAATCTTCGCGAAATTTCCAAAACTGGTAGGGCGCTCCAGTCCGCTCCTATCCTGAAAGTCTCGGGGTGATTCGTCAAGCAGGGGACGAGAAAAATGGGGGGGTCAGAATTACACCAAATTTGGCAAAGAGGTAGCCCTTGGTTCACACTCGTGCCTTTTGGTTAAATGGTGGAAATCCGTTCAGTAGTTGCTGAGAAAATCAAAGATAAAATCATAGATATATCTATGGCCTCGGAGGATCCGCGCACCCAGAGCGCACCCTCCCGATCACGAGCTGCATGCTAATTGGCTGTCAACTGGCTGTAAACACTCCAAACCATGAAGTGTTGGCAGCCATTTTGTGCCTCGGTAGAAGCGAGGCTCAAGAAATCAGTGGCTCAAGTGTGCAAAACGTGTAAAGGGTGCAGGGTAGAAATACCCTGACCCTCTAGACCTGCTTAGGGGGTCCCACAAGGACCCCCAGTGGCCCAAATATTTTTTTGTTTTTTGAAAAAACGGCAAAATGCGCGCTGGCGGCGCGGATCCTGCCGTTAAAAAAAAAAAAAACACGAAGCATGGGCTTCCGAGCTTCTTTAATAATTCGCCCCGGGGGGGCCAAATCCCGGGAGCAAAAATATAAAATTTGATGGGGGGGCCCAGACCAGCCCCGGGGACCGCCACCCCCGGGACTACAAAATAAATGGGTGGGTGGACTCCAAGGCCCCCACAAGCCCCGGGGCTTTTTATATTGTGGGAGGGGGGCCACGTGGCCCCCCCTCCTGGAGCAGTCGATGGCCCTGGGGACCGCCACCCCCCAGGGCCGGCGTCTGCAGTGTCTCGGGGTGCCCACCTCCGGGACACTGCTGTTTGCTGTGGCAGGGCGTGAGCCGAGGCTCCCGCCCTGTCATAGCAAACTTGGTTTGGATTTTGAAAGAGAGCAGGAAACCTGCTCTCTTTCAAAATGCAAACCATATTGCTTTTCCACACGAGGAGCTGCATGCTAGCAGCTCCCCGTGTGGAAAAGCAATGCCGGCTACCGAAGGACGTGGGGAGCCGGCTGGGACCGTGGGGGCATTGGGGTTCCCCCCCATGGTCCCAAACGTTGTATATAGGCCCCGGGGGATGGGTTCCCCGGGGCAAATAGAAATTAGTGATAGGTGCTAATTATTTTTGTTTGCCGGGCAAATTAGGAGTCGCGCACCCAGCGCAGCTCCCTGGTGTGCACGCGCTGGGTGCGCGACTCATACGCGTTGGGTGCGCGACTCCCAAAAAAAATAGAAAAAATATATTTAAAAAAATAATAAAAACAATATTAGAGTTTCATTATTTTTAAAAACATTTTTTCAATTTATTTTAAAAATATGTAATGTAATTTAAAAAATAAAATATGTAAAAATAAATAGTTTAAAAAATGTAGAAAAACAGTATCAAAAAACTAAATATAACAATTAATATATTTAAAAATTATCATTTAAAAAACCTTTGAAATTCACTGAAAAAAACCATAGGTTTCAGATATGTTATAGTTAGGAAATAGCATTTAAAAAACCTTTGAAATTCACTGAAAAAACCATAGGTTTTAGGGAAAGTTATAGTTAGTTGGACATTTCACTCGTACAAAACCAGTGAAATTCCCCCGTTATAGTTAGTTCAGCTAACTATAACGCGCGCCCCCACAATGCACTACTGATGACGTCACATTTTACATCACTCATGACATGGTCAGTGAGATCACTGATAACATCACTGATATCATCCATGTGATAAATTGATGCATCTTCTCACACCCTAATATAAACTTTGATACACCCACTCTAAATTACAGACGGCCATTCTCAACACCAATGACACTCCAACACCAATAACTACATACCCACTCACTGATTCTTAGGTACACACACACATCCACTCACTCACCCATACAATCACTCATATTTCCGGTCACTCAGTACAGGACTATCATATGCACTCATACATCTATATAGACACACACACCGCCACTCATCCATAGAGGTACTCACACACCTACTCAGTCATGCAAATAATTAATCACACTCCCATTTACTCACCTATACAGTTATACACACACCAGATCACTTACTCATACAAATACTAGCACATTCTTACACTCCTATACAATCACTGATACAAGCACACACTCATACATACAGCTACTCTCATAATCACACACTTACTTATAGCCATTTATATACTCCAACACACACATCTACTGCCTTTCACATATGTAGTTTCTCACACATGTATTACTGAGATATACATTCACTCACTAACACACCCATATACACACTCACCCACCCATACCGTCCATCGCAGATGCACTCTTGAAACCAAACACCCAGTGAATCACCCACTCACACATCTATGCACAGTCACACACACCCCACCCACACAAATACTTAGGCACCGATACAGATAGTCAGACAACCAATCAATAACTCATGTAGACACTCATGTAGCTATTCACAAACCCATGCAGCCGCTTACACACCAACAGACGGATACAGACATTCACACAGTTTAGTCAGTAACCCATGCACTCAGTAAGATACGTTTAATCACTCACTTATAGAGTCAGTCACGCACCTACTAAATCAACCATTCAGACACTTATACACCCACTCATTCTTCAATACGCCTTTCCCTATATATATTAAACATATTTCAACTTAACAGAAACACACACTCACTGGATGAGGTCATGAGTGATGTCATTTGAGATGTCATGAGTGATGTCATCAGTGATGTCACTGACCATGTCATGAGTGATGTAATATGCAACATCATCAGCAGTGTATTGCGGGGGCGCGAGTTATAGTTAGCTGAACTAACTATAACGGGGAAATTTCACTGGGTTTGTACGAGTGAAATGTCCAACTAACTATAACTTTCCCTAAAACCTATGTCTTTTTCAGTATATATATATCTCAACAGCAAGCAGTCGCTCCTTCTCGTCCCGGGTGCTCACTCCTGCAGTGGTGAGCCACTCTCCAAACAAAAACAAAGCAAACCCTTCTGATGCCAATTGGAAAGCACTCACAAGTAAATTTTAAAGCAAAGTGCTTTATTGTGCAGACCTCCCTGCACTGACAGACGCGTTTCACCATGCTGCTTTTTCAATGTCAGTTTCTGGGTGCAAACACAACAGTATTTAAAATAACAATACATCACATGTCATTCATGGAAATCAAAGATGACAAAATTCATGGCGGACATCTTTGAACGTGCAAAAAGTGATATCACCAAAGTGCAAGAATACATTTTACAAAAATAACATTAAAATCCAGATATTCAGGGAGAATAAAAAATCATTGTATATACACTTGTGGACAATATTAAGGTCCATTGTTTTAGATAACATTAATTAATTCCGAACAGTTGCCAACAGTAGAAGTGTTACTAATTTATATTAGCCTGTGTATACAGTCATTTCGACAATGTTATCTCCCTTGTATCAGTTATTCAGCCCTGGATGGGCAACTACGTGAGTTGAGAGGAAGTATGGTACCTATGACTATAGTTTTTCATTTTCAATAATCTCACCATAAATGGTCTACATAGTCATAGCCAAAATGGCCCTTTATTCTAATTGTACCCACATCTCCTCCTCATTTTTAAGCCCTATGGGAGCTTTAGTTTGTAGATCGATAAAATATTTCAATTCCATAATCCGGAGTTTCCTAACTATCTCCTTCTCTTTTGTTTTTCTATATCTGATCTAAACAGTAGAATTTTAGGGAGGTCATGGTTGCTCTGCTAAAATTTCTCAAAATGGCGAGCAACCGGATATGTTGCATCCTTGTTTGTAATAGCACGCATGAGCTCAAGAATGCGCTACTTTGTAGGGTGTATAGTGCTCCCTATGTAACATTTGGAACAAGGGCATGTCAAGCAGTACACTGTATATTCAGAGTTGCAAATAAGGAGGTGCTTAATTTCTCTGGTAGGCCTAGGATCCCCTGGTCTACCCTTATAGTTGGTAACTTTACCACTGTTTGCAGGCCTTACAACGCATGCAAAGATAGAAACCTGCTATGCTCATTTTGCTTTTTACCTTGGGGGCTGAATCATAGTGACTGTGAATTAAATGGTCACTTAGGGATTGACAACGTTTGTATGTTATGAGTAGGCGGATGGGAAGTCTATTTTTTAGAATGTTATCCGTTTGGAGGATGTGCCTGTTCTTTTTAAAGAACTGCACAATGCTGCCTGATTTCTCATTATAACTGGTTATCATTCTGGTGGGGCCGTCCTGTGCGATTTTGCCGGGTCCTTTAGCTATTAGCAGGTCAGTTCTATTGATCTTCTCTACTCCGATTTCTGCCTGGTGTAGGTCAGCATTGTTGTAACCTCTCTTCTTAAATCTTACTAATGCTTGTTCCTTGGCCTGCTCAAAGTCTTGTTTGGTGGAGCAATTACGTTTAAGACGCAAGAGCTTCCCAAATGGAATGTTCTTTACAAGGCTTTTTGGATGGTGGCTCCCCGCATGCAGGACGCCATTGCCTGCTGTAGGCTTCCTGTAAAGTGGTATCAATAAGGTATCCCTCTCCATGTATGCTTCCAGATCCAAGTAATTCACTGAGGTGTCACTAATATGACCTGTGAACCTCCGGTTTAATTCATTGTTGTTTAGCAAGGCAATATACTCCTCAGCCCGGGAGCGCAACCAAACAAAGAGATCATCTATATATCTTGCCCAAAATGTTATTTTGTCCACCCACTGTTCATGCGGTCCCCCCCAGGCCACGCGCTTCTCCCACCAGCCCACAAAAAGATTTGCGTAGCTGGGGGGTGAAGCACGTGCCCATCGCGGTCCCGTGTTGTGGCTTGTATAATTGACGTGCAAATATGAAAACATTATTGCTCAAGCAGAAGATGATCATTTGTTGGAGCATTAGGTTATGTTTCTGGAACTTCAATGATCTTTTGTTCCGGAACCATTTTACAGCTGTAATTCCATCATGATGTTTAATACATGTATATAGACTGGTTATTTCTAGGGCAATGAGAAGCATATCTGGTTCCCAAGCAATTTCCTATCTCAATCTCAGGAAATCCTGAGTGTCCTGTATGTACGAGGCTAAGTCTCTGACCAATGGTGCTAGAAAAAAGGTCAACATACGTTGATGTATTCTCTAGGAGACTATTGATTGAGGCCACAAATGGTCTGCCCGGAGGGTTGGTCAAGACTTTGTGTATTTTAGGAAGGTGGTAAAAGGTTGGAGGGACAGGCGAGTCACAGTAGAGGAACAGATACTCGTCTTGGTCCAACATTCTTTCGTCCCTTCAGCCTTGCAGTAGTTGGAAATAGGTGTTAATGCATTCCAGATTATCTGCTCTCTTAATAGGCACATAAGATTCCCGGTCATCCAGCTGTCTCATTGCTTCCTTGTAATAGTGTTGTTTATTGAAGATAACAATGTTTCCTCCTTTGTCGGAGGGTTTTATCTCTAAAGTGGGATCTTCCTTGAGTGATTTAATTGCCTCCCATTGTTTTCGGCGGATGTTATAATGGTGATTATTAGATTTCATAAGCTTTGCCAAATTTTTTGAGTCAGTAATGACCGCCTCATTGAAGACGTCGATGACGTCAAAGGAAACCTAAGGGATCACTTGTGATTTACTTTAAGTTGCTGTATCCACTGGATTGTTTGATGCCTTCCGCTTCCAGGCAGGTATCTACATTTATATCTTCCTTGTTTGTATTTATTGCAGAGTCCAAGGTTTGTAGGGCCATTAAGGTTTTCAAGATCATGGCCACTCAATAAATCAGAATCGCTTACATTATGGCTCAATTCGTCCAACGATTTTTTTCTTTTTGGGATGAAGTATAAAGATCTTTTGTAATTTGAGCTTTCTGATATATTTAAAAAGGTCAATCCGAGTCTCTACATAGTCATATCCCGATGTCAGGCAGAACGTAAGACCAAGTTGTAGAACTTAGATTTTGTCTTCGGTATGTGTTTTGTCAGAGGGGTTGATGATTGTCATTTAATCTCTGGATCTACCATTGCCCCTCCTCTGCTGATGACGTCACATATTACATCACTCATGACATGGTCAGTGACATCACTGATGACATCTCAAATGACATCACTGATGACGTCATCCAGTGAGTCTGTGTTTCTGTAAAGTTTTAATATGTTTAATATATATATTGAAAGGCCTGTTGAAGAATGAGTGGGTGTACAAGTGTGTGAATGGATGATTTTCTAGGTGCGTAACTGACTCGATACGTGAGTCATTAAATGTATCTTACTGCAAACTAGTGACTAAACTGTGTGAATGTCTGTATGTGTCTGTGTGTTGGTGTATAAGTGGCTGCATGGTTTTGTGAATACCTATATGAATGTGTATATATGGGTTATTGATTGGTTGTCTCAGTATCTGTATGGGTGCCTGAGTGTTTGTGTGGGTAGGGTGTGTGTGACTGTGCATAGATGTGTGAGTGGGTGATTCTATGGTGCATGGTTTTAAGAGAGCAACTGTGATGGACTGTATGGTTGGGTGAGTGTATGTATGAGTGTATTAGTGATTGAATGTATATCTCAGTTTTACATGTGTCAGTAACTACATATGTGAAATGCAGTGTATATGTGTGTAAGAGTATATAACTATCTATATGTGAGTGTGTGATTGAGGGAGTGCCTGTACAGATGAGTGTGTGCTTGTATTAATAATTGTATAAGAGTGTCAGAATTTGTTACTATTTTTATGAGTAAGTGAATGAGTGTGTTTAACTGTATAGGTGAGTAAATTGGACTGTGATTAATTATTTGCATGACTGACTAGGTGCATCAGTACCTCAATGGATAATTGGCAGTGTGTGAGTGTCTATATAGGTGTATAAATGCATAGGATAGTCCTGTACGGAGTGACTGTAAGTATGAGTGACTGTACAGGTGAGCGAGTGGAGATGTATGTAGACCTAAGAGTCAATGAGTGGGTATGTAGTTATTGGTATTGGAGTATCTATGGTTTTCAAAATGGCCGTCTCAAATTTTGAGTCGGTGTATCAAAGGATATATTAGGGTGTGAGAAGATGCATTAATATTTCACATGGATGACATCATCAGTGATGTCATCAGTGATGTCATTTGAGATGTCATCAGTGATGTCACTGACCATGTCATGAGTGATGTAATATGTGACGTCATCAGCAGTGCATTGCGGGGGCGCGAGTTATAGTTAGCTGAACTAACTAGAACGTGGGAATTTCTAGGGTTTTGTACGAGGGAAATGTCCAGCTAACTATAATGCCCCTGAAACCTATGGTTTTTGTAGTGAATTTCAAAGGTTTTTTAAATGCCAATTCCTAACTTTAACGTGCATGAAACCTATGGTTTTTTCAGTGAATTTCAAAGGTTTTTTAAATGCTAATTCCTATCTATAACTTCTATGAAGATATCATGTTTAATAATTTTGATTGGATTTCTATATTTTTCAAATTCATTGTGTCAATATCATTAATTATCTTTTTTTTAAAATACTTTATCACCATTTTTTAAACTTATTTTTTCAATTAATTATTTGAAAAATTAAAAAAATTTATTTGAACTTAATGGGTTTTACAAACATTTTTTTATATTTTTCAAAATATTTTTTTAACTATATGTTCAAAACTGTATTTTATATATTTTTTTCAATGTTTTTGGATCCGCGCACCCTATGCGCACCGTTCGAGCCCTACGTGATAGCATCCGCGCATGGTAAGAGTTGGGTACGTGTTTAGTGCGCGATCGCAATGCGACAGGTACGCGACTCCCAGCCTATACGCGACACGTTCGATGTACGTAACGCGACGTTTACGTGCTTCTGCGATGCGTCATCTGCGTCTATGACGCGGTGGGTGCGCGGATCCCGCAAAATATTTAACATTTAAAAAAATATATATATATGTATTTCATGTGAATATTAATTTAAGACAAACTCTAAACTAGTCTTAAAACGAATATATTTTTACATCTAATCCTAGATTTTTTAATTGAATTTCGCGGGTGCGCGCTGGGTGCGTGCTGTGTAAGCGCAGGGTGCGCCGATCCCATGTGACTTGCAAAAAAGAGATTTGATTGGTTCATTACACTTCCTCTTCTAACTATTGAAACACCCCACCCATTTCAATCCTTCTTCTTTGACCTTCTTTAGAGCTTCATCTCTTTGAAGAGAAGAAGATTTTTTAGACTAAGTTTACACTTAGCTCTAACTTTTTTCAACCAAAAATGGCTTCAGGGCAGCAGGCATCACCTGCATCACCTCATACTTCTGAGGATGAATTTTTGCCGGAGGCACCACCCAAACAACGTTTTTCTTCAGTGGTGTGGACATTTTTTACTTTTTCCGAGGGGCAGAATAAGACCAATGCCACCTTGGTCACGTGCAAGATTTGCAAAAGAGTCCTATCAAGAGGGGATCCTAACAAGAAATACTCTTGCGGCACAGGAAGTATGATGAAGCACATGAGGACCCTTCATCCGAACAATCTTGCACGAGAAGAGTGCTGACGGATGAGAAACACTCATGCTCCTGCGCCATCCACCTCATCGCAGCCAAGCACATCAAGAGTGCATCCATCAGCCCAAACCTTGGACATCCGTCCTCAATTTCAATTTGTAAAAGTGCTCTGCACTAACTGCAATAAGACTTTGTGCTATGGTGAGCAGTCGATCGATCTGATCTGCCGCCGGCAAGAAAGTAACATTTGCTAGGTTTTTTTTTGTTTTGTTTTTTTGTTCCCTGAAGTTCATTGTTTGGTTTCTCCTGGTTTTTTTTTTTTGTTGCAGAAAAACCAAAAAAAATGTAAAAATTGTTCAGAAAACCCCCAAAAAATTATAAAAGAAGAAAAAAAAAAGTTCTTGTAAGAACTAACTTTCCTGGTTTAAAAAAAAGAGCTAAATTTCTTTGTTAGTTTAGATGAATGTATGTGTAGTATGTAATTGACTGAATGAATGCATTAGTAGCGTATGGTGAATGTTTAAGTGCAGAACTATGAGGAAGTGCTGCACATCACACAGTAACCTCTTTAACTGCAGTGTGCTGTAGTACTTCCGAAGCACAGGGATGCAACATATGTACATAAATATGTTGCAAATCTATGCTTCTCTCTGCACGGCTGCTTAAACTACAGCCATGTGGTGACGCAGGCACCCTTGCAACATAGTGCAAGGATATCTGTGTCATGTGCGGTTTGTTTTTCTGCAGGAATACACACCATCCTGCACAAAAACAATGAGAAAATGCATTTTTCTTCTTCAATGTATGCTGAACATTTCAGAATGCATTGAAGATATAAAAATGTGGAGAACTTAAAACAATTCTCCTTTTTGTGCTTTCCTACACCAATTTTAGAATGGTGCAGCATTCACACACATCGAGATTTCATGATTTCTGATAAATCTAGACATGTGTCTTGTTCTATGAGTATTAAGTGCAATCATGCACAACAACACTTATAGAACACCCTTTCAACAGAAAGTGGTGTGCATGATGAGGTTATATTTACGTGGGGTATAAGAGTGCCTTTTCCTCTCTTTGTAAATATAAAAGAGTATCTTGCACATTAACTATGTTACAAAAAGTGACATATTTCCGTTTTTAAATTTCCTTGCGAATGATAAGGTAAGCACAGAGTTTTGTCTGCAAAGATGTTCAAAGAAGAATGATTGAAATGATTGCGGTACTTCAACAGCTAAAAAGGTGCAATATTATGAACCACTCAAATCTCTTTTTTTGCAGGTCACATGATATCGGATTATGGTCAGATTTCAAAACTACATAAACAAAGTGTTTTTAGAAACGTGTTTCAACTTTGTAGCTTCTTGCAGGCCTCTTCATTCTGCATATTGAGACTTAGTTAAACTTACCTTCACAGTAATAGGAATAAAAAATGGTATACATTTTTTTCTGTTTTTCATTCAAATATAAACTCATATAAATTGCTTATTTTAAAATTTGGATCTGTGAAAGAAAAGGAAAAAAAATTATAACATGTAATAATACATTTTATACAACAGCATAATTTCCACAAAGTATTTTTTTTGCCTTTTTTGCTGCTCTTAGAATATATTAAATTTCACTAAAAATAATGATTTCAATCGTACTCATCACTTAACAGCGGGCAAAAAACCACAATCTCAAAGATTGTTAAAAAAAAAACATGCCATTCTCAAAATACAAATCACAGAAATATAAAATGCACACAGCTAACAAATTTTTAACTTTAACTTACAAAAACTGTAAATGATGTCGCTATAAAATATTCACCAAATCTAAAGTTGAATTTTTGGAGGATGCGCCACGCCCACAACGTTTTCCTTCAGTGATGTGGAAATGTTTTACTTTTCTCGAGGGGCAAACAAAGACCAATACCACCTTTCTCATGCACAAGATTTTCAAAAGAGTTCTGTTACGAGGGGATCCTAACAAAAAATACTCATGCGGCACAGCAAGTATGATGAAACACCCAAGGACCCTTCATCCAAACAATCTTGCACGAGAAGAGTGCAAACAGATGAGAAACACTCCTGTTCTGTATCTGTAAAAAAGAATCACAAATAAATGTATATTAATAACTTTCAAAATTATACTATTCCATTACTGTACAAACACATTTTATATAAATACTGACTAAGAAACTATGTCCCTGAACCACAAGTGTGACGATGGTTAAAACACTACATGCATAGTGCATACTACTTTGAAGCAGTTCATGCCCTAAAGCCTACCTCACTAAAACTCTACATGCTAACTGACTAAATGATTACAGTACTATAAGGAGACACACTGGGTGAGTGACATGGTGTTTGCTAGAAGAGTATGAATACTAACTAGGGAATTGAAGGTATGAAACACAACTGTGTAGGTGATTAGAGGACTGCATCCATACTGCATAGGCATTTAAAGCAGTCCATGTGCTAAGGCCTGGCTCACTGCATGACTACTTGGGTACTGACTAAATGATTAGAGTACAGCAAGGAGAGTGCTACGCTTTTCGCACAGTGAATGGATTAGTACATGATGCTGAATGGGTCACTAGAAGACTGCAAAGGGAGTGACAGGGTGTTTCCTGGAAGTGTATGGATACTGACTAGGGATCGAAGGTGTGAAAGACAATTGTGTAGGTGGTTAGAGGACTGCATGCATAGTGGACAGGAGTTTGAAGCAGTCCATATACTAAGGCTTGGGTCACTGGATGAGTACTT
Source organism: Triturus cristatus (assembly GCF_964204655.1). Classification (NCBI taxonomy): domain Eukaryota; kingdom Metazoa; phylum Chordata; class Amphibia; order Caudata; family Salamandridae; genus Triturus; species Triturus cristatus. The sequence goes on from NC_140593.1 coordinate 125,858,905, forward strand.
GGGTACTGACTGAATGATTAGAGTACTGCAAGGAGAGTGCCTGGGTGAATTTATTAGGGTTTGGCGCAGTGAATGGATTAGTACATGATGCTGAATGGGTCACTAGAGGAGTGCAACGGGAGTGACAGGGTGTTTGCTGGAAGTGAATGGATACTGACTGGGGAATTGAAGGTGTGAAAGACAAGTGTGTAGGTGGTTTGAGGACTGCATGCATAGTGGATAGGGGTTTGAAGAAGTCCATGTGCTAAGAGCTGGCTCAGTGCATGAATACTTAGGCAGTGACTGAATCCTTAGAGTACTGGAAAGAGAGTGTCTTGGTGAATTTATAAGTTTGGGTTTTGGCACAGTGAATGGATTAGTACATGCTGTTGAATGGGTCTCTAGAGGACTGCAAAGGGAGTGACAGGGTGTTTCCTGGAAGTATATGGATACTGACTAGGGAATTGAAGGTGTAAAAGACAAGTGTATAGTATGTTAGAACGCTACATAGACATTTGAAGCAATCTATTTGGTACTTAGAAACTGACTAAATAATCAGACTACTTCTAGGACAGTGCTTAGGTAAAACTTTAAAATTTTCAGTTCTGCCACAGTGAACAGAATAGTACATGGTACTGCACCTTAGTGTCAAACCCGGACTCATTTTATCAATGCATAAGCAAAGACTAGCTTCTAATGCTACTAAAACTTGACAACATGACAGGTTTTAAAAGAGTTCTCTGCTAAAAAAATACACGATGTTAACAGATGCTTCCCTCACAGTGGTTCCCAAATGCACACAAACTCGCAGTGTGATTCTAGACAACAACCACTATACCTAGGAGTTTACCAAAAATCATTCACTACTGTGGAAGTGGTAAGGGAACTGCACACAATCTTCATATTTCAGGACTGCACTTTTGTGTCAAAGCCTGACTCATTTAATCAAAGCATGAGCAAAGACTGGCTTCTAATGCTACTAAAACTTGACAACATGACCGGTTTTAAAACAGTTATCTGTCAGCAAATACACGATGTTACCAAATGCTTCTCTCCCAGTGGTTCCCAAATGCACACAGACTCACTGTGTGATTCTAGACAAACAACACTATCCCTTGCACTATACCAAAACACATTTCTTCATCTAGAAGTAGTACTACATTTTAGTATAGAAACATAACTGGTTTCACAAATTCATAAACGATGATTGGTTTCTAATTCTACCAAAATATAAAAACAGCACAGTTATCTGTCTGCAAACACATGAAAAACACAAATGCTTATCACAGAATGGTTTCTACATACGCACACACTGTCAATAAGATTGTAGAGAAAAAAAGTACTCCCTACACTTTAGCAGGAGAAATACATTAGTCTGATTAAAATCAAAATAGTCTACATACATCCCCCACAATTAAACAACTCACCTTTCAAGTTATTTTGTAGATTAAGAAGTATATCAGTCACTCACCATATTTTCTTTTACAGAATCTCTGCACTGTGCACCTCTCAGCAAAAACAAAGAATGGAAAAGTTTCCCTTTCATTTTCCACACACATACATGTAAACATCAAATCACAATCCTTCACACATAAACTCAAAAGCAAACACACATTTCTATTGGTTAAACATTTCAACTGAAAGACATTTCAACCCTTCCCCCAATCAGCCTTCTGCCTGTTACCATAGAAACAGGTCATGGAACACTGCACTAAGCACACAGGTCAGAAGTTTAGCACACAATGTTCCTACACAAGAGAGGAAGTGTGCTTCACTTATTAACATATCAGCTAATCATATATAATGTTGCTTACAATCTGTTTTTGTTAACCAATAAGAATCATACATTTAAAAAACAGATATACACCCTACCTTTCAGTGTAGAAAGTAGTCATACAACCAATGATTTCTTGTCTTTTTAAAAAAAAAAGAAAAATCCGTGGATCCGCGTACCCAACGCGATAGGGTGCGCGCATTTCGCAGTTTTAAAAAAAAAAAAAGGGGCACCAGGGGGTCCTTCTGGGACCCCCTAAGCACCTCTAGAGGGTCAGAGTATTTCCACTCTGCCCCCTTTATATGTTTTACACACTTATTCCCCTTGCTTCTTCAGCCTCGCTTCTACCGAGGCAGAAAATGGCCGCCAACAGTTCCTGGTTTCTAATGTAGAGACACTCGACAGCCAATTAGCATTCAGCGCGCGATCGGGAGGGTGCACGCTCGGTTCGGGGAGGGTGCGCGTACGGTCCGCGGATCCTCCGCGTCCATAGATATTTATGTACTTTTAACTCTAATTTTCTCAGGAACTACTAAACGGATTCACACCATTTATGCAAAGATTCACACCATTTATGCAAAAGGCACGAGTCTGAACTGGGGACTACCTCTTTGCCAAATTTGGTGTCATTCCGTTCAGCGGTTCGGGCTGTAGCTGCGACAACAGATCCTATGGGAAATTGCATGGGGAAAACGCGTTTTGGGACCCCCCTTTTTTCTCGGCCCCCGCTTGACGAATCACCACAAAACTTTCAGGGTAGGAGCGGAGCTGGGCAAAAGTTTGGAAAATTTCGCGAGGATTCGTCAACCGGCGCCAGACTTATTGGGAATAGAATGTTGCGGATTTCCTATGGAAAATAGGTCCTAACTATAACTACCTACTGGCGACCGCCAGTAGGTATGTGTGTGTGTGTGTGTGTGTGTGTGTGTGTGTGTGTGTGTGTGTGTGTGTGTGTGTGTGTGTGTGTATATATATATATATATATATATATATATATATTTTTTTTTTTTTTTTCACTTAAAAAACCATAGGTTTCACACATGTTATAGTTAGCTGGACATTTCACTCGTGAAAAACCATTGAAATTGCCCCGTTAGTTACTTAGTGCAGGCAACTATAACTCACGCGACCGCAATCCTCTGCTGATGACGTCAGATATAAACTTGCAAGATAGGAGCTGATAAAAAAAGATAAACTTTTTTGAAAATTTTGGAAAGATTCGCCGGACGACGCCAAAGTTCTAATCACATGAAAAAATGTTTTTTCCTATGGAAACGTGGTCCTAACTATAACTTTCTACTGGCGAATGCGTAGATTATACATATATATATATATAGAATCCACAGGTGGATGGGAACACCCGCTACCTCCAAAACAAAGGGCGCGTCAAAGAAGAGACCTCCCAAACGCGGTCACAATAATTCTCCAAACTTCTTGAAAAAGCAATCGACGCCGTGTGTGCAGAATTCTTTATTGCCAGCTGAAAAGCTAGACGCGTTTCGCCTGACCTGCAGGCTGGTTCACTAGCGATTTGGTAAAGTTTTGCCGTAACGTAAAGTATATGATGTCCCTTGGGAATCGGATTTTTTATTGTTAAATATAGATGCAACGACGTTATACACCAGTATCCGCCATAAAGTTGGCATTAACGCTTGCAAACATTTTCTGGGGACTCGTCCGGCAAAATTTTGGCATCATACACAGATCCTACTTAAGATGATCACCATCTGTCTTGAGAGTAATTTCTTTTTGTTCACTGGGGAACTATACCAGCAAATCTGTGGGACAGCGATGGGCACCTGCTTCGCCCCCAGCTATGCTAATCTGCATATGGGCTGGTGGGAGGAGCAGGTGGTCCAGACGCGTTGGCATGCAGAGTGGCACAACAATATAATGCACTGAAGTCGTTACATTGACGACCTTTTTATAATTTGGAAAGGTACTATGAAAAGTGCTCAGGATTTTGTTAAAGAGCTGCAAATCAATGATCTGAACCTGAAACTCACTAGTACTATTAGTGCTTCTGAAATAATTTTTTGGATCTAACTGTTTATGTGAGTGATGGCAAACTACAGACCAAACTATATCGTAAGCCCACGGATGGGAACACGTTACTACATGCTACGAGCTTCCATCCGGCAAAATTAGTCAACAGCATTCCGTATGGGGAATGCCTTAGAGCCAGGCGTAACTGTAGTAATGAGCACGATCTGAATAAAGAACTTACATGCCTAAAATCCCGTTTTCGAGCTAGAGGATATTCGCAAGCATGCCTCAACCAAGCTGTCTCTAAAATTGAAAAGACCAACAGAGAACAAATTATTTTTAATAGAGACAAAAGAACAGCCAATGGCTCGCAACAAGATACCAACCCATGTAGGTTTATCACTGTAGGAAGGTGGATATCTGACTATGGTTACCCCCAACTTTTTGCCTAGTGTCTAGCTGGTTTTTCGACTTAGTTGGCCTGAGATCCTGCCATTCAGGGTCTCAGGCTGTCTGCTCTCTCTTTAAAATGGACTCCATGTACCCTAGGTACATAACCAATTGGTAAGGATCACCTTATTGGACCCTGTACAGTGTACCCTAGGTACCCAGGGCATAGGTGTACCCTAGGCCTCCCAGGGGCTGCAGCATGTATTATGCCACCCCTGGTCTGGCCTTCCAATCAGACACAACTGGCTGATCACTCAGCTGGGGCAAGGTCGTGTAATCACCCCTTGCTTAGATATAGTATGCCTATATCTACCCTTATATATAGACACATGTGTACCTATCAGTCACTCCTATGGCAGGCCTTAACAATCCTGGAGGCAGAGTGCTTGGTAACATGTGAGATGGTGCTCTAGCATGAGCTGAGCCTGTCTGCAGCTTTCGGAACCATGTCCTTATAGCTGTTCTATGATATAGCCTACCATATACTCTTAAAGTGCCTTATAATCTTAAACGGTTATGGTAACTATGGTTTGGCTTTATCAAAACATGTCGTGTAAGGTGTCTAACACTTTGGAATAATACCCCCATACCATTTCTGGTGATGAGGATATTATTCCTCCCTTCTAGAGGGAGAGACATGTTAAAATCCTACTTTGCTGTTTAACTCTAACCAAAGCCTCAGCATCACAAAATGGATGCTGCTGCCACAGACACAAGTCTGACCTCCTGCTGCTGGGAGTGATCCCAGCCAGGGAGGCCTGGACAATAGGTTTCCTGCTTGGGGAGGTGCTAGCACCTCCCCAGACAGCCTTTAGTGTATTGGGGCAGGGTGGGCTGAAAGGAATGAGACATGCCTGGGGCACACAAGGTGTTCCTTGCATAGTCCAGTTCAAACCGGCGCTGGGGCACTCCAGCCCCAGCTCTGGCGCGAAACTGGACAAAGGGAAGTGGGTGTAACCACCCCCTCCCAGGTCCCACCCATAAGGCGTGACCTAGCAGGTATCCCAGCCCCCCAGATTAGTATAAGAGTGGGAGTTGGGCCTCAAGACTAGAGATTATCCTGAACCTGCAAAACTGAACAGAAACTCTGGACCTTCGACATTCGACGAAAGAAGAAGACTGAAGAATCTCCCTTGTAGCCAAGGAGTGGCTACCCTGTGCAAACAGGCACCATCAAGAGACTACCCTTTGCTTTGCCCACGTTCTACGAGGAACCGACTGCAGAGCCTGACCAGAGCCTTGACTTCCAGACTTCTCCGACCCTGATCCACATCTACAGCAGAGCTGAGATCCGTGGAGGCGACGAGCGACGTGGGACCGGCTACCTGGAAAAAGTGGCTAGTAACTTAAAGCGCAGCTTCTGAGGTACCCTCGAAGTTGTGCACCGGGGATTGAGAAGCCCCAACCCCAAGCACCATCTGCACCGAAGATCAGCCCCCCACACTCCACGAGTCCTGCGTGGGGCCCTTCAGCATTTTCCTGCTTGCCGCGTCTGTCCGGTTGCTTGCCCGCTGGCTAGTGGCCTTTGTGACGACGCACCCTGAAATCTTCTGCGCTGGTTTGGCTCCTCCAGACTGGCTCCCGCTTCTCTGCAAATTAGAAGCACCCCAGACCTTCCTGGTCTGCACCAGAAGCAAGTCCTTCGTTCTTCGTGGGTTCCGCTTGCCAAGGCTTGGTGAGTCCTAGTCCAACTTCGACGCCGCCGACAGCAAGAGCCTTCGTGGGACAGCTCGCCTCCTGGTCCTGGTCGTCCTAGACGCTTCCTGGTCCTCCTGGCTGCAGCGACAAGCTTCACCTTCACCTGCAATCTTCACGACATCGCCTGGTTCCTTCCTGGTTCCACGTGGTCACTGGCTAGTGACCTTGACTCTGTCCCTTCTGCTTGCAGGTTTCCTCTCTTCTTGATCCCAGCCTTGGGATCCACCGGACACTCTTCACTGACTGCCTGTCAGCATCTTTCTTCAGGCATCCATAGGAGTCGACGACGGAAACGACGCAGCTTCACCCCTATGCACCCGCAGCCTGTGGGCTAGGTAACTTGGGTACTCCGGTGCTCATCAGGATAGTGACTATCCTAGTGTCTAGTTTTCAAGTCTCAACTTCCTAGCTACTCCGGAAGTGTCCTAAATCTACCGTTTTCTAAACTGTACTATTGCTATTGACTTTTACGCATTACGCGTGAGTGTTTCCACTCTGCACACGAATCCCGTGGGCCTCCCACTTCCTAACTAACGCTAGTGTAGTGTAGCCCCAGCGATTCCCTAGGCCTAGGCCTATTCTATTTCCGTGACAGTGGTTCTTATACCACTTACTTAGTATATGGTTTGCGTGGCCCCTAGGGCCTAACTCTATTACTTACCTGTGTGACTTAATGTATGCTTAAATAAGACTGTGTTGTACTTACCTCTAATCTCATAATGAGTGCTGAGGGTTTGACTAGAATAAATACACTTTATTTTATATATATATCTGTTGTGGTGTCCTTTCATTTGGTATTCAAGGGATTATATATGGTATCACAGCTGGCTTCACATGCCATTCAGAGTTTAGCCTAAGACTGCTCTTGTCCATGCTACCACTAGGATAGCTGGTCTATAAGGTTGACTTTACAACCAATCACCATAAGGGTATTTGGACTGATATAAGGTGTACACTAGAACTAGTGACATCATACATCAGGCCAACTTCTCACAATCACCACCTACAATAAACAGCAAGATGAACTAAGAACTATTTTTAACAGGCATTGGCACATCATTCGGAGTGATCCGGTGCTTGGTAAACTTGTCCAAAGGAGACCACAATTCACCTTCAGAAAGGCTAGATCTTTGCATCAAGCACTAGTCAGCAATGTGCTATCCAGCAGCATTCAAAAGAAACCATCAGGCTCTTGGTTGAGTAGGAAGGATGGTTTTATTAAATGCCATAAATGTAAGGCTTGTGTGTATGGAAAGAATACCACCTGTTTTCCTGCAGGTTTTTCCCATAAGTCTATGCAACAGATCAAGGGCCAATACACGTGTAAGACGGACTATGCAGTCTACATATTGCAGTGCCCATGTGGCCTACAATATGTGGGCTCTACCATCTTGCCTGTACACAAGACAGTGCTACAGCATTTACGTGCCATTAAAAATGGGGATAAAACCTACCCCGTGGCACGGCATTTTGAGAAATACCATAACAAAAATGCTGAGGGTCTCCTTTACTACGTCATTGATACTATCCCGGTCAGCAGCCGGGGTGGCAACCGGGAGAAGAAATTGCGCAAGCTAGAATCTTGCTATATCATCAGACTTAATACCAAAATACCACATGGTCTTAATATGGAAGAAGACTTACATACTCACCTATAGGTTCCTCTCGCTCTTTATTAATTTGTACTTTAGGTTTTTAGGTTTTGTTTTATGTTTATTGTTTTGATTTTGTCACTTACTGGGATCATGAATAGTTATAGACAGACCGTTGTACACATATTGATGTATATTTTGGCCCACTTGGGCAGTACTCGTTTGGTGAAGCGGTTGCTCGCCGGTTCGCTATTTTGGCTTACCTGCTAAAATTATATCCAGTAGTTTTGATCACTCGATCAACCCACTATTACATCTATGTTACTCTGGTCAACCGCAATTTGGTTGATCATAATGGGTTAATGATGATATATTGATATATTGTTTATAAGCAAACTGCAAACAACCTGACGCTAATTTTAGATTAACTGAGTTAAATAAGGTTTCCATTTTTTGCATCAACTTTAATGAATTGTTGTTTTGTAAACTATGTGGCACTTGCCTGAAACTCGTTTGCGTACCACCGCAATTTGTTGAACTACGAGTCTGTTGTCTATTTCATTTGTTGTAGTTCACCATGTGACTTGATCGTACTCACTGTTTTAAATTGCCATGAAAACTTTACCAAATCGCTAGTGAACAAGCCTGCAGGTCAGGCGAAACGCGTCTAGCTTTTCAGCTGGCAATAAAGAATTCTGCACAGACACGGCGTTGATTGCTTTTTCAAGAAGTTTGGAGAATATATATATATATATATATAGATATAGCTATAGATAGATATATACACACATATATAGAAACCAAGAGTTTGCCTGTTTAAGGAGAGTCCAGCTCCCAATTACATCGCAACACACTGTGGTGACTTTTGGAGTAAATCTGGGAACGGCATGGGACCCACAAGGGTAAGAGATGAAGCACTACAAGTCCCAAGAAGCCACACGAATCTATGTGGCCACGCCCACTGAGGCAGGGATTTAAATGTAATTATCAAAAGGTAACTTTAAAAACTGCTGTGCTGTTTTACCAATATCGCTTTCAGCCTATGATGAAGTGCTGTGTGAGCACGAAACGAGTCGGTGGTTTGAGGAATCCTGTGTGAAGTACTACGAGTAGCTGTTCCGCTGCATCCTTCAGTTAATAAAAGGCAGATACTCGCCTCCTTGTGTGGACTCTCCTTAAACAGGCAAATTCTTGGTTTCGATACACACATATATACGCACAATGACCCACTTCCTTGTTTAGGGCAGAGGAGCACTCAGCTGACAATGTGAGGTCACTGCATGCCGGAATCACAGCTCAGTTGATTCACTTTCATCCACACAAGGGATGTCCAGCTCGACACCAAGACGAACAGCCTGATGACACTTATCCGCAGGTAAAGGGAAGTTAGACCACCCGGCAGGGATTTGGCAGATCACCCACCCTAGGCAACAACAGGTTAGGGAGCGCTAGTTAGGAGTACATCATACAAAGTACTTATATGCCCACATATATCCACAATCTCAGCACCATGGTGGAATTGTTAATTGTTTTCGGAATGCTAATCAAGATAATCTGTTTCATTCTAGTGATTATCGCAGCACATGTATTTTATACAAGAATCACAATGCTTCAATAAATATTGAAACGCCTTGCTGAGTATTTCTTATGGGCTTCTTTGGGTATACATAAGAGTCCAAACAAAAGGGTTCTAGATCTGTTACCACAATATCTCGGGGCGGGGGGGGTGTCAATCAGGGTTTTCGTGTTCTAAGGTTCCACATACATGTGTTATCTTGTAAGGTTAGGGGTACAGATGGTGCACTGTAGGCTAGCAAGGATAGAGGTCAACATATCCTGAGGGTGTGCACGGAATCAGTCTGGCACAATCCTGACATCTAGGGTGTCCAACACACACAGTTTTACCAGTGAGGTACAAGTCGTACGACAATTCAAAGACATGAAAATGTGAAAGGTTTAAAAAATAAAAATTGCATATCATTCAACTGGGTTAAAAAGACAGTGTAAACCAGTAGCAATAGAAGATAGTTTGGTGCAACAACAAGTTCAAACGAGTTATTCTGAAAGGAAATAAGGTGGGCTGAATTAGGTGTCCAAAACAATTGCTGTACCTAAGAGCTGGAATTATGAAGGACATCACAGTTTCAGACCACATTTTAAGAACTCTGTATCCTTCAATCTAGCACAATCCTGACATCTATGTTGTCCAACAAATGCACAGCTTTACCAGTTAAGTACAAGCCGTACGACATGGCGCCGCCAACGTTCTTCATTGGGCTATTATTTAATGGATCACCTGAGTAGTTTTCTTTTGAGTACCCAAAGATCCCTACTCGCCTCTTAACAGGAGACGTCCTTGGTGTTAGGGTTAACCTACTCACCTGAGTAGGATCTGTTCCCTATGTATTGACAGTAGGTTTTTCAACCTTGACCCTATCAAAGAATCACCCCACAGTGGTACCCTTTCTAAAATTCCACATATTTTCATGGCTAACCCAGCAGCACGTAACATTCTTGAGAACTGCAGATATGTGGTTACTCAGAAGCTGCTTCAACATGATCTCTCACTTACGGGTGGGGATATTACCTTTGTGGTTGAGGGTCATGAAGCATTTGGGCCAGAGATCTTCTATTCATGGGTTACATTCCCAGATGCAGACGACCGAACAAAGCCGTTTCGCACTTCCGCTCCAGCTGACATTCCAAGAAACCATACAGCTTACAAAGCTTTAGAAATACCATTAACATACCAAGAACACAGAAATTGGTTTGAAGGAGCCTTACCACACACTACAGAGGAAGTTAGACTTGGTCCTCTAAGTAATGAGGGAGCAACATGGCCAGTCTTTGCTCATTATGCAACACACCCAAACGTAACTAATACGACAGCAGCACTGCTACGAAGACTATATGCTGGTCTATATGGCATATATAGATATCAGACCAAGTTTCTCGTCCGAACAATGACATTAAATCCTGTTAGGGCTGCTCAAGCTGCACCACCACAATTTGCTACACCGGACATTAGTCCACAGACTATCAATGCGGTTAGGAGTAAAATTACCACCAGACGGGAGGAGATTTCATTCTGAATAACACAAAAAACAAGTCAGCTTGAAGAGGTTCTCCCCTCCCCCCATGCGGGACCCCAGGAAAACCACAGAATCCTTACCACATGCTTGCCAATGGGGATGGCTCCCTAGTGGAAGAACTGCGCCAGTTAGGAAACAGGCTTTGCTGCAGTATCTACCAGAACTCATGGCACCCCCTCATTAGATGTTTTGCTAGAGGTGCTTAAACAGATCCAAAATGAGAACAGGGAAGCCCCGGCCCTGGAGTTGTCGGTGAAATTGATGGGCAATTTTGGTGCAGTGTCCGCCATTATGTTAAGTAACATTTGGGGGGTGGGCAGCAGCGCTGGCTATACGCCAACAACTCACTAATTTGGCTCCGGGACAGCAGGAGCGCAATTATCAAAAAATATCAAAGAAGTTTACACAACAGTAAGTAGAGATAATCTTAGAACCAGACCAAGTAAACCTCAAATTAATATTAAGGATACAGTAACCAGGTCTGCAACAATAGGCGTCTGCAATGAGTATGGGGAAAATATCACTGAATACGTATTTATACACGGTGCTTAAGGACAAGGGTCGGTTACCATACCATCCAACTTAGCTCCTCTACAGAGGGGTAATTAATGTTCACAGAATAATCCGAGCACTCAATTGGTACAAATACTTCGACAGTGTCCAAACAATGTAGATGAATACAAGTCCACTTTAATCCATATACGGGTCAATGGGTAGATAATCTCAACAGATCTTGACATCAAAAATGTCGATTTCTATACAACCAACAAAAAGTTTCCAACATTAATGGAGTTGTGCATCAGTCATTGAAAAATCAGCCAATATGTGTTTCGTCAACAGGTAGGTATATCTTGACTTCATCAGGGCTGAATATTGAATAGATTAAAATAATCAAACCCAAGTAAGCAAGAATTTTAGAAAAGCATTAGCGTTCACCCACCCGAAAATTGAATGATGAATTAAAAAAAGTATATATAGGTGTACTTCCACAATGCATCAAGATTGGATAGAAGATAACATTCTACACCAAGTGCATCTATATAACAGGGTAAAATAAAAAAAAGAGAAAAGATAGAGAAAAATGAGAACACAAGAGACGAAAACAAACCATATCCCAACATGTGATAACATTCACACCCACGGTGCCAGATTACGCAATAGGAAAATTAAATATAATCACAAATACCTGAACTGAATAGCAAATCGCTACAAGTCAGAGTGTTTATCAAATAGACGGCTAAGCAGCGTCGGCAAACCAGAATAAAACAATTAAGCGTATAGCCAGAGTAAGAAAGAGGAGGAAAAAAATATAATATGTCAAACTCCAAACCGAATCAAAAGTAGACCAGGCTTATATCAAGTTGAGAATATAAACCACAATGGTTTGAATAAAATTGGTGGTGTCTATCACTATAATCTCCCCGCATGTCTTGTCACTCATAAAATGCCAGTGCAACAATACAGAATATAATAGAACCCTGTAAAATTCCTAATCTATAATGAGCCGAGACCTTCCATAAAAGATACAAATTAAAACTAACCCATATGTATAACGGGTGTCAGTATATGGATCAATGCCCCTAGTGCAGTAATCACTTGTCCTGTAACATGGAAGCTGTAACTGTCACTCCTAAACATGCCCCAAAATGTGTGATAAACATTGGTATAACAGTCATATTATCTCATATATAAGCACCTAAGCGTAACCGAGTGCTACTAAAACCACTTTATAAGTAAGCAACCATCTTCATCATTACATAAAGCAAAATATAACACCTTACATTTGCATACTATTACCAGGAAATAATAGCTATCATAATCTTTATGTAATGCAAATGTAAAATATTAATATTAGCGTGCTTTCACCTGGAAATGATAACCATAATAGACCTTCCCATAATCCCAGCTCAGCCCGACATCGTAACCTACCTGCATCTTTTATACTCTATGCGGTGTAGCTGTGACAAAAACACCCACATATCAATTAAAAGTAGATAGATTCCAGAATCCTAACAATCGATCAATCAGGGTTTGTAAAGCGAGCTACTCACCCATGAGGGTCGCAAGGCACTGAGAGGGGCGGGGGGCGCAGCAGATCGGTGCAGCCGAAGAGCCAGGTCGAGAGTCTTCCTGAAGGTGCTCAGGCAGGGGGCGTGCCCGATGTCTGCCGGGAGTTCGTTCCATGTTTTGGCCACGATGTGGGAGAAAGATCTTCCACCTGCTCTGACTGTGGATGCGCGGGTTTTCGGCCAGTGCAAGGTTGGAAGATCGGAGGTTCCTTTTGGGTACGTGGAAGTCGATTCAGTCATTGAGGTATTCAGGTCCGATATTGTGCGGGCATGGGTTAGGATTTTGAAGGTGATTCTTTTCTCCACACGGAGCCAGTGGAGCCTACGTGGTGTGGGTTGATGTGTTCGTGCCATGGGTTGTCAAGAAAGAGTCTGGCGGCGGTGTTCTGCACAGCTGCAAAGCAGAATCGATAAGGGAGAGTACCCCCACTATTACACGTGGAACCGGCGTGAACCACAGTCACCCTATTGAAATCAGTATTTATACATAGTTGGTCCCGATCACGTGGGCTAAAAGGTCCTAATGTAACGGCCATCTTAAACGAATATGCTACTTACCAGTATGCATCTGTTCTTGGCATGTAGGGCTGCTGACATTCATATCTGTGCATAGATCGCCGCCTAGTGTTGGGTCCGGATGATTGCACATTGTTGTCCTGGAAGAGTCTTTGAAGTATCAAGAGATAGGTGGCTCCTCCCCTGGACTACAGTGCGCATGGGCATCCTCTCCATCCTCAGATTGTTTTTCGCCATTGTGGCAGTGATGGAGTAGATACAGTAAGTGATGACCATGCTATATGTATGTATGTATGTATTTAATACTTGTTAAGCGTGGCTGTCACCCAAAGGGTATCCTGGCGCTGAGATCCTATCGAGCCATCACAGATGTTATCTTGCGCTTGGAAACAGGAAGGTCTTAAGCTCCTTTTTAAAGGAAGGCAGATGTTGACTACTCCTCAGTATCAAGGGTAGAGAATTCCACAATGTGGCGGCCGTATAGCTAAAAGCACGGCCACCCATCCTTACTCTAGTGATCCTAGGAATCCTCACAAAAAACGCCGACGACGATCTCAATGGTCGAGCCGTTTGATACCATGAGAAGAGATGCTGAAGAGGGATAGGCCCCAATCCATGCAGCGCTCTAAATACCAGGCAAAGTGCCTTAAAAGCAATCCTCTGCTGCACTGGCAGCCAATGCAGATCGGCCAAGGCTGCTGAAGAGGAAGCAGAGCGTGGTCGCGACAAAGCCAGTTTCGCAGCCATGTTCTGAATCCTCTGTAGTTTAAGGATCAGAATTTTTGGAGCTCCTAACAGTAGTGCGTTGCAGTAGTCTAACCTACTGAGAATGGTACTACGCACTACCTCTGCTCTTGCACCTGGTGGAAGCAATGGCAAAATGTTACGCAAAGCCCGAAGCAGGCCCATACAGGTCGCTGTGATCTTATTTACTGAAGCATCCAGCTGCAGGCCAGGTTCGAACAGCACTCCCAGGTTGCGAGCCGATTTAGCGGCTTCCACGGAGCCTGGGATAGAATTTGGCCAAAAGTCATCCGGTAGAACACAAGGAGAGCGATCAGAGGAGCAGTAAAGAACTTCCGTTTTTGATCCATTAAACTGAAGGGCATTAGCTCGCAGCCACTCAGCAGTGGCCGACATGCAACGATGGAAAGTGTCTTTCGAGACAGTCTCACTACCCTCAAATGAGAAAATCAGCTGAGTGTCATCGGCATAATTGATGACTGATATGCCGAATGACTTGATTAATTTTATCAGGGGTTGGAGATATAGATTGAACAGGATCGGACTAACCGCCGACCCTTGAGGGACACCCTGGTTTACCTGACGCGTAGCTGAGCGAAATGGAGGTAACGCCACTGCTTGCTGTCTGTTGCTTAGCCATTGTAAAGCCAGATCGGTCACTCCCACGTTTCGGAGACGATTCAAGAGAACCTCGTGGTCAACGGTGTCGAACGCGGCCGACATGTCGAGCAGCACCAGAAAAGCTGACTTGCCCCTGTCGACACGCGTACGCAAATCGTCTAATACTGTAACTAATGCAGTTTCAGTACCTTGGGCCGGTCTAAAGCCAAATTGGGCTGCATCCAGGCAGGAGTTAGTTTCCAGGAAGTTGGACAAGGCTCTCGTGACCCATCTCTCAAGGATTTTTATCGCAAACGGTAAAAGCGAGATGGGTCTATAGTTTGCTGAGCATGAGGGATCTAAGGAGGCCTTTTTTAGTAATGGAGTAACTATTGCCAACTTCCAACTGTCTGGGACTGTCCCTGTCATCAATGACTGACAGCAAATAGAATGGAGTGGAGGAAACAGCTCGTCTTGAAATGCCTTCCAGATCTTATGAGGCATTGGGTCAAGAGGTGACCCTGAGGATACTCCATTGGCCAAGACGCCAAATTCCTCTAGCGAAAAGATAGGAAAACAAGGCATGCAAGGAGAATCCGTCTTGTTATTATCCCATACCAACGCCGAGGATCCAGAGGATTCCAAGGAGAAAGGTAGGGACGATGCCAACTGTCCAGGCACTGAGAGTCCTTTCAGGATGTTTCTAATTTTCTCCTCAAATGCGAGGGCCAAAGAATCACACAGATCCTGAGAAGCCGGAATGGTAGGGACTGTGCAAGATGGATTGGATAAGGTGTTAACCAGTTTGAATAGGGTCTGTGATTTATTAGTGGCCTTCCCCAAGGTATCTTCTAAGAACTTTGCTTTCGCACTTCTTAGCTGGGTCTTATATACCTGTAAGGCTCCTTTGTAAGCTACCCTATCCACTTCCTTATATCCCCTCCTCCAAGTACGCTCAGCCTGTTTACAGCAGATCTTATGCTGTCTCAAATCCTCAATATACCAGGCGTTAGCACCTCTAGGTCTATCCCTCACCCTCCGTAGAGGGGCCAGCTCGTCAAGAGATGTCAGAATCTGCTGACAGAGGGCAGCATAGCTCTTGCTCACACTGTCCTCCACCACAAAACCCTTAGGCAGAAGAGTAGGGCGAACCGGCTCCCTTATAAGGCGAGCCCATTGACGATTAAATTTGAGGACACTTGGATTGTTTGGTTTTAACGGGGCGGGCAGAGCAATGGACAAAGTAATCAGAGAATGATCAGTCCAACACTGTTCCAAGACCTCCCTCACTACGACCAGTTCCCTCTCTGCGAAGACCAGGTCTAGCGTGTGCCCCTTAACGTGAGTGGGTAGTGAAACCAACTGTGTAAGTTGAATGTTACTACACGCTTGACAAAGTTCTCTATATGCCAGATCTTGAGGGCCAGAAGGCCAGAGGTTGAAATCTCCCAATACTACAAACTTAGCGTGGGAGTTTGAAAGATCATAGATCAAATCAACCAGTGACTGAAGGGAAGATATGGTCGAGGAGGGGGGTCTATAACATAGCAGCCCTGCAGCCAGAGTACCGCCCTGGATCATGATAGAAAAGCCCATGAGCTCAAACCCTGGCACTTCTTTTACTGCCAATTCCACCAGGGAGATAGATTCTTTGAAAATAAAGCCTATGCCACCCCCCCTGCCAGAGGCTCGAGGAATGTGTCTTATAAGATAACCTGGTGGGCAAGCCCAACCAAGTTCCAAGCCACAGTCCACCGTGGTCCATGTTTCCGTGACAAATAATATGTCCAAATGTAGGGATTCTATTAAAAGTGCTATCTCGGCGTGGTGCTTAACGAGGGAACGAACGTTTAATAGGCCACAGGACAAGCTCCTGCGAGATGATAGCCGTGGCCGATGTAGAGCTGCATCCCCCCTACAATACGATTCCTTATTACCGTCCTCGTAGTTAGCTACCAAGTGAGTGGCGCCGGGAGCGCCCGGGACGCGAACGGGCGCAAACGGGCTTACCTCTGGCGCACCTCCGGCGCGTCTACGGCGCGACCGCTGCGCGCATCCGCTGCGCGTCTGTTCACCCATCCCTATTTAAGGTGTAGCACCGCACGGACTTCCGGCTACTAGAGCCTCTATCCCCTACCAAGATGGCGCTTACAAGTGGCCCAGCGTCAGCACCCACCCAAGATGGCCGACGGAACACCCCGACCCCACTGACTACAATCCCGCAAAATGCGAGTGAGGACACAGATTATGGTGCAGGTAAGCCTGAACTATGCCCCTGCTTGCTGCCCCAAACAAACGCTAGGTAAATAAGAAATAACAGCAGCGCAATTACATACGGCGCAGTTTAAAAAGGTATATCCACAGGTATACAAAATGCAAGTAAAAGCTGTCAGCAACGCGCACGATGGCAAAAGATCTGCTGAGTGCGGTTACAGAGCCGTTTAAATAAGCCCTCTAATGCCCGAGCTTCCGGCTACTAGAGCCTCTATCCCCTACCAAGATGGCGCTTACAAGTGGCCCAGCGTCAGCACCCACCCAAGATGGCCGACGGAACACCCCGACCCCACTGACTACAATCCCGCAAAATGCGAGTGAGGACACAGATTATGGTGCAGGTAAGCCTGAACTATGCCCCTGCTTGCTGCCCCAAACAAACGCTAGGTAAATAAGAAATAACAGCAGCGCAATTACATACGGCGCAGTTTAAAAAGGTATATCCACAGGTATACAAAATGCAAGTAAAAGCTGTCAGCAACGCGCACGATGGCAAAAGATCATACAGTAAGTCTGAGTGCTGCAGCCGCCACAGGCACCGGGGAGGAGGGTGGGCGATATGAATGTCAGCAGCCCTGCATGCCAAGAACAGATGCATACTGGTAAGTAGCATATTCGGTTCGAGGCATGTGGGCTGCTGAATTCATATCTGTGCATAGATTACATAGCAGTCCCTCCATTAGCGGCGGCTACCTGTGCCAGCTGCAGCAGTCTGAAAAAGGGTCTTGAGAACAGCCAGTCCTACAGCTGCCTGCTGTTTTGAATGTACATCTACACAGTGGTGTTTGGTAAATGTATGTATAGTAGACCATGTGGCTGCTCTACATATGTCCTCTAAAGGAATGTTCCCTAGGAAAGCCATGGACGCCCCTAACTTTCGTGTTGAGTGGGCTCTTGGAGGAATCGTTAATGTGCGTTTAGCTTTTTTATAGCAAATTTGAATACATGTAACGATCCATCTGGCTATCCCTGCTTTGGAAATGGCGTTGCCCTTGTGTTGTGGAGAAAAGGCAACAAACAATTGTTTTGTTTTCCTAAAATCCTTTGTTCGGTCTATATAGTACATGAGGGCCCTCTTTACATCTAGTGTATGGAGCATTCACTCTGCGACATTTTCTGGATTTGGAAAGAAAACAGGCAGTTCAACAGTCTGATTCATGTGGAACTGCGATATCACTTTAGGCATGAATGTGGGGTTGGTACGTAGTACGACCCTGTTTGCGTGAACCTGTATGAATGGCTCTTGAATGGTTAGTGCCTGGAGTTCACTAACTCTTCTCAACGAAGTGATTGCCACTAAGAAAGCTACTTTCCAGGTGAGGAATTGAATCTCACATGAATGTAGAGGTTCAAAAGGTGGACCCATCAATCTGGTGAGGACCACATTTAGTTTCCACACTGGTGCCGGTGGGTGTCTTGGAGGAATCACTCTTTTGAGTCCCTCTAAGAAGGCTTTGATGGCAGGCACTCTGAATAAAGAGAGGTGCTGCCTGTTCTGAAGATAGGCTGCTATTGCGGTTAGATGTATACGTATGGAGCTGTATGCCAGATTGCACCGGTATAAGTGTAACAGGTAACAGATGATGTTCTGAATGGATGCATCCAGCGGATTAATGTCATTGTTTTTACAGTAAATGACAAATCTTTTCCATTTAGCCGCATAGCAAGCTCTGGTTGTGGGTTTCCTGGCCTCCTTGATGATATTCATACATTCTGGAGGCAGGTTCAGGTAGCCAAACTCTAAGACTTCAAGAGCCAGATCGCCAGGTTTAGCTGTTGCGGATCTGGGTGCTGAATTTCGCCATGGTTCTGTGTTAAAAGTTTGGGTGTTAGCCGCAGTCTTTGATGCGGTACCACGGAAAGTTCTAGAAACGTGGTGTACCATGGCTGGCGTGCCCACGTTGGAGCAACCACGATGAGTGTTATCGAGTGTTGCCTTAGTTTGCGTGCCACTAGCGGTATTAATGGCGCTGGGGGAAAAGCGTACGCAAATCTGCCTGACCAGTTCATCCATATCGCATTGCCCTGCGACTGTGGATGGGGGAACCTGGAACAAAGCTTTGGCATTTTGCGTTCTCCCTTGTGGCGAATAGGTCTATCTCTGGATGACCCCACTGCTGGAAGTACGGTTGGAGTACTGACGGATGTAGCTCCCACTCGTGCATTTGGGGGCTGTGTCTGCTGAGCAGATCCGCCATCTGGTTGTCCTTGCCCAGGAGGTGTTCCGCCATGAGGAACATGTTCCTCTGAATGGCCCACTTCCACATGCTCTGAGCCAGATGAGACAACTGTGGAGAGTGTGTTCCTCCCTGCTTCTGTATATAGTACATGGCAGTCATGTTGTCCGTCCGGATCAACACGACTTTGTTGCACAAGTGTACTTTGAATGCCTTCATTGCCAGGAAGATTGCCATCAGTTCCAGAAGGTTGATGTGCATCTTCTTTTGCTGTGTTGTCCATAGTCCCTGCACTGTGTAATTGAGTACATGAGCTCCCCATCCCTGGAGAGACGCGTCCGCTGTCAGTATTATTTGTGGAACAGGCTCTTGGAACGGTCGGCCCTTGCAAAGGTTTTGTGGATTCCACCAATGCAGAGAGTTGTATGCCCGACCGCTCACCAACTCTAGGTCTTTCAACTGTCCTGGAGTCTGATTCCATTGACGTGCCAAGCACTCCTGAAGCGGGTGCATATGTAGTCTCGCGTGCGGGACTATGAAGATGCAGGAGGCCATCATGCCTATCAACTGCATGAACACTCACGCTGGAAGGGAGTGTTGAGGTCTGAACTTTGTTATCAGCAGTTGCATGCTGTTGATCCTCACTAAATTTGGCTGAGCAGTGGCTGCCAGAGTGTCTATGGTCGCGCCCAGGTACTGCCGTACGTGGGCGGGTTGAAGATGTGATTTTGGATAATTCAGTGAGAATCCCAGACTGTGAAGAAGGTGAATGGTGTGGGATATGTGGCTGGCACACTGCTGGGCTGACTTTGCCTGAATAAGCCAGTCGTCCAGGTAAGGGAAGACGTGAATGTGCTGTCTCCGTAAGTGTGCAGCCACTGTCGCTAGGCACTTGGTAAACACCCTGGGCGCTGTTACTCCGAAAGGGAGGACTTTGAACTGATAATGTTGATCCTGAATAGTGAACCTGAGATATTTTCTGTGTGATGGGTGCATGGGTATGTGGAAATACGCATCTTTCAAATCTAGTGTTGCTAGGAAGTCTCCCTGACTGAGTAACGGCAGAACCTACTGGAGGGTGAGCATATGAAAATGCTCTGACAGAATGTATTGGTTGAGAGGTCTTCGGTTCAGTATAGGTCTCAAAGACCCGTCCTTTTTTGGGATTAAGAAGTACAGAGAGTACACCCCTGACCCACGTTGTTCTACAGGCACGAGCTCTATGGCTCCTTTCTTCTGCGTACTTAGTACTTCCTGCTGCAATAATGTCACGTGCTCTGCGGACATAGGACGGTGTCTTGGTGGTATGTTTGGTGGATTGGATGTTAATTCCAGACAATAACCGTACTGGACAATTTTTCTGACCCACCTGTCTTAGGTGATGGATCTCCAGACTGGCAGGAACTGTTGGAGTATCCCCCCGACTGGTGTTATGTGGTCGGGGGGCAGTGACAAGACGTCACTGTTTGTTATTGGCGGAGGACCTGGTGTTGTTGTTTCCTCGTCCTCTGCCTTTGGTGCTGGATCCACGATATCCACCCCTATTGGTCTTATTATAGGTACTCTGGGTACCTCCTTTATTGTACTGCTGCTGGGACCCCTGACCTCTAGCTGCTCCTCTATTCCCGGGGCGACGAAAGGAGCCACTCCGAAACTGCTGCGACTGTAGAGCCCCCATAGATTTTGCAGTTTCAGTGTCCTTTTTAATCTTTTCTAGTGTAGTATCAACCTCTGGGCCAAATAAAAAGTCTGGGTTGACTGGTTGATTCAAGATATTAGTTTGAATTTCAGGTTTGAAACCTGATATTCTCAACCATGCGTGCCTCCTTAACATCACACTAGTGTTGATTGCCCTAGCTCCATTTGATGGACGCATTTGTAATGAGTTTTCCCTCTCTGATGAGGAGCTCCGCTCCATCTTTGTAGTCATCTGGTAGGTGTTCTATTAGTGCTTCTAGGGTATCGTAGTGTGACCTGTCGTATATGGCCAGGAGTGCCTGAGTGTTGGCAATGCGCCAGATGTTTGCTGCTTGTGCTGCTATCCTTTTTCCCGATGTTTCTAGCACTTTGGACTCCTTGTCCGGAGGAGGAGCATCACCGGTAGTTTGCGAGTTAGCTCTTTTGCGAGCATTAGAAACTACCATCGAGTCCAACGGCAATTGACCCTTAATGTACATTGGGTCTCCTGGGGCTGGTTTGTATTTTTTTTCTATTCTTGGGTTCAATACCCGTGCTCTGGTTGTCTCCTTAAAGATGTCCTTAGCATGTTTAATAACCCCTTTTAGCATTGGTAGAGTCTTGACTGTTCTTTCTGATGTTGAGAACGTGTCCACCAAGAAATCCTCTTCCACCGAGTCAGAATGAAGTTCCACTCCGTGATTGGCCGCCGCTCTTTCAATGAGGGCGTTAAAAGAAGCAGTATCTTCAGTGGGAGATGTTTTTATAATATAAATAGGAGTGTCAGGAGCATTTTGTGGGTCTCCTGGGTCATTAGGGTCTCCCCATGCTTGATCCTGGTCTTGCTGTTGTTCATCAGGGTCAATATCCCCAGGATAAGTGGTATCCTCATGATAGCCCTCTCCTGCATCCGCCTCCGAGTGTGCGGGAGAAAAGGATTGTGGTTCCTGATGATATGTTTGGTAAGGTTCCACAAGCACTGGTGTCGAACCTGACGCTATTTTATTTTTCAGTGGAATTTTGTATGATTCCAAAGTCTTTTCTGGGACAATTTTCCGCTTGCGGAACAGTCTACCAGTGTCTACGTCGATAAACTGGTCCTGTGAGTCTTCGACATCTGTCCTTCCGGTCGACACTGTTTGTGGTTGTTCGATACTCTTCCTAAGTTCGAACATCTTAGGTGTCCCCGGTGGTGGCAATCCAAACTTGATCGGTGCGAGCGCCGAGTGAGCCTTGGCGACCTTCTTCGGTTCAGGACCCGTTTTCGGTTCGAGAGTGTCCCGTTCCCTGATGCGCTTTAGGGACTCCGATACCAGTTGCAACGTGAATGTCGACGGTGCTTTCGATCCGGCAGGCCCTTTGGAGACAGGCCTCGACGTGGTCTCCGGTTTCTTTCCTGTCTTCGGGGCTTCGATCTGCTCAGCACTCCTCGGTGTTGATGTAGTCGGATCGACCACCTTGACCTTGGTCTTTGGTGCCCCAACCTTCGGTGCAATAGGCCTCTGCGGCTTCTCGGGACCGAGGGCCTTCTTTTGTTTCTTGGTGCCGAAGTCCTTTTTTGGTTTCTCGGTACCGAAGTCCTTCCTTGTCGGCTCCGATGTCCTTCTTTAGTGTCGACGGATTGGAAGGTTTCGATGCCTTCGATCTGACCTGAACCAGCTGCACTTTCGGTTTCAATTTGACCGGTGCAGGTTTTGGTTTCGATTTCACGGAATCGACTCCAGTCTTTTTTGATATTTCTGGCTCTTTTGAAATGTTCGAAGCCGGGCCTTTATGCGGGGCTGTAGAACGATCCGACCGATCTTGGGTAAGGCCTGCAGGCGATCCCTCGACCTGAACCTTATCAAGACTATCTACCTCGGCCTCCGCATCGACAGATTGGCCTAGCTCCTCGCCTGAGCTATCTTCCTCGGCCCCAAGGGCCTCCTCGTCGTCTCCTACCTCGTCGACGACGTCTTCTACCCGGAAGATCTCCTCATCTTCATCGTCATATTGGGAGTCATGCTCTGAAGCAGGGTCCGATTGGTCTTGAACATCCTGCTCTTCTACCTCTTCGACGCTCTCGGCTTCTTCGTCCTCGGTACTGAATATGTTAACCGGGTTAGGCGCCGATTTCTTGGCCTCTAATCGAGCCGCTCATCGATTCCGAAGGGTCTTCTTCGACCGGAACCGGGCGCAGGCCATACATTTGGTCTCATCATGATCCGGTGATAAACATTTGTTACACACCGGATGGACATCGACGTGTGGATATTTTGCGTGACATAGAGGGCATCTTTTGAAGGGAGTCCTCGATTCCATCTTCGAACGTCGATCGATGTTCGGACCGAAACTCGATCAGATAAAGGTGAATAAGTTCGAAAACAAGTATAATAATCTATCGATACCGAACGCAAACGATACCGACGATATCTAAAGGCTTTTGGCCTTAAATAAAGTTTTCCTAACTTGAGCTAAGATAAGCACATCCGAACCCAATGGCGGAAAAAAACAATCTGAGGATGGAGAGGATGCCCATGCGCACTGTAGTCCAGGGGAGGAGCCACCTATCTCGTGATACTTCAAAGACTCTTCCAGGACAACAATGTGCAATCATCCGGATCCAACACTAGGCGGCGATCTATGCACAGATATGAATTCAGCAGCTCACATGCCTCGAACATCTCAAATTAAGAGTAATTCTGAAAAGGATAACTCAAATCAAGCATCTGACTCTTCTACGAAGAAGTGGGATAATACAAAACATACAGTTTCAGCGAGAATCTCCTAAATAGCAGGCCACTGAAATGCGCTATAATTGGCGTAGTTATGATAAGATTAAGACGCCTGACAGGTATCAGGACATTGATCTAGTTCCTTTCAGGAGTCATCCGAAAAACACTCGGAGAGAGGTGGAAAGTCAAAGCGAAGATCTGAGGAGTACATGAAACTGACGAAGGACTCAATGCTCATCTGACCATATAATACAAAAGGAAGACAAACCTAAAACGTCAAAATCTCAATTAAAAAAAGAAGATGGTAGCAGGACTTAAAGTCAAGCATGCCACAGATATTGAGGATACTGCTTCTGAGCGGGGAGAGGGCTCTGACCATGTTTGACAGCATGCCAGAGTCACGACAGTCTGCCACGACCTGATGGATTGTCTGGCGACAGTAGAATTGAGTGGCTATATATATCACCAGATACAAGGGTAAGCGTCCCGCATGGTTTATAAGAAATCCAATTGGAGGGGCACATACAAAGATACATTAATGTTCTCTTTTGGGATGACTTGTCATTCGGCTACAATATTCTCTTAGCTGAAAAGGATTGGCCAATTGGCCATCAGAATTTGTGATGGATTGCCCAGAGGGAGAAACAGTAATTTTACCTGCTTTTTCCAACCTTGTCCCAGAATAAGTTAAACATTCATACACCAAGGAGTGGGCATTAGCGCTGGCTTCTGCA
Organism: Triturus cristatus; assembly: GCF_964204655.1. Classification (NCBI taxonomy): domain Eukaryota; kingdom Metazoa; phylum Chordata; class Amphibia; order Caudata; family Salamandridae; genus Triturus; species Triturus cristatus. The sequence continues at coordinate 125,882,981 of NC_140593.1, forward strand.
TTATACTGCAACCATGAGGGGTGGGATGACTGTTCCCATTATTTCCAGTGAGGTCAGCCCCACAACCTCAAGGACAATACCCCATTAAAAATGAGGCTGCAAAACAAGTTAGAACGATCCTCACACAACCTGAATACCAAGGTGTATTAGAAAGTTGCACCTCTCCTATGAATATCCCTGATTCCAGTTACCAAACCTTACCATTCATATTGTCTAGTATTAGAATACAGACATCTGGATACAACTACAAGTACATTTGCGGTACAATGAACAACAAGGCGTGGAAAAAATACAAAACCACACTAGATATCTCAAATGGATTTTTCTGCCAACTATAGCGCCTGAAGCAGGTACTTGGCCACATTTAATGTGCTGGGTTCTCAAAACAGTTCTGTTGTTTGCCTCATGGGTATAAGAACAGCCCAGGGTGTTTTCAGTCCGAGTCACGGCATTCGTACAAAATATTGATGACCAGGCATTGTCCTATGTCAAGAACATCTATTTGACAGATGATGACATTTCAACACCTTGACAAGAGTAGATTGCACAGATATAAGATTTGCTCACATGGGCTACAAATTTAATTAAAAAAAAAAAATAATCAAAGATTGTTCCCCTCAACGTCCTGTTTCTGCCATGTGAGCTGTTAAGTGACTTCTTAGAGAAGTGTGCACTTTTACAACCATTAAATACAGTTTAGACACTGAATCCATATTTGAATTCCTAAATGTTGGCAGGACTTGCATTCCAGAATACACAGAACAGGTTAAACCATACTACGACTTAATACGTCCAGACTTCTCAAACACACACTGGACAACTGAACACACAAATTTTACATTCAGTACAAGCTGACCTATTTGTTTCAAAATACTTACACACACCTGTCAACACAACAACCCTGGAGCTCTGTATCACTGTGGGTGCATCAAGATATACTTATGTTACATTTGGCGAGGAAAACACTGTACAAATAGAATATAAATCACATTTGCTCACCAATGCTGAGAACGTTTTGCATCGACAGAAGAAATTCTGACGGCGGTACAGACTGCGGTGTTGAGAGAGAGGGCATTGGCTCAGGGTAAACATTTGTAGTGACTACGGTGTCTGCTTTAGAGGCAGTCACAAAAGCCAGCGTTCCCAAAGCAAAAGTATTTCATCCACGAAGGATGCAGAGGGAACACAATCATGCCTCCAGTAAGAAAACGAATATCCTCTGGCAAATTAGGTCATGCCTCTTGATCAGTATGATTATATCATCTATACTGACGGGTTCTGCACAGCCTGCCCTTAGGGGCAAAACACCAATACTCAGCAGCGTGCACCACTGTCAAGGGTAGAGTGCAGGATGGTGAATTCCACCCTGAAAAGACTTGCATGTAGTCACTAGGCGATTGCGCAGCACAGCTGGCAGAACACAGAACTCTAATTCTTGCACAAGAGAATTTGAATCCCTGATTCCCCACACTCCGTGTGTGATTTTCATTATTGTGTCCAGTCTTACAAGTACCTACACTACTGGAGAAAGATTGGATTCAGAGATTTTAAAGGGTACACCATAAAGCACGAAGCGCTTTGGGGACAAGTGACTAAGCTGAAAGAATGCTTACTACCGACCTATTTGATTCACACCTTGCGTTACCAACGAGTGGGAATACAGGTTGCAGGGAATTCCATGGCTAATGAAGCCGCAAAAGCAACAGTGCAAACTGCTTCTGTCGCTGCAATTACTCGTTCCAGTACGAGGATATAGACCCATTATGACGGTTGTCAACATTGCACGTGATGACACCCACTTGCCGAAAAGCTTCCCAGCTAAGTGCGCAAAATCTATTGTTTGCTTGTATTCCTGGAGTAGAGGATAGAGTATTAAATTCAGATCGCAAGTCAGGTATAATCCTAGCAGCACATGAAGGATTAGCATCTGCACATGCAGGGGTGGCGGCTACAATTTCACTATTACAGCAATGTTACTGGTGGCCAGGTCTATTTAAAGATACTAGTGACCTTGCCCTTAAATGTGACATCTGCCAGCAGATTAAGGGTTCCACCGGAGCACGTCTACCACTGACACCTCTATTGATCTCAAACAAGACACACTTTTCTCTTTATCTGTACCTCTGCAGCCCCTTAAAATCAGATGGGGCATACAAATGCATCTTGGTTGCAGTGGATTCCTGCTTTAGACTTCAGTGGGTATGGCCACAGTGATCGGCTGACGTCCCAACTGTTATCAAAGAGTCTTCATTTGGACATATGCAGTTGGCACATTCGATTCAGACCAGGGGCCAGCGTTCGCCTCCAAGGCTTACAAAGACACCATGGGAAAATTGGTAGTGATCGTGTAGTACTCCTCCCCCTACCATCCTGAGGGAAATTTGGAAGTGGAAAGGAAGAACTGAGACTTAAAACAATCTTTAACAGGGAGGGTATTAGGTTCAGGTGGAAGTTGGGTCAATCACTGATACGGGGTCCAGAGAGCACTCAAAAATCTGCACAGAAAATCCCTGGGTGGTTGAACTACCTATGAGATCCTGTTTGGGGTTAAGATGTGGGTACCTGACCTTGACAGTACCAGCACAGTGGTGGCAGAAATACTCTTTGACATCAGTGAACATTTGTTGTTTTACACGAACTGAACAGCTTCCATGATGCCCAGAGCAATGTCCAAGTAAAATGCACCACCACTGGAGAAGTGAAGGAAGCACCCGCAACTTCAGGCTGGATCCCCAAAATTGGTGAACTGCTCAGGGAGAATTCAGGCCATCTTACAGAGCACCTGTACCTGTTCTGGCCGTTGAAGGTATTAAAACTGTAATTTTACCGCCCCATGCTAGTTGCAAAACAAGAGATGTGTGTCAGTAGATCTCATCAAACCGAATCATGTGGACAGTTCTACACAATAGGAAACGTGGGATCCTAATTAGATACCTTTTTCCTCTAACTACAATATAGGAGGTTCCATTGGAAGCTTTGATCAGCAAAAAAGCTTCTACTCCCCAGCTGGGGATCGCCAGTAATGAAGTATTTCTTCTACCTACTACACCACCAGCTATACAAACAACTTGCACAGAAACACAGATGTCAATTAGGAAACATGACTCGGATAGTGTATGTGTCAATATACCAAAACTCGAGTCAACACCAAGTGTTACACAGCCTTCAGAGCTACCAAAAATAGATCAAACAGCCTCCAGCTACTTTATCAACTTTGATGACTTCTCTTCAGATTCATATGAACCACCTCAACCTCTCCAAGGTAGACTTCGGGTATTCTACTTTTGTCTGAAGAAAACTTACTTTGTTCATCATGGCTATACCTGTGGATCACAATTTCATTACTTTTCCTAGTCATTTGGATTGGTTTTGTGAAATGTTTCTTGCCTCTGAACAGACACCATCTTCCAGAACACTGCTGTGCAACTGGTGAACTTGGATTTAACACCACATTCTTCATCACACAAACTGCAAAGAGACCTTTTCCTGGTGAACAATTCTACTGTTCTGGTTCCTTATGGAATTGCTTAGGACAGGTTATCATATGATATATTAGGTTATATAGAACCTCTGCAAATAACATGTGCATTCTGCATTCCTTCAAATGACATTTTTAACCATAGTACTACCTCCAATGATTGGGACATTGATCTAGTGCATGAAATGCTAGAAGAGCTAGAGAATTTCACTGTTTAAGTTCTAATATGTATGATGGTAGGACTAATTATGCTAAAGTGTTCTGTTTTCAACCGGATGGTCACCACTTATTGCATAAAGCAAGTACTCTAGATGCAGTATTTATTTACAGAGAATGGGAACATTGCCCTACACCACCACTGGGTAGCTCACAAACGTTTTCACAGAAGGTTGCATATTTCTCTGGTCACAATCCAGCTGACCGAGGGTCTTATTACAGACTCACACCATCACCAGCAAAGAAAAATATGCCCACTGATACAAGGTTGATATATTCTGAATATTTTCTTTTCCAGTTGTTCACACAAGGGTTTGACTTTTGGAGACAGACTGTTGATTTAAAATCTATTTGAGAACCAAGATAGGCTGGTTTAGCGTAATGAGGAATTATTTAGAGCATGCCAAATATCACAGCAACTGATTTTCTTAAACAAAACGGTGCCGCCAATATCATGTCTTGGCCTTTCCAAGATAAAACATTTAAGTACACCAAACATTCTCACATTTGCAAGTTTTGCAAACTGGTGACGGTTTATAAATTACACACAACGGTTCATACAATTCTTCAGGAACTAACCAGGGAGATGGTTAGTGCAGCCGTTGGATACTAACAGATGTCATGCATGTTTCCTGGATGACACCAAAGGGTTTAAGAGCGGCAGGCCCGACCTACGTTATATGCAGACAATACTCAGGGTGGTAACAACTTGCAGTATTGGAAATTTGTGCCTTGATTGCCTAAAAACCTCAATAATGTCCCAGATGAAAAAACATTTGTCCCTTCTTTCTGATGACATGGGACTACAGGACGTTTTCTTTAAGTCATCGAAAACCACTTTGTTAGCGCTTCTTGTATGCAATGAAGTATGGAAAGTTTTCGTGCAAGGGGCTGCAGGAAGACTGTGCAAAATTGAGAGGGCGAATTTATAAACGGCTCTTGTAGTAGCTGATAATGGTATGACCACATTGTCCACTAGGATATACTCTCTGGGTCACATAATGTCACCTGCAATAGATATCGTACATAATGAAATGTCCTCTGTACAACATGGGTAGTCACAGCTTAGATCGATTATATTACTGAGCTGGACTCCTCAGACACTTTGTGCCAGTCGCGTACTGTTAGAACTGGGGGTCTCTAGTTGGCCAGATGTAGGTACCTGTGACCAAATAGGGACCCTTGCTTCTAGTCAGGGTAAGAGGCTACACTTCTAAAATAACCCCTGCTCACCCCCTTGGTAGCTTGGCTCAAGCAGACAGGTTTATCTCAGAGGCAGTGTGTATAGCATTTGTGAACACATACAGTAATACAGGGAAAACACTACAAATGGACACCACACCAGTTTAGAAAAATAAGTAATCTTTACTAGACTTAACACAAGACCAAACGACAAAAATCCACAATACTGTAATCAAAAATACTTTAAAATGGTAGAAATAGCTTAGTTCAATGTAGATGGTAAATGCAAAACTTTACTCTCAAAGTACCTTAGATGCGTCTCGCAAAACAAGCAAAAGGGTCGCAGGGAAGTTGATGCGGCGTTCCTTACACTCAGTGGAGTGCATGCGTCTGTTCCTTACTGCTGCGCAGAGGAGTTGAGGCTCGCTTCCCTACTGTGTGGGGAGTTGATGCGTCATTTCTTACTGCGGCCGGTGGCGATGCGACAAGATGGCGCCTCGATGCAATGTGACGATCCGGTGCGATTCGACAAAATGGTGTCTTGATGCGATACGGCAACGTTGGATGCGATGCGTGCATGCTCGATTGCCTTGCAGCGATCTCGGTAACTTCTGAGCCGCGACAGGCCCTGCGACATACTTCTCCAGTGATGCGACGACTACCTCTGCAGGGGCGACACACTTCTCCGGTGATGCGACACACTTCGTCAATGATGCGATGGCGAACAGCTGCGGCACGTTCCTTCGGCGATGCAACGGCAACTGCTGCCGTGGCGACGCGCTTCCAGCTCCACAGTCTTCTCAGAGGGTCCAAACACCAGTAGGCGCATCTCTGCAAGTAGAATCTCAGCAAAGAAATTCAGGAGGAGATGGTGGTGAAGTCCTTGCGTCCCTGAGACTGCAAAACAGGAGGCAAGCTCAGCTTCAAGCCCTTGGAGATCTTCCTCAAGATAGTAAAACTACACACAAAGTTCCTTTTCTCCTTTCCTTGGCAATAAAGTAACCGCTGCAGGCCAACCCCAACAGCACAGGGGCAGTCTCCCCCTTCAGCTTCCTTGGTTTTTCTCCTTGGCAAAGGTTCATCTTGATTCTCAGAAATGATCTAAAGTTCTGGGGTCTGGGTCCCCCTTTTTATACACACAAATCGTTTGCCTCTGAAGGCAGAGCGTGTCTGTACCTAGTCCAAACCAGTTCTGGGTGCATTCTGCCAGTGCACAACTTTTTCCTTTGTCAGTGTGGGCCAGGGTCATCAGAAGCCCCACAGGAGGTGGAGCCAGCATTGTGGAAGGCAGGCACAGCCCTATTCAGGCCCAGGTGCTATCCCTCCCACCAATGCAGATAGGGTGAGTCCGCACTAGGCTGAATAGACCTGTCTCCTGGAGCCACCCCAGTCCCTGTCCCAAACCAGACATGACATACACAAATCTCGCAGAGGCAGGCTGGATGGTTAGGCAAGAAAATATCTACTTTCTAAAAGTGGTATTTTCAAACACAGAATATTAAAACCAACTTCACTAAAAGATGTATTTTATCATTCTGAGTTCAGACATAATAAATTTGTTTTTCTACCATGTTCCCTGGTTCAGTTAGGATTATACGATGTTATAATCAAACTGCCCATTCTGGCATATGGGAACAGGTAGCCATCCAATAGTGAAAAACGAAATTGGCTGTAATTCACTATCAGGACATGCCACACACATCAGGGCATGTCCTACCTTTTACATACAATGCACCATGCCCATAGGGGTACCTTGGGTCTACCTTAGAGGTGACTAATATGTAGAAAAGTGAAGGTTAAGGGACTGGCAAGTAGGTGCACTTGCCAAGTCGACATGACAGTCCCAGACTGCACACAGGCTCTGCAATGGCAGGCCTGAGCCATATTTTACAAGCTGCTTCTGTGGGTGGCACAATCAGTGCTGCAAGCCCACCAGCAACATTTTGATTTACAGGCCCTGGGCACACATGGTGCATTGCGCTAGGGTCTGACAAGTAAATCAAATAGCCAATCATGGAGTCACTAATCCATTACAACAATTTACAATAGAGAGCATATGCACTTAAGCACTGATCAGCAGTGGTAAAGTGCCCGGAGTCATAAAACCACCGACAATAGGTCAGAAAAAAAAATACAGGAGGAAGGCAAAAAGTTCAGGGATGACCCTGCAAAAAGGGCCAAGTCCAACACGTACCATGGTGACACTTCGATGTAACTAGCTTGTTTTTACCTTACCATCAACCAAAACAACAAACCATCATGGCAAGAAAGGACGTGACATACACTATGTTACACAGAGAATTTGGAGAAATTGCCATTCAATGTTGTAGAAATATCTTGCAAGGATTGGATAATCCACAGGTCTATTTCGCTACCAATTTCGACATTTCATTTATAATATAGTTTACAACACCATCAAGTAGACACATACGAAGCAAAGCGCTGGGAGAAGGATATGAGCACAGGTCATGGATCTTACCCTTTAGATATCACTGCAGGAATGGCATTGACTGAAGTCTTTCTTAGCAGACGGACAGAATACTTCAGGGCATTCCTTGGTGTGTAGGGATGTTTTGCTTCATGGTGCACGCAATGATTCCATGACAAATTTGTCCTGCTATCTGAAAGATTCTCCAGCTGCGGTGATCCATTCAGTTTTCAGATTACTCTTGAATGTCAGTTATTTGATGTTGAACGATCACAGCTGCTGTAGCATGAAACCGGGCTTCATCTATCTGCTGACGGTTTCTGCAGTCGTAACCTGTTGCACTTAAGTACTGTTTTCACCGGTCCGCACAGTTTGGGAGGCGATGCTTTGGCCTTCGATAAAGTTTTCGAATATGCACTTTGATGCTTTGAGCAGACAGAAAGCCTTATTGCTCCAGAAGGATGTGGCCTTAACTTCTGCAAAGGAGACTTTTGAACTTCAAGTTGTAAGGTCATCTTCTGAGTTACAGTCGTTACTCCGCACTAATTTCCCGCTACATTTTGGGGAACTTGTGCATCGCATTTTGAACATGTCTAGTATCGCGAGAGTGGCGCACTTTAAGACAATTGGCTATGGGTTGGTTAGTACCTTCCAGACAGTCTTCAGAGTTGTTACATCATTTATATACTCCATGCTGGGAAGCATTTTTTATGGTCTTCCGCTGGTTCTATTCCCGATTGTCGGGACTTTGCTTTTACTTTTTCTGCTTTGCTATGGATGTCCCATCAAGAGGCCAAATGGAACTGGCACATCCACATGTGCTCCTCGGTCGCGAACGCATGATACAGTGTTTTGGCATACGCTTACTTAAGGAACTAAATAAACACTGTTTGTCCTTTCGGCCTGTGTGGCTACACTGCGTCCAGCCCAGGACATATGCCTAGGAATGCAACTGGTACAGTGTCTGGATATTGACCTATTGGTGAGCCCGTTAACTGCCCACTTGCACTGTCATCCCTTGCACCTGATGTTGCTTCTGAACACATTATACGAGCCCTCCTGGAATGCTTCTGCTCCTGGTGAAACACACAAGATGATGGACGGAATGTTGCACATTGGCAAAACATTCACCCCCAGTCACAGATCTGGGTTTAATCCATCGTTATTTTGCTCACCACGTCACCCCAGTTCAGACATGGCCATATGCAAATCAGTCTTGACCCTGTGCCTCATGGAAACAGTCCAGCCCGAACTGCCAAGCCATGTCTTCCCTGGACCGGAATCAAGCATCCTAGGACCGGTTTCGGGGTTTCACCCCTCTTCAGCCAGGATAGCTTGACTCCAGTGGCGTAGTGAGCACAGGGTGATCTGGAACTTGGCTCTGTTTCTGCGGATCTCACACAGGCTGTTCTTCCTTTGGCGGCTGCTGAGTGGGATGGATGGTAACATGTTATATATATTTATATATCTTATCCGATGGGTGCCTCAGGGAATATAGTCTGCGTTTGCTAGGAACAGCAATGTTTCATCTACCTCTCGGAACACAAACAAACTGGCAGTTTTGAGTCGTGGGACTTACTTAATTTGGCTATCTTTTAAATGCAAAATAGTTTTTTACAGTTTATTTTTAGATAAAGCTTTTTTAAGTTTAGCAATTGTTTTGCTGATTTCTACATGATCTTTCCAATTAACCATTTGGTGCTTGCATCAGTCAGTGGCCGACACAAGCACTACCTCCCTGGTGCGGCACACATACATTGGCCTTCACCAGGGAGGGCCCCCTTTAATCCTCTGCTTACTGAGTCTCCCTGGGGCCCCCCTCCCGCCCATCTGTGACGTCAGCGAGCCGCGAGGCGCTCGGACGTCACTAATTTCCTCACCGGAGGACAGCCGCAGGTAAGGCGGCGCTGTACTCCAGTGGGGAAACCACTTCCCCAGCTTTCAGGGAGGCCTAGTTTGAAAGGGGAGAGTCTCCCCTTTCAAAAGAGGCCTCCCTGAAAGGGTTTCCTGGCCGTGGATCGCGGCAGCGCTGTGATCCATAGCCAGGAAACCCCACTAGACACCAGGGATGTCTCTGGGTGGGGGGAATCAGCCCTTGTGGGAATGGGCGAACCTCTCCAGGGGCGTATATTTTTAATTAAGAACTGTGGCTATCCCTGGGGGGGGCACAACCACCCCCCAAAATAAAAATTGTTATTTATAGCCATGTGCTACCCCCAGGGAAGCCATAACATAGAAAAAAGTAAACAAAAAAAAAAAAAGGGGAATTGGGCAGGGGCACGCGGCAGGGTTGCCCGCTGTCGCCGCTCCTCTTTGCGCTCGCCTTGGAGCCCCTGGCGGAGTGGCTGCGGTGGCACCCTTCGATTCGTGGTCTCCGATGGACTCCTGAGTATGAGGATCGAGTCTCCCTTTACGCGGACGATATTCTTTTGTATCTTGCTTCCCCGCGTGAATCGTTGATTGTATTAGTGGATGTACTGTGTTCATTTGGCCGCAACTCCGGCCTAGTCATCAACTGGGCTAAATCCTGTGTATATGTCCTCTCAGGGGAGGCTCCTATCCTCCCGCGGGGTTGTCCTATCCAGGTTGCTCAACAGGGATTTAAGTATCTGGGTATTTTTATTACCCTGGACTCTGCGGCCCGATATAGACGGAGCCTACTCCCCCCCCCTCCAACGTTTGAAGGCGGATGTGGCGCGTTGGAGGCGCTTGCCGCTCTCGCCGCTCGGCCGGTCGGCGCTGTTTAAGATGATGTCGTTGCCACGGTTCTTATACGCTTTACAAAACACGATGGACGTCGTCCCGGCTCGTTACTTTCGAGAGGTGGAGGGTCTGCAGTGCCAACTGTTTTGGGATGGGAGGCCGCATATCGCCCTCGCGAAGCTGACGCTCCCGTGGTACGACGGGGGGGTCGCCCTCCCAGACATCAAACGTTATTACTGGGCCTCCCAGCTGGCTGCGATAAACCACGGGCTTTATGGGCCCGCCCTTAACCCGGCTTTTGAAATGGACAAATTGTTGTTGCCGGGTGGCGACTACAATCGTGCGCTCTACTCTAGATCGCTCGACGCACGTTTGACGGGTCCTACACGGGTCGCGGTACGGGTGTGGCACGCGGCCAACTTGGCGATGGGGTGGAAGGATCGGTTGACCCGGGCGACGCCATTGTATGCATCTGAGCAACTGGGCGGCTTGTGGACTACGAAAGGCTTCGAGCAGTGGGACACGATTGGCATCAGCAGGGTGGGCGATCTTTGGACGAGGGGGGGGGGTTTAAAACGTTTGATATGCTGCAAACGGAATTCCAGTTGCAGGACAGGGAGTACTTCCGGTATGTACAGGTTCGTCACGCGTTGTGTTCCGTATTCCCGGATGTTGCATCCATCCCGGAGTGCTCCCCTTTGGAAGATAGAGTGCTAGACGGGCAAGTACCGGATGGCACTATCTCCCTGATTTATAAAAAGCTCATCAACGATCGATCGGGACTGCTGGCTGGCCTTCGTGAGGCATGGGTTGCCGACGGATTGGAGCTGGACGACGAGGATTGGGTATCTGCGGTGGCCTCCCCGAAAGAGGTGGCCATACCGGCCCGTCTTCGTTTCGTCCAGCTCAAAATACTACACAGGGTCTACGTTACGGGACCGGGTCTGATGCGTATGGGATATGCCGTGGATGGGATGTGTAAGCGTGGGTGTGGTTTGTTGGGGACCTTCTTCCACATTTTGTGGGAATGTCCGGAGGTGGCTCGATTCTGGCGTGGTGTGCATGCGGTGTTGCAAGCGGTCACGCATGTGACGCTATTCCCCGAGGCTAGGAGATGTTTGTTGAATGTGTGGGAGCCGACTGATTACACGGTGACGCAAACGTGGTGGGTGACTCTGGGATATATGGTGGCCAAGCGTGACATAGCACAATTGTGGGGCTCCCAGAGGTCACCAACGATTTCGGTATGGAAGGACAATATGGATTGGTGTATGTTTCGGGAAAAGGTAGTGTATGTGGCGAGAGGTAAGCCTGGGAAGTGGGCGAAAGTGTGGGGCCCCTGGAACTCCTATCGTGGCGGGATTTGTACCCCGCCACTGACGCCTGACTTGGCGGCGGCCCAGTCTCCCTAGTCTGCTCGTTCCCTTGATTCTGTGTCATCGTGCCCACTTTGTCTCTGTCCCTGCCCGTCCCCCCTCCTATTCCTGTAGGTTGGTAGGGTTCTCCCGAGGGGAGCACACAATGTTGCTTAGACTTTTGCCGCCTTGTGGGTTTGTTTTTCGTTTTTCATTTAAAATGGAACCGCCATTTGGGAGGGTTGGGCAGTGTGGCCGCAAATGCTTCTTTTGACTTATGGGACTTTTACCGCTTGCCGCTTGTATTTTGTAACTGTGCTTTATGATCTTACTGTTTGCTAGCGGCCGGCCGGAAGGTTGTAGGCCCATACGTGTATATCTCTTGCATTTTGTAATAAAGGTTTCAAAAAAAAAAAAAAAAGGGAAAATCTCTTGCTCTCTGTAGATGATATAGATAAATACACACACACACACAATCACTGAAAAAAAAATAGGTTTTAGGTAAAGTTATAGTTAGTTGGACATTTCACTCGTATAAAACCATAGAAATTCCCCCATTATACTTAGTTCACCTAACTATAACTCGTGCCCCCGCAATGCACTGCTGATGACGTCACATATTACATCACTCATGACATGGTCAGTGACATCACCGATGACCTCACTGATGACATCTCAAATGACATAACTGATGACATCATCCACGTGATAATGTGATGCATCTTCTCACACCCTGCCACAAGGCGGCAAAAGTCTAAGCAACATTGTGTGCTCCCCTCGGGAGAACCCTACCAACCTACAGGAATAGGAGGGGGGACGGGCAGGGACAGAGACAAAGTGGGCACGATGACACAGAATCAAGGGAACGAGCAGACTAGGGAGACTGGGCCGCCGCCAAGTCAGGCGTCAGTGGCGGGGTACAAATCCCGCCACGATAGGAGTTCCAGGGGCCCCACACTTTCGCCCACTTCCCAGGCTTACCTCTCGCCACATACACTACCTTTTCCCGATAGTCCTATACTGAGTGACCATAAAAATGAGTGAATGTACGGGTGAGTGAGTGGATGTGTGTGTAAACGAAAGAATCAGTGAGTGTGTATGTAGTTATTGCTGTTGGAGTGTCTATGGGTTTGAAAATGGCAGTCTGTAATTTAGAGTGGGTGTATCAAAGGTTACATTAGGGTGTGAGAAGATGCATCACATTATCACGTGGATGATGTCATCAGTTATGTCATTTGAGATGTCATCAGTGAGGTCATCAGTGAAGTCACTGACCAAGTCATGAGTGATGTAATATGTGACGTCATCAGCAGTGCATTGGGGGGCGTGAGTTATAGTTAGCTGAACTAACTATAACGGGGGAATTTCTATGGTTTTATGCGAGTGAAATGTCCAACTAACTATAACTTTCCCTAAAACCTATGTTTTTTTCAGTGAATTTCTAAGATTTTTTAAATGCTAATTTCTAACTATAACGTGCATGAAACCTATGTTTTTTTCAGTGAATTTCAAAGGTTTTTCAAATGCTAGTTTCTAACTATGCCTACAGAGGTAGGACATGTGAAGAAAGAAGAAAAAATGCACAGAAAGAAGCTAAAGAAATGCAGAAAGAAGCAACAGAAGTTCACAAGAACGAAGAAGCAGGACGTGCGGAAAGAACCAACAGAGGAGCAGAAAGAGGCCTTGTTGCAAAATCATCCTGTGCCCACAACATTTTCAGACAGGTACTGGTGGTAACTGACTGACTAACCAGGCCTAGACTCAGTGCTATGCTAAAAGACACTTAGAATTCAGTGAAAACACCTACATGCACTAGGGAACACTAAGCGTTGGGGTACCCCTGTGATTAGCATGACCTCCTCTGTAAGGCCCTAGCACCTAATAGGGCAGGGGGATTAAAACTACCTCTTAAAATGCGCTACGGGGCGCGTTTGCACAGTCGGGCAGGGAGGGGGGGGCGTGAGGTGACGTGTGCAAACACGCCCTATGGCCGTTTTAAGTTGGGAGATTAAGTCCCCTTAAATCCTGACGGTCCCTTGGAACCAACTAGCCAACCAGGTACCTCCAGTAAGCGCCACAGAGCTGCGTTGCATAGAGGTGTAAAAAGGGCGGTGGCCTGGCCCACCTCTCTGCAACACAGCGCAGTGGCGCTTACTGGAGGTACCTGGTGGGGTTTTTGGTCCCCAGGGACCCTCAAGATTGAAGAGGACTTAATTCTCCAACTTAAAACGCACCACAGGGCGTGTTTGCACACATGTCACCTCAGGCCCCGCCCCCTCACCACAGTGCAAACGCGCCCTGTGGCGCATTTTAAGTTGGGGGATTAAACCCCCTTGAATCCTGGGGGTCCAACTAGCCCACCAGGTATCTCCAGTAAGCGCCACAGAGCTATGTTGCAGAGAGGTGTAAAAAGGGGCGTGGCCTGGACCACCTCTCTGCAACGCAGCGCCGTGGCACTTACTGGAAGCACCTGGTGGGCTAGTTGGCCCCGAGGGGCCCTCAGGATTGAAAGGGACTTCATTCTCCAACTTAAAATGCGCCACAGGGCGCGTTTGCACTGTGGTGAAGGGAAGGGAACGGGCCTGAGGTGACGCGTGGCCCCCCTCTTCAGGCAAATTATGGCCCCGGGGACCCCATCCCCCAGGGCCGGCCTTATCCATTGGTGACCGTGGGGGGTCCCGAATCCCCCCACGGTCTGCAGGAGCCGGCATTGCTTTTCCACACGGGGAGCTGCGAAGATGCAGCTCCCAGTGTGGAAAAGCAATCTGGTTTGAATTTTGAAAGAGAGAGCAGGTTTCCTGCTCTCTCTTCCAAAATCCAAACCACAGTTTGCTATGACATGGCGGGAGCCTTGCGGCCCCCGCCCTGCCATAGCAAACTGCAGGAGCCAGCCCTGGGGGGTGGCGGTTCCCAGGGCCATCACAGGCTCCAGGAGGGGGGCTGCGCGGCCCCCCTCACAACATCTCAACATCCCCGGGGAGGTGGTGCTCCCCGGGGCTCGGGGGTCCGTTACGGACCCCCAAATTTAAATATTAGTGCCCCGGGGAGGTGGTGGTCCCCAGGGCTGTTGGGGGGATCGAGCCCCCCACACAGGTGTATATATATATTTTTTTTTTTAAAAAGAAGCCCCGGGGGTGGCGATCCCCAGGGCTGCGGGGGCAGTGTGCCCCACGATTATCATTAATTTAAACCCCGGGGGTGGCGGTCCCCGGGGTTTGGGGGGGGCCCTTAGAGACCCCCCCAACTTTAAAGAAACATGCAACTACTGAACAGATTTCTGAACCAAGCACTACCTTTTTGCCAAATTTGGTGTAATTCCGTTCTGCAGTTCGAGCTGTAGCCGTGTCTAAAGTTTCCTATGGGAAATTGATTTTTTCACCTCTTTTTCTGGAATTTCTCAGGAACTACTGAACGGATTTACACCATTCAACAAAAAGAGTTCTTTCTGAACCAAGGGCTACCTTTTTGCCAAATTTGGTGTAAGTCCGTTCAGCAGTTCGGGCTGTAGCAGTTTCTAAAGTTTCCTATGGGAAATAACATGGAGAAAACACGTTTTGGGACCCCCTTTTTTCTCGGCCCCCGCTTGGCGAATCACCCCGAAACTTTTAGGATAGGTGCTGACAGTAACACGCCATAAATTTTGAAAATTTCACGAAGATTCGTCAACCGTCGCCAAAGTTATTGCAAAAACAAAAAATGAGTTTCCTATGGAAACTAGGTCCTAACTATAACTATCTACTGGCGACCGCCAATAGATAAAAATATATATATATATATATATATATATATATATATATACACACACACACACACACACACATATATACACACACACACAAACAATGCAGCACTCCAGAAATTGGTTTCAGAGTGGCTTTATTTTCACCACGACTGGTTGCAATGATGGGTATGTGGCAAGGTAAAGTAATACGGTGTCTTTTTTCGCTCTTTCTTAGTGTTTTTGGAGAGCGTACGGATTTCATAAAGGAAAGGTACGGTGACTTCATCATTACTGACTGGTAAACACTCACTCACGCACACACACACCTACACTTTGAAACCAACAACATATCTCCCTTCTACGTAGGATAGTGTTTTAAAAGGATAGTTTTAGGCACTAGCATAGATGGCGTATCGTTGGATGAATGCTTCCCAGGCCCCAAGTCTGGTTCTGGAGTCCAGCTCTGAGGCAGGATCAGAGACTGAGACCGTAGATACGGAGACAGAATCTGAGGGAGAGGAAAATGGAGCAGAATCTGTGAGTGATTTTTCAGTCAGCGCAGTTCCTTCCAACGACTCATCTTCCAGCGATTCTGAAGGAGACCATGTCAGTCGTGCTGTCCCTTTGCCAGCACAGTCTGTGCAGCGGGACACCAGTAGCAGTATGAGCAACCCGGGGAGAGCAGACACTTGCAGCCGCAAGCACAGACGGAGCGCTATCTTGGCAGCCTCCCAATTTAGTTCAGCCCCAAATTCCGCCTTTCACTTGTGATGCTGGATGTAAAGTCGATACAGCTAATTTTTTGCCAATTGACTACGTCCATCTCTTTTTGGATGTTGACTTCCTTGATGAAATTGTGCAGCAAACAAATTTGCGTGCCGAACAATTTCTGAGGGAGCATGGAGGCACTCTTTGGTCTCATTCTAGGACACACAAGTGGACTCCCACTTCTTTGGGGGAGTTGAAGATATTTTTGGGCCTCACGCTTAAAATGGGGGTAGTGCATAAAGCAACCTTGCTATCAGACTGGTATACTCGCACGATTTGGTTAACCCCCATCTGCGCACCGTACATGAACAGAGATTTTTTTTTACTATTCCAACGCATGCTGCATTTCAATGACAATTCTGCTGCACTGCCCCAGGACCATCCAGACCATGACCGGTTGTTCAAAATTCGTGCTGTCGTGGAACATTTGTCTGCCAGGTTTCCAGAAGTTTATACTGCTGGAAAGAATATAGCCATTGAGGAGTCCTTGATCTTGTTTAAAGGGCGGCTGCTGGTCAGGCAGTACATTCCGAGCAAACGCGCTCACTATGGCATCAAGCTGTACATGGTGTGTGAGAGCTCAACTGGCTATGTGTACAGCTTAAAGTGTATACAGGGAAGGACACAATGCTTAACCCTGTAGGTTGCCCTCCCACGCTAGGGGTCACAGGAAAGAGCATATGGGAGCTTGTCCAGCCACTCTTTCATAAAGGTTATAACCTTTATGTGGACAATTTCTATACAGAAGTAGAGCTGATCAGTGAGCTATACAAAGCTGGCACTGTGGCTTGCGGTACAATTCGTTGTCGCCGCAAAGGATTCACGCAGGAGCTTGTTTGCAAGTAGGCTCCACAAATCCGAGAGCACTGCGTTGAGGTCCAACTAACTGTTCGCAGTCAAGTTCTCAGATAGGCGTGACGGCTACATGCTCACTACAATTCATGCTGAGAACACTTCCCCAGTCACGGTTTGGGGTCATATGGCCGAAGTCCACAAGCCCATCTGTATACTTGATTACAACAAGTACATGGGCGGAGTGGACAAGAACGACCAGGTTCTTCAGCCATACAATGCGAGTCGTAAAACTCGCACTTGGTATAAGAAACTGTTTACTCACCTGATCCAGATGGCAACATACAATGCGTATGTTGTTTATCGTCAGTCCACCACAGAAAGACTCATGTCTTTCCTTGACTTTCAGTTGTCTGTGATTGAAAGTCTCACTGCCACAGAAGCAGCAGCCTCCACTTCATGTGTTCTGGAGGATGTGGCAAGGCTGCAGGAGCGACACTTTGCTGATAAAATTCTTGCAACACCCAAAAAGGAGCGGCCATGTTGTCGCTGTAAAGTATGCTGGATGCAGGTGAAGAGGCAGGAGACTCGTGTTTACTGTCCCCAGTGCCCAAGTATGCCTGCCTTCTGTTTTCCTACTTGCTTTATGTTGTATCATACTAAAGCAAAATACTGGGAAATTGACGGAGGTTGAGCTGTCAATAGGTAAACCTTTCAATTGGTGTGAATGGATACTTGCTGTCTGTGGGCCACTCCTTCACTACGCAAGCCGGTGCAGAATATTTGTTACTCTACTTCAGGAAATCATGGACTTCTCAATACCTTTATCTGCTTTCAGAGCCTGATAGTTGTTCTGTTTGCCAATTGACAAGTACATTATAGTCCCCATGCTGCACATACTGGTGGACAGAACATACGCCACGGTGTCACGGAGCACCCGTATTTCACATTCAACGGTTCTTCATGGTTTATGATGTTCTCTTTAAAAAGATTTTGAAAATGTCCAGCATGTTTGCCTTAGTTTCAAAGGTAGATATGCTTGCTCAGCTAGAGAAATGGCTTTGGGGCATGTTCGGGCACCCCCTCATCTTGCATCCACAAAATGGAAGGAGTTGGGTTTAGCACAGTGAGAGCATTGATGGCACGTGACAAACGTTTTCTCAAGCTTCAAGTAGCTAGAGATGGAAGGCATTAGTATAGGGTTACTTGACAATTAGACAGGATTAGTCAGGACTCTGATGAGGACAGACACACAAATGGGTTAGAACAGCTTACGGTAGGTGCGCTTTCCAAAGAATATTGCAAAGGTAGCAGGCAAATAGTAAAGGTAGTACAGATACACGCCATGACTTCATCTTCACTCACGGATTCAAATCCATTGCTGCTACTCTCGCACTTAATTTACTAAAGTAAATATGGGTCAATGCTGCTTGCCATGTTCATCCACCATTAGAACTTAGTAGATTTTATTTATTTATTTTATTTGCAGAGTTTTATATAGCGCTGGCTAGACCCGGAGGTATCAGAGTGCTTTACATGAGAATCCGTGAGTTACAGGATTACAAAAATTAGTTACAGTTACCATTACAAGTAAAGGCATATGAGAAAAACATGCGATAACACAACAACAAAAGTTATTAGGGGGAACAAAGCAGTCAAAGTGAAAGACAGACCAAACCGTGAAGAACCGTTCCAATGTCCGATGTCCAGCTGGGTAGGTGACAGCCGAGGGGGTGAACCAGAGCCAGACTCCTCTATAGCTGCATAGGACAGCTCCACCGGGCAACGGCCAATGGTACTCAGACTCCGCGGGTAAGTACAGACAGTTTCGCTTTTCGCCCAAGGGGCAACATCATAGTTCAGTCGTAGGCATCGGTCCCGAGGAAACTGGAATGCATCATCCAGATCATCCTTCAGCTAGCCCCATGGGAGGAGAGGAGGAAGACACAAATCCAAAGTCAGGATATCTTTCCTATTCCCAGGAGCAGTAGTGAGTGTTGGGTATTTGTGCAGGAAAGACCTTCAGTTGTTCCATAGAAGCCTGGAGGTCCCCCTTTAACTTTGTGCGCAACTCCAATTTAAGTTCTTTCAGGGAAGCCAGCAGGTCTTCCTTGGGCTGTGCCATCCTGGCTCTGGCAGACCCTTGCTTAAGTACTTGTTTCTTCTCTGTGGGAATTAGGAATTGGGATACCTTTGTCGAGGCCTTTTTGGTGGCATAGATGTACTTTCCAGTACCCGCTAGGAGTCACCCGACCCCACTGCTTACTTGGGCATCTGGAACTTGTAGCGCTTCTCCATTGGAGGCCCCGTTGTGCACCTTCGCGCTCCTCTGGCATGTGAGAGAACCCCCTCCATGGATCAGATAACCCCAGCGTCGGCCATCTTAAGAGTCAGGCACTGGCCACCGCTCTAACTGCTCCTCGCGTCGGAACTACCCTCTGCTCCACTGCGTTGTGACCTTTCTCCTATCTGGTGACTCCCGGGCCTTCACGTCTCAGGCTTGCCCACTTTGGCATAGCGACCGCCATGCTGCTTTCACAGATCCCAAGACAGCACCACACTGTCCTTGGGGGGCGCAGGCGACCAAATTCTGGCTTATAGGCTGCGCACTCACCCCGACCGTATCTCTCCAGGAATCCGCCCTCACTGCAGACGCGAGCCCCGGGGCACCCGACTCCCACCCCCAACATGACCACGCTGCCGCGCGAGCTGGTGAGTCGTACTGCTGGCAGCCTAGAAGATGTTCAGTTTGCTGTATGATGAGTGCATTACAGCCACTGCACATAGCGCTGGATTGGGCATATGCTAAGTTGTCATGGACTACTCGTGTTTCACATTCAACCGTTCTTCATAGTTTATGATGTTCTCTTTAGAAAGCTTTTGAAAATTTCCAGCATGTTTGCCTTAGTTTCAAAGGTAGATATGCTTGCTCAGCTCGAGGAATGACTTTACGGAATACTCGGGCACCCCCCAACTTGCATCCACAAACTGGAATCAGTTGGATTTAGCACAGTAAGTGTGTTAAAGGCGCATGAAAGACATGTCTTCCTGAGCCTCATGTGGATGTCATGGGAGCCATTAGTAAAGGTTCACTCATCATGCGTTCGGTAACGTGAAGGAGGCAGAGACTTGACAGGTGGTAAAATGTAGTCAAGTCTTGTGGGGTATTAAGGTGAAGGGCCCTTGCATGGCGGCGGTATGTTTATGTGAGTGCAAGTGATCTGATTGATTGGGCCCATGGCTGGTGGTATGGAAGTCTTGTGTGTGGTGCGTGAATGGCGTGTGAATGGATCATAAAGTGGTTGGTGCCATGAAGTGGCTTTAGGGCTCACCGTCAGAAGGCTTGGCTTCAATATTTATATACTTTGATAAGTATTTGCGCTTTGAAGCCAGCGTTTCTGGAGGTGCTAAAATCAACCAGTGTAAGTGGTCGATTAACTTTATCAAATTAGTGTCAGATTTATATTTGTGGCAGTTTAATGGCCTTTTGTAAGACCTTTTTTGTCAATATGGGCAGCAGGGGACTTTGTGCCCTAGCTCAGTCGTCACCTAGGCAAATCTTAACATTTTTGAGTAGTAGACAACAAGGGAAGTACAGGGGTGAATGACTTGCGTGGCTCACTTTTTTTTTTTTACCCAGCATCCTATGCAAACCTCAAATTTAGCTCGAATTCAAAATGTCTTCACATTTAAGTGATGGAAAGTTCAGGAGTCTGCGGCGACCTACAAACTTCCATCTACCTAGCGTTTCCCCAGGTGTTCCGATTTTTTCGCAGATTTCTGTGTGGGAAAGTAGTGGGTTCACCGGGCTGACACAAATTTCCTACCACCCAGCGTTCCCCCAGGTCTCCCGATAAAAATGGTGCCTCGCGTGTGTGGGTGGGTCAGGTACCTGCGACAGGCAAGGGCCCAAAAAGTATTGTGGGGACATCAAAATTACCTATACAAAACTAACTGCTTATGCAAAGGGGGGGGGGGGGGGGTACAGGGGTTGGCAGCCATCTAGGGAAACCTATCAAGCCCACACATTTCTATAACTAGAGACCCCGGGGAGTTCAATGAGGTCTGGCTTGCTTGGATCCCCCAATGTTTCCCTACTGAGAATCCCCAGCAAACCTCAAATTTTTCTGGAAAAAAATCATTTTTTTCGGCAATTTCTGTGTGGGAAAGTTGTGTGATCACCAGGCTGACACAAATTTCCTACCGGCCAGCGTTCCCCAGGTCTCCCGATACAAATGGTACCGCACTTGTGTGGGTGGCTGCAACAGGTAATGGCCTAAATCGTACTGTGGAGACTTCAAAATTACCCATCGTAAAACAACCTGTTTTGCAAGGGGAGGGGGGGGAACCTGGATTTTTGGCCCCGGGCTCACGGCCATCTAAGGAAACCTACCAAACCCACACATTTCTGAAAACTAGACACCCTGGGGAGTCTGAGGAGGTATAGCTTGCGTAGATCCCCCAACGTTTCCCTACCCAGAATCCCCTGTATACCTATTATTTAGCTGGAAAAAAATCACTTTTCCACACATTTGTGCCGGGGATTACCGTGCCGGCATAAATGTCCTACCACCCAGTGTTCCCCTTGTTTCCTCCCCCCCCCTCCTGAGTAAAGTTATACCTCACTTGTGTGGGTGGGCCAAAGGTCTGTGACTGGGAAGAGCCCAAAACATAGGGATTAAGTGTTTAGCACCAAGAATTCTAAGCGCTACATTTTTAAAAAAATACGTTTTTAGCCAATTTTGCATTGGACACCCACAGGTATCATTTTACTCGTAATACTGAGGGGGAACGCTGTGGGGAAGGACATTTGTGCCGGCACAGTGATTCCACATAAAAATATGTGGAAAATGTGTTTTCAGCTTTGAGGTTTGCAGGGGATTCTGGGTAGGAAAATGGGGGATCCACGCAAGCCATACCTTGCTGGACTCCCCCAGGTGTCTAGTTTTCAGAAATTTGTGGGGTTGGCAGTTTCCCAAGATGGCCGCCTGAGCCTTCGGAATCCTGCCCAGCAGGCCGCAGTAGGTACGGGTTTGATGAAAGTGTGACTGCAGGTCCTGCCCTCACTGCGGGATTCATGTTGCCACCGACGAAACTCATTGTTTTAGCAACAACGGGAGGATATTTTCCTTCTTAAAGTGCACCTTAGAGAGTGTGATATCACCACAGGTCACGACAATCCCCCTTGACCATCACATTCACCACCTTATTTACTCACACATAGGTCGAAGAAAGCCAGCATACGATGTAGCCTGACAAACATGTAGACCTGATTTTACACTCCTGGATATTAGAGACATAATTTACCTCTACACATATCCACCGATTTTTAAGCACTGGCAGAGGGCCCAGTACTAAATAAATAAACTTTACTTTAAGGGACCCTGTGGACAGTTTAACACACTTCAGTCCACTACACTGCACTAGCACCACACTGAAAAACCAGCTCCGCTGTAACACAGGCGTTGTAGCACACCCGGGGTGCACTCAGCACCTTGGGTGGGACCAGATGATGGAGCATGCCACCAACTAGGTTGGTGGGTGAGGGTTTTCATAAAAAACAAATGGTTTTTCCAGAACATGAACATTTAGTTTCCTTAGTGAGAGCTTCTTGATATTGCTCACATTTCCTCTTCGTAGTTACAAATAACTGGTATAATCCAGAAACGTCACTGTGACCTGGGTAAATATCAGTACAGAAGAAAGTGGTCCCAATGGAACACAATCGAAAACATTCTTTATATAGTGGCATTTGTTAAATTACTCACAATGAAAGTTCCTCTTCAATATTGTTTAATCATATTGAACACATGTTGATATGTTCAAAACACAGCACATCTCCGAATGATTTGTACAAAAATGCCCCACAGTAGGAAAAAGGGGGGTTCGACCAAGTGCAAAAGTGAGGGTTCAGTGGAAAAATATACACATCAACAGTATTATATACAAAAGCCTGTCCAGCCTGACATAGGGCTAAAAACAAATATTCAAAGCCATTATGTTTAGTTTGGCGCAGTGAAAAAGCGCTGTTGTCCAAATTGGCATAATAAACAGGATTGTTGATGTTTCAACCCCAGGAAAGTGTAGGGTAACCTTGATCCTTACAAAGGGGTCTTTCTTAGGACTGGGGGCGGGCACCGTTATCCACCAGTGTCTATGGTGGTCAAATGGTCATAGTGGGCCTGTAGGCTTCTGTGGCAGAGAGAGGACCCGGATAGCAATTTCTGTTCAACTTTAGACGATTTATCAATTCATCAAAATTGTGGCCAAGAATAATCGAAAGGTTCCGTGACACTCCATAGTTGAGACAGTGCTGGCAAACAAATCTTCGCCGTCCTCAAGCTCTCCGAATTCAGGGTACGCCGGTTTCCCATTGTCACCTCCGAACAGTAGAGGTGGCTCGCTCTCCATCGCCATCTTCCGCCACTTTACCAGCCTCCTGCTGGCGCCACACAGACATCATGCGCTTGATGTTGCTTCTGAACGCATTATACAAGCCTTCCTGGAATGTTTCTGCTCCTGGTGATCTGGAACTTGGCTCGGCTTCTGCGGATCTCACACAGGCTGTTGTTCCTTCGGCGGCTGCTGAGGGGGATGGATGGGGGACATGTTTGCTATATGGATCTGATCAGATGGGTGCCTCTGGGAACATAGTCTGCGGTTGCTGGGAACAGCACTGTTTCATCGACCTCTCAGAACACAAATAGTCTGGCAGTTTTGAGTCGTGGGACTTACTTTTTTTGGCTATCTTTTAAATGCAAAATTGCTTTTTACATTTATTTTTAAATAAAGCTTTTATATGTTTAGCTATTTTTTAGCTGATTTCTATATGATCTTTCCAATTAAAGTTTTTTTTCTACTTGCTGGCCCCTATGTTTTAGCATTTGTCATGGGATAGAATTTATAGACTTACGTTCAAGGAATTGGTGTAATGTGGTCGGGATAGGCCTGGTAAGAAATACCACCATTTACATACTCAAGTTTCTTAAAGTTGCCTTCTCTTGATACACGATCACTTTTGAAATACATTTGCATGCGTGACAATGCAGCATAACATTCCCTGAATAGGCATTGCTTACATTTCCTCTTAGTAGGCACACTATAATGATACCTTGGACATTCAGTGCAAGGGATAAAGTTCATTGAGCAAATGTTATTGTTATTGCTATCATCCAGTAGGCAACAAAGCCATCAACCCCAGAATAAACAATTGTGGCCTCATTCGTGTTTCGACATGGCCACATGGGTACTGTTCATTATATATATAGAAGAGCTTCCTTGTTTAGAGCAGAGGAGCACTCAGCTGACTCTGCGAGGTCACTGCATGCCAGAATTTCAGCTCAGCGGATTCCTGTTTACACACAGGAGGGATATCCAGCTCTACACCAATACAGACAGCCTGATGACACTTACACCGAAATGGGGTACACAGCACAGAGGTTGAGGAGACCCTTATTGCTTTACAGTGGCAAAAGTAGATAATACTAACGCTCTATTTTTGTGGTAGTGTGCGCGAACAGTAAGGCTTATCAGAGTGTAGTGCTAAATATTTGTTGTACTCACAGAGGCAATAAATCACACATACTCAATGAACACAGCCAAGACCGAATTAGAAAAACATTACTTCTTTTTATATGAATATTCAGACCAAGAACTTCCATTATAAATCAAATACTTTTCGCAAAATAGAAAAATCACAGTAAATACAAGATTTATAGTTGTGCGCAATTATGCACAATACATTCCCTATTGTAGTGAAAAGGCAAAAAAAAAAATCAATGCAATACAGTAATTTTGTGATTCAACTTTTGGAATCAGAAGGTTTGGGGACCAATGCCCAAAGTTCCAGGGCCAAGTTCCCTGGATATTACCGGATTTCGCCGGGAGCAAGGAGAACGGGCACTTTGTAGCTGGTGCAATACGAAGAAAGGGTCCATCTGTAAAAGTAAAGCAATAGGGGAATTGTAGGCAAGTTTGAAGGTTCTCAAGAGACAGTAGATTTTGCAAGGGCTCTGGGGCCATGAGAGCCCAGCTAGTTCGAAGATGCCCTGGCCGGGCAGGCTGGGTGCAGTAGAGATGTGAAGATGGGCAATGGAGCGCACAGAGGCACCTCGCGGTCATGGGCTGGCATTTCTAGAGCAACTTTATTGGGAACTGCTGGGTCATTGCTGAAATGGATCTCCGGAGTCCTGTTGTCCCTCGTCGAGTGTAGGTTCGCTGTATAGTTGGAGTGCCCCTGGTATTCATGCCTTTAAGCTCTGGTAGATCCTGGGGCCTCGACACTTGGAGCAGAGGTCAAGCTGACCCTCTAAAGCAGAGGTCTTCAATCTGTGGGGCACGACCCCCAGTGGGGCCGTGGAGGCCTGGGAAGGGGGTCGCGCATTCCCCAGCTTCACTTGTGCCTGCAATCCAAAACCTTTGCTTTTGTTTTAGATAAAGACAGCAGTCCTGGGATGGCTAATTTACATGGTTAACAGCTGAAGTGTCATCAATTAAGTCTCCAGTGATGTGAAAAGTTTTTATGCCAGGGGGCCAGCTTGCCTGAGTGAAATGCAAATGTGCCTATCAGTTAATCTGCAAGTATAAAGAGTGCTTGGGAGCTGGTTCTGGCTTTAATTGATCAAATCACTCCAAGCTTTGTGATGACAAGATTTGTTTTTTTGAGTGGTAGTGCAAAGAGTTAACAACTGAGCTGTGAAGTGAGTGCTTTTAATTTTAACTGCATTTACACAGCCCTTAGTACCCCTCAAGGTGTGTTGAAGGAACACGGATGTAAAAATGAAAATTGCATTACATACACTCTGGTATTACTAAAAATCTACATTTTGGAAGCACCATTTGCACGTTTTGCAGCACTATCTTACACTGTGCGTAATGCAACTATAAAGTAATGACTTGCATATTTACAGTCCTTTCTGTCATAGGCTGCGACATAGCAGCGCAAGTCACTGCGTTGCTTTTCTATGCGTCAAGAAGGTGTTCCATGGGCTTTTCGTGAGGTTCCCACGCATCACCCATGGATTTTGATGCTGCCCCATATTTACAAAATCACAAACCTAGGGCAGCTCCAAAAACAGACGTCTCTCCAGCGGCGGCGTAACAAGGAGAAATGTTGTCATTTCTCCTCGTTTTTTGCTCTATGTGTGCTGCAATCTGCAGCTCATATCGAAAGAGGAAAACTCCTCTTGGGATATGTTTTTTTGAAGGAAGGTGCCCCTTCCTGTACAAAAACAATCCTGTCTATGTTGGTAATAGGCAGCAATTTGTGCGCCAACGCAAAGGAAAAGGACAGGAATGCACCGCATTTCATAAATACTGTGCATTCCTGCCCTTTCACATTGGCATAGGGCAGCGCAGCAAGAAGGTTGCGGCACAGCCCTTTGCCAAGACCTCATTTATGAGGCTGTTTGTTTTTAGCTACACCTTTGATAACACCTCCACGCTCACTGAGCTTTGGTTTGATAAACAGTTTAATAATATTTTCCCACCGTAAAAATTATTTGCTGTGTTAATTGGGGGCATTTATGGTTGACGATAGTTGTAAGGAGTACCAGGTTCTAGAACTTTTCATCAGAAGGGGGTCCTTACGCCTAAAATCGTTTGACAAGGGGGTCTCGGCATCAAAAAGTGTGAAGACCCCTGCTCTAGAGCAAGTGTACCTTTGGCTGGCAGTCGGGCTGGAGAACTGGACGGCGCTGGACCGGACTTCACGGTTTTTGGGACCTGTGGCTGCAGGGAGATACTCCTCTATCACTAGGGAGTTCATTGACGATTTGCAAAGTGCGGATGATCCTCCAGGGTTTTGTGGAGGAAACAACAATAACCCGTCCTTTTGGGGAATCAGGAAATACTGGCTGTATCATCCGTGACCCTTTCCTGCTCCGGAACAACCTCTATTGCACCTTTCTGTAGTAAGGACAGGTCCTCTTGTTGCAGGAGCAACAGATGGTCCTCCAAACACCAGCCCTGGCGAGGAGGGAAATGAGTGTGAAATTCCCAGAAAGGAAGGGCGTACCCATTTTTCACAAGATTTAAAACCCAAAGATCTCAGTAACAGATTTCCAATTTTGTAGAAAATGGGACACCCGATCTCCCACGGGTCCAACATGCTCCAAGATGGGGGATCTAGAGCTGCTTCCCTGCAGAACCAGTTGGGGGAAGAGGAGAAGAGGAGCAGGAGGAGACTTGCTGGCAACCAGACCCTC
This sequence comes from Triturus cristatus, assembly GCF_964204655.1. Taxonomy (NCBI): domain Eukaryota; kingdom Metazoa; phylum Chordata; class Amphibia; order Caudata; family Salamandridae; genus Triturus; species Triturus cristatus. The sequence goes on from NC_140593.1 coordinate 125,909,829, forward strand.
ACAGATGGCCTCTTCCCTTCCCTCTGTATAATCTATGCAGCGGGTTCTGTTATCGCTGCTGCCGTCTGGCTCGAAATGGAGCAGCCTTCCCAAAGCCCCGAAATCTCCAGCATCCAAAACCCTTAGGCTGGGATTGCCAACCTAAAGCTCTAGCGGTAGCTCTCCTATCTATAAAAAGTTGTAGAGAAGAGTCTGCCTTCATCCCCAAGATCCAAAAGTGTGGCCTGAACATCCGGAGAGAATCCTTATCCCCTCAGACAGCCTTCCTCCTAGTTGCCATCGATGAGTCCATCACCCTAGCAACGGAGTCAGCCATATCAAGCCCAGGCTAAATCACCCAACGGGCTGCACCTTGAGTGTTCAACAGCAACTCAGCGAACTGGCGCTGGACATCCTCTGGCAGTTTAGGAATCACATCCTGAGCGGAGTCCACCAACGCATGGATGAAGCGTCCCAACAGGCACGTGGCACTAGTCCACTTCAAAGCCATACTGGCCAATGAAATTACCTTCTTAGCCAACTGTTCTAGTTTTTTTTTAATCCCCCAGAGTGGTGGGAAAGGAACCGGAGGATAGTTTCTAGGAACATGAAGCTTGAAACACCAAGCTCTCAGGTGAAGGGTGTGTTAACAGAAAAGCTGGATTCCCAGGCGCAACTTTGTATCGCCTTGCCACCGTGCTGGATACAGCTGGGACAGACCTATGCTTCTCTCAAACTTCCAAGATGGGTAACATCGAGGCTTCATGGAACGGAAGCAAAGGTTCCACCACAGGGGAGTAAATAACCTCTGTCAGAATGTTTGATTTGACCTCTGCAGTGGGCAACTGTAAATCCAGAAGGTAAGCAGCCTTCCTTATAACAGCATGGTAGGAAGAAACCTGAGAAGGAAGAGCTTTAGGAGAAGCGAGTTCCCACTCTGGCTGTGTGTCCAGCTGACTAGCTTCCCGAAGCCCTCGAAAAACATTCATGTAATCCAGTATCTCCCCTTTCTCCGCTTCTTCCTGTTGCTCCTGGAATTCCTCCTCTTCCAGAAGGCTAAGAGCCTCCCTCCTCGATCGTATCTTCGGTATCGGCGCCGCCAGACACGGCACCAGTGACTTCAGAGCCGGCATCGATGGAGGCCCTTCAGGTGCAGTTGAAGGAGCTACACGAAGTCGAGAGGGCGCCGGAGAATAGTCCATCCTTTCCTTGGACAGGATCAGCGTCGAGAATCTCGGCGTTGGGAGAGGCCAAGTTGTAGTCATTGGCATGACAGACAAAGGGTGCCTGAGCATAATGATGAGGTATGCCCATGTTAAAGGAAAGCGGTCCCACGAGACCACCAGGCGCAGCAGATGGGTTAACCGCCCTGGCAAACATGCCATACATTAGATTTAAAATATGCAAAGGATCTGCACCTGGAGCAGGAAAAGGTAGGTACGGATCCAGAACTGCCTGAAGAGAGTTGCAATAGTCCAATCTTTTTAAGACTAGAGAAATGACTACTGATTAATAAATGAAACGGGATGAAAGGTAAAAGTAATTCTATTATGTAAAAACAGGATGATGACGACAATTTATTAATCTGTTCCACAAAAGACAGTCCCACATCAATACTATACCCAGATTGTTCACTTTAGAAGCTGGTAGAGGAAGTGGGCCAAGGCTCTGAGGCCCAAAATCTTTATTCCAAAATGAGACATCTTCAAGATCAGCTTCAAACAATTGCTACTCATCCAGCTAACAATAGTTGTCATGCAGCTATTAAACCGTTGATCAACCTCTTCCACATTGTTAGTGACTTACACAATTATCTGGGTGTCAGCCGCAAACGCTACTGTTGCAAAGCCAAACAAGTGGATTAACTTGGCCAGAGAGCCACATAAATGGTAAACAATGTGGGACTGATGGAAGAGCCCTGGGGAACCCCGCAAGGCAGGGAAAAGGATTTTGACCAAGTCCCCAAGGGCAACCTCTAGCTCACAGTCGACTAGAAATGAGGAAAGAAGCTCGAGGACAGTGCCTGTAATCCCTACTTCTGCAAATCTTTTCAAAAGGACCATGTGATTGACCGTGTCGAAAGCAGCGGACCACCAATGCTTTTTCCCCACTGTCCAATATAGATCTAACCTCATCCTTTTCCTCCACAATGAGTTTTTTTAGTCCTGGATTAGTCTTATATACCTAGCTTATTTATGTTCATCATAATTAGCTCTCCAAATGTTTTCTTGCTTTTGATATTTCTGTTTCATCTCTCTCAAATTAGTGGAGTACCAAGAGGCCTTATGACTATTTCTAATTGTTTTCACGTGTCTTACTGGCACTAATGTAGAAACTGCTTTCTTCAGCCACTTGTGATAGATTGACATTACTTAATTTGCGTCTCCTGTAAATAATGGCATTAAGGCTTTCAGGCTTTCCTCTTTATTTATTTTACGCCAGGCGCAGCTCATTTTGACATTCCCTTTGGGGCTCACTGTGGATCTAATGGCCTGTGTGTCTCATCTGAAATGAACTGTGCTATGGTCTGAACAAATAAATGGTAATACCCCTTCAACCATAAGGTTGGGGGAATTGGAAAAGATGCCATCTAGGATATGGCCTGACTTGTGCGTAGGTGTCTTCACTAGTCAACTCATATTGAAGCTTCAATTAAGGATTCCGTTTCTTTATTTCCAAGACCTTCTAAATGAAAGTTGAAGTCCACAAGCACTAAATGGGAGCTGAAGTTCCCAAGCAGGGTAAAATTAGGGTAATGAAAACTGTTCTACAAAAACTGGTTTAAAGCATCTAGAAACTTAGCCTTGGTACCCGGAGGTCTGTAAATTAATAGGCCATGGAAAATCTCATAGCTTTCGATGCTGCAGAGGAAAGATTCGCTATAGGTCCGGGCCAGTTTTTGCAGGAAGCTAGCAATGCAGCTATTTTGCTGGATATATGTCCCACATTTCCATTGGCCCCGGCTCCATCACTTACTTTTAGAGACCTATTGGACGTGGGTGGAAACAGATAGTCGGTGGGATTTTGTTCTCAATGCACGGGCCTGGGAGGAGGAACGGGGTGTGGGGGGGGAGGCTCCACTTGAGGAAGCCCAATGGAAGCGGATGTGTGCCCTGGTGAAAACTGTAGAGTAATGCAGGTTTTAACCTTCTACACTTTCGCTTACTTCATCGTACGTATTTCACACTAGAGTTATTATATAGAACAGATTGTGGTAAGACAGCTTCTCAACACACAGGCCGCACTCCAACAGCCTCTTTTTGCAACTTGGCATGGAAGTGCCCTGAGGTGAATGAATATAGGGGGAAGTGTTGACTCGAGTGAGGTTTGTGATACGGATCCCTGTGGATATGGAACCCGCTGTCTGTTGGGCGACATCCGTAATCCAAAAAGCAAAACATGGCCTTTAATTTCCTGGAACTGATGTTATTGTTGTAGGCCAAGAGACGGGTGGTGACTACATGGATGAGCCAGTGTGGACCGAGTGAGGAAAGATGGGAGATGGATGTGGTTGAATGGACTGTCTAAGACAGATGGGTTAGAGGTTTAAAATGTGCATGCCTGACAGGCAGTCAAAAGACAACCGACCAAAGAGACATGCGCACTTTAAACCTAAGCGCACAGCCAGCTCACAACTCCTCCCTGCTATAACAATGAACTACGTCCTGTCCTGACACTCGGTTCAGGATGGGTTGATGAAATGATGAAAAATAAAATGGTAATAAATAAAATGTATTACCATTTTATTTTTCATCTCTGGGGCTTTCTGCGGGGGGGGGGGGCATTTTTGTTTAGTGCAGCGACCCTTCACCGCTCTAATGGAGGAGCCGCTCCTGTCTATATTCCTTGCACAAACGTCCTCAATTACTCGGGGGCGTGGCCAGACCGCGGACCAAGATGGCCTCTTAGTCTCGGAGCTCCACCAAACTCCCCGGAGACGATCGCCATCCTGATGCCCACACACAGCTAAGTGGCGGGGTGAGGAAGCGACTGCATTCCCTAGGGCACCCCGAGCTCGGCGGTGCCTCATACTTGTGTTTCGGAGGCCTTGGAGCCGCTGTTCCCACGAGGTGCCTGTTGGGGCCTACGTGGTGCGACCGAGCCGCGGCTTCGATTACAACCTCCCCGCCAATTGAGGCTGCTTGCGGCTTATGGGATACAGCATCGCTTTAATGTGTGTTTATGCGCCCAATGTGGATGACCCGGATTTCTTTCACTCTACACGTCCTGCTGATCCCCGAAGGCGCTGACTATGTATCCTTGGGGGGAGATTTTAACCTACATTTCCAACCTGCCCTAGACAGTACGGCGGTTTCCCCTGCCATGAAACCCCGAGCCAATAAAGTACTTCGGAACATCTGAGACCATCGGTTTGGTGGACATATGGTGCATGCGTTGCCCCAACGAGACTGTTTACACTCACTATTTAGCCGCCCATGACACTTGGACACGCATGGATTTTTGGCTTGTCTCTCACACCATAGCACCTTGGTTTCATAATAGGACTCACTTACATAGAACCTATTCTGACCATTCACCGGGCAGCATGCATATCCGGATTCCCAGGCCAGAGGGTGTAAAACGGAAATGGAGGTTCCCAGGACAGGCATTAAACGATGCGGAATTCTCTGCCGACATTGGTCATTCCATTGTGACTTATTTTTATCGGAATGTGGGCTCTGTCATCACGTGGGCAACTGTGTGGGAGGCATTTAAGGCATATATATTGGGGGGGGAATGTATTGCTAAACATTCCGGAGTACTGAAATCATCAAGGGGTCCACTGGAACGCTTGGAGGACAGTCTGAAGCATTAGATGTAGAACTACCCAAACACTCAGATCCAGCCAAACACGCTAGTCGCTTGCTGCTGCTGGCAGAAATTCAGGGAGGCTGTGGAGAGTGAGACAAATTTTCTGGTAAAATATGCCACTGCCAGGCAGTACGGTGAGGTGGACAGAGGGGGGCGCACGCTGGTGAAGTTGTTGAGGACCTGTGTGGGAAAGACTTGCATTGCATCCCTTCGCCCCGAGGACGTACAAATTCACACAGCGGAGACTAGAGATGAGTTTTGCCAATACTACACAACTTTATACACAACGCGCGCACGACTGGACAATGATCATTGCAGGGCCTATTTAGATGAGGTCGCCATGGTATGGCTTGAGGATTATTATTATTATTATTAGCACATTTATAAAGCGCCTGGTTACACTCAGCCAGTGTGTCCCCGCACTGCGGTGCAAGCTACTATGGTAAGCTACCGTCCCACTATCCTGAAGGGAATAGATGAGTCTTCAAGTTTTTCCTAAAAGCGCCTTCCAAGGGCTCTAGCCGCAGGCTCAGAGGAGGTTTGTTCCAGAGCTGTGCAGCCAGAAAACGAAAGGACCGACTCCCCATCCTGGCTCTTTTAACAACTGGAACACATACCAAACTTTTCCCCTCAGTCCCATGAACAATGCGATGGCAGACACACAGCGCCTTGAACCAAACTCGTTCTCGTATCGGTAACCAGTGAAGGGAAGCAAGTGCCATTTTCGATGGAGCTCTCCTTGGACGCATCAGAACCAGGTGGGCTGCTGCATTCTGCACACCCTGGAGTCTCCGCATACATCTCCCTGTTACACCTAGATACAAGATGTTACCGTAATCGAGGCGAGATGTCACCAGGGCGTGGACTAAGGTCTTCCTGGCTGCAATAGGCAGCATATCCAGAGTTTTGCGAAGGCCCCTCAGAACTCCGAAACCAGAACCCGCAACCCGTCTGGTCTGGTACTCAAAGGAGAAATTAGTGTCCATCCACACCCCCAGGATTTTAGCCTGTGCGCAAGGCACCGGGGTGGGACCCAAGCTCTGTGTCCACCAAGTTGACGACCACTCCGATGGTGCTCTCCCCACCACAAGCACCTCGGTCTTATCGCCGTTCAACTTCAGGCAGTTATTGGCCATTCAAGATGCTAGCTCTTGCAAACATGCCACGAAGTTGGGTGCTGCCGTGTCCTGTTCCTGAGTCAGGGAGACCACCAACTGGGTGTCATCGGCATAGGACACAACCCTGATCCCGAAACCATCAGCGATCTCCGCTAAGGGAGCCACATACAGATTGAACAGAGTCAGGCTTAGGATCGAGCCCTGAGGTATCCCCTGCTTCAGCTTGATAACCCTGGAATAGTGCACACCCTGCCTCACCTGTAAATTACGGCGAGAAATGATTCCAGCCAGCTTAGTGCCCTGCCAGACACACCTCCTTTCCTCAGACGGTGCACTAGAGTGTGATGGGCGACCGTATCAAAGGCGGCACTTAGATCCAACAGGATCAAGGCCGCCGTCTGACCAGCATCCACATATTGCCTGATAGTCTCTGTGGCCAATAACAGGGCAGACTGTTGACTGGCATTCCCGGAAATCAGATTGGGTAGGATGTAAAAGGTGACATTTCCCAATATGTGCCGTGAGTTGCCTATTCACCCCTTTCTCCGCCATCTTTGCGAAGTAGGGCAGAAGGGAGATTGGGCGCAGGTTATCAAGGCGATCTAAGCCTAGATGTGGCTTTTTGGGTAGAGGAAGTACCACCGCTTTATTCCATCTTCCAGAAACTGTGCAAGTCCTAAATGAGACCTCCACAAGGTGTCTGATATAGGGCTCCAGTGTTTCTATACTCCCTCTAAGCACTTTTGGGGAGGCCGCGTCTCTGGGAGGACCCGGCTTCACACTCAGGCAAATTTTAATCAGCACTTCTGGGGGGCGGGTGGGGGACGATAAAACTGTCTAGTCCCTCACACTCATTAGCGAGCCCTGCCTCATTCAAAATATCATGGTCTACTTGGGCAGAGTCCGGAAAGGTGGAGTAGATTTTCTCCACCTTATCTGAAAAGAAATCTGCCACGCGGTTGCATAGCTCTACCGAGCCTGTTGCAGGTGCTGCCACTGTAGCTCGGGATGATATTTCCTTATAGACCCTAAATAGTTCCCTGGTCGAGTTGCCTGCTGACCCACTTCTTTCCAGAGAATATACTGCCTTAGTTCTTCTAATAAGTACTTGGTAGCCCTTTAGCATAGCTTTATATGCGCTCCTCCCCAGGTCCAAAATAGTCCTTCCTCCAATGTCTCTCCAAGCGTTTGCAGTCTGCCTTAGCCTCTCTCAAAACGGCAGTGAACCAAGGGGCCGATTTTTTAGCTCTACCTGGTATTTTCTATGACCAAGGGGCCGTGCTATCTAGAGCCTCCACAATCCTCCTGGCCAGGTCTACACAGGCACTATCAATATCCTTTCCCCCCGGTGGCCCCCCCTGCAAGAGGGCACTATTAAACTTGCCTGGCGAAAATCCTGCCCACTTCCGACAAGTTATTCCCCCCTTCAGATCCTCCTGCACCTTAGGCCTAGGTAGCCTCATAACAAATGGGACCAAGTAGTGATCAGTCCATACCATTGGCCGGGGCAGACAGACCACTAAATCATCCCAATTAGTAAAGATGGGATCAAGCAGATGGCCCTGCTGATGAGTAGGAGAAACAGCTGTTAATCTCAATTGTAAGGTAGCCAGTTCCTGGCGTAATTCCTACGCCACTATACATCTCGCATTCTCCAGATGTAAATTGAGGTCCCCTAATACAAGGAGTTTATCATAGCGCAAGGCTGGATGAGTAAGATATTCAATCAAACTCGATGAAAAACGGGAGGCATATCCGGGAGGTCGATAGATCAAAAGACCTTTCACAATATAATTACTCGCCACCGTAATAGTGAAAAGGCTAGCCTCACTGTCAGCAATGATAACAAGCTCGAGTAGGCATGTTTAAAGAGGATTGCCACACCCCCACCTCTACCAGAGTCCCTGTCAATTCTACTAATTGCATAACCACTCAGTAATGCCTCAAGGATCTCTGGAGCAGAGTCTTCGTCCAACCAGGTCTTCGTAAGAAACCGTACATCTACCAGGCTATCAAGGAGCAGGTCGAAAATCTCTAATCTGTGTTTCCTGAGTGAACGGCAATTCAACAGGCAGCAACTCAGAGCAGGCAATGCCTCCTTCCCCTAACTAAACTTAAAAGAGCAATGCCTTCAGACCCTTACCGAGCTTCCTCCTTGCATGCTATTTTTACATGACTCCGCCATTTGGGGACATAGGGCATGCAGTTCTTGGGTGCTATACCGTAGTTTTATACTGGAACAGCCAAAGGAGGTGGCCCCAGGCCCCGGTCAGCCAGACCATGTTCCCTTACAGCTGCCTGGTCCCAAACCACTAGACCGCTGACCGTCACCCGGAAGTGCCTGGCTCTGACCTTCCACGCGCTTCGCGCAACGGTACTGGTTACCGCGTCGGACCGGGGCAGGAAGGAAGCAAGATTGAGCCCAGGCTATCACGTTCCCCAGGTAAGTCACAGAATGCCCCCAGAAACGAGTAATGATTTAAAGCACTCCACAATTGCACCACGATTAAATAAAAACTTTCACCATCAGCCGGTAGACACCAAGCGGCTCCGAGGCACTGCCACTGCCCCGCTCACCGCTGCGCGGCCCCCGGACCGTGTTCCCTTATAGCTGCCTGGTCCCAAACCACTAGACCGCTGACCGCTACCCGGAAGTGCCTGACTCTGACCTTCTTCGCCCTCCGCGCAACGGTACTGGTTACCGCGTCGGACCAGGGCGGGAAGGAAGCAGGATTGAGCCCAGGCTATCACGTTCCCCAGGTAAGCCACAGAATGCCCCCAGAAATTAGTGATGATTAAAAGCACTCCACAATTGCACCACGATTAAATAAAAACTTTAATATTATATGCAGAAGTTCTTGGCGGAGCCAGTTTCTAAAGGGGAAATTGTTAGCGCCATAGCCACCTTAAACAGCACTACAGCAACCGGTTTAGATGGCTTTACTGGCGTGTTTTACAAACATTATAAAGGTATTCTTGCTCCTTACGTTCGAGATTTATAATGGAGCCTTGGAAAATAAATCATTGCCTCCAACACTTCGCAAAGCTGTAATTGTCTTACTGCCCAAACCTGGCAAAGATCCATTGAGTTGCAGCTCCTATAGGCTGCTATCACTCATTTGGTTTATAAAATTATTTCCAAAATGATTGTGTTGAGGATCGCATTACTTTTGGATCGCATAATATTCCCAGTACAGTCCGGCTCCGTTCCCCACAGGTCCACTGCGTTGATATTGCATACCTTGTTTGCAGTGCTCCACAGATTTGCTCCAGAGATTCCAGCTGCGGCGGTCCTGTTGGACTCTGAAAAGGCATAGGATACGTTGGGCCACCATGACTTTGCCGTATTTAAAGGGGGGTCTGGGGGCTCAGGACTTCAGATTATATTGACTGGTAGCACAAGCCAGTTTTGCACATTCCTGGTACCATCCAGATGTGCGCATTCCCTACGGGAGGCCTGAGTCGGACCTAGTACTCCCGATTCGGCTCTCCGCCATTTCTGCCCCAGGGCTTTCCTCATGACCTTAGAGACATTCAGACTGTTTCAACCACCAGTCGGGCGTGGCGCAAACTCTTGCGGCTCTCAGGGCATAGCTCCCTATACTCGTCTGATATTCCAATTGCACACAACCCATGGCTTCCTATCACAACAGAAAAATTGGTTATGCGAGTGCTTAAATCCCATTCCATTCCATGGTAAAGATCAGCGATCTATTTGAAAATGCGGCTAGAGATAGGGTGACTAGTTTGACCTTTATGGACCAGTTTATTTTTACTAGGATGCGCAGGGCTCTGGGCGCTAAAATTTCAGAATACCCCTTTGAACCGCAGTCCTTCGGACCTCTATCCCTCGTAATAGCTAACCCCGATGGGAAGCAATCGATATCCACATTATACAAGGCTAGAATATCTCTGATCCCGTGCCACGATACCAAGATTCGGGCGGCTTGAGAATTGGACTTCGGTCATCCCAACCTGGACTACCAATGGCCCTTTTTTCTGTGAGCAGACTAGGCAGATCTCCCTCAATAGCAGGTGCATAAATTGATACATTTTAAATACTTATGGAGGGCATACATGACCCCTGCCAAGCTTCACGCCATTGACCCTTCCTGACCTCACAACTGCAGGAAATGCAACAGCCCTTATGCCGACTTCCCCCATTTGACATGGACTTGCCCTAAAATTGTGGAGTTTTGGGTAGATGTTTTTGGTTAACTATCGGAAATGACGCTGCTGGAAATAACCCCCTACCCAGAGGTTGCGCTTTTGGGATATATCTATAACATGCCCAAGAAATTGCGGAAGTTCATTGCTCTTGCGCTACTTTTGGCTAAACGGTAGATTGAGCTTAGATGGGACAGTACATTAAGTCCTACAACGGGTGCATGGCTTGCTAGCCTTACATTTTGCAACACAAATTGTGATTTATACACCACACTACTCCCACCCAAGTCCAGAACAAAAGATATCTGGAACCCACTCAAGAATTTACAGAATTTAGATCTTGGCACCTCAACCCAAACTCCCATTGGTATAGACCCGAAAGGCGTAGGTTGAATAGACAATGACATTGGTGCGGTTTTCACACCCACACGTACACTCAGTACTGGGAGCTTTGCTCGATTTGTGAGGTTTGGTGCTAGAGCAGAGACTAAAACGTGATGGTCATGCACTGTGACCACGCAGATCCCAAACGAGTCTCGGGGGCCTGGGTAGTAGATTATAGACCCCTTTCCATGCTTAAATTGGATTTCAAGATACTTAGTAAGGTTTTGGCACCCCAACTGCTCCCCTATATGTGGACCCTATTTCACACTGATCAAAACAATTTTATTCTTTCCCGAAATACCCCTCCTCAAATCTGTGTACACTCTATTCTGTGTTGTATCACTCAGAGACACGATCTCTCACGCAGGTGGCTTTTTTATTGATCAACCAGGAAAAGACTTTCGATACAATAGGCTGGGGCTTTTTATTCGCAACAATGATGCGTATGGGTCTTGGGAAGGTTGGGTGAAGTGGGTGAGAGTCCTATATGCATGTCCCACAGCAAGAGTAAAGACAGGCAAAACAGTATCTGCACAATATGCGATTTCTAACAGCACTAGACAGGGATGCCTTCTGTTGCCCCTTTTATTTCCCTCGCAATTGAGCCTCTAGCCGCACTGTTTCGACAAGGAGGTGAAGGGATGGGGCTGATAGTAGATGGGCGAGACTATACCATCCCTTTATACACATATATCCTGATTTATGTGAAGGATGCGGTAGTGGGTTCTGACACAGCCTTGGGACTTCTGGGACAATTTAAACTCCTTTCGGGTTTACGGGTCAACAAAAACTAAGCCTATCTGCTTCCTGTGGCTGGTACCCTGCCCCAACCCCGAACCCTACCTGTAGACTTTAATTGGGCACAAAACACATACTTAAGTATTCATACTTTGCATTCTCTGGTCAATCTGAGAGCGGGTAACTTAGACAGGGCACTCCAATCCCTCAGGTACTGCGTCTCTTTTTGGAGCTCCTTGGGATTACCTATCATGGCCAAAATTTCCCTGACCAAAATGGTCATGTTACCCAGTCAACCTCCCGATCTTAATGCCTATCGGATAGTTTTGACAATTGGATTGTAGCTGCGGGACCTGATCTGGTGGAGCTGGGCAGCAGAGTTTGACTTAAGACACAATGAGCCATGACAGAGGGGGCCCTAGGGGTGCGGAATTGCTAGCTTTATTTCTTGGCTTCCCAAATGCAGTGGTTGGCCCAGTGGTTAGAGGGAGTGAACGTGGAGAAAACGTTCCTGGCCAGGTATTTGCCCCAGCCATTTACTTGCTAAGCTGCTTGACCCAACAGTCATAGTCCCTCATCGGTCGATTCTGCAGTGTTGGAAACGATACATGGCCAAACTGGCTGGGATCCCTCTATATACACGGGTGTTGTGTCTGGTTGATTTGCCCCAAGGTGATCCGCGGTTGATATGAACATCCAAACAAATGACAGCCTGGACAGAGGCGGGTCTGGAGGCAGTGGGTGACTGCTACCAGGAGAAAGTTTTAGTCACTTTCGAGGAACTAGTGGAAAGCGGTGGTCTTCCGTCTGGACAGTTCCAGCAGTACGAGACCTGACCCGCACTTTTGGAAAGTTGTGGGGAAAGGGACCGGAGGAACCTGAGACACATGTAGTACTGCACTCACTACTTCCATTAGGCATTGCTGGTCATCAGGTAAAATGGTTTTGTGCTTCATTGATTGGAGCGTCCCTTACTCCACTATACACAATGCGGAGACTATGGGAGTCAGTCTTAGATTGAGAGCTTACTGAATTGGAATGGGGCAGAATCTTGCATCCCCCAGGAGGATTTCTCCGAACACGAAGTTGAAATATATACATTTCAACTTTGTGCACATGACTTATATGACTCCCCACCACTGGGTGCAAATGCCAATTATGGACATAGAATAGGTACATGGTCCCCAGGGCTGATTTTAAAATTAAAATCCGTCCTTTTACACCTCTAGGGTTGGCCTGGTTTCACCTTGGAGATACCCAGGAGGGACCATCTCACAGGGATAGCCAGGACGGGTTCCCCAGCGGTCTACAGCGCCACGACGCCTCAGGGCAGCAGTGCGCTTTACAAGACACATACATTTACACATTTACATTTGTGCGGTGGAAAGGTCTGGGGGTATTTGGGAGCTGATAAAATTCAGATGGTGCAAAACAAATTTTTAAGACAAATGCAGAGAGTACCTCAGGGCACTCCACCTTAGACCGTACACGATGAATTAGGTTTTAAGTATCTATCTGATTTAGTCCCTGTTAAGCCCCTGGTGTGATGAGTGAACGTCTGGTCTAATGAAGAGGCATCTTTTAACCAGGCAGTAATCCGGGGTTGCCTTTCAGTTGACAACGCTCTCAAATTTCCATGGCTAAGGTACATAAAGGAAACTATCAGCCAGCTCTGGGAACAGCTGATATTTTTTATAAAGTATGACCAACTGAGGAAACAGGATAAAAATCTGGTCAAAGATTTGTTTCTTTAAAAAAACTAAATTATGGCAGACCACAAGAGCATGGAATTCATAAGATCTACAGTGAGAGGATTTGCCTAAGTCAGTACAAGGTATAGAGACTTATCTATCCATTTTAACCAGTGCCTATGACAAATTTTTAATCAACCATTTTAGATTAAATTTGCTCCACCATCTATTGGCATCCCCTCCAGGTTTTGTTCAGCGTATAGAAGACAGAGGTCCCTATGGCTTCGACAATAGGTCTCCACAGGATACCTTACATTTTGTATTTCTATGTAAATATTATACCCTTCCCAGGCAATTGCATCTTAAACCTTACCTAAAAGAAATGGGATTTAGGCAGGGTCACCTAGCACTTTTACATTTGCAATTCATGTCAAATGATCTAACCATTTTTATTATCACAAGTTTTTTAAGAGCAGTATTTAAATCAAGAAACTCGAGACAGGACTGATTTTGAGAGGGATCTCTGCGTTTTTGCACTAATGACCTTAATTAATTTGTAACAGTTTTTATATGTGCATTTTCTTATTAATTGTTCTGAGGCCAAAGACAATTTAGGATTTTGTACACTTGGATGACATGCTGTTAAACGTTTCTGATCCTGTTTTTTAACTGTGGTATCTTTTATGGCTGTGATTACTGTCAAATAAGGATTGATTGACTCTCCACCGCCTCAAAGTTGCATACTCTGGAATTAGGTAATAGGTGACTGGGCTGGGAAGGCCTGAGAGGAAAAAGAGTCAGGGTGTCCATCGCATGCCAGTACTGCTACTGTAGCATCCCCTTGTGCGAACACCCACCGCACGGTATACAACATGTTTGTCATATACTTAACTTGTGGTACTGTAAATTTCGGAACCATGTTGGTAGCATGGTCCTACCATGCCGATTTTGGTATCAGCGAACCGCAAATGACTAATGCGGTATGTATGAGTGTTTTCTGTCATCTTTCCCCGATGAATTCACCGCATATATGTATACTACATATAAAACCCTCGGGTTCTATTTTAGAATGGTAACCATTTTGTGGTTGCCCTCACATAGGCTGCGCATTAAGGCCATGCTAGGCCTAATGGACACGCAATCCTCCTGTGACTTCTTTGTGACCTGTGAAAACCGACTCCGCTGCCAGAGGTCAGTCCTGTCCGGCCGGTTCCTTTTACTGCGGCCAAATGGGATTAGCATCAGGGCCCGACACATCATAAAGTCGTGCATCCCACACGAACCCTGACTAATCTCCTTCACACCTGACTCTGTTTCCTACTTTACGAGAAGGAGGTGCCCGTTTTATTGGGGTCTGCTGATATCGGATGAGGGTTCTGAGCCTCGCTGGGTAAATAATCATGGGCTGACCGAGCTGAAATGTGGAATTATCATCATGACTTTGCTCTTTCTTTGAAGCGAAAATATGTGAATGACCACTTGTAAAATAGGGGCGGTGTTGCCCAGAGCGTAATATTCTGTATATAAGAAAAGACTGGTTTTGGTTCGGGAGCAGTCTCCTGAGAACATACACCGTGCTGTACTTCTGTACTTCTCGGATACCTGTTGTTGGTCTGCAGCCAATAAATACGATCTTTGACTTCACCTAGAAGACTGTGTTTCTGTAGTCTGAGACAGGAAGAACTCGAAGTCTTTGGGTGTGTCCCCTGGCACCGCTGGGTTGGTTCTGAAAAACCCAGTACTTCAGTTGGCGCCCAACGTTGGGCGATTTCAGCGGTACCGGTCCAAGCTAGAGGTTCGTGAGGAGCTTCGTGTGAAAATTCTGGAGGAAGGCCGCCACTTCATCGACCCCTGCAGGTCGACGTGGTCCAAAAGTCTTTACTGCGAGGTTCTCCGCGTCCCAACGGCTACGAAGGACTGCTGCCCTGACTATCTCCCTGTTTTGGACCCTTGATGATTTGGTAGAGCGAAACGATTTAACGAGTCTTCTGGTGACATTATCGATACCTCAGTTAAGTATAAGTGGAGCGTCTCCCAGTCCTTAGTTTGGTTCTTAGTTTGGTATCCCTTTGGGATCGCTTTGATTTGGAACTTGCAAGTGCCAAAGCCGAAGGACTCGTGTATTCACGAGATTATCGTATTCGATAATCCTTTGACATTTGGAACTAGACTAGTGAGCGGAGATGCCTGGTTCTAGTATATTTGGAAATTTGTTTTGTCTGGGTTATAATAAGGACTCCCGATTAGAGGATTCGTGTCCGGTTCCTCCAATTGGAACTCCAACTTATGAGCTTTATGTAAAACATGGCGTGGGCCCCATTACGTACAATGAAGTATGGATCCGATACACCAGGAAAGATGGTGATTTAAAATGGCCCCAATATGGTAGTTTCGACACAGAGATCCTGGATAATCTAGAGGTTAAATTATTTAAAAAGAAAGCCCGGCCGGCGATGTTTGATTCTTTCCGCCTATGGCGAAAGGAAGCCAACCAGAAAAATCAAATTAGCGAAGAAAAATAAAAGAGAGAAAGGTATGTCGATAATGCAAGCAGCCTTACAGTTTAAAGATAATGAAGAAGAACAAATGAATGAGCAGCTGCGCAGGCAACGTAAACTAGTGATTGATAAATGCTACCCAGTTTTGCCGCCCCTTCAGCAAGATGCGTCGAAAGAAAAGGAGAAAGATCACCTAATGTCACATTTGCTGAGTTCGCCACCCCCATATGCGCAGAGTGCTACAGCACCTCCGCAACCCTTAAATGTGCAGCCTCTAGTTAATTTGCTGCAAGCCTTCCCGCAGCCGCCAGCTCCTCCTCAGCCGGCTCCTATCCCTACGGCGCAGCCCTCTCAAGGGCCGCCGGTTTCGCTACCTGTCTCTTCTGCGCTCCCTGCGACTCTACCTAGTACATCAGCTGCCTCTCTCGGCGCTCTTCCTGATACGATCCCTGTACCTGTCTCCGCACCAGTTTTTCTTCCCTCTGTCTTTCCCCCTGTTCTTGCCTCAACTTCACCTTCTACACGACAACGAATAGCTAGTGCGGTCACTAGTTTTATATCGCCTCTCTTCGGGTCATCTAGTACGACCCCTGGTTCACAACGTACGCAGTTGCGTAGTCAGCTGCCAGGTTCTGAAGAGAAAGAAGTATTAGACCGCATGGCATATAAATGGATTGTTAAACCTTCAAGATATGATGTGGAATCTGTTGTAAATGTTTTTCATCAATGGGAAGCACCAAAACAGAGATACGTTTGAGAAAATGTGTGAATTCCTCTGTGAGGAATTTGAAGATCATGGTTTAGATCCAAGCCCGCAGGAGTTGTGCAGTGTACGATTTGAATTCGAAAAAGGCACGATTGTGGGCCCCGATGTTGATAGAGCAGTTACGACATTGTTGTCCTTCAGGAATGGGGATTGTCATCGGTCGTTGTTCGAACAGGAGTTCCCTGTAGGGAAAAAGGTAAAAGCGCGCCAATATCCGATGCGTGAGGTTCCTCCAGTTTGGAGACCTGGTGATTTAAATGCTAACCCACCTGTTCAGCCACATTTTCAGCGTGTTTGGGTACACGTGCCATGGAAGCGAGCTGAAGTAATAGCGCTTAAGCAGACATTGCCTGACCCCCGTAAAAACCCTGCAGGATATTATAAGGAGTTATCACAGACCGCAGAATCGTGTGTCATGAATTTAGCTGACATTGATATGTTGTTCGGGAATGTTGTTCCGCAGCCTTTGTGGGGATTGATTCGTAATGCAGGTCATGCTGCAGAACTAGGTGACACATGGGCTAATATCATTGCTGCAGACACCAGACAAGTTGGTGGTGCCAAGCCCGAGCCCGCGGTAGCAGAACTCCCTGGTAGAATATTTAATTATATGAAAACTTTAATGCCCGCGATGCGGGTGAATTGGGATAAATTATCGGCATGCAAGCAGAAGAAAGATGAGTCAGTGTCCGATTTCTTCACCAGGTTCGAAGAAACTTTTATCGACCATAGTGGACAAGATATGAGTACGGAAGGTGGTCAACGATTATTTGTTGATAAATTTGTGCATAATTTGCTTCCCGAGTTGTGTAAGAAATTGAAAGATTCTGAGAGTTCTTGGGCTGTTTCCTCTTCAGCACAAATACTGGCTACTGCACAGTATTACGAAAATAGGGATAAAGATGAGAAAGATAAAGCAGACAAGAAAACAAAAGAATTGAAAACGAAGGTTCTGTTACAATAGGCCTACCCACCACGTGGTAGTCAGAGTAACTATCAGCAACCTCAGCAGTTTCAAAGAAACATGCAAAGGTTCGAATATTCCCAACCGCGTGTTCCTGTAGGTCCCAATCAATGTTCGTATTGTAAAAAAGAAGGTCATTTTAAGTATAGTTGTCCTATATTGTTGCAGCGTACGAATAAAGCTTATGGCACGAGAGGTAGAGGTGGTCAGCAAGCTCCTAGAGGTAGAGGGCGTGGGAATGTTCCCCAGAACGCGCGTACTCTTCCGCCTCAAAATACGATGAATAGTTTTGATCAGCAAGCCAATGCAACTGGTAGGACGGCTCAGTACTATAACGATGACTATTATGCGGAAGATGAAAATGCGGAAGGTAATGATTACTAGGACAGCCATAGACAGAGAGAGGGAGTTGTTTCAGTGCCAGTGGATCAGAGTGGACCGTATGTCAAGGTGACTACAGCGGGTGTGTCAGAGCCTTTTCTATTGGATACTGGTGCTGCAAAGAGTTCTATTATGCACTCAAAACTACCTGGCGCGCCTTTGTCTGGCGAAATGAATGTTTCAGTAGGTTTTTCTGGCGCCCCGGTTAGGAACCCGATCTCTAGTCCTATGCCCCTTTCTGTTGGACCTTGTGAGCTGAAAGCACCCCTTATCCTAACGACAGGATGTGGTGAAAACCTGTTAGGATTGGATTTGTTAAAGAGATTACATGCGACATTATATTGTTCCCCCTCGGGAGTACAACTTACACTGGGTAGGGAAGTGATTTCTCCAATGTATTTGTAGAAGAATAAACTGCCAGCTGAATTGTCGTCTCTTCCGGATGTCCTTTGGGCTTCTGGTCTTAATGATGTGGGTCTCTTAGAAATCCCGCCATACGTGGTCTCTTTGAAAGCCAATGTTAAATTGCCACGCATTCCCCAGTACAAGATCTCTAATGAAGGTGAGAAAGCGTTGTTATCTATGACTTGATTGAAAAGGATGTAATTGAAGAGACAAGAGGCAACGTTTGCAATAGTCCGGTTCTGCCTGTTTTAAAACGTACTGACCCTTCTCAGCCACCTGTTTACAGATTTGTGATCGATCTTCG
Source organism: Triturus cristatus (assembly GCF_964204655.1). Lineage (NCBI taxonomy): Eukaryota > Metazoa > Chordata > Amphibia > Caudata > Salamandridae > Triturus > Triturus cristatus. The sequence continues at coordinate 125,928,036 of NC_140593.1, forward strand.
AGAGGTCAATAAGATAGTTGTGCCACAGTTTCCAGTTGTCCCTGATATAACTGCCTTGTTAACTATGATTCCAGCTTCCGCTGCTTGGTTCTCAGTGATTGATTTAAAGAATGCTTTCTTTAGCATCCCGATTGCAGAGGAGAGCAGGGATATTTTTGGTTTTAGTCTAGGAGGTCGAAGCTTCCGTTTTAAACGCGCTCCACAGGGCTACTGTGAAAGTCCATCAATATACAGTCAGGCGTTAAAAGCGCAGCTTGATACAATTGTTCTACCTAGTGGTGCTACCTTTATTCAGTATGTTGACGATTTACTAATCGCCGCGGATACTGAGGAGATTTGTAAAGAAGCTACATTGTTATTGTTGCGTCATTTGTCTACTTTTCATCACAAAGTGTCTCTCTCAAAACTGCAATATTGTCGACAAGAAGTGACCTACTTAGGCCATCTCTTCTCGAAAGAGGGAAGGAAACGGACCCCAGAAAGAATTCAGGCCATTGCACAATTGAGCGTGCCAAGAACACAGAGAGAAGTGCGTGCTTTCTTGGGTATTACTTCATACTGTAGGCAGTGGATACCGAGTTTTTCTTTGCTGGCAAAACCTTTGATAGCATTAACATGTAAAGATACCCCGAATCCCGTCCCGTGGTCTGAAGAGTGTCAGAAAAGTTTTTCGGAATTGCGTAATGCATTATGTTCAGCTCCTGTGTTGGGTACCCCTGACTACAGTAAGCCCTTTACGTTGTATGTTCACGAGAAAGAAGGTTGTGCATTGTCAGTGCTGACACAGTCTTTTGGAGACAAACAGCGTCCATGCGCGCATTTTTCGTCAACTTTGGATCCGGTAGCTAAGGCCTTGCAGAGTTGCTTGAGAGCCACAGCGGCAGCAGCTGTGTCTATTCGACAGTCTGCTGGGTTAGTAATGAACAACACGTTGATTGTGATGGTTCCACACGCAGTGGACACGTTATTAAACAGGACCAAGACACAGCACTTAACTAATGCTCGATTGTCAGGTTATGAGTTAACACTGTTAGTGAGTCATGTGCACATAAAGAGGTGCAACACGTTGAACCCAGCTACTTTACTGCCGATTTCAGCAGAAACAGATGAGATTGAACAACATGATTGTTTGTTCAGAACAGAAGAAGAAACAAAAGGGAGCGTGGACCTTAAAGATACTCCCCTGGTTGAGTGTGATGGTACCTTATGGGTGGATGGTTCGTGCTTCAAACTTCCGAATGGTGATACGACTGCTGCATATGCTATCGCGACTTTGCGCACGATTGTTGAAACTGCACGTATACCACATAATTCGGCTCAAGCAGCAGAATTAATTGCCCTTACAAGAGCATGCGTGTTGTCGAAAGGAATGAAAGTGAACATATATACCGACAGTCAGTATGCCTTTGGCGTGGCCCATAGTTTTGGGCGCTTGTGGAAAGAACGTGGGTTCCTGACTTCGCATGGAACTAAGATTCAGAATGGTCAGTTGGTGAATAATCTCCTGGAGTCGTTGACCTTGCCATTACAAGTTGCAATTGTGAAATACAGTGCCCACAAGAAAGTTACCGATGATGTTGGTCGTGGTAATGCATTTGCTGACGAAGTTGCGAAAGAAACAGCAAAAGATGTTACAACTCGAATGTATGTTGCAGGCCCTGCAAGATGGGTTGGTGATGTTGGAATGTCTGAAGACACGATAGAGAGTGTGAAGTCCCTTCAAGCTGAAGCCACAGAGAAAGAATTGAGTATGTGGAAAGAAAGTAAGGGTAAACTGGATGAAAATGGTTGTTGGGTTGATTTGTCAGAACACCGGCGATGGTTGTTACCTGATGCATATGTGCTTCCAGTGGTCACGATGGCACATGGAATGGCGCATATCAGCGTGAAAGGGATTTGTAAGTTGTTAGCTCCAGTATGGCAGAATGCTGGAATTCCCAAGTGTGCAGAGAATGTGGTCAAAAATTGCATGGTATGTTTGAAATACAATCCTGGTAGGGGAACCCCAACTCCAGCTGGTCATTTTGCGCCCCCAACGTATCCGTTTGAGGTTTTGCAGCTAGATTTCATCCACATGGAAAGGTGCAACAATTTGAAATATGTACTTGTTGTCTGCGTTTTTTCAAGGTGGATAGAGGCATATCCCTTAAAAGACAATACTGCCTTATCAACAGCTAAAGCCCTTGTCAAAGAATTCTTCCCTAGGTTTGGAATGCCAAGAATGGTATGGAGTGATAATGGGAGTGAATTTGTGGGACGAGTGATGAAGAATGTATGTGAGGGACTAGATATAAAGCAGAAATTCCACGCTGCCAATCACCCCCAATCAGCTGGACTAGTAGAGTGCTACAATGGCACTTTGAAACTTAAGTTGGCTAAGATTCAAGCAAGTTCTGGTCTTAAATGGCCTGATGCTCTGCCCTTAGCACTCCTATCAACAAGAATGACTGCGCATTCACGAGTGGGACTTAGTCCCTATGAAATCGTGTTTGGCCGCCCGGCAAATATATGGGGAGTGCCAAGGCCTATAAAATTCAGTGAGATCGAACATCCAGTACTGCTTGATTATTTGTATGAATTGACAGCTAAATTGCGTGTTTTACACCAACAGGTGCATGATACTCTGCCTCAGGTCTCTGAAGCTCCAGGACATCCTATCAATCCTGGATCATGGGTGCTGGTCAAAAACTTCAAGAGGACAAAGAATGATGAGCCCCGTTGGACCGGCCCCCATATCGTCCTTCTTTCAACGAGATCGGCTGTTCGAGTAAAAGGGAAAAAGAACTGGATACACGGCGTTCACTGCAAGAGGGTCCCTTTGCCTTTGCCTTACGACCAGTGGGTCCAGGAAGTGATCGCTGACTCAGAGACTGAGACTGTGCCTCGTTTTCTGCCGTTTAGCGATGCACGAGTAAAAGGAACGCTTTCTGAGAAGGAAAGCGATGACATCTTGCAAGAAGCTGTGCCACCGTCAATTCGATTGGACACTACCGAGCCTGAACTCTTGTTTCAAGACCAAACAGTACCTACAAGAAGTAGTTACAATTTGAGGCCGAGAACTATGGACAAATAAAAATTCTTTTTCTTTGATATTTTTTTTTTGAGTAGTGCAGCTCTTTCTTCCATCTGAGAAACTTTCTTATTTTTTTTTTTTTTTTTCGAACCGCCATCTGGGTTCAGCTGTAGGGTCGCGGTGCCAAGACACTGGGGTACAAGCCGGAGACGTTAGGTCAACGGTCTGGTTGGTCTAGGGCGTTCCCTGGACTGACAGGTGTACTCCTTAGCAGAAGACACTCATCCGCCGCGAACAGCACGATTAGAGGATGGAGTTTTTCGAGATGAAGAGACCCGCTGAGGAAATAAATTTTAAGAGCAGAATATATAAAGTAATGAATAGCAAACGTTTTGTAATATTATGTCTGTTTGTACTATTTAGCATGATGAGGTTTTCTGTAGGTTATGTATTGTCTTTTCAGGTGCCGTTTGCACCCACTATACAGCCCATACCTCCTCCTACTGTTCCCTCACACTCTTTCCACCCTCTGCCTGAACACGAACAAGCGAGACATTCGGAGTTCGTAAACAATTTGTTTATTCAACTCCTGCACCAACTAGTTATGAACACAACAAACTGCTGGGTGTGTGGTTTGATGCTGCATACCATCGATAAGGGTATCCCGTATCTAGTGCTGCCGTTTAGCTATAATGGGTCATCATGGGCATTCCAGACTATGTTTCTTTTTGCACTTGAGACCTATTCCCCACGACCACCGCGTTCCACTACACCTAGCACGAACAATAAAGCCTTGATGAGAGGAGTTGCTGATATGAGTAGAGATATCGATGCATATTCATCTATTCCCAAGGATGAGTTGCGAGCTTATGTGGGTTGAAAAGCGACGGGGTATAGCATTAGTCTAGGCGAGAAACAGCGTAAAAGTTAATCTCCGATTTGGGTCGTACCCCACATAGGTCGGTTCTGTTTACAAGGTAATGGTCAGAATCCAAGAGCTCAATTAGGGAAGAGTGACTGTGCTGAAACGTACATTTTTCCATCACAGTTTTCCCCTGCGTTTTTGGCTGCCAAGGGTACATACTTTGTAATGACAGAGCATATACGTGGTTGCCCCCTGATTTCTCGGGCACGTGTTATGTTGCAAATTTGCTACCGCCGACATTTACTGCCGCCTCTGATTATCACAAGACCAGAGTTGTGAGAGGCGTTGTTAGTAAGGAGGATACTGCCGGTCAGGAAGCGGGAGACTTTTCCTGGGTTTCCTGCCGTTTTGGGGACCAATGGTCAATAGTAGGAACCTGAGACAACTGACTCGTGTAGTTGAATCCACTGTTAATGTAACGGCTGGTGCCCTTGGTAACTTGACAGCTGAGCTCCAAGCGGATCGCCTCATGACGTTGCAGAACCGTATGGTTCTAGATGTCATAGTTGCAGACCGTGGTGGAGTATGTAAGGTAATCCAATCAAGCTGCTGTATTTTCATACCAGATAACGCTCTGACAGTCTATCAGGCCATTTCCAAACTGCATAAGATTTCCGAATCCATTCATGTGGATAAAGGAGACTGGTCGATGATGGGGTGGTTCTGGGGACTGATATCAGCTTGGGGATGGAAGATTCTAATAGTCATTGGGACGATCTTAGCCATTCTTTTCCTGTTCTGTCTATGTATACAGTGTGCTCCTGTAATGTGTAGCCTCTGTGTTACATCATGTGTAAGGAAACCTGTATCAAGGGACGAGCTAAGCAATAGGATGATGCTACAGCAACATCTTCATGACTTTAAGAATATAGACCTGGACTCAGATTAGTAGGAGTATAGTTATTGCCTATGTAAGGGCAAAAGGAGGGTCTGTGGTACTGTAAATTTCGGAACCATGTTGGTAGCATGGTCCTACCATGTCGATTTTGGTATCAGCGAACCGCAAATGACTAATGCGGTATGTATGAGTGTTTTCTGTCATGTTTCCCCGATGAATTCACCGCGTATATATATACTACATATAAAACCCTCGGGTTCCATTCTAGAATGGTAACCATTTTGTGGTTGCCCTCACATAGGCTGCGCATTAAGGCCATGCTAGGCCTAATGGACACGCAATCCTCCTGTGACTTCTTTGTGACCTGTGAAAACTGACTCCGCTGCCCGAGGTCAGTCCTGTCCGGCCGGTTCCTTTTACTGCGGCCAAATGGGATTAGCATCAGGGCCCGACACATCATAAAGTCGTGCATCCCACACGAACCCTGACTAATCTCTTTCACACCTGACTCGGTTTCCTACTTTATGGCTTGTTTCACGAGAAGGAGGTGCCCGTTTTATTGGGGTCTGCTGATATCTGATGAGGGTTCTGAGCCTCGCTGGGTAAATAATCATGGGCTGACCGAGCTGAAATGTGGGATCATCATCATGACTTTGCTCTTTCTTTGAAGCGAAAATATGTGAATGACCACTTGTAAAATAGGGGCGGTGTTGCCCAGAGCGTAATATTCTGTATATAAGAAAAGACTGGTTTTGGTTCGGGAGCAGTCTCCTGAGAACATACACCGTGCTGTACTTCTCGGATACCTGTGATTGGTCTGCAGCCAATATATACGATCTTTGACTTCACCTAGAAGACTCTGTGTTTCTGTAGTCTGAAACAGGAAGAACTCGAAGTCTTCGGGTGTGTCCCCTGGCACCGCTGGGTTGGTTCTGAAAAACCCAGTACTTCAAACTAGAAATGGCTAGAACCCCTCTTTGCCATACCCTGCTTGCGAACCGGCACCGCCAGGCTAAACTTCTGGATTACAACATCTACAACCTTCCTGCATATGTGAAGTTAAATGTTTGGTCTTCGTTTTAGATTAATGTGCACAGATGGCATTTTATAATCCCCTTTCCGAGCAATATCGATCAATATTGAAAACGACACGACTATATGAAGCCCATATTGTACACTGTAAAGCCATGACCTATGCGGAAAATGTGGGAGAAACCGAATAACATCCCGACACGATATAACATGCATATAACGGGTTTATAGATGCAAGTTAAGACTGGAATGAACCATAAAACGCTTTTTCTAAATAGAAATGCGTATTGAGGCTTATTGATAACCTGTCTGCCCTCTTGCCTAAATGATAAATGCCAATAAAAATATGTTTTATAAAAAAAACTGTGGCATAGTATACTCTGGCACACTTCTGAACAAAGCCATGGATAGCCATGTTCCAAGCCACAGCTGCGCTGTCCGTTTTGCACAATTAAGGACAGTGCCATGGACAAGCTATGTTCAGCAAGAGACACCGCAGTGTCTCGTGAGTCTCTGGCAGACAGACACTCCGGGTTCAGCTGCTTCTATTCACACTAGCAGTCAGCTCCTCCAGTAGGGCTGGGTCACTCCTCCCCTCTTCTTCTCAGTCAGGTCAGCTTCCTAGCACTGAAGGGCAAGGAGACAGATGTTCATTTCAGATCAAACTCCAGGTGATGTACCCTCACCTCTAGGAAACTGTCAACAGATGCTAGCTCGGGTAGCACAACAGTCCTCTGGGTATTCTGCATAGCCCCCCCCTTCCTTGGTCAAAGCCAACATGGAGTTGTACCAACAAGGGAATCAAGAGCGCCTAATTTTACGCAGGTACAGCAGACAGGGGATGTATACCCTGTGTGCACTTTCAGAAGCGGTTTGGGTCAGATATTATTTCATGTATCCTTTCTAGGCTATCTTCCAGGCACAGTCTTTGTGTTGAGCGATGCTCATCAGAACAGAGTGTTCTTCAGGTTACAACACCCACAACAGAGGCACAAAAAGTTTGGGAATTTGCCAGCATGTCTATAAATATTCACACTTTACAATAATCAGGAAGAGAAACAAAACGATTACCCCACTTAACATACACTTACCTCTAAACAGACATTGCAATACCTTTCTTAACTTCAGCAAACAACCAAATGACAGTACTCAGGAAGGCTAACCATCAGTTTGTTGCAGCAACAGTGCCCAGTTGATTTTCTGAAGGGAGCCGTCTCCTCTTTACCCACTCTGGTGTCTAGATGTTCTCCCTCCTGCTTCAGGAATGTCAGTAAGACATTTACACTGTCTGGGAAATCATGCTCATCTCCATCTTGCACACTTGAGTAGGCTAGAAGATTCCAAAATTGAACCCGCAGGACTATGTTACTACGGTTTACTCATACACACAATGGAACCACCACCGAGGCCTTTCTCCGATATTTACATCCAAACATGCAATGGGATGGTAGCGGTAGGACGATGATGAGTTAACGTGTAGAAAAAGGACTTTACAAAATGGACCGGAAGGTTTGAACTCTTGTGTATTCTTGTCTGGTAACAGCTACAGATTCAGAAAATATTGTATGCTGCCAACATGGTTCTATATGCTTAAACCCATGACTGGATGATAGTCCACTGTCAATAAATGAGGGCCCACTTTTTGCACCCCTCTCAGTGCAGGAATATACTCAAGTCAAGGGGCATGCGGAGCATGAGGCTGGATCTAAAGCCATGACTCGCAGTTGGGCACTCAGGGAAGGGAGAACAGGAATACACCATACAGGGAACCATTCCATCAACATGCCTAGGCCAGAACTATTTGCTTTGCAAAGTTGGTTTTAGGGATGCATCAGGTTAAGCCTGCTGCGTCCTCAGAGGTAAGTTTGATCAGGCACTGCTTTCCAAAACACACTAGTGAATAACATTTGTCTGCAGCGGGAACCATGGGAACTGTTATGCTGGAAATGCTTTTGTATGATCAGAGTACTGATGAGGGCAATGGCCATCCGCCCTTCAAAAGTATGCATGGGGAAATTATGAGAAATAGTCGTAAGACCAAGAATTAGCTAAGTGACTCACTTAGCATAAGTTGGCTAGAGCTGCATTTTGCTTCCATTCATCTTTCATTTTTTTTTTTTAAATATGCAGGTCTCCAGAGAGGGCTGGTTTTATAGCGTGTTGATGTATTATTTTCTTCTTTGCTCTAATGTGGATTATGAAATGATTTCCTTTGCTGGCACATGCATACAAAACAAGGCTGCCCACAACAACCCCTGGGAAAACCCGAAGGCAAGATGCAAAGTTAATATTTCAGGTTTTTTTAACCCCATGCACTTACAAACAGAAATTAAACAAATACACCAGGATGCCCCAAAGTTCTGGAAAATGAAAATATTTAAACATCCAGAAATGCAGTGTTGTCTGGACTGGAAAAAAATACATCTCTCAGTTGATGTAAAACCCCCAAAAACTTTAGGAAGGAATAAAGGATGGGAACAAATGAAAATATATCAGTAATTTTGTAAAATAATCCTGCAACCCACTGACCCTTCAAGTGAGACCATGGACAAAAAAAAAAAAGAACAAGATATTTCTGTTTAGTAATGCTTTTTCTGTAGAAAACTCCATCTAACCACAACGCACAGCGACACGCTTTGCAGTAAGGCTGCTGTAATTAAGAACTATCTGCTAGTTTTTAATAATTAAAGCTTCTTTGGCATTACTTCTATTTTAAAAGGAATATGCTACTTACCAGTATGCATCTGTTCTTGGCATGTAGAACTGCAGATCTACACACTTGTGCATAGAGCGCCATCTGGTGTTGGGCCCGGATGTTTGCAGTTGTTTTTCCTCTTGGAAAGTCTTTGGAAGTCACTAGGTCGGTGACTCCTCCTTTGGATCGTATTGCGCATGGGCTTCGGCTCCATCCTCAGATTGTTTTTCGCCAGCAGGGAAATGATGGAGCGTAGTAATAAACAGTGAAGATGCCCATGTGTGTTGTATCTAAATAAGATAAACTGGAACAGATAAAGGTAGCCGGGGAGGCGGGTGAGCGTGTGTAGATCTGCAGCTCTACATGCCAAGAACAGATGCATACTGGTAAGTAGCATATTCCGTTCGAGGCATATGAGCTGCAGATTACACACTTGTGAATAGATTATATAGAAGTACCCACCCTTAGCGGCGACCACCCGTATCTGTTGCAGTGGTTTGAAATAATGTGTTGAGTACAGCCTGGCCCACACTATCCTGTTGCTTAGTTTGCACATCTACACAATGGTGTTTAGTGAAAGTGTGCGGTGTTGACCATGTAGCTGCTTTGCAGATATCATCTAATGGGATATTTCCTAGAAAAGCCATTGAAGCCCCTATTTTACGTGTAGAATGGGCTTTAGGAGGAACGGATAGCCTTCGTTTTGCTTTGTGGTAGAAAATCTGAATGCATTTGACAATCCACCTAGCTATCCCAGACTTGGAGATGGGGTTGCCCTTGTGTGGTGGAGAGAAAGAGACAAACAGTTGTATGGTCTTACGGAAAGGTAGTGTTCTCTCGATGTAGTAGAGTAAGGCTCGTTTGACATCTAGTGTGTGGAGAGCACTTTCTGCAACGGTTTGTGGTTGCGAGAAGAATACTGGTAGGTCTACAGATTGGTTTAGGTGAAAGGGAGAAATGACTTTAGGGAGGAATTTTGGGTTGGTACGGAGAACAACTTTGTCATAGTGCATTTGTAGAAAAGGTTCTTGAATGGTAAATGCTTGTATCTCACTGACCCTTCTGAGGGAAGTGATGGCTACGAGAAAAGCGGTTTTCCATGTTAAAAATTGGAGTTCACATTTTTGCAGTGGTTCGAAGGGAGGCCCCATTAGTCTGGTGAGAACGATGTTTAGGTTCCACACAGGTGAGGGTGGCACTCTGGGGGGAATTATTCTTTTAAGGCCTTCCATGAAGGCTTTAATGGCAGGTACTCTAAAGAGTGATAGATGTTGTCTGTTTTGTAAGTAAGCTGCTGTAGCTGCGAGGTGCAGGCGAATGGACGTATAGGCTAGATTACACCTTTGTAGGTGGAGTAAGTAGCCTATGATGTGTTGAATGGAGACGTCTAGGGGATTGATGGTGGTGTTGTGACAATAGACAACAAAATGGTTCTACTTGGCGGCGTAGCACGCTCTAGTGGTGGGTCGCCTAGCTTCCTTGATGACGTTCATACAGTCAGGGGGAAGATTTAGATAACCGAATTCTAGGATTTCAGGAGCCAGATCACAAGGTTGAGATGAGCTGGGTCCGGGCGTCTGATCTCTCCATGGTTCTGGGTTAAGCGGTGTGGAGAGAGGCGTAATTTTTGGTGCGGTACTACAGATAGTTACAGCAGTGTGGTGTACCACGGTTGTCTGGCCCAAGTTGGAGCTACTAGGATTAGTGTAAGGGAGTGTTGCTGTAGTTTGTGCACCACTAGTGGAATGATTGGGAGAGGCAAAAAAGCGTACGCAAATCTGCCTGACCAGTTCATCCATATCGCATTTCCTTTGGACAATGGGGGTGGATATCTGGCGGCGAAGCTTGGGCATTTGGTGTTTTCGTGGGTGGCGAAGAGGTCTATCTGTGGATGCCCCCACAACTGAAAGTACGGCTGTAAAACTTGTGGGTGGAGTTCCCACTCGTGGATTTGTTGTGTTTGTCTGCTGAGCAGATCTGCCATAGTGTTTTGGACTCCTGGGACATGCTGAGCTAGGAGAAAGATTTTTTGGGGTATGGCCCATCTCCATATGCTCTGTGCTAGTTGAGAGAGCTGTGGAGAGTGTGTGCCGCCCTGTTTTTGAATATAGTACATGGCTGTCATGTTGTCTGTGCGGATTAGGACTGCCTTGCCTGAAATCTGTGTCTGAAAAGATTTTAGGGCTAAGAAGATCGCTAGTAACTCCAGATGGTTAATGTGGAGTAACTTTTGTTGAGGTGTCCATGTGCCCTGCACGGTGAGATGTAATAGATAAGCTCCCCAGCCAGAGAGCGATGCGTCTGTGGTTAGTACTATCTGGGGAACCGGGTCCAGGAACGGTCGACCTTTGGAAAGGTTTGTGGTGGTCCACCACTGCAGAGAGCGATGGGTGCGACCGTCTACCAACACCAGATCTGTTAATTGACCTTGGGCCTGGTTCCATTGGCGCGCTAAGCACTCTTGGAGAGGACGCAACTGGAGTCTTCGTGAGGTACTATGAAGGTGCAAGAGGCCATCATCCCTATTAGTTGCATAAACACTCGAGCTGGAAGGGAGTGTTGTGCCATGAATTTTGCGCGTAGAGAATGAATGCTTGTAATCCTGGCAGGATTGGGGTAGGCTAGCGCTTTGGAGGTGTCTATGGTGGCACCGAGGTATTGTTTTATGTGGGATGGTTGTAGATCGGACTTTGCGTGGTTTACTGTGAAGCCCAGTTGGTGAAGTAGGTGGATAGTGGCATGCATGTGTTGTACACAATGGCTGTATGAACTGGCTTTTATTAGCCAGTCGTCTAGGTATGGGAAGACATGGATGTGTTGTCTCCTGAGGTGTGCTGCCACTACTGCTAGGCACTTGGTGAATACACGTGGTGCTGTTGTGACTCCGAACGGGAGTACTTTGAATTGGTAGTGTTGGCCGTCCACTACGAATCTGAGGAACTTCCTGTGAGCGTTGTGCACTGGAAAGTGGAAATAAGCGTCTTTTAGGTCTAAAGTGGGCAGGAAGTCGTTTTGGGAAAGCAGTGGAAGTACCTGCTGAAGCGTTACCATGTGAAAGTGGTCTGAGTGTATGTATTTGTTTAGGGGCCTGAGGTCTAGGATGGGCCAGAGTCTCGTCCCTTTTTGGTAGGAGAAAATATAGGGAGTAGACCCCCATATTTCGTTGGTTGGTAGGTACGTGGTCTATCGCCATTTTCTGTAGGAGGGAGATTACCTCCTGCTTTAGTAGTGATAGATGTTCTTGTAACATTGGGCGTTGTCTGGGTGGAATGTTTGGGGGGGGGGGTAGATATTAGTTCTAGGCAGTAGCCTGACCGAATTATTTGTGTTACCCATTTGTCTGAGGTGATGGTGGTCCAGATAGGGAAAACATTTTGGAGTCTGCCCCCGACCGGAGTGGGATGGTCTGGGGGGAGTGGAGGGAAGTCATTGGGTAGGTGCGGTGGCAGAGCGGGCGGTGTTTGTTTTTCCCCTGCTTTTGTTATTGTTGCCCCTGTAGCCGCCTCTTTGGTAGCCCCTTGTAAAGGTGGACTGAAGTGGAAGCGGTGTCGGAGGAGTAGCCTCTGGATGTGCTCCGAAAGGAAGAGCGGCGAAAGGAGCGCCTAGGAGGGTGTGATTGTAAAGCTCCCATGGATTTTGCCGTGTCTGTGTCCTTTTTCATCTTTTCTAGGGCCTCATCCACTTTTGGGCCAAACAGATGTTCCTGGTCAAAGGCATGGTTGAGGATGGAGGCCTGTACCTCCGCTTTAAAACCTGAGATCCTTAGCCAGGCATGGCGACGGAGGAGGACACTAGTATTGATGGCCCTGGATGCTGTGTCTAGGGCACAACGTATGGAGGTATTAGTAATGGTTTTGCCCTCCTGAATTAGCTTGTTGGCCCTAGGTTTGTATTTATCAGGGAGATGTTGCATTATGGCTTCTAATTCGTCACAATGGGCTCGGTCATACCTGGCTAGTAGCGCTGGTTTATTAACGATACGCCATATGTTGGCAGCTTGGGATGCCGTACGTTTGCCTGATGCGTCCAAGAGTTTAGACTCTTTGTCAGGTGGTGGTGCTTCGCCTGACGCTTGGGAGTTGGCCCTTTTACGTGCTGTGGATCCTACCAGAGAATCTAGTGGTGCTGGCCCTCTGATGTAGGAGGAATCTATAGGGGCGGATTTATATTTCTTTTCAATGAGCGAGTTAATGACCCTGGATTTGACTGGATCTTTAAAGACCTCTGGAGCATGTTTTATAACTCCCTTGAGCATGGGCAATATTGAGGTAGTCCTATGTGTGGTGTCAAACGTATCTAGGAGGAAATCTTCCTCCACGGGGTCGGTATGGAGATCTACCCTGTGATAGTGTGCTGCCCTTTGTAATAGATGGTTGAACCCCAGTGAGTCTTCTGGTGGGGAAGGTCTGGAAGGGTAGAGATCATCCTGTGGGACGTTAGGAATGTCAGGGATATTATAATCGTCCCATGGGTCTGGGGAGCCTGTGGGAGTGGGTAAATCTTGGGGTACGTCTCCTATGTCATCTTATGGATCCCTCTGATCATCATCATCCGGAGGTGGTGTTGGGGAATGATGAGGTGGGGGCGGAGACTGTGGAGGAGGGGGAAGGTGGAGGGGGTGGGGAAGGCATTCTGAAGGGAGCGGTAGCAGAGTCCTTCCTCTTTGGAGGTGGAGGCGGAGCAGGTTTTTCCAGCTGTCTCTTTTTGATGGAGAGCATGAAATGTCCGGTTTTAGGATCCTTGGTTAGTTTTTTTTGTAATGGATCCGGTGTAAAGAGTTCTGGTGATGTTGATTGGTCCGTCGGCGCCGAAGGCGTCGGGCTGTTGGTTTTTTGGCTTTATCCACGCTGGTTCATTGTTTGCAACTATGCTTGGAAAAGTCGGATTGTTTGGTCTGCGCCGACGTGGATTTCGGCTTCGAAGTGTCGGTGCCGGTGGCCTTGTGTGCGTTTGTCGGTGCCGAAGATGGTGTCGGCACTGAGGAGCTGGAGCTGGTTCTCGACACCGGGTGTTTCGGTGCGGGGCTCGGTGTCGAAGCGGAGGCCATTTTCTTTTTCGGTGTCGAAGAGTGTTTATCGGCACAGACGGTGGGCTGGCTCGAGCCCGAGCCGCCAGAAGGCCTAATCGGCTTCTTTACCGGGCCCGAAGGTGCGGTGTGGGAAGCAGTGTCTTTGGTCTTGCTTAGGCCCGGAGGCGAGAGCGAAGCCTTTTTCGGTGCCGGCGAGGGTGTTGGGGGGGGGGGGGGTAGATTAGTACTCACGACCCTCTGTGCTAGAGTGATGTCCTCCACATCCGAGTCGTCGGTGTGGTGTTCTTCTGGAGCGTCGACGCCTTCCCCGAAGAGGTCGTCCGGAATCGCCGTCGACGAATGTGCCATTTTTTTTTTATAGCCCTTCGTCTCGAACGGTTTTCTTGGACCGGAAGGACTTACACGCCGGACAATCTCGAGCCTCGTGTTCAGGGTAGAGGCAGAGATTGCATACTTCGTGGAGATCGGTGTGGGGGAACTTGGACCCACATTGAGGGCACTTCTTGAAGGGAGTCCTTTCCATTAGCCAGGACTGGAGCTTGGGTAGGCCCGAAGGGCGTCGTCAACAACCGGAATCGAAGTTTTTTTGCCGATGAGAGGCGCGTCGAGTGGGGAGATCGCGATCGAAAACAATACCTCGAGTTGGGGGTGAGGATTGCGCGTCGATCGTCGAACTGGAAGCTGTTCGAAACCAGAGCGCGAAGATCACATCCAAGCCCGATGGCGGAAAAAAACAATCTGAGGATGGAGCCGAAGCCCATGCGCAATACGATCCAAAGGAGGAGTCCCCGACCTCGTGACTTCCAAAGACTTTCCAAGAGGAAAAACAACTGCAAACATCCGGGCCCAACACCAGATGGCGATCTATGCACAAGTGTGTAATCTGCAGCTCATATGCCTCGAAAATCACTGTTTCTTGTAACCCTCGCATTTCCACCACACTCCTCCACGGTCCACCATGGGTTTCCCGTTTGCACTGAGGGAGACAGCAGGGCTGTGTCACAAGCTTAGCAGTCTAGCTGCTCTCCTCAACTATTTAAGACCATGCCTGTCACGATGCGCAGAGGACGCGCGCCAAAGGCAAGCCCGTCTGCACCCAGCCGTCGCCAGACCCCCTGCATCTTTCATACCGGACTTAGGCAGAAATTTTCTTTAAAAAGCCTAGAACTCCTAGATATCAGACGGTTAGTTTAGTTAAATGTTCTAACCACCCCATGACACTCCAGGGACTTTTCCTGTCATGGAGGGACCCTTTACGTGGAGCCTGCCAATTCCAAACCCTGGAGCTGAAGCAGAAGAACATGGGTCGAATGCTATCTGACCCAGGTAAGGGAAATCACAACCCCAATCCAGCTATTCAACCCCTGACTTCCTCAGACAACTTTACAAACAAATCTGCTTGAGGTTGGAATGGCTTTCTGAGTAACGTTAGATCTCTGTCCAAACATGCTGCTGAAATCTGGGCTCCATTAGCCTCTAAGAATACAGATATCGGATTTCCGACTGAAACCTGGCTCAATCCCAGCTACACCTCCGGTATTGCGGTGGCACTACCTGATGGCTACCGTATTCATAGGCTGGACAGACAATACAAGGTGGGTGGCGGTATAGCTATCATCCATAAAGTCACCAAAGTATCGACACTCTAGCCATGTTGAAATGACAAAATTGAAATGGTGGTTTTCAGAATTGATTTTTTACCTCATCATAGCTGGAAAGGCGTCCTTGTATATCGGCCCCCAGGCACCCTCTTGGATTTCTCGCTCCAACTAATAGAGTTAATTGCCCCTCAGATTATCTCCACCAAACACTACATACTATTAGGGGACTTTAATGTACACAGTGAGAGCACTTCTAATCAGGATGCCTCTACACTCCTTGCAGATTTAGCTACTTTAGGACTAGGAAAGATGAACGTGGGTCCTACACATTCAGTGGGACACATGCTAGATTTTATTATGACCAATAGCATCTTTTGCGAAGCCCCTTGTCCTCTTACATGGACTGACCACTTTATCGACTTTCAAATCAGGGGTCCGAGGGTACACTATGCCCTTCCTTCGGCCCCCTACAGTCTTCGTAGACAGTGGCACAAAATTACTCTCGACCATTTCCTGGATACAATCCCAGAATCCTGGAACCTGGAATCAGAGAATGTGGAGGAATGCTTGGCCAGCTACAATTTCATAGTAAAAACAGCCATAGATTAGCTGGCCTCATTGAATAGTGCCCACATACAGCGTGGTTTTCCTCAGACCTACGGAAGGAAAAAGGTCTGTGTAAAAACTTGAAAAGGCATGGCGCCACTCCCATGATGTACAGGATAAAGAGAGATATAAGACAGCTCTGGCTCCATTGTCTGGGTTGGAGATTTTAATATTGTCTTAAATCCCAAGCTGGACAAATCTGCTAACTCAAGAGCAATAACTACCTCTAAATCCAGGCGAACTCTTACATCTATATTGTCGAATCTTGGGTTGGTGGATGAATGGAGGCAGAGAGAGGGTAATACTCCAGGGGTCTCTTACCATAACTACAAGTACAAACACAAGTCAAGAATCGATTACGCTTTCTTCAGTTATAAGCTGAAGGATGACTTGAAGGATATTACATACATTCCCTCTCACCTCTCTGACCATTCCGCCATTGTTTTCACTCTGTCACACCATCAGCAGAGTAGGCAAAACTCCTGGTCCTTTGATCGGACGATTCTACTTGAAGAAGAGGAAATCTGCTTCTTTGTTGCTGAGGCATGCATGTTCTTGGACATCAACATAAACTCAGCTTCAATAGTCACTGTATGGGAAGCATTGAAAGCTTTCCTAAGAGGCTGCATAACAAACAGAGCTTTTTATAGGTGTAAAGCTTATAGAAGTGCAGTCTCCAACATAGAGCAGGAACTCAGGCAGATAGAGTTAAAATTCGGGTTACTCTCGGTAGAGGAACAGGAAAAGCGGGCAGCGCTGAAGGTAAAGCTTGAAAATCTACTTGAGGACAGGGTGGCCAAGAGATGGGAGGCATCTAAGCTTTCACATTTTGAATATGGAGAGGCGGCCGGGAAAATCTTGGCCTGGAAAATAAAAACGGATCAGGCCAAGAAATATATCAAGGAAATAAAAATGGTTGGGGAAGCCAGGGTCAGATCCACCACCACAGAAATAGGGATCGCCTTTCAGGAGTTCTTTCAAAACATCTACAAGGAGGATATCGTCAATGATCATTTGGCTAGGGAGGCCAGGGAGGTATGGTTAGACCAGGCCCACCTCCCTACCTTTGTCAGTCCAGCGTGATCATTTGGAGACCAAAATAACCGAGGCCGAAGTTAGTAACACCATCAAACAACTGCAGGGAGCGAAAGCCGCAGGCCCGGATGGCATTCCTGGGGAGGTGTATAGTGCCTTGGGTTCAGTTATAGTCCCATCTTTGACTGCCCTTTTTAACGCTATATTCTTAGATGGTATGGTCCCGCCAGAATCATGGAACGAGGCCACTATCGTGTTGATCCCTAAACCTGGCAAGGACCCGGCTGACTGCGGGTCCTACAGACCAATCTCACTCCTAAACAACGATTATAAGATCTTTGCGGCTATCCTTGCAGGAAGGTTGGGGAGTGAGATCGGTTCAGTAATCCATCAGGACCAGAAGGGATTTATAAGAGGGCGACAGTTAGCAGATCTTACCCACGACCTGGTCGGAGCAATAGACATTGCTACCTCATTCGGTCTCCCATTGGCCACCTTCACCCTGGACGCCACCAAAGCTTTTGATAGGGTCAACTGGCCCTACCTGGCCGCGGTGCTGAAAAGATTTAATTTAGGCGATAACTTTCGTCGTGCCATCTCGCTTCTTTACAACGACCCAAGGGCCAGACTTCTGGTCAATGGAGTTCTTACAGAACAATTTAAAATTACGAGGGGTACCAGACAGGGTTGTCCGCTTTCCCCCCTCCTATTTAATATGTATATAGAACCTTTAGCTCAAATATTGAGAGATGATAACATTCCCTCTTTTGAGTTCGGAGGTTGGATTAAGCGGATAGGACTCTATGCGGATGACATAATAATCTATACATCGGGCCCTGTGCAGGCTCTTCCCGCTATCATCAAGAGAGCTAAGGAATTCGGGCAGATTTCGGGATACGAAATCAACGAAGGAAATACTGAGGTAATGACCTGGAACATCCAAAACTTAAACTTGGCTGTTACTCCATTTATGCGCTACCTGGGAATTAGGATCACCCAGGATTTAGGTAAAATCGCTTACACCAATTTGGAACGGGTTTCAAGAGAATGTCGGGCATTACTAAAAGCTTGGGTCTTTCTTCCATTGACAATTTTGGGGAGAGTCAGTCTAGTAAAAATGTCCATCCTTCCCAAGTACACCTTTATTTTTAATACCATCCCTTTAGCTTTTGACCAGAAACAAATCTATAAATGTCAACAAGACAAACTCCTTCATTTGGAACTATAAAGCCACCAGACTAGCATGGAAAAAACTGAGAAGGAGGAGGGAGAAGGGGGGGGCTCACACTCCCAGACCTACAATACTATGCCTGGGCATTTCAGTTATCGTACTCCAGGATGTTGTTGAAGGCTCCATCAACTGCATCGATTGGTAAAATGTTTAAGGCCATGCTGAATGGGGCTGATTTGCCACCTGACTGTTTTCTTTTTAAATTTGGAGACCGGAAATTCTTCAAGAAGGTGAGGTTAAAGATCTTACTATCCTTGGCCAAGGTGTGGAAAGCGATCAGAGAAAGGGTGGGGTTGCCTTATTATTCTCGGTTCGCTCCAATATGGGACTCGCCGGGGCTTCCTCTGTGTTTGAAGGACAGTCTTGCAACACCTATTAGAGAGGCAGGGATAGAAAGGTGGGGCCAGCTGTTGGTGGAGGGGGCATTGGTGGGTTGGGAGGAGCTATACAAGAAGGTTGGCCCAACACTTTCCAGATTTAAATGCATCCAGTTAGCCAGCAGGACCCGGGAACTGATCAGGAAAAAGACACATTTGGGGAGGAGCTGCCACCTGGAAGAACAGTTGGTAGAGAGGCAAGTGGGGAGGGAAAGAGGTAGCCTTTTGGTACTGGGCCATCTTGGAGGAGGTGGACGGGGACTTCACTCTACCCGACGTACAGTGGGGAGGGCCCACAGGGATGCAGTGTGAGGACATATGGATAAGATCTTTCACTCTCCTGTATAAACTGGTTAAGCCGGCCTGGTTGAGGCGGAATCACCTATTCACCCTCCATCGAGCTTACCTATCCCCGCAAAGGCTATCTAAATATCAGCCCGGGAAATCATGTAACAAGTGTAATCTTCCTGCAGCCTCTGATGTACACATGTTCATGGATTCTCCATCTATCAGTACCTTTTGGGAGGAAGTTAAGATCACGTTGGACTCTATCCTTAAGAAGAATACCCCTATTACTCTGCCGTTAATTATATTTGGGGTGGACGACAATTCCACAGGCCAGGCAAAGAGCTTTCTGTTTTACGCAACTCTGCTGGCTAGACGGCAGATTTGTAAATTCTGGGTAGACCAGAAGGCACCATCACACGCAGGTTGGGTAGAGTCTTTATATAATACATCAAAGGTGGATATGGCCAGATCATGTCAGCAACGCAACCTCTCCTTTTGGAACCTGTTGGTCCAGTGGAAATAATGGACTCCGTTGAGCCTCCGGGGTTTTTGTTTTTTTTCCCCGGGTCCGATGATTATGCCATCATACTCCAGGTGCCATGGTGGTCTCTTTCGGAAGGCTTTCCAAGTTTAAGATGGAGTTCTAAGGGGTTGTGAGCCCTCACATATTTTTCCCTTTCCTCCCACAACATCATCCTCGAGAACGTCTTTCGCCGGTCTATACTCGTTTGATGTCAGGGTTTGGGATGGAATGGTATCTAGTTCCAGACGACATCTAAGGGGAGTGGCGTTTCTCATGGAGATAGTGGGGCAGGCAAATGAGGACAAAAAAAAAAAAAGACAGCTCTGGCTCGATACCATAAATACTGCACGCAGAGCCCATATTGCGTTGCAACTTGACCAGGCAGTGAGTGACCCAAAAGTATTATACCAAATCCTTTATTCCTTCACAAACCTAAAGGCCTGTAAATAAAGGGGCTCCCTCTCAAGAACGTTGCGATAAAATTGCGATCCATCTTGAACAGAAAACTGAGCTGATCTACAAAAGAATTACTATAGTTAGGAACCTGCAGAATTACACTGCACCCTGCTGCCCCCCATCCCCGAATACTGTGCTTTCATTGGAAAATGTTCCCCTCTCACAGTTGACGACGTAAGGTTACTGCTGAACAGTTAAATCAGGTTCCCCTTTATAAATTAATCCAGTCAAAATTTCCTCGTTGCTCTCCAAACAGCTGTCCCCTCCAATTTGCTCTATCCTCAATCTCTCTCTGTGAGAGGGTCAACTACCTTCTGAATGGAAGGCTGCACAAATAATTCCCATTCGTAAGAATACCAATGTCCCTATGGAGGAACTCTCCAATTATCATCCAATTTCTCTCCTACCTCTCCTGAGTAAGATATTGGAAAAGCATATCAACAAACATCTCTCTGACCATGTCGAATCCACTGGATGCCTCGACCCATTTCAGTCTGGGTTTAGGCCAATGTACAGCACTGAGTCAGCATTGACAGCTGTTACAGACAGTGTAAGGCACTCCCTTGATGACGGACAAGCAGTACTACTAGTGCTGCTGGACTTCTCAGCAGCTTTCGGCACGGTCTCTCAACAGATTCTGCTAAGGAGACAAAGAAATTGGAATTCAAGGACTAGCCTTTCAGTGGATGTCGAACTTTCTCTTCCACTGAACTCAGACTTTATCTGGGTCTCTTCCGATCTAGGACCATGGAACTACCTCAGTCCCTCTCTGTTCAACATTTATATTGCTCCACTAGCCGGATTTCTTAGAAAGCTGAGCTTCACACCAATTTCGTATGCGGATGACACCCAGCTATTACTGTCATTTGACAAAAACTCTCGCAATATTCACTTTCACCTACTAGAAAGGCATGACTGCCATCTCGATCTGGATGAGGAATAATTTCCTAAAGCTTAATGCCAAGAAAACCGAGATCATGCTGTTTGAAGATGCACCAATGCTATGGTTCCCAGACTGGTGTCCGGCTGACCTAGGCGCCACCCTGGTCCCCAAGACAGTGGTCAAGAACCTGGGAATACGCTTGGACCAGAAACTGACAATGAAGGAGCAAGTTGGTGCACCGTAGGTTCATGCTTCCACATGTTAAACCTTCTACGCAGGGTATTTCCCTTTCTTCCCTTGACCGTACAGAAAACTCTCAATCAGGCACTGGTGATGAGCCGCCTGGACTAGTGTAATCCTCAAAATTTCAAACAAAATCCTTGGGTCTGATAAGAGAACACACAAAAGAACACACTGACTATATCACACAGACCTAACTGTGGGAAATTCCTTTTAGGACAAAATCCCTCACCCACCAAAGGTGGCATGCTTCATCCTTTGGGATTCTCCTCTCAGAAGAGACCTAGTTCTTCTGAGGGCTACAACCCCCTCTCTGAGAGGGAGGAGCACAGGTTTTGATGTCTACTCTACACAGATTTACTAAATCCACCAAATGAGAGAGAGAGTGTGTGGGTGAAGGGCGCACCGCAAAAGAAAAAGCTTTGTGAAGGGAGGGGTGTTAAAACTAGCTAGAGTGTACACAACACATCCTTTATTCATAAGTTCCCTCTGCCAGGATTAAAAACAGTGCACCTGCGGTATGGATTTAAACCGCATGCGTCAGACGAAATCGTGTGGTCAACATGTTTCAGCTACAATGACGCATAATGTGTCAAGGCTTTCGTCAGGACCTCAGTGATGCTGCTGCTAAGTGATATGTAAATGCAAAAGAAAATTTGAATCAGATACGGAACCAATTGGACTTCCGGTTACTGTTCTCAGTAAGGGGACTGTACCTAATGAGAAACGGGTACAGAAACACATGTGATAAAGTCCGTGATTAACAACACACAACATACAATGAAACATGTAAGTGGGACCAACAGGTTCCTCTCCTTACACCATACATCTTATGTGTTTAGACAGTAAAATTAACACATTTCTTAACCGTAATGACTGGGTAGAATGCTTCACCTCAACTTGGCAACAGCGCAGGAAAGGGGGCACCGCTCCACAAACAAGTGTGGAGGGTGCAAATGTCAAAACAGCGTTGTTTACACGAGTCCTATCACACACCATTTTAAGAAAAAATATGAGTCAAGGAAAGAGAACAATCTATGTACAAACACCCAAATTTCATTAAAAATTACGTATTTGATGATGTACTAACACATATTCAACTGCCCGTCACCACACGTGCTGGAGCAGCTATGTGATCGAGTGCATTCTGTGACTAAATGAGCATTGGAGATGGAAGTAATGTTGTTTGGATATATAAACCAAACATGCTCTCTGTCACTTTCCTAATGAAAATAAGCAGAGTCCTTGTTAGAAGAAAACTTATTCTAAGGTTAAAGTTGTTTTATGTTATGCTATTACACCATACTACTAAATTTAGCAGAAATGGACCAATAATATAAACGAGAAAGGCATGGTGAACCTACAAGTTCAGAGTAACGGGAACTGTAAGGTTTCTAACAGAAAACCCTAAAACATATTGTGTATTACACATGCAGCACTCACCTATCCGTCGGTACCCCAAAGCGGTTTTGAGCCTGTGACCGGAGGTAAAAGTCCCCAGCTTGGGTCGCACTTTAAATACGGAATCCCAGTAATTCAACTGGGACCCGGTGTGTGTTCTTGCTTAATCTAAATACAAATGCGCATGCGTATACCAAAGTCACACTGATCTGCCGCGCATGCGCGCGACCACCAGTGCCTATCAGGACATGTAGTTACAATCTTGTACGTACCGCATCATAAACAGAAAACTAATTCTATCGAAGTCCAACCGCAATGGGAGCACAGTAGGTATTTGAATATTTCGATGCACAAACCGCAACGTACACTTGCGGTAAGTACTGGCAAACAGCTCCAAATGAAGGCTGGAAATGCCTGACGTGCAGTGACGACTGCTGTAACTGGTAGGAAGAACCCTGCTAGCTCATCATAGCCCCACTCGACTAAACAGTCCTATACAAATACAATGGCGTGCAATGATGTTAGATAGACAAAGACATTAACGCCTTACTTGGTACAACGTGTATAACGCATACATGGGAAATATTTAAGGGATCATTTGAAAAAATGTGGTGACAATAACAAAGCACGATGAATAAGAGGACATCTAGATAATTACGGGAATCTTCATATGTGCCTGCTAAGTAGCTTGTGTCAGTGCAACCTACTCTTCTCAATGGTGTCTAAACCTACAAGGAAACCCATGGAATTTCATCATTCAGACCCACATTACCACTATTGAGCCTGTGTTCCAATCGTTCTCGCCTAAAAAGGTATGCAGAAATTTCCGTAATATGGGCGGGGATGTATGGTTTTTCTAACACCGTCCACTTTAGATCTTCTGGGGAATGGTTAATTTCTAAAAAATGGTTTGTAAGGTTGGTGGCAGCCTTTTTGCACCGAATGGTGCTCTTATGTTCTAAAATGCGAGTCTTCAGCTTCCGGGTAGTCGTGCCCACATATCTTAGAGCACTCGGACAGGTGATAAAGTAAACAAGTCTTTCACTGTTACAATTCGTGTGTTGTAACTGCATCCATGGTTGTGTGGTCCCGATCTCAATGGAGACCGTATGTTCTGTTTGTGGGAAAGCTGTACACATTCCGCAAGGTAAATGTCCTTTGACATCAGGTAGATTCCAGAGCTTGTTCTGCTCTCTTGGTTTTTTGTTGCGCAGACGTGTGTGCACTAACTGATCCTGGATATTCATACTCCGCTTGAAGGCAAACAATGGTCGAGGTATGGTGGTAGTGGTATTCCCAATGCTGAGTAATTTCCAATTGTGAAGAATAATCTTTTTAATTTTATTAGAGAAACTGCAAAAGGTGTTTAGACATGTCAGCCGGTGTTAACTTCCTTCGGTCTGCTTGGTTCCATGAGTTCCTGTTGTAGTTGGCTGCACGTTTCATCAACCTTTTTATCAGCTTTTTCGGATAGACCCTCACATCAAGTTGGAGGGCCAAATTTTGAGCATGTTCTTGGTATTTAGAGGTTGAAGAACAATTCCTCTTAATCCTCAAAAACTGGCCAAAGGGCAGATTGTGGCAAAGGGCTTTGGGGTGGTAGCTCTTGTACGATAGCATGGAATTCTTCGCCATGGGTTTCCTAAAGAGTTGAATTACTGGGATTCCATATTTAAAGCGCGACCCAAGTTGGCGACTTAACTCCGGTCACAGGCTCAAAACCGTTTTGGGGTACCGACGGATAGGTGAGTGTTGCAGTCGTAATACGCAATATGTTTTAGGGTTTTCTGTTAGACCTTACAGTTCCAGTTACTCTGAACTTGTAGGTTCACCATGCCTTTGTTTATATTATTGGTCCATTTCTGCTAAATTAGTAGTATGGTTTACTAGCGTAACATAACAACTTTAAACCTGGAATACGTTTTCTCCTAACAAGTACTCTGCTTATTTTCATTAGGAAAGTGACCAGGAGCAAGTTTGGTTTATATATCTGTGACGTGGTGGGGTCGTCCGGGACAGGAAACTAACCCAATGCAGACTGGTGGACCGTGACACCTCGCCCCTCTTGTCTCCCTGCAGCAGGACGAATGGGAAGTTCCCTCGCATTCCATGCCGGAGGTAACACCGAACTTTCAAGGCAGCGCCTTTAACTGGGGAAGCCCTCCAAGTGCAGCCCAACTCCCTAATGATGCTTACATGCCTGGACCAATAAGGAGCAGGAAGTTCCAGACACCGGGGTGTGAAATCACCAGCAAGAGCGAAGGAAGAGAGCCTGAGGACGCCGCGTACGGAGGACACAGGGAATCACCGGATGGAAAGCAGAACTGCGCTGAGGAGACATCAGGAGCCTCGGGAAAGCCAGGAGGCCAATGGCACCGCGTTTCATCCAGCCACGCTCCTGGAGGAGCATGGCTATCCCAGGTACACGAACAGTTTGCGGGTTGGGTCTGGAGGAGGGAGAACCCTGTGGAGTGAACCGGGTCCCTCCCTTCATCTCCTGCTTGCACCCTACCCTACACATCCTCACATTTCTCCCCTAGACGTGCCTCACGGTTTGGCAGTGTCCCCTCACTTCCCTCCCCTCAACTACGCCAGTCTTATACACTTACCCTGGTTCCTTTGTTTCTTTCTTTTTAGATGTCTCGACTACTGGGAGCCTGTGTGACCTGCAACAAGGGAACGGCTGACGGAGTGTGACGAGACCCAGGCCTCGGACTAGAGACCGTTACTGCCCTAATCCCATATTACTGTCTCCCCTTCACTAATAGACTGGCTTCCCGTAACAAACGGATCTTAGGACCAATAAAGCCTTCACTTTCACGCTATAGTCTTCGCCCCTTCTTTCCCACACGGCAACAACTCATCCAGCACCTCGTGAAGGGCCAAGACAAGTTAGGATGGGCAGTCGAATGGCAGATGACGTCGGCGCAGGCTGACTGAGACATCTTTAAGGATACGATCTCAGCCCAAATAGTGGGGCTACAGAAGCGGATAACCGAACCAGCTGCCCTTGTGCAGTGGGAACCTCGAGAGACACCCCACGGGCCCTCCGGGGTCTCCCTACAGAAGTATGTGGCAGGTGAGGACCCGGACGCGTTTTTGCTGAACTTTGAATGCGCCGCTCGAGCTTGTGGGTGGCCGGTGGAGAAGTGGGCCTTCTTTTTGGCCTTCCTGTTGACGGGGAAGGCCCAAGCCGCATATCAGGTGGCAAATGCTACCGGAGACACACCGTACACCGAGATAAAAAACATTATCTTGGACCATTTGGGCCTTGATGCAGAGGCATACCACGTACGATTCAGGAGAAAGAGAGGGACACCAGGGGAGAACCCCAAAACATGTTCTTCCGCCTCAAGATGGCCGCCAAGTAGTTGAGGCCCAATACGAGCTCGAAGGAAGATATTAATAACCGTATACATCTCGAGCAGTTCAGTGATGCGCTCCCCTTCAACACCCAGAGGTGGTTGAAACAACACCCTCACCTCACACCGGAACAAGCCATCGAAATGGCTACAACCTTTTCAAGAGCCCAACCCCGAAACCCCGTCTGGGAGACCGAAAAACCAAGTCGAGCTACCCCGATGAAATTCGAGAGGAAACAACGTCCCATGACGAGCCGATTAAAGTGAAACACCAAAAACTCAAGATGCCAACCTTCAGGGGCCTGCAGTGCTTTGACTGTGGGGACTGGGGCCACACTGCTCGCCTGTGCCCAAGACGCAAACCAACGGAGGAACCCATGGAAGTGGGTTACATCCCAAAATCCATTCTATACACTGCTGAGATGGGAAGCGCGTTTTATGTAAGTGTACAGGTGAATGGGAGGACAGTAAAGGACCTATTAGATTCGGGTTGTAGACAGTAAGTAATACAAGGAACCCTCATAAGACCAGCCCAAGTGCTGCCGAACACTATAGTGCACATAAGGTGTGTCCATGGAGATGTGAAGCCGTATCCCCTCGCTTCTGTGTCTCTTCACCATCCCCAAGGGTACCCCTGTGTAGTCCGGGAGAGGTTCTGGATTCCCTGCCTGAAGAACTAATAATCGGGACGGACAACCCAGACTTTTTAAACCTGTTCCGTAGTATCATACATACAGAGGGAACGAGAAGAAGGGGCGTAGACCACACCGCAACACCCTTACCCGCCCTCATAACCCCGGAACCGTGGCTCCTAGACTGAAGCTTTCGGTTCGCGCAAGCCAACAATAGATCCCTTTTCAATGCTTGGGAACAGGCCCACCAAAACCAAGAAGTCCCGTCTCCCCACTACCCCCATTTCTTTATCAAGGGCAAATTGTTGTACCGCAAGAGCAGTGCAGAAGACCCATCCCAGCTACTCGTCCCCACGACGTTTAGGGAGCAGTTTCTTTCCTTCTCTCACTCCCACCTCACCGCAGGACACACAGAGGCAGAAAAGACAACACAAAATGTGCTACAACACCTTTATTGGCCTGGGGTGTACCGGGACATTAAGACCCACTGCCACACCTGTGAGGAGTGCCAGAAGAAAAACACACACAGACCGCCAGTTGTCCCCTTACAGCCTTTGCCGATAATAGGTAACCCATTTGAGAGGGTGGGGATGGACTTAATCGGCCCACTACCAAAAACACAAAAAAGGGAACCTATATGCTCTCGTAATTGTAGACTATGCAACCAGGTACCCAGAGGCCTTCCCCTAATGAGCCCCCACGACCCGTAACATCACGGACAAAATCATAGAACTCTTCTCCAGGGTAGGGTTCCCAAAGGAAATCTTAACCGACCAGGGCACCCCCTTTATCTCCCGACTAATGAAGGATGTATGCCGAACCCTGGATCTCCGGCAAAAAAAGACCTCCATTTACCATCCCCAAACGGATGGCCTCGTCAAGAGGTACAAAAGAACCCTGAAGATCATCCTGAAAAAGATCCCAGGTCCAGAGCAGTTTGGGATGTATGTCCTTTGAAATGCTCTACTGGAGACAACCAAGATCGCTGCTTGAAATGACGAAAGAAGCGTGGGACAAAGAGGCCGACGAAACTCTAGGTCTGTTGGAGTACACCCAACAACTCAAAAACAAAGATCGGGAAGCTGAGAGACCTGGCATATTCCCATTTAGACCGTAGCAAGGAAAAACAGAAAACCTTTTATGACAGGGGAAAGAAATGGAGAACTTTGTCCTTGGATGACTGGGTCCTGGTGCTCCTTCTCTCCTCTACGAAAAAGTCTCAATCAGAATGGATGGGTCCATACAAGATCGTGGGGATCATTGGAAAAACGACATACCAAGTGCAAATAACAGCTACCCGAAAACAAACCTTTAACATAAACCTTCTAAAAAAATGGCTGAGCCCGTTGAACAACCTTGCCCACCACTTCACCCCAAATAACCACCTTGGACCAACTGGTTGTTAACCAAGATTTAACCGAAGGAGAGCGGTCTGCCCTCCAACAGACCCTGGCCCCCTTTTCCTCCCTGTTCTCCGATAGACCCGGGAGGACGACGTTGGCCGAACATCACATTGAAATCCCAGCCGACAAAAATTGTAAAACAAAGACCGTACAGGATCCCGGCAGCAAAACGGGCAGCCATCAGGAAGGAGGTACAGGACATGCTGAAACTAGGGGTCATTAGACCATCAAAAAGCGATTGGTCATCCCCGATTGTGATGCTACCCAAATAAGACGAATCTACACGGTTCTGCATGGACTTCAGGGCTCTGAATGCAATTTCATCTTTCAATGCCTACCCCATCCCCAGGGTTGACGAGCTAATCGAGAAATTGGGTGATGCTAGGTACATAACCGTAGACCTGACCAAAGGCTACTGGCAGGTGCACCGACGTGAGGAAGACTGCAAGAAAACCGCTTTTTCCACCCCTGAGGGTCTCTATGAGTTTACAGTTCTCCCCTTCGGCCTGCATGGAGCACCCGCCGCTTTTCAACGGCTTATGAACACGGTGCTCAAAGACCATCATGCTTTTTGTTCAGCCTATCTTGATGACATTGTGATATACAGGAGTACCCGGGGAGACCACCTCGAACATCTACAAACCATCCTACAGGCCCTGGAGCATGCAGGGTTGCACATCAATTCGAAGAAATCGCATTCCAAAAAGTCAAGTACCTTGGTTATGTATTGGGACATTGAGTGATAGCCCCCTAGATAGAGAAGGTCCGGGCCATTGCAGAAACTCCCTTCCCCAACAATAACAAGCATTTGCAATGCAATAGGTCTCGCATTTACACGAGTTTGAGCTATTGATATTGCAAATAACAATGCCTTTTATTTGTTTTCGTTTTTGGCTGTTGGAGACGTGCCCGCTTTATAAAAGTAGTTAAATAAATATATTGGATTCGCACGTGCACAGAGGCCTGTGGTACAAAGCCACCAGCAGCGCTTTAATGGGCCTCAAAGCACCTCAGCTCGTGAACGCATTAAACAGGAGGGGGCACCCAAGGTGGGGGCTGGGCTAGTCTAACTGACGGAAGAGAGACCCCCTTGGAGAAGGAGCCAGGAAGTACCTTGTCCTGTGCGTGGGATGCCGGTGGGGGAGGGTGTGGGGGCAGTTGTAGAGGGGTCTCTGGGTGGCTGGTACCTTCCCGCCACTCCATCAGGTGGGGTGTCTGTTTAGAGGGGGGGCGGGGTTCACCTTATCTCCCATCTCTGTGTTGTGGGATGGGGCGAGGCCCCCGAGCCCCCACCCCTGCTGGTTGGTTTGTTATTTCTCGTTGGTGGAGCGGGAGAAGGCGCGCGAGGGCAGATCTGGGTGGGGCAGGGAGGGCATTGCTGGTGAGCACTGAGAGGCGGGGCTCTGTGTGTGTGGGGGGGCTCATAAGCAGGGGGTCTGTGCCGGTTAGTGCCGTGTGTGTTCAGTAAGTGTTACAAAGTGTGTGTGGGAAATTGCTCTGTGATAAGTAGAAGCGGGCGAGCCAACAAGTTAACAGGGAGAGGCGAGCCAATGGTCGGCTCGGCTCTTCGAGCCCGTGCACGAGCCGAGCACTTCAAAAGTCAATTAAGCACGACTGCTCACCCATAAGTGTTTCAAGGTTTCAATAGGTTTTCGTACAGCTGGTATTCTGAAGGTCCATATGTGAAAGTGCTTTCACACAAGGTAATTACGAACAAGATGCAGTTCAACGTGCGGTGTGTTATGAACCCTTCGAGTCGACGTCGCGCTATATAAAAATGCACACACAAAAAATCCACATTTTCTCACAGTGACTTAAGGACGTGGGGGCGCCGAACACTCCCACCCCCTGTGCTAGGCCCCTCGCAGGCACCTACCCCCTCCTTGCACAATGGACCTCGAATGCAGGTGGGGGCAGGGAGGGTTGGGATCAGTTGTCAGCACGAGGACATTTTTAAGTGTGAGACAAGGGCGCGGATTGTAATGCTGCCCCCCTCACTTCCCACGCCTGATCCCCCCATCCCTCCCTCAGCAGCACACAATGGGTACTGAGCCTGGGGCAGAGGGACTATGGGAAGTTCGGCATGGGTAGATTCTCTTAACGAAGGGGGAGGGTGGGGGAACATGGTACAGAGAGAGCGAGCAGGAGCTGCTGCTACCACGCCTGCTCATCACAACCGCCCTCAGTATCAGCTTCGGAGACGGTAGAATCGAGGATATGCGGCCATGGTATTCGCACCCAACAAAATAAAATAAGCCCACGTTTGAGGGTTTCTGCCACCGCAGCAACGCACGAAGGCCAAAAAGCCAAGCCTGCGCACAGAGCCAAGAGCGCAGCAGCATCAGCTAATGAGCCGAGGACACGCTGACCCGGCTCCCGATCCAGTAATCTCTTGGCAGCGGGCCGAGGTCTCGCTGCAGAGAGAGCCCTCTGGACCTTTGAGGAGGTGGGGGCAGGGGGACACCCGAGCTTATGTAAGAGGGAGCCAGACAACCCAGACCAGATGTGGCTCCTCTCCAGTGGCGTGACTAAAGCCCCCCCCCAGTTGGACTGGCTCGCCTGACTTCCTTTTGTGCTAAAAGGTTTCTTATCTTTATGGGGCCCATGTGTTTGGCCCCATAAAGATAAAAAACCTTTTATGCCAGCAGTAAGTCGGGGCAGCCAGTCCAACTGGGACGGCTCTAAAAGAGAAAAGTGTACGTCACTGGAAGCTCTTTTCCAATGGCTGGCCACCGTTTGCATAAACGATGACGCCAGCCAATGGAAAAGAGGGGCAGGGCTTAAAGCCCTTTACAGAAGTTACTCTAAATCATTAAATCTCGCCAGCGAGACTGCTCATGTCTGCGCAGCCTACGCCAGGCAAGACCTAAAAAGGACACAAGGGCTTGTTTGGGATTAATTGGGTACTATCGCAGCTTCATACCACAGTTTTCAGAGGTAGCAGCCCCTTTGACGGATATCCTAGTTAAAAACATGAGACCCTAAAGCCTGCTACAGCTGACCAAACAGATGCTGGACACCTTTCAGACCCTTAAACAGATAATCACGGCTAGCCCTGTGCTGTCTTTGCCTAATTACAATAAACCTTTCCTCAGACCACGGGGTGAGAGCCGTGTTATCCCAATGTACAGAGGATGAGGTGGAGCACCCAGTAATATACATAAGTAGGAAACTATTCCCCAGAGAAACCACATACCCCATCATAGAGAAGGAATGTTTGGCTATAAAGTGGGCAATTGACAAACTTAGGTACTACAAAGAGGGTCGTCCTTTCACACTGTATACGGACCACGCTCCCCTTCAGTGGATGTGTCTGAACATGTCACATAACCCCACGGTCCTTCGTTGGTTTTTGTCCCTACAGCCATTTGCATTCAAGGTGAAACACCGGAAAGGAAGGGACAATGGGAGCACGGACTTTCTGTCCAGGGTCTTTCCTCTCCCCGATCGGGAGATTCCTGGTGGGGAGGTTTGTGACGTGGTGAGGTCGTCCGGGACAGGAAACGAACCAGATGCAGACTGGTGGACTGTGACACCCCCCCTGCCCCTCTTGTCTCCCTGCAGTATGGACGAATGGGAAGTTCCCTCGCATTCCATGCCGGAGGTAACACCGTACTTTCAAGGCGGCACCTTTAACTGGGGAAGCCCTCCGAGTGTAGCCCAACCCCCTGATGACGCTTACAGGCCTGTACCAATAAGGAGCGTGAAGTTCCAGACACCGGGGTGTGAAATCACCAGCGAGAGCGAAGGAAGAAGCTTGAGGACGGCCGGAATCGCAGGACAGAAAGCAGAACCGCGCTGATGAGACATCAGGAGTCCGGGAAACCCAGGAGACCAACGGCACCGGGTTTTGCCCAGCCACGCTCCCGGAGGAGCGTGGCTATCCCATGTACAGGAGCGGTTTGCCGGTTGGGTCGGGAGGAGGGAGAACCCTGTGGAGTGAACCGGGTCCCTCCCTTCATCTCCTACTTGCACCCTACCCTACACATCCTCACATTTCTTCCCTAGACGTGCCTCATGGTTTGGCAGTGTCCCCTCACTTCCCTCCCCTCGACTAAGCCAGTCTTATACACTTACCCTGGTTCCTCGGTTTCTTTCTTTTTGGACGTCTTGACTACTGGGAGCCTGTGTGACCTGCGACGACCGAACGGCTGACGGAGTGTGATGAGACCCAGGCCTCGGACTAGAGACTGTTACTGCCCTAATCCAATATTACTGTCTCCCCTTCACTAATAGACTGGCTTTCCGTAAGAAACGGATCTTGGGACCAATAAAGCCTTCACTTTCACGCCATAGTCTTCGCCCCTTCTTTTCCGCACGGCAACAATATCCAAACAACATTACTTCCATCTCCAATGCTCATTTAGTCACAGAACGCACTCGATCTCATAGCTGCTCCAGCACGTGTGGTGACGAGTAGTTCAATATGTGTTAGTACATCAGCAAATACGTAATTTTTTTATAAACTTTGGGTTTTTGAACATAAGATTTTTTTCTTTCCTTGACTCGTATTTGTTCTTAAAATGGTGTGTGATAGGACTCGTCTAAACAACGCTGTTTTGACATTTGCACCCTTCACACTTGTTTGTAGAGCGGTGCCCCCTTTCCTGAGCTGTTGCCAGGTTGAGGTGAAGCATTCTACCCAGTCGTTACGGGTAAGAAATTGATGTTAATTTTACTGTCTAAACACATAAGATGTATGGTGTAAGGAGAGGAACCTGTTGGTCCCACTTACATGTTTCATTTTATGTTGTGTGTTGTTAGTCACTGACTTTATCGCATGTGTTTCTGTATCTGTTTCCCATTAGGTACAGTCACCTTACTGAGAACAGTAACCGGAAGTCCAATTGGTTCCGTATCCGATTCTAATTTTCTTTTGCATTTACACATCACTTAGCAGCAGCATCACTGAGGTCCTGATGAAAGCCTTGACACATGTGTCATTATGGCTGAAACATGTGGACCACACAATTTCGTCTGACACATGCGGTTTAAATCCATACCGCAGGTGCAGTTTTTAATCCAGGCAGAGGGAACATATGAATAAAGGATGTGTTGTGTTCACTCTAGCTAGTTTTAACATCACCCCCTTCACGAAACTTTCTTTTGCGCTGCGCCCTCACCCACACTCTGTTTCTCATTTGGTGGATTTAGTAAATCCGTGTAGAGTAGACATCAAAACATCCCTGTGCTCCTCCCTCTCAGAGGAACTAGGTTTCCTCTGAGAGGAGAATCTCAAATGATGAAGCATGCCACCTTTGGTGGGTGAGGGATTTCTTCCTAAAAGGGATTATCCCACAGTTAGGTCGGTGTGATATAGTCAGTGTCTTCTTTTGTGTGTTCTCTTTTCAGACCCAAGGATTTTGTTTGATATTTTGGTATAGAGAATTGAGGGATATAATCCTGTGCAGGTCTTTAAAATTTTCCCTAGGACCCTCCTTTTAATTCTTTCTTTGCTTGCTACTGTAATGCTCGCCTGATTTCAGCAAGTTTGTCCTCACCGAGTAGTCTTCAAGTAGTCCAAAACACCGTGGCCCACCTCATCTCGCATTCTGCTGCCAGAACAGCTTCTCCCTCTTCTACAACGACTCCACTGGCTTCCAGTACGCGAACGGGTCAAATTCAAGATATGCTGTATTGTGCACAAATCATTAAATGGTAACGTTCCTGGCTATCTTGCAGGAAATCTCAATCAATATCTGCCACCCAGACCCCTACGCTCAGGGGCTAAATCTCTACTCTTCGTACCGATTTCAAAAAATCACCCTTAGGTGGGAAGGCTTTCTTTCACCTAGCCCCTTTTTTACTGGAATCAACTCCCCATTTATCTTTGGAAATACCCAGATCACCTTCAATTTAGAAGGCTCCTCAAAACGGAATGTTTCTAAATTTCTTCGGCCTTCTGCAGCCCCGCCGTAGCGCAGAGATACCCCGGTGGGAAAGATTCGGGCGCTTTACTAGCAAAAAAATAAATACATAACCACAGATAACCACAGATTCCTCACCTAAGAATATTACCCAGGAGCCAGACATGATTATGTGATGTTTCGAAGTAGTCCTCCCACACATTGCTAGGTGGAATCATTAAGTTCCTAACTGACTCCATACTGCATGACAGAACAGAGCCACATATATGTGCCACCCCTTCGCGCTGACATCAGTTTATCATCTTTTCACAAGCTCAGGTGTGAAGTTATGTTACTGAGTTTTATAACGCGCTCAGCTACTCATAAGAGTGTCCCGGCGCGAGCTAAGAGAACAGTAGACAGAACACAGGTTAGAAGAGATGGGTCTTAAGATGTTTCCTGAACAGGCGATCATCCTGAATAGCACGCAAAGATAAAGGCAATGCATTCCACAGCCTAGAGGCAATGACCGTAAGCGATCTGCCCCCCATGCGTTGAAGGCGGAACGTGGGGATGGAGGTCAGCAGCTGAGACGAAGATCTCAGAACCCTAGGTGGTTGGTAAAAAGAGAAGCGTTTTTTGAGATAGGAAGGGCCTCCATCATGGAGAGCTCGATGCGCAAGAACCAACGCTTTAAATTCAAGGCGTTTCCTGACAGAGAGCCAGTGCAGTATGCGAAGTGAGGAAGAGATGGAGGCTCTACTGGGAAGGTTCACCACCAGCCGGGCTGCGGCATTCTGAATCACCTGCAGTTTCCTTAGCAGGTAGTCGGGCAGACCGACATACAGACCATTGGCATAGTCGAGGCGGGAAAGAATAAGCGCCCGAACCACAGTCTCCTTAGCTGATCTAGGTAACGGAGGTAAAAATCTTTTTAAGGATCTGAGAATACCGAAGCAGCAGCCAGTGAGTTTTTTTATTTGAGTCATAAAAGACAGCTGCTCGTCGAACCAGATCCCCAAGTTTTTGAGAGGTAGACCCGAGCAGGGGGGGGGGGAAGCTGAGGGCCAAAGAGTCCCTAAAGTGAGGTGGAAAAGTGCCAAAGAGTAAAATTTCCGTCTTTTCCTCATTACACTTTAGTTGGGCGGCAGAGAGCCAATGAAAGACGGCAGAAAGACAGCTCTGTACTCTGTGGGTAGAAAAATCAGTTCTATCCCACGTAAACAGAAGCTGAGTGTCGTCCGCGTATGCCACCACCCTGGCCCCACCTTCCTCTGCCAATTGAACCAGAGGCGTAATGTAGATATTAAAAAGCAGGGGGCTTAACGAAGAGCCTTGGGGAACACCTGTGGAAACAGGCTGGGGGGAAGAAGCAAATGGAGGGAGCCAAACCTGTTGTGACCGGAGGGTAAGAAAAGATTCCAGCCACTTCCAGGCCAAACCAGAAATACCAATAGCAGCTAGCCGAGATAGAAGCAAAGCGTGGGGGACGGTGTCAAATGCCGCCGACAGATCTAAAAGGATAAGGGCAGCGTTCCCCCCGGCATCCAAACAATCGCGGATCGCCTCCGACATCTCGACTAAGGTAGACTCAGTACTATGAGAGGCTCTGAAGCCCGATTGAGCCGGATGGAGAAGACTCTCGT
This sequence comes from Triturus cristatus, assembly GCF_964204655.1. Lineage (NCBI taxonomy): Eukaryota > Metazoa > Chordata > Amphibia > Caudata > Salamandridae > Triturus > Triturus cristatus. The sequence goes on from NC_140593.1 coordinate 125,963,098, forward strand.
TCTCCACAAAAGCAGACAGTTGTTTGTTTGCTACCTTTTCACATATTTTGGCCAGACAAGGCAGAAGAGAGATTGGTCGATAGTTGGCAGGGTTACCGGCATCAAGAGTAGGTTTTTTTAGGAGCGGAATGACTTTCGCTTGTTTCCATTCCTGAGGAACCAAGGCCTCAGTAAAGGACAAATTGACAAGAGTATTCACCTCCGAATTGACTGTCTCGGCCATAGAGGCCAAGAGCCTGGCCGGACAAGGGTCAGACGGAGACCCAGACTTTAAGGACTGAAGTATTTTGAGGGAATCAAGCGGAGTCACCGGCGAGAACAACGAGAATGAAGCCAACGGGGCGGAGCAAACCACCAAAGGTCTCTCAGAGGTGAAAGTCGCCTGGATAGTCCGAATTTTGGAGATAAAAAAATCCGAGAGCTTGTCGCACCAAGATGCAGAGACAGGAAGTTTCGTTGCCATAGCTTTTGGGGCCATAAAGCTCTGAACAATGGAAAAGATTTCTTTGGAATTGTTACTGGCGGACTCAATTCGAAAGGAATAATAAAGGCTTTTTGCTTCCCGAATAGCCTGATAGTAGATTTTCTGGGCATCTCTCAACAGGCCCTTAGCTATTGGGCAAAAGGCCGAACGCCAGATCCGTTCGAGCTTTTTACAATGTTGTTTGAGCCGCTTCAAATCGGGAGTAAACCAAGGATGTGAAGGAGACTCCCTGTGACGACGGCGACAAGACAGGGGAGACAAACCGTCGACTGCTCGTCCAATCCAGCTCAGAAAGCATGCAAGGGCCCCTTTCAGATCCGCCGGAAGGGTGACCCTAGAGTTAGCTAGACAGCGCCGAAAAGCAATGGGATCAATTTTAGCTGCGGGCGGGCAGGAAATGCCATGCAAGTCCGAGGTTGCCGGACCTAAGGGCCAAGTAAAACAAGAGAAAAAATGGTCAGACCACGAAACAGGCAGAGGGTCGTCCAAAGAGATAGGAAAGTTGGAGCAAATAGGGTCCAGGATGTGGCCGCCCCCATGGGTAGGAGAATTAACCCATTGGGTAAGCTGCGCCAAATCCACCGCCTCCAGGAAAGCATTGGAGTCGCTAAGATCCTGTTGATCAAGGTGAATATTACAGTCACCAAGAAAGAGGTATTGAGAGAAGCGCAATGCGTGAGAAACAAGCAGCTCTCCGAGACCATTAAGAAAAGGGCCAGCATAGCCGGGTGGTCTATAAACAAGAGTGCCAGCTAGAGTGGAGTGCGGAGAAAAGGTGATGGTAAAATCGAGAAGTTCACACTGATCAAGCGAAGTATTATTACTAAGTGTCGCCTGCCAGACATCTCTAAAGATAAAAGCGACCCCACCACCCCTGCCAAGCTGACGGTCCGCACGGCAGATAGAGTAGCCCGTTGGAACAGCCATTTGAACTATGGGGTTCAAAGAGTCGTTCAACCATGTCTCAGTGACAAACAGTATGTCAAGCTGAAAGTCCAGGATCAGGTCAAAGATATTTTGGTGATGTTTGACTAAAGAGCGACTATTAATCAGACCAGCTTTGATACTGGGGTGAATATTGGGGCACCCCGTCCTTCTGACAGGAGAGTGTAAGCCTCTATAGTCCTGGCTCAGCTGAAAATGGCAATTAGAACATAAAAGAGGGCGAAAGCTACTTACATCCCATGTCAAGGAAGGCTTGCAGACAGCAGGTCTCAGTGCAAGAAGCTCGAGACGGCCGTATATCCGCGGGGTAACCACAGGTCGAGGGGAACGGACAGCATGGCTGGCGCTGGGCGCTCCAGGGACGCGGACGGGCGCAGACGGGCTTGCCTTGTGCGCGCCTTTGGCGCGCCTGTGGCGCGCCCGCTGCGCGCGTCCGCTGCGCGTCCGACTGGCGTGCATTAAATGGGCGCCCCGTGTGCGCGAGGCTAGAACGCCTGAGCCCCAAGATGGCGGCTCTCTGCGGCACAACGAGGGACCAGGAAGTAAAAAAAACACACGAAGCAGCAAACACCTAGACTAAAAAGGCAGCGTGGGGAAGAGCATGTGCTAAAAGAGAATCATAATTTTTAAAATGCGGGTATGAGGCAATGTGCAAATAAGCAGTACAAATAGGCGAAATACAATTTCCTTTTTTAAACTCAATTGTAAGCAGCGGACACATAAGAGACACCAGCCCAACTGGAAGCGAAATGTCAGCTGAGCTCAGTGTGAGCTGCTGGTAACAGTGTGCAAAATACTAATTCGGGAACTTTTTTGATGCTATACAGAGGCCACTCCACAGAACAGGGAAGCGAGAGGGCAGTGAAGAATTTGGGGTTAAATAGAATATCCACACCAGAAAAAGAGTTACTAAAGGTAAGCATTTGTCCTTCTGACGTACACTTCTAATCACAAAGTAGGGGTTTGCGACCAGCGAGGAGAGACCAAGGTGAGGAGGAGTGCAGCCCGGAGACGCCAGAGCAGGTTAGTGAATATTTCCTGCTTTTTTGGGCGTGGGCGCAGGGGCGAACTCCGCTACACCGCAGAGTCAGAGTTTTGCCTGAACTCAGTGTTCCCAATGGAGCGCACAGTTGGCAAGACTCCGCAAACTCCGCTGGAGGAGCTACCCACAGGGGTTACTATTAAGGCTCCACAGATGGGAGCCCCGGTTTTACCCATTGAGTCCATAACCACCTTTAACCTCTAAAGTCTTAAATTATGTAACCTCGCCGATAACTTGCCAGTGAGCCGACTAGGAAATGACACAAATACAGATATTGGTAGAACTGCAATCTTTTAAGATAAAACTCTTCCTTAAGCTCCCCCAAAAAATTCGAGCAGCTGCCTGACCAGGCATCACCTAATTTGCATATACTGATGAGGTTCAACTTTCCAAAGCCCAATAACTGTGTGCAATGTTTAAGCAGGGTACCCACCCACAGAGGAGTCCCTAATGCCGGCTTATAATTTTATCCATTTAAGTGCCATGCACCAGATTTGGAGAACAGTTGGCTACAGGAATCCAATAAATAAATACAAAGACATTTTCTTGGGCGACCACTGCAATTTCAGAACGATATGCCAGGTCATCATGTCCATCAAAGCGTCAGTCGTTTGCACTATTATGAGGGAGACGCAGCAGTTGAGCTTCATGTCCGCCATGCCCATTCCTCCATCAAAAGTGGACTGTATTAATTTCTCCATCCCAACGCGTGGAGGTCGGTTGGCTCAAATGAATGTACATGACTCCGTGCATACTTTTCCAAACCATTAGGGTGGGATCCAGCGAGGAACATTTGAGGGTGTAACGGAGTTTGGGAGTATTATAGTTTTGTAAAGGGCCACAAAGCCCACTGTACTGAAGGACAGGTCTGTCAAGCCGACCAGCTCCCTTTGGGTTCTGGCAGGGGTGGGTGGAGCTTAAGGGTCCAGGTTAGTTTTGGATCAAATGCCACATGAGCCTCAACTTATTTCAGCCTCAAAAGATAAGGAGAGTCAGTACCTCCAGTTTTAATCTCCCAAGTTACCCTTGATCGAGAAAAATGTAGATTTTGACAAGTTTATTTGTAAGCCTTAAGCCTCATTATGGAGCTCAAGGATGCACATTAAATTGCGCCCCCTAATATATTTAGGATCTCCAGAAGGATATCAATAGCATATAAGACAATGGAGTCTTCTTTCCACTCATCCTTGGGACCTGAGAATCGCACCTATCTCGTGCTGCTAACGGCTCCACCACCAGGGAAAATAATAAGGAGAATGAAGGGGTCCCCTTCCTGAAGCCCCTATCATCTGGGAAGGGCTTGGAGAGGATTCCATTTACCTTCATTTGCACCACAGGTTGAGCAAAGAGAAGTTTAACATATGATTTGAATCGGGGACAGAGACCCATCTATGTTAATACTGCAAACAGGATCCCCTAGACGCTGGCTAAAGATCAATGGCTAGTAGGGATGGACTGGTGTATGAAAACCAAAAAGGTGGAACATGAAAGCAGAGGCTGCCCTAATAAATTTGAAAAACATTGGGGGAAGGTAGAAGGAATTTTTTGGGCTGGGAACGTTGCAACGCTGATAGCGGAGCTATCTGTGCTCAATCCCATTTGTTGGGGAGGTGTGACTGGTCTTTTAACCAACTATGTGCCTTCTTTTCAGAATAGGTAAGTGATGCCCAAAGTCTGTTTGTGTGATGCTCTGTGGTCTATGGCTTCAGTTATGAAATGTCTTTTGCTCAATGTTTGATTTTGGAAAAAAACAAATACAAATAGTTAAAACCACTCCAAACAGGAAGGGACAATCCAAGGCATCAAATGCCTTCTCAAAGTCGATGAAGATGAGTGCTGTGGGATCCCAAGGAGTCACAACCTGTGCTACTGCGACATAAGGTTTGCGTATGCAAGGTTTAATGCCCCAGGCTGGCATGAATCAATTTTAGTTCTAAAGGACCAATGATGGAAAAAGCAAGGAGTCTCCTTTCCAATCATTTTGCAACTATTTTGGTTTCATTGTTTAGGAGGGAAACTGGATGAAATTATTCCAATACAACAAGGGGCCAGAGAGATTTAGGGAGAAGAATAGTGGAAAGGTTGATTTCCAGTAGCAAAGAACCTACCTGCGATGATTCAGAGTACATTAATAGCAAGCATATGGGTGGGAATGAATGGATTTGTACCTAGAGTAGTATTTTACTGGGAAGCCATTTGGTCCAGGTGTCTTGTCAAAGTTCATGGTACCAATAGCTTCAATTATCTCCTCCTGGGGAATAGGGGTCTCTAGTTTCTCACTGCCAGCCCTCAATAGTTTGGGGATATCTGTGATGAGCGGTGGTGTACACATACCCCGTATGGCATATAGTTATGTTATGTTATAGGTATTTCTAAAGCACAGCGATTATCCAAGGGTGTCCTGGCGCTAACCACTACTCTCTGAGCAATTAAAATAGGAGGCAACGTTACAGGTTAAAAAGCCAGGTTTTCAATCCCCTCCTAAACGTAAGGGGGTCAGTGGCATTTCTCAAATATAGGGGAAGGTCATTCCAGGCTTTTGATGAGCAAACAAAGCTTCTCCCACCCCATGAGGCTTTTTCAATGGGTGGTACTATCACCAACTTGGCTCCACAGGAGCGAAGGGTTCTTCTGGGTAAGTACCACGCATTTGCCGTTTCAAGTAGTCCGGCCCTGTGCCTTATAAAAAGGTGCATAGAGCTTTAAAACGCACCAGTTTCCTAACCGGCAACCAATGAATTTTTTTGATTTCCTTAGCAATAGGGGCAAATTTGGGTGTGCCATTAAGCAACCTTGCTGACGCATTTTGCAACTGTTGCAATTTATTCAAAAAACGTTGTTGTATGTTTAAATAAAGGCTGTAACAATAATCAAGCCTGGACAGAATGAGTGCAGAAACTACAGTCCGCTGGCTATCAGCCGGCAAGAAGGGGAGAATTTTCTTAATCATTCTGATTGCATAGGAGGTAGTTGATGTCACTGCATTGATCTGGTCACTAAAGTTGAGTTTATCATCAATTATGACTCCTAGGTTTTTTTTACTTTCCTGGTAGGAATAGGAAGAGTCCCCTCGCTTCTGGCCACTAATTTGGGGTCCAGAAGTTGGGAACATTTCCAAATAAGATGACCTCCGTCTTTCCTGAATTCAGTTCTAGACAGTTTTGTGCCATCCACCTCCAGATTGCTGCCATACAATCGTGGAACCAGTTTCCGATTCCTGCTGCCAGTCATGGCCGCAGAGCCACCACAATTTGTGTGTCATCTGCATACTATGTCAGGCTGAAGCCAAAGGATCCGATTAAAAAAAGCTAGGGAAGATACATATAAATTAAAAAGAGTGGGGCTAAGCGAACACCCCTGTGGCACTCCGCAAGGCACAGAAAAAGGTCCAGACTGAAATTCACCCAGTGCCACAATCTGGGATCTGTCCATCAGAAAGGATTTCTGGAGCTTCCATGCTTTACCTTGGACCCCACATGCCAACAAACGGTCCATCAATACATCATGATAGACCGTATCAAAGGCCGCAGACAAGTCCACATAATTAGGGCAGCCTTACCTCCCCTATCCAGAGCCTCCCTCATCTCTTCCGTGGATTTTCTAAGAGCGGATTCTGTACTCTGAACCCATAATGAGTGGGATCTAAAACTTGGGTTGCGAGTAGAAAGGCACTAAGTTGCAAGTTCATGGTTTTCTCAACCAATTTTGCAGGTAATGGGAGGCTTGAGATTGGTCGAAAATGATTAGGCTCCTTTGGGTCCAAGCTGGGCTTCTTTAACAGAGGCAATATAGAAGCAAGCTTCCAAGATCTGGGGAAGTGCCCTGTTTCAAACCTTGCATTGAACAGGGAGGTAAGTGAAAGGGCCATGGGAACAGAGGTCCCTTTGATCACGGAGACTGGACAAGGATCATAGGGGGAGCCTGATCTTGCGGACTGGAGAAGCTTCTCAGTGTCAGTTGTAGACAGTGGTGCAAATTTGTCAAAGACCGGGGAGGGGTCCACAACTGGCCTCCTTCCCTCCATGAAAGCTACAACTCCTACTGGACTCGCTTGAATTTGTCGGGCTGGGGGAGGCCAGACTCTATACAGTTTAAAAAAATTCTTTAGCAGAATATTTTGATGAATTAATTTGATTTGCAAATACTTTTTTCTTTGCTTAAAATAGGAGTTGCTTATAGATGGCAAGACTTTGTTTATAACTCTTTTTCTCCCCTTCCTTATATTCTTTCCTCCAGCTCCACTCTAGAGACTTGGAGGAGAGTTATTGTTTCCTCATTCTTCCGAATACCAGGGGGCTGTTGGTTGAGACCTTTTAGGAACCAACTTTGACTGGGGCTAGTTTATTACAGGCTGTTTCCACCCAAGTTGTATAATGAGCGGCGGCCTCCTCTACTCCTGAGGGTATCTGACCAGCAGATGCCATAAGTGTATCTTGTAAGTCTGCGCCCTCGATTTTGTTCCAGGCTCTGCTTTTAATCTGAATCTTAATGCCCCTCTCTGTAGTGCAGTGACCGGGAAGGGCTAACTCAAATTGTACAGCAGCATGGTCTGTCCAGGTGAGAGGTAACAAGCCCAAGTACAGGAGTTGAGGGTGGTTTGAAAAGATTCCGTCCAACGTGTGCCCTGCCACGTGGGTAGGGTCCGTCACCTGCTGGCTTAGGTCAACACTCTTCATCATGTCTATAAGGGCCACTGTATTTGGTTCTTTCAAGGTTTCCAGATGGTAATTAAAATCTCCCATCATGGTAAAGAAATCTGTACAGACCCATCTTCCAGCAAATTACCAATAGAGTTTAGAAAAGTGCTCCTGGGTCCCGGGGGTCTATATAGTAGAATGCCCTTAAACATGTGGTGATGTGATAGGCTGAAGCTAAAGAAGAGCGCCTCACAGGCTGAATTGGAGGCTATATGAAAGGCAGCCTTAAGTGAATTATGATAAATTATGGCTAATCTCCCCAACACCCCCTCTCCTATGTAGCCTATTTAAAATGTGACAGAGAAACTCCGGCAGAGTAGCTTTAACAATATCAGGGCCTGAGCTTTCATCGGTCCATGCTTCATTAATAAAAGCAATTTGAATATCCTCCCCCTCTATAAGCAAGGCACACAACACTATGCTTCACCAAACACCTGGCATTGAGCAGTATACTATTGTCACTGTTGCGTTAGTCTCCACCCTTTTAAAAATTTCATAATTAGAGGGCTTAATAGTTAGGTAGCTAAGCCTGGGCAAAGTAGAATTGCAGTTGGGGCAGGTGATCATAAAAGACACAGGCCTTGTGTTAAACGCAAGACACAGACAGCCAGTGGACTTACCGGATGGCTTCAAATCCAATAATTGTGGTCTTGAATACCCCGTGATGGTGGCTTCACCTGGCTTTGGTCGGTCAGGGGTGCTGGAGCACAGACGGACTTGCCTTTGGGGCGCCCGCTACGCGAGTCCGCTGCGCGGTCGAGTCAGCGCTTCCATTTGTAGTGTCAGAGGAAAAACTAGCCCGCTGACCTACACTTCCCCCAAAATGGCAGTCCAGCTCCACAAGAGTCACGGGAACCACCGATGTCTGTACGCCCCCAAAACACGCTCTCAAAATGATCCCAACTCCTCCAACAGTTAGCAGCAATACAATGAAACAAGGAACAGGTAAAACTATTTCCGTCTAAAATTAAATTTTTAAAATGCGTTAAAAGAAGTTATGACAGTCAGTGCCATTTAAGAAATCAAAAATGCTAAAGGTTGTCTCCCGGCTCAAGCCTTAGGAGATAGTGTTGTGCAATAACTGGCAAAGGCTGTGGCAACTTCCAGTGGGGCGGCTATCAGCAAGCCGTCAGGGAGTCTGATCTGTGGGTCTGGGCGATATGTCCCTAGTGGTGAGTCGATGCAGGAACTTGTTTGCTCTATTGCCAACTCCATAGACCTTTTTCATTGATGCATTCCATAGTCTTTTAGATGAAAGTCCTCCTTCTCATCATCCTCCTCCTCCTCCTCCTCCTCCTCCTCCTCCTCCTCCTCTCCGTCCCTCCCACTCCTCCCCCCTCCCACTCCTCCCCCCTCCCACTCCTCCCCCCTCCCACTCCTCCCCCCTCCCATTCCCCCCCCCCCCCCCCAACAGGGAAGCCATACTCGCTTCCCACACCCCAGGTGAGTGCATTCACTTCAAAGTAAGAATTCAGCTCAGTTTGAAGGTGATCGCTACGTTTTATATTTGTGGGAAGCCAAGCACTGAGCCTGCACATGGCTAGTTCTCCTTCCCTGGGCCTCCCTATCACAATCTACAGAGGTGAGTGGTCCGAGATACCCCGTGGCAAGATGCAAGACTTTGTTGTCAGTGTGCTGTCAGTGGCCAGTATAAACAGGTAATCCATTCAGCAATTGATCTTGTGTGCTGCTGAGGTGTGTGTGTATTCTTTGGGTAGGGGGTTCAACACTCTCCACATATCACACATCCTCAAGACACAAGCCAAGTATGCAAGTAGAGAGTGAATGCATGCTGAATGGTATCTTGCCAAAGGCAAGCAAGTCTGCGCAGTCGGCGCCCGAAGCGTGACCAGCACCAGGACCCCTGCCCTTTTTAGGAGGCACACTTACACACAATGCGATCTTATGAATCTCAATATCCGCGAGTGCCCTCACCCAACAGCTATATTGGACAGACCAAGCTACAGTCCTAGGCGCTGTAACTCATGCGGCCTGACGGCCTTTAATCTTCCCAATTAACAAACAACCAAAGATAAACAGCGTGGCACTCCTTCTAACAACTAATAATACCACCCCAAGATAGAAGGGACCCCCAGCCTCAAGTTCTAAAACAAGGCACTACCAACAAGGACCCCAATGTAATCAGCTGCATCCTACTCAACTCAAGGTCTGTGATCAAACACAAATATGACCTAGAATACATGATTCGAGTAAAGAATCGGGACCTGATATTTCTCACAGAAACCTGGTCTAATGATTATGAGCCTGACTGGACGCAGCAGTGCCGGATGGCTACTTCGTAGCAAACTTAGACAAGGCAGGGGCTAAAGGGGGCGGGATAGCACTAATATACCGGTCCCTCTACAAGGTGAGGATCACGCCAGAACCAACACTGGTAGCGGAGGCTATGTCATTTAGTATTGAAAGGACTAACCAAGAACTTTTTCCGGGGCTACTTATTTACAGGCCTCCAGGGACGAGATCCCCCTTCAATAGATCACTACAGACCTACCTGGAATCCTGATTAGACATGGAGTCCTTCACGGTACTGGGTGATTTCAATTTTCAAATAGAAGCAAATAACGACTGACACATCCTGCCTAACAGATAACTTAACTAGCTATGGACTGAGCCAGATCGTATCGAAGCCAATGCACCAAGCGGGCCATACGCTGGATGGGATCTTTACCAACAATAAACTCATTGAAGTGAAAAGTGTACAACCACTAACCTGGTCAGACCACTCCGAAGTCCATTTCATTGTTAAGACCCCAACCACAAGTAGCGGTCGCAGGAATAGACCTTCCTCTGTCAAATCACGTTTGTGGAAACTCATTCAACAAAATGAACTGATCTCAGCACTAACGAATAACTCCCCAGCCATGGCAGACTCCAATATAGCAGCCGCCAACTTTGACAATTGGCTTAGGCAAGCGGTAAACCAGATGGCACCGGAAGTGACAAAGCACCCTAGGATAAGGCCAGTCTCATCACCCTGGTACACGGACAAACTCAAACTACTCAAAATAAAATGCAGATGTAAGGCACACATATGGAGATTGGATTACAGCCTGGCTCACAGGAATGATTACAGTTCAGCTTTAGAGGACTATTAAATAGCCATAAAACAAGCTAAAACTGTATTTTTTACCGCGAAAAATTCAGGAGCAACTAACTCCACAGCTGTCAAAACCCCCTCGGGACACTTTGTTCTCACCAGATCAAAACTTTGTAGACAAAATGGATGTTTTCTTCCAAGAAAAAGTCCAGACCGTCTACAATGAACTCCAAAACACAGTGGAAGCGCATGGGACGCACCACCAAGAAGGAAGGGAAGACACGCCACCTCAATGTAGTCTATCTAAGTTCTCTGTGCTAATGGAAGAACAAGTGGCAGACTTACTGCTGCAGACCAAGTCCAGGTCTCCTCTAGATCCCTGCCCCCTGTACATCTTGCACCTAGCTCCGAATTAGATCAGCGCATCCCTCACCCCTCTATTAAATCAAATCACCAGCTCAGGGACTTTCCCTCTAAGCTGGAAAAATGCATGCATTCGGCCTATATTTAAAAAAAAACACGCTTGATCACCAGGAGACCAAAAAATATTGTCCAATCTCACGTCTCCCTCTACCTGCCAAAATATTGGAGAAAGCCATGAACTCTGAACTGACAATATCTGGATCAAAACAACATCCTTGATTCCACTTAGCATGGCTTTAGATCGCGGCACTCTGAGTCTGCCCTGATCATGGCAACAGAAGAGATCCGCAAGGTGATAGATGGAGGTGATAGATGGAGGTGGGAGGACAGTCCTTGTACTGCTCGACCTTACTGAAGCATTCGACACTGTAAACCATGCAGTACTAGTGTGAAGGTTGGAGGCTGCCAGCATTAGGAACAAAGCCCTAGCCCCACTAACCTCATTCCTGGCATCCAAGGAACAATTAATTCACTGTGAGGGACTGCAATCAGAAAACTTCACCCTCCCAGCGGGAGTTCCTCAACTATGTTTAACATATATGTCGCCCCACTAGCAAGGCTATTAAAAAGCCACGGTCTCAAGCTAGTGTCATACGCAGATGACACTCAGCTAGTGGTGTCAGTTACACGAAGCGTGGAAATGACAGCAGAACGGTTCCGAAACTGCCTTACAGCACTGATGGCCTGGATGAACTCTAACTTCCTAAAACTGAACATGAAGAAACACAGAGGTTGTGGAATTCGGGCAGAAACCATCATTATGGATACAACAAAAAGGGCCCAATCTAATAGCACGGTAATTCATTATATACCTTGTGGATAGGAATAAGAGGTACCATTTTTCCTTCTTCTATACCACTCTCCATCAATTACATATGAGAGAATGGTCCCAAAATCACAAGACACCGTGAATAAATAAAAAACACAAGAACCATATCCAAAGTCAACAGTCACTGTGTTCCAAAACAAATTCTTAAAAATACCCTGTGAAATCACAGATGTAGAAAGACCACAACCATATGGCACTCAGTGAAAAAATGTGCAAAACAAGGTAGCACCTCACGTGAGCAACACCAAAGCGGGCTTTGCTGGTTAAATATCGCCAGTTATGCCACGTTTATCATCATAGGTTGCTACCTTGTGAAACAAAAAAATGTAAAAAATAATTGTACCAGAAAAATAGTGAACTAGGTGAAAATATGTGAAAGCATCACACACTTCAGCCCCGACTAAAATTGAAATAAATCCACAGCAACCATACATTATTCTCAGCTCGTGGGTCAATTCAAAATAAAAACGTGCTGCACGTTAACAGACCAATTAACGTTGGGCCGACATGTTTCATTGCCTTTCTCTAGTGGCAATTTCTTCAGGGCACCAGGACTTCGTCCACCTTATCTGGACACTTGTTACGAACTATCAGTGACTGTATAGACAAAAGAAAAGGTTCTTGACAATATGCACTAATAGCCAGGACAGAAAACACACATACATTCATTGCATTCAATCTGTCTTTCCTTGAATATGCAAAAAAATCAAAATTACCCGGTGCTAGCCAAGGCCACTCGTACCAGCTAAAAACCGCATCACACAGGCACTGCTTTTTCACAGTGGTCCTGTATCTCAAACAGACACTTATGTTGTCATAGTTCTGTAAGGCAAACAGTTAGAAGATAGTGACTTAACAAGGACGATCTTCTCATAAATATCTTTAGCTCTATACATCTCCAACAAGTAATCCTTTTCACCATAAGTACAACCCCTTTGTCTTATCCTGACTTCTATATGGTTATTTAATGCAATATTAACACTTCAACAAGGGGTTCTTAAAAAATTATACTGCATCTTATTTTAAATGTGTGTATATCCCCGGTGATACTCAACAACCTGACTGTCTCCATTACTCACACGTTTGCCAAATTTCATCGAGCGGTTCTGAGCTTCAAACCCTCAAATCTTACCAACTTCAAAAATTCCTCTGTAACTATCGCCAAGTTCTTTTAAACATATCACCCCTCAGCATTGCCTCGATCTTACCGGTAGTTACTGGCGAGAGGAGCTTCGTCTCATTCCAAGTTACTCACAATGCGCGCTTCACGTATTTAAATAGCGAAATTCCTACTGTTCACGTGTTATTACGTATCACGTGATCCATACTGAATAACGGGCGCCATCTTTGAGTGGTTACGGGTCCCACACCGTCTTACTTGGTCATAATCACATCGGCTTGTTTTTTTTTAAAAAGGAAAGAAAGGGGAGAGACTAACCTTTTTTAAAAACAAGAAATCAACAACGTTCTGTGTCAGTACTTCTATAGTATAGCGATATAGCTAATCCAGTGCATTTTGCTATTTTTAAGCCTACTACACTTTCAAGCAAAGAACCTTTATTGCATACACACCAACAACCGGGATAACCCAGTGATTTCAACAACCCAGGCCATATATCCCGCTGCTCGTAAAATTCCAACAACTCAACTAACTAGTCATTCAGAGTGGGTCTTATCAGTTAGAATCAATTCTCATGATATATCACTGCACACATAGCTACAGGACTGTAGCTGAGACAAGATGCCAATCCAATTGTACAGTTGTGAACACCTAACACACTTGCTGTACACAAAAGAAGATCCACCTGCGCCCAGGTGCATCCAGATCCGCCTCATAAGCTGATTCTATTCCATTCAATGCAGTCGTTCAGCCCAACTTGATCTGCTTTCTCTAGAAAAATCCAACGAGCTTCCTTACTCGCAAATAGTCTGTCTATATTGGAAACATCACCTCTTACTTTCTCCAATATTGTCCATGTCAAAGATCTAACATCATGTCTCTCAGTTGTAAAGTGTTGTACTAGTCTGGTGGTCAGCTTTCCTAATCTAATAGTGCTGAGATATTCCTGTATGCGGACCTTTACTAGATGTTAATCCAATATAATGTAATCCACACTGACACGTAATGCGGTAAATTACATTTGTTGTATTGCAATTGGTAAATTGAGTGAGATGCCAAACCTTACCATCCATTAGTGTCACTTTATTAGTTTTAGAAGTCAATTCACATACGGAGCAGGATCCACGCGGATAGTGACCCGCAGGTAAATTAGACATTTTTGTGTCTATTTTAGAACGTGAATGTACCAATTTGTCCTTCAAATTACATGCTCTCTTGAAGGCAAATCTAGGAGGAGGCATTTTAAAGTCTGCTGTGGACAGTAAAGGCCAGTGTTTACGCATCACTTGACGTAGTTTACTGGCCAAAGGTTCGTATGTCATGACTACCGGCAGACAGTCACTCCTTGGTCTCCTGTTCTTTTCCAATAGGGCACTTCGGGGTGTATTCAAAGCTTTTTCTTACGTTTTTCACTACTAGCCTCGGGTATTGTCTCTGGACCAGCTTCTCACAAAGGACTTCAGACTGCTGCAAGAAGTCACCTGTGGATGAGCAGTTTCTCCGATACCGGAGGAACTGCCCTACTGGTAAATTATCCCTGAGTGCCCAGGGATTGAAAGAGTTAAAATGCAACAGGCAGTTTTAAAAAAGGTTTGTCCTCCAATTTCTAGCATGGGTCCGGAGGTCGCAGTGTTTGAGAGTAAAGTTCTTGAAGAAATGAACACTTTGGAAAACACTGTTCATAATCATACTTTTATTAACATGAGCAAAATGACTGGTGGGCGCTCTATATCTAGTAGCTGGCGCAAGACAACTCTCCAAACTCCAGACACTCCAAAATGCGGCAGCACGAGTTCTGCTTAACCTACCCAAACATCATCCTACCTCCGCCAGCATTAAGCAACTCCACAGGCTTCCCGTTCAACGGCGGGTGGACTTTAAAGCCCTCTGCCTAGTGCATAAAGCTCTATATGGTGGTGGTGCCGACGATCTGCAATCGTTGTTTCCCCTCTACGAGACACTTCGCTGCCTAAGATCCACAAACACTGGACTGGTACACACCCCCAAGATAAGAAGAGTAAGGTGGGGAGGAAAGGGTTTCTCCCTTCAGACAGCAAAATTCTCGCTCCCAGTACAGCTACGACTACAGCCAAGTAGGTCGCTCTTTAGGAAAAGCATAAAAACCTGGCTTTTTTCCAAACCCTAAATCCATCAGCTGTTTCTGGTATGCACGCACCTCAGCGCCATGACGCCTTGGCAATAGTGCGCTCTATAAATACTCAGTCAGTCAGTCAGTACCTGTTTGTGTCACCATCTCAACAGATAACTGTTAAAATCTCCACCCACAATTGTGATCCCTGCTGGAGACCACCTAACAGTATTTTGAGGTCATACAATGTTTTCCCAACCAATTATGGAGGAATGTATACTTGCTATATTGAATTGTATACCTTCCATTGTACCCGATTTTACTATAAATATGGCTAGCGGGTCTGCCTGCCCCGGTACTACACCTGCAGTGTGAAGGAGAATGGTGGTGCTCCTGGAATTTTTTGTGTGACCAGCATGGAATAGATGACTATAGCCAAATCTTCTCAGAATCGAGCTCCTGGAGCCCAGGAGGTGTGTCTCCTGGAGTAATAGAACCCCTGGAGCTGAACGCTAGGCAAAGCACGATTGTCCCTCTCTTCATAGTCCATTCCATTCCATTCCATTCATTAGTCTTTATTATCGATGGATTTCATCATAAAAGACAGTTACAATGCAAAGAAAAAGTACAAACAGAATATATGATAAAAACAAATCCAGGTAATCACAATAAAATATAATCATATAAACATATTTCGGTAACCTGATGCCTCTTGTTTCTAATATACCAAACCCAGGCCAAAAATTTAGCAACAGCAATTGCGACACATTCACTTGAGTCAAAACGCAAAATTTTAAGTGCTTCTGACCCTTGTCTTGTTCCCAAAGTACGACATATTGGTTTGAGCCATTTAGCCCGAGGGGCAGCATAGGCGGGGCAAACAAAAAAGATGTGACCAACAGAATCAACACAGTCAGTACACCATTTACAAGAATCACAAGATACACCCTTCCATTTTTTTGTAAATAAGTTAGTCGGAAGAGTGCCAACTCTAAATTGGTGATAGAGTTTCCTGTCTCGAGGTCTGGTGATAATATCCCAGTAGGCTTCAAGAAGAGGGATTTTTTTTTTTTTATCTAGAAACCTGCCTGTCAAGGACTCTGCAGAAGCTGAAGATAGATGTTTTCGCAGCACCAGTGACCAATAAAGGCCCTTAAAATCTTTTTTGGAGGGGAAAGGGTTATTAGCCGGGTCGGTCCACAGAATTCCCAACCCCATAGAATCCAAGAGTTGTTTAACCTGCCTGAACCAAGAAATGTTACCAGATCCCAAGATGGATCGAACATCAAGAAATGCCTTGGTATAGAGGCCTAGCTCGGGGACTGTCCATAGTCTCCTCCAGAAGGCCAATGGCTTGAACCTAGCAATGTCATCAAAAGAATGACAGCCAAGATCCAACAGGAGCGGTTTCACTGGGGTAGAACAAGGAAGGCCCGTAAGCATTCTGAGAAATTTATGTTGTGCCTTAACCAGGGGAGAAAGATCGGCAAAACCCCAAAGTTCGGCGCCATAAAGGATCGCCAAATTAATCCTAACATTAAAGATTTTAATGGGGGGGCCTATCATTTTCGACTGGGATTGCTTTTGTTCTTTAACTAGGCAACCAGAAAGCTGGGCAAATTTGAGAGTAAGAACATCAATTTGCGGCCTCCAATCCAGCTTGTTTTCAAATACTACCCCCAGATAGGTCATAACATTAGTTCGTTCAAGCAGGTCGTTATCCATGGAAACATGGCCCTTCACACATCTCCCTTTATTAAAGACCATATATTTGGTTTTAGACACATTAACAGACAGGTCAAAATCAGAGCAAAAGTTGGTAAATACATTTAAAGCCACCTGTAACCCAGACAGAGTCTGGGAAAGGAGTAGGGTGTCATCAGCAAACATAAGGAGTGGAATTTTAATACCACCCAACGTTGGGGCGTCCGTGGGAGTAGAGGAAAAATACTGGACAACTCTATTAATAAACAATAAAAACAGAGTAGGCGCAAGGATGCACCCCTGCCTGACACCCCTATTGACCCTGAATCTATCAGTAACCTGGCCCTGTTTCCCCCATCGAACTTGTGCGAAGTTTTTATCATAGAGCCTAATGATGATGTTCAGGAGATCAACCGGGATCCCTAGCTCCGCCAATACACTCCAGAGTTTAGTCCTATTAACTAAGTCGAATGCTGACCGAAGATCTACAAATGCAGCATATAAAGTACCACCACACAGATAAACCGTTTTCCAGACAATCAATTGAAACTTGAAAGCCTGGTCGATGGTACTAGTGCACGGTCTGAAACCGGCTTGCAAAGGAGAGATGATGTCCTCCTGCTCAATCCAAATCTGGATTCTTGCCAGGATCATTCTAGCAATGATTTTCTGGACAGAATCAATAAGACTAATCGGGCGGTAATTCCCCGGGCAGGAGCGGTCTCCTTTCTTAAAGATGGGTAGAATCTCAGCTCCCCTCCAAGAATCTGGAATCGCGGCCCCTCTGGCTATGGCATTAACAATATGAGCAATATAGGGCACCCAATTCCCAAGGTCAGATTTAAAAAGATGCGTGGGAACACAGTCCATACCCGGTGCCTTACCACTTGGAACCTTACTTAAAGCCTTTTCAACCTCAGCACAGTCGAAGATTAAAGTCAGGGAGGTGGACAGGTCCCTGTTTGCTACTGGGGCAGGCCCCTCGACCTGTGAGGCATCCGAGAACTGAGATTCAAAATGCGTCACCCAGGCATCCGGAGGTACATGGTTGGTAGGGACCTGGGTATTCTGTGAGTTGCCCCACTTAACAATATGCCAAAACAAGGTTAAGTTCCGGTGTTTACTGGCAGCCAGAAGGTCGTTCCAGTGGTCGTTATCCCACTCTTGTTTGGCCTTGACTTTGATCTTAGTCTTTTCTAGCCAATCTGATATTAACCGAATAGTGATAGCAAGTTTCAATTAGCTATAGGAATCTCGGCATGCTTTGTTATACCAGGTAGTTGGTTTTAAGATAGGAGATTTCATAGCCTTACAAGGTTTGGAAAAAAGAGATTTGAGGCCAGAGAATAGATGTTCATGTACGTGTGTGGCCTCACCAACAACATCCTCTGTGCTCTGGAGAGACTGTAAATCATCCAAAGCACAGGAAACCTTGGAGCCAATCTCTGATAGTAGTACACTGTCAATAGCAACCTTATCCCAGCATACTCGCCGTTGATCATTAAATAAAACGGCTTCTGCGGTCACTATTTCAGAGGGTTTGTTTCTATAGGCTGGACAAAGTAAAAGACTCAAAACCAATGGGTTATGGTCACTCTCGGGGCGGTCATGAACCACCATGTCGCATAATGTGGACCAAAACTCCACTTTGACGAGGGCAGAGTCGATTCTGCTATTACAGCGTCGACCATCAGAAAAGGTCATCTTACCACCTTTATCAGAGGGGGTCCGACCATTTGCAGCCCTGAAACCCCGCTCCATACATAAGCTCATCCACTGGGTGGCAGACTCGGTCCACCTCTTGATAGGAGGGAGATCGAGAGGAGGGATGTTTAGGATCGCGTCCACCTCCCATGTGAGTGAATCAGAGGCGAAGAGCAGGGGTTCAAAACAGCAATTTAGGTCACCCACAATTAAGACATTAGTGCATATATTAATGGTGTCCAAAAACCCATCCAGTTGTGAAAAGGTATTTGTACCACGGCCACCTGGGAGGCCCCTATTATAGACATTTATGATCAAGAATTTCGGGTTCATCATAGTGTTGCAATGAGATAATCAATAAGTCGGGGCTGTCGATGACCAATTCTCTAAGGGAATACCCAAGAGTTTGCTTGACCCATATACAGAGGCCCCCAGAAGGACGGCCCCTTGTTCCACGTAAGGCCCCCTTAGAGAAATTTACATACCCGGAAAAATAGATGGGATCCACAGCCCAAGTTTCCTGAAAAACCAGGATATCGTGGGTATTTACCCAGACAGACCAGTCTTCCGAGGTTACCCTACTACGAAGACCAGCAACATTCCACGAGACCAGAGTTAAGGGAAGAGAGCTAGTTGGGATAATCCACGAGGAAACTGGAGCGGGGCCCAAGATGGCCGGATGGGTTGCGATGTTGTTAGAGCCCTTACACTCGCTCTCAGGGGAACAGGAATCAATATGAGTGAGGGATGGGCCATTTGGTAGAATAAGTGTGGGACTGGGAAGCAAAGTACCCGGACCCACGTATGCCCCCCTTAACCCACCCCTCCCTGCTAACCCCGAGATATCTGGGCCAGGACAGACCTTACGCACACTACCCAAATTTTTCTTATTTGATGATAGTCAGTCAACCCCTTCTAAGGAATTCAAGGGGGCATAAAAATTGGACAATGGGAGATGAAAATCCGGTCTTGTCTGTCGGTGAAAGCTCCTGTTAACCCTTTCCCAAACAGTAGACGTGTCACGTGGTAATGCATGAGAGTTGTGTGGATAGAAATATCACAAATCCAAAGTGGATATACCTGTCGCTCTCAAGATGTTGGGAAAACTGCAGATATGGCTCACCACCCTTGGGTCACGAAATTTTATAATCACACAATCACCCTCCACTTGTTTGACTCTATTACCCAACCAACACACCCTACGTACAGTCAAGATTTCAGCCCGTAGTCTAGCAGGTAAAGGCCTATTACCATTTAACCAATGTGTAACTTTGTTCTTCAGCTCGCTATGAGACTCGGGCTTTGCCTGTGGGAGCCGAGGAACACCAGCCATTATGACTGTATATGGTTGGGACTCAGGTGGAAGGTTAATGCAAGGGAGTTTTTGAAAGGAATCAACACCCTCTAAACTAGGCTTACTGATAGAGATATTATTCATATTGGTGGCAATGTTAGTAGTACAACCTAATTCTATCGGTACATCAATACTGACAAGAGGGCGGGGTGCTTCCACAACCTGATCGTTATGAACAAGGATATTGGACGGTGCTCTAGCCATATGTACATTGGCAGTGGAAACAGGCCCGGTTTTATCAACATTGTCAAGATTGGATGGAATCTTAGGGCTAATAGGAGACACTGCAATCTTCTCCAACAGAGACGTGTTAGTGAGCACCATACCCTCTATCTTCTCAAGCGAAGTGGAGAGTCGATTAACTCTCTCTAATAATGGTAGGAGAAGGGATTTAAGTAGTTTCTCTACATGCTTGAGAAAATCAGGGGGAGTGGAGTCAGCATTAGATTGGAGGGTAGGAGGGTGCAGAGACCTCGGACTTCCAGTAACCAGGAAGGAGCCTTCAGACATAGTAGAATTAGAAGCGTCACAAATATTTGCGGATTTAGGCAATTTGGACACTTTAGACATTTTTACACGTTTGCCCTTGGAGGGTGCTCCCATACGTTTTCTTTTACTCGAAATAAGCCTAGACTTGTGGACCTGAGTCAATGCATCAGTATGTGGTTGGTCAGATGTAGACTGTGGGTGGCTGGTACTAACAATAGTTGATGCACCACTGGGCTCGGAAATGTTTATTGTCTCGTGCAAATCAACCAACGAACACTGAGCTGATGTGTCCAACGACACTTGTAAGGTGTTATGCGGCATGTTGGAAATTATTTGGGGCTGACTACTTTCGGGAGAAATGGCTGTCATAATGTTACCGAGAGATGATCGTTTAGCAGAAATTTCGAGGGACAATCTTTTTTCTGTTAATAAAATCTCATGTTCAAGAACACGAGCAGCTCTTGTAATGAAATTGTCGAGAGTCCCTGTTACTTGACCCCCTATGCTACCCTGCACCACCTTCCTACCGGACCTTAAGGAAGTCATGCTTAGGGAAAGAGCAGACAAGCAGTAGGGGGAGTAACCAAAGAGAATAAAAATGGACCTCTGGGGTAAATAAATATATCTAAATCACAATAAAATATTAATATGCTAAGTATAAGCAACAGATACTGAATATGGCAATCCACCTATCAGCAATAAAACATGTACTCACGATTACAATAATATTTACAACTTGTTAGCAAAGACCCTTTTCAGGGGGGTGGCCCGCCCCGTCCTCAACCGACCACGAACGGCCACAAACGGCCCGCTCTTTGCCCGGTCTTCGCCCCGGTCAGCGTTCCGCTAGCGCGTTACGGGGATGAGATGTTAATGACAGACAACGTTAACAAGGGGGCGGCAACGGGAAGAGCAACCAGGTGAGGCGGATCTGTTTGGCGCAGGGCACCGTGGTCCTCGCAGCCCCAGAGCTGAGCTAAGCAGCAGCCTTCCCCCTAGAGCAGCGTAGCGTCCGTGTGGGTCTTTTCGCTCCGTGGCACACAGCAAGAATGAAGTCCCATCCGAGATTTTATGCTGACAGGGCCAGCGAGCGGCTCCCGCGAAGCGGGGGCCGCGAGGAGTTGATTGAAGCTAGGAGGCGGCAACGGGAAGAGCAACCAGGTGAGGCGGATCTGTTTGGCGCAGGGCACCGTGGTCCTCGCAGTCCCAGAGCTGAGCTAAGCAGCAGCCTTCCCCCTAGAGCAGCGTAGCGTCCGTGTGGGTCTTTTCGCTCTGTGGCACACAGCAAGAATGAAGTCCCATCCGAGATTTTATGCTGACAGGGGGGGCCGCGAGGAGTTGATTGAAGCTAGGAGGCGGCAACGGGAAGAGCAACAAGGTGAGGCGGATCTGTTTGGCGCAGGGCACCGTGGTCCTCGCAGTCCCAGAGCTGAGCTAAGCAGCAGCCTTCCCCCTAGAGCAGCGTAGCGTCCGTGTGGGTCTTTTCGCTCCGTGGCACACAGCAAGAATGAAGTCCCATCCGAGACTTTATGCTGACAGGGCCAGCGAGCGGCTCCCGCGAAGCAGGGGCCGCGAGGAGTTGATTGAAGCTAGGAGGCGGCAACGGGAAGAGCAACCAGGTGAGGCGGATCTGTTTGGCGCAGGGCACCGTGGTCCTCGCAGTCCCAGAGCTGAGCTAAGCAGCAGCCTTCCCCCTAGAGCAGCGTAGCGTCCGTGTGGGTCTTTTCGCTCCGTGGCTTCATAGTCATAAGGAGCTAATGTTCCAAGATAGAATCTGTAGGGATGCCGTGTGTGAGGCATTGTATATGTGGCTAAAAATCAAATGGGAACTCCTCCCTCACAAATGCACTTATGCTCTGCATGCATGAGTTTACAGAGTAAACCATGTGTTCTATTGGGTGGACAAGCATGTCCTTGTAAGGAAAAAACAAATCTTTGTAAATTAGTATAGCAAATATAAAGCAAATGGAGCAATGAAACTGTACCGACACCTCCCAAAACTCCATCACCCTATTGACACCTCTGAAAATAAAAACTAACTCCTGGACATTCAAACATTGATCTAAATAAAAGTGTTCATCTCATCAGATTACCCCTTCACTAACCACCATGTCCAGTGTTGACTGTCAGAAGAGGCCTCTCCGACCCACGTCCCCTCAGCTTGGGATGACTCTGTGGACTGGTGTCCGCTGTTCTGCTTCCAAGAGCATATCCTACAGTATGGCATTTAATCTTTAAACTCTGTCTCAATCTCAAAGGGACCCCTCGCTCTGGTTTGATTTCGGACAAAGCAGTGATTTTTCTTCCATGGCCCATTTCTTTGCAGCCTCAGGCTTATCAGGAGGGAGGGTTGTAGGAGTCATACATCACTTTAAGCTTGGCAGAAGATGATAATGTTTCATATGTTCATGCCTCTAAACTTTTGGTTAACTGAGTCACATGACTTGTTCCTTTTGTACATGGCATCTATAGTCAGAGAAATTAATGATACCGGAGGGTTGAAATTTAAAGATCAGCCATCTTGTGTGCCTTTGAGGATCTCATCCCAATCCATGCAGTTCATCATGCCTGCATTTGGTTGAGAAGGGAGTGTGTGGGGGGGGAGGGGGGATGAGAAGAGGGGCACTGCGTCAGTGCTGTGTGCTCTCAATGATAAAGCATGTTGAGTTTGTTAATCCATACCCAACACCTAATCAACTCCTTAATGACCCTCTCAGTATTGTTTCGTTTCATAAATTCTCGGAAAACAATGAAGCAGGTGTTATTTCTCCTTGATCTTCCATCAGTATCTTCTGCAAAGGTTCCATGGCAATAGACAAGGTAGACAGGCAGAGACTTGATTTAAACTCACAAACTGAGTCTTCCAGTTCGGGTCTGTGGTCTTCTGTTTCGGTAACTCTGTCCACTATATTTCATTGGTTTTGGCAGAGAAGAGCTACATCAGCCCCCACTTTGCGATCTTTGATTTCAAGATCAGACGAGAGGACTGGATCACTTGAAGGATGGCTCCCGTGAATGACACCTCCGCTGGCTTAAAGTCATCTCTTGACAATAGATTCTTCCACAGTGACTTGGCATAGCTGTCCATTTTTGTATGGGTGGGTGGGCCATGGCCTGAAATTTCCCCATCCTGCCCTGCACCAGCAAAGCCCAACTGTATCTTTTGACTACCCTCTGATAGAGCTGCTGTTGTGAAATAGCCTGAACATTGTGCAGAAGAAAAGACCTGAACTGCACAGTGTCCGGGATTGCCCCAATGAATGGAAGCCTCTGTGAGGGAATCATTTAAGACTTTGGCTCATTTATGGTAAAACCCAACAATATTAAAATTTCCGCCATTGTCCGGAGGTGGTCCACGACTACCTGCTTCAAGCATGCCTTCAGCAGCCAATCATTTAACTATGGGATTACAGAATCCTGACCTAAGAAAACAGGCAGCAACCACCATAACCTTTGTGAACACCAAAGGGTCATTGGTGAGGTGATGAGGCCAAAGAAGAGCACGGCAAACTGCAATTGCTCCTGGCCTACCTTCAACCACCAATGAAGCAGGTGGGACTGCAGTACAGGTAAATAGGACTCCTGGATGTCCAAAACCACCATCAGGTCTCCTGGATCTACAGCAGATACGATCTGAGCCACTGTAAGCATTTTGAATTTGTACTTGCACAAGAAGGCATTCAGGGCCGGGGGTCAAACAGACCCGAGGTCACCAATCCTTTTTCAAAATAAGGAAATGGTGAGAGGCAACCCCTTCCTTTATCCATCTTGTACCCTTTTTATGGCACCCTTGGTAAGCAAGGAGCCTACTTTCTCTAGTGAAATTGACAGGTGTTCTCCTGAGTTTCATTCCAGTCTGAGAGCAATATGGGATGGGAAGGAGAGAAAATATAAGACGTAGCCGGCTAGTCAAATTTGTAAGACCCATCTGTTGAACGTAATGGATCGTCAATCCGGGAGGAAGGGGGGTATCCTGCCTCCACCTGTTAGGCATGTGCCACCAAAGGATAGCAAAAGCGATTTGGTGGGAGTTATAGCCATGGAAGAGGAGATAGTAGGACTGTTGTCCCCGCTGGCCTGTACTTTATCTGCAAGTTAGATGCCTACAGCCTCAAAAGCCTAGGTTGTTAGCTGCCTCACTGGCTGATAATGCAGTCTCTGCCTATATGCTAGTCCCTTAGAATACCCCCTCAATTTCCTTAACTGTTGCAGAAATTGTTAAGCAGGGGTCAACAACCCCAAGGATCCTGCTGTAATTCTGCTATGTTTTTTAGCATACCAAAGCGGAGTCCACCTTCTCGCAAAGACATGAAACGCAAAGAGCATGTCAACTAGCTAAGCCAGTACACCACAGAAAATGTACTGGATCTCATCTAGACAGGTCTATGACAAAAACCACTGGCACCAACCACTCTTCCAAGACAATCTGTGGTATCCAAAAGTTATTGGTACATCCGGCCCATCATGCATCATCTAAGCCAGAGGCCCTAAGGTCTGACTACCATCAAGATCTCACTGGCCATGTCCCAAAGGGGGTGTGTATCAGCTCAAACAGACAGCGTTGATCAATTGCAGTGAAAAGCTATCAGAGGAAAGCATATGTTTGTCAAAGGCATCCATCAGTTTGGATTCTCTTTTTAGAGGAATAGTTAGAAGTGAGTTAGGGTTCACCTTACTGGGTAAATCCTTATTAAGGCTCTCAGTAGAGGGGTGTTTGGTGACAAAATCTGGGTCACCAAGTGCCGGTCTATGACGTGTGGCCTTTTACACAGGCGGGCAAGAACATGGTTTCGACCAGGTAGCCAGAAGAGTATCTGCAAAGGCATGTGGTATTTCTGCTAAAACAGTCTTAGTCTCAATGGAGGGCAACTGTAATTCTTGTACTTCAGCTGCCCTCCAAACCACTACTGCAAATAAGGCACTTTCTTCTATAAGTGGCGAGTCAAGCTCGGTCTCTGGAGAGATAAAGACCTCTGGCATTTTGTAAACCAATGTTTAAGGCATCATTAGTGTAATGAAGGGGTATCAAACCCCTCCATCATTGTTATTCTGAGTGGTATTCTGCTCTGGCACGGGGTCAGAATTGGAGGCATAAAAAGAATGGACCCTCTTTTGATAGCTACAATGTGGTAGAGGCACAGAGTTAGAGTCTGGGTACATGACATCTTGCGATATCATAATCTCACTGCATGACATCAGTTGAGCTCGAATAGGCATCTGTTCAGGATCAGACTAGACTTGCATCGGTGTCAGGGTGGTATACCAGTTTACCCTATACGCAGATGATGTTATGCTCTTTATGAGTCATCAATAGACCAGGTCCAGACTAAATAAAATTATTGATTTGTTTGGAGAAGCCTGAGATTAAATTACAACACGTTTAGCGTGGTCCTGCTCAACTGTGGACTGGCAGACGCTATTTGGCAGCCCCTGTTACAGATTAGGGCCCACACCTTCAAGTGCACGCAACATTAGACACTCATCACCCATATTCTGAACTTGAATCCATCGATACTGAAGGTAGAGAGAGACATGGATGGCTAGGTAAAGTCTCCCATAAATGCCCTAAAGAGGGTAGCACTCTTCAAACTTATTGAGTTGCTGAACCTGCTCTATTCACTCCAGAAAGTCGCATTCAAAAATCCCTCAAAACTGGTTTGTGAACCTCGAAAACTTGAGCTGCAGACGTGCCACTGTATTATTGGATGCAAAAGACACACAATTGATGGACGGAATGCAGAACAAATCAAAACATTCTCTCCCAGTCAAGAATCTGGGTTAAATCCATCATTCTTTTGCTCACCATGCCACCCCAGTTTAGACCTGGCCCGGAAACAAGCATTCAAGGACCGGTTTCGGGGTTTCACCCCTCTTCAGCCAGGATAGCTTGAATGCAGTGGCACAGTGAGCCTGGGATTTTAGGCCGAGATCTCTGTACTGGGGTGAATGTATGACATTGTTCTGCATTCTGTCCATCAATTGTTGTTTCTGCATTTGTCACCCCTAGTGGGACGGGTATGCCCAGACGTGGGTCCCGTGCTCTCCATGCCACTGGAATCAAGCTATCCTGGCTGAAGAGGGGTGAAATCCCGAAACCGGTCCTAGGATGCTTGTTTCCAGTCTAGGGAGGACCTGGCTTGACAGTTCGGGCTGGACTGTTCCCATGAGGCACAAGTTCAAGACTGATTTGCATATGGCTGGGTTCAAACTGGAATGGCATGGTGAGCAAAAAAACGATGGATTTAGGCCCAGATCTCTGTAATGGGGTGAATGTATGACATTGCTCTGCATTCTGTCCATCAATAGTCGTTTCTGCATTTGTCACATCGAGTGGGACGAGTATGCCCAGACGTGGGTCCCGTGCTCTCCATGCCACTGGAATCAAGCTATCCTGGCTGAAGAGGGGTGAAACCCCAAAACCGGTCCTAGGATGCTTGTTTCCAGTCCAGGCAGGACCTGGCTTGGCAGTTTGGGCTGGACTGTTCCCATGAGGCACAAGGTCAAGACTGGTTTGCATATAGCTGGGTTAAAACTGGAATGGCATGGTGAGCAAAACAACCATGGATTTAGGCCCAGATCTCTGTACTGGGGTGAATGTATCTCTGTACTTGGGTGAATGTATGACATTGTTCTGCATTCTGTCCATCAATTGTTGTTTCTGCAACTGTATTATTGGATATCACACATTATATTACTAAATGACTGGCTCTTTGGAGGGCATGATGATCCAGCTTTTTGCTATGGAGCTAGCACTTCTAGGGGGCATTAAACTCCTCGATAAACTATATGGTACACTAGTGCCTCAGTCTTCACCAGAGAGGACTAGAGTAACCCTGATATGTTGGAATAAGATGCTCCATCAGATTGGTTTGCATGGGAAACTGAAACACACAGAAGGGGATGCGAGGAATGCTTGCAGTTTGCCTAAGGGGGATACCGACACTAGAAATACCCTTCTTGCAAGGCACTGCTAGCAGATATCAGGATTCTGGCGGTGAGATCTCAATAGCATTTCCAAACTGGGGGATATATGATATTATAACCATATGAAATATTTTCAAGAGCATCAATATGAATAGGATCGTCACAAGACGAAATTTCATAAATATCTGCAGCTGAGACATGTCTCCCACCAGACAACTGTCACAAAAGTGAATCGCATCCATATACAAATCTCCAGACATTAATTTGGCAGATGTGTTTGCTAGCCTCAAGGTGAAACAGGAGGCCTAGGTGGGTCCACTAGACAACAGCGATTGGATGGATGCCAGAATGCCCACTCCCGCGAGACGCAGTCACCTCCACCAGGATGAAACGAATACCGCAAAAATTCCTAAACATGGCCTCATTTACACCCCGAAAATTGCAGCGTGTAGGCAGAACCCCCTCCTCATGCTGTTTTCACTGCGGCTCCACTAAGGGCAATTTGTTCGACATTGTGCGGATCGGTCCCATTATAAAAGGACACTGGTCTGCTATCTTTACATCCTGTCAAAAATACTGGGCAGGCGAATTGAATGCTCACTTTGCAATGCTCTTCTGGGAATCATGGCAAATGAGACTGGATCCCCTGAAATGCACACTGGTGGGGGTGTGTGTGTCGTGGAGGTGAAGTGAGATATTGCCAAACAGTGAATGACTGAAACCGCAACCCCACTTCCAGACTGGCGGAAATAAATGGTCAGATGCACAAAATTAGAAGAGCTCATTTATCAGGCTAGAGGCTGCCCTCTTAAGCATAGAAAGAGTTGGGGGGAGTTGGAGTAAATACTACAGTGTTTAATGTGAGTGGCAGGGAGGCTGTCCCACTCTGCATGAATGTAACTAGATGATCTTACTCTACCATGTATTTTAATTACCCTTTTGTAGACTCAGCGGACTATCACACTTATAATCAATTAATCATGGCTCATAGAAAAAATATGTAGAAATAGATTATTCTTAACCCCATATTTACACGCAATGAAGATATATATATATATATATTTACATTTTTTTTTAATCTACTGGCAGTTGCCAGTAGATAGTTATAGTTAGGACCTAGTTTCCATCGGAAACTCATTTTTTTTTCCCTCCAATAACTTTGGCGTCGGTTGACGAATATTCGCGAAATTTTCAAAACTTACGGCCCATTCCGATAAGCTCTTATGAAAGTTTCGGGGTAATTCGCCAAGCGGGGGCCAAGAAAAAAGTGGATCCCAAAATATGTGTTTTCTCTATGTTATTTCCCATAGAAAACTTTAAACACGGCTACAGCCCGAACTGCTGAACGGAATTACACCAAATTTTGCAAAACTGTAGCTCTTGGTTCAGAAAGAGACCTTTTTTTTAAATGGTGTAAATCCGTTCAGTAGTTTGAGCGCAACTTTTCAAAATGACTACCGGAAAGCGCGCGGCCATCGTGTAGGGTGCGTGACTTCTGTATAATATTTAAAAAAAATAAAAAATGAATATAGTTTTCCTAACTAAAAATTATTCAAAATATATATATATATATATATATATATATATATATATATATATATATATACACACACACACACACACACACACACACACACACCATCCAGCTCCCACAGAAACATCCATGGAAGAGGGCACGGACTCGAATAAAAACATAGGATTGAGGTACATTAGCTTTTCATGGAAAAAACCTTTGAAATTCACTGGAAAAACCATAGGTTTCCCGCATGTTATAGTTAAAAATTAGCATTTAAAAAACCATACAAATTAACTGAAAAACCCATAGGTTTCAGGAACGTTATAGTTTTCAGGTAATTTCTATGGTTTATTAAATGCTAATTTCGAACTATAACGTGCCTGAAACCTATGGTTTTCTCAGTGAATATATATATCTACACACACACACACACACACACACACACACACACACACACACACATGGAAAATGGATTTCCTGTGTTCTCCCCTCAGATGCTTACACCAAGTCCCAGAGGGGCACAGAGGCAGCACTCACAGCAGCAACATATATATACACATATATATATATATACATATATATATATATATATATACACACACACACACACACATACATATATACACACCTGCATTGATGATATAATGGTAGTCGATATGCAGCAATCAATCATTTTGAAAGTCAATATTTGTGACCTTGATATTCTGGCATACATTCTGCGGCCAAATAAAGATGCAAAACGCCCACTCTTCAAACTGTGCCTAGAAGCAAACAAGACTACACTGAGAAGAAATAAGGACCAGAATAGAGACCAAAGGGTTGGGTAAATCCCATTCACGAGGGACAGACCTCAGTTTTGCCTGCATGCTTGAGGATTCTTCAAGGTGAACCACAGATTTCTACCACACATTAAGCAACTCTCATTCAGAAAAATAGATGGACAAAAGACGTAGTTGCCAAGAGTGCATGCCCCTTTGTTTAGTTTCTTTGTGAATATACGGCCGTCATGCTGTTGAGGTGGAACAGAACACTTTGCTTACAGGACAGGAAGATAATCAATCAATCAGGATTTATAAAGCACAGCTAAACACCCAGTAGGCACTTGCAGGTCTCCAATGCTTTTTCGAACAGCCAGGTCTTGAGTGCCATTCAGAATTCCGTAAATGAGGTGATGGTCCGGAGGTCCATGGGAAGGGCTGTTGCAGGTATTTGCTACAATGTGGGAGAAAGAGCATACTCCACTTCAGCTTTGGTAGATGCGGGGAGTATGGGCGAGGGAGGCGGAGTGTAGTCTTCAACAGTTCGAGGAAGTTCAGGCAGTGGTTTATGTAGGCGGGTGCTTTGTTGTGTAGAGCCTTGTGTGTGTGGGTCAGCAGTTTGAATTGGCATCTCTTCTGTATGGGGAGCCAGTGGAGTTGCCTAAGGTGGGGTGTGATGCAGGTTCATCGGGGAAGGCAGAGGATGAGTCTGGCTGCAGAGGATGAGTCTGGCTGCAGCGTTCGGTATGTTCTGGAGTCTGTGTAGGAGGTGTGCAGTGATTCCTACATAGAGGGCGTTACCGCAGTCTAGTCAGCTGGGGATGACGGCCTGTGTCACAGTGAGTCTTGTGTGTAGGAGCAGCCACTTGAAGATCTTCTGAATCACGTGAAGAGTGAGGAAGCAGGCGGAGGGGACAGTGGTGATCTGTGATTTCATGGTGAGCTTGTGGTCAATGAGGATTTCGAGGTTTCTGGTGTGGTGGGAGGGAGGATGTGCAGGTCCTAGGTCTCATGGCAACCAGAAGTCGTTCCGTGTGTTGCTGCTGTAGATCAGTGCATCCGTCTGGTCTGTTTAGCTTCAGGCAGTTCATCCAGTCGGCGACGCTGGTCATGCATCTGTGGGAGTTGGCTCTGGTGGTGGGGTCATCGATGAGTTGGGTATCGACTGTATAGGCAATTATGTTGAGACCAAGGGATCTGACAATTTCGGCCAACAGGGTCATATATGTGTTGAAGAGCAGGGGCAGAGGAATGATTCCCTGGGAGACACCACGGGTGATCTCCTTGGGTTCATAGGTGAAAGAGGGGCGGTGGATTCTCCGAGTTCTTCAGGTGTGGAAGGAGGTGACCTATCTAAGCGTGTCCCCTTGGATGCCGATGTGGTGGAGTCTTTTGATCAGAGTGTGGTGGGATACGGTGTTGAAGGCTGCCGAGAGTTCAAGGAGGATCCGAGCTGCTCAGTTGTCATCAGTGGCTGCCATCAGGGCAGTTTTGGTGCCTTGATAGCTGCATGAGCCTGCTTGGAAGGCGTCGAGTAGCTGGTTTTGCTCCAGTTGTGTCATGAGTTGCTTGTTGATTAACTTTTCCAGGACCTTCGCTGGGAATGAGAGCAGGGAGATTGGCCATTAGTTTTTTAGTTTGCTGGGGTCAGCAGAAAATTTGGAGTAGAGGTGAGGATGCTAAACTATAGTGAAACAGTGGATACTGTCTTTTTACTGCTTTCTCCAAAGGCCTTGATGTGCATAAACATGAGACGTTCTCCCCCTTGCACACCAGAGTAAAAGATGGTGCCCGATGGTTTCAAAAAGCACGACTCAATCTTAGCGGCGACATTCGGTAATATCTATGGGAGTGGAGGCGCCTTCACTCTAGTGGAGTAGAAAGGCAAAAGCAGAGGTGCCCGAATTTCTGAGGCTATGAATGCCAGAGGGAGCAATGTGCGTCAAGTTTTTTGCACCCAAAAAGTAAAGACACCTGAGTAATCACACTAATGAGCATGCTGGGGCATCAATCCATATGATAAAAGAAGGCCTACGTCCCTCAGCTTACCCCCGAATCACCCACAGGAAACTAAAAATGGAGAAATTGAAGATGGAGATTAACAATGCCTCAGTAGGTGAACTGTTGAGAAGCTAAAGGAAGATGATCACAGCACTGGACCGCATAACAGTACAACTTGTAACTGCAGTGGGAACTCATAAGAACAAACTAGTGTCCAGGATAATCATCAGGGAGACCTCTTCAACAGTTATGGATGTCAGAATGAATTCAATGGAGACACGTTTTTGTGTATGGCAAACTTTAAGCATGGAGCAAAGTGCACCTGTTGCAGGGTAGTATTTAGACAATGGATGACGCAAGAAGGGAGGCAAACAAAGATCGTGCCGTTTCCTCTTACCTCTGCAACAACTGCAAATTAAATTACTATCTAGAATATTTAATAAGGATTACAGGCTTCAATATTAACATGCTACATACAGCCGTGTGCCTTTGCCACATATTAAATAAAGCCTGGGCATGTATGTGCATTATTCTAAGAGCTGTAGGCTAAGAAAGATGAAAAAATGGTGACCACCCAATTTCACCCTGACATTGCAAGTTAGTAAATGCCACAGTCAACCATTTTGGTAAAATAGTAAAAAGTGCGTACCTTTCATTGCTTTTGCTTGATAAGTCATCCGAAAACTTGGATACTAAAGGTATGAAAGGTTGGTTTCCAGTGGATACATCTTTGAAGAGTTCCTGCTGAACAATGGCATTTTTGAGTTCAGATTTAGAATCTTCTTCAGTGGAACCCCCAAACAGCTCAGGATCATCCTGAATAACATCTAATAACAGAACATCATCTTCAACAACTGCGACCTCATTTGTCAGATGCATTTCATTTTGTGCATTCTTCAAGTTCTGGGATGGGGCAGAGAATTCCCACAAAGAATCATCATTCAATGAATCCCTTATGCGGCTGTCTTCCAAATTTGAAGATTCAAAAGTTACATCGGTGTTCTCAGAAGCAGGCGGATCAAATTGTTTAAGTGAACAACTCTCAAGTAAACTGCTCTTGTTTGAGGCAATGTCATCAGTTGGTACTGAGCATTCGTCTGAAAAGTGTTGTGAGGTAGTTGTTTGGTGATCTTTACTGCACATAGTATGAAAAGGTTTCTGTTGCATATCTTCATGAACACATGCACTAAAGTGATCTAATTTGAGGTCAGAACTGGTAATTAAACTATCCACCCTCTCTTTGCCTCTCACAGTCCCACTCTTCAGAGAAAGAATTTCTTGGTTTGAAGTTACTGTATTTGATAAAGTTTCTGGGAAGCTTTCAGTCTGCTGGGAGGAACATCCAAAATGTCTTTCATTTCCTGCATTCATAAGGTTGTCAGGGGCTTGATCTGCCACATGTGTAAAAACTGATGCAGTGTTGTCTTCAACTATTTTTCCTTCCACACTTAGATCTATACAGTTTTTTAATGCAACATCAATTTGAAGGGAATCATTTCCATTGCTCAATGTCTCATCTTTTTGTGTTTGAAACATTAGTGCATCTGCTGGTAAGCCGGAAAACATTTTTGGTGCTATAGTAAAATCAGATAACAAAGGAGTTGATAAACAGTTATGTATATCATCCATGTCAGCAACAAGATTTGGGCCTCTAGCACAGCTTGCACTTTCTAACCTTAGATCCAGTTTCCTTTTTTTACAAGCAGATTCTTGGTGCTCTCCTGCAACTAATTGTGGGATATCTTCTCTAATCTCCTTCACTAAATTGACATCTTTTATGATTTCTACATGAGCAGGTTCCTCATATTCAGCAGCCAAAGTAGTATTTGTTTTGAAGCTTGAACGAAAGTCTTCAGAGAAGGGCCATGGATAAGTTCTAGCACAGGACCTGAATTTCCACACATGCTTCCCAACCATCGGCACTGCTCTCTGACAACTAAATAAATGAGCTTCCTCAACCTGCGAGCTCTTATCCAATGTTGCACTTTCGATTTGTTTATCAATAGGAAAAGCTTCAGAGGTATTTACACTTTCTGAATGATCAAAAGAAAAATGTTCATCAGTCTCTCCATTTTTGCATTCAGTATCAACCACATAGTTTCCATTTTCAAAGGACAGTAGTGATATTGCCTCCTCCAGAAGATCATCCACATTGTCTAGATCACTAAATTCTTTGTTGGGACAAGCTTCTTTTTTATCAGTAGTATAATTTTCAGGACCAAAATCAGATTTAAGCTGAAATGAATCTGGAAACATGCCATTCTTGTTTAGCTCCCCCACTAGAGTCTCTATGTCGCCAATATCAGCAGTGGAAGCACCTTTTTCTTCCCTTTCTACGTTCTTCATTTGATTCTTAAATTCTGCTGCCAATCGTTTTTCATTTCCTATAAGTGTTGCTATGGAAACATTTTCTGCATCTTTGTTGGCTTGTTTCCTCTTTATTCCTGTAGTCTTATCTGTTTTCGCCAACACTTTGTGTGGGTGATATTGAGCAGATGAAAGTACATCCTGACATGCTAAACTAACTACCTGTTCATCTCTTGCAACAAACACAGAGGATGATTCCTCTGTTTCAGCCACTAAAAGGCTGCTACTTGATTCACTGCTTGCAAGACATGGAATCAATACATCTCTGGATTTTTGTTGCCCAACAAATTCTTCTGTAACTTGATAAAAATCAACAACAGTATTACAGGCATTGCTGTTTACATCAATTGAACTTATTGAAGCAATTGAAAAACTGTTCTGTGATGTCGCAAGGGGCATATCTTGTTCTGGAAACTGAATGTGATTAAAGCATTTTGAAAGTTCCATGTTTTGTCCATTGCTGCATTCTATCAGCGACAAGTCAGTTTGTTTATTTTCCACTCTTCCGTGATCAGGATAGTTTGAAAAACTGCTGTCTGTACATCTTGGTCTGCTAATGGCTATCCCAGATTTCAATCTTGGTGCATTTCCAAATGATGCCCTTTTGCATGCAGGAGGTGCACCTTTCTTACCAGAAGTAGTGGAGGCAGTTATCCCGGTTTTTAAAATGCAGTCGCTCAATGGATTCAAGGAAGTAAGAACTGGGCTATCCTCCTTGGTCACTTGTGTACTCGTGATTTCCACACCTTGAGCTTCTCCTCTTCCTATTTACAGTGAAACATATTACAAAAATATTTAAAAAAATAGTTGTCAAGGCTCATCAAAACATTACATTTAGGCATCTCAACTAGTAAAATAAATGTTTGCCTCTGGTGTTTAGCACCAAGACGCTCAACCCAAAAAGAAAGCCATGCTCCACTTCTGTGCTACCGAATCAAAGAGAATAAGTTTTTACAAAAATAAAACGTACAGTTCCTTACCATTATTATTTGAACATTTGAGGGGCTTTAAATAAACGGCCACTCAAATTGTCATTCATTTAATATTAGAGTGGTATTCCTTTTTATGACCTACAGTCAAACCAGGAAATGACAACAGAAGAGAACAAAGCACTGTCTGCAGAGGAATTATACAGCAAATGGCAAAGTGTAAAATTAGAACTTTTCTGTTACCTTCAATAAACATGTTTATGCACCTAGAAATGTTGCTGATCACACACTATAAACTCATCTTATAGGCAATCCTGTCTTCTCTACATATTTGAAGGCATATGTATGATATATTACTAAAATCCCTTTTCTCGCAACAGAAAAAAATAATCAGCAAGCCACCACCACCACTGACAAACCAAGTAAACCTTTCCCCTTAAATCAATTACTATTATTACTCCCACCAATCCAACCAATACTTCTTCACTATTCACTAGTACCATTAATATTAAAACCACTTACAGTGCCACTTTAATTGGTCCACATAGAACTTGTTTTTCAACTATCACAAGTACCTTTAGACTGTTACAACCGACTCACGCCTTGAAACACCCCTTTACCCATTCACTAGGATAAGAAACACTAATTAAGATCTAATGCTTTGACCACTTGGTTCCCAGTTCTGAAAAAGCTTAATCTTAATCCCCACCGACACAGCCAGTTAATGGAGAAACAACATTTTGGTCAGCATTGGGGAAGATCATGGAAAAGCTGGTGGCTTTTCAACTATACAAATATTTGGAAGAATATGAGTTTCCTGGCAGATGGCTTGCACCCATAGCGGAGCTCAGAACCTACCCTTGCCTGGAAGTCTTGTTAAATGAAATGTGGGTCATTTTGGGTGATAATTCAGCAAAGGTTATTTTACAAATTTATCAGCTGCCTTCAACACAGTTGACCATCATATCCTACTGCGCACATAGGAAGACAGTGACATACAGGTTGCACTCAAATCTTAATTGACCTAGAGCTACCAGGAACTTCTTTTTCTCCTCCTCATGTCCAAGAACCTTGGTGTGACCAGAGTGTACCTCATTCCCTATCGTCTCTTACATGTATATAAACTCCCTCTCCGCCATAATCAGCACTATTGGCTATAGTGCAATCTACCATGTTGACCAGGACTGATCAGCAAAGTGGATGCAGGGGCACAGGACTCTGTGGGAAAGCTTAGGGTTGATCTTGTAGCTGCCAATCAATGGAAGAGCCATACCTACTTAACACTCGTCAATTTCTTTCTTACCTCACTGGCTCTTATTTCTTCATTTGGCTTTGCATTTATGTCTCACACCGACGATACCAAGATTATTATCTCCAGAAAAAACAATTTGGGTCTTCGTATTTATTCCTTTGGTTTTTCACTTGTGACTTAAACAGACAACTTAGGTTATCATCTCCAGCAGTAACAATGTGGAACCACCTCTGAAAAATACAAACACTGCCTTTCTGAGGTTGTTCAATGGATTAATAGCAACACACAAACTTACCAGCCACAAAACTGGTATTTGTCTAATAACTTTAATACAATCATGTTAAAAATGTTACAAGGGTAACATTTCCATAAATTCCAAATTCATTTAATGAACAGGAAACCTAAAACGGATATATTAAATGTAATATATCTGACCACCACATCAATTTATCTGCAAAAACGACATCCACTAAACAGCATCGCTCACTCTAATAGCAGGAGCCATCCCCAAACTACATTTCAAATTTGACACAGAATTAGGATATGCTTCTTCTCCGTCACAACTCTGGGGATCCAGATCCACTGTAAAATCTCAGTCACTTCCCAAATAAACAAAGCAACAGGGCTGTGCTGATGTCTATGCAGGCTGAGCAAAGGTATACCCCTGCTTCTAATTGACTGCTGTAAATTACTCTAGGATATTAGCTTATCTGGAGCCGACTGTTGTAGCCCTCTATTGAAATTCCAAACAAAATCTCAATACAGAAACTTCATCACATCCTAAAGTCTTCAGTTATATTCTAACTGGGCATGCTCCTCTAGCTCAATCCATTTATTTACCATTCATTTGTTACTGGTACCAAAAGAATCATCTTTGTGGCACTTTGCATTACTCATCAAGCACTCAGCAAATGTGGTACCCTCTTCACCCAGCTTCATCTAACATCCCTCAGCCACCTTTCAGACTCCTCAGATCCTCACATGCTTACCTCTTTCAGATTCCCGCCATATTAGGTTTTGAATGGGTGGGTACTCCTTCTCCAATGTGGACACCAAACATTGGAACTATCTTCCTTGTAGACATTTATGCAAACAAAGCACAAATTATTTTATTAAAGTTGTTAGAAAAATGGCACTTTTGTTGCTGTTAAGTTTGTGTATGTTGCTATTAATCCAGTGAACAACCTCCAAAAGGTAGAGCTTGAATTTTGTAGAGATGCTGCTCACACTCTATTATGGAAAATTCTTCCTTTCCTGGTGCAGAAGAAGCATCCAATGTTGTTTGCTACCTCCATAGTGTCTACATTTAACTACTGCAACAGCCGCCTGCATCTAGGACTAATGGCCAACTCCAGAGAAAATCTCCTGAACTTTGCATTGAGAACAGTATGTTGGTTTTACATGTTCCATCATGTTTCTGAAATTCATTTATATGGCTGTGACATTCTTTACCTTAAGTATACACTGCATCAGCCTATGGTAAACAGTACCATTTTGCAGTTGAAGCGGTTTGCTATTTACTCGGAACGTTTTCCTGGGAATGCATCCCACCCATTGTTTACTATTGGCTTTGTGGGTTGTAAGTCACATTTGCTTACTGTCTATTTACTGGCTCCATTTGTTTTAGGCTTTCTAGCTTGAGTTTGTCCCTTATGTCGCCCAAACTCTATGTGCTGTATTCTTCCAACAGTGCTCAATTTCTGTAAACAGCCCTTTAAACCTTTTTCTTATCTTGTCACATTTGCTGTGTATTCAAAGACAGAGGTCAATTGTCAGGCTTTTCTTTCTCAGACTTCAAAATGAAAGAATTTATGAGAAATTCAGGCTAGCTACTGGGGCTGTGCTTGAGGAAGGCTCTGCAATATTTTTTTTCTAGCACACAACAGAATTTAAATATCTGTGAATAAACCGTGCAGATACTTCAGAATATATTAGAATTAGAAAAGCACAAAAGAAGCACGTTTTTTTAGCGATTCTGAAGTGGGGTGGAAACAAATATTTTAATATGATGTAAAACAAAGCAATACACTCGGTGATGAGATTTCCACACATTATCGTTTGAGCACTGTATACTTTAATCAGTAAAACTGTATGCCTGTGCAAATGTAATGGTCATTGTAATTGAAGATATGTGTCTGTAATGGCAGTGAACAACCACACCATGAATACTTCACTTTACCACTCTCTACTCCACACCACTGTAGTCTACTATGACCACTCCACATTAAGCCACTCCACACTGGGTCACTGCACTCTACTCTGCGCCACTCCATGCATCTCTACTCTAGACCTTCACTCTACTCTATGCCAATGCACTCCCCCCCCACACTATGTACCCCTGCACTCTTTGCTACTGCAATCCACATCACTCCACTCTACAGCACTGAGCTCCATGCCAATGCACTCTACTCAGTATCATTCCACTCTTAGCCAATGCACTCTTTGCCAATCCAAACTACGTCACTCTGCTCTACTGTGCGACACTCCACAACAATCTACCATACGCCACTGCACTTGGTGCCACTCCACATCACTGTACTCTACTTCAATTTACTCAAAACCAATGCACTATACCCCACTGACCTCTACTCCAACGTACTCTGCCCCACTGCACTCTAAGCCACTATACTCTACAACAATTAACGCCACTTTACTCAATGCCATTGTACTCTATCTCACTGCACTCTATTGTACTCTACGCCACCGTACTATGCCATTCCACATAACTTCTTTACTCTGCGATACTGCACTCTGCCACTGAACTCCAAGTCTTCTCTGCACCACTGCGCTCTACTCTGCACCACTCTACTGCACCCCACTATAATCTACTCTGAATCACTCAACTCTACACCACTGTGCTCTACACCAATCGACTTTAATCTTCTCTGCACCACTCCACTCTACTTAGAAACAATCTACTCTATGCCACTGCACTCTACACCACTCTATTTTACTCAATCTCACTCCATGCCACTGCAATCTAACCTGCACCACTCCACGCCACTTTTCTATGCTGCAGCGTTCAATGCCAATGCACACCACCGTACTCTACGCCACTGTACTCTATGCCAAGCCACATCAATCTACACTTTCACGCACTGTAACTTTACTCTGCGCCACTGCACTTTAATCTACTGTGCACCACTGCATTTTTTGACACTGCACTCTACGCCACTTCACTTTTTACCTCTCTACATTGCACCACTTTACTATATGCCACTTCTCTCTACTATAGGCCACTGCACTTTTTGCCACTGCACTCTACACCTTTCCAGTCGAAGCCACTCCACTCTAATGTACTCCGCAAGACTGCACTCTCTGCCACTCTACTCTGCATCACGACACGTTACTCCACTCTACACCACTTCGCTACACATCACTGAATCTACACCACTCTATTCTACTCTGCACCACTGTAGTCTACCCTGCAACACTCTACTCTACCCTGTCCCACTTCACTGTACGTCACTTCAATCTACCCTGTACCACTCTACGCCACTTCTCTTCACTACCGCCACTATATTCTACTCTACACAACCACACTCCATGCTACTTAACTCAAAA
This sequence comes from Triturus cristatus, assembly GCF_964204655.1. Taxonomy (NCBI): domain Eukaryota; kingdom Metazoa; phylum Chordata; class Amphibia; order Caudata; family Salamandridae; genus Triturus; species Triturus cristatus. The sequence goes on from NC_140593.1 coordinate 126,002,347, forward strand.
CTATTACACTCTACACCACTGCACTCTTCGCCAATCTATTCTGCACCACTGTAATTTATGCTACTTCGCGCTACAATACGCCAGTCTAAACGTTTTACTGCATTAAACTCTACTCCACAACAATCTACTACACTCTATAACACTACTGCACAATGTTCCAAGTAACTCTCTCTATGCCAATCCAACCCATTCTACGACACTACTCCACTCTACACCACTGCACTCTATTCCACTCCACTCGATAACACTTTATGCCATTCCACTCTCCAACACTACACCACTCTACAACACTACTACACTCTACGAAACACCCTCTAAGCCACTCCACTCAACACCACAACACACTATGCCATCCACTCTACTTCACACCCTTCCACACCACTCTACCCCATTCACAACATTCCACAACACTCTACATCCCTTCACTCTAACACTTAGCCATGATGAACAGCAGTCATGCTAGTGTACAACATGAATAAAACATATTGGCAAAGCCAGTAGCTATTGAATAGGCAAGACCTACTGACTTTGCCAATGCTTATTTCCAGCAGGAAACACGAGTAATGAACACCATGCTTAATGAACACCATGCTGTCTCCTCACGGCTGTGCGGGGATGCAGAAGGGAATGCTTAACAGGTGGCTTATTGCATGCAGGAAGATGGCGATGACCAGAAGAAAGAGGAATGACCCACACAGCAGTAGCTTGCCTGGTGCTTCTGGATACAACAAAAACACAATGACTGCTATATCTCCCACAGATCACTATAGGTGTTTTGTGGCGGCTCCCAAAGTGCAGGATAGACCAAACTATCTAAGTGTTAGGAAGCCAACATACTACTTCCAAGGCAACACTAACAAAGGGGAAGGAAAGATACTAATATATTCCCCAACACTTCAAAGAAATGTAAGCGTTCCAGAAGCCTTTGTAAAGGAGGGGGGATATTCTCAACCTCCCCATGGCCCAAAAAGCTGACTAGACAGATGTAAAGGGGAAGGAAAGAGGCAGAGAGCAACTAATCAGGAAAACAGGTGAGAATACTGGGTAAGTGACTTACCTTAGTTATTTCAGCATAAAGAGTCCATCTTCCTAACTAGGGGAGCTGCTTAAACCAAAATTGAATGACTGATAACCACGCTCTCTTCTCTTCAGGGTCTGCAGGGGGATATGCCTCCCTTTTCTGTGAACCCTTCTGACCATGAATAAACGCCTCACCAAGGTAAAATGATGGTTAATGTGAAGAAGATCCCCAATGACTGATCTTTAGAATCCATTTACAAAGCTAAACACAAATATGTAGGACACATAAATGTGTGATCAAACTCACCAATTTACTTGTGCGAGGAAATTCGGCCAGACAAGTCTTCTGTTATTTGTCAGTATCACAAGAGCTCATAGGGCGTTTTATGGCTCAAGAGATCTGAAATCACCTTGCAGCTTAAAAAGCATGCGCCGAATAGCACCTTACAGTCTAGAAACCCCTCTACTTTTCAGACCCTTCCACCTTCCACAAAACACTCAAAACCTCCCTCAACTTAGCTTCCTTTTTCCTTGAATTTGGCTTATCAATACCCTAGACCATTTTAATGGTATTTGTTGGTCATATCTCTTGTGGCTGGAAAGTCTCAATTAGGTATCAGTGGCCTCATTAAATAAAATAAATTAATACAATATGACCAAATTCCTTATAATCCAACTCAAAGGTATTTGTCTTATCAGCCTTAGAATTAGAAAAGCATGAGTGGACCTGTCGGTATTTAAATCTGTAACCATGGTGTTGAACATAGATACCTGAAGGAGATGCTATGGTTCACTCACTCACCACCCCAATTTAACACAATGTTATGTTAAATTGATTTGTATAGCACACTTATCACCAAGAGGGTATCCTGGCCCTTGGGCAGGTGTGTAGGTGTGGGGTCCCCAAGGTGCGGATACGAATAGCCAGGTCTTCAGCTTCTTATGGAACTTAAGAAGAGAGGAGCAGGCTCTGATGTGCTGATGGAGGTTGTTCCATGTCTTAGTTGTAATGTAGGAGAATGAGCAAACTCCAGTTTTGCTTTTGCTGATAAGGGGAATTTGTGCGAGTGACAGTGAGGCAGAACGTTATCTGGTGGGTTGGTGAAAACTAATTAGACAAATTAAAAAACATGCGCAAGAAAGATGTGTCTTACTCCCAAAGAAAATTATGTTCAAAATAGTTCTAATGGGTCAATTAGAATTAAATGTAGATCTAGTGATAATTTCATGATTTTTCAGACTTGTGGCTATATTTCTAGTATTGCAACTTTATTAATATAAAGATGCTATCACAACTTTTACTCATTCCATATTTGTTATGGTGATACAACCCAAAAGTTAGAGTACTTTACTCTAAACAGCAGAATAGCATCCTGAGCAGCATATTTTAATAAGGTACTACAAAAGCAAAATTGGGGACGAGACGAGATCACTCAAATAAGTTATTTGCAAAAAGGGAATATTATGATGTTTATCAAAATCAGGGAGGTGTGCAAAGATTTGGAAGTCAGGGTTTCCATTTTCTGGCTGCTGGGATGAAGCAAAGTGATTCTTAACTTGAAGATTAATGTAATTAAACAAGCCTTGATTCAAACTCCCCTTACTTTTTCTACCATCAACACTAAATACTAAACCCCCTTCAGCTTGTACTAAAGTAGTGGTGGTAATCATAGTACCGGCAAAAGTGATAGTAACTGGTCTAATACTAATGGCTTTCTATCCGTAATACCAGTAGTAATATCACTAAAAGGTATGACTGGAAATAGTACCTTCAGTAGTACTACCAGTACTTGTTATCATTAAGAAGTTAGGTATGTCTTTGAGGTGGGGTCAAGGTAGGCACATATACAGGTCACAATGAGTGTGTCAAGGGACTAAAAGATAAGCACGCCTATCTGTGGGTTTATGATTGGCAAGTACAGCAGTGTGTGGGTGAAAGAGACTTGGGCATGTACAGTTGTTTTATAAGCAAAATAACTGAAATTATTTACTTCTCAACTTTGGTTCGATAATGAATTTGTACTTTCCTTCCTGCTCTGATGCCCCTTCCAGTTTAAAGAGTTGACGGCAGGTCACAAAGAGAATGACTGACCCGGTGCTTAAACAAAAATAGTTTTAGCAGACAAGGTCACATATCACTAAGTGTTCCTATTTCTTTATCTTATTTCAGAAACTTCTCCTTCATCAGAATTAAGGTTTGGTTACTTTTATCCCACAACAGTTCTAGGGGGCTTGCCAGCTCAGTACAACCACACATGAGCCTACGGTTGGGAAAACCATGTGGTAATTAGACAATAAAGACTTTAAATAAACATCTGCTTGTTATTTGTCTAAAAGAATACATGAAAGCTGAGAAATGTGCCACTGAAACAGCCGTTAGTTTATACATGTAGCATATACCAACATCCATAAACAAAAAACTAAGCGCCGTATGGCCCTACAGACAGTCCTACCCCTGAATGATTGTGCCCTATACACGCACCGACTTCTGACCTGGACTATACTCTGGTTTGAAAAAAGTGTCCCTTATATTCCAAACTGTGAGGTCTTATTCCAATAGTCATGAAGTACACCTGTGTGAACGTTGGTGAGGTTGTCTCACAACATTTGAGATACATATTTCCTTGCCTACCTTTATACGGCTCCTGCTTCCCTTCCTATCCTTCCGCCCGATGGTGGTTTTTGTTAACTATTAATATTAAGACTGTTTGACTACATAAGCAGATTGGTGTGATATGGCGGAGTGAAGCCATACGAGCCGTTCATATATAATTGATTTATACATGCTTAGTAGAGGTATACTGTATTGCAAACGGGATTAAACAGTGATACTGTAGGTCGGAGGAGGCTCGGTGGGACATGCCAATAGTAGTTACCAGTGGTCAATAATGATGGATTTATACCATTGAGATACTGACTTACACGTTGGATTTGGTAAATTGCCTACTGGTTTCATAGGACAATTCCTATGTATGTATATCGTTTTCTACTCAGATAAAACACATTTTAATAAACAGAACAAAAACAAAAAACTACTTGTAAGAGCAATTATGGAAACCCACGATAGAGCAATATAACATCCTGTAGTTTAAACATGTTCAGCCTATGCCATTCCATCAGGATCTGCCTTCCCAGGGACCCTCAGGCTATAGCTTCCTGCTGGACTAATAAAGCGGTCTTGTTACTTTAATTTCTTCACAGAATAGGCTATACCAGGAACGCCTGTGAACCTCTAGTCATCTCCTGCATAGTGATGAATACCTGGGGACTATGGTTAATCAACTGCTTGATGCTCTCAAAAACGAGCATACCAATGCAAGCTTCATGGGGACTTTGTCTACATACTCTGAACTCGCTTTTAAGACAAAACCATAAGAATCAATTGACTTTTTTTTACTTTATTATTTGAGATTACAAAAAAGCCATACAAATAAAAACACGATTCCTGTAAACAACATATCAATCGTTTAAAATCCAGGCAATCATATCAACATATGCAAATCGTGCTGTGTAACCATATATTCAGAGCAATGTAAAACGATGGTCATGGTTATTTCAGCAAAGTCTCAGCAAAACCCAAATTCCAGGGACCTTGCCAGTATGTGATTCAGTGCAGAGTAACAAAGTGCAAAACAACTTTATACCTCCCTTCCACTATGCAGTTGCAGATGCCTGTGCATAGTATGACGTTGGACTGGCATTCCTCAGCCTCCAGTCCAGGTCACAGGCCCAAGACTTGCAAAGCTTCTCCTCATTGCACAGCCCGAATGGTTGCTTGACAGTTGACAATATTGGAGGCCTCGAGCTCCACTTCTTAAAGTCCATTTTCAGACACCAAATGTGATTTAGTTCCCTCTCCTATGCCCTGCCCTTCCTCCAGAAAGTAGTCTTGTCACAGCAGAAGCAACTTCAAATCTGATAGCACCAAAGAAAACAGGCCATGGGGTTACTAGAGGTTCACACCTGGGTGTCAGCCACAGTGATATCTGTATCAAAAGGTTACCACAGGGCCCCAGCCATTCGCTTGATTATTCTCTTATAAGCACCATCTTCTTTCTGAGATGTACCAGGCCCCTTTCTGGTGACTTCACTCTTAATCAAAGAGCACCTTGTGGTATTCATATGTTGTGTGTGTAAATCGTTTTGAAGGCTTTCAAGCTGTTTCTGTATTGATGGAATCCTTAAGGTTCTGGAATGTGCATCCTATGATCTGTTACCTGGAACTCTTGGTCTCAGTTGTTCCTGCTCTGTGTGGGTAGGGCGTACCCGTTTACCATGAATTTACAATAAAGAAGAAATATCTTACTACTTGATGTCCCTCTACTTCATCACACTGGTGACGATCTGGGACCTACGAACTCCATAAAAGACAAGATCACTTCCTCTTCTAGGCCACGGAACGTCCTAACAAATGGGAGTTTGGCCAACCCAAAGGTACTGTTGCTACGCTGTGCTTTCATCGTCCTTGAATTTCTACTTTATTGCGGAGGACTAACTTTGGCACCGAGCGCTTCTGTCTCCCTTCTTGAGATTGACTATTTTACCTTCTTGCGTGTCAAGGATCGCGGGAGGCAAGCTCCGACTCATCGCAGCACAAAATGGACTGTTTATTTCCACCCCTTCCGCTGTACTACCACTCCGCAGTGTACTAACTGTACGCTTGATTTTTAATCTAGCACATACTTTAACTTTGTTTGGTTGCGCCATTACCGTCTTGCGCTTCCTCAACTCCTGTTGCAATCGCCGCGCAACTTCACAGTTTACACACATCACGAGGGGCACGCGCGTTCCACGTCATCAATCTGCTTGCGCTTCCTCGACTCCTGCTGCCATCGCCGCGCGACTCCTCTTTGTTTGCACACATCACGAGGGGCGTTATCACGCTGCATATCAAGTTACCCTGACAACGGAAAGAAGTAAGCATCCGTGTCATTGTGGCTACAATTCTTTCCAGTTTCCTTTACAACGGGAAGCCTCTACATCCACCGCGACCTGGAATTTCAAGTCTCTACATCTACAGCAAACTGGACTTCGCATTTCCTAACAACATATTCTCCACCAGGACTTTTTAAGTTCTCATCTCCTGCTTGACACATGGGGACGAGCACACCTCATCACGGTGACAGGCACACCTGCTGGTCTTACCTCGACTAATTTTCTCGCTCAGGAAATTAAATCTTTGTTTTCTTTCTCTTAATAACCTTGTTGATTATGTTATAAGCACACTGTTACTGCATTGCAAAAAGCACACCTAAAAAACATTACACTGTACCCTTCTCCATTTGTTTTGCTTCACATTGCCAATTCAGGTTAGATTCTCCCATTTAGCTTCAAAACATACATATATTTATTTATATCTTTTTCCGAGCTTACGTAATTTTGAGTCTAAATATGCAGAATGTCACTCCTCCTCCATTCTTTCTCTCAAAGCCTGGTAAACCAAACATACGGTGGTCAAAATGGAAAAAAGTTTTCCTTAATTATGCTAGAGTTTGTTGAGTCTCTCTTAGTGCAGAAAGGAAATCTGCTTTACTCTTAAACTGTTTGGGTTCCAAAGGCCAAGATGTTTATGAACATCTCCCCAATTTGTGTGATGCTGATGGTCTCAACGAGTTTGAAGTATGTTTAGAAAAACCTCGACAATCACTATCTTCCCAAAGTTAGTACAATTTTAGAAAGGTATCACTTTGATAGAAGGATACAAAAACCTCAGGAATCTGTAAAGTCTTACATTACTGATCTTCGAAAACTAGGTGCTACATGGAAATTTGAGGGGTCACTTAAAATGTATCCGTGACCAATTTATGCTTGGTTGCAACATTGAGAAAATTAAAGATGATTTATGGCAGAAAGACGATCCCAAATTAGACGAGGTTGTACTGTTTGCAAAGAGAATTGAACACTCTCTTGCTTGTGTGGAAGTTATAAAAAAAAGAAAACAATTCGAATGGGAAAGTTATTTGTGATGATTAAGTCCAAAAAGTAATGAAAGTTCCTTTGAAACACTCAGAACAAACCCCCCATTCTTCCTCGCTCAGCTCTAAAATGGAATTTAAGGTGAAATGTTACCGCTGTGATATGTTCAGTCACTTGGCCGATGATAAATCATGTCCTGCTCTCACTTCCAAATGTAATAATTGTGGGAAGCTAGGACATTTGGCTAAAGCGTGAAGGGCACACACATTTAAATTGTTTGGTTACTTTTTGGGAGATATAGATTATAAAGGGAGATTTACTGCAGGTAAAATTTACATCTCTTGCAGGGATGATAGTATCATTAGTTGGTTCCATCAAGTGGATTTGGGTGTCTCTTTGATACCTGGTGGTGACCCCTGTATTGTTCTCAGAGACGTCTCTACAGGTTCTAAATTGATGCCAACTACTGACTTAATGAATTCCATTTGCAGCGACTCTCTCAATGTCAATCAAGAGAGTGACCTACATACTGAATTCATGGATGTTTTCTCTGAGAAGTTAGGATGCCTTTCAGGTTATATACATAAAATCATACTTAAGCCTGATGCCTCCTCTGTGGCTTGTAAAGTGCGCAATGTACCTTTAGCATTAAGAGAGTCAATGCGCACTAAACTCGAGAAGTTAAAAAAAGATGACATCCTAGTTGAGATTGAGGCGAGCAAATGGTTGGCACTGGTCGTTCTAGCTCGCAAGGCTTCCGGAGAGAGGTGAGGTTATTTGTGGATCTTCGTGCTCTTAACCGAGCTGTTATCTCTGACAAGTATCCCCTCCCCAATATCAGAGATGTTGACACAATAAGAGGGGGTGGTGGTGCTATCCACGTTCGACCTAAAAGCTGCCTATCATCAGGTTAAAACGGACGACGATTCCATAAATTTGACGGCGTTTATAACCCTGTGTAGTACCTACAAATTCACTCGCCTCTCTTTTGGTTTAAACTCCACCGCATACGTTTTTCAATGCGTTATGGAAGACGTGTGGAACAGGCTGACTGTAGTCAAGATATACCAAGATGACATCTTAGTTCATGGGTCGTCCCAACGAGAACATGATGATAGGCTTAGGGTGGTCCTTGAAAGGTTTTAAACAAGAGGATTAACTCTACGAGAGAACAAATGTAAATTTAATCTCACCGAGATTGACTATCTGGGTCACAAGTTGACAAAAGAAGGTGTTAGACCTAGGGATCAACTCGTTAAGACCATTGAAAGCCTCCCTGTTCGAGATGAATTAGTCACCTTTTTAAAAATAGAGGATTACAACAAATTTATCCCGCAATTTGCCGGTTGTACTTGTACCTGGAGAACTCTCCTAAAAAAGGGTGTGAAGTTCAATTGGTCTTCACAATGCCAAACCGAATTTGAGGTTAAGAAGTCTCTAGGTTGTGCACCTTCCCTTCAGAGCTTCGATACCTCTTCTTTACTCTGTCTTAGTCACCGAGGCCAGTTCAAAGGGTCTCGGTGCAGTTCTCAAACAGATAAAAGATAACTAAGACGTGACCATTATGTTTTATCTAGAGCACTAGTTGGTCAAGTTACCATACTCTGTGATTGAGAAAGAAACGCTATGTATTTTCTGGGCTGTAAAAAAATTTAAGAAATTTCTCTGCGGAAGGTCTGTTGTGGTCCACACTGACCACAAACCTTTAAAGGACACCAAGGCATTACAAAGACAAAAGAGAATTGGTTTGCATTTCTGGTGGCCAGGCATGGATATCTTGGTAGAACGCGTGATAAGAGAATGCATGAAATCTAATGCAAATGACAAAGTGTATAAAACAAGAGTACAGCCCATGACAATACGGAGCGTTCCCTCTCGCTGTTGGCAAGATGTGGCCTTAGATCTCTTTGGGCCAGTGACGGTCAAGTCTGGTCAATCATATGTTCTCGTGTTAATGGATATGTACTCAAGGTGGCCTGAAGTAAAAGTGACACAAAGTATTGAAACTAAAGAGGTCATCAAGTTCTTGGACAACTTCTTCTGTAGAGAGGGTCTCCCGGATTCTCTGCTGACAGACAATGGTGTCCAACTAATCTCTAAAGAGATGGAAGACTTTCTAGACAAAAGAGATATTAATCACAAGCGTTGTGCCCTCTACCATTCCGAAACCAACGGTATGGTGGAGAGGTTCAATCGTGTTCACAAGATGGCCAAAGATCAAGACAAAGACTGGAAGGTTGGTATTATGGAGCGTGTAATGGTTTATTGCCTTACTTCTCACTCTACTACATGGAAAGTCCCTTTTGAGTTATTTAGAGGTCGTAATCCAAACACTTTCATGTTCCAGTCTTGGATGAGAGGAAAAGAAGAAGATAAATTCCTCGTGTGTTGGCCACTTGGAAAGCAGTACAAAATCTTAAGTCCATTAAGAGAAAAGAAGATTTTTATGGTAGGCATGCTGTTTCTCATACCAAAGTATAGGTGAGTGACAGAGAGAGTACGTTTCCCTCAGAAGTTTTCAGTTTCTAAATTCTCTAAACCTTTTAAAGTGACAAAACCGTTTCACAATGCGGTGAAGCTTAACGATGTGCACATCTGTAATTTAGGCAGAATTGCTCCCATGCAGTCTTGTAGTCAGTCTATAACTGATGCCCCTGTGACACATTCTCATGTTCCGTCAACTTTACGCAAGAGCTCTCACACTTCAAAAATGCCTGCAACTTTACAAGACTTTTGTTAGACCTGGCACATTGGCGTAGGTCTCCCTTCCATTTTCTGCTGTTGCCTCATGTATTTTTGCTGGTGTTAGTTGCTCAGGGCACTGTGCCACTGCTGTCCAGTGCCACAGTGCAAGTGCTCCCTATTGTAAATTAATGTATGAATTTGTAATTCCATGATTGGTTGATTTGATTTACTTGTCAGACCCTAGTACAGTGCACTAGGAGTGCCCAGGGTTTGTAAATCCAAATGCTGGTGGTGGGCTTGCAGCCCTGATTGTGCCACCCACAGAAGCAGCCTGCAAACATGTGTCAAAAGTCTGCCATTGCAGAGCCTGTGTGCAGTCTGGGACTGTCATGCTGACTGGGCAAGTGCACCCACATGCCAGTCCCTAAACCTTCCATTTTCTTCACATCAGACACCCCTATGGTAGGCCCAAGGGCAGGGTGCATTGAAAGGATAAGGTAGGACATGCCCTGGTGTGTGTGGCATGTTCTAATAGTGAACTTCAGCCATTTTCGTTTTTCACTATTGCAAAACTGTTCTCCATAGGCCAGAATGGGCAGCTTGATTATTACATCTTGTAATCCTAACTGACATAGGGAACATGGTGGAAATTCGAATTTAGTATGCCTGAACTCAGGATGATAAATTACATCTTTTAGTGAAGTTGGTTTTAACATTCTGTGTTTGAAAATACCACTTTTAGAAAGTAGGTATTTTCTTGTCTAACCATTCAAACCTGCGTCTGCTAGGCTGTGTATTCCCAGTCTGGAGTTTGAATAGCAGGGATGGGGAATTCCAGGAGACAGGGTGTGGTGTCCCAGTGGTGAATAGAGAGATCTGCATCTAGATGGGAGGGAGGAGTTTCACCTGGGATCTGAATAGGGCTGTGCCTTCCCTCCACAATGCTGGCGCCACCTCCTGTGGTGCGTTTGATGTCTCTGCTCTGCACTATGAAAGCAAAGGAGTCAGGTAAACAAGGTGCTCCAGGACTGACCAGAACCAGTTTGAACAAGGCAAAGGCCCCTCTGTCCTCAGAGGACAAAGGATTTTGGGTTATAAGTATTGGGACCCTGATCCCAAGAATTTAGATCACTTTGGGAAAACAAGAAGAACACTCTGCTGAGGAGAGGAACCAAGAAGAAGCTGAGGAGGAACTATCCCTGAAACTGGGAGATTGGCCTGCAGTGGTTGCCTACTGCCAAAGAGAGGAGAAAGGAACTTTGTGTGTACTTTTGCTCAACTTGTGAAGGATCTCCAAGGGCTTGGAAAAGAGCTTGCCTCCTGCTGAAGTCTCAGGAACAACAGACTTCACCCCCCAGCTCCCCAGAGGTCTTTGGAAGTGCCTGCTGCTGTTGTTGGGCCTTCTGAGGGACTGTGTGTCGCAAGGAGCTGGAAGCGCGACTCAAGAAGGAGAAGCATGCCGCCGGAGGTGTCGTCGCACAGCGTCAAGTGTGTCGCCGCTGCAGCCGTCGTATCGAGCGGAAGCGACTTGCATCGTCCAGGAAGTGTCTCGCATCGAGGAAGAAGCGTGTCGCCATCGTAGTTGTCGCATTGCACCGCATCAAGAAAAGCACCTTGCATCCACGGAGAAGTGTGCCGCCTTCGGAGCTGTTGTCATATCGCGTAAAGGGGTGTCGCCGCTGCAGCATCGCATCGAGCGGAAGCGTCTCGCAACGTCGGAGAAGAGTGCCGCTGCCAAGGCCGCTGTCATCGCATCGTGTAAAGTGTGTCGCCGCTGAAGCGTCGAATCGAGCGGAAGCGTCTCGCAACGTCGGAGAAGAGTGCCGCTGCCAAGGCCGCTGTCATCGCATCGTGTAAAGTGTGTCGCCGCTGAAGCATCGAATCGAGTCTTCTCGCAACAGCGGAGAAACGTGCTGCATCTGGAAGATCTTTAAGTCTTTATTTCTTTGCACCAAAATCTTCAACGCATCAACATTGTTGCAACACTTTCGTTGCCCTGCGTGTCGCAACTTAAAGGTACATTGACTTAAAGTGTCGCATTTGAGAACTAGAGAGAACTAAGCAAAATTCTACCATCTAAAGTAACAGTATTGTGTATTTTTGTCGTTTAATGGTCTTGTGGTAAATCTACATAAAGAATACTTATTTTTTATATAAAACCAGTGTGGTGTAAATCTGTAGTGTTGTCACTTGATTACTGTATGTGTTCACAAATGCTTTACACACTGCCTCGGAGATAAGCCTGTCTGCTCGTGCCAAGCTACCAAGGGGGTGAGCAGGGGCTATTTTAGGAGTGTACCCCCTTATCCCGACTAGAGGCGAGGGTCCCTATTTGTCACAAGTGCATACCTGTGCCAACTAGAGACCCCAAGTCTAACATTGGTGGTCAGCAGTGGGGATTCTGGACTTGCATTTGTGACTCATGTACAGTGATTGGTGAACACTACTCAGTGAGTGCAGACCTTAACACAACCAATATATTGTTGGTAGATTTCTTTTTGGGACTTTCTATTTTTGAGTACTGCCAAGCTTAACCATGGTGGAGAAAGCAGCATTCATATTTTCTGTTGATAATGAGTGGGAAGAAGGGAAACTGGACAGCTACCCAGTTAAACAGCTAAAGTTCTTCTGCAAGAAATTTAATGTTTCTACTACTGGATGCAAAAATAAGGCAGAGTTCTACAAGGCGCTGAGGGCCTGGGTAGAAGCAAGGAATGCCACTGATGATGATAATGCAGAGGAGCAGCTGGAAGGGCCAGTGAGTCCAAGAGGAAGGAGAACCCCTTCCCCTGCCTGTAGCAGTGTTTCTGGTAAAAGTCTATCTCCAGAGGAGTTGGCAGATAGAAAAGAGTGTAGGATGCACGAAATGGAGCTGACCAAGCTCAAGTTAAGTGGGCAGTTAGAATTTGAAATGCAAAGTAGAACATTAGCCCTGGAAGAGAAGAAGCTACAGTTTGAACATGAAAGGGTTTTGAGGGATTTGGAGTTGATAGCCCAGAGCTTAGAAATTGCTCCCTCTGGTGGCAGCGCACCATCAATGCCTGTGGAATCTAGAGTATACATCCCTAAGGATGTGTTGAAGGAATTTTCTAAAAATGATGATATTGGGCAGTGGTTCAAGGCCTACGAGGTAGCCATGTCTTCCCACCGGGTCCCTGAGAAGGTTTTGGGAGCAGGGTAGTGGGGGCGGTTCCTTAGTGAGGGGCAGGACACACTGCTAGACTTGCCTTCTGATGTCTAGAATTCCTATGCCCACATGAAAGATGCATTGATGTCTAGATATGGTTTGACCCCTGAGATGTACAGACAGAGGTTATGGGGTTGCACAAAGATAGCAAACAGCACCTATGTTGAATACGTCACTTTTTTCTGCAGAGCATTGGATGGTTGGGTGAAGGGTAGCAAAGATGATGATTTTCAGGGACTTCTTGATTTGACTGCATGGGAGCACTTGCCAAGTAACTGTTGTCCTGAGCTACGCCAGCAGCTGATTGATAGTAGGCTGACTAATCCTAGGAAGCTTGCTAAGGGGATGGACCGCTGGGTCAGTACCAGGGTCCACAAGGGTCACGTGGGAGACTCAGCCAAGAGTGGGAAGCCAAGAGTCCCCAGCAGAAGAGTGGGGGGGGGACAAGGGTAAACAGAGGGAGTTCCATAAGAGGCCCTAAAGTAGTCCCCAAGGGAACCAAGGGAAAGATTCTCAGCCTCCCCCCCCTAGAAACCGTCAGGGGCCCCGTCAGGTCCACCTGTTCAAAGAGGGCCCCCGAGATGCTACAAATGTGGAGAACTGGGTCATTTTGCCAATGACTCCAAGTGTCGCCTGTTTGGAAAACCAGCACCCACTGGTGCAGCCCCCCGGCAGATGGCTAGTGTAGCCCTGGGGGAGGAGATGGGTGCCCAAGCTGGGTGGGGTCATGCAGAATTGTCCCTGGTCTCATTGGGAGACTGTGAGGTGGTCCCCAGGACCCAGCTGCCTGATAACACTAACAAATACAGGCAGTGGGTGACCATCAATGGCCATAGAGTGGAGGCTCTTAGAGATACAGGAGCCAGTGTGACAGCTGTCAAGGGTCACCTGGTATCTCAAGAGCAGGTTGTCCCTGGAACATTCTACCCAGTTGTTGCCGCTGATAACACAGTCACTGCAAGGTGGCTCAGGTTCCCTTTGAGGGGGGGGGGGGGGGGGGGGGGTCTCTGGTACTCTTCAGGTAGCTGTGAGGCCCGCCATGCCTGTTGACTGTTTGTTAGGGAATGACTTGGAGAGCTCCCCTTGGGCGAAGGTGGAGCAGAATGCTCACTTAGAAATGTTGGGTTTGCCTGACTGGGCGTGTGTGATCACCCGGTCCATGGCAGCGAGTAAAGGTGCTCAAGAGGACCTGGAGCCTGAGAGGGAGGCCCAGGTACCTGCCGTCAAGAGTAGAGACAGGGGGCGCGGGAAACCGGCCCCCGAAGTTCCCACGGTCCAGGAGGGAGCAGACCCTGAGGGGGATGCCCTGGAGCCTACAGGGGAACAGGTAGACGAACTGGGGGACCTGCCTGAGCTGACCCATTGGCAGCAAGAAGGAGGACCCTCCAGGGAGGAATTCTGCAAGGAGCAGAAAGAATGCCCTTCTCTTGTGGGTCTGCGGCAACAGGCTGCAAACCAGGCAGCAGGTGATCAGTTTGGATCGCATTGGATCTACTGGGAGAATGACCTCCTATATACAGAGCCTGAGCCTGGGTCAGCCCGTGTGCTGGTGGTACCCCAGCGCTTCTGAGCCTTCCTACTGGGGCTGGCTCATGATGTTCCATTGGCAGGACATTTGGGGCAGTACAAGACCCATGAAAGGCGTGTCACACATTTTTATTGGCCCCAAATGCACAGGAGTTCAGACACTCACTGCAGGACATGTCAGACTTGCCTGAAAAGTGGAAAGAGTGGGAGGAAGCGCAAGGCTCCTCTCCAGCCCTTCCCCGTAGTCAGCACCCCCTTTGAACGGGTGGGTATTGACATTGTGGGTCCACTGGACCCCAAGACAGTCATGGGCAACAGGTTCATCCTGGTCTTGCTGGACCATGCCACCCGGTACCCGGAAGCCATACCTCTGAGGACAGAGACAGCCCCCATGGTGGGACAAGCACTGATGAGAATATTCTCCAGAGTGAGATTCCCTCGCGAGGTAGAGTCTGACCGGGGAACCGACTTCGTTTCCAAGTATATGAAGTCCCTGTGGCAGGAGTGTGGTGTGACCTATAAGTACACCACTCCTTACCACCCCCAAGGAAACGTGTTGGTTGAGAGATTCAACCGAACCCTTACAGGCATAATAATGGGTCTTGAGGAACCCATGAGGCGTGAGTGGGACGTCCTCTTACCATGCCTGCTCTTAGCTTACCGCAAGGTGCCACAGAAATCTCTAGGGTTCAGTCCCTTTCAGCTTCTCTATGGACACCCCGTGAGAGGACCTCTAAGTATGGTCAAAGAAGGCTGGGAGCAATCTCCCAGGAAACCTCCCCAGGATGCATATAGCTCCATGCTGGCCTTTAGGAACCAGACTAGGCGTTTCAGAAAACTCACTGAGGCAAATCTGGAAGCCAGCCAGGAGGAGATTAAGCGGTGGTACGACCAGAATGCCACTCTGGTTGAGCTTCAGCCTGGACAGAAGGTGTGAGTCATGGTCCCAGTGGAGCCCTGTGCGCTCCAGGATAAGTGGACCGGCCCCTTTGAGGTTGTGGAGCGCAAGAGTCCGGTTACCTACTTGGTGGACTTGCAGTCTCCTAGGAACCCCTTGAGGGTCCTGCATGTCAACAGCATGAAGCCTCACTTGGAGAGGTCCCAAGTGGGCATGCTCTTGGCAACAGATGCTGGGGTGGAGGAGGAGACCGAGCCTCTTCCTGACCTCCTGTCAGCCAGAGAGCAAGATGGGTCAGTGGATGGTGTCAACCTCTCTTCCACTCTGACCCCTGATCAACAGAATGACTGCCACCAGTTGCTGGGACAGTTTTCTGATCTGTTCTCCCTGGTTCCTGGTGTCACTGATTGGTGCGTCCATGAGGTGGACACTTGGGATAGTACACCTGTGAGGCACAAGGCCTACAGAGTGACTGACAGGGTGAGAGCTTGCATCAAGGAGGAGGTCTCCAAGATGCTTGCGCTAGGGGTAATTGAGTCCTCTAGCAGTCCTTGGGCCATCCCAGTGGTCTTGGTCCCAAAGGCTGCCGCGCCGGGTGGCACACCCGAACTCCGGTTCTGTGTGGACTACCGAGGGCTCAATGCAGTCACCAGGACTGATGCACACCCCATCCCCAGAGCGGTTAAGCTCATAGATCGGCTAGGGGCTGCACGGTACCTCAGCACATTTGACTTAACGTCTGGGTACTGGCAGATCGCCTTGACTGATGAGGCAAAGGAGAGGTCAGCATTCTCCACACCAGATGGGCAATACCAGTTCCGGGTGGATGCCCGTTGGGATAAAGAATGCCCCTGCCACCTTTCAGAGGCTGGTCAACCAGGTGTTGGCTGGACTGGATCAGTTTAGTGCAGCCTACCTGGATGAAATCGCAGTGGTCAGCGCCAGTTGGGAAGAACATCTGCGCCACCTCTGGGAAGTGTTGATGGCACGGCGGAGGGCAGGCCTCACGATCAAGGCGAGTAAGTGCCAGATCGGGCAGGGTTCCGTGGTGTACTTGGGACACCAGGTAGGGAGCGTCCAGGTGGCGCCCCTGCAGCCCAAGATTGAAACCATCCTGGCTTGGTTGCCGCCAAAAACCCAGACAGAGGTGAGAGCCTTCTTAGGACTCACGGATTACTACAGGGGGGTTTTGTCAAGGGGTATGGCAACATTGTTGCACCCTCGACAGCGCTGACTTCCAGGAAGCAGCCAAAGAAAGTGATTTGGACTGACACCTGTCAGAAAGCTTTTGAGGCCTTAAAAACTTATGTGCACAGCGCCCGTGCTCTTGGCACCCTACTTCTCCAAAGAGTTCATAGTGCAAACAGATGCTTCAGTGGGGGCTGTTCTATCACAGATGAATGAGGAGGGCCTAGATCAACCTGTAGCCTTCATCAGTAAGAGGTTACTTCCACGGGAATAGAGGTGGAGTGCTATTGAGCGTGAGGCTTTTGCTGTGGTCTGGGCACTGAAGAAGCGGAGAACCTACCTGTTTGGAAATCACTTCCGGGTTCAGACAGACCACAGGCCCCTCAGATGGTTGATGCAGATGAGGGGTGAGAATCCAAAGGTGTTGAGGTGGTCCATTTTCCTACAGGGGATGGGTTTCACAGTGGAACATCGTCCCAGTACAGAACACGCCAATGTTGATGGTCTGTCCAGATTTTTCCACCTTAGTAATGAGAAGTCTCAGGAGGTAGGGTAGTTCTCCCCACATTTCAGCTGGAGGGGACACATGTTAGACCTGGCACATTGGCGTGGGTCTCCCTTCCATTTTCTGCTGTTGCCTCATGTATTTTTGCTGGTGTTAGTTGCTCAGGGCACTGTGCCACTGCTGTCCAGTGCCACAGTTCAAGTGCTCCCTATTGTAAATTAATGTATGAATTTGTGATTCCATGATTGGGTGGTTTGGTTTACTTGTCAGACCCTAGTACAGTGCACCAGGAGTCCCCAGGGCTTGTAAATCCAAATGCTGCTGGTGGGCTTGCAGCCCTGGTTGTGCCACCCACAGAAGCAGCCTTTAAACATGTGTCCAAGGTCTGCCATTGCAGAGCCTGTGTGCAGTCTGGTACTGTCATGCTGACTGGGCAAGTGCACCCACTTGCCAGTCCCTAAACCTTCCATTTTCTTCACATCATACACCCCTATGGTAGGCCCAAGGGCAGGGTGCATTGTAAGCATAAGGTAGGACATGCCCTGGTGTGTGTGGCATGTTCTAATAGTGAACTACAGCCATTTTCGTTTTTCACTATTGCAAGGCTACCTGTTCTCCATAGGCCAGAATAAGCAGTTTGATTATTACATCTTGTAATCCTAACTGACTCAGGGAACATGGTGGAAATTTGAATTTAGTATGCCTGAACTCAGGATGATAAAATACATCTTTTAGTGAAGTTGGTTTTAACATTCTGTGTTTGAAAATACCACTTTTAGAAAGTAGGTATTTTCTTGTCTAACCATTCAAACCTGCCTCTGCTAGGCTGTGTATTCCCTGTCTGGAGTTTAAGTAGCAGGGCTGGGGAATTCCAGGAGACAGGGTGAGGTGTCCCAGTGGTGAATAAAGAGATCTGCATCTAGATGGGAGGGAGGAGTTGCACCTGGGACCTGAATAGGGCTGTGCCTTCCCGCCACAATGCTGGTTCCACCTCCTGTGGTGCGTCTGAGGTCTCTGCTCTGCACTCTGAAAGCAAAGGAGTCAGGTAAACAAAGTGCTCCAGGACTGACCAGTTCCGGTGTGAACAAGGCAAATGCCCCTCTGTCCTCAGAGGACAAAGGATTTTGGGGTAGAAGTATTGGGACCCTGATCCCAAGAATTTAGATCACTTTGGGAAAACAAGATGAACACTCTGCTGAGGAGAGGAACTAAGAAGAAGCTGAGGAGGAACTATCCCTGAAACTGGGGGGTTGGCCTGCAGTGGTTGCCTACTGCCAAAGAGAGGAGAAAGGAACTTTGTGTGTACTTTTGCTCAACTTGTGAAGGATCTCCAAGGGCTTGGAAACGAGCTTGCCTCCTGCTGATGTCTCGGGAACAACAGACTTCACCCCCCAGCTCCCCAGAGTTCTTTGGAAGTGCCTGCTGCTGTTATTGGGCCTTCTGAGCTCCACAAGGAGCCACAAGGAGCTTCCAGCTCCTTGTGTCGCAAGGAGCTGGAAGCGCGACTCAAGAAGGAGAAGCGTGCCGCCGTCGGTGTTGTCGTCGCATCGCGTCAAGTGTGTCGCCGCTGCAGCTGTCGCATCGAGCGGAAGCGTCTTGCATCGTCCAGGAAGTGTCTCGCAACGCCGAAGAAGCGTGTTGCAATCGCAGCCATCGTAGTTGTCGCATTGCACCGCATCAAGAAAAGCACCTTGCATCTGAAGAAATATGCTTTCCTTCTCAGGGGTCTCACTGATACTTAGTCCATTCAAACCAATAATAAAGAATTTGGCACAGAAGCTGAAATATAAAAACATTTTTATTAAACTCAAATGAGTGTGACTACGTCACACAGAAGCCGTAGCAACTGAATGAGGTAGTTTCTAGAATGGTCTTACTTCACGTCTTATATACTCTTTATCCTGCCCCAGGCATGTAAGGGAGTTGTAGCAGTTACATTCCTAAACAAATGGAAAATCTGGAGGGTCAGCAGGTGAGTAGCCTTTGGGGTTTTAGCAGGATATGGGCAAAACATTATAATTACATAGTTCACAAAGGTTAATCTGATTTAGATGGCACTACAGGGCATGGCATGATTACATGTACAGTATCTTGATTGGTAATCTCAGACAAAGATCGATCAGGGAAATTGGCTTTGCGAGGTCAGTTTCAGGTGAAGAGGTCAGATTCTTACAGTTCATTCCAGAGTCAGAAAGAAACCTAGTTAATGTATACATGGACTAAGAAGGGCAGGCCACTTTGTTCGCCAGCCTACCTTCACAGGCCTACGTGAGGGCAACACAAAACGGTGGCACAATAAAATGGGGTCAGTCATTAGAATTACAGAACCTCAGACCCTCCTTTTTCCATTACGTAGGCAATAACCCAAGACTCATGTTAATCTGAATCTAGGTCTATATCGATATTCATTAGGTCGTCAAGGTGTTACTGTAACATCATCTTATTATTCTCTACTTCTCTCAGGACAGGTCTCCGAACATACATAGTAGCACAAAGACTCACTTCTGGTGGACCATTTTTGGATGCTAGAGGCGGAGCCACTTCCTCTTCCATGGCAATTCAGTCAAATGAGAACTTAATTAACATTTACTTTATACAATTGCACTGGAATCGCTTGTGCAACTGTGCCCAAAGTCCGTTCAAAGCCTCTCTGGCAGGCTTCTATCGTCAATCAAATCTGCTTCCATTGTCTTCTTCCGCATTGGGCCTCTCGATTCAGGCCTCTTCATGAAAATAGTACTGCTTAGTTGGAGTGCCCTCCTGGCAAACACTCACAGCTCACTCGAAAGTCTAAATGTATCAAGGCAGTGCACCAGTGTCTCTCCTCTGCGGCAGACACTACAAATAATGTGCTCTTCATTGGTCATGGGCACAGATCATCTTGTGCAGACCCGGGTCTACATTCTCAGGCTCCAACACTCATTATTCAGTGTCAAAGGACGCTCAGGCTGCTCTTTCATGGGCACCATAATGTAGTGCCTTTTGTCAATCTTAGATCCTCCGGTGCACTGCCCTTCCATTGGAGCAAAGAAAAAGGGGGGGGGATGGACAAAACTCAGGCCAAGGGGTTCAAGGGACTGCACACTGTCAGAGGTTACCAGCACATGACCGGTAGAAAACTCAAGGCTCAAATCAACCCTGCCATCAACAGCTCCTCCTTCTTTTCTGATGCTCAACGCCTTCTGATGAAGCAAGCACGATGCTTTGGAGATACTATTGATGGCGCGATCAGTGTCCAGCCTTGCTACTTTTCTGGGTGCTGGGACTGTAGGGCCAAGACGTCCGCCTTTCATCTGTAGCTGTCACTGATGGGAATTAGACTTAAATCAATGTTCTGCAGGTTATTATGACTTAATTCCCGCAGAATCTAGTTGTCAAGTACCTCAAGCTGAAATTCGGTTTCCACAGGAGCAGATGCTGGATCTCCACTCCCCTACTCCGCTGCCGCGAACTCAAAGGCTCACGAACAGCGAGGAGGGGGAAAGGGGAATTGGACAGACAAGAGAGACTGCACTGTGTCTTCTTTCTGGACTGGTCTCGAACCTCCTTCTTCTAGATCCCTGGAACGAGAGTTAATAAACAACTGCTCCACAACAACTACCCTTAAGAATTCCAAATGAAATTATTCCACACTATACCTGTCCTGACACAGTGGGTAGCTACTCTCTATACTCATTCAGCTGGGTATCTCATTGGGAAAGAGGGGCTGTACTGTTGGCGTGCAGCATATCCTGTAATGAAAATTCACATGTAAAACCCTGTTTCTTCCTTAAGCCCACTCCACCCAACTCTCTCCCTCCAGCTTTACCTGTCTCCCAACAAGAGGTTATTCTAGATTTTAAATGAAGAGCTGAAATATGAGATTGAGGAAAGTTGGCTAATCTTCTTGCTGGACTCTGCACACCGAAGATGATGCTGGTAGGTGAATGCTCTTAAATAAATATATATATATTTACAATTGCTTAATTGAGTTCAAGCTGCGGAAGTCTTTATTTGACTCAAAACTACTCCTTCTTCTGTCTCTTGTTTCAGTCTCTTTTCTTTTCTTTACTATCCACTGGTATTCAAAATTGATTCTGACTGGCAACTCTATACTGAAGAACTATTGTTGCTGGAATACGTGAATCATAAGCGGAACTGAAAAGCTTACTGACCCACAGAGTCTCTAGTCACAGAAACGAAGTTCACTGGAAGGTTGACGCTCCAAGAATGTGAGAGAAAAAAGGCATACTTACTTCTCAAAATGCCCAGCTCTCGCGCCTAGCCTCTCACCCTCCTTACTCATGAAGAACTTAACCTCACGTCGTGAACGAGATGCCCACTTTTCTGCAGATTCTCCCAACGAAGTCCTTCGAAGATACAGCTGGTTTACTCGAAATAGTATCCCTCTGCGGGACTGAGTGAAGGTTCTCAAAAGGCAACAAATTTATTCTAAGAAGTCCAAAACTCTGACTAGAAATTTACCGGGAGAGGACGGAGCTCGAGCGAACACCGCCACTCCACAAAATTAGACAGTTGAAGTGCGCCGCGTATTGGAAGCGCGCGCACAACTTCAAAATAGAAACACTGCACCACAGCAGAGGAACAGTGGGAGGGAAGAAGCGGACCGACCAGCGGCCATCTTGGAAGGAAGGGGTAGAAATGTTACTACACTACAAATGACCGTAGGAAGGCGGAGAGCGATCTTACAGATACACATCTACGCCTTCCTCGGACCAGCCTAGCCTGACTATGAGATTATTGCCTCAACCGGGGAAAACTAGCCCTTTCAGCTCCAATCCTGACAGTACCTCCCACCAAAACCCCCCTACTCTCCTCCTTGGGTTTAGTGGGATGAGTGCGATGAAACTCTCTGAGCAAACGTGGAGCATGGATGTTGGAAAATGGCTCCCAGGATCTCTCTTCAGGACCATAACCCTTCCAGTCAACTAAGTAGAAAATCTTCCCTCTTTGTAGCCTAGAATCTAGAATTCTCTTCACCTCAAATTCCTCACTTCCCTGCACCAAGACTGACGAAGGGGACCTCTTGACTTTAAAACCCTCAGGACAACGCTGGAGCAAGGAAACATGGAAGACTGGATGAATCTTTAACCTTGGAGGAAGACGAACCTTAACACTGACAGGATTCACCATCCGGTCTACCCGAAAAGGCCCCACTAATCTAGGCTGGAACTTCCGGTTCCCCTTCAGACGTGAGTTTCGGGTGGAAACCCAGACCTGATCTCCCTTCTCATAAACTGGATTTGGACGCCTCTTCTTGTCTGCCTGCTTCTTATAGGAAATCTTAGCCTTAGACAAATTTCTAGAAGCTAATCGGTAAGCCAAATGTAATTCTTGTACTACTGTCTCCACTGCTGGCACATTGCTGATTTCTTTATCTACCAGTGTGTTAGGATGCCTTCCTGAATTCAAATAAAATGGGGAGTAACCAGTAGATGCATGAACGGCATTATTGTAAGCAAACTCGGCTGCCCATATTAGGTCAGGCCACTCACCTTCCTGATCCAACAAGAACATGCGCAAGTATTGCTCCAATTCTTGATTTACTCTTTCCGTCTGTCCATCCGTCTCTGGATGGAAACTGGTGGACAGACGAGAGTCAACACCCAACCTTCTTAAAAAGGATCTCCAAAAACGAGAGACAAACTGAGGACCCCTGTCTGAAATGACTGTCTTTGGAATACCATGTGCCCTTACAATGTGTTGTGTGAACAGTTTGGACAACTGAGTGGCATTGGGAAGAGCCTTCAAAGGGACGAAATGACTCATTTTAGAAAAATGGTCCACCACCACCCAAATGACAGAGAGGCCACCACTAGACGGGAGATCCACAATGAAATCCATGGAAATGGTATGCCAAGGGTATGGGGCTAAAGGTAATGGCTGTAAAAGACCTTGTGGAGCCCTTCTAGGAGTCTTTCCCTTGATACACAACTCGCAAGTGGCTACATACTGCCGCACCTGAGCTTCCATTGCCGGCCACCAAAACTCTCTTCGGATCAGCTCCAATGTCTTCTTCACCCCTTTATGTCCGGCTAGAGGCTCATCATGGAAGTGTTCGATGATCTGCCTTCGCAATTCCACATTTGATACAAACAACTTGTCTTGAAAATAGGGCCTTCCTTCTTTGACTTGGAATTCTTTTCCCTTGGCAGTCCAATTCCTCACTTCTTCTTGAGACTGTGTAACTTGTAGTTTCTTTTCAATGTCTGTGTAAGTGAGAGTTCTGATAATTCGATCTACAGGAATGATAACTCCCTCGTCTCCAGTCTTGCCCTCTTCGCTCACACTCAAACGAGATAAGGCGTCCGCCTTACCATTTGCTGATCCAGGCTTGTAAGTTAAAACAAAATCATAATCGGCAAAAAAGAGTGACCATCTCAATTGACGTGGCGTGAGGGTGCGGGCGGATTTTAAAAACTGAAGATTTCGATGGTCCGTGAAGACGGTCACCACGTGCCGGGCACCCAATAAATAATGACGCCACTCCAAAAACGCATCCTTGACTGCCAACAGTTCCTTATCCGCGATGGGATAATTTATCTCTGCAGCTGTTAACTTCCTGGAGCGAAAAGCTACAGGATGTAATTGACCTGTCTGCTTATGGCGCTGAGACAAAATTCCTCCTATGGCCAAATTGGAGGCATCTGCTTCCACAAAGAACGGTTCTCCAGGATCTGGATGAAGCAACACCGGAGATGATACAAAAATGCTTTTGAGTTCATTAAAGGCTGCTTCTGTTTCCGCATTCCACTCGAACTTCGCCTTTTTCTTGAGCAACTTCGTGAGGGGACAAACTCGCTCCGAAAAGTTAATTATGAAACGCCTGTAAAAATTGGCGAAGCCGAGGAAACTCTGAACTTCCTTCACTGAACTCGGGGAGGGCCACTCCTTGATGGCCCTTACCTTTGATTCATCCATGGAAACACCATTGGGTGACAAGACAAATCCCAAAAATTCCACTTGTATCGAATGAAACACACACTTCTCCAGTTTGACAAAAAGTTGGTTCTCAAGCAGCTTCTTCAGAATGGACCGGACGTGCTGAATATGTTCTTCTAAACTGGCAGAAAAAATGAGGATGTCGTCAATGTAAACCACTGCACATCGATCCAAAAATTCTCGCAACACATCATTTACGAAGTGCTGAAAAGCGGCTGGAGCGTTACATAAGCCAAAGGGCATAACTTGGTATTTGAACAAACCAAAACGAGTGCGAAAGGCCGTCTTCCACTCCTCTCCTTCAGCCATGCGGACCAGATGGTAGGCGCCTCTCAGATCCAATTTAGTATACACCCTCGCTCCCTTTACCTGATCCAAGAGCTCAGAAATCAAAGGTAGTGGATAACGATTTTTCTTGGTCACCAAATTGAGGGCGCGATAGTCTATGCAAGTTCTCAGCTGGCCATCCTTCTTCGGAATGAAGAAAAGTGGAGACGAAACCGGAGACTGAAGGGCGTATGAAGCCATTAGCCAGATAATTACTCAAATATTCTTTTAAATGGACATTTTCTGCTTCGGTCAATGCGTAAATTCAGCTACAGGGCAGAGAGGCTCCCGGCTCCAGCTCAATACGACAATCGTATTCACGATGGGGAGGCAAACGTTCCGCTTCTCTTTCATCAAAAACTGAGGCAAGATCTTCATATTCTTGTGGAATTTCTTGAGTATCTAAAGCACAAATGGTCTTTGGGATGCTGGCTAAGATTTGGGACTGTGAAGCTTGTGAAGCTGTTGATGGTTCTGGATGGGATTGGAAACAATGTTGCAAACAAAAATGTGAATTCATGCGAATGGATCGCTGAGCCCAATCAATTTGAGGGTTATGCTCGGTGAGCCAGGGCAGACCCAAAATAAATTGAAACTGCGGAGCATCGATTAAGTTGAATTGTAAAGAGCTCACGTGTTGGCCGGGTCCAAACAACAAAATCTCCTCAGAATCGTAGACTATAGGACCGGAGGACAAACTTGTTCCATCTACAGCACGTACAGGCTCCGGCCGTTCCTTCTTCAAAAAGGCGATTCCAAGAGCTCTAGCAAATCCAATGTCACAAAAATTTCCCGTGGCCCCTGAATCGATCATGACCGACATTCCTTCCTTGCTCTGACCTCCAAACTTTATCCGAACCGACAAAATTAAATGTGGGGCCGAAGATTGCAAAGTATTTGCCACTAATTTCGAATCTGGAGTTGACTGTTCCTTAGCTTCCACCAGGGCAACCCCTTCTACTGGTGGAGCCGATCTTTTACCCAGGAATTGTTCTTTGGCTTCTTTGGACATTCCTTCACAAAATGATCAGAGTTCCCACAGTAAATACACAGCTTTCCCAGACGTCTCTACTCTCTTTCTTCTTTAGACAACGGACCTCGAACGGAACCAATCTGCATTGGTTCATCTTCTGACGTCGATTCTTTTTGCTTAGATCCTTCTGTCAAAACGAGGAGGGATATACCTGGTTTCTTTCCGCCTCTCATTCTTCCTTTCATTTTGACGCTGATCGATCTGAAGAACTAAGTCAATTAATTCTGAAACCTCCGTGGGACGTTTTGGAATCTGTGATAGACCATCTTTGATCTCATCCTTGAGACCACGATAAAAAATTGCAGCACGTTTAGCCTCTGGCCAGTTGGTTTCTACAATTAATTTATTAAATTGCGCCAAATATGCAACTAATTCTCGATTCCCTTGCTTCAGATCTAACAACTCATTATCAGTGGATTGCGAGATGGACCGTCTGTCGAAAATTCGTAGAAATTCTCTCTTGAAGCCTTCAAATTCATATAAAATGGGGTCGTTGTTGTTCACCAACGGCATAGACCAGGCGGCGGCATCTCCACTCAGGTACGACAGCATGAACGCCACCTTAGACTGATCTTCCTTGAAAATAATAGGCCGACAGAGATAGTGTAGGGAGCATTGAGTAAGAAAAATTTGGGCCTTGTTCGGATCCCCACTATATCTTTCTGGAGCAGCCAATGGAATAGTTGGCGAGATAGCGTGGATCACCTGTGTAGTGAGTTCGGCAGCGGAAGGGGCTGGGGCAAAAGAGGAGGGCTTATCTTCTTGGACAGATGGACGGGTTCCCCCAGAAAACTCTTCAAACTGTTGGCGCAAATAACTTGCATCTAAGACAGACTTTCTGACCTCTTCTCTCAAAGACTTATTCTCTTCCATAGTATCACTTAACTGCTTCTGGATACTGTCTAATACTGTAGCTAGAGCCTTAACATCAATCCCCTCAGCCATCGTGCTCGGGTGGAATTCAGTTTTATGGCACTTCAATCTGTCAAGTACCTCAAGCTGAAATTCGGTTTCCACAGGAGCAGATGCTGGATCTCCACTCCCCTACTCCGCTGCCGCGAACTCAAAGGCTCACGAACAGCGAGGAGGGGGAAAGGGGAATTGGACAGACAAGAGAGACTGCACTGTGTCTTCTTTCTGGACTGGTCTCGAACCTCCTTCTTCTAGATCCCTGTAACGAGAGTTAATAAACAACTGCTCCACAACTACTACCCTTAAGAATTCCAAATGAAATTATTCCACACTATACCTGTCCTGACACAGTGGGTAGCTACTCTCTATACTCATTCAGCTGGGTATCTCATTGGGAAAGAGGGGCTGTACTGTTGGCGTGCAGCATATCCTGTAATGAAAATTCACATGTAAAACCCTGTTTCTTCCTTAAGCCCACTCCACCCAACTCTCTCCCTCCAGCTTTACCTGTCTCCCAACAAGAGGTTATTCTAGATTTTAAATGAAGAGCTGAAATATGAGATTGAGGAAAGTTGGCTAATCTTCTTGCTGGACTCTGCACACCGAAGATGATGCTGGTAGGTGAATGCTCTTAAATAAATATATATATATATATATTTACAATTGCTTATTTGAGTTCAAGCTGCGGAAGTCTTTATTTGACTCAAAACTACTCCTTCTTCTGTCTCTTGTTTCAGTCTCTTTTCTTTTCTTTACTATCCACTGGTATTCAAAATTGATTCTGACTGGCAACTCTATACTGAAGAACTATTGTTGCTGGAATACGTGAATCATAAGCGGAACTGAAAAGCTTACTGACCCACAGAGTCTCTAGTCACAGAAACGAAGTTCACTGGAAGGTTGATGCTCCAAGAATGTGAGAGAAAAAAGGCACACTTACTTCTCAAAATTCCCAGCTCTCGCGCCTAGCCTCTCACCCTCCTTACTCATGAAGAACTTGACCTCACGTCGTGAACGAGATGCCCACTTTTCTGCAGATTCTCCCAACGAAGTCCTTCGAAGATACAGCTGGTTTACTCGAAATAGTATCCCTCTGCGGGACTGAGTGAAGGTTCTCAAAAGGCAACAAATTTATTCTAAGAAGTCCAAAACTCTGACTAGAAATTTACCGGGAGAGGACGGAGCTCGAGCGAACACCGCCACTCCACAAAATTAGACAGTTGAAGTGCGCCGCGTATTGGAAGCGTGCGCACAACTTCAAAATAGAAACACTGCACCACAGCAGAGGAACAGTGGGAGGGAAGAAGCGGACCGACCAGCGGCCATCTTGGAAGGAAGGGGTAGAAATGTTACTACACTACAAATGACCGTAGGAAGGCGGAGAGCGATCTTACAGATACACATCTACGCCTTCCTCTGACCAGCCTAGCCTGACTATGAGATTGTTGCCTCAACCGGGGAAAACTAGCCCTTTCAGCTCCAATCCTGACACTAGTGACGTAGGAAATGTGACACAGTTGTTAGTTTCCTTCAGTTTAGTATAAAAACAGTTCATTGTATTTAACAATAGGACTGCAGGCAGGTGGCCTGCAATCTTCAAGGGAGTGGCCAGAAGCCATGGGACAACTCTGGTTTAGAATGCACTGTCACTCTCATAAGATGCAAAGGCAAAGGCAGTACTTCTAGTCCAGGGGTCTCCAACGAGTAGCTCGGGAGCCACTGGTAGCTCGCCAGTACCTTCAAAGTAGCTCTCTGAGGTGAAGTTAAGCCCAGAATCAATTTCAGAGTAGGTGCCTATTAAAGAAGGCAGCACTGATCATCTCAAGACCCTAAGAGTGACAGCCAGCCAAACGTATCACAGTAACTCATACCAACACTCAAACACACAGTGTGCCAGCCTATAGGATCTGCTACATGACAGTCTGTATCCAATCTCAATATAATTAAGCCACAAGGATTGACCATGTTGCAGTCTCTCCTTTATCAGTCACAACATGTGTGTGAACAGTGCACCATCAAAAAGGTATGGCAGCAGTAGCCTGAGCTGTAATCAGTGCTGACCCACCAAAATGCGGGACTGCAGGAGTCAGAGTGAAAATGTGTCAGTTTAGATGCATGATCAGCTCAAAACCTGAGGAGAACAGGGTATGATACAGACCAGAGAAAACTAAGACTTTTAGAACAGATCACCATATTAAATGCTCCTAATAGAGAAAGAGGTTGCTCCAAGGGGAGTGTGAAAAAAAGAAAGTGCTCATGAGGTAGGACAGATATAAAGGAGGGGAATCCAAAAGGCAAATTCAATAACCAATCAATTAAACATTCTGGTATCATTAGTAAAACTGGACGTGGTTCATAGTGGCACCAGTTTCACAGATAGGCCAGTCCCTTATGGATTTACAAATATTCATTTCATGATTTTCTAATGGGATAAACATCTCTTAAATTACTACATCTGTGTGTTCTTACATTCCTTATCTAGAACACCTCAAAAGGGGAAACGCATGATATAAATTATCAGGGGCATGCAGATACCTCCCTTTAATAATTGTGCAGCAAGTGCACCTTGCAATACACAGGCTAAACAACATCTCCTCATGATCACTGAGAATACCTGTCACCCTAGTCTAATAATTCTCAGGTTTCTGGTGTCTGATCTACAATTTTTCCTTTCCCTATTCACCTGTCCGGAGGGGGCACTATACCCACTTAAAATCACAATCCTGCTACTCAGGACAGCAAATAAGAAGCTCTTGGTGTCTCTTATGACTACATGTAGAAGTGCAATATCATAAGGAAAGTTAGGTCACCTTTAGCAAGAGCCACAGATTTATAGTTCATCCTTAGGGTCTAATCAGGGAACATCAATCTAGGCTGCTCGTCCCTTAAAGGAAGGAGCAGTAACATGACTAACTGCAGGTGACACACTTTTAATCCTGTATATCTCTTTGTTTATTTTGTTTTTCAATACCATTATAGCCAAATAGACACACACTGGTGAAGTGTTGTCTGTCATATTCACAGCATGAAATATCATATCTATGAAATTTAGTAACCAGAACAAGTCCAACCAACTGTGTCATAGCGATGGGCATCGTCATGACCATCCCCTCACAACACAGGGGAGCTTGTAACAGTATTAAAAGCAAAAGCGTAAACACAACGCAAAAACAAAAAAAGTGCATAAAATAAAAACACACATGCCAAGCCATCAGGTATACTTGCTGTATACCAAGCACAGAAAGCACAGACAAATTACAATAGCACATATAAATGAGCGGTGACGCACGCGCTTCATAGACAAATTACAATAGCACATGTAAATGAGCGGTGATGCACACACTTCATGCAGCCCAAAACCCAATAGTCGGGCCTGCTTAATTTGTCAGGTTTAAAATTAAAAGTACACATTCTTTTACTTTCCTCGCCCTCCTTTTGACAACTGGTCACCAGTTAGTGGTGATCAGCTGTCAAATACAACTTACTGTGTCGCTTCTGACACACAGGACCAGCAGGAACAATTCATAGAAGGACAAAATGCAAAAACGTGAAAAACACACGAACATTTTTTCTTCAAAGGAGTCATACAAAAACTCATCTTGTTTCAACTTACTGCTAACCCCCACCTTACTGACCTCAAGGTCAAAATCTGCCTCTCCTCAGCCCTCTCTCTCTCTTCACCCTGAAGCTGTCAAAGACAAAAAAACCTTCCTAACTCTTTCTAACTTGCAATAACCAACCCTTATCCAAAACCACATACCATATATATTACTCCATTTAGGAGCCACAATACACTCCTATTCCCAGACTCAAAAACATCTACTGTGAATAATTCACAGAACACAACAACACAACATACCAGCTTTAGAACAAATGCTTGTTACCACCCTATGCAATGGTACTCATTTCATCGACCTTAAATGGATGAACGTCTCAGTAGGTCCAGCTAGAGTTAAAACCTTCAACCCCGATATTAAACTCAAACCTCTGCACCGGGCACATTGGCTCACTGAGCCATTAAAAGCAACCCCAAATGAGAACAACCTGCAAATTTGTATTATACCTAAATGTATGCATTTACTGAAGCCTAAGGCACTTTAAAAGCTACTCTAAATGAAAAACAAGCATTGAAAATGCAATAGGTCTCGCCTTTTAGTTAAAGCCATTTGCTTTGCTATACAATACCATGAGCAAAGCAAATGGCTTTAACTTAATCAAAGGCGAGACCTATTGCATTTTCAATGCTTGTACTTAGGTCTGCACCCACCGCAAACCAGAAACAACATCAGCTGCGCCAAAGACATTTCACAACAGCGCTCACTAAAGCTCGCTGGCCTCCGACACCAACACACATCACAGCTCAGGGTCCATGTGGGAGTCTTGTAACGCCTACTAGCAATGCCCGATGGTTCTAAGCGCTGGCACGCAGGCCCCTTGTGTTTCGCGGAGTTAGCCACCAAAATAAGTCAGCACCAAAATAAGCAATTTATTCCCAATTTTAGGGGGAAACTTGAAATGGGTACTATTTATTGCACTCGATAAATATCGAACCCCATGGCATTATTTACCAGGTGTGATAATTATTGCATATAACACGGCCACCGAATTGAGGGTTTTAGTTAAAAAATGAGATCA
The DNA here is from genome assembly GCF_964204655.1 of Triturus cristatus. Lineage (NCBI taxonomy): Eukaryota > Metazoa > Chordata > Amphibia > Caudata > Salamandridae > Triturus > Triturus cristatus. The sequence continues at coordinate 126,033,122 of NC_140593.1, forward strand.
GAGCAAGGCAAACATTGACAGGGTGATTGACAGGTAGGAACAGATCTGGCGTGGTGCCCTGCCCATGCCGATTGTCAATGGTGAGCGTCAGTCCCATGACCTCTGCACGCCAAGGGCCACCGAGCAGGTACACAGGTTCGCGAGGGCAGGCTCCGTCACTTACAATGGTGTAAAGAATCCATGCTCGCGCTGGTCTACGGAAGACGACTTGTTCACTCGCAAACACGGTAGCTCACTTGCACTCTCGATGTGTTTCTGCAATTTCTGCTGCCCCTTTCAAGTTTGCACTTCAGAAGCCGTAGTGTGCCTTGATTTAAAAGAATACATTCATAATCTTTTACTGGAACGATTTGTAAAGGTGTTGGTTCCCTTGGAAAAACTCTGAATTATAAGTATTTAAACAGGCTTTCTTAGTGAAAATATTATTACACACACCTAAACATCAAAGGCACTTTGGAAAACGAGATTGTGAAGCAAACAAAAACAAGCGGCCACGAAAGTGATCGCGATCAAACATCAAAGCGGCCGCGAAAGTGAAAGTAATGCGGTCAAGCGCGCGCGCGCCCGCGCACAAGCTCTGTTGCTCTAGGCTGGCCTGGTAGCACTTTTTGGAGCCCTCTCAATAAGTCTCGCCAGACCAGCGCAAGCACTGGGTCAGGCGAGACCTAAAAATGCTGCCTAAATAGTGCCCTCACCCAATTTCGACTTTGACACCTGGGGCACTTAAAAATAAATATCCTATAATTGTGCTACATATTAATCATCCTCAGAATGTTCTTTACAAATTGCAGAGATTGGACATTAGACATATCTCGTGTAAATCCTTAGAAAAATGAGTTTTTTACGCCTGCGCCAAGTGCAATTCCATATGCAAATGTTCTCATTTTTGCGGTTCAACACAACTTAAATTACATTTTAATGCTAGGAGGTCACAGTATGAGTATTAAGCTTTATAAATATTAAAAAACAAATTTAGAAGCACTTATTTTTGATAATTCTTTTTCATAATTAATAATTATTTGTAATAAACCCAATCATTTTTGATAGGTCCATATATAAAAGCAAGCTGCATCCCTTGCCTATCATTTTAGACGCATTTATTTGTAAGCCTAAACACAAAAGCTTAACTTGAAACATGACAAATTCTTGCGCCACTTTTTTTTTTTTAAAGAACAATTATTCTAACATTAGAACCAAGAATATGCTTATAAAAATGCTTAAAGAGAGGAAACCCTTCATTGAAATGTCTTCTTGTAATACAAAATAATGAACCGTATTTTTGGAATCTTTTTTAAAACAACAGCCTGAAATGCAAAGTTCCACCTGTGTTTAACTGAGGGCGAAGTCCTGGCTTGAGTAAACATTCCTGTCTATTCGTGACCTGCTATTTGCTCCGCGGCAGTAAAAGCTTGTCTCTCAGTGTTATAACATGAGCACGGTGTCAATCTTTTTCAAACTCTGACATATCAATGCGTGTTGCGTTTGAGTTCAGCAAATATTTACTTCAGCTGAAGTGTTTGCCTGTTAGTATCCATTACAATGTATGCAAGTAAAAAAAATACTGTAAGTTTATTTTTCTACAAAACACACAATTTCGTTTTTGATGCCTTTTTATTCCCAGTGAATGTGAATTTTAATTTTATCTTTTAAGCATTTAACAGTTTGTACATGTGCATAGTTGCTTACTCTATAAATTATATAGCAACATATAGCTATTTAGCATATCACATGGTTCATTTCTGGATTTTTATTTAATTTCTACTTAATATTAATTAACTGACATTTTGCTTAACAGACTGAAAACATCAAGAAAAAACCACCAACACATATTGAGCTAATTTCAGACATAAACAGAAAGGGGTCAAACACTCAGGACACACAATACAGCGCGTTTTAGTCATTTATTTCATAAATAGCGCCATCGCTATTTACTTACAGAAGTTGCACTAATGGGAAAACCACATAGACATTTAAACACACATTTAACCCACAGATCAATACTCAAGACAGAAACAAAGGACAGCCCACAGACTGTACTTAAACCAAACCATTTCTAAATACTAGTTGTAAGTCATATTTACAAGAAGCGCTTCTCAATAGTGTTCCAAAAGACTGCAAAAACAGCCCCACAGACCTTTATTTCCAAGAAGCCAAGATACACTCAATTCACTAGCTTTGGCTGGCAGAACACCAAAAATCGCTCTGCATATCTCCATTCATAAGATTGCGCAGAACAAAGGATCCTTGTATGCATTATGTCCATATTTTAATTCCCTGGGGATACAGAATCACCAAGGAAGAAATATGTTTTTATACCTAAACCTATTTAGGAATTCCCTCTAGGGGAGCCGGCTAATTTACTTCACATCACACCAAGAAAAAAGCAACACATTCTTCAATGTGAGCTTTGAAAACAGGCATGCCAAAAATACTGCAGAATATGCAATATTATAATCAAAGTAGTGCTTAAGGTACTCTTCGTACGTTGCACCGTTCAACAAAACCAGATAGAGAAAAATCTCCTCATTACCTGCCTACACAAATTGCAATTCGCATATACAAACCTATACAAATCCAAAGTTGGCCAACACAAATTCCAAAATTCCAAAGCTATAGTAAGTGTTACTAAACTACCTTACCAATCCAAGGCAAAAACCAACAGTAAGAGCCGCATAACGACTTTTACCAAACAAATGGTTGTCCAAATTCTAACTGCCAAGTTCTAAATGACCTAACGGTCTTTTTTTAAAATACTCACGCCAAAAATGTTCTCAGTCAGAGGTGACGACATGTGGAGGATCAAAATCAGGAAGATCAGAAATATACTGGGCTGCAGAGACAAAGAATCCCCAGAATCTCCGTGCACAGAGTACCTCCTTAGTAGAGTCATGTCCTGTCCTCCTCAGCAGATTTCTGTCTTCTGACAAGATCACTCCCTCAGATAGCCACTTCTCTGATGAGGCCCACGTTGGCCGCGCCAATTGAAGAAATATGTTTTCCTTCTCAGGGGTCTCACTGATACTTAGTCCATTCAAACCAATAATAAAGAATTTGGCACAGAAGCTGAAATATAAAAGAACATTTTTATTAAACTCAAATGAGTGTGACTACGTCACACAGAAGCCGTAGCAACTGAATGAGGTAGTCCCTAGAATAGTCTTACTTCACGTCTTATATACTCTTTATCCTGCCCCAGGCATGCAAGGGAGTTGTAGCAATTACATTCCTAAACAAATGGAAAATCTGGAGGGTCAGCAGGTGAGTAGCCTTTGGGGTTTTAGCAGGATATGGGCAAAACATTATAATTACATAGTTCACAAAGGTTAATCTGATTTAGATGGCACTACAGGGCATGGCATGATTACATGTACAGTATCTTGATTGGCAAGCTCAGACAAAGATCGATCAGGGAAATTGTCTTTGCGAGGTCAGTTTCAGGTGAAGAGGTCAGTTTCTTACAGTTCATTCTAGAGTCAGAAAGAAACCTAGTTAATGTATACATGGACTAAGAAGGCCAGGCCACTTTGTTCGCCAGGCTACCTTCACAGGCCTACGTGAGGGCAACACAAAATGGTGGCACAATAAAATGGAGTCAGTCTTGAGAATTACAGAACCTCACATCCACGGAGAAGCGTGCCGCCGTCGGAGCTGTTGTCGTCGCATCGCGTAAAGGGGTGTCGCCGCTGAAGCATCGAATCGAGTCTCGCAACGTCGGAGAAGAGTGCAGCTGCCAAGGCCGCTGTCGTCGCATCGTGTAAAGTGCGTCGCCGCTGAAGCATCTAATCGAGTCTTCTGGCAACATAGTTGAAACGTGCTGCATTTGGAAGTTCTTTACGTCTTTATTTCTTTGCACCAAAATCTTCAACGGATCAACATTGTTGCAACACTTTTGTTGCGCTGCGTGTCGCAACTTAAAGGTACATTGACTTAAAGTGTCGCATTTGAGAACTAAGCAAAATTCTACCATCTAAAGTAACAGTATGGTGTATTTTTGTCGTTTAATGGTCTTGTGGTAAATCTACATAAAGAATACTTATTTTTGATATAAAACCGGTGTGGTGTCCATCTATAGTGTTGTCACTTGATTACTGTATGTGTTCACAAATGCTTTACACACTGCCTCTGAGATAAGCCTGTCTGCTCGTGCCAAGCTACCAAGGGGGTGAGCAGGGGATATTTTAGGAGTGTACCCCCTTACCCTGACTAGAGGCGAGGGTCCCTCTTTGTCACAAGTGCATACCTGTGCCAACTAGAGACCCCCAAGTCTAACAACTTTGTTTTACGATAAAGGTTTTTCTTTTACTTGTTCTATAATAGAATTGGGGGAAGAGGTGTGGTATTCATATGTTGTTTATGTAAATCGTTTTGAAGGCTTTCAAGCTGTTTCTGTATTAATGGAATCCTTAATGTTCTAGGATGTGCATCCTATGATCTGTTACCTGGAACTCTTTGTGTCAGTTGCTGTTCTGTGTGGGTATGACGTTCCTGTTTACCATGAACTTACAATAAAGTAGAAAGATCTTACTACTTGATGTCCCTCTACTTCTTCACACACCTTTAAAATTATACTGAAGAGCCTGGCTCTCCCTTCCGCCAGTGCGTCCCACCCAGCTCACAGGAATGCAGCAATCCACAAATATGTCTGGGGGGTATTCCTTTAACTCCTGATTCTCTTCCAGTCAGCCCAGGTCTCCCAAAAATGTACCTAGAATCTTCCATGTATTGTACTACCCATAGGTACACATACACCTGGAGCATGCATATAATACACACACATTGCACAGTACTACATACTAACCAGATTTAGGATAAGGGTGAATTAGGCACACAGCAGTGACACAGGTAAAAAAAAAAACCTGTGCACTTTTATTGAGAACTACATTGTATGCTGCCAACCGCGCTCGTGCTACTTAACTCCTGGCAAAGTTAGTAGCCTTTCACCACAATGAGGGTAGGGCTTTGAGCTCCGTCGGGTCCTAAAACACAATTCATGAGTCAGACCTGTCATGGCACACACACATTATCCATGTTCACCCCTGGCAACAAACATCAGCACCAGTGATCCAGCCATCATTGCAGTTGGGAGCTCTCAGAGGAGGAATAAGAGTCCATAACCATGCAAGGAACATTTTGGTCCAAAAGTGATCTTTTCCCTCTGGAAATAGAAAGTCCATGTAACTTTCTTACAAGATGCTATTCTTGATTTCCAGACACTTGTTTTAGTTTGCCTCCTTGACAATATTATTCATTTGACAAGAGGTCCAATATTGCCTTATGATTAGTTGTAAACTTGATATGATCATCAGCTCGGGATTAGACCAATACTCAGGACAGCCTAACTCATTTAATGATTCAACTATGCACTTGAGCCGAGGCAGTTTACAAAGTGCTTTGCTGTGCCAGCCGTAATAAAAGGATTCTAAATAGACTTACAGCCTGGGATTATTCCACAGGCAAATCCTATGACATAATACTTCAACACTTGACATACCCACTCTGCTCTCAGTGCAGTCATTGGGGTCTCAGTTCTCAGATGTAATGGGCATTGTAGGAATGGTTTCTTGATTTTTTGTATCTCTGAAGCCTTTCAAGCCCCTAAAGCTTATCTCAGTAAAAACACACAATCATGGTTTTTATTCTGTAGGCTTGAAGAGCAGGCTCCATCAGTCTTCAGCCACATTTGTTGGAGAAGGGAAAGACCTTGCTGGCATTCTGGCTCATAATGGTTTCACTTTTCACAGTCTGTTTAGGCCATGATAGTTTATCATCAGATCTGAACACTCAGATATTTATGGTGGTAGAAATAGTCTAAAGCCACATCATAGATTTTAAACATGTTCTTACAATTGGACCTTGAATTCAGTGTCATTTATTTTGGTTTTTGGTGTTAATCATGAGATCTTTTTGACAGACATTGGTCACTGTTTCATCCTTGATGCACAGACTTCAGTGCCCACTACTCTTTGAAGAAGGAGCAAAAGGGCTGCTATGCAGGGACGATCTGTAAATCGGGCTTGCTACCAATGTGTTTTTTTCTAATACTGAAGGGGGGCTTTGGCTCTTTGCAAAGGAAAATGTAGTTCTCCCCTCAAGATATTTGTTGTTTGAAGGACCATAATTTAGGACCCTTCTTGTCTCAGACAGGGTCTTCTTGAGGTTTGTGCAAGTGACCCTGTTAAAAGCCTTCTGAGTGGCAAACAAGAGAAGGAGCAATTGTGTTTTCTCTAGCAGCTTTTTCTATAATACTTACGGAAAGTCGAACATTATCCTCGCGTTTGTCTACTCATCATGTGCTCTGCTTTTTAGGACGAAACCATTAGAAGCCAAATATTTTTAATTATAGGGGCAGGGACTATGGAGAAGATAAAGTTCTCCCCTAACTCCACAGACATCTCTATATATCCATCTTGAGCCTGTTCGAACATGTTTTCATTCTATTCTAGCAATTTCAGTCTCCAGTTGTAAAAGTCTTGCTTTAGCTAATGTAATAAATGTGGTTGTGTGCTTAATAATTTCTACTCTACTCACACAGCCTTCGCTGCGCCCAGATTCGTTCATTTGAGGCAGTTTTCTATGGCACATATGTTTGTTTGCTCTAAGAACCAGATCCTAAATGCAATTTCAAGATCAACTCCCATTATCAACATTACCAGTGCATGGTAGGAGAGTATCTATGTGCCTATAGTTGCAATCTGTATCGAAGTCCAGAGTAAAGTGGATATTTTTTTTTTTTATCTATTCTTGAGTGAAACCTACGTACCTTAGAACAGAATGTATAGTCGCTCTCACCTCAGGGCGCAGCATGCCATGTGCCTATCATATTAAGCAGGCTATTACTACGCTCCATGAAGGAGGGTTGGTCATATTTTGTCATCAGACAGTTAAGTACCTATTAATATTTGGATCTCGGGACATAATATCACCACCCATTATTAAAATGACTGTTTGTGATGATAGTCAAATGCACAACTGCAGAAAAAGCCTTCCATGTCATCATTAGTGCCATAAACTAACAATGAAATAGGCGTGGGAGGGCGTGGCTTGCCGAGCCGCGGAATGGCCGCTACCTAAGCGAGCTCCGCCGGCCGGAAGAAAATCCTACACATCATCCTGCACTTTTGGGTGGGCTGAGACCGCCGGGACCCAGAGTGGCGATAGCGCAGGTGACGTGGGAGGCGCAGGTGAAGTTCTGTGGCTCGAGAGGCTCTGGCGGACGAGATACGGCCTGGGACCAGTTGTAGCGGAGGGTGGAGCTGCCGCGATCGGAGCCTGAAGGCGGCGTTGGACAAAATCGAGGTCGGGGCGCCCACGAGGCTGAAGGCCCGATCGCCGAGGGCGGGCTCTCTGGCTGGGGGCCTGGCCGCGGGACAAGAAGCAGCACGGAACAGATTGCTGACGCCGCTGATGCCTGGAAGGTCCGAGGTGGCGGAGAAGTGCAGACCTGAGGCGGCGACTGCGTGCCCGGCGGGGTGAGTGAATCGAGCCCCGGGCTGGGTCGTGGCCCCGGGGGAAGACTGCCCGGGTGTGCTCTGGACCTGGCGAACCGGGGAGCCTCGTGGAGACGCTGCCGAGTCGGGAGGTGAGACCCCCTGCACGGTCTGGATGACGAGGTGAATGGCCGTAATGAGCGGAGAGTGCCATCTGGGGTAACCGAACGTCAGGAGAGGCGCTGCGAGGATCGCTAGAGAGCTGCGGCATTGTGGGCCCTTATTGCCGGGACGAGAGACTGCAGAGACGCGCCCGTGGCACTCGAAGAGAGTGAGGAGCAGCCCGCGGATTCGAGAGGTGCCGGGAGGTCGGGGATATTGGTGCGGAGGCCGGGGATATTGCTGCGGAGGCTGATGGCGGCCGCAGCCTGATTGGGGTGATAGGTGCTGGAGTTGCCCCGCTGGCAGAGGAAGATAGCTGCGCTGTACTGGCTGGGGACATCCTGAGGCCGCTGCGGAGCTGCTGGTCTGTCCTAGCGGCACACCGGGAGGTCCAATCTATCCCCTCTGGACTCTGATCTGCCCGGCACGAACTCACGCTTGGTCAGCGGGGAGCGGGAGGCCTGGCGGTTGGAGTGAGGATCCTGCGGTGGCAGCCATGGGGAAACACGATGCCAAGCAATCGAAGATCACCTTTGACAGTAAGCGGGCAACGCGACAGATAGACGCTGGGGCGCAGGCGGAGAGCAGGCATGAGCCAGAGGTGGAGGATCAAGGGGAGGACCTGAGGACTCTCATGCTTGAGATGCGATCCAGCCTCCGCAACATCGACACCAAGCTGGATACCCTCACGACGCAGCTTGAATCGGTAAAGGCGCAGGTTACCACACACGAAACACGACTGGACTCGCTGGACGGACGAGCGGCGGACTTTCATGAGTTCCAGGTCGAGACCAAAGAACAGCTCCTACACATGGACAAGCTGCTGGGCATCATCAGAGCGAAGAACGATGACTTAGAGGCTCGGTCGAGGCGGAGCAACCTCCGAGTCACGGGAATACCGGAGACGACCGCTATTTCCAAAATGGAGACGTACATCACGGGGCTGCTGCACGAGCTGTTTGACCCGCACCTGTCCTCGGTCTTTGTGGTGGAGAGGGCGCACAGGTCGCTGGGCCAGAAACCACCAGTTGGGGCGCCTCCGCGGCCCATTATTGTTAAGCTTCTTAACTACCAGGACAGGGACACCATCCTGAGGCTCTCGAGAGAGAGAAAGGACAGATCACGCACCAAGGAAACTCAATATCCTTCTATCCAGACTTTACTCCGGCGGTGCAGGCGGCGCGGAGAGAGTTTGCACCGGCGAAGAGACTTCTCCTTCAGGCGCAGATACCATATTCCTTGCTGTACCCAGCAAAACTTAAGGTGGCATTCGAGGGCACCACTCACTTCTTCACGGATGCTAAGGCGGCGATGAAGTTTGCCTTGGGGATAAGTTACTTCAGGACACAGCACACAGCAAAGTCCTTTCAAGCAGGGGTACACAGCAAAGTCCCTTTACTCTTTCCTTGGTTAAAACAGCAAACTGCAGGCCAGCCCCAGAACACACAGCAAGAGTCAGTCCTATCCTTCAGTCGTTTCTTCCTTGGTAAATGTCCTCTCAACCACGAAGTAGCTCCAGTCTTGTTCACACTTGATCAAGACATTCTCCAAAGTTCAGCGGCTTCAGCTCTAGTCAAACCCCTCAATGGCTTTGAAGTCTTTGTGTTCAGAGGGCACTGACCCCTGTTCAAACCAGTTCTGGATGGCTCCCTGCTAGTGACACCTTCCTTTGATTAGTGGGGGTCTGGATTCTTAATCACTCAGCAAGAGATGTGACTATTGTTTTATAGCAGCAACCCAGGCCTCTTCACCTCTAGGGGCTACTCCTCCCCCTACACTCCAGATGCAGGTCAGCCTGTTGCTGTCTCACCTCCTCCCCTGGGTCAAGACATTCCCCAGATCCTATCGCTTTCAAATCCAGACAGTCAATTCATAACCAGGCAGATACACATAAATGTTAGAGCACAAAAACCCAGCCACTTCTAAAAGAGTGGCTTCTAAACACACAATGCAAAAACCACCTTCATAGAAAGATGTGTTATTACATTGTGAGTTCAGGCATACTAAAATTCACCTTTCCATCTTAAAACTATGTGAAGATGGACTGGAAAACATTACACAGCCTTCCCATTCTGTCCTATGGGCAAGATGGCCTTTTACCAGTGAAAAACGAAATAGATATTATTTCACGGACATGGCACACACCTTAGTCCATGTCCTACCTTCAACATGCACTTTGCCCTGCCCAGGGGGTACCCTAGACCTACCATAGGGGTATCTGATGTGCATAAAAAGGGAAGGGTAATGTGCACTTGTCAGAACTACATGGCAGTTTAACAAACTGCGTGCAGGTACTGCACTGGCAGGCCTGAGTTCCCTTTTTAAGGCTACTTGTATGAGTGGCACAAATAGTGCTGCAGGCCCACTAGTAGCATTTGAATTACCAGCCCTGGCACAAATAGTGCACTTGACCAAGGACTTCACTAGTAAGGCAAACATACCAATCATGGACACTTAATACAGGGAACACTTGCACTTTAAACTGTTTAGCAGTAGCAAAGTGTCCAAAGCATCTAAGTTGGCAACACCATGTCAGAAAAAAGGTCTAGGGGGAAAGCAAAAAGTTTAGGGAACTTTAGCCAAAAAGGGCCAAGTCCTACACTTGTTATTACAGCATAAAAATAGATCACTTTCGTACACCTCTTGCCCCTGAAATGGCTACAACAATATCCAATCAAAGTACACCTCTTGCCCCTGAAATGGCTACAACAATATCCAATCAACTAAAAAATAAACAAACTAATTACAAACAACTGTTACAATCAAGGCCCTCTACGACAACTTCAGCGAAAAGACTCCGGACACCACCCCCCTCTCCACCACCGACAACCAGCACCTGGAAACCGGCCGCCACAGAAAACACCGCCACGACCATGAAGAACACCCACTCAGGAGGCCCCACTGCCCCTTGCTCTTTGCACATCTACCACAGAGCTGCCTCCCCCATAGCACCTGAACTAGGCCGGACCAGCAACGCCTCCCTCGAATCCGGCACCTTTCCCGATGACTGGATGCGGGCAGAGGTCAAGCCCCTCCTCAAGAAACCCTTGGTCTACCCGACGGACCTGAAAAATTACCAGCCCATCTCTCTTCTTCCCTTTGCAGCTAAAGTCACCGAGAGATTCATCAACGCCCAGCTGACCACCTTCATCAAAGAGAACGCCATCCTCGACTCCTCCCAGTCTGGATTTCGCAGCAACCACAGCACCGAGAACGCCCTCCTCACCGCCGCCGATGACATCCGCATGCTACTCGACCAGGGCCACACTGCAGCCCTCATCCTACTAGAACTTTCCGCAGCCTTCGTCACTGTCTCACACCGCACTCTCACAGCCAGACTCCACGACACCAGTATACCAGGAACCACCGTTGACTGGATACACTCCTTTCTCCCCGGCAGAACCCAAAGGATCAGACTCCCTCCCTTCCTCTCTAAACCTACAGAGATCAACTGTGGAGTACCCTAAGGATCCTCGCTCAGCCCCACGCTCTTCAACCTCTACATGGCCCCCCTCGCCACCATCGTCAGACAGCATGGGCTCAGCACAGTATCTTACGCCCATGACACCCAGCTCATCCTCCCTCTCACAAAGAACCCCAAAGACACCAGACTCCGCTCCCAAGAATGAATGAAAGATGTTGCAGCCTCGATGAGGGACAGCTGCCTAAAACAGAACTTGGAGAAGACAGAGGTCCTCGGACCTTTCCTCACTCCATGGGACAGCTCCTGGTGGCCCCCTGCCCTCGAAAACCACCCACCCTGTTGGACCACGCCCGGAACCTCGGAATCATTCTAGACTCCTCTGAACTTGACCCGCCAGATCAAAGCAGTCGCCTCCACCTGCTTCAACATCCTCTACAAAACCTTCAAGTGAATCCCCCCCTAATACAGTAAGACCGTCACCCACACACTCATAACCAGCAGACTGGACTACGGCAACACCCTCTTCGCCGGAATAAAAAAAACCCTGCTACACAAGCTCCAAACCATGCACCTCAGCCAGACTCGTCCTCAGAACCCCACGACACGAGCACATGACCCAGCAACTACGAGTCCTCCACTGGCTCCCCATCGAGAAGAGAGTAGTCTTCAAGCTACTCACCTACGCCTACAAATCCCTCCACAACATCAGACTCAAATACCTCAATGAAAGAGTCTCCTTCCACGTACCCAAAAGAAACTTCCACTCTGCCGACCTCGCCCTGGCAAAGACCCCATGTATCCGCAGAACCAGAGCAGGCAGAAGAGCCTTCTCCTACATCGCAGAAAAGACATGGAACAAGCTCCCAGTTAACATCAGATGCTTCCCTACTCTGCACTCCTTCAAGGAGAGCCTCAAGACTTGGCTCTTCGACTAATCCAGAGCTGCACCCACCCCCCCTACCAAACCCCCCCCCCCCAGCACCTTGAGACCCTCATGGGTAAGTAGCGCGCTTTATAAACCCTTGATTGATTGACAAAGTCACATTACATCTAACACCTCAAGTTGAGAAATAGAACCAAGTCAAAAATTTTAAATGGCACCAATCTAACCCAATATTGAGGGGCTAGCTCCTAGGATTTTCCAGCCTTGGGGGTGAGATCCCTGGCTTCACTAACATAGAACATTATGCCAAGTCCAGTATTGTATAAGAAAATCGATAAGATTTACCATTAGACAGGGGCGTAACAAAGATCCCCGCGGTGCGGGGGGCCCTGTGCTCCAGGGGCCTCCTCACACGGGGCCAGCAAGCAAGCCACTCAAGTCTTCATAAATAAAATGGTGCGCAGGGTCTCCTCTCCCCATAAATTAAATGGTGCGCGCACGGCACGCCATGGCCTTTTTCATTAATTGAATTAATGGTGCCCTATAATTGTGACATTCCAGCCGGGGAGCTGCGCAGCTTTGAGTCACATAGTCTGACGTCATGAGCTAGTGCCCAAGTGGGAGTTTGAGGAAGGCGGCTGGCAGGCTATCGGTTTGCAGGCGATGCCGTCTTTAATGCAATGAGGGCGTGGTCAAGCAGCAGTGCTGCCTCTGCTGCTCGCAGTGGGGGTTGTAATTTCACATCGTGGGCAGCAAGTGCAAGGAGCTGCAAAAGGAGCAGTTAATGGAGCGTCAATTGCAACCTCCTACTAAAGATGTGCTCCACAGGGGTTCTAGGAGTCCGTTCTAAGAGTCGAGATGTTGGCCTGCCCTGAAATTGTTTCCCACACTCTATTTTCTTTTGCCTACCATCCCTTCTTTCAATTTCTGCCCGCCGCCCCGTATCAGCTATTGGCAGGGTGTAGAGCCTTTCATTAGACAACATTTCTGCTTGATTCAGGCTGTGTAGAAGCCCGGTTTTGGCCTGGACATTTGAAACAGGTGGCGGGGTGGATTTCTGCACACTGCTATATAATTCAGAAGGACATGACTCACTCAGGACTGCCGGAGGCCTGCCGGGCGGCAAACCAAAATGATTGCCAGTGGGTGGTGGCTCCCGGCCTGAGCCTGCTGAATTGCAGAATCGCCAACACAAGAAGAGTCACACTGCCTGCAGTACTGCAAAAGTTGAAGTACTAGTTACCAGGCACTGCCACGTGCCACCGGTGCGTCACTGACTGTGTTAATATTTATAACAAATTATTTTCAATAGCAGCGCTCGATGAGCAGCTGCCTCAGCCTGCAGTCTGAGACAGTGTGTGCTGTAGCCACGGTCACCGGTCAAGGAGGTATAGGTGGTCATCATCCGTGATTAAATGGTTTGTGAATTTGTTGAGGCCTCTCTCATCTTTGTTATTGGGCCAGGTTGCGTCACAGAGAAAGGCCCGAGTCCTGACATTGTGCTCTCCAAATTGATTTTGCAGGGAGTAGGGCGGGCAGGCCCCACATTGGCTGGCAATCTGTTTTATTTTTCTGCCAGCCAGTCCAGGGCAACACTAGACAGGCACGCACCACACCACTGTGTTGTTGGGGCCAAGTTCGAGACCCAAGTGGGAGAGAGGCCCTGAGTGATGCTCATCAGCATAATTAATTATGAGGGAAGTGCAAAGGGGCAATCCCAGTCCAAGTCGCAAAGCCAAGGCTCAAATTGTGTAATTTGTAATATTTTTATGTTTCCCTCGTCTTCATGGCTTCATTTCCTTGCTTGATTTTGCTCGTGAGAAAGTGTCACTCATAGTGGTTGAAAAATGTCACTCCTAATTACACTGAAATTATGAAAATGTCACACATAGCAATCTGGAACCTTGGCAGCTATGGTGCCGCATGCACGCACTGCCGGCTTCTTAATTAATTAAATGGTTGGTGCGCAGTGTGCACGCCCCAGGCCTTGGCCGGGCCTCTGAGGCTCTCCGTAAGTAAATGGTGCGCGGCGGCACGCAGTTGTCTTCGCGTCTATGCGGTCTTCATGGTGGGGCAGAGGGTGTGGCTTGTGACCAATGCCATTGTCATGTGTATTGCGCAGCGCAAATTAAAAGTGCGCGGCGGCGTGACGTGTGAGGCATCCCAGGACTACTGTACTAAGAAGGACCGGCGTCAGGGTGTGGCCGCCGGGCATAATTTAATTATTACTAGCTGGCGCAGCGGACTGTTGGGGTCACACGGTGCTCCTCACTCTGTCCTGTGGGCAGCTCAGGATCCCCGTAGGCCATTCAAGTACACTCCTTGGGACCCAGGATTCCTCGTCACTGACTCAACAGCCTGCTGAGATCCCAGAAGGCTTTTTCGCTGGCTCCGGCGCGCTGCCGTGGACCCCTTCACTCACGCAGCACTCTGTGCCAATCCCAGGGCGCCCCTCACTCATTGCAGCGCGCTACTGGGGCCACGGGGTCCCAATACAGACCCTGTAGGGGTTCACCACCTTCGTCAGCGTCACACAGCGGGATTCTCGGTCGGGGACTCGTGGACACCACATTTCTGCATGTGGCACCCAGAAGGATACCCTGTCATCGCCTCTAGCCTATGACCCCTGCAAGGACATTAAGGAAACATTCTTGAGTCGGGCATTCTGTGGTGGAGTCCAGGACACACAGGTAGTTGCCCTTCCAGTCTTCTGCCGTCAGTACCAGTGAGCACCGGTATGGGCACCAGGGCACTCTGGGGCAGTCCTGGACCTGCACGATGGTTTGGCCAATGGCTTTGAGGGTGTGTGCCTGAGAGAATAGAGCCCTGCGCGTGCATTACTCAGCACACACAGGGTGATGCTCACGCCCCCCCCCCCCCCCCCCCCCCCCCAGTATCCCTAGCGACCAGACCACCTAGTGACCTGGGGCTAAGCATGGTCGGACTGGCCTCTAAGGCAATTTGGCAGTGCAAAGAGGGTGGTCTGGCAGGTCAGTGTGTGGGCTTTTTTTTCTGTTTGTGGGCCTGTTTTAAAGTCTAGAGGGCTGGGTATCCTATTGATTACTCAGATATATCCAAAAACAAATCCTGCAGCAAGCACAAATCCATGCAGTCTCACATACATTACAAAACACTTATACCACGTGTCTTTACAAGTTTCAAAACTGCCCTGATCTGCATATGTGGGCCACTTCTTTAGCTATGGGGAAGAGGTGTGGCGCTGTGGCCAGGGTGACTGACTCTGGAATCTGGGGATCATGGTTTGATTCCCGGCGCCGGCTGCAGATTAGCCCAGCACCATGCGACTCTGGGTAATAGCTTGCTTAATCTTCCCGCCGGCCCCCAGCGCCTAGAGACCCTAACGGGTGATTGTTCGCGCTTTACAAATGTGGATCTAATTCACCAATGGGGGCACTTTTATTTTGGAACTGGGCTTATTTTCTGACCCATCCCGATCCTGGGACTAAGGGGCCCTTCAAAAGAGTTGGGTGGGGCTGGTGAGTGTGTGTGCGCGTGTTTGGGGGGGGGGGGGGGGGGGGGGTCACATCCTCAACCTGATCTCTACGAGAATCTAAGGATACCCTCAAGTTCTGCAGAGGTATTTGCAATCAAATCGAGTCGCAAATAACCCTGGACTTTTCACCAAACTTGACTTTGCGAAGGCTAATTTTTTAGGTCTCGCCTATCGTTGCAGCGCATGCGCTGCCTGCTTGCGAGATCTATTGCCGTCGTGTTTGTCGGGTTTCCTTCGGAAGTGGGGTAGAAGCTCCACCCATGCTTTTGATTGGCGTGCGTCATAAACGCTCGCTTTTCATTGGAAGTGAGGCTCGTTTGTTCCCTCTCCGTCTTCTTTTTGCTTCGCCCATCCAGACTAGAGATTTTGCACAGCGTTACATGCTTTCATGCTGCCTATAAATGGCGTACTTTACCATCAGCCGTGTTAGTGTAATAGAAATATAAGCATACGCATATACAATACCTGCCAACCGAACAAAAAAAATAAAAATACAGGACACATCTTGTTGCAGATTATCGTGCAGTTTTTAGGGCTGTCAGTATCGGTGCTAACTTCTCCCATGTTTAGGTTGCTTCAGGGATACAGCATTGGTGCAGCTCGCTAGCTTGGGTTCCAGCAACCCCCACTCATGTTAGTACTGGCTCAGTAGCCAAAGCCTCTGGGTGGCGAAGATGGGAGGGGGTACGGTCATTCCACTTAAGGCTGCTAGCAAAGAGGCTGATGTTACCAAGTCTAGGAACAAAATGCCCGCAGCTGTTCACTTGTCACAAAGGCATGTCCGCATGGCTAGTGCAGTGTGCTGGAGAAATGATGAGACGGAGAGATCAGGTTGAGGATGTGACCCCCACGCCCCCTTCCGCGTGCACAGTGTGGGGTGGATGCATTGTCTGGGAGTGTTTGGCAATGGGACAGCCCCAGACGTACGTGGAGTGCAGTGCCTCTAACGCTGGCATACTAAGTGTGTCATAAATACTCGTGCAAGCAAGGAAAATACCCCCATGCCACAGGTTTGTGTCAACATATGACCATTCCTGGGCCACTGTGACACTGCTCCTACTGCACTAGTCACAGTTTCGCTCTTGGTTTCAGTCTGTTTCAGTATGTGACCGCCCGTCCCACTGTTGTGTGGGAAACTGTGTCTGAAAGCATATGACCTCAATACTGTATGAAAAGTAGTGTCCGTGGTGCTGTGACCCAAGTGCTGTGTGGGAATGCAGGGTCTCTGTGTGTCTAAAAATAGCCATCCCTGTACTGTGCAACATGTAGTATCAGCGGACAAGAACTTACACTCCCAGGACTGTTTGGAGTGCTGTGTCCACCGGGATGTCACTTCCCAAAGCGTGTAGGCTGCGATGTCTGTTTATAAAGTTGTCCGTGCTAGTGCGGTTTGTGTTGAAGTGGCTGCGGGAATGTGATTTCTCAGTGCGGTAGGTGGCAGTGGCTCAATGGGTCACGGGTCACCGCACCCGTGCTCTGTAAGTTGCAGTTTCTAGGAGATGTGGCTTTTTATTGCTGTATAAGATGCAGTGTGTGTGTTAAGGAGTCATCGCACCTGTGGGAGTTGTAGTGTCTTCGGATACGTGACCTCTAAGGTTTAAGGAACGTATACTAACTCAGTGTGTGTCTGAACACTGACCGCTGCTAGCCCTGTGTGTGTAGTGGGAACATACCACCCCACGGACAGTACTGGGGTGTACAGAGCCCTCATTGCTCTGCATGCGCTGGATCAGCCGGTGTAGTGAACTCTTGCTCCACGGGATATGCTGGCTGGTTGTTTGCAGTTTTATATAGCAGATACTGAATCCGAGTAGTGGAGAGCTTTACAGGACAACCAGTAATTACACATGTACACATTAACAAAAAAAACACATTGCCTTTTAGAAGGCACGGGAGATAAACTGATATGCGCAGAATCACACGATGGTGAGCCAACGCCATGACTCAAACCAGATTCCCCAGCTTCCCGTTAACCAGCTCTGGTCATTACCCCACATCTTTTTGCTTTAGGGAGATTGCCTCCTGTTGTTTTGTGTTCCTATGCTCCGTTGTTGTACGGTTCTGATGCAGAGAGGGCTACTGTGCCCCTAGTGTTCTTTGCGGTGCGCCACAGTGATGCAGTGCATCAGGTGTTGGTGTAGAAGGAGGGTATTCAAAGTTTTGCTTGCCGTTTCAAATACCCGTAAAACTGCATGTTTTTTTTGTATCCTTTATTTAAATACCTGCAGATGTTCTCCTTTATACATGTGAATTATCACGTCAAGCCACCCCAAAAACATTTCGGCTCCTGACAAAAATATAGCTATAGTTACGGTTTGTACAAACATGTAAATTGTTTTGTTTTTTTCATATGCCAATTGCAAAGTTTTGCTTGCCGTTTCAAATACCCGTAAAAATGTTGTGGATGGACGCATATATTTTTCCTGGGCTGTTCGCTATGCTGTTATACTGCACTGTTTTGGTTCATTTTATGTATGCTTTAATCGAATAGCTCGCCTTATATTACAAATGTTATTCTTGCTTTTATATCAGGCATTTACTACTAGATCCTTTACTTAAATAATTAAGCAGCTTTAAAGTAACACAAATGCAATAAAAACTATCTAAACATAATTCGCTAACTTTTTACTACAAATTATTCGCTACATGCAAAAAATGTCTAATAAAAATATTAAAATACGCAATTGTACTGCACCTGTTAATATGTACACAAATCATGCCTACAACGCTCAGACACATACTACACTTTAAACTGATATACACAAACACATTACTACTTATTACACCACTACACAGTACTACAACTGATCCTCTGACAACTGTCATTCCACATTATTGCTACCCTTGCTAATGCTACAAATACTTTTGTATCACAGCAACTATTCATTGCAATACTCAAACACTGCACACTACTCCCTACTCCTCTTGCCACCATCACTAGCCGAAGCATAAGTTATAAATCCACATACTTACTCAACACATACATGCAGCTCTATATCTTTATCTGTCAAATACATTCACTACACTACAAAGAAAAACATTAAACAAAATTGTAATTACAATGCCAATAACTAACTAACTGATGCGAGACCTGTTGCATTGCAAATGCTTGTCTTGATTGAGTGGAGTGGGGCTCCCACAGCAGGATCCTGCCTCAGAGATCACAGTGACAGGCAGAGGAGAAGGGGTGGCTGGTAGCACTGAACATGCCTCTAAAATCAACCAACGACCATTCCACATACTTTCTCACCATAGCAATGAAAATGTGTAGGATGGGTCTGAAGGCTGTTTTTGGCTCCCAGATGCCAGAACAATGACAGCTAAAAGGTGGAATTCTACCTTGTTAGCCTCTTGCTATTATCGAGGAGAACGCTGCTTAGCGACTTCGCACTATACCTTAATTTAAGAGGGGTCTCAGGGGATTGAAGCGTCCCCTGCAGGCTACAGTGCGTAACCATTTGTTCACAGGTTTGATTCTTGGTGGATCCTTTCCGACTTTCATCCTTCCGCGATAGATAAATCATCAGCGTTGGACTGTGAAACAGAAAGCATCCACTGAATGGTATGCTCTATTATCCATGGGCCCGTCCCGATGTGACAACATACACCAAGGCACAAGTCAGGCCACTCTCGACACATGCAGCAGTACGCGACAGGCAGCCTTCACAGCAGCGCCACGCGAGCTGCAGCACAGGGCTGTGAGGGGCCCACCCTCCACGTCCCAGGCATCAGAGCTATGCTCTCACACGAGACACGCACTCTCTGGAGGGCCACAGCCTCACTGCAAGGTTCTACCAGGAGGCGAGGAAAATCCCCTCTCCACTGACATTCGCCACGTAGAGGGGGGGGGGGGGCGCATGTGAGCAGAGAGCGCAGGAGCCTGGTTCCCACGTTTAGCACACATGGGAGTATACCGTGCTGAGCAGAATCATGTGAGGAGTTGGGGACATGGACAGAGCCTGAGGTGGAGGCAGGTGCAAAGAGGAGCCTGGAGTACATGGAAAACGGCGCGGTGGGCCTGGAGCACGAGGAGATTGAGTGTGGGGCATGGATAGCTAGGCTGCTGTGCAGGATCACATAGACAGTGTGGGGAACACCTGGGCAGAAACCGCGAGGACCCACTAGCGCATGGAAACACTATGTGAAGAGCCTGGGAATCTTAGACAGCATAAGGAGCTTGGGGTGCAGAATAGGAGGGCCCCGGGGGCAAATAGAGAGTGGGGGAGCTTGGGGTACAATGACAGTACAGGGGCATGGTGGGGCACATGAACAGTGAGGAGTATGGAGCACGTGGGCAGTGAGGGGCGCAGGCACAGCACAGCTTGGGGAACATGGACACAGTGCGGGGGCCTGGGCCACATCGACAGACGGAGAGAGGAGCTTGGGGTACATGGACAGTGCGAACGGCCTGAGGCCCTTGGAGAGATAGTGTGAGAAGCGGGGTGTACATGGACAGGCAGATTTACTATAGTTTTGCACGGTGCTTGCATGACGAAAGCAGTAGCATTTATCAACTTCCCCAAAGAAAAAACAAACCTGACCATGCAATGTATCAGAGCTTAATATGATGACCCTAGCAGAATGTATGAAAATAACCCCCAGGAATACTGTACAAACACATCCTGTTTAACTCCGCTCTGCCTAAATATATATATTTATTGCTATCTACAATTTAATAAGTTTCTTGAAATAAAAAAATGAACAGGCAAAACGTCTAGTCCCAGATTTAGTCAAGTGGGTGCTGTGTTCGCTTAATAAAACAATAGTACTGATCAGCTTTCATAAGCTATTTTTGCACATAAACACATCATACCAGAGGCTTAAATGGCATTGCGTGACGTAGCGCGAAGTTCCTGATAATGGATGCAAATTGCAAGAGTACACGTAGTGTAATTTGCGTTAAATCACACATTGCTCCCCAATAGCCTTTTTGCTGCGGTACAATGTTACATCACTTTTATGTTGGCCGCAGCGTTTGTGTTTGCATGGCACGTGTGGCCACTGGTGCGCAACCAGTTGTAAATACAAAGCCAGGTAGTCATTGTCCTTACCAGGGGCATAAAACAGGCCCCCGCAGCCTCTATAGTGCGGGGGGGGCAAGCTCCGGGGGGCCCCCTCAGCACCGCACTTCGGCAGGAGAGCTCCAGATTGAGTCCGGAGGGGGCCCCTCCACGAACCCTGCAGGGGGGGGCCCTCAAGTTTCGTTACACCACTGCCATGAGACAATCTCACAAATGTTCCTTAAAAGATGTGTGGCACTCATGCTGGTCAGCACATAATGCAGTTCATGGCTTTCAACAGGGTAACTAAATAGTATGTTTACTTTAGTAACAAAAGCAGGTGCACTCATTAATCCCCTTATTAAGGGAAGCAGTTTTTATGACTTAATTTTGAATCATGGAACACATTTATCAAATCCATATGTAAACTCATGAGCTAATCAATGTCATGATATACCTAGTGTGCTATTTAATGTTATGACGTACCCCCATATATTGCACATCCTCCCATACTTGAACACATAATGACAATTAGAGGCATGTAGGAAAAGTCTGGGGTGCATCATGGCATTGACATGGTGTATGGTTGTGTAGTCTGCCATTAGTTCCCAAATGTGAGAATCTGGTATCTTGTTTTTTATATTTTGGCCCTAGCATGATGATAATCCAGCGTGTGTATGTAGACCTAGGCCTTTTCCTTGATATGAATCAGATTATTGAACTGCCTGGTACCTGGAGAGGAACACCAAATCATGCTCTCAGTGCAGACAGGTGATTACTCTCACGGTTTCAAGGGTGTCACCCGATGGTGCCAGTAGACCTTAGGGTTAACAGACCTTATAATCTGCGTCACAAGTGGTGGCCTACTAGTTAACTCGTGTAAAGTTCCGCTGCTACAGATTAACCCGGATTCCTGCACCACTATCTTGTGCGCATGCATGTAAATTTGTATGCATGTGGTTTGCGTTTCACACTGCATACTTTGAGTGAGGAGGGCAAGTGGAAGCCCCTAGCCTACTCATTGCACAATATGAAGGTGAGGTTACTCTCCCAGACAGTGGACATGTAATGCAGACATTCCTGAGACTGGAGAGTGGGGGACTAAAACAGTGAAGTTGGGAAAGAGAAGAAATGCTTCCCTTATAAATAAATTCAAGGAGGCTCTTGTGCTGCAAAGAGTTGTTAATGTCTCCTTGAGCACAACCAGTGGATGGTAGGGGTAAAAGGCAGGACTGCAGTTCCTGTTGCTAGAGAGCAATGGGACATTTAGAAAAGGGTCAGCCTTTCGCTTCTTTCTGATCACAGTAAAGTGTGACTGTGATAGGTGAGGAGCTCTCACACCTATATGCCCCTGTTGCAGATGCTCCAGCCTGAAGTCGAGCATACTGTTAAGAGCATCACTCCACACAAAGGTGGAGTATAAGAAATAACTCAAGGACACTTGAAAGACGAAACGTCCCAAACCGGCTCTGAGAGTGCAGGCAGACGGAACACACATCTCCTGTCTACTATACCTGTACAAGAGTGGCAGTTATTGACTGCGCTTGTTGTTCCAGTTCTATGTTCTCTTCAAACAAGGAGGGGTGGTCAACAAATTACTGGGAGGACTACCTGTACAACCAGGGCTGGTGTCTGCCTGACAGCCAACTCACCAGATGTGAGGAGACATTACCTGGAGTCTGACCTGGAAAAAGTATGGTTCTTTGTCCTAGAATGCCTGAAGGATCCTGCCTGAGTACAAGGGAATGAGCAGGCCAACCTTGCATGAGAAAAGCACAAGAGCAGTGACCCTGATGCTGTTGGTCTGTCTCACACTCAGAGCCAATTAGTCCCAGGGTTCTCAACACAGGGAAAGTACTCCTAAGCGTCCCTTCAACATTGATGTTGCAGCAGTGGCACAGTGTGCCTAAACAGTCAGCACTCCTAAAGAAAAGACTACCACCTAGTTGCAGAACTCGTTAAGCATGCAGCGTGAGACTGTTTTTGCAACCATGGCACTTGCTTCAGTGTCCCTAAGGTGTGGCAGGTTTTGGAAAAAAAAAAAAAAAATCATATAAATATTATCAGACCTACAAGTCTAGTGACTTGAATAATTTACTCTCCCTAACTATAACGTACTTGGCACATAAACTGGGCTCAAATTGTGCGATCCTAGGCCAAAATGTTATTTCACCAAATCGTCTTTTACAATTGCCACATGTGAGAGCCCCTTCAAATATGTGAGTTCAGCATGTGTGCTGTACAAAAACTCGTTGGATTCAATAAAGCAAGCATTTGCTCCGGGTATGAAAACAAAAATTAAGTTAGTCCACATACAGGGTACACATGACACCCCGAATGGCCTCTTAGTTCATTAATAGCATTATCATTAGGGAAGGGGCATGAAAGCTTCTCAGTTCATGTTTAAAAACTCACTTTTACACTTTTAATAGATTATTAAAGCTTGATGTGGTAGCGCACTGTCATTTACAGACAGCACATTTCCAATGAAATGGGCACAGAAAATTCCACATGACATGCAGTTTTATTGATAAAACAATATAGCATACAAGCACGACAAGCGGTTTTATCGATAAAATAATATCGCATACAAACAAAGAATGGAAATCAGATTTGTCATTTGCACATTTTCTGATTTATTTTTATCCTATTAAAATTTCCATCACAATTCAGAATCACAAAATAAGTATTTTCCTAGCTATTTAAATTTAGTTTTATAACAAATTTAAATCATACTGCCTTCATTTGATGCTTGAACCCAAACAAGATTGTCAGACAGTTTACTTTTCGTTCTCTGACTGCAAAGTTAAATGATTTAGTAGACACCAACCTTCAGGATAAAAAAAGCAGCAATTTGTAAGCAAACAAGATTTAAAGGCATCTTTATAGCTAAATAACTTTTTTAATTAACAGAATACCTGTTCTTTGCCAGCTCTGAGCGCCCTCACCTAGACCAGGCCAATAGGCCCTAAAAAAAGCTTGCTGTTAAAATCTGACTAGCCATAGTGGTGTGCAAGTAGATTTCTCGAGGCCTGGTTCTGTGATGCTGAAGAGATCACAGTAAGCCAATGGCAAGTGCCCCAAGTGTGCCTGAACTGACTTGTATAGTGGCCAGCCCCTTGGCACTTACCAATTGTGTGCCTGAGAGAATAAGAACTGCTGCCTCAAGGCATCTGTGAGTGCTCTCGAGTGACTCTGCAGGCGCTGACCAGAAGTGTACCCTATCAGAACTCACACAACACTGCTGCAGAGCTTTGAAGTAACTCAGCTGCTGTCCAAGACATTCACCCAGAAGTGAATGTAATCACCAGAGTGACCAGGGAGGACCAATCTGCTGACTCCCAGTCAAGGACGACGTCCGGAAATAACCTGTGGGCCCATCTGCCACTAACGACGAGATCCTATAAGAGGGCTTAGGAAGAGGATAGTTGCCTGCCGCCACTCACTCCGGACTCTGTTGCGGCTCGCGTCTGCACAGACATACTCCACAACTTCGGCCAGCATTTCATTCTCCGACCACATGAAAGAAAGGACTAATGGGAGGAGGGCGACACAAGCCCTACCTTCAGCCCTGAATACAGTTGAAATCACGGTTAGTGAACGCTGTTAATGCCTACCAGACCAGAGGAGGAGCACTGCACCTCTGCTAAGGCCCATACCGAGGCGCCGTTAGATTAAGGGGAGGGTGCAGATGGGAGCATACTCATTGAAGGAGCATAACTCTGCACCATAGACTGAATACCTGATACTTTTGTATATTGTGAAGTTACAAGTATCAAGTTTAACTGTATATCAAAATACTTTTCTTTTAGAAAGATAAGCACTGGACTGAACAATCAGGTTAATGCACAATTGGGAATCTGTAGCGCGTTGATACTGATAATCCCCCCACACTAACCACGACAAGATGTTGCAACTGCTCGCCCTTGTCTCTCACTGAAAGCCAAATGCTCAATGAGTTGAACTTGGTTCAATTTCCCGAACCTTAGTTGGACTGACCCATAATTCTGGCTCAGAAAGCAATGCTTGCTCAATAGCCTTCCGCTCGAGGGCAGACAGCCAGGGATATAGTTGCTATCTGAGGCATGTCACAAACTGTCCTCAATGCATCCTTTGGTGCTGGCTAGTAAATGAGGATAATTTACACCTATCTTCGTGTACCAGTCCAGTACATGTGAGGTAGATGAGGCATATAGCAATGTTGAATAGCATAGGATTATTACGTGAGAACATGCCAGCACTCAATGGCATTGTGAGGGATAAGTGTGAATACAACAGCAATGAATAGTATATACTTACAAAAAAGAAAGCAATGGCTCTTGTTGACAACATTATAATGAAAACGTTAAGTTGCTATTTGAGGACAGATAATAAGTGTTACTAACGAAAATGGGAAGCAGATTGGTATAAAAGCCTTGAAAATTTAGAATAAAGGTGTATTCTGTGCAAATAAGCCAGCGTTTCGGGCAAATATTAACTAACAAGTATATTATTGGAAAGGGTGACTGAGTAATTTAAAAATGACGTTTTGGCAAGAAACAAGAGTTACATTAATGAAAATGACAAGCTGACATTTTAGGAAAAAGAGTTGATATTTCAGTGGTAGCTCATGGTTTGATTTTATTTTACATTTCGAGAGCGCATGAATTTCATTAGGCGTCTTAGCACCAGCATTCACCAATTTCCTGACTTGAAAGGCAAAAATTGGGGGGAAATGAAAACTAAAGAGTGAGGGAGAGAACAGCCAGGATTTCAGTTGTTTCCGAACGATTGCCATCAGACTGACATTGAAGGTGCATACGCAGTTTGTTCAAACGTTGACAGGTGGAGTTAAAGCTTCTGCCACTCCCTGAAGCTTTCTTGATTTTTTGAACAATGACTCATTTAGTGGCTGCAGATCACAACAGTCTGGGGGTGTACCATCAAATTTCTTTTTCAGGTACTCTGGTCCGAAGCCATGCAGTGCATTATGTGCCAAACAAAAAGTCTTAAGGGCTACTCTTTTTTTTAACTGGAAGCCAGTGGAGCTCTGACAGGGCATAAGAGACTGCACTTTGTTATCTTCTTAAGAAGACCACCAGCTACATTCTGCAGCGTCTGAAGCTTATTTAGAGAACGTTGTTTTTGGCACAGATAAAGGGCATTAGAGTATTCCAATCTGGATAATACTAATGTGATGATAACCGATTTCTGCAGATTGAAAGGAATCAAAGAAAGAAACTTCAAAGTTTTCAGAAAAAGAAACAAGACAAGATCAATTTGTTGATCTGATACGTGAAAGAGAACTCAGGATCAAAGATTACCCCGAGGTTCCTACCT
This sequence comes from Triturus cristatus, assembly GCF_964204655.1. Classification (NCBI taxonomy): domain Eukaryota; kingdom Metazoa; phylum Chordata; class Amphibia; order Caudata; family Salamandridae; genus Triturus; species Triturus cristatus. The sequence goes on from NC_140593.1 coordinate 126,058,851, forward strand.
TTGGATCCTGGCAAAGGAAGGGACCCAGAGTCTGCCGCCACCAGGATGGTTTCTAGAAAGGGGTCCTTTTAAAAGAGGAGAACCTCTATTTTTTCCTGAATTTATCTTAGGGCAATTGCATCTCATCCAGCTGAAAATTGCACATGTACATCTGTTGAACCGGTCTGTGACCTCGTCTATACTGCTTGAGATCAACTCAACAATTTGAATGTCGCCAGCATAAGACATTATGGCAAAGGAGCGAATCAGCCTAGCCTAGGGGGGGGGGGGGGTACTTAATTATTTAAAAGCGTTGGGCTCCTGGGGGGAAACACTGGGAAGAGATATCTACTTCCCTGCTGCTAAGGCATTCATTTTGATCTATAATGATAGCTTTGTGCGACATGTCACTAATGGGAAAGCATGGATTAGAAAAAGCTAGGATGGCCACCATAAATGACTGGAGGGTTAAGCTCTTGAGAGGACCGGACCTCTGATCCAGGAAGAGGGAAAGAAACCAACCTTCCCATTCAATTATCCCCACCACTTCTCTGCATCCGTATTCCTGCTAATAACCCTGCCCCAGGAACAAATATAATTGTGCCAGTGTGTGCCATATTTAATAGATTTAAGTACCAAGGTGGAAGAAGTAAATGATGTTATTCAATGAGTAAATTTCAACTCCAAACCCATAAACTCAATAGATTAAAAATCGATAACTGTGCCAGTGGGTGACGTATTTAATAGATTTAATTAGCAAGGTGGAACAAGTACATTATGGTAAACGACAAGAACATTTTTACTCCAAACCCATGGACCCCGAAGGCAAAACATTGTTGCATCAGGTATTTAAATAACTTCCCCCTTTCATCCACGTATTTTTGTTATTTAAAAATATCCTGACATTACCAAGAATTAAACAATGGTCTTTAACTGTTGAGGTAAAACAAAAACATTTCTAAATAAGGAATGGATCTTACTCTGAAGTCTGTGGTTCGATGTCACATTAGGGAAGCTTGCTGATTCTTTCTTCTCATCTGTTTCTCCTTCATTCCCCAAGCATCTATCGATAGAAGGAACTGATAGAAGGGGACACCCTTCTGTTTTCTCTTTACTGCAGTGTTGCGTACGCTCAATGGCTTTATGAAGGTCATTAGGCAAATCTTCGCTCTTCCTCAGACAGACAGGCAGTGATTTACTTGTCTTCTGATTAAAGTAATTTACCCTCTCTGGGTTGTTAGTACTTCTAGCTACAGGAGAGTTGGCTTCCTTTCCCATCTTTGCCAGAAGCCTTACCCTATGTTTTTTTTTCATGTCTGATCCCTTAACCTCTACCTGCCTCCTGTCCAAATCTGCTTCTCTGCAGGATACCTCGATATCCTCATCTACCTTGGCTTTTTTATCCCAGGACCTTGATATTGCAACTGGACCCTTACATGAACCCTTCTCCTGCAAATTAGGATAGCATGCGGGCCTCTTTTCTTTTACATTTTTATCTTTGAAACTGGGGGGCATAGTCACCACTGACTGGCTACCATCAATGTGTTCCTTATTATCCAGCTTCGATTCAGCTGCTGAAATACTGATAAAACGTTTCCGCTCATGGGACCCATTCACCACTGGCAAATGTAGCTTATGGCGAGCCCTCCTTTCTGTAACAGATTCGCCCTTCAAACAAATGAGTGATCTGGTTGACAGTTCACATGAAAAGGGCCTACGAGGGTCCAAACCCTGTTTCTGTTCAGTACAGGTAGGGATGATACAGAGGTTCCCTGCCTGCAATTCCTCCCTTACCTCATATCCCAGCAAACTAGACTTAGGTTTCTCCCTTCTATTCTCAGTGTTTTCCTTTGCTTCTAACACCACCTTATTACCTTTTGTGAGTTCACTCGAGTTTGAATTAAATACCTCGTGAGCAGGTGTACCAATAGTACTGCAGCACCCCACATCTAATGACTGCTCTACTGCAGTTTCCTTTCTGCTGCACTCAGGGAGTGGCTTCCTCCTCCTCCTCCCCAGTGATTTATCCTTTAAGTATGTACAGGGTTCCATCACTGACCTACTACTGACTATTGATTGACTATGGCTCGTTCTTATAAGCTGTTCAGGTGAGAAACACCCAGAGCAGCTGTTTCCCTCGTTTGGTTCATTTTCTAAGACCCCCTGTTCAAAACTAGCCGACTTCCTCATTTTAATACCAGTTCCTCTCAAACAAGTATGCTCCATCTCTTCATGCACACTGCATCCAGCATTTTCACCGGGGAGAGCATTCAATGGCCCGGTCTCCAATGGTACCTCTATGCTATGCTCAAGGCTAGTTGTCTTCCTTCTTTTAGCAGTATCCCTCTTCAAACAGATGTGTAAATTCACCCCCAACTCACTTTTTTCTGTGGGTTCACATGAGACAGCTTTCTGCGTCTCTTCAGCTGAAAAATCTGGGGTGCTGTGACTGCCTTCATTTGACTTTCTTAGTCCACTAGAAAAAAAATGTGCTTGACTGTGGGGCTTCCCTCTTGATCTCTTCACACATGTGTCTTCCTTCTGACTAGCTGTTGCAACCTCAGACACAACAGATTCCGCGTTCAATAGTTGTTCAGAGGACAAAATGTTTGAGTAGTTTCCATCAGAAGACCCAGTCACTAAAACCTCTTTAGCAGTATCATGCTTCATACAGATGGTTTCTTCAAGCGATAACACACTATTTCCTGTGGAGGCGATGGGGACAGACTTCAAAGTCTGCTCTCCAGAGGAAGATGTGGTGACATTCTCCCCCTTATCAGACTTCTCTTCTACCTCACAAGACTGGAATTTTAGTTGCACACGAGGCCTCCCTCTTCTCTTCACTGCTTTACCAAGTACACTGTTAAACTGAGGCACCACAACCCTAGATTCACTAAGGTCAGCATTTAATAGCTGTTTAGAAGGGGAGCAGAGAAGGCAAGGATTTCTCTCTAAAACCTCTTGTTTGCCAGCTTGCAGGCAAGTTGGGTCTTTTTTCTCAACAAAATCACCCTTTAAAGAAATGTGGGCTGCCTCCTCAAATTTTCCTCTGGTGGCGTCACTAGGGGCAATTTGGTCAACTGAGGAATTGGAGCTGCTGAGGCTCCCTTGATGCAACTTTTTTCCTAGCACTCTTGACTGCGAATTTGCTTTCAAGCTTGGCCTCCCTCTTCTCTTCACTCCATCCTGTAGCACTCTTGACTCAGAATGTGGCTGCAAACGAGGTCTTCCTCTTCTTCGCTTCACACCTACATCCTTCAAGCAGTTGGTTCTTGCTACCACTTCGTCAACAGAACCTTTTTGAACAAAATGATCAGTATTCAATAGCTGTTCAGAAGAGGCACGAGTGGTGCAGTGATTTCCATCATCAGATTCAACCTTTACAACTCCTTGATTTCTTGGTTCAAGACAGGCTCTCTTCCTCTTCTTAACCATATCACTGGTTGAACACAAGGGCATCACTGCAGAAACATTGCTTCCAGTTGATTCACTAGGGCCAACATTAACATTAACTGTCAGATCAGTGGATGAACTGGTGGTGCACTGGCTTTCTTCGTTTGACTTTTTTTCTACTACTCTCGACTGGGAGAGTGGATGCAATCTAGGCCTGCCTCTTTTTTTCTTCAAACCTTCATCCTGTAACTGTTCAGCAGGGAAATTGCTAGAGGAATGTTTAGCCTCAAGAGACCTGGTCTTTGAAATAACCTGAATGCTAGTTTCAAGAAATGACCTACTTCTTTTAACAGTGTGCTCGCTGGAGTCAGCATTCAACATCTCAGCAGAGGGACTTATGGAACGGTCGCTCTCTTTATCAGACTTGCTCTCCAACCAGCGAGACTGAAGACTTGACTGAAAGAGAGAACTCCCTCTTCTTGTCACAGGTTTATTTTCGGAGCAAGTAGATTGTGGGCCTAATGACCCATTTTGAGGATCATCCGAGTCAGCATTCAAGGACTTTTCAGCAGACGAACACTTGGGAATATGGTTTCCCTTATGAGGCTTATTTGCCAATTCCACAGTAGATTTGCAACAAGCTTGTTTCGTATGCTTATGTACATCACCCTTCAAACAGACAGGAATAGTATCTCTCAACTGACTGTTTCCTAATGGTTCACTGGGGGAAACGGTCAACATCTGCTCTGCAGAAAAACTTTTGGTGATCTTACTGCGCTTACGTGACCTATTTTCTAACGAACTAGACTGTGCATTAGGCTGATGGCAAGGCCTGCCTCTTCTCTTTGAAGTGTTATCCTTTAAGAGGGTGGATTGTGTTACAACACGACCAACATGTCTTTTAGTTTCTTTAAGTGTGTCATTCAATAACCTTTTAATAGAACGCCTGGGACAGTGGTTTCCTTCATGAGACCAGTCATCCAATACGCCTTTTATAATGTTCCTTCTCCTAACAGTATTACCCTTTAAAGAAATGGCTGCTGTCTCTCCCAACGCACTGCTTCCTGTGGGTTTATTGTCCTCAGCAGATATATTTTCAGAAGACGAACTTGTGTTACTGCCATCTGATCTTTTTTTTAATAGAGTTGACTGGAAATGTGGCTCTAGGTTTCGTCTCTCAACATCTTTATTGTTTAAACTGACTGGTCCTATATCTCCCAACTGATTGATTACTGCAGGCTCTACTTGAGGCTTCAGTCTTCCTTTAACTTTACCCCAGATGCGGCATCTTGCACGTTCTCTGGGACAAGCTTTTAATGGCTGATGAACTGAAGAGTTATCATGGGAGCAGCTCGTTTCATCTGCCCTATTGTCCACCTCATTACCTTTCGGAGTTGGTGCTGTTGCAGACCTAGTCAGCCTCTTTTTCACAGTTTGGCTCTCCACCATTAAGTGGTTGGATGCTGCACGTCCACTAGGGCCGCTATTTGACGTATGTTCAGTGGGCAAATCCCTTGCACATCTTTTTTCCCCACCTGCCTTATTGTTTGCATCAACTCCTTTTAAACTGCACACAGAAGGGGTTCTGCCCATCCTTCCAGTCAAAGCCTTATTTTTCAAAACTCTGGGAGACGCCACTACCATTTTAGTACATGCTGTGCAAGCAGTATGGTTACAGTTGAGTCTGGCCGCAGAACTTCTGGTCTGGCGGCAACTCACATCTGCTTTACTATCTATCAAGAAACCCAACAAACTAGGCTCTGAAGGGGCTGTTACTTTCCTTCCTTTTCCAATGTTACACCTGAAAGAGGAGCGTGTCACAACCAGGTCTCTGCATGACATGGATTCACTACAGACAGCACTCAGGTCAGTTGGCGTACTATAATACTGCTTCTTCCCTTGTCTTTTTTCCTTTTTCTCATGAACCACTTCATGCTGTTCCAAACTTTCAGACTGCAATTCAGATAGTACAGATCCATCAACAATTTTATTTTCAACTTGCGCACTGGCATTGCTATTATTATTCAGGAGACCTTCAACTTGTGCTGAATCCCTGCCTCCAAATACAGGAATCCTTTTTAATACCCGTTTCCTAGGCCGCAATTCAATCATTTATAATACCTTTTCCCTAAACAACTGCGACGAAACAATCATACCATCACAACGACAATAATAAAAAATACAGCTTTATTAAGTCAGCCAATTCGAGATTATAATGAACTAATTTTATGACAAACGACAAATCAACTCCAGGTTCCTACCTTAAACTATTGCATTTTCGACACTTCACATTTCTTAACCTCACAAAACTTCAAAATGAACAAATTCAAGTCAAACGATTACTCTTACATCAGAGGAAAGACCATTAATCCGAACTTGACACAATCACGTATCTCTGATCTAATTCTTGCTTTGAATGAACGGTTAATAGTGAAAAACCAAATGTGGGCAGGTTGTTTAAAGCCAAGTGACCCACACAAATAAAAATATAAAGCCAAATTAAACTAAAAACCTAATCTTCAAAAAACAAGCGGCAGAATTATAAGAATTCGTAGCTGATTATGCGGTCCCTTGCTTGCTGTCGTGAGGTTTTTCTTGCTCAAGATTATGGGTGTCTACAGATGCAAGTGAAACGAATTTGAAGGGGGGTATTTCTGGGGTTGCGGAGCGCCTTGAAACACCTTCTTTGCCCTAACTTGGCGGAAGGAAGCCGTATAAGCAGATACAATTGTAAGAGCATGGACAATCTACACACGGATGTCTCTGGGGGAAGAGGGCTACCTCTACATTAGTTGAAATGTTTCTTCTACCTTGATGAGTCCCACACGCAGTCTCGACGCGGCACTGTTTGTATAATTCAAAGCTCTTGTCAGGGATCTTTCCCGGGCCCTCCAGAAGAGATACTCTGTCTGACCCAGATGTCTTCTGCCCGCGCCTCTCCCCAACCAGAATCGGAGGTAGGCCTGCAGTCTGAGAGATAGACAGTTTCCACCGCCCCACTAAACGCCTGCGCCACTTGCAGCTACCTTGAGGCTAACTCTACTCCGCCCAACCCTATCTGAGCTTTTCCAGGCCTAAAAGCCTGTCTCGCCTCGGACAGCTTGACTCCTATGCTTCGCCAACCCGCCTGTGCTCGGCCAATCACCCACCTTCCATGCGATCCCACCCTCCGAATCAGGAGGAAGGCCCCAGAACTTCACTTCCCACCTCCCGCCAGATGTCCTAAAAAATCCGATTACCTCCAATTTACTTTCCACTCTGAAACAGACTTCAACTAAGCGAAGGCGGATAGAGGCAGTTGAATAGCTAGATATACCGATAGAAAGGTTAGGGGGAGCAATTCTGACTGGTCTGCCCCCTAATGCCTGCCATTCGTTAAGAAAAAGACCCGCCCAGAAAACACGCACATCAAACCCGGAAGAGACCCCGCCTCCAACAAAGGAACTGCCTACCGCCCCGGAAGCGATCGCGGACCCGCACGTGTACGGATACTTCAAATGGATGCGCGCTGCCAACCGCGTCGACGCCTATGGTGGATTATTCAGGGACAGTAAAAGCGGGCCTCAAATTATCGATATAGTACGGTTTATACCTTTGTAAGCAGATACAGTCATTGTGTTGGCACTTTATATTCAACGGGGCGGAAACCCAATGATTTTTTAGCTTGCCTTGAAACACCGGAGGTGAATTTTCATTTGGTACGTAACAACCTTACCCCGAGGGCTTCTGTTCTAAAGGGCAGTAAATTCAACATGACAATTCGGTTTAAGTAAAAAGTAGTTCTAAATTAGAATGAGCCGTGAGCTTGAATTTTTCAATAGCTGTTTATTTTTCGCAAGATCGTGTACCATGAATAACCACACTTGAGTTGTGGAACCGCAACTTGGACTTTACCCTCAAAATATTTTAAGGCTACTCGGTTAATGGTGCCCTTATTTGACGCTTCATCTGAAAGAACTATTTTACTCTGCCTGAGACCACAACGTTATTCTGTCAACAGGACTCCGAGCTTTTATGGGATACTATGCTAAAACATTTTGCCTATACTCTAATCCATTTTCAATAGATTGTAAAGTCAGACGCATACATAAAATATACTTTAAGGTTCATTCAACAGCAGCACCACCTGCATTAACATACTGTCCTGCTTCCCCCAGCTCATTGCAGCAACTGCCTGATGTCAGTACTCTTATTCCAAACTGGAATGTGGAGTGCAAACTATGGCAATAATGCGCGAGCACCTTTAAACATAACACACCTTTCATCTTTAAAAAAAAAAACCAAAAATATGCACATTAATATCGAATGCACAGTTAATGTACACCATACTATATGTACAATTAATGTCAATACCGATAAATATGATGTCAATGTACGCCATAATATATGGATGTAGAACAATGTCAGTACCAGAAAATATAATGTCTATGTACGCATAATAATGAGAATGTCGCTAAATGTGATATCAATGACCGTCGTGTTATATGTACACGTAGTAACAAAACATTGCTTTTGAATTCACCCGAGATGACCTCCCCATCAACCCAGAGTCAGAGATACATAGCCAGACAGGCCCTGCAACCCACGCGTCTTTCGATTGATAGGTCTCAGGTGGGGTTATACTTAGCCCGAAGACAAACGTGCTAACAGGGAAAACCAAGATTCCACAGATAGGCAGCTACACCACAATAGGTCCGAGCAAACTGTCCCTATTAAAACACGTTTGGCCAAAGGGAAGCGTGTTCCCAAAATACCACAAAGTCAGATGCCACATGTAGTTTGGAGCACACAGCCAGTCGGAACACAGTATGTACACTAGACGCAGTGATCACGCGCTACCCATGCTGGCCTTCTGGAGAGATACACGCTGGCCCACAATAGGTCTACATAAAGTCGAGAGCCACCTGTGTCCCTCTTATCAGATAGTTGTATTTCTGGTTCATGACTTGGCCACGATTTATGTGTTATACAAGAATGTGTAATCGGTTTATTATACCTCAAGAACTGTATTTTTTACAGGCCAAAACTTCTGTTCATCGAGACAGTCTTTAGACACAACTCTGTTTATGCTCTCCTGGCTGCTTCGTTTAATTAAATCAACCTGTTCCTGTTTTGCCAAACGCCTCTTGTCTTTAATTTTTTAAAGGTCAACTCATATCCAAGCAACCACATGATAAATTGGTATACACTGTAAAAATAGACTCCAAAATGCATAAGAAATACAAATATAAGATCCATGCAACTGTTGATCAAGAAATAACAACCATATGCACAAAAGAAAAGCGATAGCATTGCAAACTTTTAACAAATTAAAGTGGTAAAATTAAACAGTATAATCAGACATCCATACAGGTTTCTTTAAGATAATTTTTCCTCCAGAAATTACATCTTCACTATTCTCCATGAAAAAGTCCTCACCATCCCTTACAGAATTTCGCAACAACTGCTTTTGTTCAAAGTGGACCCCCAAATCCTTCTCTCCAGCTTCGTCTCCAAATTGAGAACCCATGTCATTTTCAAAACCATCGACCACATTGGAGGGAGTTTTGGAATATATGTATTGTTTTCCCTAAAGAATAACAATACATTTAAGATTCCAAACCTTTCCATCACTTAACCCCACAGCATTTTTTAAAACGTCCACAACATCAAAAGGTCCCAAAAATGGACTCTCTCCTATCCTTACTCTCCAAGGCTTCTTAACCTTAACAGACATCGCTACCATGATATTGGTTACACCAGCCAAACCTCTCCTTCAGTCATAATTAAGCTTATATATATTGTGAGTGTCCTTTATCCTCGGTCTCAAAACACAAATAATGCAGTTTCTGACCACTCGTTCTACAAACATGTTTAAACTTGGCCTCCAAACAACATTGGTTGCTTAGTTTTCTCAATTCCCCCATGTTCTGCATGGTGATAGACTTCCTTACCTTAACAGGAGACACTGCTCTATCACTGCTCCATAAAATACTGTTCAGCTGGGCTAATTCATTCCTGACCTCCCAGAAATATCTCAAATCTGATCCTAAAGATCCTTGGCGGGATACACTTCTCTAATGCATCTCAAACATTCTGTATCACATCACCCTTAGTATACTCATCCTTCCAGGTTTTATTCTCAGTGAAAGTTATGCCTTCATCATCCACCTAAGCTTTATGATAGTCTTTCCACTCACTACACGCATTTTCCCTCATTCGCAACAATATTCTTGATAAAAAAAATCAGCTGACACATTGTCTGGTGAGATTTGGATCAAAACCGGACAAAGCAGTAGCTTTTGCAATGACAGTTTTGACATCCTCAAATTCTCACTCACACGCCTTGCACCAGTTAAATTTGCTCTTGTTCTTAAGTAGTTCTGTTATGGGATTTTGTTAAGCACACATTTCACCCGAAGGTCTCAAAGCGCAGGGCACGATGGAGAAAAAGAGGGAAGGAGCAGAATGAACTCAGAACAGCCAGGTTTTGAGAGCCTTACAGAACTTTCTGTGAGTGGTCTCAGTACGTAGATGAAGAGGGAGTGAGTGCCATAGGGTGGGTGCAAGATAGGAAAAGGATCTTCCGCCATTCCTGGCGGTACGGAGCTTGAAAGGTAAAAGAAAGTGTTTATTGGTAGATCGGAGGGTTCTGGAGGGGTTATACCAGACCAGTTTATTGGCAAAATAGTGAGGGCCGAGTCCATAGAGGGTTTTGTGGACAAGACTGCTGATTTTGAATGTTATGCGCTTTCTGACGGGGAGCCAGTGCAGCGTTTTCAGATTGTGTGCTGAGGGAGATCGAGTTGATAAGTTTAGTACCAGTCTGGCTGCTGTGTTTTGGAGGACTTGGAGTTTTGCTAGGTGTTCTTCATTAATGGAAGCCATAAGGGCATTACCATAGTCTAGCCGGCTGATAATTAATCCTTGCACCAGCGGCATTCGAGATGACAGAGGAACCCATTTAAAGGTCTTACGGAGGCTGCGCATTAGTCCATAACAAATGCTGGCCATGTGATTGACGACATGATTGGACATAGAAAGATAGTTGTTGTGAGAAGTTGGCCTGGTATATGATGCTCACTAGTTAAAGTGATCACCTTGTACCATGCCAAGCAACCCTTATGGTGTGGTTGTAAGTCAACCTTTTCGGACTAGCTGCCCTAGTGGTAGCGTAGGCTAAGCAGTCTTTGAGGCTAAACTCGTGAAGCGTGTTAAGCCAGCTGTTTTACCAAATGCAACCCCCTTTTATACCAATGAAAGGACACCACACAGATATATATTCAAAATATATATGTATTTATTTCTCAAAGTAACCCCTAGTCTCTTTATGAGCACAGGAGCACAAATCTTCAAACAAGATTATCACAGAATACACAGAAGTTGCACTTTATATGGATAGGCCCTGGTGGCCACTCGAACCATATACTAAAATAGTGGTATAAGTACCACGAACAGAAAAGGGAAAAGGCCTAGGGCCTCTAGAATCGCTGGGCCTACAAGGAGCTAACGTCAGTTAGTGACCAGGAGGTCCACGGGTGGCGTGTGCAGAGCAAATAGTCACATGCGTGCTCCCATAGGTTTCAATGGGTGCGTAAAAAGTACAAAGTTACTGCAAAGGAGATCTTCCGGGTTGACTAGGAACTTAAGATTTGGAACACAGGCACTAGAGATGTATTACTACACTTGGGCACCGGAGTACCAGCTTTACCTCACCCACAGGAAGCGGGTGCATAGGCCTCAATGTGCGTCGGGTTTCTTCTATCTGTTCCGTTGAGCCTGGGACAAAGATGCTGCAGGCGGTCGGTCCGGGAGAGATGCGGTGGATCCAAGGGTGGATCGGAGTTGCAGAAGACCTGAAAGCAGAGGGGACAGTGTTCACAGTCACTAGCCAGTGACCGGCGTGGCACCAGGTAGGTACCAGGCAATGTCGGGTGCAAACAGGTGATGAGGGGTAGCTTGTCTCCGCAGCCACGTGGTCCCTGAAGGTCGACGACGTCCAGGAGTCGGCTCACGAGCTGTCCCACGCAGGCTCTCGCTGTCGGCGACTTGGTCGAAGCAAACAAGCCTTGGCAAAAGCAATTGTAGGAGGATTCGGAAATCAGCTGTTGGTTCTGACCAGCAAGGTCAGAGGGATTACTCCTTTGGAGAGGAGCAAGGGCCAGTCTGGAGCAACCAGACCAGCGGTGTTTTTCGTAGAGTTCGTCGCCAAGATGGCCACTAGCCAGCGGGCCAGCAACCGGTTAGGCGCGTCGAGTGGCAAAATGCAGAAGGGCCCCACGCAGATCGTGGAGATGCTGGAGGGCTCACCTTTGGTGCAAATGCTGCTCGAGAGTTGGGCTTCTCAGATCCCAAAGCACAACTTGGAGGGAGCCTCGGTTGTTGCACTTGTCAGCTTGTCGTAGTCGATCCAAGATGGCTGGCTCCACGTGTCTCGGTGCCTCCACGGGTCTCCTCTTTTCAGGGACTGTGGATCGGGCGGTGAGAGGTCTGGAGGTCCAGGTCTTGTCAGTCTCTGGGCTCGGGCTCCGGCGGGAGGCGGCGGCAAAGCAGACGTTGATTCGCTGGATGGTGCTTGCGTTAGCAAGGTGGTCACTCCCTGACCACAGGGGAGATTGGCTTCAGTCCTCTGTGCAGCAGAGCGTCGAAGTTCCCGTCTTCTTCTTAGTGTTAAGTTGATTCCAGGATGTCTGAAGTCTTAGGACACAGCTCCTACCTTTAAGCGGATTCTAGGGGCCGGACTACCTGCTAGGTCCCTCCCTATGGGTGGGACCAGGAAGGGGGGTGGTTACACCCCCAATCCTTTGTCCAGCTCGCCCCAGGCCCGGGACTGGTGTGCCCCAGGACCGGTTTGAACTGGCATATGCACCGAGGCTCCTTGTGAGCCACAGGCATGTCTGGTTTCTTTCAAGCCCTACCTGACCAATACACAAAATCCTGTCTGGGGTGGTGCACGCACCGCCCCTGGCAGGAAACCCTTTGTCCACACCTCCCAAGCTGGAAGGACTCCCAGCAGCAGGAGGGCAGACTTGTGTCTGTGGTGGCAGCATCCATTTTGTGGAGCTGAGGCGATGTCTGATTTTACCCGGGTTTCAGCTACTGTACATGTCGTGTCCCTCTAGAAGGGTGGAATGCTAACCCCGTCGCCAGAATTGGCGAGGGGTTAGTATTCCAATTCGTATGACACCTTACTCGACATGTTTTGATAAAGCCAAACCAAAGATAGCATTTAACCGCGAGGTTCATAATGCACTTAAGAGTATATGGTATGACGATATCTGGAAACAGTAGAAGGAAGTTGTTCCGACCACTGCAGACAGGCTCAGCTCATGCCAGAGCACCATCTCACATGGAACCAAGCACTCTGCCTTCAGGATTGTTAAGGCCTGCCATAGGAGTGACTTATAGGTTACCAGGTGTCCCATTTAAGGTTAGGTATAGGTATACTACACCTAAGTAAGAGGTGATTACACCAACTTACCCCAGCTGAGTGATCAGCCAGTTGTGTCAAATTGTTAGGCCAAGCCTGGGGTGGCATAATACATGCTTCAGCCCTTGGCAGGCCTTGGGTACACCAATGCCCTGGGTACCTAGTGTACACTGGTACAGGGGCTGACAGGGTGATCCACTTCCAATTGGTTATGCACCTAGGGTGCATAGTTTTAATTTAGTAGAGAGAACAGCAGGCTGGGGGTCTGATTGGCAGGCCCACAGCCTCAATATGTCAAAAACCAGTGAAGCAAAAAGCAAAAATTTGGGGTGACCATAGGATAGCAGACCCTACTCTCCTACACAACCCCCCCCCAAACGCTGGGACATTAAACTAGCCTTGACCAGTCTCGTCTTCATGTCCTAAGTGGAAGTACCTGGAGAGACCATCTGCATTCCCATGGTCAGTACCTGGCCGGTGCTCCACTGTAAAGTCCATCCCCTGTAGGGAAATGGACCACCTAAGCAGTTTGGGGTTTTCACCCTTCATCTGATTTAGCCACAAGAGGGGCTTATGGTCGGTCTGAATCTTGAAGTGAGTGCCAAACAAGTATGGCCTCAGCTTCTTCAGGGCCCACACCACAGCAAAGGCCTCCCTCTCAATAGCTGACCAATTCTTCTCTCTGGGGGTCAACCTTCTGCTAATAAAAGCAATGGGTTGGTCTTGACCATCTACATTAAGTTGTGACAGCACAGCTCCCACACCCAACTCAGAAGCATCTGTTTGGACAATAAACTCTTTGGAGTAGTCAGGACTTTTCAGGATAGGTGCAGAGCACATGGCCTCCTTCAGGTCATCAAATGCCTTTTGACAGCTTACTGTCCACTGAACCTTTTTGGGCATCTTCTTGGATGTCAGATCATTAAGAGGAGTCACAATGGACCCATAGTTCTTAACAAACTTCCTGTAGTACCCAGTCAAGCCCAAGAAAGCTCGAACTTGAGTCTGGGTGGTTGGAGGGGACCAGTCCTTGATGGATTGTATCTTACTCTCCAGTGGTTGAATTTGGCCTCCACCTACAAGGTGGCCCAAATATACAACCTTACTCTGCCCTATCTGGCACTTTGTAGCCTTGATAGTGAGGCCTGCCCTTTGCAGAGCCTCAAGAGCCTTCTTCAGGTGGATCAGGTGATCCTCCCAGGTGGAGCTAAAGACAGCAATGTCATCAAGATATGCTGCGCAAAAGTCATCCAACCCAGTAAGGACTTGGTTCACCAGCCTTTGGAAGGTGGCAGGTGCATTCTTCAGACCAAAGGGCATCACCACAAACTGGTAGTGCCCACCTGGGGTTGAGAATGCTGTTTTGGCCTTAGACTCCTCAGCTAATCTGATTTGCCAATAGCCAGCTGTTAAGTCAAATGTGCTCAAAAACTTTGCAGAAGCTAGTTTGTCTATGAGCTCATCTGCCCTTGGAATAGGGTGTGCATCTGTCCTGGTGACAGCATTGAGTCCTCTGTAATCCACACAGAACCTCATCTCTCTCTTGCCATCTTTAGTGTGAGGTTTGGGGACCAGAACCACTGGGCTAGCCCAGGGGCTCTCTGAGGGTTCAATGACACCTAATTCCAGCATTTTATGTACCTCAGCCTTTATACAGTCCCTGACGTGGTCAGGTTGTCTGTAAAGCTTGTTCTTTACAGGCAGACTGTCACCAGTGTCCACCACATGGGTACACCAGTCAGTTTGACTAGGTATCAAGGAAAACATATGTGAAAATGATTGTAGAACCTGTCTACATTCAGTCTGCTGATGGGCAGTGAGGTTGCCTCCAAGGGTCACTCCTTCAACTGAGCCATCTTCAGGGTTCTGAGACAACAGGTCTGGGAGAGGGTCACTCTCTTCCTCCTGTCCCTCATCTGTAGCCATGAGCAAGCCCATGTCTGCCCTGTCAACATATGCTTTAAGCCTGTTAACATGGAGTACCCTGTGGGGACTCCTGGGAGTTCCTAGGTCGACCAAGTAGGTGACCTCTCCCTTCTTTTCCAGGATTGTATGGGGTCCAGACCATTTGTCTTGGAGTGCTGCTGGGGCCACTGGCTCCAACACCCATACCTTCTGTCCTGGCTGAAACTCAACCAAGACAGCCTTTTGGTCATGCCAAGCTTTCTGTAAGGCCTGGCTTGCCTCAAGGTTTTTGGATGCCTTCTCCATATACTCAGCCATCCTGGAGCGGAGACCAAGTACATAGTCCACTATGTCTAGCTTAGGCTTTTTGAGAGGTAACTCCCATCCTTCCTTCACCAAACACAGTGGGCCTCTCACAGGGTGCCCAAACAACAATTCAAAGGGGCTGTAGCCAACTCCTTTTTGTGGGACCTCTCTGTAAGCAAACAGAAGGCAGGGTAGAAGGATGTCCCATCTTCGCCTGAGCTTTTCAGGTAATCCTTTGATCATACCCTTTAGGGTCTTATTGAATCTCTCAACAAGCCCATTGCATTGTGGGTGATAGGGGGTGGTGAACTTGTAGTTGACACCACATTCCTTCCACATAGCTGTCAAGTATCCTGACATAAAGTTGGTACCTCTGTCAGATACTACCTCCTTAGGAAACCCCACTCTGGAGAATACTCCCAGCAGGGCCCTGGCCACAACAGGTGCTGTAGTGGTCCTAAGGGGAATTGCCTCTGGATACCTGGTGGCATGATCCACTACCACCAGTATAAATCTGTGCCCAGATGCAGTGGGAGGATCCATGGGACCCACTATGTCTATTCCCACTCTTTCAAAGGGGACCCCCACCACAGGTAGTGGTATTAGGGGGGCCTTTGTTGTGCCACCTGATTTGCCACTGGCTTGGCAGGTAACACAGGAGCGACAAAACTCCTTTGTATCTTCATTCATGTGAGGCCAGTGAAAGTGAGGGACAAGTCTGTCCCAAGTCTTGTTCTGGCCTAAGTGTCCTGCTAAAGGAATGTCATGGGCCAAGGTAAGAAGGAAGCCCCTAAATTGCAGAGGTATAACCAACCTCCTGGTAGCACCAGGCTTGGGGTCTCTAGCCTCTGAATAAAGGAGCCCTTCATCCCAATACACTTTATGGGTACCTTGAGCATTCCCAGCAGCCTCAGCAGCAGCCAGCTGTCTGAGGGGTTCAAGAGAGGGACAGGATAACTGAGCCTGCCTCAAGTCAGCCCTTGAAGGTCCCCCTGTCCCCAGAAACTCAACCTGATCAGGTTCAAGCTCTTCAGGGACAGTTCCTTCAGGGTCCTCTAGATCAGCTTCCTGGGAAGGCTGATCATCACTCTGAGGCAGGGGGGAAGGCACAGCCTTGACCCTCCTGTTCTTCTTCTTGGTAGGTGCTTGGTCCATTGTTCCAGGATCCAAGACCTGAGGTTCAGTGAGGCACTTTTTGGCCTGTGACCTGGTCACAGCAAGGACATGTGATGATATACCTAACATCTCTGCATGAGTCCTGTA
The DNA here is from genome assembly GCF_964204655.1 of Triturus cristatus. NCBI lineage: Eukaryota > Metazoa > Chordata > Amphibia > Caudata > Salamandridae > Triturus > Triturus cristatus. The sequence goes on from NC_140593.1 coordinate 126,075,106, forward strand.
CTCCACTTCTGACCATAGAGAACTCTCTAGGTCATTGCCCAACAAACATTCTACTGGGAGGTCTGCACTAACCACAACCCTTTTGAGGCCAGTTACCCCTCCCCATGAGAAGTTAACAACTGCCACACTATGTGAAGTAGTGGCATTGCTGGCATTGGTCACCAGGTAGTTCTCACCTGGTATGTACTGTCCAGGGTCCACAAAGCCTGGTGTCACCATAGTGACACTGGCACAAGTGTCCCTGTAGGCTTGAGCCACTTTGTCATTAATTAAGGGAGTCTGTCTGTACTTGCCCAGGTTACTGGGGCTCACAGTCAGGGACAAATCAATGTCCCCATCACAGATCAAGACTGCCTGTGTAAGGGTTCTGTCTAAGTCAGAATCTCCTTCAGTTCCCATAGTGATTCCCACTACACCCTTTGCCTGGGGACCAACACTGCTAACAGTAGTACTGGGAGCAGGTGCCTTAGGGGCAACAGTGTTGGGGGCTCCACCCTTTTTGCAATCACTAGTCCAGTGAGTTGTATTTTTGCAATGATTGCACCAGGGTTTCTTCTGACCTTCTTTCTTCTTTTTGGACTGTTGGGACCCACCCTCCTTAGTAGTAGTTTGGGGCCCTGTTGAAGACTTCTGGTCTTTAGGTTTCTGATCTCCACCCTTTTGGTCTGTTTTCTTCTGATCACCCCCTTGGCCCTGGTTCTGGTTCTTTTGCTTAACCCTGGTTCTGACCCATTTGTCTGCCTTCTTTCCCAATTCTTGGGGAGAGGTCAGATCAGAGTCAACCAAGTGTTGATGCAGTTGCTGGTTTTGACAGTTATTTAAAATCTGTTCTCTCATCATCAAATTATACAATCCTGTAAAATCAGATACCTTACTTCCCAGCAACCAACCCTCCAAAGCCTTAGTGGCACATTCAACATATTCAGACCAGTCCTGAGTCTGTGTCTTTTGGGTGTCTCTGAACATTAACCTGTACTGTTCAGTGGTTAAGCCTAACCCATCTACCAGAACACTCTTCAGGACTCTGTAATTTCTGACATCCTCTTCTCTAACAGTGAGGAGTCTGTCTCTGCCTCTTCCTTCAAAGGAGAGCCAGAGGATTGCTGCCCACTGGTCTTCAGGAACCTGCTGTACTTTGCAGGCTCTCTCAAGAGCAGTTATCCATTTGTGGATGTCATCCCCACTTTTGTAGGGGGGCACAACCTTAGACAGGTTCCTATTATCAAAGACCCTATCTTTGTCCTTAGGGACAATGCTGCCACCAGTGGGTATAGACCCACTCTCTCTAGGTTGCCTAGCCTTGTTCAGTTTTTCTTCCATCAGGGCTACTTCTAGCTCCTGCTTCCTGATCCTCAGCTGGGCTTCCTGCATTCTGGCCTCATGTTCCCTCCTCTGAGGGGTGGTCATCCTTTTCCTGGAGTGACCTTGAGAGCCTCTAGAGCCATGAGAAGCATTGGAGTCACCTGAGCGATTCCTTTGCCTCCCAAGCCCTGTGTTAAGTCCACTGGGGAGATCCAATGGGGTGAACCCATTGTCAGTCCCCAATAGCCTTAGTTTAGCTGGGCCAAGTATAATACTTGGCACTGGGCTAGTTCTCCCTTCATCATCACTACTTTCTGTATCCTCACCACTTTCCTCCCCTGTAGTATGATTCTCATCTAAGGGATGGCTATTGGAACTGGGTACCTCTGTAGCATCTTCAGAAGGGGGGCCTCCTGTTCCTGACCCTAAGGGGGCTAACTGGGAAGCTTTCCTGAGTTCTCTCTGATTCTCATCATTTTGTAAGAGTTCTCTGAGCTCAGCAGAGGTAGGGTTCTTGGGCTGTTTAAGGCCTCTAAGAGTTGCCAAATGCCTGAGCTCATTCTGGTTAAGGGTAGCAAAGCTGGATGGTGCCCTCTGGGGGTCACTCTCAACAGAGATGGGTACAGTGGACCCCTCTGCCCCGGCCATTGCTCTTAAGTGTGGGTGGATGTGTTGCAATCTACCTACACTTGGGTTTACCTACTAAACCTATCTAGTAGTTGTAGTCAGGGTGTGCTACTCCCTTTGCTCTACAACAACTAAGTTCAGTAGAACTTATGTATATCTAATCTTGTTTTAAATGTACCTACAGGTACCTATGTGATCTTTCAATTGGTAACCAAGAGATTACAATGGTAAAACACAGCAAGCTCAAATCCAACCGCTGCTCACCAATGTGAGAAGTTGGCCTGGTATATGATGCTCACTAGTTAAAGTGATCACCTTGTACCATGCCAAGCAACCCTTATGGTGTGGTTGTAAGTCAACCTTTTCGGACTAGCTGCCCTAGTGGTAGCGTAGGCTAAGCAGTCTTTGAGGCTAAACTCGTGAAGCGTGTTAAGCCAGCTGTTTTACCAAATGCAACCCCCTTTTATACCAATGAAAGGACACCACACAGATATATATTCAAAATATATATGTATTTATTTCTCAAAGTAACCCCTAGTCTCTTTATGAGCACAGGAGCACAAATCGTCAAACAAGATTATCACAGAATACACAGAAGTTGCACTTTATATGGATAGGCCCTGGTGGCCACTCGAACCATATACTAAAATAGTGGTATAAGTACCACGAACAGAAAAGGGAAAAGGCCTAGGGCCTCTAGAATCGCTGGGCCTACAAGGAGCTAACGTCAGTTAGTGACCAGGAGGTCCACGGGTGGCGTGTGCAGAGCAAATAGTCACACGCGTGCTCCCATAGGTTTCAATGGGTGCGTAAAAAGTACAAAGTTACTGCAAAGGAGATCTTCCGGGTTGACTAGGAACTTAAGATTTGGAACACAGGCACTAGAGATGTATTACTACACTTGGGCACCGGAGTACCAGCTTTACCTCACCCACAGGAAGCGGGTGCATAGGCCTCAAAGTGCGTCGGGTTTCTTCTATCTGTTCCGTTGAGCCTGGGACAAAGATGCTGCAGGCGGTCGGTCCGGGAGAGATGCGGTGGATCCAAGGGTGGATCGGAGTTGCAGAAGACCTGAAAGCAGAGGGGACAGTGTTCACAGTCACTAGCCAGTGACCGGCGTGGCACCAGGTAGGTACCAGGCAATGTCGGGTGCAAACAGGTGATGAGGGGTAGCTTGTCTCCGCAGCCACGTGGTCCCTGAAGGTCGACGACGTCCAGGAGTCGGCTCACGAGCTGTCCCACGCAGGCTCTCGCTGTCGGCGGTGTCGGCGACTTGGTCGAAGCAAACAAGCCTTGGCAAAAGCAATTGTAGGAGGATTCGGAAATCAGCTGTTGGTTCTGACCAGCAAGGTCAGAGGGATTACTCCTTTGGAGAGGAGCAAGGGCCAGTCTGGAGCAACCAGACCAGCGGTGTTTTTCGTAGAGTTCGTCGCCAAGATGGCCACTAGCCAGCGGGCCAGCAACCGGTTAGGCGCGTCGAGTGGCAAAATGCAGAAGGGCCCCACGCAGATCGTGGAGATGCTGGAGGGCTCACCTTTGGTGCAAATGCTGCTCGAGAGTTGGGCTTCTCAGATCCCAAAGCACAACTTGGAGGGAGCCTCGGTTGTTGCACTTGTCAGCTTGTCGTAGTCGATCCAAGATGGCTGGCTCCACGTGTCTCGGTGCCTCCACGGGTCTCCTCTTTTCAGGGACTGTGGATCGGGCGGTGAGAGGTCTGGAGGTCCAGGTCTTGTCAGTCTCTGGGCTCGGGCTCCGGCGGGAGGCGGCGGCAAAGCAGACGTTGATTCGCTGGATGGTGCTTGCGTTAGCAAGGTGGTCACTCCCTGACCACAGGGGAGATTGGCTTCAGTCCTCTGTGCAGCAGAGCGTCGAAGTTCCCGTCTTCTTCTTAGTGTTAAGTTGATTCCAGGATGTCTGAAGTCTTAGGACACAGCTCCTACCTTTAAGCGGATTCTAGGGGCCGGACTACCTGCTAGGTCCCTCCCTATGGGTGGGACCAGGAAGGGGGGTGGTTACACCCCCAATCCTTTGTCCAGCTCGCCCCAGGCCCGGTACTGGTGTGCCCCAGGACCGGTTTGAACTGGCATATGCACCGAGGCTCCTTGTGAGCCACAGGCATGTCTGGTTTCTTTCAAGCCCTACCTGACCAATACACAAAATCCTGTCTGGGGTGGTGCACGCACCTCCCCTGGCAGGAAACCCTTTGTCCACACCTCCCAAGCTGGAAGGACTCCCAGCAGCAGGAGGGCAGACTTGTGTCTGTGGTGGCAGCATCCATTTTGTGGAGCTGAGGCTATGTCTGATTTTACCCGGGTTTCAGGTACTGTACATGTCGTGTCCCTCTAGAAGGGTGGAATGCTAACCCCGTCGCCAGAATTGGCGAGGGGTTAGTATTCCAATTCGTATGACACCTTACTCGACATGTTTTGATAAAGCCAAACCAAAGATAGCATTTAACCGCGAGGTTCATAATGCACTTAAGAGTATATGGTATGACGATATCTGGAAACAGTAGAAGGAAGTTGTTCCGACCACTGCAGACAGGCTCAGCTCATGCCAGAGCACCATCTCACATGGAACCAAGCACTCGGCCTTCAGGATTGTTAAGGCCTGCCATAGGAGTGACTTATAGGTTACCAGGTGTCCCATTTAAGGTTAGGTATAGGTATACTACACCTAAGTAAGAGGTGATTACACCAACTTACCCCAGCTGAGTGATCAGCCAGTTGTGTCAAATTGTTAGGCCAAGCCTGGGGTGGCATAATACATGCTTCAGCCCTTGGCAGGCCTTGGGTACACCAATGCCCTGGGTACCTAGTGTACACTGGTACAGGGGCTGACAGGGTGATCCACTTCCAATTGGTTATGCACCTAGGGTGCATAGTTTTAATTTAGTAGAGAGAACAGCAGGCTGGGGGTCTGATTGGCAGGCCCACAGCCTCAATATGTCAAAAACCAGTGAAGCAAAAAGCAAAAATTTGGGGTGACCATAGGATAGCAGACCCTACTCTCCTACAGTTGTCAATCAGCAGCCCTAGGTTGCGAACTGCCGTTTTGGGTGAGGGACATGTGCCAAGAGTGATAGGCCACCAGTTACTTGACCCTAGGGATTGAGCTTTACCGAAGAGGATAATTTCGGTTTTGCTGGCGTTAAGTTGCAGATGATTATTTTGCATCCAAGTATGAACATCGGAAATACACTGCCTGAATCGAAGTTTGGTGTTGGTTGGGTCAGGTCCTAGTGTGATTAGCAGCTGAGTATCGTCAGCGTACGATACTGTATCAAAGCTGTGGGATTTAATCACGCTGGCTAAAGGTGCCACATACAGATTGAAGAGTGTGGGGCTCAGGATGGAGCACTGGGAGACACCGTTATGGGTTGACTCCTGGAGACGAAAGTGCCCAAGTGAACTTTCGAAGTTCGGTTAGTCAGGCAGCTCCTAAGCCAATTCAGTGCGGTGCCCCCGACGCCCATCTCTCACAGACAATTCACAAGAGTACTGTGGGAGATGGTGTCGAAGGCAGCCGACAGATCGAGAAGGACCAGAATGGTTGATTGTCTAATATTATCCACCATTTCCGGCAGAGCTGTTTCGGTGCTATGCGGAAGCCGGATTGAGTAGGGCCCATATAGATTGTTGCTCTCAAGGTAGGTGGTAAGATGTTTGTTGATTAGTGACTGTAGGACCCTCCCAAAAAGAGGGAGGAGAGAAATGGGCCGATAGTTGTTAGGCTGCTTAGGGTCCAGGGTGGGCTTCTTCAATATGGGTTTGACCAGGGCTGCCTTCCACCTAGTGGGAACAAGTTCGGTGTGATAAAGATAAATTAAGAAATTTGGTAAGACCTGGGAGGAGGGCAGGCTCAATTTTGGACAGAATATAAGGGGAGACTGGTCAACAGGGGAACTGGATTTGATCTTACGGTGGGCGATTCTAACATCCTCTTGAGTGAAATCGGTGAATTCATTGAGGAAGGTGGAGTTCATGGTATGCTTGTTGGCCGGCATCTGGTGTTGTTCAGCAGCCCTGAGGGGGAAAAGACTGTGGATGATGTTAATTTTGTCCACAAAAAAAGAGGACAAAGTGTCCACCCACTCTTGCGATATAGGCTGATTAGGCTGGCATGTGATAGGACTGGTGAATTCTTTTAAAATGTTATACATTCTTTGTGGGAATTGGAGGCCTGATCAATTCTGTCACCTAAATATGTTTTTTTGGCTATGCGGTCGAGATAGCATCTATGGGTAGCTTTGTAGGCCTGTCTGCCGTCTGCCTTTTTGTTGAGTGACTCCACTTACGTTCTGCTTTTCTTGCGGTTAGCTTGTCAGATTTTCGATCAGTGGTGAACCAAGGTGATGATTTGTGGTGACATTTAACTTTGGTTATGGGGGCTATTCTGTCTAGTGCCTGACTGATTGCTGTCTCAAAGGACTCAGCTGCTGAGTCGAGGTTGACTGTGTGGGGCTGGGAGGGAGTGGTGAAGTGGGGAGAAAAGGTGGTTAGATTGACTTTATTCCATGGCCTACTCACTGTTGGTTCTTTACATGGGTTGTTGGAGGCAGAAGTTATCGGTAAGGAACATTTTAGTATAGTGTGGTCTGACCAGAGAACTGGTATTGGGGACTCCACCTTGATAAGGGATGAATTAGTGAATAAGAGGTCGAGTGTGTGGCCGGCTGAGTGGGTGGGGCCGGCTACCAACTTATTAAGACCCAAGGTCTTTAGGCCCGAGATGAGTGTTGGTATGAATGTCGGACAGAAGCTCGGCATGATGGTTAAAGTCTCCCAGTAAAAGAAAGTTATCAGCAGCCAGAATATGTGTAGCAATAGTCTCAATCAGTTGATTGGTGAAGTGAGCTTTGTTGCCTGGAGAGCAATAAAGTAAGGCACCTCTCCAGGACCCCTTAGACAGTCCATTTTAAAAATGCAAAGTTTGCCCCAGTCCGAGAGGAAAGTATCGATTATACTTAGTTGAGTGTTGGCGCTGAAGGCTATGGCTAGGCCGCCTCCCCTCTTGTTGTTTCTGTCCAGTCTGATTAGTTTGTAATCCAAGGGGAAGGCTGTTGCAATGTCAGGGAGCGAGGACTCATGGAGCCATGTTTCTGTTATAAAGAAGATGTCAGGTATCTCAGAGTCAAGCAAAGTCCAGATTTCTAGGGCGTGTTAGGGGATGGAACACGCATTGCAATATAACCCTGTTATATGATTAGCGGCGTCAGTCGAGGTGTCTTTCAGAGGATCGATGGGGCATGATTTAGGTAGGATATCTGTTGGACCTATCATAGACTGAGCCAACAGAGGGGGAATCTTAGGTATATCGGAAGGTATTACTCTATTGAACGAGATAAGCTCATGACTGGTGTACTGTATAATGGTCATGGGTGATAGCAGCTTTGTGGGGTAAGTGGGGAGATGGAAGGGTGCGGGTTATCAGGAGGACAAATGGCCAGAGTGTCCAGCGATGGCCAGGCGCAGACTGGCTTGCCATCGGCGCGCTGCCAGTGCACCGCTGCACGCGTCCGCTCGGTGTTCTTCCTTTTAACAGGGTAGAAGTGGTCAGAATGAGAAGGCTACAGCGTCTAGAACGCTGACCATGGAATTGGAGCTTCCGGTGCGAGGGAAAGGAAGTTGGTGCGTGTCCCTCCACTCAAGCGGCACAAGCCGTAGCGGAACAGGGACTGCACATGAAGCGAGCAGGAGATGAAGGTAGGGACGGCGCAGAGCGATAAAACAATTTAAAAACTATTAGAACAATGCGGTGAGATGGGCGTGGAGTAGCTGCGTGATGCGTCTGACCTTGATTCCTGATTAGGCTGCGCGTCCGCTCGGTGCACATCCTTTTAACAGGGTGGAAGTGGTCAGGATGAGAAGGCTACAGCGTCTAGAATGTTGACCGTGGAGTTGGATCTTCTGGTGCGAGGGAAAGGAAGTTGGTGCCTGTCCCTCCGCTCAAGTGGCACAAGCCGTGGCGGAACAGGGACTGCACATGAAGGGAGCAGGATATGTCATGGATTGTACTACAAATTTACATTTGGAAAATTTCACAGTTAAACCCCTTGTGTCCAAATGTCTTAGCACACATTCCAACAAATGGTCATGCTCTGCTTTGTCTTTCTGTAAATTAGGATCTCATCCTGAAAACACTGGATGTTGGGTAGCTTATCGAATAATGAATCTTTGAAATACAGTGGCCGCACACGCAAATCCAAAAGGCATTCTCTTATTTTGGTAGCAACCATCAGGAGTGATAAAAGCAGTGCAACCTTTACAGCTCTCCCACAAAACAATTTGATGATATGCTGCGGAGAGGTCTATTGTGGGAAAAAAATTGCCCCTTTAACTGAAGCCAGCATCTCTGATATACAAGGTAAAGAAAATTGATCTATCAGGATATTTTTATTTGGGTATAGCAGATGAATACATAAATGGATGTTCCTACTAGCCATTCTGCAATTACAACCAGGGAAACCCATTCAGATGACAATTTTTTCAATAATATCCTCAGCCAGTAATTTGTCCAATTCAATTTCTTCTTCGTTCCTGACAGTCATGGAAATATTCTTTGCCTTAAAAACTGTGGGACATGCATCTTTTTTTAACACAATGTTGGGTTCAAAATTGGTTAATTTCCCAATTTTGTCACTGAAACTTTTCATGCATGGCATTGCCTGTACTCTCACCATCACCCGGTACCATGACTGGTTCAGGGCTGTTAGGATTTAGCATCATTCCAAGTTTGCCTTGGTCGAACCACCCTAGAATGGAAGGTTATTTTCTAGCCACATATAGCTTACCAGTGCTCTCTCGGTTTTTAAACCTAACCACTAATTTACGAAAACCTAACATTTCAATTCTCTCACCTGAGTATCCCTCCGGGGAGATATTTGTTTTTTTCAGCACACGGCCCAGTTTCTCAGCAAATTTATATTTCCCAATATTTTCATTCGTAATAGAATAAGGAGATCCGGAATCAGCGTACATTTGTATATACACCCTACCAATACGCATGTCACATAAAGGATCCTTCCTAACAATTGCATTGCCCAAATTCTAAATTTTGTATTCACCATCCTTAATATTTTTTTGATAAACAAATGTATTGATTTTCTTAGAAAACCAGCACCAGCAACACAGCTGTGAATAGCACCAATATTGATACAGTACAGTACAAGGAACACAGGTATCGTTTATCCGCCCCACCCCCCAGCAGTAAATACATAACGTACGCATAAAGAACAGGTTATTCCACGGCTCCCAGCCATTTGCCCCACACCCTCCGGTATTTCTTAGGACACACTTGTGCCTCATACATGGGTTTTTCTTGAGCCGCACACCAGTCCATCCCTCTCTGCCATTTCTCCGAGCTTGGTGGCGTGGGAAGTTTCCAGGAGGCGACAATGTCCCTCTTGGCCACAACCATGGCTGTATTATACAGTAACTTCTCGTTCCTGGACCCGTCTAGTCCGTCTGTAATCCCAAAAAAGGGAGTGACGTGGATCATGGGGAACCTCCCACCCTAGGACCTCGGACAGCTCACCCTCGATCTCTCCCCAAAATCGAACCAGTCGAGGGCATGCCAATACCATGTGGTAGAAGTCGGCCGGCTCTTGGCCGCATCTCGTACATGTGGCGGACGGGGAAAAGCTGGCCCGATATAGGCGCTGCGAGGTCAGGTAAGCCGCGTGAATGTAGTATAATTGGACCAGGCGGAGTTTAGCGGATGTATTGACCATTTTGGGTGACATAAGAGCATCACGCCAGTCCTCCTCGTCCAGCGGAACCACCCACTCCTCCCACTGGCCCCTGAGACGGTCAAGAGAGGTCGGGGTGTTGCTGACCAGCGTCTTATAGATGCAGGAGATGCCCCCCCTCCCCAGGTCACCCAGCATTATCTGCGCCTCCGGGGGGCTGTACTCAGGGATCCTGGTATCGTCTTGTATATGTACGTGGAGGGCATGGCGCAATTGTAAGTATTTGTAAAATTGTGACGGGTGCAGGGAGTATCAGGATTGAAGGTCTTGAAAGGAACGCATGTGGCCGCTCGCCCACACATCGCCAAGTTGAAAGATCTCATTAAGATCCCATTTTTGGAACCCCTGTAACCCACTAACCTCCCCGAGCCACGTTCCTTGCCATAGGGGCATGTGCTGAGTGAGTTTGTGTGTCGCAAGGCAGCCCTCCAAGCTAGGAGCACAGAGCGCAAGACATCGGGCAGGGTGGACGGAATGGATTCCCCGTACATTAGGGATTGGATCTTGGGCAGTCCAAGCACACCAAGTTCCAGTCTGTAGGCCGTATCGGACCAGCCCCCGTTGAACCAGTCGTGTATACTCAATAGACGGGTCGCCAGGTAGTAGAGATAAGTGTGACATCCCCATGCCCCCGTTGAATGATGGGATCTGGCAGGTCTTTAGTGCCAACCGGGTCCTCCCTCCCCCCCAGAGGAACTCAGCGGCCATCCTGTCTAACTCCCGAAACCACGCCCGCGGAACACAATAGGGGGTATTCTGGAGAACATATAGAAATCTGGGGAGGATCATCATTTTAAATAGGGCGACCCTTCCCAGGTGATTCAAGGGCAGTGTCTGCCACCTGTGGAGATCCGCCCTGGCTTTCTTCACGAGCGGGGTAACATTAAGGGACCACCCCAGTTCCGGGAGGAGAGCCACCCAAATCCCAAGATACTTAAATGACTGACGCCGAAGCGGTATCGTGGACTGCCAGTCATAACAATCTCTGTATAGATGGAGCGGGACCAGGACCGATTTGCTAGGGTTCATTCGGAGGCCTGATGTCTGTCCAAAAGAACTCAGGATCTGGAGGCAACGGGGGCCTGACTGGGCGGGATCAGTTAAGAAAAGCAGGACATTGTCCGCATAAAGAGTGATCTTGTCCACTGCAGAACTAGGCCAATCCCATCCCCGAACAAGACTCGCGGACCGGATAAAGGTCGCTAGAGGCCCCATCGCCAAGGCGAAGAGAAGGGGGGAGAGGGGGCATCCCTGTTTTGTTCCCCTTTGAATGGGGAAGACATCTGAAAGAGCCCCGTTAACCAGGACACGGGCTTGAGGCCGGGTGTAGAGAGCCCCAGTCAGCCGCCGGAAATGGGCCCATCGCCACCAGTACATCTTCTAAATACGTCCAATCCACGGTATCGAACGCCTTCTCAAAATCAATAAGAAGGAGCACCAAATAGGGGGAGAGCACCTGGCGGTGCGCCAGGGCCATGTGCAGCCGCCGGAGACAGTGTCTGGTACCTCACAGGGGCATGAAACCACACTGGTCTGGGTGGACCAACGTGGTGAGATGGGGCTTCAGCCGTTGAGCAAGAATCGCAGCAAATATTTTAACGTCTGTGTTAATAAGAGATATGGGACGATAGTCAGCACAATGGGGAGATGGCGGCTGGGACTTGGGGAGGACCACAATGATAGCCATATCTGTCTTGGGCGGGAAGGAGGCCTCAGCATACAGATCTGCCAAGCGAGGCACAAGGACCTCATGATACGCTGCATAGTATTCCTGGGGTAGGCCATCTGGGCCAGGAGTCTTACCCGACGAAGTGTGGGCAATAGCCTCGTGAATCTCGTCGCAAGAGATTGGGCTGTCGAGGTCAGCTAGAGCAAGAGGGTCCAGCTGAGGGAGGTGAGCGCCCGTCGCCTCCAACAGCTCCCTGAGTGACTGTGTCGGAGGCCGCTTGGCATAGAGCTGACGATAGAAGGCGGCAAATGTGCCGGCCATGGCCATCAGGGAGCGATGTGCCAACCTTCCTGGTCCAGTATCTCCAAAATGATACGGTTCGCTCTGGGGTACGTGGCAAGCCTATGTAGGATTATGCTGTTTTTGTTCCCCCACCCATAAACTCTGGCCACGGATGATCTCCACAGGAGTTTGGCAGTCTCTAAAAAGAGATGCCTGATATCATTGCGAATGTTCGTAAGGCGCCGCTCTTGGGCAGCACAGTCGTCCGCGGAGGGGGAACGCTCAAGGTGTAGAGCCTGCACTTCCAAGGAGGTAACCTGCAACAGCTGGGCCTGCCGCTGGATGTGACCTTGGGCGAACCCACTAATTTTTTGTTTAAATCTGTTTTTATTGTTATAAACGAAAACATTCTTTGGCATTTGACATGACAGGTAAACAGGAATTCATAAGCATGTGCAGGGGATCACCCCGTACCGGGGCCAGTAACTACTGTATCATGATATGTATTCAAACCAAACTGTAATCGCTGCCCACTTCGGAGCCAGCTGCAGTCTCTGTGGCATTTCCGGTGCAGTCTCATAAGAAGTGACAGGAGTAACCGTGCATCAACCAAAGCTCTGTGCCTGTACGCAGATGCCGCCCGCCCCGTTCAGGTATTGAAAACAGGCAAGTTACCCACAATTCCCAAAGGTTATTCATAACAAGAACTTTAACAATGGCAGCGTGAACTGTGTATGCATACGTGTTACCCCCACGTCCACCATTAATCCCCCACCACTCCATCCCCCCCGGGAGCGCTTGTGTGTGCCTCAGCCGTGACCATCCCTGCGCGATTGTGGGCGCCGCAGCGTTGGGTGAAAGTAGGCAGGGGCATATCATCCCGGCAGTAGAGTAGCCCACGGTCCGCCCCCACCCGCGCGGATACTGTCGGCCACCTCCCGTGGCCCCGCGCAACCTTCCGCGCCTAGGCGTCTAAGCTCCCCCAGTAACTGCCTCCAACGGTCCGCCATGGGTTCCCTCCGCAGGCCCAGTGTTTCCTCCCTCCGGATAGCGGTCCCCTCCGCCCCGGCCCATGCCTGAAATGAGGCGCTCCAAGCCTGCAGGTGCGGCGGTTCAGGTGCTTTCCACCGCCTCGTGATGAGACGTGTCGCTACTACTAGCCCCAGGTCTAGGAATCGGGACGTCACCTTATCCTTACGTGATCTTTTTAAAGTGGTGCAGAATGTGTTCAGGCCAGTCGAATGGGATAGTACGACCCACACTCCCCAGCAACAGCCCACTGACCGCTCTCCAATAGGCGCCCAGCCTTGGACAGCTCCACAACATATGTAAGAAACCCGCCCCCGGTTCTCTGCATCTAGGGCACACTGCGTCAGTGCGATGAAAGTACCTGTTAATCAATTCTGGTGTGAGGTAAGCCCTGTGCACGATAAATAACCAAATTTGGCGGGACCGCATGTTTCGGGGTATACGTACTGGGCCCTTGAGTATCCTTTCCCACTCCTTGTCCGCCAGCGGTCTCCCCAGGTCCAAGTCCCATTTTGCGCGGAGTCGGTCCAAACTGATGGACGACAGCTCCCTTAGTGAAGCCGCAAACCAGCGGACCAGGTGCCCTCCTCTCCCATGACATGCAAATATTGCATGGTTAGATGCTGGCTGGGTTCCGCGGTCATATCCCCCCATTTGGCGCTCATGCTCGCTATCAGCGAGCGGTGTGTCAGGAACATACCGGGCGGGAGCCCGTCCTCCGATACCAGGGTCTCGTATGGTATGAGCTCGCCCTCCCGGTACAAATCCCCCAGCGTGCGCACGTCAGCTTCCCACCAATCCACCAGCACGGGGGCCGTGAGCACTCCTCCCCCACCAGGGGAGCCCTCCAGCGGTATAGCCGGCGCATACGGGACAACAGTACGGGTGAGGAATAAGGCCCTCCGGAAGCACCTATGCGCCACTTCCAGAAGGAGTGGCAGCGGGCGCGCGACCGTGTGGAGAGGACGAAAGGACCTGGTTATATGCTCCAGTGAGTAAGGCGCCAACCCGGGGCCGTATCGTCCCTACCTCTATCAGCCAACCAGCGGGCCACCCATTGTAACTGAGCGGCCAGGTAGTAGTGTTCAAAGCAAGGAGCGGCTAAACCACCCCTGTCTGTCGGCAGAAACAACTTCGCAAGCGCCAGCCTGTGCCTGGCAGTGCCCCAGATAAAGTCCCGCAGCAGCTGATTAAGTTTACCAAAAAATGCGGGGGGAATATACATCGGCAAGTTAGCGAAGTAATACAGGAGGCGGGGGAGCATGACCATTTTGGCTAGCGCCACCCTGCCCGTGATCGTCAGTGGGAGTGCGCTCCAGAAGTGCACCTGCGACTTAAGCGCCGTGACCGCCCTTCCCAAATTCCCGTCGAAAAGGTCAGCCGGGCATCGGTAAATTTGTATCCCCAAATAGCGGAAGGTGTCTTCCTTCCATTGGACCAGCGTGCCATCCAGGCAGTATCTCGGATCTTCAATCCCGGCGCTAAAAGCGTGCAGGCAGGATTTAGCTGCGTTCACACGGAGCCCCGAGGTAGCGGCGAACGTCCGTAGCAACTGCGGCAGCCCCTCCGGAACACGCCCCACATCCTTAACATAGACCAACAGGTCATCAGCATAAAGCGACACGTGGTGGACGGCGTCCCCTAGCGGTATACCATCCCCCAGGGTCGCCCGCATAGCCGCAGCCAAAGGCTCGATTGCCAGGGCAAACAGGAGCGGGGACAGCGGACACCCCTGGCGGGTGCCGCGGCCCACCGGTACTGCCTCCGAGATGTAAGGGCCCAGTCGGACACGGACCGTGGGGCGCCTGTAAAGCAGGTCGACCATCTTGAGGAATCCCCCGTCCAACCCATATCGCAGCAACACCTCAGCCAGGTAGCCCCACTCCAGACAGTCAAATGCCTTCTCCAAGTCCAGGATTAGGCACCCCGCTCTGGGCCACCTGTGCACTGCCTCGGTTGCCACCCTGAAGTATCGCCTAATGTTTAGTGATGTTGACCGTGCCGGGACAAAGCCATTCTGGTCGGTGTGCACCAGATGAGGAACCACCGGCGCCAGCCTCTCCGCCAGCACTTTTGCGAGGATTTTGTAATCCACGTTAAGCATCGCTAATGGTCGGTAGGAGCCCAGCGCCGTGTGGTCTCTGTCTGGCTTAGGCAGGGAGACCAGGAACGCCTCCCGCATTAAAGGGGGGAGCGACCCCTCCTCCAGCGCTTTGTTGTAGAGCTCTCGCAGTAGCGGCGTCAGGGACTCGCGGTATGCTTTATAGTACTCTGCAGGCAGGCCGTCCGGCCCCGGCGTCCTCCCAGATGCCATTGACTGAATTGCCTCCCCGATTTCCTCCTGGGAGAGAGGCCCAGCGAGCGCCGCATTGTGTGTCTCCGTGACCTCAGGGAGCTGGATGGAGGCCAGAAAGTCCCCAAGAAGGTGCGGAGGGCCCGTCCCCTTTGCTTTGTACAGTTGTTTCTAGTGGTCAACAAAGGCCCAGTGTATTTCGCGCTGTGTATAGACTAGCACTCCATCCTCTCTGCAAATCGCTCCTATAGGGGCACGTCGGTCCTCCTGCCGTATTAGCCAGGCCAAGAGGCGGCCCGCCCTGTCTGCTCTAGCATGCGTTCTGGCCGTATGCGCAGCGTAATTGTGGCACCGGAGCCGCTCCAGGAGGTCCGCGTGCTTTCCCCGAAGGTCCTCCAGGTGGTGCGAGTGCCTACCCTCTCCCTCTCTCTCGTACCGCAAGAGTTCATCCTCCAGGCGCGTCAGGGAGTCCGATAGGCCTCTGCGTATGTTCCAGTTGGCCCCCTGGCAGTGGCCACGGATGGTCGCCTTATGGGCATCCCACTCCACCAGTGCGCCACTCGCCGTCCCTTCGTTTGCTTCAAAGAATGCCAGAATGGCCGTACCAAGGGAGGAGCGGAACTCCGAGTCCTCCAGCGCACTTGGTTGAAGCCGCCAGGTGGGCACCGGCGGCCGTTCCGCCACCCAGTTAATCTGGAACCACAAAGGGTTATGATCGGAGTGCGTCCGGCCCAGATATTCGGATCGCGCAATAAGCGGGAGCAGTGACTGGGAGCCCACCAACCTATCCAGCCGAACGTGCAGGTCGTGTACTGCAGAGTAGTAAGAATATATCCTGTCCCTCGGGTGAAGGGTGCGCCACAGGTCCTGCAGCGCCCAGTGCGCGAGCCAGTCCCCCAGTGCCCGAGCATTGGACTCCACCATCGCGGCACGCAGGGGAGGGAAGGAGCTGTCCAAGTGGACATCCAGTACCATATTGAAGTCCCCCCCCAACAGCCAGGGGAGCCCTGCGTAAGGGTGTAGGAGCTGCGTCAGGCGCCCCAGGAAGGACGGCTGATCCACATTGGGCGCGTATATCGAGCCCAGCAACATCTCCTGCCCGTTCAACTTCCCCCGCACCAGTGTGTACCTGCCCTTGCTGTCCACTACCACCTCCTCACACCTGAAAGGGACTCCCGCTCGCACCCATATCAATGTGCCTCGCGCATGCGCCGAGTAAGTGGTGCCATATGTGTGCCCTCTCCATCTTCTGGAAAGCCTGCCCAGTTCTAGCTGCAACATATGTGTCTCCTGCAAGAGGGCGATCCCAACAGAATGGCGTTGTAGGTAGGAGAAGATGGAGTAGCGCTTTGACGGTGTATGCATGCCCCGTATATTCCAGGTCACAATGTTAGTGTGCGTCATCGTAAAGCCGGTAAAGCCATCCGGGCGGGAAGCAGAGTGCTCGCACCCAGGGGGGGGGGGGGGGGGGGGGGGTCGGCGGTGTGGCCCAGAGGAACATATGAATGCGCTGCCGTGTGAACAGTGTAACTTCTGTGAACAGTGTAACAAAAAGGGCGTATTCCCAACGGGGCATCCGTCCAAACTTTAGAGATGTGCGTTATGTCAGTATAGTGCCTGATGGGGTGCGCGTGGAAGTATCAACGAGTTGCCACAATTCCCCCTCCCCAGTCTCCTCTAGATGAAGGGAGTGCAGCATCTCATCTAGCATGGAACTGCCGCGCTATCTGAGCGTGGGGCGCAGCAGCAGGAGCCTCCCGCTGTAACAGCCAGTGTCGCGCGCCACGAGCATGCCGCCCCCGCATGGCCGGGCGCCTCCAACACTAACCCCACGCCCCCCGCAAGATCCCTCGGGACCCCGTCCCTCCCTCCCCCCCCCCCCCCCAACGTGGCTACAGGGCAAGTGTGTGATCATGCCTAACATGCATGGTTCCAACCCCAGTGTGGTGCAGCAACATCCCATCACACAATCAAGTCTGCAGTCTGTGGGGTCACCACTGGCAAAGTCAGTTCCTCCGAGACTGCCGTGGACGGGGACGAGGCACCACTGGTCCCCGGAGCACTGTGCGCTCCAATCTCCATGCAGTCGCCGCTGTGTGGCGTCCCCAGCGTCGCCACCGCGTCGAGTACCTCCTGCCGCTCCATTCTGATTCTCTCAGGGCTAGGCGCCACCAGCCCCGTCCGCATCGGCTGTCGAGCTCCCCGCCTCTTGCGCTTCCTGGGCCCTCTCTCCGGGTGGCCGTCAGGTTCTGTGCCCGTGGGTCTCGTCCCCGTCCACTGCCCCGTCTCCTCCAGCCAGTCCCAGACGTCCGCCGGGGAGTCGAAGAAGCGGGTCCCTTCCTTTGCCACCACTCGCAGACGGGCCGGGAACAGCAGAGAGTAGGGCAGCTCCAATTCCCGAAGCTGCCTCTTCACCGCTAAGTAGTTGCTCCTGCGCTGCTGCACGGCCGCGGTGTAGTCCGGGAAGAACATAACGCGACTGCTGCCAACTGTCGGGTCCCCAGATTTGCGTGTTTCACTCAGGACCGCATCCCTGTCGCGGTAGTTCAGGAGCCTGAAGAGGAAGGGGCGAGGCCGGGCCCCTGGTCTAGGCTGCTGCGCCGGCACCCTGTGCGCTCTTTCCACCACAAAGTGTTGGGACAGCGCCCCCTGCGGCAAGAGATCCTGTAACCAGCGCTCCACATATTGCTCCGGGTTCCTACCTTCCACGCCCTCTGGAAGTCCCACGACGCGTATATTATTGCGGCGGGAGCGCCCTTCTGCATCATCAATCCGGCCTTCAAGCGCGTTAACCCTATCCAACACATCTTGCAGCGCTGCGCTATGGCTCTGGGTAACTGGCTGGAGCTCCCGAAGTGTCTGGCCCTGTACCGCGACCTTCTCAGCCAGCTTACGATGGTCCACGTGGAGGAGCGTAAAGTCGGAAATGACCTTGTCGATCCTGGTTTCTAAGGACTCCCTCGTCTGTTCCAGGTTGGCGCTGAGTCTCTCCACCGCCGCAAGCATGACGTCCATTTTGGCTGAGAGGGCCGCCGATTGCGGCTCCGCGTCTCCCCCTGGGCGTCCCTGCGTGGTGTCCAGGCTTCCCGTGCGTGACTGTCCCTGCTGCGTTTTGTCACGGAGCCGACCCATCGCGTATTGCTGAGCAGTCGGCATCCACAGGCTGTCTTCTGATGGCGCGGGTGCAGCCGGATGCCGGTACCTCTGCCCCTCTGTGATACGCCTCCCTGTGCGACTGCTGGGGCTTCCGTCTCAGTCCCAGGGCGCAAGTGACCGACCCTAGGCAGGCGGGTGGGAGAGCAGGAGGAGCCCCCCCCCGGCTCGGGCAGGCAGCCGGCCCCAAGGGGAGGCGTTGGTCCGTGCAGGAGTGGCGTCCCCGGGTCAACAGGGGCTCCCGGATCGTTGTATCCTGCGTCCCTCCCCAGGTCAGCACACCACTGCCCTTGTCTCCTTGATGTACCAGCCGGTAGGATCTCCTGCGGCTCCCCTCAACGGCTCTGACTGCGACCAACCAGTCCCACCCCAGCCACACCAGGTACGCCCGACAGGCGCCCGCCGGGAACTCCCGTACCTCCCCTCAGCAGCGCCGACAGTGCTTAGGCCAGTGCCACCCCAGTGTCGCCGGGTACACCCGACAGGTGCCCGCCGGCCATTCGCTGGGTCCCCGGGCACACGGAACGTCACCAATCCAACACCGCGGCCACCGGAGTACTCCCGGGGACTCCACACCCAGCGTTCAGCACACAGTCGCACAGAGGGCCTCCTACCTCCCTATCGCCGGGCCCTCGCTGTTGTCCACAGTGGTAGACTCACCGCTCACAGGGGCTGCCGCCGTCGCTCTCAAGATGGCGTCCCCTGCGAAATGGCGCCCGCCGCCGCTTGCACCAGTCCACAGGCTCTCAGCGGCGAGCGTCCCACAACACAGCCTCCGGGCCCTCCAGTCTGCCCAGTCGCACCTCCTCTCCGCCTCTGTGCCCCTAAGCCTTGGGCGAACCCACGAATGGTGGCCTTACCCACCTCCCACCAGGTACCCGAGGAGGGGACCGACCCCACATTGGTGATGAAATATTGCTTCAATTCCTGTCCCACCGCCTTCTTGAAGCTCTTGTCCTGAAGAAACCAGGCGTTTAACCGCCATACTGGACGCGAGTAGGGGGGGGCCCTTATGCTAACGAGCAGCGGGGAATGGTCCGAGATACCTCTCGAGAGTATACGGACATCCTGGATTGTAGAGCAGTCCGTAGACTGAAGAAAAATTGCATCTATATGGGCCTGCGTGTGGTGTGCGGCAGAGGTGTGTGTAAACTGCTTAATGTGCGGGTGCCAGATTCGTCATGCATCACAGAGGCCAAGAGATTCAGCCCAGTTTGTTTAGCTTGCGCCAGTCTGGAGGTGGGAGGAGGGCCTGTCGTGTCGAGAAGCGGGGTGGAGACTGCGTTAAAGTCGCCCCTAATAATGGTGGGCCCTAGGGGGAAGAGTAGGCAGCAGAGCGGTGGACTGTTTTAAAGCTGTGGCGAGCATCAGAGGGAGTGAGTACATGGACACAAAGTTAATGGGAGTGCCCCCGTGTGTACCACAAACCATCACAAACATACCCTGTGGGTCATGGAGAACTTGTATCAGCACAAATGAAAGGGTGCGTTTCAGTATGACGGCCACACCACAGGATCCTCGAGTGAAGACCGAGTGCCAGACCCTATCGGATCCATAACGCGCAAGAAAGGGACAGTGGTTACCCATCAGGTGCGTCTCTTGAAGCAGGAGCACTTCTATATTGAGGCGCTGAGCGTAGCGCAATACGGCCGTCCGCTTATGGCGGTCTAGTAGGCCGTTAACGTTCCAGGATAAAATATGCAAGGCAGCCTTCGGAGTCGGTGCATCACTCATGGAGGCTGGAAGTCGTTGTCATAGTTCACAGGACCCTGGAGAGTCAACGGTAAATGGGGGCCTGGAGCAATTGTGGCGACGCGCTGGTGTGAGGACTGCGTGTGTCAGACCCCTGCAGGGGAGGGCCCAAGTGCCGTATGGATGGTGGTGCAGCAAAACAAAGAAGAACCACAAGGAACCTTGGGAGCAAACAAACACAGCCCCACACAACAACAATGAGCAAACCCAGTCCCAAACCCACTCCCCTCCCTTCCCCCCCAGCCTATACTTCGAGAACTGAAGCATCTGTCGACCCCCCCCCCCATTTTAATTGAACCAAACTAAAATGCTCAGGTTGGTTGCGTGGAGGACCCCTCCAGAAGAACAGATATGCAGTACATCGGCATTAAACAGTGTGAGTGAACATAGGAACATGTCAGCAGTCCAAAGCCCTCCCCCGGTGAGGTGCTCCCCCCCGATGGTGGGTGTACTGTAGAGTCGGACTACATTGTCTTTAAAGGGTGGGAGTGCGGGAAAGGTCCGAGTCCGCCTGGGCCAATAGTAAGGATGAGCCCGCAAAGATCTCGATGGAGCGGTTCCTGTTACGTGGTGGAGATTCTGACTGACTGGAGGAGTCATGAGGATCTGGAGCAGCTGCACTTAAGGATCAGAGAATAGGTGCTTGGAGCTGGCGCCCCCTGCACGACCACGTACGGCGCCAGCGCTGGTGCCCCCGGCCCCTCGGGCCACGATTTCATAGGGTCCGGGGATGTGTTGCGTCGCTGGCGGAGAGGGCGCTCCTCTGTAAGCCATGCCCACGCCGTTTGGGGTGAATCAAAGAAGTGGGTCTTATTTTGAAAAATGACCCGAAGGCGTGCTGGGAATTGGAGCGGATACTGTAGGCCGAGCGCTCGGAGCTTCTTCTTTACTTTGGTGTAAGAGCGCCTGAGGTCCTGGACCTCCCTGGTGTAGTCTGGAAAGATCATGATGATGTGGTTCTGAAACTTGAGGGGACCAGCCGCCCGGCCCGTCCGCAGGATAGCGTCCCGGTCTTTGAAATTAAGGATTTTTAGGATAATGGGGTGGGGTGCGGCGCCAGGAGGAGGTCTGGGCGCCAGTAACCTATGGGCCCTCTTTACTACAAACCACGCTGACAGGACGGTGCCTGGCACCCATGACTTGAACCAGTCTTCAACGAAGGTGGCGGCCTGGCCTGCCTCCACCCCCTCGGGGAACCCCACCAGGTGGAGGTTGTTGCGGCGTGCCCGGTTCTCCGCGTCCTCAGCACGCCTATGGAGCTCCTTTGTGTGAGCGCAAAGGTGAGCCACTTGGTCTATGAGTTGTGTAATATCGTCCTCGGCTGTGGATATGCGGGATTCGGCATGGGTTAGTCGTGCTGTAGCATTCCGGAGGTCCTGCCTAAGGAGAGAAATGTTAACCTTTATTTCTCCAATCTTCCCCTCAAATGACGTCTGAGAGGCCCTGATGCCCTGGAGGATGGTTTCTAGGTCATTTTCTTGAGGGGGAGGGGGCGGTAGCCCCCCAGCAGCCCCCCGGGAGGTTCTTGCTCGGAGGTGGTAAACCGGTCAATTTTTGTTTGTGTGGAGGCCGATGGAGGCTTGGGGGCCCCTATCCCTCTCCATGGCCGGCGGTAAGTCTCAGAGTCACTGCGGCAGTAGGGAGCCCGGGGGGGGGAAGCGTGTGGGGCCGGCAAGAGGCCCATGAAGCCACAGATGCCAGGGCCGCCCGGCACTAGGCAGGAGCCACTCGGTCCAAACTACCGGTCTTAGTGGCCCAGTTGGATCCGCCCGAGACCAGCATGCACGCTCTCTGCCACCCGACTAGATGGCCGACTACGTCCAATGGGGACAAGCTTCGTCAATCGCCGTCAGGGTCCGGGGCGCTGGCCCCCCCAGAGCCAGGACATGGAGCCCCGCACCAGACCCCGAGAAGAGATTCAGGAGAAGGGAGGGGAACCACCGCCCAACAATGCCGCCACTCCTCTCCCAGAAGCCGAAAGCCGGGAGATTCTCCTCCAAAATCCACCGCACGGGTGCCCAGGCAGCAGGGGAGGGCCCAGTGCCCCCAACTTTCTGAATTGAGTCACAGACCCAGTCGCCTAGGAAGCCACAGTCGGGCCCCCCGACCGGCCCCTCAGTAAAGCAGGAATGTACTGGGCCCCCGCCAAGCACAGTAACAGGAGTCCGGTGGGGTCACTTTCAGGTTCCGCGAGTGTCCAGGCAGCGGGGAAGGGCCCAGCACCCCCTACTCTCCAGGGCCAGCCTCAGGCCCCGCCGCCCAGGACACCCCAGTCAGGCCCCTGGACCAGCCCCTTTATAGCGGGGAAATACAACAGGCCCTGCCAGGCCCAGAGATTAGAAGCGGGGTTGGGGGGCACGCACCAACTCCCGCACCGCTGCCTGGACCGACAGCCGGTCCACCCACTCACCGTACAAGTCCACCGTACGACTCCCGAGCCGCACTCCGCAGTGGGCCGCCGCTCACACGATTCCTCCCCTGTTGCAGTGCCGGCCGAGTTCCCGCCAAAGGCCCCGCCAGCCGCAGGAACCACCTTGCCCAAGGACCGCAGGGCAGCCGGCGCCACGCCTCTCAGTCGCTGCAGTCAGCCACTGCCTGCAGCGCCCGCAACCACCTAGTCGCACAGACTGGGGGCAGCGAGGTCCTGACCTGCCGGACCGCACAGGAGGCCTCACAGTTGAACATGGGGGGGGGGGGGCCGCAACCCGCACCTCCGCTACCGTCCGGACTGACAGCCTGGCCCCCTGCTCATCGCATACCGCCGCAATGATGCCCACGGCCCTGCCCGCTACACAGTCCAAGGGCCGTCCACGTCGCCGGCGCCGGCCGATGCACCTGCCGATCTCAGTCCGGGGCCGCGAGACGCAGCTGGGCGGGAACTTCCTGTCGAGTGCGGCCCCACTAAACAGAAGCAGCCAGTGCTGTGCTGCCCCCGCGCAGGCTGTCGCCCGGCCCCTCGACCTCGCCGCTCCCCCGTAGCCGCGGACCCACCGTTCAGAGGCTGTGCTCGCTGAGTGTACAGGCCGCGACAGGCCACGAGCTGCAGGAGGCCACAGGTACCGCGAACCGGCACCAGAACACCAGATGAGGAGCACCACCGGATGGGGATGTCACTGCGAGCAGGTAGATGGTCCGGTTGAATGCCGATGGGTGCTGGATTCGAGGCGGAGGACAGAGGGGTCCGGAGCACTCTTAGAGTGCGTCCGCCATCTTGACGCCTCAAGCCACGCCCCCACCATCCTTGTTATTAAGAACAAATCTTTCAGCCCTCTGTGTGTCAAAAGTGCATGTTTCCTCATCACTAATATCACCATTATCCACACACTTCCCCTTTTGCTTCTTTTTTCCTGCATAGCTTAGAGAAATGTCCCATCATGCCATAATTGGAACACTTCTGCTTTAAAAACTGGATATAACTTGGTACTTGCTAAATGTAATTTGGTGTCACACCAAAAACACCTCAGAACTTCTTTTGATCCTCCTTTTAGATTTTCCCTCTGCTTTTCCTTTTGCTGGTTATCCATTCTCTGGAACACCCGTTTTTTGATTCAGCTTTACTCACCTTACTAACACACTCCTTACGCTTGGTACCAGAATCCGATTGTACAACTTTAGCACTTCTACTAGACATTTCATCTTTCCTGACAGTAGCTAAAATATGCTGTAAACTAGCGTCTCCATTGACCCACAATCTCTCCTGTATAGACGCATCTTTCACATGCATTACGACTTCATCCCCAATTAAATCTTCTTGTAGGGACCCAAACTTACAATCCAAGGATAAAGTGCAGAAACGTAACTATCAATACTTTTGTTGTTTTTCTTCTTCTTGTGGAAACATTAGTGCCTCACAATACCAATACAAGCCTTGGGAGAAAAATAGCAGTCAAAATCTGCAATGGCACAATCAAAAACGTTTCTATCCTCCTCCCCACCAATCTCCTTAGTCATTTGGTCAATTGCTTTTAATCCTTCCGGCCCAAAGCAATGTTAAAAATGTGTTTCTTCTGTTCAGCTGACATTTTTCCCTGATCATCCACCGTATTTATATAGTTTAGGAAAACAAGCTTTCCATTCAGCCCACTACATGCATGGAACACCTCCTACAGGCCAGAAATATTGTGGAGGAGCCAACGTAAAATTTTGCGCACACATAGTGGTGAGAAGAATTCACTCAATAGAACATAAGAGGGACTAGTTCACTGAAGGGCTAACCAGAGAGAATACTTCACTTTGAAAGAAATATCAGTAATGTGCAAGGCACGGATCACAGAAAGCACAAATCAGTGTCCACACTTCACCCTTTGAATTGTAGGAAGTAAATGCAAATGCAGAGACAAATATGAAGATAACCAAGAGAGACAAGTTCACTGAAAAGGCTAACCTGTGAAAGGGCTTCACTTTGTGAGAAATATCAGTAACGCGCACGTATGGATCACAGCAAGCACTAATCAAGAAATATCAGTAATGTGCAAGATATGGATCATAGCAAGCACAAATCAGTGTCACACATCACCCTCCAAAATGTACAATTGCAGAGAAAAATATCTCAAGCATTGGCGTAACAAAATGTGAGGTGGTCCCACTGCAAAGTACATCCAGGCCCCCCCAGCCTCCAGACCCAGTCCAAAGCTCTCAGGTCATGGACCTGGCAGTGCCAGAGGTGGCCCCCAGAGCTCAGGGGCAGGGAGCTTTTGTTACACTACTGTGCCCAAGGGACTAGTTCACTGTGGAGGATAGTGTCCACTCTTCACCCTCAGAACACCCTATATGAAATAAATCCAGGAATAGACCACAAAAGCAGATTCCAAGTTGACTCTAATACCTGCGGCTCCTGCCAACGACTGCCAGACTCGCAGGGGCACGGCAGTGGTTGGCTGACATGTCAATTGGGGGTTGGTGGAACATGGTGGGCATCAGCTAAACTGTGACGGTCCATTTCCTCCCCGTGCAGGCTCCATGCTGGGGGGGGTGCAGCGAGGGAGCTGTGCCGCTGCCATGGGGCCGCATCACTGTTCAGGAGCAGCGGGGGAGCTGCGGGGACAAGTGGTTCTGAGTGGACAGCGTTTTCCTGTGCAAGGAGTTACAGTGGGGACAGGCAAGCGTAAGCGATCTCCCCTAGGAGGCGGAAGCTCTATATTGTAAAGGACTATAACAGATTTGAAGATTCCTCATGGGCAGTAGGAGGCTCCTCTGTCTAAGGAGAGGAGTAAAGGACTTTAGAACAAGTGTGCAAACCCAGGGAGGGAAGTTTGCAGATATACCCTGCGCGCTAGGGGGGCCCTAATTTCTTCTGAATTGGGGTCAATACCGGCTCCCTCATTTGGCGTGCCCGCTACAGAGTCTAATGACGCTTCTAAGAATCAGAGTACGCTGCCTGGGTGAATAGGGAGTGAGAGGGGCTCAGTAGGTAAATTGGAGAGAGCTGGGCAAACTGTGAAGGGGGAGAAGGAGATCACGTCAATCTAAAGTAACAGTCACCCCATCTCTAAAGTCGTACTATAAAGTTCTAGTTGGAGCAGAACGTTAGTACATACTCAGAGGTCAATAGATGAGCCCCCACCCACTTGAGGGGGCAGAGTTGTCCATTAGATGATGTAAGGGGGATACTAACCTTATTGATATGGAGCTGAATGCCAGTACAGCCTTAGAAGCCAATATGACTGGCCCTGCCCCCACCTGTGTGGTCCAAAATTGCCCAGTAGATGGTGCAACTAGTCCCCAGGTGACAATTCCAACGTCAAATAGGTTTGAGATCTTGGCAATCCAAGAGAAAGATATTCAGTAGAAGCCCCCCCAGCAAGGGCCGGATAAAGGGAGAACCCCCTGGTAGACTTAGAGAAATCTTTGGACTCCATTCTTTTGGGCCTTAAAGAGGAAATGAAGAGTGGGTTTAAGATATCTGAGAGGAATCAAGCGCAAGTACAGGCCTCTGGTGTAGCCATGGCCTAGAAGCTTGAAGAAGTCTCTGCAATCTTGGAGCAGGAGATCCCAAAATGAGGCAGGCTATCGACAAGAACACTGCAGGCATAGGTTCCCTGATCTGACAAAATGAGGAGTTAAAGTGGATCTAGAAAGACTTGAAAATCATTCGCACAGGAATAATCTTAGATTGCTTAATGTTCCGGAATCTGTGGAGGGTGCAGATATTATGGCCTTCCTTATTTCCTTGTTGAAGGATACTACTCTGAAGAATAGACCGGACATCGACCTTGCCTCTAAGATCCAACGGCTACATCAGGACCCCTTTAAGAGGAACCACGGGAGGCAGAAAGTGAGGCAAATTTTAATTAATTTTATTACATATACAGCTAAGGAGGCGATCTTGTCCTTGGCATTAAAGGAAGGCTTGTATCCTGCAGGGACATACTCTTTCTCCATAAGATCAGATGTCTGCCATGCTACCGCCCAGAAACACTGGGAGATTAGGAAGAAACTGGAGTAGCAGAATAAACTAGGAGCTAAAGCACAGCTGAACTTATTGGCACAATACACCTCGCCACAACACGCTTATCCCCCTTGGCTGTGATCCCCATAGAAGCAGCCAAGGCTTTTGACCGAGTGTGCTGAGTTTATCTCTGGGAGGTTTTGAGAGCTATGGGATTAGGTTCAGGCTTTATATATGCACTCTAGATGATGTATGAGGGGGCATCAAATGGAATGTTGACCCCTAGCTTTAATATATCAACAGGAACCCAGCTGGGCTGCCCACTGTCGCCCCTTCTGTTTGACATCTGTATAGAAACATTGCAACAACTTTTAAGATTAGACGAACAGGTTGTCCCTTTCAGCTCTATCTTTTATACAAGTAATGTGGCACTCAATGCAGACGATTTACTGATTTACACAGAAGATACTGCTACAACTGTCCCGCGAGTGGAACATCTGCTTTTAGAATTCGGTGAGCTCTCGGGATATGCAGTTAATGCCTCCAAAACTGAGGTAATGTGTTGGAATATCTAAGGCTGGGGTGGGAGAGTCAGCTAGAACCTCAGATATCTCAATCATATAAAAGGCAGAGGACATTCCCCAGCGTTACCTCCAAAGGGTAACTGGAGAGATTGATCGTCTTCTTGCTAGGTGGAAAAACTTACCGTCAACAATTATTAGGCGAGCAAATCTAATAAAGATGGTGATCTTCCTCAAGTTGACTTCTCTTTTTAACTCTATCCCTCTTGTGTTTCCAAAATCTGTCATCGACAAAATTCGGGGGAAGGTTGTTAGTTTTATTTGGGCCAATACACGGGCTATGTTAGCATAGGCTCTGGTTTTCCACGATTTTAATTTGCACTGTGTAAGCATTTCAGTTAAAAAATGTATGGATGTTGTTAGGGAAGCCAGAAAATATCACTTGGGGGAAGCTACTCGGAGAAATGGTGTGATCTTTGTGCGGGGAGGTTTTAAATATGGTGCCCCCAGATTTTCAAAGAAAGTTGGTTTTGAAAGTCTTGAGATCTGCATTGAATTTATGGTATAAGATCAGGAGAATGTTGGGCGTAGGTTATTATTCCGACTTTGCCCCAGTATGGGATTCTCCTGGCACTCCGATATGCATGAAAGATGGCTTAAGTCGCCCATTAAGGAGGGCAGGTATTTCAACTTGAGTAGATCTGATGATGAGTGAGGGGTTACATCCCTGGGAGGTCCTAAAAGCAAAAGTGGGGAACGACTTCTTCAGGTTTAAATGTATCCAATTGCCCTCCTGGTTTGTTACATCTAAGCAGGAGATAGGGGGTGGTTGGGATTTAGAGGTATCCCCGCAGGACAGAAGCCCCAAAAATAAGGAGGTTGCAAGGTGGTATGGGAAACTCCTGGAAGCCGGAGAGAAAAGGTCAACACCCCCTCATCTAGTCTGGAGAGAAGTATTCCAGGAGATGGATTTGACACCTATATGGGATAACTCCATGAGGATCCTCTACTCAGTCGTCAAACCAGCTAATTTATAGAGGAACCACTTCTTTACTATTAATGGGCTCTATTGGACACCATTGAAAATCGCTAAATTTGCCCCGCTGGCTACGCCCTATTGAAAAAGGTGCAGTTGTGTTGAAGCAAAGGATGTTCATATCTTTTTCGAATGCCCTCGATTAAAGGATTACTGGGGAGGAATAGAACTCACCTTGAAAGATATTTTCAGTACAGTTATTAATACGAGTTTGACTCATCCACTCCCAGGAGGGCAAGCATCAATGAGTAATCTCGTACAGCGGCAGCAGAGAGGGCTGCTTTTCTATCTGATTTTAATTGCAAGAAGAGAAATGTGCAAAAAGTGGTTAGACCCATTTCCCCCGATTGGAGAATATGGAGTTAGGGCGTCTGTTTGAATATGGCGCTCAGATCTGGGGTAAAAAATGGACCGCCCCTCTGATATATGGACTGATTTTTCGAGGTGGTGCAGAAACCTGGGAATTGTACATGCATTCCAATGATTACACCAAGGCCCCGAAAAGGTGCAGGTCCTGCTTGGTTGCTATCAGGATATCTTGGGCGAATGTAGTGACAGCAGGTTGGATAGATCGAGCGGTTTTGAAAGTTACAGATGCTCCTGGTAGTATGAGGATAAAAAAAGCCGATTCCATAGCATTACATCCAGTACACTATACGCTGGAGTATCATGAAGAACATGCTGGTTTGACAATAGTAAAAAAAATTATACTATTAAAATATTTAGCTTGCTGCAAAAGAAACACGAAAAAATACCTTCCTGAAGTATACTGTCCACTGCAGGGAAGAAGCAGAGTTTTTACAGCGAGAGGAATGGAAACACTGTCAAACTGAGTCACACGCTCCAATGCTGCGGTGAACTCAGGAGATGGGATTGGTAGTATTACCTAAAATCAAAGATGGAGGGACGTAACATGCTTACGTTGCATGCAATACCCGATGTCTCGAGTCTAGTTTGCGCTATATAAAACTACAAAAAAAAAACAAGCATTTGCAATGCAATAGGTCTCGCTTTTACGCGAGTTTGAGCTATTGGCATTGTAAATGACAATGCCTTATATTTATGTTTTTGTTTTTAAAAGGAAATAAAAGGCATTGTCATTTACAATGCCAATAGCATAAAGTCGTGTAAAAGCGAGACCTATTGCATTGCAAATGCTTGTTTAACAAGCAAGTGGACATCCCTATTGAGATATTGAAGTAGAGGCAATTTAAGGTGGGAGACCGCAAAATAAAGCAATTTTTTTGCTTCAAAAATTGAGATTCTCCAGCACTTATCGAGTCTCTTGGAATATACGCCATTGTCTCGGGTGGCTCGCTCGCTCCCTCCCTCGTTAGCGGAGTTCCTTTTCCGGAAGTCCTTCACTGGCTCTTGACCTCTTGCCCTTAAGTTGGGACTTCCTGGACCCGGAGAATGGAGACTCCGGAGACCAGGGTGATGTCATCATGAGCACAGACATGGCGGTGCAAGGATGCCAAAAACCTCAGGCCCGGACTTCTTGCCACAGATGAACTCTGCGCCCAGCTTTGATGCGGACTCCAAGCTGCTGTCCGCCTACTCCCTCGTTCCCACCCATCCCTCCGCCGCCCAGCCCCTGAAGGGCGTGGATCTCAACGGCGGCCTCTATAAATCACACAAAACACGGGGAATTCCATCTGAAGCTGTTCCTGCTGCTTTTCTGAAATCTGGTACACCTCGGAACACGCAGTGGGATTTGGCGTGTGCAGTTGCCCCGGGGCACAAGCAGGCATCCACTTCTGTAAGGACAGCTGATCGCCACAAAAAGACAGAAGTGGATGCCTGCTTGTGCCGCCGGGGGGACTGACATTAAAAAAACAAGCCGTACGCGCACATTGCCTGTCCAGGTGCGCTGAGATGGCCAGAGAAGACACGCCGTGAGCGTGCACATTGGCTGTCCGGGCGCGCTGGGTAATGGTGATGCGACGCGATTGAGAAGCCTAGCCACGAACTGGGACTTGGCAGGGGATGACTGCTGCACCACCATGCCAAAAAGCTATAGACAAGGGTGAGGCAGAGGCAGCTGTGAGTGGGCTGTGGAGATTGTGGAGCTGCCGGCTGCCAACAGAGCAACAACTGAGGTAAGGGCCCAACCAGGAGCGTGCAGGGGATGAGATAAGGACAGGATTTTTAAAAGCGGAATACGGAATGCTTCTAGTGAGCTAGAACATGCAGGGTGGGGTAGGTTTGCTTGCAATTGACATGAAAGCTTTTAGAAAAATAACACAAGTCTGTTTGTTTTTCTCCTGCAAGTTAATGTATCGCCGTCATACGCGTTTAATTACACGAAAACGCGAGTCTGTTTGTTTTTCTCCTGCAAGTTAATGTAACGCCGTCATACGCGTTTAATTACACGCTGGCCACACGTGTACACGTAAGTGCGGCGCGCACAGACATGAGATGTGCACGCGTATGGTGCCAGCAGGAGTTGTAATAACGCCGGAGCCGTACGCGTGCACAGCTCATGTCTTCAAGAGTGCGTGCACCTATCCTGTCTCGCATCGCTAAGCAAGTCGTCAACAATAGATCTCGCTTACGCGAGCAGCCCATGGCGCTGCATCGCTAGGCAAGACCTAAAAACCACCCAAAAAAAGTAGACCAACAACCAATAATACATGGCAGGCGGCAGCATAAGAATGTAGGCACTTGAAACTAAAACAACGCTGACGTCTATGACGCAACAACAACATATGGCACAGACAGCTCATGAACAGGAGGGGTTACGCCGAGCTCCCGGTTTTCAAATATCCGAAACCAAAACGTAAGTCCATAAATAGTTCTTTTTGTAGAAAATCTGTAACTCACATCCAGGAAATGACCAGAAGGCGATAAAGGTGTCCCCAAAAGCAGTACTTCAGGAAGTAATTGCAGGGAAGGCAGGGCTTGTCCAGAATGTATGAAGATACCAAGACCAAATAAATTCCCCGTGTGAAGGTCCGTCGGGTTGATGCGGTAACTCGTTGCCAGTTTGTAAAGTCAGACACATACATAAAATATACTTTAAGGTTCATTCAACAACAGTACCACCTGCAATAACGTACTGTCCTACTTCCCCCAGATCATCACAGCAACTGCCTGATGATAGCACTCTCATTCCAAACTGGAATGTGGAGAGCAAACTATGGCAATACTGCCCGAGCACCTGTAAACAAAACAGAGATGCATTTTAATTCTTGATAGCAGGTTTTCTTGTATTTTTAGAGCAGCACCCACCTTCCATTTTAACTTTACCTCAAACTATTTCTTTCTTTCCTGCACTTGATATTTTCTCTACGCATCATGATTAGGGTTGACACCTTTCCTAAAGGAAAAATAACAGCCATTTGTTGTTTTTGGAGTCTGTAAAGGCCAGGCCATGATACTAAATAGGGCTTTAAACATAGTCAAATTAATTAATTTGTAACATGACTTTTCTGCCGTTGTTTACTTCAATTATTAGTCAGGGGCCATTAGCACATCTCTAGAACACATTTAAAAGTGCTTTCTATTTATATTTGCTGTTTGAAGTATGTACAGAAAAGACAAAAAATTCTTTCTAATCAGTGACGCTTCCGTTGTGTAACGAAAGGCCAATTAATTGACCATTATTAGATGTGCTGTAAGGTAAAATATTTGACTATATGGAGGACCTACTGCCTCCAGTGTACTCCCATATTTAGCATCTACTGTATCACCCTTGGGTGGCCCCATCCCAAAGGCAGCTCCAGAGTATCTCCTTCACAGTTAAAAAAAAAAAACAATCTGGAACCCAAATGGGATATTTGGCAGTGGGCAAAATACCCCATATTGGGTTACAGATACTTATCTGATGATGGAACTTATGTGATTCTGTCATCTTAAAGAGTGCTGTTGTTGACACGGACAGTGGCATTTTTCTACAACATGACATTTCCATATATCATAGGCCCTAGTGTTATTGCTGGTCACATAAATGTTGGCATATATAAATCCACCTTTTTGGTCTTAAAGGAATTTTTGCATTGTCAGTGCGATTTCCACTCCACTAAAGGCTAAAGTGTTGACTTTTCCCAGTTAATGTGGAATCTAGAAAATCGGTCATAATAAACTTGTAATATTCTGCTCCTTTGAGATCTGTCACATATAGGACATTTTCTACAAAAGGGGAATGAGAGGAATATTAAAAGAACCAGAGGGGGGGCATGGCCAAACCGCCCGTAAAGATGGCCACAGGACCTTGAAGCTCCACTCGGTGTCGGAGACTTCGCTTCACTACGGGCGGCGGCGTCCGCTGGAAATGCTTCACTGATAGAGAGACTGGTGCGCTAACGCAGGGAGACGAGGTATTTTTCCTGACCTGTCTCTTTTTAAGCCATTTACCTCGTTTCTGTTCCCCGCATCACGCACCTCAGAATCGGCAGTCACGGCCACCATTTTGCCTATATTGGAGCAGGCTCAGTGCTCGCATAGATTCAAACGCTCCTACTAAAAGACAGAAAAAGGATCCTGGTTCCCCTACAAAGTCTCTTCTACCTTTGACTTTGGAGGATCTTCTGGAAGAAATAAACATTTGAAATCTTTTGTCAGAGAGACTAACGTTACACTTCAACGTATTGAGGAAAAGTGGTCTACATTGGATTCCAGGGTGTCCGATGTTGAACAACGGATTAGTGAATTGTAGGATGCTGCTACCAAAATCGATGGTATGTCTAAGGAGATAGAGCTCTTAAAGCAGCAGAGAGAGGATTTAGAAAACCAGAATAGGCGTAATCTTAGAATTTATGGCATTCCGGAATGAGCGGAAGGGTTAGATATGCTTGCCTTTCTTGGGGTACACATTCCTAAGCTGGTGGGCCTTAAAGAAGGAACACATCTTAGCTTACAGCGTGCTCACCGCATTGGCCCCAAACCTTCAAATACTTCAAGTTCTGTCCGTCCTAGGGGAATAATTGTTCTTTTTCTAGAATATACTGAGCTTCTAAAGGTGTTATCGGCAGCTAAGCAAAGATAACAAATGCTATGGTCTTATCAGAGGGTATTTATTTCTTGAGATGTGTCACGGGCAACTGCTGCTCGTCGGAAAGAGTTTTTATCCTTCTGGCCAACTCTACGATCTATGAATGCATGATATGGACTTGTACACCCAGGCTTTTTTAATGTCACTTATCCAGGTCCACTGGAATTATGAGATTGTGCAGCCGCTGTGAATATTGCATGAATATAGATTTGCCACATTTGCGACATATTCATCATCTGACGCATAATCTGCAGATTTTAACAAACAAAATTTGTCTCTAGCTTAAACGGTTCAAAAGTTACTAAAAATGCAGCGACACGTGTTGCCATGCAGCGTAAGCCACTTTTCAAATTTGGACGGGTCACCTTTCTGTTGCTTATTGCTATATTTGGGTAATAAACTGGAACTAATAAGGTGCAACCAAATGGAAATCATCAACACCCCCCAAGATACAGTCCTGGCAGAAAGAAGTCGAAAAATGGGGTTTAGTGGAAAGTGTAGCCATTCGCAGAGAGGAGCGTACAAGACTCCGGATGAGGCCCATAGCTGTTGGCTGGGACATTCTATTAGAAGCCTTCAAAGCATCCGACATGTTAAATCCCTAGCAGTAACGGCGTTAACATAGGTGGGTTCCCCACAACTGAAACAGGCCCCACTCCCCATAAGCCTGGGCCTGCCGTTCTCCATTGCCTCTCTAGCTGTTGCCACTTTATCCCCACTCTCAACCCTAATAACATAAACCTAAACGGTTGCCACCAGGCTATCGGCCTCTCCATAGATTGCGACCCATGTAATCGCAAGTATACCCTAACACGTAGTAGCCAGTCAGTACTTGATAGCCCATCTTGCGCCCGTCAGCAGGGGGAGATGTTCTGTTATTTAACAGTTCTTTGTTTTTTTTGTTTTATTTTCATGTTCAATGTCACTCAGATGGAATGCTCTACTGCAATCTTTGGACCGATCGCAGGTGGTCGCTTCAACTGTTAGGTCATGCCCTGTTATGAATACAATGTGACTTCATATGAAGGTACCATGCAATATGATCTTACAATTGTAAACATTTGGCTGACACAGCATATAAGATTACTAAAATACTGTACAAATGGAGTGTGCCATAACCTGTAAAAACTAATAAAATCCGTTTGTTTTTAAAAAAAATATTTGCAACCAATGCCGTGGCAGTGTTGTCAAGTTTGAAAATGACTAAATAATTAAGAAATACTACTACAAAATGTGCCACATTATGCTGCATAATTTGCCTTTTCTTGCTGCATAATTTACTTAACCCTGCCGCATAACTTGGCCATCTCCTGCCACATAATTGCAGTGGCTCTGGGTATTACTACTCACCATCATTATGTCCTATAATGATGATCTGCTTATCAACTTCTGTTGACTTGCTCTTCAGGTGACATAATCTACTATTATAGAAATGGAAGCGATCCCTCTCCCGCGTATCGTGGCATGCTTCATTATCAGGGTTCCTCCATTGTGAGTTTCAGAACTCTAATTGAATACTGCACATTAGGCGAATAATTCAGGTTTTTGTTGGCTTTAACAACATGACCTTAATCAATAACCTTAAAATTGAGATTTCCTAAGTGACTTGGCTTTTCTGAATGTTAGTTTCCAGCTTCTATTTCATGGTGCAGTCTGTCAGGATGTGTGGATCAACAATAAAATAGCTGATCAGAACCTCAATAAGGTTAAGACTCCCTCTTTGCATCCAAAGTGCAGGATTTGTTGCTGCACTTACTAAACCAGATTCAAGGCTCCTTAAATAATTATAGTAATAAAAAGCAGCTTTGATGAATACCAGAGTAGTAGACTTAGCAGAGTTTAACACTGCCCACATATTCTAAAATAATTTCAATAAGATATACACTAGACTTTATGGAGCCCCAAGATTCATAGCTTCACCCATAGTAGTGCCCTATTGATGCCATCAAATGATTTGTAAAAAAAAAAACAATTATAATCCGTGATTGTACAATGCAGTGGCGTGACACCCTGCGCCTTTACGCGATTGGCCATGAGCACCATTGCCACTGAATTGTCAAGAATTCAGTCTTTGTTCGAGGCAGTGTCTTATTGTTTTGGTGGATCCTTCCAGCCACATATTCCTCACCTGCTGAATATTCCCCGGACGTCAGACTGGATCCGCAAAACTCATAAGCAGTACACCTGCTTGCCACCTTGTGGCGCTGTGCGGCTCCACATGGACTTAGTTGTATTCCAGAACTGACAACATACATATAAGCGCCACCCATGCGTACCAATGTCAGTTCCTTTCTTTCCGCGCCCTTAGACACAGATCCACAGCTCTACTCCTTTAGTCTCTAACAACATATGTTTTCCCAGTGTGCAAAAGAAATGTCCCTTCGTAAAATGACACGTTTTATACCTTGAAGGGACTGTCGCAAACAGATATTTGTGACAGATGCCCTTGGGGTGTGCCTCTTGTGTTTGGGATTGGATCACGACAACTAAGGACATTTAGCACTTCAAGGTGGAACAGGAGCAGCAGAGCGCTACTCGTAACTTCTGGCACCTAGCACTGCAGTTGGAAACATGTATAACAGAGCGCTACTCGTAATCAATAGCGCGTAACATTTCAGTAGGGCATATGAATAATAGAGCGCTACTCGTACTCAATAGCACCTAACACTTCAATAGGGCATATAAATAACAGAGCGCTACTCGGAATCAATAGCACGTAACACTTCAATATGGCATATGAATCACAGAGCGCTACTCGGAATCAATAGCACCTAACACTTCAATATGGCATATGCATCACAGAGCGCTACTCGGAATCAATAGCACGTAACACTTCAATATGGCATATGAATCACAGAGCGCTACTCGGAATCAATAGCACCTAACACTTCAATATGGCATATGCATCACAGAGCGCTACTCGGAATCAATAGCACCTAACACTTCAATATGGCATATGAATCACAGAGCGCTACTCGTGCTCGGGTGCAGTCAGTGTCTAACACGGGGCTGTCCGCAGGGAGCACACGGGACTTGCGGAGCGAGTCTCTTGCTCCGGTGCAGTTCGTAGGCACCGCGCTTCAGGGCAGACACGGGGGTACCAGGAAGGGATTCCTCGGCGGGGTCTCTCCGTCGCGATGACAGGGGGAACTCCCACGGAGAGGGAACCCGGGCCCAGGGTGCGGTGTGGCTCCCAACCAGCAGGGAGCACATGATGCAAGCCCATGATGCAAGAGATGCAGTGAGGGTGAAGATCTTGGTCACTGGAGATGTTGGAGGTTGGGGCTACTTGGAGCCTGAAGATCTTGGTGGAAGGAAGCCAACAAGCCTTTGCAACTACAAATTGACACAGTGCACAGGGGTTTGGTTCCTGAGGCTCAGACGGGGGATACTGGCCTAAAACTTGGTGAGAGGACAGGGCAGGCCTCGAGGGATGTGAAGAACCACCACCTGTGTTGCAGAGCCTTTCGGAGTCCGTGGGAGCCCAGGATTAGCAGACCAGTCAGCTTAGATGTGGTGCCTGCAGATGCAGGGAAGTGACTCCTTGACGTCAAGGGAGATTCAGTCAGGTGTCTTGGATGCCCACAGACCTTGGAAGATTCCTGTATGGTGCACAGGCATGGACGTTGCAGCAGACAAGCAGGGCGACGAGATCAGGAGCAGCAGGTGTCTTCCTAGTAGCAGCGTTGATGCCCAGAGCGAAGTCCAGCAAAGTCCAGAGTGCCCAGACG
Source organism: Triturus cristatus (assembly GCF_964204655.1). Taxonomy (NCBI): domain Eukaryota; kingdom Metazoa; phylum Chordata; class Amphibia; order Caudata; family Salamandridae; genus Triturus; species Triturus cristatus. The sequence goes on from NC_140593.1 coordinate 126,111,632, forward strand.
GTTGAAGAAGTGGTGTTGGAAATGGATCTTGTCCCACGGCGAATCTGAGGACTCACCCACAGGTAACCCCTTAAATACCCTAAGGATGGGCTGGACAAGGGGTAGGATACTCCCCTGTCCTTTGTCCAGGTTCGCACCACAGCAGGAGCCAACACCTCCCTGAACTGGTTTGAACTGGACTATCCATGGAGGGCACCAAGTGTGTCCTACATGCAGACTGTGGCGCTGGATAGCGCTCCCACCCTGCCCCAATACACTAAATCCTGTCTGGGAGGATACCTGTTGTTCTGCCTTACCCTGCCCGAGCTTGGCTCAGCAGCAGGAGGGCAGAAACGTGTCTCTGGCCGGCAGCAGCCCTGGCTTGCTGTCCGTTTCTGGAAGACTGGTACCGGGAGCATAGAGCGCCTCCAAAAGGAGCTTAATGGTGCATGAAATCATACCCCCACACTGTTTATGGTGTGGGAGTATGATTCCTTCATGTTTGATACCAAACATGATAGGATACATTGCAGCCAGTTTCCAGATGGTCACCGCTTAATGACGAGGTGCCCCTCTATATGTCATATGGCCGTCTCACTTAAAACCTGGGAGAATGGTCTCAGTAGGTTGTAGGGGTGTCCTTCTCATGCAGGGCCACCCTCACACTTAGAGCCAAGCACCCTGCCTTCAGGATTGTAAAGCCTGCTGTAGAGGTGACTTATAGGTTTTAAGTGCAGTGACCTTAGATATAGGGAAACCTATATCTTTCGTAAGTGGTGCTAGCACCAGCTAACACAGGCTTCAATGGCAGGCCTGCAGTTACAAATTTAGTGGTCTCCCATGGGTGGCATAATACATGCTTCAGCCCATGGGGGACCCCATATACTAGGGTCTGATAAGGTTGCACCAGTGTCCAAACTGGTATTTACCCAAGTACTTACCAAATCAATTTAGGGGAGAAAGCACAGAGACTGGGGTCCTGATTAGCAGGATCCCAGTCAGTCTAGTCAGAAACAGCATTACATCATGCAAAAAGTAGGGGTAACCATAAAAGCAGATCCTACTTTCCTAAACCATGCGTACTACTCAGTCAGCCCAGCACAACGAAAAGAGTGCAACAGGTCTTGAGCCTGGACTTTCGGTGGTGAAACAGATCACTTCTCGAAAGACATTCTGACAGCAATTGAAGATGTGAGGGGAGGGAAGAGAAGTGCTGGAACTTAAAATAGATGCAGTAACATTTTAGCTCACTCTAAGGATGGGAGATCTGCAAAAGATCAATGAAAGTGTGGCACACGCAGAATGCTCCTTATCCACCCATAGGAAGACACAAGATCTCTCAAGGCAACTATAAACCAACTTACCAAAGACAAAGAGCAATAAATGGCAAAACTGGAATACTACAAAGGGCAAGCGAGAAGGAAAAACATTAGGGTGGTGGGGGTCCTCGAGAGAGTGGAGGGACCCTGTGTGGAACTATTCATGGAAGACATATTCATGCAAACACAGAAGCCCAAATGACTCTCAAAGTCATTCTTCAATTCACAAGGTAAAATTACTGAATGAAATGGGCATAAAGGAAATCTATACATTTTTTAAATGGGCCTAGAATCTGAGGTTAGGAATAAACTTAGATCTCGGGGCTACTCTAAGGGGACAAAAAGACTGGTAAATTAAGGTTGCCCTACAAATGTGCATTTTTGTGCGCACTAAATTGCATTTGGAAAATGAAAATGTAGAGAAATTCAATAGATGAAAACAAATGTTATACTAAATTGTGACCACAAAATTCTCTTGTTAAAAACAGTGCCCACATGAGTCAGGGGGGCAATTACACCGTTCAGGAAATACCCAAATAATCACCAGGGCAACATCAAAACTTTTGATTGGAATTACATTGAATTACATTGATTCTTGAAACAGTTAAAACAGCGGTCTTTAGGCCTGGAGCTTGACGGCATCTAGAGTAACCTACCAACACCAGACATTTATTAAAAAAAAAAAAATAAAAAAATAAAAAAAAAAAAGAGTCCAGGGTGGTGGGACTCATTTACGTTTTATTACCTAAAATGCCCTGCCTTGCGAATTTTGGCTTAATCACAGATTTTTCTCACATTTCTTTAAGTGAATGTCCTGAAAATGGCGAGGATTGACAGAAGGCCTACCACCCAGCTATCTCACACTCCTCCCAATAAAATAATACTCCACTTGTAGGGGACTATCAACCCTGATATGAAAGGCCTAGAAAGCTCCCTTTGAAATTTCAAAGAATTTTCATTTGAATTTAAATCAATTCTAGGGATATGGGTAGCTATGGAATTTGGGCCTGGGAAAAGCTGGCACCCAGGGATACCTACCGACCAGCACTTTTCTGAAAAGTAGACACCCAGGGAAGTCCACAGTGATATGGCGTATGTGAAAACCACTAAATCTTCTTACCCAGAAAGACTTGCAGATCTCAAAACTATGCCTAAAACATCCCAAATCTTCTCACTGTCCGTGGAAATGGATGCAGTATTTGGTCCTCGGGTTTATCTTGACCCATAGAACCCTACTAACCCTGGGCTTTTCCAAAATCTAGAAACGCAGGGGGATCTTGGGTGCTGTGGCATCCTTGGGGTCTAGTTACCTACCCAGATTGCCCTGCAAATGTAATAACTATGCCTAACAACTTCCAATATGATCACACTTTCATTTTGGGGAGCCTGCAGCTTTGAGCCTGGGTCAGCTGGCACCTAGGGGAGCCTACCAACCCCAGACATTTCTTAAAACTGGACTCCCAGGGAAGTCCACGATGTTGTGTCTTTTGTGGATCCCACCATATTTTTTTATTCCAAATACCTTTTTAAATGTGAAAGTTTGGGTTATAATGCATATTTTCCTCCCATTTCGGTGACAGAAAATTCTGCAACTTGCCTCCAAAAGTAGAGTCTTATTTTCATGCATTCTCACATTTTTCCAACTGAAAACTGTAGCCCACGTTTGTGGTTGTGCTGATAGTATCCGACAGGAGCTGGTCAAAACTTGAACCATGTGAAGTCAATGTAATGTTGATGTGGTCTTCACATGGTTATAGTTTTGGTCTGTTCCCTACTTTTGTAATGACATGTTAGGTAACATTTTTCTTGCAAGACATGGAAATGCAGAATGGTATATTGCCTGTGATTTAATGTGGGGAAAATGTACTCACATCCATGCAAGTCACACTACCCTGGAGTCTCTAGTTTTCATGGTTGTTGGATTCCAGATTGCCAGCTGATCCAGAGATCGAATATTGCAGCCATCCCCCATAGAAAGTGAAAGAAACATAGAAGTACTTTGGGTATGGTTTTGCTGTATGGGCCAACATAGAGGAGGGAACCCTCCCTTCCCTGCCCCCATCCTGCCTCCACTTGGGTGGCAGAAAGGCTATATGGCTTGCGAGAGAGGACCTGAAGCCAACTAGGACAGGCACCACACACCATTCCTTTTTAGGCAGCAATTCCTGTAAATTATCTGGTGGCTCAGTGGACTAATGCATCCACTGCAGGGGCCTGTGTTCGACCTCATGGTCACAGGTTCAAATCCCGGCGGGTTAATTCAGCCTTTTATCCATCTGAGGCCAATAAAATGAGTTCCATTGAGTTGGATAACAATAAACATCTGTTATTCAGCACCAAGATACACCGTTTGGGGTAAACATGTGCTTTACAAATACACATTATGTTATGTTTAGTTGGGTTTCTGACTCCCTGAGGCAGGAATTCTCTGATTTAACTCCCTGAGGGGACAAAAAGACTGTCTGGTGACTAGGGGTCAGGTGTAGCCCAATTCCAGGAGGGGCAAGGCATGTGTCCCTTTCATTTTCTCACTTTATATTCAGATAACTACATCACTAGGGAAAAAATAATTGAGACAAGGAATGGGGTATGGGGCTTGCCAGTCCTGGCATTGGGATGCACCCCACACCACTGAGCACCAGAAAGTCTTTTAGTCCCCATAGATGGGTAGATTGGAAGGCTCATTCCCTTCTTCCTATGCCAAGGCTTAGAAGGCTCACTAGATACCAGGGATTGGTGTAAAAAAAGGAATGGTGTTGACATCATGTCCCACCTCCAAGCATCAGATTCTCCACAGGTGAGGCAGAATAGGGACAGCATCTACCCCCTCTGCTAGATCATATGCCACAACTTTGCCAAAAGAAATCTAGATTTCCTCTTACTTGCCATGGGCAGTGACTGCAGTATTCAGACTTTGGACTCCAGGGGGTTCCAAGGCTGTCTTGGGACACACCTGGGTTGGTTGTCTGATGCTAGGACGGCCCAGTCTCCAATCCCAATTTTTAATTTCGAATCCTTGGTGTCTAGTGGGCTTGCAGTCTCAAAAGGCAGAAGATTGAGGGTGAACTGCCCACCCTATTTCCCCAACCAAAGGGTGTAGAAAGGCTGTCTAGGGCTCATGGTGCTTTTTGCCCCCTAAGCCAGGCAGATTGGGGATGACTGCCACCGCACCGCCACCGCAAGTACGACGATCCTATGGACCACCATACTCGTAATCAGGCCCTTAAACATTACAGGTAGAGTATTCACCACAGACGGGGTAACTTTTCATATTTCTAGACAAACTACATGTAATTCTAATTTGGCTTCCTATCCAGCTTTTGATGAAGAGGACCCCATGACTTTCTTTCTCACAATGCCCTACATACCACAAACTTTACCCAACATCATACATTTTGCTTTCTTTTCTGTGATGTAAACTACCGAAATCCACAAAAGTCCTACCACCGGGCAATCCCACATGTCTCCAAATAAAAATCGTAAACCACTTGTGTAGATGGGCCTTGCGCACGAAACACAAAGGCTAAAAAACGCAGAGTAGAAACATTTGCAGTAGGGTAGCTGCTGTATTTTGGCCTGGGTTCAGCCACCACCTAGGGAAACCTACCAAACAAAGACATTTCTGAAAACTACACACCTGTGGAAGTGGAAGGTGGTGTGTCATACTTGTATCTCACAACTTTTTCTTTAACACTGCCCTGCAGACCTCAAACTTGACCTAAAATCATTCATTTTAGGTGCATTTCTGTGATGTAAAGTTCCAGAATCCACAACATTTCTACCACCCAGTGTTCACCTGCTATCCCACTTGTATGGCTGGGCCTAGTGCCTGCAACAGGAACAGATCACTTCCTAGACTCCTATGGGTGTCTCGTTTTCACACAGGTCTGTGTTTGCAGGTTTACCTAGGTGGCCTGGGATGGTTCCAATTAACAAAGAGCTCATTTTTGCTTCTTACATTTTTTAAATAAACCAAATGTTAACGTCATTACATTGAGTTTTGGGGCCTTAACCGCCACCGACACAAAGCCCTCCCACACAAGTGGGGTAGTGGAACCCAGAAGTTTATGTCAGAGGAATGCAAGGAAAATGCATGACTTTAGGCAAAGTTTGCGGTGTGCAGACCATTGTAGGTAAGAAAATGTTGTGGCATCCACCCAAGGCACAACACCCTGGACTCCCTTTGATGTCTATGTTTCAGAGAAATCTGGGTTTGGTAGGTTTCATCATGTGATAGCAGACCAAACTACTATAAGTGAAGCCATTCAGAGGACAGGACGACGGGGGCACACTGACATGGGTTGCGGGAGGGAGTGGGAGGGGGGAGCCCAAGCGGGAAAGGTAACTTTTCCTATGCATAAATAGTCGAACTGTTGTATGTAACACTCTCCGGTGGGGTGCTGGGGCACCTGAGGGAATTGTATTGGTTGTTGGTACGAAAATAATAAAAAAATGTTTAAACAAAAAAAATAAGTGAAGCCATTCAGCATGGCAGGGAAGACGATATCGAGATTTAACCCTACTCTTCTGATCCTTACATAAAAGCAGCATCCCAAAGAATCAAAACTTCCTCTCAATTGCCATAGACAGGGAGATGCTTTAGTCCCATGGGAGCAGAAAGACCATTGAGGCTTTAGGAGTGGGGCCTGAAGTCAGGCTGGGCCAGCCTCACCCCATTATTTTATAATAAAAACATATTCCTGGCATCTTCACACAGGCCTCGAAACATCTACCACTTGCTATATTAAGTCAGATTTTATCAGGTAGAGTTATTTTCAGCACCTACTCGTCCCTTCTGGCGAGTAAATCTAAGCTGGAAGGAACAGGTGTTCTGTTCATTCAGAAAGTGAATGAGCAATAAAGACGCCTTTAAATCTTGGTTTTATCCAGACACATTTGCTGTCTGTTTAAGGACAGGGGTCAAATGTCAGTTTGTCTTTTTGCTAATTGTTTCTAATCTTATCCAACATATAAACAGCTTGTAAATGAATAGTACAAGTATATCAAAATATATCAGGAATTAGGAAAGTACATTTTTATTGTAAATCAGAAGTGTGATGCAAACAAAGATTTAAATAGGAGCAAAACAAATCAGAACACTTCAGTTGGTGATGTGCAAATGACAAACATTTACTGATTTCCAAACATTATAAACTATATAGTTTTATCAGTGAAACCATATGTCAGTGGGAAATATTGTAGCCATTTCTGTGGAAAATCTGCTGCTTGCAAATAGGTGTGCTACCACTTCCTGCTTCAGATATGTATTTATTAAAAGAGATTGGAGAAACATTTCTTCCCCCGCCCTGATGAGAATGTGGTTAACGAACCAAAAGCGCGTCAGGTGTATCCTATATGTGGCTAGAATTGTATTATATATGGAGCAAAAGTTTAGTCTATTAAATCAAACAAAATTGATTTTTGTACAGTAGATATGCTGAACTTGCGTATTTGAAGGTGCTCTCATATGATGAAGAAGAAAATGGTGGCTCAGTGAATTAAAATATTTTACCAGGATCAGCTCATTTGAAACCAGTTTATGGGTCAAGAGCATTATAATTAGTTTGAGTAGATTTTTAAGTCACTAGATCTACAGATCTAGTAGCATTTGTAGGATTTATTTAGGCCTGTCACAGGGCAACTTAGGCCTAACTCTGTCTCTTCCCCTGGGTGGGGGAAAGAGGGTAGAACAACTGCTGGGGCTATGGCCCAACACTAGGGAGCGACACCTACGCCTATTTGCTTCCCCAAAAGAGTGAAATCCCTATTATCCAGTGGACTTTGTTAACCCCAGGGGGCAGAGTAGAGGTAACCTCCCAATTGGGGAAAAAACTATGTCTGTCCCTAGAGGAGCAGAAAGACTGTATTGCAGCTATGTGGGTAGGGGTATAGCTTGATGCCAGGGCAGGCCATCCCCATCCGTTTGTTTGTTTTGGTGCCACTTTGAAATCCTTAGTGTCTAGTGGGCTATCTGCACCCTAAGAACAAATTGGGGGTAAGCCTCCTCTCATCCCCCCTGAGGGGGGCAGAAAGACTGTTTTGCCCCTTTTGGGGTAGTGCTATGGCCCAATGGAATACTTGGTCACCCGTACCCCTTTTTTTGCACAGATGTAAAATCCCTGGTGTCTAGTGGGCTTTTTGCCCTCACAAGATAGGACCATCTTTCTTGTCAAATGCTAAGAGCTGGTACACCATAGTTAAGGGCCCCCAAAAACAAAGTATTTGTTAGTGCCCTAGCCATTTCTCTTAGGGGTCTTAAATTTGGCACAAGGTCAGGTTTGGAGGAAATCATTTAGGAAGTGAAAAGACAGAATCCTATTTATTCGAAGCCTTTTATTGGCAGGGATTGTTTTCTAACATCAAACAATTCTACCAACATGGTCATGTCCCCATTGTATATCATAACTCAGTCCATGTTCCAAAAGCACTTTTGACAGCACCTTCCAAACATACAAATCCTTTTTAAGGGAGTAGGGATGCATCTGGTACGACCATGGGTTTCCTCCTTGAAAAGACACAGATATAGCCTATTAATATTGGACTACACCAAAAGAACTCAAAAGCAATCCCCTTGAGAACCACAAACACCCCTGGTACTGTATAGTAATGATAGATTTTTTTTCCAGAGTAGGGTTCTCAGATTATTTTTAACGATTGAGGCATGCACCGCCTTTATGTTTCGGCATTTATGTCAAATTTGTACCAATTAGTGGTTAACCACTCTGGTTAATCATATTCAAGATGGCCGCCTGGTAGGAGCTGGAAGACGGAGCTTCAAGTGCTTGGGATCCCCATCGTGGCAATATCCTTGTTAGCGACCGCCATCCTGTTATAACCGACCCCGAAAGAGTAACAGGAGTTGATGGAACAACTTTTCATTTCTGTATTTTAAACGCAGAGTCTTACCTGGGCACGATACCCGTAATCGACGCCACCAAGGGACTGTTCTGGCCGCAGGAAAAGCCGGAGCCGTACTGTGAGCGTCCCTGGCCACCGCCACCATCTTCGAGTTTTTAGCTAGGTTCTCCTGGGAGGGGTGACGTGGACACTCCGGGCGATCATCGACCGATGAGAGTGAGGACCCCCCCGGCTCCGGTTAGTGAACTCTGCATGCCGGCCCGCACTGTCCTGCTGCTCGACCCCCATCTGTCACCCGGGGTTTGGAGCGGGGCGCGCTCTCCTGACTCCCGTTGTTCCCTCCCAAGACCTCTGAATCCTCGACCCACGAAGACGCGACCTCTAGCGGTACTCCTGTGGCAATTTGACGAGGACCTGGGTGAAGAGACGGAGGCAGCGCGAGTGCGTGTTCTGCCTTGTTACTGTTACTGGCCCTCGATGCCCCCCTTGGACACGGCTGGATTCATCGTTCGCGTGCGGGGCTGGGCGGCTGCAGCGGAAATTTTCGGGCTTCAGATCGATACAGTTTCCCTGCCCCGCCCCCGTATGAAGACACAGACGAAAAGACCTAAAACCACAAAATAACGCTGATAGCGCGTTCTTTGCCTCGTTGTAGCCTCACCGCTGCTTGTCGGTTGATATTTCTGGAACAAAGGACTCCCACATATTGCGGCCACAACTCCCCTTCCAACTTAAGAAGTCCTGGATGAAGCCAGCGGATGACTCTTATTATACCTAAGCAATCACTACGTTGGCACCGTTCTCTCCCCTTTAAGGTAACTTTTGCCTTTGGGGCATCCTACTCTACTACCTTATGTTGTTGTGCACGTTCATGTCCCTCTATATACCTTTAAGATGGCGGCAACCATAGGTTTTCTCGCCTAAAATGGCCGAGACCATAAATATCTCACCACTGATCTATTACCACTGAAATAGGACTATCTCTCACTCCCATTGACAATGAAGCTAAACTACACTGGTGGTCCCCCAGAGCCCAGAGCCCCCACCTCCCCAATGGTCAGAGAAATAGGACTACACGGGTGCTCCCACAGTCAATGGAAACTGACAATGGACCACATAGTTGCGCTATTAGATCACTCCCAATCAGGCGGCCATCTTAGACTGTCCCCTCCCTGTACCCCTGATTAGACTGACCTTTTCATCTTCTCACCGCAAATCAGATTTTCTTTAAATCCCTCACTCGACATATCTCTAGCCTCTCCACTTTTAAACTCTTATTCTTTTCCTTTTCCTTTTCCTCCCCTCTTGTGCCTCTCATCCTAACCTGCACACTGCACCCGGGGCTAACATCTAGTTCCAGTGTGCCGTCCCCTGCTTTTCTTTCAGCCCACTTCTACATAGCCACTGGCTTCTCCCCCCTTACCCTCTCCCCCAGCACACTTCGCCTCTCATTGTGCTGTTCGCATCATGGAGCGCGCAGGTACACACACATACAGCATCATTTATCCCCCTAACCTCACAAAACAATCAGCCAAACGTTTCAAGCACAACTTTATAAAACTGCACCCCAAAACTCTCTTTGCGGACCCTTATTTCTCACCTCACAGCGGGTTTACTACCACTGATATCATTTTCTACACGAAACGAAGAGCCCAATGGAGAAAAGCATTCCTAGCTTCTCTCTCGATCTCCTCCACAAGGAAAACCACTCATGGTACAGCTTTCGGTATTTTCCCCTCCCAGCTCTTTCATGCGACAGCTACCATCACCATATACAATAACGGTACTATCCTCATTCAAGCCACAGACCGTAATTTAAATCTCTTGGACAACATCTTCCCCATCATTAAAAACCTGGTGTCTAAACCCCATTTGGCTACTCAACCCGCTCCCTGCGCCAACACAGAATTTATAACTCCGCCCACCCTGGCAAACAATACCACCCCTCTACCTCCCTGTCCACTTCTGTCCCCCACACAATTTTACCCCTCCCTCCCACACACCGCACTTCACCTCATCCTCACCACCCTGCTCGCCTGACACCCCCGCTCTGCGTACACCCCGGCCACCGCTGGCACTGGTGCCTTACGGCACCCCCTCCCTAAACTCCCCTACCATCCACACACCTCCCGTCACTGCACCTTACCCATGCACTCTACTGCCTAGCACGACTGAGGCAGCATGCACGCCTCCCTTAGATTGGGAACCAATTCTTCTGAAGCCCACCGTTCCTCTCCCCCTTTACAGCTTATCTCCCACTGATTCCATCTCTTCCGTTACCTCACCTTCGCCCCACACGGCCTCTCCTGACACATATTCCCCACAGCTCAGTCACCCCCCCCACGTAGACTGCTGGCTCATAACTTGACACCACACCATCTTTCTGAAACCACGCTTCCATCTGAGCAAGCCACCCTCCCTTCTACCGCTCCCTCTATCCCCACACCCACACAACAGCCAGCCACCCCCACTACACGCCCACCCACCCACACCCAATACCCTCCCATGCACACACACGGCAATGCCTGCTCCACCATGCACACCTGCAACCGCTCACACACCCAACCTGACCTCAGCGCAGCCATCCACATGCATAACACACCCTGCAACCTCACTCTTATCCGCACCAGACCCTAGACTAGATGAAATTATGATCGCACTTCACCAAATTAAAGCAGAGCTCCATTCTTTTAAGGTGATGTTGTCGAGATAATCATGGCGCTTCATTCCCTCAAAAACCTATAAATCAAATGAGCGCACGGACCACATTTCATCCACCTCTAAAATGCCTCCACCCAGCTGGAAAACAGTTCCTTCCCACAATACACTAACACGCCCAATTGGCAGCATCAATACGCTCTCGGAGAGCGATCTTCTCTCTCTTCTGCACTCTTACGAACCCTCCCTCTCCAACTCCTTTACGTCCTCTCAGATCACCATCCCGACTATCCCCCTCAACCCCTGCAGACCCGTTACACACAACAACAGAGGAGACAGTGATAATAACCTAAGAAGAATCCATCTCACTCAGGACCTCTCCTCTTCCCTCATTTCACCCGTCTTAAATGCACACAGCTAAACTGTAGATAGGCCTCTAGACACGTAGCTGACATAGCTGACCTCATCATTTCTCAAGAGTTGGACATGTTATTGTTAACTGAAACCTGGTTAACAGAATCCTCCACCCCTCTCTTCGACATCCTAGTACCACCCGACTACGACATCATTAGATTAGACAGAACGGACAAGATAGGGGGAGGTATAGCCTATATACATCTTAGCAACATCACCATAAACAGAGCCATATCGCCTATTTTCCCATCGTGTGAATACTTATGCCTGGTCATTAGCTGCAATGGCAAACCAGTATGCTCACTCCACATCATCTATCATCCTCCAGGAGACAACCTCCTCTTCATCGAACACCTCATGGACATGATCTCTACAAACAATGGGCGGCAAAATACCCAAATATTCCTTGGCGACTTCAATCTCCATTGGAATGACAACAATGACGCAGCGGTCAACAGCCTCAAAACTTCCTGGATGATCTAGCCCTCATCCAATCCTGCAACAGCAAAATTGACGTCATCCAGTTGGAGTCGATCCAACTCTGACTGGTCGGACCATCATATTATCGCCTTCTATATCAAGGAAACTATAAAACTCAACTCAGCGCAATCCACAAAACCAAAGATCTGGAAAAGAGACTTGAAAAAAACTCAATCCCAACACACTACCCTCTTCCAGCTAAAACCTGCTTCAGCCCCTTGTAGGCACCTCTGACGTCCATGATCTCACCAACCACTACCTCAACGCTATGACCACGATAATCAATGAGGTAGCCCCCCTGCAACTTAAGCGGGTTCCCACTAAAGACTCTAAGCCCTGGTACAACGTTCTTCTTAATGAGGACAGACGTGCCCTCAGAACCTTGGAATGCAACTGGAGATCAGTCCCATCTGCTAATCACCTTAAAGTACTAAGGAAAAAGAGAAATGCCTATTACAAAAAGATCAAGCGCTCTAAAGCAGATTTCTTCAGCCACCAACTAGACCGAGCAATAAATCGTCCTAAAAAACTTTTCGAATTAATCAAAACTCAATCCAAGGACGCACCCCAACGGATACAAGACCTATCTCGCCCACAACCCAACTGTGAAGAATTCTCTACCTTCTTTAATCTGAAGACCGACAACATTAAGAAGGATCTCCTCAATGACCGATTACTACACACTGCTCCTCATACAAAAATCACCACCTCATTTCCAACCGCGCCATGCCAACTCCCCACTAAGCCTGGCCCAAAAAACGACGCAGCATGGTCTTCCTTTGACACGTACACTGAAGACGCTTTAGGCAAGATTCTCCACGCCCTGAAACCGGCCAATCACCTCACTGACCCTCTCCCTGCTAACGCTGTCAAAGACCTTACACCATGGCTTCTTCCACTTTACTCCCTCAAAGTAGGTCAAGTTTCACCCATCCTAAAGAACCTTACAGCTGACTCTATAGACCTTAACAATTATCGTCCTATATCCAGTATTCCCACCTTGGCCAAACTTCTTGAAAAATGTGTACACCGACAATTGACTAATCACATTGATCACTTTGACCTCCTAAATAAACACCAATCAGGTTTCAGAGCAGGCCACAGCACAGAATCATCCATGACACACATTATTGATGATGCATTACAAATCCTTGACCAAAACGGATCGTTCTTACTCATCCTGCTAGACCTTTCCTCAGCCTTTGATACGGTCAAACACCAGAACCTAATAGATCTCCTGGACCATAGAATGGGTCTATCGGGGACAGTGTTAAACTGGTTTACCTCCTTCCTTCATAACCGTACACAAAAATTCAAGGTCAACAACACGCTCTCCAAATCCTTACCTGTAACATTAGGAGTTCCGCAAGGGTCCTCACTTTCGCCTACATTATTTAACCTGTTCATGGAACCTCTTACTGAAATTCTTCATGCATCTAACGTACAATTTCATATGTACGCGTACGTCACACAACTCTATCTCAAGATCAACATCCTAGAAGACATTAAGGTGCTTAACTCCACACTCAGGAACACCCAATCCTGGCTAGCAAAAAACCATCTCAATTTGAACGCTCCAAAAACAGAATTCCTCCTTATAGCTCCACCTGCCAAAGTCCCCTTAATGCAAGACTTGATCAAACAGCTTACCACCTTCAACGTTCAACCAACCATTGTGGACTCAGCGAAATCTTTGGGAATTACTCTTGACAGCAACCTCACGATGCAAAAACACATTAGTAACGCTACAAAGGGAGCAAACTTCCAGATAAACACATTCCAGTCCATCTTTTTTATTTCTTTTTTTTTTTTGAAAAATTCCTGACGTTACAGAACTAAACCGAAATGAAATGCATTAATTCCACCCTTTACATTTCATAACAGAAATATCTTCATGAACAAAAAAATAACAGAACAAAGGGAAAGCCTTATAAAACTAAAACATGGGTCAGCGATTTTAACAGCTGAAAAAAAGGAATTAAAACCTCTTAAAAAATTCACGAGTGGATGGGAAGCATAGAAACTGAAATTTACAAACTAGTTAAAACCTGGAATTGCAGACTGCTTGGAAACTACACAGATGGATCATGGGTAAATGAACAGCAGGAAGGGAGCAGAGTTCTGAGAAAGGCCTTGGTGTTCTAACTGCTTCCCATTCCACCAGTCTCTGATGAAAGCCTAACATTGATGAGGTACTGTGCCAGGCTAATGCTGGCAGCAGATCCAGTGATGGTGACTTGGCGCTCAGTAGAACCTTCCACAGGGTTAGCGATTTTGATTTGCGCCCCCGACATCTGGCGAATCTCATTGATTTTAGAGCCTTGGCGCCCAATGATGCAGCCGATTAAGTCATTCGGAATGGTGAGTTCATGAGAAGTGGTTGGAGCAGATGCATCGATGCCACCACTGAATCCGGTGTTGCCCCCACCATGAGACATCGGAAAGTGAGAGTGTTGCATCGCCAACTGGTGCAGCTTTGTGAGATCTGGCTGTGGAATGGCATACTGTCCTTGAATGGTATAGGCCCCATGGAGATCCACAGCATCTAGGGAGACACCGCCTGTGTGGGACCTCCGTCCCTCCCACAGGTCAGTCTCACATGCGTGTCCTCCGGCTTGCCGTGACACCTGTCCACCGGCAAAGATCACCGGTGAGCTGGATGGCTTGGGTCGATATGGGATGGTGACACCCTTCGGAGGAGACTCCAGCATAACCACACAGATCTGTTTGACGCACTCTATGATTGAAGAAGGAATGCCAGCAATTGTGATGGCTCTTTCTGTCGAGTTGGGCAGCATGTCCCCCGCTACTTGCACCTGTGCTCCAGTGGTCTCTCTGATCTCTTTAATCTTGCAACCTCCTTTCCCAATGAGAGAACCACACTGGCTGGCAGGGACCACGAGCCTCAGAGTGACAGGGGGTTTGCTGGAAGCAGTGCTGTTGGTCATCGCGCTACTGATGTCCTCTTCTAGTTTGTCAATGATCATAGAAAATGCTTTGAAGATGGCATTAGTAGGTCCAGCGAGAGTGATGATCCTTTCTGGGCAGTTTCCTTCCGAGATGTTTATACGAGCTCCGCTCTCCTCTCGCATCTTCTTCACCGACTCCCCTTTCTTTCCATTGATGCTTCCAACTTCCTTGCCATGCATGAGCAGTCGTATGGTGAGAGTGACATTCAAACCGCCTTCAATCATGCTGGTATCCATGGTGTGCTCGGTTCTGTAGAGTCAGGCTTTTCCGTCAGTGAGATCTTTGGTCACGGGATGGAGCAAGACTTAAAGAGCGGGGAGGAGGAGGAAGGGGACCGCTGCTAGGAGAAGGGTATGGTAGGAGTGGGGCGGGACAGAAAAGACCGGGGACGGGAACGAGGGTTCGGGGGCGGGAAAGGAGAGACCGAGGGAGGCCGGAGCCGTTGGGCCTCGGGGGAAGGGGGCGGCAGGGGGGGGGGGGAGAGAGAGAGGCGAGGAGCCGGGGGAGGGAAGGGAGAGAGAACCGGGCGGGCGAGGGAGGAATGGCGACGGCGGGAGGGGCTCAAGGGGCACTGCGACTTCTGCTGCTGCCTCTGCTGGTCTGGGCCAGATAAACACATTGATGAAGCTGAAACCCTTCCTGCCAGTTGATGACTTCAAGCTGGCAGTACAAGCTCTAGTTATCCCTCATGTGGAGTACGGAAGTGTCTCCTTATGTGGCCTCCCAAAAGCTTCAACAGCGCCCCTAAGAGCCTCTATCAACGCTGCAGCAAGACTCATCACTGGCTCGAAAAGAAGTTCACACATTTCCCCTGACTTAAAAGCCTTGTACTGGCTACCGCTTGAAGCCAGAATCCACCTAAAAGTTGCGTGCATGATGCATAAAGCCCTACATCATAGTACACCCAGCTACCTCGCACAGCAACTGACGATCTGGTGGTCTAAGATCCTCAAGGAGTGCCGAAAACCTATTACTGAAACCTCAAAGCTTCAACAAGAAGAAAACATATAAACGGTCCTTCTCAGGGATGGTGCCCAGAATATGGAACACACTTTCCCCTGAAACCAGACTGAATGCCTCTAACGCATCTTTCAAAAAGGAAGTTAAAGCGTTTCTCATGGTAAAATTCACATGAACACAATCTATATAGTCTCCGAGTTCTATAGATCCTGTAATAATATCCCGTACTACGTTTAAGCCTCCAACTCAAGACCCGACTCACGCCCTTGACTTATCTCAATGTGGACATTTTCCTATATTTATTTTTTTTGCTACCCTTTTGCTGTTTGCACGAAATGTTGTTTTATATGAGTGTTACCTGCACATCTTTGTTTGTATAACAGTTGGTTCTAATGTAAAGCGCTCTGATATCCGCAAGGATCTTGTTCGCGCTCTATAAAACTTTCTAAATAAATAAATAAACCAAATCCAAACTTCCACATATCACCTGTAAATTAATGGTACAGGGGAGTCAGTGAACCTGCCAACCAGGAGCTCAGTGTGAAGTTATGTATGCAGGCCCAGGGGAGCCCTGAGATCTCAGCTCCTCAATGCAGCTGCAACCTTTATTGCTCCTTACTGCTGCCAGCAACCCTTGTGGTAGGCGGACAGCCAGATAGACCCACAGAGGTGGGAGGTGCATCCTGGAGACACCGTCTACCTTTGTCTGGTTTTGCCTATCAGCTGGACAGCCTGCAACCGCTTAGAAACGACCGGACATGAGGTATAGCAGGAATCATTATTCCTCTTTCTTCAACATACTCACTCAGAATAACCGCCATCCCCGCCCACAACTGTCAAAACCATCCCAACATGCCAACAGAGTGCGTGGGTCCCACGCTCCTAACATAAGGGTGAACAGGGAAAAGGGACAAGAATAATGAGCACATTAACTGATAAGAAAAGCATTCTATGAATTTACACTTATTTATCTTTACATTTAGACGGAATTCCCACACTGCAAGATGGTCACACTGCAAACTCTTCTGCAAACTATCTGCTTGTCTAGGACTAGCCTCACCCATGTCTTATGACCCAAGTGAATGATTGGCTTCACTGTTAGGCGTTTGAAACCAGACGCATTGGCCAATACATTTCTATTGGTCCCGATATTGTCTCTGAAAGTAGATTGCTGGATATTTTCTGTTACATTAGGGAAAACACAAACAGCAGGTGATCACATTTCACCATCCCCCATTTTCCAACTTAATGGCTTTTCCAGTCTTTCTGATCACTCATAGGGATTCACCAAACCTTTTTTCACCTGTTTTCACTGTAGGATACTTGATCCTTGCCATGTCACCTACAGCTTTGATAGTCTTATTTACCGCTCTTAGTCGATCATAATAATTTTTCATCTTGGAATGCTTTTTAGCACTACCTCACACAACCAGTACCTATAGTCCTGAGAAATTTCTGCACTGAGAGGAATAGTTTTTAAAACAATACTACAATACTTGAAGTCAATTTAGTTCAGGGTGTATTTCTTCTCAACAGTACAAATGGAGTGACCCCAGTGAAAGTATGTGGAGTAGTGTGATATGCCCATATGAGGTTGCACAATGCTTCTGTTACATGAATCTTACCCTTTAATGCCAATTGAATAGTTTCTTTGATTATACGGTTGGCATGTTCTACCTGCCCGATGCTTTGGGGATAGTACAAGGATTGAATTGTATTGTAATTGCATTTATATAATGCTTACTACCCCTGACAAGGCGTCAAAGCTCTTTTTCGGTGAGTAGCATGCTACTCTGGAACCCGTAAAGGAATAGTGTTGAATTAGTATAGTGAGATATGATAGTAATTTTAGTGGTGGATATGTTAGTAAGTTATTTGGATTCTGAAGGATAGCGGAGGGATAGACAAGGGAAAAAGGTTCACATTTATATAGCGCTTGTTACCCCTGATGGGGTTTTGAAGCGCTTTTTTGGAGAGTAGCAAGCTACTCCGGTACCCATAAAGGATTAGTAGTGAATTAATATAGTGAAATATGAAAGTCATTTGAGTGGTGGATATTATTCAGTTATTTGGATTGAGAAGGATAGTGAAGAGATAGAAGAGGGAAAAAGGGTTGCATTTATATAGCTCTTGTTACCCCAGATGGGGCGTTGAAGTGCTTTTTTTGGCTGGTAGCTGGCTACTCCAGAACCCATAAAGGATTAGTGTTAAATTAGTATAGTGAAATATGAAAGTAATTTGGGTCTTGGATATTAGTCAGTTATTTGGATTGAGAAGGATAGCAGAGGGAAAGAAGAGGGAACATTTTTTTGTATATATATAGTGCCTGCTAACCGTGATGGGGTTTTGAAGCGCTTTTTTCGGCAAGTAGCACACTACTCCGGAACCCATAATGGATTAGTGGTGAATTAGTATAGTGTAATATGAAAGTAATTTGAGTGGTGGATATGTTAGTCAGTTATTTGGACTGAGAAGGATAGCGAAATGTTAGAGGAGGGCTAAAGGTTTGCATTTATATAGCGCTTGCTACCCCTGATAAGGTATTGAAGCCCTTTTTTGGCAAGTGGCACGCGACCCTGAAACCTATAAAGGATTAGTATAGTGAAATATGACTGGACATGTTGGTCTGTTATTTGGATTGAAAAGAGTAGTGGAGATATAAAAGAGGGAAGAATTGAGACTTTGTTTGGGATGTCATATCAGTAGGAGGAGGCTTGGGATGAGTAAAAGGGATGTAGAGGGGAAGAGTCAGAGGAAAGGGTTTAGAAAAGCTTGTTTGGGCAATTGGTATAGTAAAAGATGTATGAGATGATGCAAGGAGGAGTAGATTAGAGAAGAGTCTAGATAGGGTTATTTTAGGGTCATAGTAGTGGTATGGTGTTTGGGATGAATGAGAGAGTGGAGGTAGAAGATATATTGATAGAGGTATAGGGAGATAAATAGGTCAGTGCATTGGATTTGTTGAATTAGAAGAAACGTTATAAATATATAGATCCATAAGTACATGGAAAACATATAGGGCCAGATGTAGGTGGCTAAATACCGGTCGGGAACACAGAAAATCGCAGAATTTATGCGTTACTGACCGGCATTTAGTCATGTACAATGTAGGTAACACCAAACGCCTAAGGAATCGGTAAAAATAAGGGAAACCAGTTACCGAATCCTTAATTTGCGATTAGCAGACACCGAAACCCCAAATACCGAATCGCTAAATAAGAAATCCTTAAAAACTCGCAAATCGATGTACCAAAATTCGGTAATACCGATTTTTCCATTTTTCGGTATTTAGGAGTCGCTAATTACCACTGACTCAAAGCAGGTGGTAATCAGGTGAACTGCATTTAAACAGCCCCAAAATGCAACAGTGTGAACACACTGGCGGCCCTCTAAGTCATTGCAAGGCGGCTTTGCATGCAAGCAGCAGGACTGAGGATCCGGAGACGGGAGGAACGCGTGTACAGACTGCGCGTTACACTGTTCCAACTGACTGAGGCTGAAATCCATGAGAGGTACAGGCTAGACCCCCAAACCATCCTAGACCCGATACAGGACCTGCACCCACTCCTGGAGCATCAGACACCAAAGGCGCACGCTATACCAACACATGTTCAGGTGCTCTGTAGCCTGCCCCTACTTGCATCAGGTAGTTACCAGGGGATGACAGCTGTGGCAGGTGGTGTGTCACAGAGTTGCCTGTCCCGTTTTTTCAACACTTTCCTGGATGCCATGATGCAAAGAATGCATCACTACATACGCTTCCCCAGCACACAGGCGGAACTGCAGAAAACCAAGATGGATTTTTATCAAAAGGCAGAATTCCAACATGTAATAGGGTGCATTGATGGGACACACATACCAATCTGCCCACCTGCAGCTACAGAGTACATATATCGGAACCGCAAATCTACACATTCTATCAACGTGCAGGTAATATGCGATGCGGACCACATCATCACTGACATTGTAGCCAAATTTCCAGGGAGTACCCATGACTCCTACATATTCAGGAACAGTGGGATGTACACACGTCTGGCTGGGGGCGAATTTGGAGAAGGATACCTGCTAGGTAAATCAATGTGACACACCCTGATGTATACCTTGGATGAATATGTTGGTGACTGTTATTAATTGCACTTCCTTTCTCACTCAGGTGATAGCGCATATGCCGTGCGGGCATTAATCCTGACTCCATATCTCAACCCATCTACCCCAAGTGAGAGAAGATACAATGTGGCACATAGATCGACACGCAATGTTGTGGAGCGCACATTCGGACTCCTAAAAAGCAGGTTCCGCTGCCTCCACAAAAGTGGAGGTGCACGTCAGTACCGTCCCATCATCTGCTGTAAAATAATTGCAACATGTGCGATGCTGCATAACCTTGCCAGAAAGAAAGGAACAGCAGTGGAACTAACTGACTCCGAGGACGAGGGTGAAGATTGTCCACAGCCAGAGCATAGCGCAGCAGGTGTGGCAGCAGCACCAGATGGGAGACACAGACGGGCTGAGATCACACACAACTATTTCTGAGTAAGTAAGGAGACACAGCCAGTTACTGTAATTGAGTGACGGTGTTTTATTTACCTTAACTCAGGCAATAGCATAGCACACCGCCGCAACATGAAGGCCTCAACATTCAAGGCCAATATCCAATGGACATTCCAAAGGCGAAATGGGTTACATCACCCATTTCACAATACCAGGTGATGGCTGGCATTATTTCCTGTGCCCACGCGCAGCACTGCTGCGTTCCCTGGGCACACTGTCCTCACTAGCGGTCTGTCCTGTGGCAGCGCTGTGCCGTTCGCTGCACCTCCTTGACTCGGTTATCGGGGCGTGATGCTATTGCGGCTAGTTGCCTCTTCACTATCCCCCCCATTACCTGCACCTGTAGTGGCTATTTGGTTTGTTTGTAGCACTTCCAGTGCACAGGTCACTGTGAACAGCCCCCTTGCCACGTCACGGCTGCAGTGGGCCATCTCCTCCTGCATGGCCACCGAGCACCTGCAGAGCTCAGAGGTGGCAGTGGAGAGGCGGTTCACTGCCTTAGTGTAGTTGTCCAATTTCTGGCGCTCCCTGCGACTCGCCAAACGATCCTCATCCATTTTGCTGCACAGCAGCGTCACTGCCTCTGATATGTCCCTCATGCTCTCAGCCACAGTATTGTTCATGCTGTCCATGCCCTCCTTGATTTCCAGCATGTCTCTATTCATGTGGACCATCTGCCGTTGCACTGATCTGATTGCTTCCCCTTGCAGGCGCTGCACCTTGAGCATATTCCCCTCAAGACCGGCAAATACACTTGGATCCTCGCCCTGTGCAACAGGACTGGCTGCCCTTGCTCTGCGGCGTCTAACACCTGTGTGGGCGCGTTCGGTGGGGGACTGTGTGCCTGCACTGTTGTCATCCGCTGCCAGCGTGGATTGTTGACCTCCCATGCTGGCCTCCTCGGACACCTCCATCTTTTGGAGGCTAGCCACTGTATGCCTCCTGGCTCTCGGTGGTGGTGGCGGTGATGATGGTGATGATGGTGGTGATGGTGGTGATGGTGGTGATGATGGTGGGCTGTACAGGCGACAAGACCTCCTCCTCCTGTGTTTTCTCTCTCCTGGGTGCCTTTCCTGTGTCCCCTTCTGCAGCCCTGCGGGATGGCTCGCCTGTGGAGACAGAATGTACATTTGCTCACTTGTCTGGCTGCATTTGCGTAATAATAAATGTCATGACTGCCAAACAAACTGACTGTCCTCTGCTTGCTAATTGCTAATGTGTGTCACATGCATTTGGGTTCAGTGGACTGACTGTTATGATATGTGTTACTTCTGATTACATCTCCCATAATGCATTGCTGGTTTTTAGTAAAACATGTACTGGAGTGGGAATCATACTGCCTCATTGGGGATTGGGGTTAGGGAGTGGGGGGCACAGCATGCTGTGCATGCATCTTAACTTGCCTGCTGCTAGCTCTGGCTGAGCTGTCTGCATCCCCAATCCCACTCACACTCTCCGGATGGAGGGTGGACTCCACCAGGAGATCCAGGGCAGTTGGGGCAGGTGCTGTGGATCTCCCTCCACCGGTCTTACTTGGCTTGCCTCATTCTCTCTGCCAACCTCTCCTTTGCACGCTTCCTGAGGTCATACCAGCATTTTTTAAGTTATTCAATGGTGCGCTGGGTGACACCTATGGCATTAATCCTTTCCTGGATGACCAGTCATATCTGCCTCTTCTGTGATTCAGGGATGTGCTGGAAATTTTTTCCAAACAGTTTATCATGGTGCTTTGTAACCTCCTCAATCAGGACTTCAAGCTCTCTCTCACTGAACTTGTGTTTCCTTTTGCGCTCTCCAGCCTCCTTATCCTGATTGTCCATTTCTGGTCTTGGATGTCAGAAAAAATTGGAAAAGTTGCTCCTGGCTTGTTTGCTGTGCTCCCTGCCTATCCAACAGCTTAAGGATCAGTGCAGCTGCATGGGTGTGGCCACTTCCTGGTTGTGGGGTAATGAGGTAGCACAGGATTGGCTGATTCAACAATAAGCGATTTTTCAAAATACATAATTCATTATTTACCGAATCGGTATTAAGGAATCGGTAATACCGATTCGGTAATGGGGATCCGGTATTTTTTTTAACACATTTTTATCGATTTGGTGATCTTTACCGATTTTTAACGAATCGGTAATTTTTACCGAGTTTTTTATCTACATAGGAAATACTGAGTTCTTAATTACGAATCGGTAAAATTCGCTATTAATGACTCTGTATTTCGATTTTACCTATATCTGGCCCATAGATGCATAAAGGAAGGAAGAATATGTAGATTAAAGATAATGATAGAGGTATAGGGTGAGAAATAGGGTAGTGTATTGGAAAGAGTAGTAGAAAGAGGTTTGAGATGAATCTGAGGTTGAGGTAGAGGATATATTGAAAGAGGTATTGGGTGAGAAATATGGAAGTGCATTGGATATGCTGAATTAGCAGAAAAGTAATAAATATATAGATCCAAGTACATGGCATTGAGATGAGTCGGAGAGTTGAGGTAGAGGATATATTTAGAGAGGTATAGGGTGAGAAGTAGGAAGGTGCATTGGATATGCTGAATTAGCAGAAAAGTAATAAATATATAGATATATAGATACAAGTACATGGAAGGTATATAGATGCATAAAGGAAGTAAGTATATATATATATATATATATATATATATATATATATATATATTCACTGAAAAAACCATAGGTTTCACACATGTTATAGTTAGTGGAAATTTTACTGATAAAAAACCAATGAAATTCCCCCGTTATAGTTAGTGCAGGAAACTATAACTCACGCGACCGCAATCCTCTGCTGATGCTAATACTGTATTTAGACACTTATTTGCCCATGTCTTCTTCCATAAATTTTTAGCTATACATATATTACAAATATTTTTTTTTCATAAAGACACATATGTCATCAGCAGAAGATTGCGGTCGCGTGAATTATAGTTTCCTGGGTAAGCGTAATCGGCGAAATTTTTGAAAAATAAAAAATTACCGTTTTTTGCCTTGGGGGATCTTTGAAGACTCAACTAACATGGTTATGTGCATGGGCGCTGTCTAAACAGCCCCTTTATATGTTTTTGGCATTTGTTTATCAGCTCCCCCCTCAGAGTGCGAGAGAGAAAATGGCGGCCGCCGCTTCCTGGTTTCGACCGAATCGAATGTTTACTAAGATCTAAGGGCCAATCAGAATCGCGCTCGCGCACGCCACCGTACGCGTACGGTAAGCGTACCGTAAGCGCACCGTAAGCTGGCTCAGATATATATATTGATTTAAAGGCTATTTTCTCAGAATCTACTGAACAGATTTACACCAAACCTACAAAAGGCACTTCCTTGACCTGAGGACTACCTCTCTGCCAAATTTCAAGTAATTCTGTTCAGCCGTTCGGGCTGTAGCTGTGTCTAAAGGTCCTATGGAAAAATGCATGGGAAAAACGCGTTTTGGGACCCCCCTTTTATCTCAGCCCCCGCTTGACGAATCCCCCCGAGACTTTCAGGGTAGGAGCGGAGCGTAGCGCCCCACCTATTTTGAAAAATTCGCGAGGATTCGTCGACCGGCGCCAAAGTTATTCAAAATAGAATGTTGCGGATTTCCTATGGAAACGTGGTCCTAACTATAACTACCTACTGGCGACCGCCAGTAGGTAATATATATATATATATATATATTACCTACTGGCGGTAGGTAATATATATATATATATATATTACCTACTGGCGGTCGCCAGTAGGTAGTTATAGTTAGGACCACGTTTCCATAGGAAATCCGCAACATTCTATTTTGAATAACTTTGGCGCCGGTCGACGAATCCTCGCGAATTTTTCAAAATAGGTGGGGCGCTACGCTCCGCTCCTACCCTGAAAGTCTCGGGGGGATTCGTCAAGCGGGGGCTGAGATAAAAGGGGGGTCCCAAAACGCGTTTTTCCCATGCATTTTTCCATAGGACCTTTAGACACAGCTACAGCCCGAACGGCTGAACAGAATTACTTGAAATTTGGCAGAGAGGTAGTCCTCAGGTCAAGGAAGTGCCTTTTGTAGGTTTGGTGTAAATCTGTTCAGTAGATTCTGAGAAAATAGCCTTTAAATCAATATATATATCTGAGCCAGCTTACGGTGCGCTTACGGTACGCTTACCGTACGCGTACGGTGGCGTGCGCGAGCGCGATTCTGATTGGCTCTTAGATCTTAGTAAACATTCGAATCGGTCGAAACCAGGAAGCGGCGGCCGCCATTTCGTGTGTTTCACTCAGAAAAAAAAGAGTGATAACAAGAAAAGGGGGCAAGGAGGAGAGTTACAGACCCCCTAACATTTGTAAGGGGGTCAAAGAAGGACAGAAAAGTACAAAGAAAACATTTATTGATTTTAAAAAAAATCACGGGGTACGCGTACGGTAAGCGTACGGTAAAAAAAAAAGAAAAAAAGAAATGAAAATCAGATTTAAGTGTTTAGATATTAGGGGGCTCTAAAAAGAGCCGTTGTGTTTATGAAGTGATTTTTTTGTGGTACCTACAAGTAAGTACCGATGCAGAGTCTAAGGTTCAAGAGGAAGACTCTGTTCCCTTCATCATTGAAGTGTACACCATCTCCTCTATAAATGTCTTGCATGTCATAACGCAAGTTGTTGTGGTAAATGGAACCCATACCATAGTCACGGAGGAAAGCAGAAACAGATTTGTTGACGTGCTTTCTTGCTTTGTCAATCTGCGGACAGAAATGATTGGACCAGTTCCATTTTTGCCTTTGGCATATGTTAGAAAACACAAAGGCAGTTTTAGGGAAAAGTGAAAACAGTTGTGCAAAGGTCTCCTTCATAAGCATTTCCAGACCTACCCCAGTCAAAGTGCCTAGGTCATTGCCACCACAGTGCACTATTATGAGGTCAGGGTGTTGGATGTGCATGAAGGATTTCACCAATGGCATCAATTGGTGCCACTTTAACCCTCTCTGACCAATCCATTTAATGTCTACATTTGGCAAAGCAAGGTCTCTCACCATATCTGTTTTCTCTGCATACTTTTCACTCCAGAAGACATAGCTGTGCCCTACA
This sequence comes from Triturus cristatus, assembly GCF_964204655.1. NCBI lineage: Eukaryota > Metazoa > Chordata > Amphibia > Caudata > Salamandridae > Triturus > Triturus cristatus. Next base: position 126,136,860 of record NC_140593.1, read on the forward strand.
ATCCACACTGTGAACATCTTCAAAGGAGAACTGGATGCACTCAGGAGGTGTCTTTCAGTAGAATGGCAATATGAAAAGAAAGATAGTTTGGAAATGAAGGCATACATATTTTTTAAAAAAAAAAAAGAACTGATTGGCTGTTTCATACCATTCTAGAATAAAAACTAGGCTGTATGTGTAAATTAATAGAAGCATGTTTTGTATTGGTACAGAAAAATGTGTTACCAAAGAACAGTACTATGGATTTGCTGTAAGGTTTGAAAAGTCAAGCACTCTTGCTCTGTGGAATTGAAACATTGTGTGGCGAACTTCTGACCTAACTCCACACAGCAGTGTTCCATGAGCTGTTGCTATGGTAGCAGGCAGAAGTCAAGTTGGGGGAAGGGTACTAGGCAGAAGTCAAGTTGGGGGAAGGGTACTTTTGGAAAAGGGTTGGTTTTCAACCAATAGAAATGTGTGATTACATTTGAAAAAAAGGGGGAAGCACTGAGATTTGAAACTTACATGTATATGTGTGGAAAAATAGAGGGAAACTTTGCCATTATCTGGTTCTGCTGAGAGGAGAGAGGTGTAGAGAACAGAGATCCTGGCTCTGATAATCTGCTGTTTGAGTGCCACATTTCTTTCACAACTAACTAATTTTAAAGGTGAGTTTAGAGTTTGAGAGGAGATGTATATGGTAAATTAAGAAATGAATAATAGAAATGTAATTCTTTTTGTTGAAGTTGTGTTTATTATTTTCTGTTTTGGGAGAAATTTAAATGTGAGGAACATGTAAAATAATATGGACTATGTTTTCACGATAAATTAAGGTGTATTGGTATAAAAAAAGAATAGTTTAAGGGTTTGAGGTTGGACTCAGTAATGCAAATACATTCAGCATCACTAAGGCTGGTTGCCCTTGCTGGAATGTAGGCAGTCACCCAGGTTACACATGTTGGGAAATATAGGCAGAGATTTATTGTGTACAACTCTGGTAATTTTATATTTGCATTAGTAGGAAAAAGGGGGAGCGATTTTTTGGTGCAGAAGCAGACTCTTAGCACACACCCAGCTGCTTTCCATGTATAATCATGCACAGTATTTACAAGCGAGTGGGGTTTGAGGTTTCAGTCTGTAATGCAAATACATTCAGCATCACTAAGGCTGGTTGCCCTTGCTGGTATGTAGGCAGTCACCCAGGATACACATGGTGGTGGTCTGAAAAAGCAGTCTGGACATGGGCTTTTTAAAAAATCTGAAAAGTGGATTCATAATGTGTCAGTCTGTAAAAGTGATTATCACTTGCCAAAAAAAAAGAGCAGTAAGTGTGCTTTCAAATTGGCAAAGAAATTTCGTTTTGTGACTAATGTGAAAACATGACTCTGTGTGCAAATAGGAATTACAGGCAGAGATTTATTGCGTTTTGCTCTGGTGATTTCACAGTTGCATTAGTAGGAAAAAGGGGGAGCCATTTTTTGGTGCAGAAGCAGACTCTTAGCACACACCCAGCTGCTTTCCATGTAGAATCATGCACAGTATTTACAAGCGAGTGGGGTTTGAGGTTTCAGTCTGTAATGCAAATACATTCAGCATCACTAAGGCTGGTTGCCCTTGCTGGTATGTAGGCAGTCACCCAGGATACACATGGTGGTGGTCTGAAAAAGCAGTCTGGACATGGGCTTTTTAAAAAATCTGAAAAGTGGATTCATAATGTGTCAGTCTGTAAAAGTGATTATCACTTGCCAAAAAAAAAGAGCAGTAAGTGTGCTTTCAAATTGGCAAAGAAATTTCGTTTTGTGACTAATGTGAAAACATGACTCTGTGTGCAAATAGGAATTACAGGCAGAGATTTATTGCGTTTTGCTCTGGTGATTTCACAGTTGCATTAGTAGGAAAAAGGGGGAGCCATTTTTTGGTGCAGAAGCAGACTCTTAGCACACACCCAGCTGCTTATCCTGTGGAATCATGCACAGTATTCACAACCGAGTGGGGTTTGAGGTTTCAGTCTGTAATGCAAATACATTCAGCATCACTAAGGCTGGTTGCCCTTGCTGGAGTGTAGGCAGTCACCCAGGATACACATGGTGGTGGTCTGAAAAAGCAGTCTGGACATGGGCTTTTTAAAAAATCTGAAAAGTGGATTCATAATGTGTCAGTCTGTAAAAGTGATTATCACTTGCCAAAAAAAAAAAAAGAGCAGTAAGTGTGCTTTCAAATTGGCAAAGAAATTTCGTTTTGTGACTAATGTAAAAACATGATTCTGTGTGCAAATAGGAATTACAGGCAGAGATTTATTGCGTTTTGCTCTGGTGATTTCACAGTTGCATTAGTAGGAAAAAGGGGGAGCGATTTTTTGGTGCAGAAGCAGACTCTTAGCACACACCCAGCTGCTTTCCATGTAGAATCATGCACAGTATTTACAAGCGAGTGGGGTTTGAGGTTTCAGTCTGTAATGCAAATACATTCAGCCTAAAGAAAATGGAACCAGATGTATTGTGGAGTTATTTGAGATATAATATTGTGATTATACTTCTGAAACAAAAATATCAGACGGTATTTTAAAGAAATAAGTATTGATATTAGATGATATTTTTTAGAATATTATGCATTTCTATATTGTTAAGTTTAAGTAAAAAGAGATTCTGGGCTTTTTTAATACAATCTTATATTCTGAAAATAGCAAAAATAAGGCAAAAATTATTTTTTGATAAATATGTAAATATGTGTACTGTATTATAAAATGTTTTAAAAAATATTAATACTTTTTTCTTTTTTTTCAGATTGATATAGAAAATTTTCAAAACCTAGAACCATTTTTAAAGCAATTTTTAAAAAAAACAAATGAATAAATATTTTTTTGAGCGGGTATGGTAAGTCAATAGTATCATGGTCCCTTTTTTCCACTTCTCCACAATCACATTTTCAGTTTTTAATTGTAGTCTCTCAAGGACCTTGTAATGTGATAATTGATTTTTAGTGTTTTTAAAAAAAAAAAAAAAAAATTACGCGCACCGTACGCGTACGGTAAAAAAAAAAAAAAAAAAGTTTTTAAAAACATATATAAAAAAAAGATGAAAGATAAGGTTGGCTCTTAAAAGAGCCGTTGTGTTCATGCAGGGACAGAGGAAAGAAAGATTGGGAAAATTAGTCTCTGCGACAAGTGTGCTGATCTATTTTGTTGTTCACTAGGGAAACACTGGTCTCCCTATGACAAATTAGATCATGACAAGAGGCGCATCGAATATCAACCCTCAGAAATCGAGGGTTAATTTCCAGAGGGCCAGCAAAAGGAGATGCTCCCCCCACAGATGAAGGGCTCACCTGACCTGCAGAAGAAGGACTCGGCCCTGCAGATGATGGTCCAGGCTGAGCTGCTGTGGATGTGCTTGGTTGACTTACTGAAGGGTTACCTCCAGTAAGTCGAGCATGTGTCCTTCTGTGTACATCCTTGAGGTGTCTCATCATGGTATGATTCCCAAAGGAATACTTCCTGTCAGGATTACCTCTTGAAAGTACACGCTTACACAGCTTACAAGTTACTAAGGGTGCATTTACCTTTTGCTGGCCTTCAGGAAAAGTAAAATAATCCCATACATAAGAGGTCTTTTGTTTCCTCGCTCTCTGCCTCAAGGTAGTGCTGCTAGTGCTAGCCTCACTCTCAGAAGGGCTCTGCTGTTCTGCCATCGTATCACAAAGACAACCCAGCTCCTTCTCCTAAGGGATCACAAGCAGAAATGAGGGGAATGGGTGTGGTGTAGGAGAGTTCTAGAACTGAAAGTAGTTTCAACCAATCAAAAGTTGTGTTTCATGATCACATGACCTACCGTACGCTTACGGTACGCTTACGGCAAAAGTACGCATGCGCGTAAATAAGACACGCGCTTGCGCGCATGCGCATAACAGTCACTCCCCGACACTTCCGCGTAACGTGCGCGTGTAGCGTACACGCGTACGCGCCCCACGCGGAGTACGCGCGGCTACGCAAATTGCGTAACTATACGCAAACAGCGTAGATAAATTACGGACATTGCGTAAACCGTACGCTTACCGTAAGCTTACGGTACGCGTACTAAAAAAAAAATTAAAAAAAAGGAAAAAATGTATTGCTAATAAATTTTACCTGTTTATTTTATAAAATATATAAAAAAAAACATATTATAGAATTTTAAAAATTTAACCATAGTCTTTAAAAAAGGATAGAAAATTAAAATAAAAATATGTAAAAAAAAATAGAAGAAAAAAAAAAAATTAGCATTTAAAAAACCTTGCAAATTCACTGAAAAAACCATGGGTTTCACACACGTTATAGTTAGGAATTAGCATTTAAAAAACCTTAGAAATTCAATGAAAAAACCAAAGGTTTCACACATGTTATAGTTAGCTGGACATTTCACTCGTAAAAAACCAATGAAATTCCCCCGTTATAGTTAGTTCAGCTAACTATAACTCGCGCGCCCGCAATGCACTACTGATGACGTCACATATTACATCACTCATGACATGGTCAGTGACATCACTCATGACATCACTGATGACATCTCAAATGACATCACTGATGACATTATCCTTGTGACAGAGTGGTAGACCTCCTCTCACCCTAATATAACCTTTGATACAAACATTCAAAAATAGACACTAAAATTTTCAAAACAATGGACATACCAATAACAGTTACAACAACCTATTCAGTAATTCTAAGATCCACATACACATCCACTCATCCACCAACAATCCTATACAGTCACTCATACATGTACTCACACATCATATGTACTCATACACCTAAACATCCTGTAACACAATCCCACTCATCCATAGAGTTACTCACACACATAGTCACTCATGCTAATAAAGAATCAAACATCCATTTACTTGCATATACAGTTATACACACACCAGCACACTTACTTTTACAGAAACTTACACATACTTAGTCTTTTTAACAATCACTTATAGAAACACATACTTATTCATACAGGAACTCTTCCAATCTCTCACTCTCACATATACTCACTTATAAACAACAATAGTCACATATACTAGTTTAAAACATATGTAGTTACTTATGAAGACACTATTGAGACAGTCATTCACTCACTAACACACCCATGCACACACTCATCCACCCATACAGTCCTGCACACATGCTGTCTTCAACACATACAAACAGTGAGTCACTCATTCATGCATCTATGCACTACGTAATAACCCCCACCGCACCATGAAGACACTCAGACACTCATACTGATACTCAAAAAACCAACTATTAACCTATATAGACACTCATGTAGCTACTCACCAACCCATGCAGCCACTTATATACAAAGTGAGAGACTGATACAGGTATTTACACATTTAAACATTACTCACTAAGCCATGTATTCAAAAAGATACACTTAATCAGTCAGTTATACAATCAATTTTTCAGAAACAAATCATCAATTTAGACACTTATATACTCATTTATTCTTCCATCGACCTTGAGATATACATATATAAAACATATTTAATTTTCAGAAAAACACACATTCACTGGATGATGTCATCAGTGATGTCATTTGAGATGTCATCAGTGATGTCATGAGTGATGTCACTGACCATGTCATGAGTGATGTAATATGTGACGTCATCAGTAGTGCATTGCGGGCGCGCGAGTTATAGTTAGCTGAACTAACTATAACGGGGGAATTTCATTGGTTTTTTACGAGTGAAATGTCCAGCTAACTATAACATGTGTGAAACCTTTGGTTTTTTCATTGAATTTCTAAGGTTTTTTAAATGCTAATTCCTAACTATAACGTGTGTGAAACCAATTGGTTTTTTCAGTGAATATATATATATATATATATATATATATATAAGATTAAAGATGCATTAAATAAATTCCGGGTTCCAAATGTTGTTGTACCTAAAAAATTATTGTATTTATTTGTTTTAAAACATAATTATTCTACAGATTTTCACAACGCAATACACATATATAGTACATAACTATAGTACAAATATGCAGAGGATATGCTGTACATTTCTATCTGTTTGTGTATGGTGCTTATGTGAGGAAGAGCCAAATCTTGAGTCGTTTTCTGAGAATAAGGTGGTTGTCCATAGATCTTATGTTGGAGTAAAGAGTTCCATAGTTTGGCTGCTTGAACAGAGAAGGATGTGCCACCACTGTTTTTTTCTTGTATCTTGGGATCTTTAGGTGAGGTCCCACTCTAGAGTGGAGGTTCCTTTGTTCAATGTGTTTGGTGATTTTATTCCTGATGAAGAGTAGTCCCGTTCCATTTTTTTTTTTTTTTGTTGAAACGTTTTTTATTGTTTTCCAAATCAACAACTGCAACACCCATCCCCCTACCTCCACCCGTCCAAGGAGTACCGCACATTTATCATCAATACCAAGTATCCAGGAGAAGGAACATCCTTCCCACACAGTCCCCTTCCCCCCCCCTCCCCACCCCATGTCAGTGTGCCCCCGTCACCTACCCCTCTTCTGAAGTGCCCCTCCTCCCTAATAAATTATGTACGGGAGCCCAACCTCTCCCTAAGCAAACAGAGCCTGCCCTCATGCCGACCCAAGGTGTATGCGTCCAGGGCCTACCGCCATTCCCCTTCTACTCCCCGCTACCTCCTGCCTATCAGATGTACTCTCCCCTTCCCCAGCATCAGACATCAACCCCTGAAGTTCCACCACCAACGCTTCCCATGCTCGGGCCGTCGCTAGTGCCTTCTCATCGTCCCTCCGAAGGGCCAATTGCACCCGGAGCGTACCAAGTGGTCCCGTTCCATGTACCGCTTTGTGGTTGATACAAAGAAGCTCGAGCGTGGATCTTCTGGCAACCAGTATCCTCTACAGGGCTTTCAAGGCAGGGGAGATGTGGTCTTGCTGTTTGATATGTAAGAGTAGTCTGGCAGCTGAGTTCTGAATCCGTTAGTCTTTTCATGGTCGTTAAAGGTGATCCGTGGTAGAGGCTATTGGCGTCAGGGAGTTTGGACAGAACAAGGGAGATGGTAGCTTGGACCTTGTGTGGAAATCCCAAATGGGGGAAGATTTGTTGCAGAGTTTATATAGTAACGAAGCTTGATCTCGCTAGTTTGTCCTCTTAGGCATTCATCGTTAGCTTGGAAGCCATGCTCATGGTCATCCCGAGGTTTCTTACTTCCTTCGATAATTTGGGCGGTGATCCCAGTTCATCAGGCCAGGCGGTGAGCGGGTCATGTTTCCAATCGTCACACGTGAGTATTTCCATTTTGGAAGCATTCAATTTGAGATGGCTCCACGTCATCCAGTAATCCACGGCTCTGAGACAACTGAAAATTGACGAGTTTCCGAGGTTCTGGGTTAATTTTGGAACCTCGGAGGGACGTTCACCACAGTTAGCATACTCGCTGCCCGAAATACTTATACACAGCACACATCGATCCTCTTACTCATTTGATTTGGACACCGCATTCAAAATAACACACCTAATAGAAGGACCGGCGTCAATCACTAGGACAACATTAGAGAGGGTTTATATTTTACTCTCCAGCCGGGACGGAATTACAGCCGGCTGAGAGCCCTTCTATTCTACAATTATTGCTGTGAGCCCTAAAGAAGTCGTGGGGTACATCCCCGGACTAAACACTTGTTGGCTGGGCAACTTTTCGAATAAAAGAAGACAATACAATTTCTACCACACTGTGTTAATTGCATGTGTTTGATACATGTAACTTTGAACTCTGTGAGGACTGTACACTATTGTCTTATTGAGTTTTGAAATTTCAGCGTGTGCATAGGCTTGCCATAAGTATTATGAGGTGTTGCGCTTGAGAGATTTTGTTGTGCTGGTGTGTGTGATATGTTTTGTTTTTGAGGAGTAGTGAAAAGAGGTACTGGTATATTTGTTCCATGAGAGGCATTTGTTTGTATAGTATTGTTTGTGAGTGAAAGTTGTAAGGTAAAGGGGTGGTGATGTGTTTGTGAGTAGAGTGTATGTTATGTGTAGGAGTGGTTTAAGTACAGTTATGAGTGTTTGTCTTAGACTTGTTTGTTCCAGAGTTCAAATGTGTGGTGTTGTGGAATGTATATGTTGTGCGGCTGTGTTATCGTGGTAGAAAGAAGAGGAGGGTGTTGGTTGGACAAATGATGGAAGGAGAGTATAGGTTTGTTAGTGATAAAAGGGGGTCTGTTAGGGGTAATTAGAGTGAGGAGTGTGTGTCTGGATGGGTTGTAGTTAAGTTTGGTGTGGAATTGTTTTGTGTTAGTGAATAGTGGATTGGTTAGTGGTATAGGATAGAGTTGTGTACTGTTCGTATTTGATGGTAGAAATGTGTGGTAGCTGAGATAGAAGGGTATGTAGGTGTGGTTTGTGTGGGTCTGTAGTGTGTGCTGAGACATTGGATTGTGCATAGGGTTAGTTTTTAGTAAATGTGTGGAGTACATTTGGTGTGAGTATGTTACTCTGATCGTGGGTGTGTATGGGGTAGGGTGTGTGCTGATGAATGAGAAAATGGGCAGTATTTCTGTCCCTAGTCCTGACTGGGCTCAAACAGGCACTTACCCTTATCCTCTCTGCCGTTAGCCTCGACGCCCTGGCTGAGACGCCCTAAGCCCTGGCCTTAAATAGCCCTAGTAATCAGGTGACCCCTTCAGCCAATTGGAACCCTAGCTCTAACCCTAACCAATTACAACACTAGCCCTAAACCCTGGAACCAATAGGAGACCAAACCCTTACAACCAATCATAGCCCTAGTCCAAGCACTCAATCTGGCACAAAACCCTAAACCCTACATCCAATAGATAGGCTAAATACCAGCCCTAGCCCCAACCCTATTCCCAGCAACCAATTACAAAAGAAAGCCTAATCCCTATATCCAATAGAAAGCCTGGCCCTAGGCCTAGTCCCAGCAGCCAATCACACAGGAAACCCTAAGCCCTATATCGAATAGAAAACCTAAACCTAGCCCCAACCCTAGACACAGGAGCCAATCACACAGGAAACCCTAAGCCGTATGTCCAACAGAAAGCCCAGCCCCAGGAACCAATCCGAAACCCTAAACTGATCCAACAATAAGATTAGATTAAAGCTTATAAAGTGCTTGGTTACTCCAATGGAGTGTCCCCGTGCTAAAAAATCTCGGTCTAACCACATCGCCCTATAACCCCAGAAAGCCCCAGATCCTAACAGACAGTCTATCCGCAGCCGCAGCGATTAACACCAAAACCCCAGTGACGACTGGAAGAACCAAGTTTTAAGTTTTCTGCGAAATATCACTTTGGACGGATGCATCCTCAGTTCCAAATGCAGTTTGTTCCAGGCTTTGGCTGCTAAGAAGCTAAAGGATCTGCCTCCCAGACGTACTTTTTGGACTTTTGGCACCACCAACTTAGCAGTTCCCATAGACCTAAGATTCCGGGTGGGTCTGTAGGAGGTAAGTAGAGGGCGCAGAAACCTAGGCCCTTTCTCATTATAGATCTTGTGGCAGAAACATAGGGCTTTAAAAAAGTGACTCTTGCCTTTACAGGTAGCCAGTCTAACTCCCTCAAAGCAGCCCCCACCGAGGTATGCCTCGGAATATTGAGTATCATGCGGGCAGCTGCATTGTGGACCTTTTGCACTAACCCTAAGCCCTACATCAGTAGAATCACTGACCCAGGAACCAATCAGAACCCTCAATTAACCAATTAACCAATCAATGAGAACACCAACCCTAATCCAATAGAAACACCAGATGCAACCACTAACATGTACCATCCAGTAGCAGACTATATAAGGTCCCTGCGACCTCAGTCAAGGTTTGCTGGCCAGAGAGTTGGAAGCTGCTCGTCTATTCAGAATCTCCTAGGAGACAGACATGCTCAATCCACACTTTAGACTTCTCAAGTAAGAGACTAACAAACTTTGTCCTCTAACAATAGTGTTTGTATAAAACTTTACTCACTCTCCTAGCCAAAAAATGAGTGCACAATCCATAAAAAAAACCCAGCTTAAACACCTCACAGCAGATTACTGCTGTCTCAGAGCACCCTCTGTTCACTCTCGGATGTAGAATATCCCTGCTGCTACGGGGGGAAAAGGGGTGGGGTCTGGTTTCACTCACTTGCTGACACAAAATGGGAGCTGATGGGTATTGCTTAACATACATGTCTGAGCACAGAGCAAGGGAGAAATTAGGATGGAAAAACAGATAGTTACGGGGAACGTGAGGGAAAAAACAACTGATTTTGGACTGCAAATCTCACAATTCAACAGGGTAAATAAAACAGTCACAGGCACGTAAAAACCACAAGTCTCTACACAAAACAGGTGAGCGATGATGCAATCACGGGCAGGTTAAAAACTAACATTTTCAAACTGTAACAACCACAAGCAAAACAGTTAAAAATAATGCAATCATGGGTAGGGAAAATCATTTTTTAGATTGTAGGACAGAGACAGCACTAGTCTGCCTCCTTACCACCTCCTGGTCCTTAGTTCACTGTAATCTGGGGTACAGGAAAACCGCAGCTCCAGTTATTAATACTGGAGCCCTTAAAAAATGCTAATATCTTTTATAATACAAACTGTGATCCATTGTCACTTACAGTCTGCTGTGGAAATCCTCCTCTGCTAAATACTGTTTTCAGAAAGTTCAAAACATTAGTGGTAGGAATATGCATGAACTTCAACTCAATCCATTGCTGTAATAATCAATACAAACTATGACATATCTCATTTCTAGAAGTAATTTGTACATTGGTCCTATGAAATCAACTCACACTCTCTGCCAGAGGGCTTCAGAAAAAGGTAAGGGTGTCAAGGGACGTGCATGTGTACGCATAGATGTGTCTGTATCTTTACAGATGCTACAATTTAGCACCAATCTCTGAACATCTCAGTTGATGAAGATCCACCAGTACGCCACTTTTATTCTTTGCTATGTATCCGTCATTCTTGTCTGTCCTTTGTGAGCTATCTTAAGAAGTAGTGGCCTAACATCCAAGGAGGGTACCAATTTGTCATTTTTCAGAATATCTTTAACAATTGTTAATTTATTATTCACCTTCCAATAAGGTCTTAAGATATCATCCAATTGTTTTTCTTTCGGCCACCCTTTGACGATGAAGTTGAAAACTAGATGATATTCAACTTCATTACAAATAGCAGACAGGCATTGCTTCCTACTTCTTGGACTCATGTCACCAAATTCATCAGACAAGTAAGACACTCCCACATTCTCATCCTTTTCACTCAAGACATCATCATCAACTCCATCATTGCATGGCATACATCATAAGAAATATGCAACAATATTGGATTTAGCAGGCAAGTACTGTATCTGAAATACATATTTGTGTAACATGCAAGCAAATGTTGTGATACAGGAGGATACATTAACAGTACTGCAGTTACTCAATATACGTAACAATCGTTTGCGGTCCAATAGTAAACGGTTATACTTTGAAGCAGCGCTCACACAAGATAAAAATTCTCTCTCAATCACTGAGTACTTCAGTTTGGAATCTTTTAATGTACGTGAGGCAGAGGCAATAAGTTGACTTTCTTCTTGTTTGTCTTGACTTAATACTGCTCCCACACCAACTTGACGTGCATCTACAGCCACTATTAAAAGAAATGATTCGTCAAATGATTTCAATGAAGGAGCATCCTGTATCTCTGTTTTGAGTTGATGCATACCTTTTTTTTTTTTACAAGATTCGTTCTATACAAAGTCAGTTTCTTTTTTCAATAAACTCTGCATAGGGTCAACCATGTCAGAATAATTTCTTATGAACTTTGAATAGAATTCACATAACACAAGGAAAGATTTTAATTCATGTTTATTAGCTGGTCTAGGTGGTTTAACAATGGCAGAAACAACACTGAGTTTAGGTTTAACTCCTTCTGAGGTGATGTGGCCTAAATAAGTAACTTCTTTTAGTAAGACTTACATTTGTCCTTTTGAATGGGTTACATTTATCTGTAGGTGGCTTTCATTATCATTAAAAAAAATTAAAACATCACCCTGGAAAGCTTTTACTCCTTGCATACCATCGAATAGTCTCTTCATGAATTTTTCTAACATGGCGGACACTGAACTCAGACCGAATAACGGGTGACAAAGTCTGAATGACCCCATATGCATTATAAATGATTAGAGAGCCTGAGAATTCTTATGCAATAATTCCTGGTGATATGCTGTATTGAAGTCTAGTGTGGAAAACACTCTTGTATCCCCCAATGTTGCCATTAATTCATGAATGTTGGGCAAGGGTTCTGTTTCAACAGTTATTTGTCGATACATTTGTCTGAAGCCTATGCATAGTCTGATTTCACCAGTTTTATTTGTTTGCAAAGACAACTGGGGATAGCCATGACGATGCAGCTACTGGTACACTTATTTCTTCCTTTAACCATTTATCCAGGTTGTTTTTAACATCTCACTGATAAAGGAATATTTCGTACTTTTCGCTTGACGGGGATTGCATTTTACTTAAGTTTGATCATATGTTGAAATCCTTTCAGATATCCCAATCTTTCCTTGAAAACTGGTTCAAATTCTTGTGGAATTTCCTCAAGATGCTTGTTAGTTATAACAAATACATATGGAGCTATGCAATGGTTTATCATTATGTGTAATTTTCTTTGCTCTGACCATCCTAGAATGTTCATATCATGATTTATCACATATACTTTTGCCTTTGTTACTTCTTCTTCGAACTTGACATTCATTTCAAAGACTCCTTCTAGATGGATGTTGTGCCCTCCATAAGCTCCTGGTGTATGTTTTCTATGTTGCAGTGTGTTTGTTTGTCTGGAATTTGTTTTTATATTCTTCTCTTGAAATTATTGTAATGTGAGTATCTGATATCAAGAACTCAGGGAGCTCCACTGGCTCCCGGTAAACATGCTCATTTCAAGCTCCTCACACACATATTCAAGGCACTACACAGCTTAGGCGCCACCTACCTGAACAGTCTCGTCTCCTTCCACCAACCACACAGATATCTCCACTCTGCACTTGCACACACCCTACGCGCATACATGGAACCAGATCAGGAGGACGGGCGTTATCTTACATCACTTATAAAGAGTGGAACAGCCTCCCACTTTACATCAGAGCCTTCTCCTCCTCTCTTCATGAATTCCACAAGAAGCTGAAGACCTGGCTTTTCCATTAATCTATATATTATAAGTAGGACCAGGATACCCTATCGGTGATAGTGCCCTTTACATAACAAGCATGCAGTGTTCTCTTTAGTCCTCGCATTTCTACTGTGGTACTTGTAGTTATGTATTTTTTCCTTATAAAGGCAGGACTGCAAGTACCAAAAGGTAAAGTTATATGAGCATCTTTTGGGGCAACCAGAGAACTCTGCTAAATTTGAGGAGGCCTCTGTTTACAGCTAAGCTTCTTCACATGCGTCTACAGACCAAGACAAAGCAGATGCCACAAAAAGCAAGATGCATACTTAATGTATGCAGCAGATTGCTACATACCATCTGTCTTGGTCATCACCTGTCTGTATCAGTGAAAACATCTATCTGTTTCAGTAGGATGCAAGCATGTAGAAATAAAATCAAGCAGATGCTTCCATGGTTCCTCCTGTTGAACTGATTGGACTACTGAAGTCAAGGCCTAAATACACTATGTATCATTACATATAGTTCTACTGTAAGCACATTTATAAAAAGATGTCTGCATTTCCAACAGATACCAGAAAACCCAGAATCTACTCAAATCTCATTAACATCCAATTGCAGGTATGCAGCTTCCGACATACTTGCCACCACTTCCGTAGTATATACTTTCACCATAATGTTTGGGGGCGTGGCTGAGCAGGATGTCCGACTAGCCGTGCTATGCTGAGCTCCCGACTCGGATGGAGAAATCTTGCCTAATATCCTGGAATCACCCCTTGTGTGGATGAGCACATTGAATTCAGGGTGTGCCTGAACACGTATGCTGACCCTTGAGGCCCGGAAAAACGACTGAACCCCAAGGTTGGACTGCCTAGAAGTGCCGTGAGCGGACAAAAACCCTGTGGCCTGGACGTGAGGAGAGAGCCTCTGGAACCGCTGCATAGAAGCGCCCGGGCAGGGCAGCAAATCCAGTAAAGTGGGGGCTGTACCCGCTCCCTGATCCTGCAGAGTGGAATCCATTACCCTAATGGCGGTGGGTCCCCAGGAGCAGCGGAGATGCCGACCAGGGAGTCGGGCCAGAGGCGTTGGACTGGTGAAGGAGGCTTTCCCTCCCACAGGTGAGTTGACTCTTTGCCGAGGGGGCCACCTGCTCCTGCCAGTCCGAGCCCGACGCTGTCTGCACAAGGAGTGCTGCTGTCCCGATGAGCTCCTCCATCACAAGAGCCCCCAAGGTCGGAGGGGCTACAGTGCTGTGATCAATGGAGGAGTGGTCCTGAAGCCACCGCGCAGAAAGGTGTGGAGGAGTACCGATGCGAAGCTGCGGTCCTGACAGGAGGGTGAGCCTGCTCTTGGGGACCCTGGAAAAGAAGCACTGACCACTGTCAGTGTCTGCTAGAGACGAACCGGAGTCATCTGAATCCCACAGGCAGCAGGACGGAGGAGTGACCCGCCAGAGAACGGTGACTGGGAAATTCCACGGGAGTAGGCGTGGTCCCCGTGGTGGGGTAGGGCAGTGCTTTAGCCATGCCCTCCCTAGTATGGCCTGGTACTCCCCAAGTCCCCTTTTTAGTTTCTGGACCCACAGCCCTTGTACGGATGGGGTCTCCCTCCCTCCTTCAAGGCAAGCATTAAGACCACACCATTTTTTGGATTAGGGGGTTTAGCCCCCCGGCCGTATTTATTACAAAATTAAAAAACATTAGTTATTAACAGTATGTACAATTATGCAGAAAGTCCGGATACATTGTTAGACAGATGATGTAACGTGGCTAACCTTAAACTCTAACACTCCTACAGTAAATCTAACAATGCATATATTCACTTTCTGCGTTTCCCCTCTAGAGCCTATGGCAAGGTCAATGACTGGCAGCCTCCAGATCCCAGCAAACTACAAAATATTCCGCCGGAGTAGGCTTGCGCAGGGGGTACAGCTTATCGGACGGATACTTTTCCCCCGGACCCCCCTACGCCCTGTGCCTTAAACTCCATAACGGGGGCTGCAAAAATGACGCATACTTGCGCCCTGATGCACATGCGTGTGCAAGGGTGGCCACAGGCCCACTGGAAAGAGTGACTCCCCGCGTCCCCCGCACCCTGACAGCCTACCTACCAGCTGTCACTGCCCCTGGAGTTACATGGTTCTGACCGCTAAGGACCGAAGACTATGCTTACCAATCATGACCTTACCGCCTGACTGGAGACACACGCAACTAAATACGACATTATAACCTGAAACCAAATACCATGTACTGACATTTTATTAAATGTTACACATTTCCACTACATAACTCTGCATTAAAAGTCCTGTACTGACAAAAGTACAAATATTGACACTTTTATTACAAATTCACCAATTCATCATATTTACATTAATCCTATCTCCTGAGATACCTGCAATGAAAGTTAAAAGAACAAAGCAAATCCATTACTGACACACACATTTAAAAAATGCCGGCCTTAGGCGATGGTGGGTGGGGAAAACAAATTACGGGCCGCTGGTGGCCCGGGTGCCGTGTATGTGGGGAGCGAAGGAACAAGAAACTGTTCTGCTCCCAACACCCCCTTTTAAGGGGGGGGCACGGGCCAGGCCGGTCTAAACCGGTCGGACTCCAAAGTTAGACGCCCGCATGAACCCGAAACACTAAAGTGCTTCCGGTTCACGCCCTGCCGAACACCGCCTATTGGACTCTCAGGGGAGTTGCATTACATAAGGAACATTGAAATCTGACTTTCAATGAGAGCACCTAGCATAGTGCCAGTTGCATTAAGTGAGGAACATTGAAATCATACTTCCAATTAAGAGCGCCTAGCATAGCACCAGTTGCATTAAGTGAGGAACATTGAAATCAAAAATCCAATTAAGAGCGCCTAGCATAGCACCAGTTTTATTTCATGAAGAACATTGAAATCAGATTTTCAGAGAGACTGAGTGTGCTAAGCATAGTACCAGTTTCATTACATGAGGAACATTGAAATCATACTTTCAAATGAGAGCGCTTAGCATTGCACCAGTTGCGTTAGCTGCTGAACATTGAAATCTGGCCATGACAGGATGAAGTCCACTCGCGCCCAATGCAAACTGTGGCCAGGTCACAGGATCTGTGCCAAATCGCACAGTGTGCATTCTGACTGCTAACTTGTACCTTATTGTTTTGTCCAGCAAACATATCCTCCTTAAAATCACAATCAGACAAATTGGTCACGAAATGGCATCCCATAAATCGGAACCTCAGTTCGCTATGCATTATCATCCGGCGATTTATAACAGCCATCTAGCCGGGTGAAATTCTAATTTCCATGTTTTTGTTATTAGTTACTCTCGGCGTTACAATTAGTGTAAGAGTATGTCGGCTCATTTCAGGGCTGGCTGACCCGAAGCTGAGGGACTCGACATTATGTTGAGAGCACTCAACATAGCCCAATCGCATTATATGAGGACACATTCATATTTGTTAGGCACAGGGAGATTAATTGATCTCCTGCCTTACTCCTGCGTATCATTTGGTGCAGTCGTGCTAAGATGGACATGATAATACGTGGTAACCACCCCACGGTAACCCACACGCTGTAACACGTGTTAACACCCATACGGTAACACTTATGTGGTAATACCCAAAAATCTCCATGTGGTAACATCACTGCAGCCACCTCCATGCGGTAACAGCCACTTTTATAACACACGGTAACACTCACACAGTAACAACCACTTGTTAACACCTAAGTGGTAACGCTTACACGGTAACAACCACTTGTTAACACCTACGTGGCAACACACAGTCACGCGGTAACACCCCCACGGTAAACACACCAATGTGGTAAACTTCAAAAAGCAGTAAACACCAACGCGGTAAAACCCACGCGGTAAAACCCATGCGGTAACACCCCCACGGTAAACACACCAATGCGGTAAACTTAAAAAAAGCAGTAAACACCTACACGGTAAAAAACCCACGCGGTACCACCAACGCGGTAAAACCCACATGGTAACACCCACGCGGTAACACCCACGCGGTACTCATCTCTTCAGCAATGCAGGCATCTACACTCGAGTATCTAGGCTCCAACCCCCCCAGTGATAACTTAAACATTTTAAATGTATCTAGATGAGATGACAGAAACGTGTTAAAAACCATTCAGAGCATAAAACAGGCTGTTTTCACCTCCACTATCGCTCGAACACTTCATCTCGAGTGCGAGTCATGACACCTGGGTCCCAGAAGCGGACTTGAAAAAACACCACCTCTGTACTGGGTGAGAGGCCATGTGGTTCAACATATAATGTTTTGTAAACAAAGGAGGGACAAGGAGCCAAGTTTATGAGGTCCTGCTAACAGGCTCCCAAGGGAGATTAGTGTAAAGAGGATGAGCAGTTCCTAGTTAGAAATAAAATAGGAGCGGGGAAGGGGAAAACAGGTCTTTCTTCGTAATGCCCTCACACACCCCAAGGGATGTCATGCTTCCTCATTTGGGCATTTGCCCCTCGTCAGGCCGGCGCTGCAATGTCTGACGGGCTCCTGAATCCGGGGCTCTTTGTCGGGAAACTTTTGAAGAAGCCGTAAGGTGTGTGCGGGTGTGGGGGCTGGGTAGTGCACGAGTCATAAAGTGTGGTTAAAATAGGGATGGAGCAGTCCTACTTTGGTCAAGTATTTATTATTAAGGTAGCTCTAGCCTAGTTTAAAATATGTGTGGTAGCCCTTATTTGGGAGTGATGTTCCTAAAGGGCTTATGTGGTGTAAGTGGTCAACATGTTTCGTGCCCAGACTGCCCCTAAAGGGTCAATGGCACTTCGTCAGCACCGTTAAACTAATTGTATTGAGTGCACTACCGTCTAGCAATATAGAGTCAAATGTGTCAGAAACGGTAGGGAGTATACTATTAGACTGGTACTGGGGTATACTTATGACCCCTCGTAAACCAGTTCAAGCTGACTTGTACAAGCGTTCCCTGAAACAGCTTTAGATACAGCTGCGCTGTTTTTGTCACCGCTCTGTTGTCCCCCGGTGATGCGTGCCCAGCGCCCTTTAAATCACAGGCTGAGTTTCCAATACGTACCACCCAAAACCATCGCTGACCGCTACAAGTGCACGTCAGCTAAAAACACACGCTCCAGCTCCCGCGCTATAACGCCCTCCTCACTCGCTTCCTCACCAGCTGATCGGAAGGCGCCACCCACAAACAGCTGTGCCATAAAGCGTGATCGCTCCCCACCCGGGCACTCCCAGCAACTTAACTTCATTGAAAAATGCCTCTGCTGCTCTCCCGGGCTCCGCAGCTCCAAAACCGGCTCGCATACGGCTCCCCACCGATGATAATGCTGCTCCTCCTGACGGAGGCTCAAACACGGATCCTCAGCTTCGGACTCCGTCTCCGACAATTGCACCACGGCCTCTCTACCGCAACCTGAGTCCACCGCTCCACGAGAATCATCACGCCACCTAAAAAACAAAGCAGAAAACAAATTACGGCCCGCTGGTGGCCCAGGTGCCGTGCCTGTGGGGTGCGAAGGAACAAGAGACTGTTCTGCTCCCCACACCCCCTTTTAAGTGGGGGGCACGGGCCAGGCCAGTCTAAACCGGTCGGACCCCAAAGATGGACGCCCGCGTGAACCGGAAACGCTAAAGTGCTTCCGGTTCACACTCCGCCGAACCCCGCCTATTGGACGCTCAGGGGAGGTGGGAGTGCTCCCACCTCCTCCTTGCCCCCGGGGACCGGTGCGACCGCCATAATGGCGGTGTGCGCTAATTTAGCGTTCGGCCTTGCCCAGGATGCAGAGTTGGGGGTCTCCCAGAAGGCGGGTTTTAATAGGGTGGTTCAAAGGCATTGGGGAGCATAAGGATCTCCAAACAGAACAAGTTTTCGGCAGTGGTTGCTGGATCCCCCCTATGGCGGAACTAGCTAGGCAATCCATGGAGCCCTTGGCTCTGGATCTCTGTGACACAACGGGCCAATATGGTGAAAGATAAGATGACGAGGTTAGCGCAGTCTAATAAAATATTTCAATACACAATCACCGGTGGGGGTGCGTAGGAAGAGTGACAGGACCTGCATTACCCAAGCGAGCGCGCAGGCAGAGAGAAACGCGCTTACCCCCTCGTGGTGGTTTGCTCGTGGCGCTGCTTGGAAATTGATGGTCCAAACGCTGCTACCTTTTTAAAACTGAGGAACCTTTTTAATCTTGTATTTTGCACAGTTCAGGCAGAGAGAAACGCGCTTACCCCCTCGTGGTGGTTTGCTCGTGGCACTGCTTGAAAATTGATGGTCAAAACGCTGCTACCTTTTTACAATTGAAGGAACCTTTTTTTTCTTGTATTTTGCACAGTTTTTTCAATCGCTTCCGCTACCCGGGGGAACTTTCGCTTCATTTAATGGTCTAGTGCTCGGGGACGGTCAGCTGCTGCACAGCAGGGCTGATTGGTGGGTGGGAGGAGTTAAATGCTTATCTGCAAAGCTGGAGCGAGCGCGCAGCACACGTGCGCAGCGGGCTTGCCACTGGCATGCCAAAGGCATGCCCATCTGCGCATGACCAACCGGGACCAGGGGTAGTTCCCCTGCCCCCCGCTTCCCGTATTCCGCGGAGGAACTCCGGACCTTAGCTCAAGGTACGATGCTACTTAATAATAACGTAGCAAACGCACTCAGGACTGAAGGTCTATTAAGGACACAAACGGTAGTAGGCAGCACAGGACCCCTACCTCATCCATCCAGAGTGTCCTGGCCCACGGGGACTACGGGTGGATACCCTTAACACCCGCTCCTTACAGAAGCATAATCTCAAGGTTTTCTCGCTCCTCCAAGATGACTCCCGGGACATCCTAGGAGTCACTGAAACTTGGCTCGAGGAGTCCTCATCTCCGAACTTGGTAGCAGCCATGCCCCCAAACCATGCTACCCTTTGTTACAAAAGATCTGGCAGCATTAGAGGGGGTGGAGTTGCGATCCTGCATAATCAACAACTTAAGACAGAGACCCTATGCGCAGAAAGAATCAAGGGGGCAGATGTGTTGGGAGCTAAGATCTGCTCCCAGACCACCTGTCTAATCGTTCTGGTAGTATATCGCCCCCTCCCCCACCGAACGCCCCCCAAATGCGTTGAGCTCTTCACTGAATTAGTCACCGATATCCACTCCAGGTACCAATGTATCCTGGTGATGGGGTACTTCAATTTCCACTGGGATCAGATACCCAAAGACAGCCAGGCCAGACAGTTGGAGGAGGCACTGGTTTCTCAGGAACTCAGACAACTGGTGAATGCCCCTACTCACGAGAAGGGCCACATACTTGATTTGGTCTGGACGTCCCATCCATTAACTAGCCTAACAGATTTCAGTCCCTGCACCTGGTCCAATCATTATTTAATCAGAGGCCTGTTTCCACCCACAAGACAAGCAGTCCGTCCTCCCCCGGAGTGGAAAGTGCTGAGGGGATGGAATAAAATTAGAGAAGACGACCTGATTAAAACTCTATATAAATCAGCCCCCTCCCTCTGCACCCCCTCTCTTCCCCCCCAAGTCCAGCACAGGGAAACCTTGACCTAGAAAGTGCCGCCCTTTCCATGAGGCTGAAGAACGCCATCAACATAGTAGCCCCTGCATGCAGGGAAAGAGTGAGGAACAAAGGTAAAGGGGCCCCTTGGTTCAATGAGGCTTTAAGAAACAAACCTTACGCCAGTGCGAAAGAGCCTGGCGTAAAGCATATGACCCAGGTGCGCTGTTGAAATATAAAACAATGTTCACAGTTTATAAAAAAGCGATTTTAACTAGGAAAGCAGAATTCTATGAAGCAAGGATCCTGACCGCTGACAATACACAAAAAGAGACTATTCAGATTCTAAAAGAGCTGAGGCAGTCTCAGGAGAAGAAGCCCCCCACCTGCCCCGGAGATTGTAACAAATTTCAGTCCTTCTTAAAAAAAGTGAAGGACCTGCTGACAGAGATCCACTTTACTCCTACTGTCTACTTCCCCCTAGCATCTGCCCCCTTGCCACACGCTTATGATAAACCGCTCACGTTTTTTCCCAATGCTTAATTATGACTCCCTGACCCTCCTAATGGGCCGAATTAAGTCTGGGTCACCTGCGGACCCCTGCCCACCGAGGGTATTCAGAATGGCATTTCCAGGGGTAGAGAGCAAGGTTCTCACGTTGCTGAATTGGTCTCTTGAATCTGGCCACGTCCCCACTGACTTTAAGGAAGCACGAGTCACCCCTTTTCTGAAAAAAACAGGGGCAGACGTGAAGAATCTTAAAAATTTTAGGCAAATTTCCCAGCTCCCTTTCCTAGCAAAAGTGCTGGAACAGCAAGTGATGAAATCCTTGTCACATCACTTAGAAGCAAATCAACTTCTGCAAACTAATCAGGCAGGTTTTAGGCCCATCATAATATGGAAATTGTTAGAATCCGGGGTCTCTGGTTGGCGCAGGTATGCACTTGCGACAAGCAGGGACCCTTTTCATCTAAGTCAGGACGTAGGATTACCTCTTTAAAAATAACCCCTGCTCAACCTCTAGGTAACGTGGCGCGAGCAGTCAGGCTAGATTTCCAGAGGGCATTAGGTTAAGCGTTCAAGATATCCCACACAATAATCACCACCCCACCACACAGAGACACAAGACTGTATTTATGCAAAAATAAAGTTCTTTATATAAAAGATTTCTTCAAGCAGGCTGGTTAAAATACAGTTCTTCACTTAAATAATGTTCCAGTTACTTTCAGGCAGTCCACAGTTCTTAAAATGGCAAAATTATACTTAAAATAGGCTTCTTAGGGGTTCTGTGCGCTTCGTAGCGCCTTTGTTACGCTTTGTACAAGGTTTTAGAAGTGTCTTGCCGTTTCTCACGCTTCTCGCGTGAGCACGAGTACGCTTGCCGTTCCTTACGCTTCTCGCGTGAGCACGCGTACGCTGGCAGTGAACCGTACGGACCGTACCCTCATAGGTACGTGTCGTACACGTCGGGTACGCCTCTCCAAACCTCACGCTTCTCGCGTGAGCACCGTCAATGTCTTTAATGCTGTAGGAGCCGTACCTCCGTTGGGACGCTGCGAACAGCTGCTACGGACCGTACCAAAGCTCGCGCTTCACGCGTGAGTCACGTAGCGCTACGCTGGCACTGTACAGAGCACGGGAGGCTTCAAACAGCGGCGCTTTCAGGGCACAGTACCTTTTCTCGCACAGGGGGTGATCACAGCAGCTTCAGGGGTCCTTGCAGGAGCGTCCCACGTCGTGTTGTCGTCCCTTCTTGGCAGTGGGCGGCGGTGCTTCGTGGGGTGCTCCAGGACAGTCTCGGCCACACGATCACGGGCAGAAGCAGGAGGGGCAGCTCGGGGGCAATCTCTTCAGCGCGTCGCGCTGTCAGCTTTCCAGGGGATCACCAGTGCGTCATAGGTCCTCGCAGTGATCTCGGTGGCGCAGGGTCGCAGAGGCTCGGTGTTTAGACGTTCACGTTCTTTCCTTCGCGTTGTGAGCTACGGCTCGGAGGGGCAGTTACTTGCAGTGCTGGGACCAGGCGGACAGGTCCTTGCGGTGCTCGTGGTAGCCTCAGGTGGCAGATGTCGCGGTGCTTTGGAAAGAGAAAGAGGGCACACAGGTTCTCTGGGGGTCAGCGTCACAGGATCGATCTCAGCAGCTTCTCCTCTTCTGGGGGAAAGGTAGCGCCCACTGTTCCTGGGGCGCAGTTCAGGGAGCAAGTTCACAAGCAAGCCCTTGGAGATTGTTTGAAAGCACAAGTTGATGCAAAGTCTTTTCCTTTAGTCTTTTCCTCTCCTTCCAGCAGACAGGCACCCACTGCAGGCCAGCCTCTCAGGCAGAGAGACAGTATTCCTCCTTCAGCTTCTCCAGGTCCTTCTCCTTCATGCAGTAGTTCGTCTTGACGCAAACAGGATCTGATTTCTTAGGAGCAGGGCTCCTTCTTTTATAGCACAATCCTTTTGTTCTTTGTCGCCAGGGGGCATACTAAACTTGACTTTCTACCATGCTCTCTGAGTCCACTGGGATTACAGCGTGTAGTAATTCCAGCAGCCCATTCTGGCCTATGGAGAGCAGGTAGCCTTCAATAGTGAAAAACGAAAATGGCTGTAATTCACTATTAGGACATGCCACACACATCAGGGCATGTCCTACCTTATACCTACAATGCACCCTGCCCTTGGGCCTACCAGAGGGGTGACTAATATGTAGTTAAGTGAAGGTTTGGGGACTGGCAAGTAGGTGCACTTGCGCAATCAGCGCGACAGTACCAGACCGAGCGCAGGGTCTGCAGTGGCAGACCCTAGACACATTTTACTAGGCCGCTTATGTGGGTGGCACAACCAGTGCTGCAAGCCCACCAGCAGCATTTGTATTTACAAGCCCTGGCACTCCTGGTGCACTTTACTAGGGGCTGATGGTAAACCAAATAAGCCAAACATGGACACCAATCAATGTCAACATTTTACCATAGGGAGAGCATATGCACCTTAGCACTGATCAGCAGTGGTAAGGTGCCCAGAGTCATAAAACAGCCAACAACAGGTCAGAACAAATATAGGAGGAAGGCAAAAAGCTTAGGGATGACCCTGCCAAAAGGGCCAGGTCCAACAGAAATGGTAATGCTCGCAGTATTGGATGAACTCAGGCTCAGGGCCGAATACAAAAAGCCAAGTGCCCTGGTCCTGCTAGGCCTATCTGCGGCATTTGATGCAGTCAACCACGACCAACTTTTGTCGCGGATCTCGGAGTTAGGTATCCAGGGAACGGTCCTTAAATGCCTCCCGTCCTTCCTAACTGACCGATCACAGAGAATACAACTAGCCGACCAGGTGTCTGATGCCGGCAAACTCACGTGTGGGGTTCCACAGGGCTCGGCGTTGTCCACCCTCTTATTCAATGCCTACCTCCAGCCCTTGGTGGCTGCACTGTCCCACATGGAGTGCCAGGTTTATAACTACGCGGACGATACTCAAATCATCATCCAGATAGACAACTCCCCTGCTGCCCACACACGGATGCAAAACATTTTAAAATACACAGTCAACTGGATGACGGCCAATTCCCTCAAAATCAATCCTGATAAGATCGAGGTACTAACAATCACCACGGACAACAATCCCTGGAGCAATCTCTTCTGGCCACAAGAACAGAGCACAAATCCTGCACCTGCCCAGGCCGTAAAAAGCCCGGGCATCAAAATCGATGCCAAGTTCTCCATGTCCCACCAGGTATCTGCCGTAGTAGGAACATGTGTGGGCCTGCTAAGACAGTTACGGAAACTAGCTCCCCTTCTCTCCTTTGCAACACTCAGATTGGCTATATCGGCCATGATAGTATCATGACTGGACTACGGAAACTCTCTGTACATTGGCCTCCCAGGAAAGTTGCTTGTCAGATTACAGGTGATCATGAACGATGCCGCCAGATTGATCTTTAGACTTGCCAGGAGGGCCCACGCCAACCCCCTCCTACGCCAGCTACACTGGCTTCCGGTTGGGCAGAGAACCAGGTTTAAGGGCCTCTGTATCGCGCAGAAAGCCATTTATGGTCAGGCCCCAACCTATATCAAAGAAAGTCTGGTAAGCTACACGCCTAGCAGGCTGCTCCGTTCTTCGGAGACTGGCCTGTTGGCCTGTCCCCGCTTTAACATGGCCTCCAAAGGAGGTGGAGCTTTTTCAACCTCAATTCCTCAACTGTGGAATAGGCTGCCAGAGAATCTGCGTAAGGAACATGCCCTCCTCCCATTTAGGAAGAAGTTAAAAACACTCCTTTTTGTGGAAGCCTGGGGCACAACCTAATCAACTACATCCTTACCATGCGCTAGGGTAGGGCTCTCTCTCACAGCGCTTATAGACCTGATGGTGATTATGCGCTCTACAAGTTACAATTACAATTACCCCTGGAGCGTGAAGAGCAGTCGCAGGGCACTGCTGAAATACTAGAAGCCATAAAAGGATCCTGAATTGTGCTGGAAACAAAAATGGACTCCTTGGCCATGGACATTAACCATCTGCGCCTAGACCTCAGGAGGGTAGTGGAGAGGGTCACGACTACGGAGGGAGAAGTAGCAACACTTCGCACAACAGTGAAAGAACTACAAACAACAGTGACTGAGTTGAAACGTAGTGCAACCCACGTAGAGGAGCACCAAGAGGACATGGAAGGTCGCTCAAGGCAAAATAATCTATTTCTGGGCTTTCCGGAGCACGCAGATAATCCCTCAACAATCCCTCAACTATTTCTAGAGGAATGGATTCCAGCAGCAATGCCTGAAATAAGTCTTTCAAAATTCTTTACGATAGAAATTGCGCAGAGAACCCTCGGACCAGAACTTCATTCATGATCACCACCGAGAGCAATCATAGCTTGACCGTTTAACCACTGGGACAGAGACATTATCCTTCAATATGTTAGGTCACATGTTCCCCCGCTATATGAAGGCACATCAATTCAAATACATCCAGATTACACAAAGAAGGTACAGGAGCTCCACAAAAGCTTCTTACCCGTTAAGCGTAGGATGAGAGACCACACTATTAAATACAGCCTAATTTTTCCTGACCACTTACGTGTCCAACATGAGGGCAGGGCCCACTTCTTTGAGACACCACAAGAGGCAGCATATTGGATGGACTCCAGGGGCCTGAGCGAAGGAGAACTTTTCAGGGAATGGCAGGGACAAAGACGCAGAAACAACCGATGACCGGATAGCCAAAGAGTAGCGACCCCCCAGCGGCGAGGAACTCTGCCGTCACAGATATGGGATTTGGGGATACGTTCCTCCAGGTTCTGGAGGCCAAAGTTTTGGGCAGCTGATTAAGTAACTGTTTAAGTTAAACATGCTTTTGATACTGTTTTCTATTCCATATTTGAAAGGGAAGCTTTCAGATAGAGCTGTACCGAGGGTACTGATATTGTCTACAGTCAACACTCACAAAGTAAGAGGTTCAAGTACGCAATATGTCAGGGGAGGATAAAGTAACGTCCTATAAGCTCATAACATGGAAGGTGAGGGGACTAAACAACCCAGCAAAACGTAATTGTAAAATCACCTATCTTAAATGCTATGGGGAAACAATTAGCTTCTTACAAGAAACTCGTTTTTGGGAAGATTGTATGAGTTCTGACAGAGTTGGTGGTGAGGTAAAATCTTTGCCACATCCTATTCAGGAGGGGAGCCTTGATATGGATAGCCCCAGGGATCCCATTCCAGACCCTTCAGGTAGTTAGAGAAATAGAGGGCAGATACATATTCCTAGAAGGGACATTAGAGGCACACGTCCTTTACCTTATTAATATTTAGGCTCCAAATGCAGATAATGGGGATTTCCTAGGAACAGTACTCAAGGTCATGCAGACTACCCCCAACACAGAAATAGATTGTTATGGCTTGGAACTTCAATTGTCCAATAAGTGGAGAGATAAATAGGTCAACTCCCCAGTTGGGAATTAAGCCCCAAGTAACAGCAGCTTTACAAGTGCAACAAAACCTGGGCCTAATTGATATATGACGCCACCGCCACCCACATGCTCGTACATACTCCTGTTACACCCTGGCCACAGCCACTTACAGTCGCCTAGATTACTTTTTTATACAAATGACGGTAGTACACTGGATCGGTGATGTGCAGTACCTGGCCCTGTCCATTTTCGATCACTCCCCACTTCTGTTGTCCTATTCCCTTGATAGGCGGCTTCCCAGGGTTCCCTTGTGGCGGTTGAATACTGAAACCCTGATGGACCAAGTATTCCAAGGCACTCTACACGTCTCTAACTCACTATTTCACTGAAAACTGGGAAACGGAAACTTCCAGAGCAGTAGAGTGGGATGCAATGAAGGTTGTTATCAGAGAGGTTTGCCTATCAACTATGGTTGGGGTCTGTCGCACTCTTGAAACAGACTTAACCAAACAGGAAAAAGTTCTGGAGTAACTTGAAAAGCATTTATCCAAAGCTACCTCAAACAGAACAGTCTGGGATGGAAAGTAACATAAATTGTATGTGCTATGGGAACACTTAGAAAAATTTGACAGGATAAAAGGTAGACAGCGCTGGTACATGGAAGGAGAGAAAACGGGTAGAATGTTGACATGGCTGATTAGTTCAGAGTCGGCTCCACACCCAATCCTATCTGTCTGGGACCACTGAGGCGGAGTAGTCTGGACACAACTTGCTATTAACTCAGTATTTGAGGTCCATCTACATGAGGTGTATGTGGCACTGCAGCAGGCAACTGGAGAGGGAGAGAGAAAGGAATACCTAGATCACCTTTTACTACTGTCCATCTCTAAAGAAGACCGACAATTAATGGGGGCCCCTATAAGTAAGCAGGAACTTCAACAAGCATTGCAGTCGATGGCCACAGCCAAGACACTGGAGGTGTCCTTCCATCCGAATTTTATAAAACCATCCCAAATGTCCTAATAGATAGACTAGTCCAGGTGTTTTGCTGAGGCATATGAAAGACGAGAGCTCCCACAGTCGATGTCCGAAGCCCTGATAGCTGCGATACCGAAGCCGGGAAAATAGATGTTAAATGTTGATCTTAAGGTCCTCAGTCATGTGCTTGCGGCACGCCTCCTCCCCCAACTACCGCGACTGATCCATGTGGATCAGTCTGGATGTATTCCCCATAGGAACACCCAACGTAATCTGCGATGACTGGTTCACATTATGAATGCCCCAGTTATTCAGGAGGGAAATTTTGTGCAAGCTTTCTTAGATATCAAGCAAGCCTTTGACTCCATTAATTGGGAGTGTATGTGGACTGTACTAACTAAAGCAGGAATGGGAACCCTATACATAAATTGGGCCAGGATATTATACATGATCCCGAGAGCGAGGGTCCGTACTGGCTGGTATATATCAGAAGCAATAGTCCTACATGAGTGAACAGGGCCAGGATGCGCCCTGTTACCATTACTTTTTGCCATGGCAATTGAACCCTTAGAACATATAATCTCTTTAAATGCAGACAATCCCATGCTCTACCTCTGGCAGCCTGAAGTATCGGTCACGATCCTTCTAGGGGTGACACAGGAATTCAGGGAGATCATCGGGACTATGGGTAAATGCCCAAAAATCAACGCTATTCTCGCTGGGCCTACTAGCCAAACATCAGGTGGAAGTGCTGCCCGGATTTAGGTCTCCAATGGAAGACAGACAGCGTTAAATATCTGGGTATCAGTATTACTCGTCATGAAAAGCAATTCTTTGATCTCAATATGGGGAAGGTCATTGCTGGGTTAAAAACATCTTTACAATTTGGGAACTCCCTTCAATTATCCCTAATGGGGAAATTAGCACTTATTAAAATGGTGGTGCTCCCACGTTGTCTAAATGTAATGCAAGACACCTTCTATGA
Organism: Triturus cristatus; assembly: GCF_964204655.1. Classification (NCBI taxonomy): domain Eukaryota; kingdom Metazoa; phylum Chordata; class Amphibia; order Caudata; family Salamandridae; genus Triturus; species Triturus cristatus. Next base: position 126,165,273 of record NC_140593.1, read on the forward strand.
GCTCCCGTGAACAGTGTTTGATGAGCTTGACAAATTGACCACAACACTTCTTTGACAGGGTAAGAGATTTAGAGTGAGCTTAGCTACCTTAAGGCAGGAATGGGAGAAAGGAGGCATGGAAGTTCCAGACTTCGAATGATATTACTTTGCAGTGCAATTACAATACGTGATGCATTGGTTAGATGGAGAACCAAACTGATAATGGACATTGTTGGAACTACCCATGTAGGATACCAATTGGGGGAGCTGTTAATGAAAGGTGCTAGAATCCCTCCGACACTCCTCCATGTGATCCGACACATGGGAAAAATATGGAAGAGAGTGGTCAGGCGCATACTTAGGAGAGCCCCAAATGCCCCAGACCTGGATATATGGTTGCTGGTCCCCTTTGCACAAATCACACACACAATGGCTATAGATAAACAGCAGGTTGGTGACTGTAGAACATTATCTGATCTCCACCCTGAAAATGGATTTATTTCTATGCAAGAGGCCCAGGAATCCTTCAAGCCTAGGTAAGGCCAATTCCTGAAATATGCAAAGATTGCGTCAACGGTGAGATAATTATGGGCCACCTTTCCAGAGGCACCAGAGTGTAGCCACACTCTGGTTACACTGCTAGCGATGGCCCAACAAAATTAACTCATTTGTACTGTGCATTACGCTCTGACAAACAACTGCAAACCCTTCCAATGGAGAATGCCTGGCAACGCCATGCCGAAGATCAATCTCTCAGCAGGATTGGCTCAAAATACATGCAGGGGTTGAAAGAGTGTTGGTAATAGTCTGTTTTAAATTGATACAATATAATTATTTACATATGGCGCATCTATCCCCCACACGTCTGCATGGCATATACCCCACTAGAGTCCCATAATGCGCGAGATGTCGCTCAGAACCGGCAGACTTTTTGCATGAGACCTGGCACTGCCCTTCAGTGCACCTTTTTTGACAGAGGTTCTGGATCAGTTGCGGGAGACCACAGGTTGGAGGATCCCGCAGACAGTAAAGGTGTGTCTGCTGGGCCTTCTACCTGAGAATCCCAATAAAAAGCTCAGTAAGCGATATGCTATCTTAGACCTCCTTATAGCAAAAAGGCGACTTGCAATTCGTTGGATAGTCACTAGGCTCCGACAAGGGAGGCTTGGGAGGCGGATGGGATAAGAGTGGGCGGGAGAGGAGCAGGTGCATATGAGGCAAAGGGACCCGAAGGCATAGGAAACTCTAGCAGAAACTCTACTCACATATACACATTTCCAGAGAGGAGCCTCGCCTGGGGGATCTGGGGAGACTGCACAATGACCAAGATGGGGAGAAGAGACCCCCCCCCCCCACACACAGTAAGACGGGTAGTGATCCGCAGGGAGTGGCAGTGAACATAATGACTCTATTGAGGGAAATGATTCCTTAGGAGGAAACAATTGAAAGTTACCTAGCATGGAAGCTCAAGGAGGGAGGGGGGTGGAGAGTAAAGTTTGGGGTTTGTGTTACTATAGCTTGATGTCATACTGGCTACGATGGATCGGGGGGCTTTCTTGCGAGTCAAGGGCCATTATTATATTGGTTCCCCTACTCCTGATGTATGTAACTAATTTTGATGTGTATATGGAGTGCCTCCCTGACTTAATTAAACTGAAAATAAAGATGAAAAAAAAAACCTCCCTAGAAATGTTATACCCACTTTTTCAGACTGGTTATATGCCAGACTGCTGACCAAATGAAGCCCTCAGAAAGTCCATTAAGGGTTGAAATGCGACATGCAGACCAAAATGGAGGAGGACTCCAAAGAACAAATTGTGTATTGCAGGCGAGAAAAGACATGCTGAAAACATACTCCCCAATATTTGCAGATCTCTCCTCGGGCAACTTAAAGGACACCACAATTAAAGATACACTTTTACACCATCAGCCTTATGAGAACTAGGTTGGAGAGACGAATGATGTATGCTATTGAAATCATGTAATTTACATATCAGAAATCACATGCTTGTTTCACATCTGTTTGGTACGTGTAGTGAGATGATGGTGCCCAATGACTAACCAGTGACTATGGTGTGGTTATCTTTAATGTTTAACTTTGTCATTTTGCAGAAGGCGAGCATTTTACAAGTATAAAATGCTGGAAGCGTGTATCAAGACGCTTTTTACAATAACAAGCATATTGGGGAGACAGTACATCATGCAGTGTGTTTTTTCGATTTCTTATAAATGAAATTAGTTATCTGCAAAAAAACTGGGTGGTGTTCATGGCTTGCCCTGCCTCAGCTTTCAAATGAAGAATAGCCTACACCAAATGATGGCACAGGTGGTCTCTTCCATGTATTAATGCACGTGTTGTGATTGGGCTTATCACCAGTGTGCCTTACATGGAGTGCCGAATGGCCTTAGTACCGGTGTACCTTACAAGGTGTGCCAGCTGGCCTAACCACCGGTGTGCCAAACAAGTTGTACCAACTGCACTTACCACAGGTGTGCCTTACAAGGCGTACCGGCTGGCCTTACCACCGGTGTGCCTTACAAGGAGTACCAACTGGCCTTACCACCGGTGTGCCTTACAAGGAGTAACAACTGGCCTTACCACCGGTGTGCCTTACAAGGAGTACCAACTGGCCTTACCACCGGTGTGCCTTACAAGGAGTACCGACTGACCTTACCACCAGTGTGCCTTACAAGGCGTACCGACTAGCCTTACCACCGCTATATTAATTTACACCCACCTGCCATCACTAGCAGTGTAACCAGAGTGTGGGTACAATCTGGTGCCTCCGGAAAGGTGGGCCATAATTGTCTTGCTGTTGCCGCAATCTTTGCATATTGCAGGAATTGGCCTGTACCTAGGTTGAAGGATTCCTGGGCCTCTTGCATAGAAATACAAGGTGTACTGACTGATCTTACCACTGGTGTGCCTTACAAGGTGTAATAACTGGCCTTACCACCGGTGTGCCTTACAAGGCACACCGACTGGCATCACCGGTGTGCCTTACAAGGTGTAATGACTGGTCTTACCACTGGTGTGCCTTACAAGGCGTACTGACTGGCCTTACCACCGGTGGGCCTTACAAGGTATACCGACTGGCCTTACTGAGGGTGTGACTTACAAGGTGTAATGACTTGCCTTACCCCCAGTGTGCCTTAAAGGTGTATCGACTGGCCTTACTACGGGTGTGCCTTACAAGGCGTACCGACTGATCTTACCACCGGTGTGACTTACCAGGCATACCGACCGGCCTTATCACTGGTGTGCCTTACAAGGTGTAATAACTTGCCTTACCCCCGGTGTGCCTTGAAGGCGTACCGACTGACCTTACTACGGGTGTGCCTTACATGGCTTACCGACTGGCCTTACTATGGGTGTGCCTTACAAGGCGTGCCGACTGGCCTTACTACGGGTGTGCCTACAAGGTGTAATGACTGGCCTTACCAACGGTGTGCCTTACAAGGCATACCGACTGGCCTTACTACGGGTGTGCCTGACAAGGTGTGCCGACTGGCCTTACTACGGGTGCGCCTTACAAGGTGTAATGACTGGCCTTACCACTCGTGTGCCTTACAAGGCATACTGACTGACCCTTACCACCAGTGTGCCATACAAGGACAAGCCCTTTACACAAATCAGTGCTGGAAGACTCGCCATTTGTTGGACTGCTTAAAATCTCAGTCACTTTGGATCTATGACACCTCCAGCCAGTCCTAGCTTTTTAGTCAACTGCACATTGTGATGTTAGAGTTAATACTCTCATTTAAAGTTAACAGGGAGGCAGGGCTCTACTTCCAGAGGTTAATTAAACAACCTAATGCATTCTGGGTGGTGTAGTCCAGGTTCACATTGGCTGAGCCAACCCAACAAAACACATCTGAAAAGGTGACCTAGAGTCTTCTGCTAACACTGCTTTTAATATTAAGAATGAAAGTACAAATTACAGAACACAACATGCAGTGGGAAATGCTGGGTGATGGTGTAACACAGGACATGGGGGCACATGGCAGCTGTGTGTGCGCAGGTCACACGCCACCAAAACCTACTGTTATCAACCAAGGGCACTAATTTAACACGCCAATGCATTTTGGAAATTGTATTGTAGTCTGTGTTCCTATTACACAATTCAGTTAACGAAATCAAAGTAGTCATGTTTTTTCATTGCCTTAAATTGGACCAATCGGAATAAAGACCCAGGTTTCATCTGGTTGTAAAATGAAACCCCGGCAGTAGACCCTAGTTTAGTCATTGACAGATTAAATAAACATAGTTGCATGCTGGCCATATGCCTGGGAAAAGTTTCAATCTGTCCTGATTTTCCAGTCTAAAAACATTGATCTTCTTTCACAGACAAAGTCTGCTCTGCTATTGGCTGGACAGTTGGGTCTGGCTGAAAGTCACCTACAGGAGAGATGGGCAGGTGACTGCCAGGAACAACTTTACGAGCACAGGGCAAACTCAGACACTGAGCACTTAGGTCACTGTGTCAGCCAATGAGCTCCGAGGGCTCGTGTGATCTGTCATATAACAGGCAGGAGATGCGCTTCTACGGAATTCCCAAGTTTCCCCTAGCTACGAATGCCTGAATAGCTCATCCAGTGACAATTTCATAACGGCTTCAATGGAAATAATAAAAACAACACACAAAAAAACAGAGTGCAGGGGAAACCTAGACTGGATGAACTGGTCAAACTTGGAATTGGGAAAATAGAGAGTGCTCAAGGCTCATAGTAATAACGTGTTTTCCTTGTAGCGCTTGAAACTCGCTTCTGGTTTTAGGTGCTTTAAATCGCAGGTATTACTGTATCCAGTCCCAGTTTAATATGCAATAATCAATCTTGAAATGGCCTCACTTTGCGACCGGGAAAGGAATTTACAACATATAATAAAGGTAGAAATACTGCTTCTTAAATGCTAGGACATAAGGCAGCAGAGACCGCAATCCATATTGCTTTACAAGTTCACAACTTTCTGTATTCCTACTGCTCTCGGTTACATTCATCTGCTTACATAGATATGACATGAAGTGTACAGACTGCATCCGGATTAACCTCTCCTCCACTTAATTTGTATGTGCGGTGTATTTAGTTTAGTGGGATGGCCCCTTAAAAGCCTTGAACTCACCATCCTTGAACAGCAAACTTGCTGATGGGTGCCACAAAGTCTGTCGAGATACATGGAGTATGGTCAGAGGCCTCCATATCAGGTGGGCACCTCGTTTCCAGTCCTGGGCTAATATTTTACAAGCAGTGCATTCTGGGAGTGTGTGGGCTTGGATCGCTGCAGTTGGACGAATACACCTGAAAACAAAGACAGCCTAAGAATGGAAACTTTGGCGCCAGGGTCATAGAGTCATCCGGAAAACGTCTGTGCCATGTCCAAACTACCTCTGTTTTGTCCTCTCCCGAGAAATCAGAATTAGTGCCAAGGGGAGGGGTGGGGGCAATACCTGAACTGCTCTTCCTTCACCGCCACCCACACCCCTCCCCCTGTGCAGCCAGTTAAGTCAGTAAATTCACGTACTGTGTGCAGGAAGTATGACAGTTCCTGTTATTTTGGAACCCGCTTTCCACTTTTTTCTGCCGCATTGTTGATATTATTCTCCGAAGCTTTAAACTCACAATTCAACAGCTGATTTATTAAATATCTCTGTGTGGAAGCCCCTTACCTGTGAGATCTCTGCTGCCATCAGACCAAAGTGTGCCCGTCTTCCGCAGGCTGCAGTTCACTAGTAATTTCATGTCGTGTATGAAGTTGTAGTTGCCAGTTTCTCCCATTGCCTTATTCCAGCAGGCCTTTGGTTATTCCCCTCTGCAGGTTCCTCCCGCACTCTGTTTCTGGCAGAGCACATGTTTTCCAGTCATGAGTTGGCGACCTGAGGCCATTCTTGCATTACTCCCCCTTTGCACTGTGGGATTGGAAGCTGATGACAACGCCGAGACTACCACTCCCATAATGCAACTTGCTGAGAGGGGAAGAGTCTGCAGTGTCTTCAGAATTCGTGAAAATGCAGTGAAAGCAAAAAAGTGACTGGCTGTTGCTTCTTCTGGCGCACGATGGTAAGTGACCTGACGTCAGCAGTTGTAATTTTTTTGGATATTATTGTACATTTAAGTAGGGCAATAAGTCTCTCCATAAGTATTTGCTGTATTCATCAATTCTCCCTTGCCACTTATTTAGTTGTAGGTTCCATTGAAGCAAACAAAGACTGCAATTCCCGAAATGCACTGCTTTATTAAATGAAAGCCCGAGACTGGAATCATGGATTTGATGTGTCAACCTATTGTTGCAGGAGTTGGTTACATTGGAACCAGACCAATTATTTGAACGTGTTATTTGTTTTCATTTGACTTCTTCTGGTGCTGGATACTTATTTGTTGTTGAATACAGTAATTATCAGTTGTTTAGGTTCTCTATTGTACTTTGAAACCATAATTTTCTATTGTTTAGGCTGTCTCTTGCATTTTGACAAACATACACACAGCTCTTAAGTGCCTAAATCTATGGGTGAGTAGCTCATCCAATCCAGGATTTTTTCTTTGCATTCTGAGATTTTTTTTAGCTCTGTCATGCAGCCGACTCAGTGCTACAAGTCCCAGAATGCAAAGAATAGTCCTAAGCTGGGTGGGTATAATGGTATGTACATATTGTTAGTCCTTCTTTTATTCTACTTTACCTTATTGTAATGCACCTTATGGAATTGTTGTCTTTTAACTTACTTGTGATGCATGCTATGGAATTGCCGTGTTTTAACTTACTGGCCCGTGGTTGCGCGCCCGCTCTGTGGGTTCCAAACGCTGCTGCCAGGCAGTTGTGGCTGGGAATCACAGGATGTTTAAGTTTAAGTTTATTTGTTTTTCATAGTTATTAAAAACCATTGCAATATTTGCTTTAAAAAAGATGCAATAAAATTTTTGTTATGCAATAATAAAACCATAAAACATAAAACAGAAGCTAACATTATTGTACATTAAAAAAAGTTAGCTGTAACTAATAGATGCCGTGCTTCGGGGCCCAAAACCAGTTCAAATATAGAGGGAAAAACAGCCGAATCCAAACTTGCCCTTTCTCCATAAATCAAAATTCGACAATGTTGGAGCATCGATATATAATAATATAAACTGAAATTAGGAATAGCCCACCCCCCTCGACTAATGGGCATATAAAGCCACTTCAAGGCCCTTCTTGCCCTTTTATAGCTCCATAAAAACCGAGAACAGAGTCTTTCTATCCACACAAACAAAGAATTGGGAAAAAGTAACAGGATCGCCCGAAATATATAGAGAAACTTTGGAAAGATCAACATTTTAATAACATTGCTTATTCCGTAAAGTGATAAATGCAGATGATCCAGTCTCTCCAAGATCTTATCGGCGTCTGATATAATGGGATCAGCATTCAGAACTGGAATATCCTCAACTTTCGCCGAGATTCTGATACCCAAATATACAGCCTCATCAACTATTTTGGGATCTACTGGGCATCCCTTTTCAGAGTGCAAAATCTGAGTCTTGGCTAAGTTTAGCTTATAGCCTGAATACCTGGCAAAATCGTTCGTCAGAATCTCAATTCTATCTAACGCTCGAGCAGTGTCACTAGTCAGGACTGCTATATCGTCAGCATAGGCTAAAACTTTCACCTCGTATAGCTGGGGCTTGACGGGAGCAATTAATGTATCATATTCCAATTTATGAATCAGAGGTTCTATATAGAGAGCAAAAAGCAAGGGCGAACAAGAGCATCCTTGTCGTGTGCCCCTCAGCACTTTAAACTCCTCTGATTGTACCCCTGAGACCCTTACAACAGCAGCCGGCTTTTTATACATAGTCTGTATAGCCTTGATAAAATCAGGGGGAAATCCCTTCCATTCAAGCACAGACCACAGGTAGGCCCAGGAGACCCTGTCGAACGCCTTTTCGGCATCCAACAGGGCCACCCCAGCCCGCGACCCAGTCGCCTGCGCCCAATCTAGAAGAGATCTAACCCGACTAATATGATCTATGGTGCCCCGTCCAGCAATAAAACCATGCTGGCGTGGTGAAACAATTGAAATAATGACTTTCGACATTCTCCTAGCAAGGAGTTTTGAATAAATTTTGCTGTCTGCATTTATTAAAGATATGGGTCGGTATGAGCCTAATTGTAGCCCATCCTTCCCCTTTTTTTTTAATACCATAATGATCGTTTTCGACCAGGAGTCCGGCGGGGAACCATTAAAAACATTTTGCAGCAACGTCAGCAATTCTTGCCCCAGCTCGGCCCAGAACCTCCTATAGAGTTCCAAAGGTATTCTATCAGGGCCCATCGCCTTACCACACGGAAGTGAAAAGATAGCGGCCTCAACTTCTTCTAACGTTATTGGCTTCGCCAAAATATTTCTCTGTTCTTCTGTCAGAGAGGAGGAATCAATCCCTGCTAAAAAGCTCTCCGCCTTTTCGGTTACCTCATTCTGATACAAATTCTCATAAAATGTTTGGAAAGCTTTCCTCACGCCTTGAGGTGTTACCTGAATTACACCCTGCGAGTCTCTAACCTTGAGAATTTTATTCTGTACCTCTCTTTGTCGGAGTCGGTTGGCTAAGACCTTGCCAGTCTGCTCACCATGCTCGTAGCATTCCCTTTTATACAGCTGGAACTTAGCAGCCACCTCCTCAGCAAACTGTTGGTATATAACAGATCTATTAATAGCTAACTTTCTCAGTATCTCAGACAGGTCCGCTCCTTCTTTAATATTCTTATCCAACTCGCGTTCAGTGTTGCTTAGATCCCTGATACGATTGTCTAACAGTACCTTAATATTTTTGCGCTTATGGGCGACAAAACTAAGAGTCTCGCCCCTAAGTCCCGCCTTAAATGCATCCCATACAATTTCTACAGAGGCAGAGTTCCTATTTATCTCAAAAAAACTTGAAATCCAATTCTTAATATGTCTACAATACTCCAAGTCCAACAGTATTTTCCTGTCAAAAGTCCACTCAGAATTTCGTGGGGTGATTGTATCGAGCTCAATTTGTAAGACTACAGGATTATGGTCAGAAATAAACCTAGGGAGAGTGGAGATCCTCGCGTTTCCAAGCAGGGAGTAAGAAACAAAAAAGTAGTCCAAACGTACCAATTTTTTATGAGGGGCTGAGAAAAACGTATGTCCTGGCTGATTGGCATTAAGTTCCTTCCATGCATCAGCTAATCCTTGATCTAAAGCCAAACTGCGCAAGCTTCTGAATACTCTAGGCTTCCTACCATAATAGGACTGATTACCTTTAACATCAAACCCCTCATTTAAATGTATGTTCAGGTCCCCGCAAATTATAAACGGTTGCGCCCAAGTAGACATTTCTAGATTAATTTTATCAAAAAATTCAGATTCATCTAGGTTTGGGCCATAAACAGTGCATATTGTAAGCTTTTTACTGTTGACAATAACTTCAACAATTACCCAGCGCCCCCATTTATCCTCCTTATGTTTGCTAACCGTTAATAGCCCAGTTACTAAAAAAAACTAGATTTAAAGTTGTGGCAGCAGCTTTCTTTGTTTGGAAAAAGATAAGTTCGCTGTGTGAGATAAGCAAAGTTAATGGTTATACACTGATTGGTCTGCCCGGGGCTATGTCTTCTGTTCTTATGGACTCCGTCGCTCGGAAGTGGCGGTTGGCTGGTATTTGGACTCTGGGGGACATATGCGAACACGGCCAAATAATGCCATATGCTTTAGTGAGAGAGAAATTTGACTTGGAAAAGGGGGATTTTTTTAAATACTTACAGGTGCGCAGCTATTTTGACAAAGCCATCACAGAGGGTATATGCTCACTTGAGGGAATCCCTATTCTCAAGGTTTTAATACGTAAGGTGAATCTCTCACAAATATATAAAGAAGCTATTCGTGGCCAGCTTGATGACCTCCAAAGCCAGGAACTAAAATGGGAAGGAAAGCTTGGGATTCAGAATATAGATTTGCAGGAGTCGTTAGAACTGGCAAGCACTATTCTGTTTTCTGGGAGTTTAAAGAGTCAGTGCTTTATGTCAGTCTTTGATCTCTATTATACTCCAGCCAAGCTCGCAAAATGGAAGGTGGGAAGAGGGGATAAATGCGCGCGTTGTGGTGAGAGCGCAGCAGATGCTGCACATATGTTTTTTTGTGTCCGTCACTGGCTCACTTCCTTGGTGAAGTGCAACTTTTTCTGAACTCCTCCTTAGAACTTTCGGTAGTTCTTAATCCAGGTCTAGTGCTGTTTGGTACTGAGTCTGAATTACTAATTAGTAGAAGGTCGGCACCACAAAGGGGTTTTTTATTTTTGTGTATGGCTGTGATGCGTCTTTGTATTACTACAAAGTGGTTAAGCCCGGACCCACCTTCTTTCTCTGAATGGAGATCTAGGATTCTTGCTTTATATCATATGGAAGTTGCTCTTTATAAACTAAAGGGTCAGAGAAGAAAGCAATTTGGGGAGCAATTATGGGCACCGGTAACTGATTGGCTGTGAATAGTGACAATGTGTGTAAAGCCATGAAACTATTTCTGTTTTAGATTTGTACTTAATTTGGCTCATATGTAAATTTTATTTTTTTGTATTTCTGACACTGCTGAATAAAAATTCATTAAAAAAAAAAAAAGTTAGCTGTACAGAAGATGTCAAGGCTCATTTGTTCTCAGAATAAAATGCAGTGCAGTCGCTGTCCCTTGCTAGTCCTGGGTTTTGGCGTTTTTAAGTGTGTGTTGGGGTGCCATAGAGAGCATTTTGTAGTTAATTTCTGCTCACCATTTATTTAACAAAATTGCTAGTGCTCTGTCCTCCGAGGAAAGCCATTCCCGTATTTTAAGTTAGTTACGCCATAGAGGGTTCTTACTTGTCTGTCTAATATTCCACTATTCTAATTTTAGGTACACAGGATGTGGATGCACCTCCGTGGGCTCCTACTTTTGACTATTAAACTTGAAGAAAAGGAACTTTCTTGCATTAGTACCTTTATTTTGTTTACATTTGGCGCAGAGCTCATTTTCCTTGGATTTCGGATTTAATTTCAGGCCGGACTGGACAGTGCGGGGATTGTTCTCTGTTGCAAAGTCATCCTGTGCCCTGGACACCCCATTTTTAGGTCGAGCCTAGAACAGCGCATGCGCTGTTGCTCGAATTTTTGTAAGGGGGATTTTCAAAGTGCTGCAGCCGCTGGCCTAAAGCCTGCGTGCATGTGGACGTGAACGCGCGCAGCCGCCATATGTCTCCTCACGGGTACTGTACTTCATAAAGGCGCTTTTGCTATAATCGGGCACTGGCGCTTTACTTTGAATGTTAAAAATAAAGCGCCGGTGCCGCGATTATAACAAAAGTAAAGGAATAGATGCTTGTTTCTATTTCCTTACCTTTGGTATAATCGCGGCTACAGGGCTTTACTTTTAATGTTAAAAATAAAGCGCCGGTGCTTTTGTTAGGCACGGGGAGATCAAGTGATTTGCACAGGATGTTGCGCGTCCTCCCCTCCCCAGGAGACTCGAACCCAGTTCCCCAGATTTTAGGTGGACCGCCCTAGCCGTTCGGCCAACTCCTCTCCCTAGTCCTCTGTGACTTAACTTCACACAGCCATTGGGTTAATCAGTTTGTGTGTCTGTTACGAATTAAGCATGATTTCATAAAGGCTTTATTTATAGATACATGTACCTTTATGCTTTTAGATTTCCTTTTATAATCTGAATGTTTTATATTGATGTGATTTCAACCGCCAATGTGATTTTTATTTGTATGTGCTTTTAGGACATTGCCGAAATAAAGCTCGATTTTGATCATTTACTTTTCCTCACAAATATTTAAGCTCTAAAAACAGACTGAAGGACAATAATCATTTTTGTGTGTTTAATCAATTTAAGTACAGGTTTATTTTGGTTAAGATACAATAAAAACGCACATTGGCTGTTCATAGACACTACAATACACCTTAAACTGCTCAAAGCGTCCATCAAACTTCAACGAGGTCTCTCTTTTATACAGTCTGTCGATGTGGCTCAAGAACTCCAGGACCCTCTGAAAGCTAAATTTCACTCACCATGGCTCCATGAATGCTTTCACCATCTACCACAGTTGCAGGGGTTGTCGCCTGCCTAACCATACTCCCACAGGGTCCCACCACTCTGCGCAGTTGTACCCCTACTACAACATCATATACACCATCCAAGACAAACTGGTAACTCTAAAGGACCCAGAACTGTACCACAACATCTTTGGACTATTCAATTCAAGAATCCCCTGGGCCCCGATAGAATCTCACCAACCACTGATCAGAGAAACGTGACAAGTCACGACACTGCTTAATAAACAAGGAACTCTTTGGAATGGCACAACAGTACTGCACAGTCATCCGTCTTTACAAGCCAACTAGACTGCCAAAGGCAGCTTCCATACAGTCAACCATTCAGATACAAACAAGTGGAAGACCACTGCAGGTACAGGTCTTGGATGAACAACTTACAATATGTGGACGCTGTCAGCAAGGGCAGATTTCATTGCTGTTATGACTTGTAAGTACTAGTTGAAGGTCAAATAGTTTTTTAAATTTAAAAACATAGAACTTAGATGGTTTACTTTCTCACCACTTTATTAAACTCTGTATGAAAAACAGAGATCCTTCTTTTCAGCCTTAAAGTATCTAGAAGGCTGTTTATGATATAACGTTTCACTGTTGAGTTTTCACTCATAAGCTATAGCACTAGGAGGGTGATAAATCGCATAATATACAATAATAGCATAATAATATACAAGTCTAGCATGACATTGCTTAGGGAAGAAAGTGGCATTTAGGCTCCAACTAAACATGCGCCATGTTAAGTGTGATTTTTCTCTTGTTCAGTGTCGGGAAGACCTACAGAAAGCACTGCCTGAAAACTACCGTATTACAGGGATAAGGATGGGAGTAAATCAGCAGAGGCATGTCTGAAAAAAAGCATTGGCATAGCCAATCGGTCTCGCCTTTAGGACCTTATAAGTGTTTAGTTATCCTGCACAATATCCTTGGTGCAACAACATCAACTGTTGCATGACTAAACACTTATAAGGTCCCAAAGGCGAGACCTATTGGCTATGCCAATGCTTGTTTTTGTTGACTGGAGGTAACTGACTCTGACTGTCCCTGGGCGCTGCCTAACCAGGCCCACTGCTAGTGCTATGGTGAAAACACAGTGAAAACACACACATACATGAAGGTACACTATATATTAGGGTTCACTTATAATTGGCATGACCTGCCCTATAAGTCTCTAGTACATAGTAGGGCAGGGGGATTAAAACTACTGTGGTTATGTGCAGATTACAAGGCTGAAGATGGAATTTAATGAGGTCCTTGGAGTTCTCTGACTCTTCTAGTCAGTTACTGCTGTTCCCCCTTTAAAGAAGGATGTACCATGGTGAATAAGCGTCTACTCTTCCTTCATCTAGTCTGGTGTATTCACTACATTACATGGCAAAGAGGATGGGATCCTTTTACTACTAAAAGGACGTCATCATGGGGCGTGGGAGTAATCGTTCGTTCAAAGAAGCAAGAAGGAGGCCCATAACTGTCTACTTTTCCTACATCCAGTCTGGCGTATTCACTACAACTACTTTAAGTCCCTAGTATATAAAAGGGTTGGCAGTTTAGATGCCAGCAGCCCTTTCTGCACTTGCATGTGTGCACTGATGAGAGCCTGAGGTCATTTTAAAAGCAGCCATGCGCTGCAAACCTGCTTTTAAATGTAAATTGTGCCTAAACTCGACTTTGGGGGTAAGGGCACTTAAAAAGTGATAAACTACATTATTTTGGCATATTTGGTACCCCCAGCGTCTCCCCTAGGTATCCCAGAGGTGGGAGGTCATGTACTTATAAGAGGGGCCCTTTTAAAAGAGATTTGTCTCAGGGATAGATAAATTGCACTTTCACTTTCCCCATTGTAGTAAAGTGCTTCCCAGAATCGACTTTTGTGCTAGGGGCACTTAGGAGTGAGGATAGACACTATTTTTGCATATTCAGGACCCCTAAAGTCTCCCCTTGGTGTCCCAGGAGTGGGGGGTTGTGTAGCTATAAGCAGGGTCCTTATAAATGATGTTTTATAGGCCTTTGTGTTGGCAGGAATTGTACATTTAATTTCCCCCATTGTAGATCCCCAGGTACATCGGTTAACAAGGCAATAGTTTATTAATACATAACTATTGCTAGAGTGGACTCCCTGCAAGCTCCAGGTTACCAGAGCTCACCTGGACCATCACCACCAAGAATCCCCAGCTTGGAGTGCGTCCAGTGGATTTGTAAGGGTTTTGTCCTAGTGGATTGTGGGAACTGAAGTCCCAAACTGTCAGGGACCATCTTGGAGATTCCAGACCCTTGGATTGTGTTTTGGACACTTTGGAGCCCAAGAGGAACTTCAGGAAGAAGTACCAGAAGTTTGGAGCAACTTTGGAAAAAAGCTCCATAAGGGGACCGACTCAACCGCAAGAGCCAAGCCAGCATCCTACACCTGCGAGCCGGCCTGCCCTGCTGGTTCGTCCCGCTGAAAAGCTCAGGCGGTCCGACTACCAGAGTTTGACTGGGAGCTGCATTGCAAGCAAGCCGGCGAACCTTCACCAATCCGGGACTGGTGAAGAGCCTCGAGGAACCCCAGTGAAAAACCTCCAGAAATGTTTCTAAGTTCAAAGGTAAAATCTCGACTGACGCCTACCACGAGGAGTATACGAGCAGGGCTCCATTGTGGTCGGCGTGAAACTTTGACTTTGTCCAGGTCAAGCGCAACTAGATGTCCCAAGGTGGCACTATAGGTTTATAAGTGCTACATAGTGCTAAATCTTTAAAAAATTGGTATATCCAGTTCCCTACATTGGGTTTTTGTTTATTGGTGTCATTTTAAAGATAAAAATATTTTCTATTGTTTTAAATTGGTGTGGGATTTTTATTGTATGGTGTGTCAAAATTATGTACTGAATTGGTGTTTTAAATGCTTTACTTACCTGTCTCTTAAGTTAAGCCTGCCTGCTCGCAGCCAAGCTACCAAGGGTTGAGCATGGGGATAAATTACTGAGACCTATTCTGAGCCCTGGACTGTGTTAGTGTCACAGGTAGATGCATAATTACCACTATTAAAAAGCCACTTTCCAACATTTGGTGGAAGCGATGTGTGAGAGGTGTGGTGCAGCGGCCAGAGCGGCTGCCTATTGAGCGCGGGACTCGCGGTTCGATCGCCGTCCGCAGATCAGCTCAGCATCATGTGACTCTGGGCAATAGCTTGCTTAATCTCCCCGACTGCACCAGCGCCTTGAGACCCTTAGGGGAGATTAGTTTGCGCTTTACAAATACCTGATTGATTGATTTAGCGATGGGATGAGGACTTGTGTTTAAAAGTACACCTATCAGTGAAGTGATTTAAGACTATAAAAATCCCCTAATTTGTCTTAGAACAAATCTTTTGCGCTAAAAATTTTGGGAATTTGGACTGAACTGATTTTCAATCCATTGTTTTGATTTTTTCAGAATTGTTCTAAGTCTGATTGCCAGTTGTTGTGACCCAAAACTGGGGATACCGTGGAGCTGGACCTAGCTAAACTGACTAAACTCAAGATGGCTGAGCTTAGGGTTCGGTGTACATTTAGGAAGCTTCCTGCGTCCAACAAGATTAGGAAGGCAGGGTTGCTTAAGTCCCTGAAGCCCGGGGCAGGGGGAGCTGCAGAAATTCTAGGGGAGGTCAAGGATGACTCTCTCAGCCTTGTCCAGTAGGGTGAGGATGATGCCTCTTCCATTGCTTCTAGGAGTAGGTACCTCATTCCCGATGGTGAGAGGAGGGCCGGGTCCTCTACTCAGGAACCACCACTGTCTCTTGCAGAGAGGCGTTTAAGGTCCAGATAGCTTCTATTGTTTCAGAGCGGGAGACACTGGAATTAGGGGTTTGTTTTTTACTGAGTTTTATACAGCGCAAACTTGACCCCTTATCCGGGCTTTACATGAGCACCAGTTGCGTTACATGAGGACACATCCATTTTTTGTTAGGCACGGAGAGATTAAGTTATTTGCCCAGAATCACAGAATGTTTAGCGTCATTGCCGAGACTCGAACCCGGTTCCCCAGCTTCGAGGTCAACCGCCCTAGCTGTTAGGCCAACTCCTCTCCCCAAGTTAAGAAGAAGTGGCCGAGGGAAGAGAAATGAAATGGTGGCAGTGAAAATGATGAAGAGAGCGAGATGTCTGGGGGTGGTGGGTTTGGCCACAAGCTTCACAAGGACATAGTACCTAGGTACACAGAGAGGGATGACATTGAAAAGAGGCTAGCATCCTTTTAAAGGGCCCTTAGGATGGGTGGGGTATAGTCTAAGTATTGTGGTGCACTCCTGCAGGAGTTGATTCCAGTATCTGGGAGGAATAGGCTCCTGGCCGTGAGAGGGGATGATGCAGTGTCTTACCAGCAGGTGAAGGCATGCTCGGTCAAAAGATTTGGTCTGACTCCAGAGCAGTGCAAGGTGAAGTTCAGAGACACCCAGAAAGTAAGCACACAGTCCTGGGCGAACTTTGTGGACATTTCAGTGAAGGCACGAGAAGGCTGGATTGTTGGTAACAAAGTAGACATATGCGGGATTGTATAATTTGTTGTTAAAGAACATATTTTGACTCATTGAGCTGAAGAGAAGTTACACCAGTACCTAGTGGACTCTAAGCTGACAGACCCTGGAGAGATGGGGAAGCAGCTGATGAGTTGGTGAAAACCTGGATTTCCACTCAGCACCAGGGGGGTGACCAGAAGAAAGGAGGACAGGTCCCTCCCAGGGGACATACCAGGGAAAAGAAGGTCAAAAACAGAAGGAGTCCTCCAAAGACCCACAAAACCCTAAACAAGGAGGGGGGCCCGAGCCAACCCAAATGCAAAGGGAGGGGGCTTTAGGGAAAGACTGGCAGGTTCTTTGATCCCTCAAAGGTAGGTGTGGTGATGTCTCCGTCGAAAACGGCTCCGACCATTCCAACATGGCCGCCGCCGAAGAGCGACCAGGAAGTGAGGGCGGCGCTCTAGCGTCTAATCAGGGTGGTGTGAGCAATCCCGATAAAAGTGACGGACATCCGGTGAATGGTATGGTGGGAGATTCGGAGAGAGGAGAAGACGCGGAGGAAGCCGAACAGGACGACCGGGAGAGCACAACCCTCTGGAGAACGGCGGGACGAGCGGAGGAGCCGGAAGTCGGAGGAGCCGATCCAGGAACCATCGTCGGAGACCCAGCGAAGGAATACAGCTCCAGGAGCACTGCGCCCGGGACCACTGCACTCCCTGACGGAACGGAGGCTTGGTCTCCCAACACCTCGGCCCTGGAGGGTCGGGGCTCGAGGCGAGTACCTATTATCCAGCCGGGGCTTGTTCAGGGGCTGTGGGCTCGTTTTAAGGGACGTCACTGAAGTCACCAACTGTTTTTCCCCCACGTTAGGCACATTCACTAGGGACCGGTGACGGTACACTTGCCCTCCCCTTTTTGCGTTGTTACAGTCTGGTAGAATTTAAAACCAGTTTGTTCTGTTTCTTTTCTTTTGGGTCCACGCTCACCTATTCCCCGAACGGAGCCGGGAAGCAAGCAAGGGAGACGAGAAGGCGGACCTGGAGGACCCCACACCTGTGTTGTTACACTTTATTTTGACTCTCTGCAAACTTTATTTGTACCAAAGAAATAAAAAGAAAAAGTGCAACAGTAACCCAGTGACTGCCGGGAGTGACTTAAGGATAGGAAGAGGGAAGGGGGTAACGAACGGTCAAGGGGAAAAAGGCCACAGTGGTGTCAGAAGTGGGATCTTCGTCTGGAAAAGACAGAACCCTTTCCCCCTGCCATGGAAGCTATTATCACCCAACTAGCAGAAGGACAGCGTCATCTACAGCTGGTTGTCGAGGAACAAACCAAGCAGGCTCAACAAGAAAGGGAGGCCTTGCAAACGGCCTTACGGGATCAGGCGGCTCTCATTACATCCAACCAAGCCGTCCAGGACACTGCGGTCATGCGCTTGACCGATGCCATATCAAGTGCCCGTGTCCACCCGAATGTACCAGGGTCGGTCCTTCAGAAATTTCAGCCAGGGGATGACCCGGATTATTTTTTTGTTAACTTTGAAAGGGTAGCCTCCACTGCCACCTGGCCCCCAGAAAGATGGGGTCAATACATCGCGCCCCTTCTATCAGGCGAGCTCCAAGCGGCGTATCAAGCCGCCAATCCGGCGGGGGTTACGAGTTATACGGATATAAAAAGGGCCATATTGGAACGTTTAGGGTGTGATCAAGAATATTATAGGTCACGCTTTAGAAAGGAAAGATGGACAGCCGGCGATAATCCCCGGGCTTTATATTATCGGATAAGAGATTTAGGCAACCGCTGGTTACAACCTACCCTCTCCACGGTGGACGAACTGTCCGAAAAAGTGTATCTTGAACAGTATTTAGAGGCCCTACCCTTCAGCACCAGAGCCTGGATCAAACAACACCCTAACCTGACGGTGACCTTGGCCGTAGATTTAGCCTGTGCATTTCATCGCTCTCCGGAGTTTAAAACCTCGGTTCACAAAACCCCGACAGGATTCCCAAGGCCAACGCCAAGACCTAACCTCCTCCCTGTCGAACACAAACCACCCCTCTCACACACACCCACGACCGGACCACGACCACCCCTCTCACACACACCCACGACCAGACCACAATGCTATCACTGCGCAGAATGGGGACACATAGCCCGCAACTGCCCCCTGCGTATTCCCCCGCATGAACCTATGGAAGTGGGGTATTCCCGAGGGAGGGTGTTGATGACCGGAAAGACCCCTGAACGGTACAGGAAGCAGATCCATGTGAATGGGAAGCCGGTGATCGCCTTTTTGGATACGGGGTGTCATCATACAGTAGTAGACAGGTCCTTGGTACGGGATTCACAATTGATAGAGGACGAACAAATACAAGTCACATGCGTCCATGGGGATAGAAAACTATACCCCTTGGTCGAAGTATTGTTGGATATAGAGGGAGAGTCTCAACTACGGAAGGTAGGAGTGGTGCCTCAACTCCCTGAGACGGTCTTGTTGGGAACTGACCTTCCTAGGTTTCATGACTATCTACAGGCCTACACCACACCGCCCCCCCCTACCCTTTGGCTAGACAGTGCCCCTTTTTCTACCGATGAGATAGACGAAACATTCCCCAAAACAACAAAAAGCCGTAAGGAGAGAAGAAGAGAAAAAGCCATGTATCTACACGCAGAACCACACTCATCTACGAAAATCTTTTCCTCCCCAGACTCTTCACAAGAGGCAGGACCAAGTTTCCGGGCTGCCCAAAGGGATGACACCACGCTGCTCCATGCCTGGAACCAGGTGCAAGAAGACCAACCAGACCAGGTAGGCCCCTTCTTCCTGGTGAAAAAGGGACTATTATATAGAGTCACGATCGAGGGTGATAAAAAGAAGGAACAGTTGTTAGTTCCTAAAGCATATAGGGAACAGGCACTGTCGTTAGCCCATAGTCAGACTGGGGGAGGCCATTACGGGAAAGAGCACACCTTGAAGTATTTGCTGTCTAGATTCTATTGGCCAGGGGTCTATCAAGAAGTAGCCAAGTATTGCGCCCAATGTCCCCGGTGTCAGTTGGTGAACACTCCCGCCGTGTCCAAAGCGCCCCTTCAACCCCTCCCTATCATAGATGTGCCTTTCAAAAGGGTAGGAATGGACTTGGTGGGTCCTTTAATTCCTTCCGCCAGGGGCCACCAGTACATCCTTGTTTTGGTAGACTATGCTACCAGGTACCCCGAGGCCATACCCCTTTCCTCAACAACCACCTCAGTAGTCGCACACGCCATGGTCTCGTTTTTTTCTCGAGTAGGGTTCCCAGAGGAGCTATTGACAGAC
Organism: Triturus cristatus; assembly: GCF_964204655.1. Lineage (NCBI taxonomy): Eukaryota > Metazoa > Chordata > Amphibia > Caudata > Salamandridae > Triturus > Triturus cristatus. The sequence goes on from NC_140593.1 coordinate 126,185,109, forward strand.
CAGGGCACCCCCTTCATGTCCAAACTAATGAAGCAAGTGTGTAATGTTCTCAAGGTAAAGCAACTACGCACCTCCGTCTACCACCCACAAACTGATGGGCTGGTCGAACGCTACAATCGCACGATTAAAACCATCTTAAAAAAATCTGTAGACCGAACAGGCAGGGATTGGGACAGACAACTTCCCCTGGTGTTGTTTGCCATCAGGACACACGAGCAATCATCAACAGGGTTTTCACCCTTCGAACTCGTGTTCGGGCGACAGCCCCGGACGCTCCTTGACATGGCTTTAGAACGGTGGACAGACGAAGAAGATGAGGGTAGACCACTACTACAGTATTCAGCTGCTCTGAAAGACACGTTGTCTTCATTGTGGGAGGAGGTACATGTAAACATGGAAAAGGCACAAACTAGACAAAAACAGTTATATGACCGTCGAGCCAAACTTAGGGAGTTCAAGAAAGGGGATCAAGTACTCATACTTCTGCCTAGTTCAGAAAAAGAGTTGTTAGCCACCTGGCAGGGACCATACAAAGTGTTAGGGAAGGTAACTCCTGTTACGTATCGGATAGACGTCCCACATAAAAAGAACGAAGGACAGATATACCACGTCAATCTGCTCAAAGCCTGGGAAGGTCCCCTTCCCGAGGTATCACAGAGAGAGGCATCGATAGGCCACATAACGGTACATAAACCCATTGACGTAACCCATCTTCCCCAAAGAGGGCAAGAGGAGACCCCGATTCAAGTAGGACCACAACTTAATCCCACCCAAAAACAACAGATGGTAGATCTGTGCGCCAAGTTTGCCACGGTGCTGTCAGGAGATCCTGGGAGGACCTCACTGGTAGAACACGACATCATCACAACCACCGCCCGACCCATCAAATTAAAACCATATCGCATTCCGGAAGCAAGAAGAACAGCAGTAGATCAAGAGATAAGGGCGATGCTGGAAGCTGATATAATAGAACCATCCCATAGTGCCTGGTCTTCCCCTGTTGTTCTTGTCCCAAAACCTGATGGGAGCATCAGGTTTTGCATAGACTTCCGTCAGGTAAACTCCGTGTCTAAATTCGATGCCTACCCTATGCCCAGGGTGGACGAACTCCTCGAACGCCTAGGCAACGCCAGAGTCATGACGACAATAGACCTGACCAAAGGCTACTGGCAGATACCCCTCACCTCTTCTGCCAAAGAAAAAACAGCCTTCTCGACCCCGACTGGTCTATATCAGTTTAAGGTTCTACCCTTCGGCCTACATGGGGCCCCCGCTACTTTTCAGCGACTAATGGACACCTTACTAGCCCCACATCATCAATTTTCAGCCGCTTATTTAGACGACATCGTCGTCTACAGCCCGGACTGGAGTACACACCTAAAACATTTGGAAGCAGTCCTGCTGTCCTTACAACAAGCCGGTCTTACTCTCAATCCCAAAAAAACCACATTTGGAACCGACTGTATCGAATATTTAGGGTATACCATCAGTAAGGGCCAAATAAAACCTCAAGTTAGCAAAATAGAAGCCATCACTAAAATACCCAGACCCTCTTGTAAGAAAGACGTGCGTTCCTTTCTTGGATTAGTGGGGTACTATAGAAGATTTATTCCCCGATTCTCAGAAATAGCCAGCCCCCTCACCGATCTGCTCACCAAAACCCACACAGGAAAACACCTTCCTTGGCTGTCTCCCCAAGAAGATAGCTTCCAGACTCTAAAGACCATTTTATGCACATCCACAGTCCTTGCCTGCCCTGACTTCACGAAAACCTTCGTTCTCCAAACAGACGCCTCAGGTAGAGGACTAGGGGCTGTACTCTCACAGCCAGACGTCCTAGGAGACCTGCATCCCGTCCTCTACCTCAGTAGAAAACTATTTCCCAGGGAAACCCGATACTCAACAATAGAGAAGGAATGCCTAGCCCTCAAATGGGCCATAGAGGCGCTGCAATATTATCTTTTGGGACGTTCCTTCCTTCTCCTTACCGATCATGCCCCACTTACCTGGCTCTCTTTACATAAAGACTCCAATCCTAAAATTTTACGCTGGTTCCTTGCATTGCAGCCCTTCACCTTCGAGGCCATTCACATTCCCGGAAAACTGCAAAATAATGTGGACTACCTCTCCAGGTTCCCAGTGTTGGAGTGGCCCGAACGCCCACCCCTTACGGGAGGGCAATGTGGTGATGTCTCCGTCGAAAACGGCTCCGACCATTCCAACATGGCCGCCGCCGAAGAGCGACCAGGAAGTGAGGGCGGCGCTCTAGCGTCTAATCAGGGTGGTGTGAGCAATCCCGATAAAAGTGACGGACATCCGGTGAATGGTATGGTGGGAGATTCGGAGAGAGGAGAAGACGCGGAGGAAGCCGAACAGGACGACCGGGAGAGCACAACCCTCTGGAGAACGGCGGGACGAGCGGAGGAGCCGGAAGTCGGAGGAGCCGATCCAGGAACCATCGTCGGAGACCCAGCGAAGGAATACAGCTCCAGGAGCACTGCGCCCGGGACCACTGCACTCCCTGACGGAACGGAGGCTTGGTCTCCCAACACCTCGGCCCTGGAGGGTCGGGGCTCGAGGCGAGTACCTATTATCCAGCCGGGGCTTGTTCAGGGGCTGTGGGCTCGTTTTAAGGGACGTCACTGAAGTCACCAACTGTTTTTCCCCCACGTTAGGCACATTCACTAGGGACCGGTGACGGTACACTTGCCCTCCCCTTTTTGCGTTGTTACAGTCTGGTAGAATTTAAAACCAGTTTGTTCTGTTTCTTTTCTTTTGGGTCCACGCTCACCTATTCCCCGAACGGAGCCGGGAAGCAAGCAAGGGAGACGAGAAGGCGGACCTGGAGGACCCCACACCTGTGTTGTTACACTTTATTTTGACTCTCTGCAAACTTTATTTGTACCAAAGAAATAAAAAGAAAAAGTGCAACAGTAACCCAGTGACTGCCGGGAGTGACTTAAGGATAGGAAGAGGGAAGGGGGTAACGAACGGTCAAGGGGAAAAAGGCCACAGTAGGTAAGTTCTTTGAATGTTAGCCAGGGCACAAGAAGGGAGATGCTGCCTGCACAAAGAAGCCCCCCACTAGTGGGCAATCCCTTTGCTAGTTTAAGTGTGGGGGTAGAGAGTGCCTCAGAGAGGGGTAGGGAAGTATAGAGGCAACCTTAGCATCCCTCGGTGGGGTGAATATTGCAACCCTGGCTGCCTTACTTCCAAACATGGATAAGTACCGGCAGAAGCCTCAAGTTAATGGGACTGAGGTTGGGGCTCTAAGAGACAGAGGGGCTAGTGTGACTATGGTCCTAGATGCCCTGGTGGCTCAAGAGAGATTGCTACCTGGTGAATTTCACCAAGTAACCTATGCATACAGCAGTGCCAAATTCCATCCTATGGCTATGGTGGATTTAGAATCGGGAGGTGTGACAGGCCCTATGAAAGTAGCTGTGTCTCCTCTACTCCTAGTTCAGTGTTTACTGGGCATTGATCTTGAAGCATCTGAGTGGTATGAGGTGGAGAGAGGGCTCCATATGAGAAAATAGGGGCTCCCTGGCATGTGCTTTCACCAGGACACAGTCTATCTGGAAGGGAAAGGCTGGGTGCCTGGACCCTGGAACAAGGGGCCGCGCATCCAAGGAATAGGTTATTGGGTTCGGTGAGGCAGCCCAGGGAACTCCAGAGGTGCAGGAGGAAACTGACCCTGATAGGGATGATCTGGCCTCTGAGGAAGGGACTCCATCCCTGTCAGAGCTGTCAGATTTGGCAGAACTGACAGGAGCTGGTAGACCCTCCAGGGAGGAGTTTTGTCAGGGACAGATAGACTGCCCCACCCTTGAGAGCTTGAGACGGATTGCCTCTAAGCAAGAGGAGGAGGATTACAGTGGATTTCACAGAATCTACCGGTAAGATGGACTAGTTTATACTGAGGCCAGAAACCAGAAGGGGCCACCAGGAGGTTTGTTATGCCCTAAAAGTACAGAGAGCTCATCCTGACCTTGGGTCATGATATCCCCTTGGCAGACTAAGACTTGGAACTGGTTGGTGAGCCATTGCTACTTGCCCCATATGTCTGAAAAGGTTAAGGAGTTTTGCAGCTCCTATGTAACCTGTCATGCCAGTGGCAAGGCAGGGGGCAATTTAAAGGCTCCCCTTATACCACTGCCAGTGGTTGGGACTCCCTTTGAGAGGGTGGGTATGGTCATTGTTGGTCCCCTAGACCCACCTACTGCATCGGGGAATGGGTCTATCTTGGTGGTAGTGGACTATGCCATCAGGTACCCTGAGACAATACATCTCAGATAGCAATAGCTGCTCCTGCAGTGGCTAGTGCACTGCTTGGTGTGTTCACCAGAGTGGGTTTTCCAAAAAAGGTTGTTTTAGATAGGGCCACAAACTTCCTGTCCAGCTATCTTAAAGCGATCACCACCACCTCATATCATCCCCAGAGTAATGGTCTGGTGGAGAGATTCAACAAGACCGTGAAGGGCATGATCAGTGGGTTGTCGGACAAACTCAAAAGGAGATGGGATGTTCTCCTCCCATGCCTACTGTTTGTCTACAGAGAGGTTCCACAAAAAGGGGTTGGTTTCAGTCCCTTTGAGCTGTTGTTTGGACATCCTGTGAGGGGGCCATTGTGCCTGCTGAGAGAGTCTTTGGAGAAGCCTTTCAAGGAAGCAAAGGACAATGTGCTAGACTATATGCGAGACCTAAGATCTAGAATGGCAGAGTACATGTATAAGGCAGGCAGGAAACTGGAGGCCAGCCAGCAGCTCATGAAGCACTGGTATGATCAGAAGGTTACTATGCCTGAGTATACTCCAGGACAGCCAATGTGGGTGTTGAAGCCTGTGTCTCCCAGGGCCTTCCATGGCAAGTGGAGTGGGCCCTATCTAATCATTGAAAAGAAGGGTGAGGTTAACTACTGTGTCGACCTTGGCACCCCCAGGTACCCTCTTAGGGAAATGCAAGTGAATAGATTGAAATTACACCATGACAGAGCAGACATGACCATGCTACTGGTCATAGTTGAGGGAGTGGAAGAGGAAACTGAGCCAGTGCTCGACGTCCTCTCCAACAATGTGGAAGATGGGTCAATGGAGGGAGTTGTACTCTCTTCCACATTGACAGACCAGCATCACAGAGACTGCAAGTAGGTGCCTGTTCTCTTTGACCCCAGGTATTACTGAGTGGTGTGTGTACCACATTGACACTGGTGACATCCCACCTGTCAAAAACAAATTGTATAGGTTGTCTGACCATGTCAGAGCCAATATCAAGGCTGAAATAGCTAAGATGCTGGAGTTAGGGGTAATTGAGCCTTCTGACAATCCATGGGCCGGCCCAGTGGTGCTGGTGCCCAAACCTAATCCCCAGAGGGGACCAACAGAGTTAAGGTCCTGTATGCACTACAGAGGACTTAATGCAGCCACAAAGACTGATGCTCACCCTATACCTAGAGATGATGAGCTAATTGACAGGTTAGGGGTTGCTAAGTATCTGAGTACATTTGATTTGACTTCAGGCTACTGGCAGATTGCCCTCGCAGATGGAGCAAGAGAGAGGTCAGCATTCTCCACACCAGAGGGACATTATCAGTTCAAGGTAATGCCCTTTGGCTTAAAGAATGCACCTGCCACCTTCCGGAAGTTGGTGAACAGGGTCTTGTCTGGGTTGGAAGAGTTCAGTGCAGCTTATCTGGATGATATAGCTGTATACAGTTCTACCTGGGGGATCACTTAAGCCACCTGATGGAAGTGCTTCAGGCCATGCAGCAGGCAGGCCTGACTATTAAGGCCAGTAAGTGCCAACTGTGTCAGAGTTGTGTGATGTACCTGGCCACTTGCTAGGTGGAGGCCATGTTTAGCCTTTCCTGGCTGAAATTCAAACTATTTTGGATTAGACTGTTCTGGTTAACCAGACTCAGGTCAGAGCATTCCTTGGACTGACTGGGTACTATAGAAGGTTTGTTCAGAATTATGGGACCATTGTGGCTTTCCTGGCAGAACTGACTTCTAGGAAGTTGCCCAAGAGAGTGTATTGTACCCCAGAGTGTCAGAAGGCTTTTGGCACTCTGAAAGCTGCAATGTGTTCAGGGCCATTGTTACAGGCCCATGGTTAGACAATGGAATTGTTGTTCAGACAGATGCTTCAGAGCAAGGGATTGGGGCAGTGTTGTCACAGATAAATGAGGAGGGCCTTTATCAGCCAATTGCCTTTATTAGCAGGCAACTTCTTCCCAAAGAGTAGAGATGGAGTGCCATTGAGAGAGAGGCTTTTGCTGTGGTTTGGTCCTTGAAAAAGCTGAGACCATATTTGCGTGGGACTCACTTTCATGTTTTAACTGACCACAGAGCTCTCAGATGGCTCATGCAGATGAGAGGGGAGAATCCCAAGCTATTGGGGTGGTCCATTTCCCTACAGCCAATGGAAATTAAAGTGGAACACAGACCTGGGGTTGCCCATGCCAATATGGGTGGACTTTTTAGGTATTTACACTTAGCTGATGAGGACTTCCATACCATCACCTTTCGTTTGGGAGGGGGGGGGCTATGTTGCAAAGTCATCCTGTGCCCTGGGCACCCCCATTTGTTTGCTGACTGGTAATTGTGGTACCTGACTCTGACTGTCCGTGGTCTGCCTAACCAGGCCCAGGGCCACTGCTATGGTGAAAAACACAGTGAAAACACACACATAGATGAGGGTACACTATATATTAGGATACACTTATAATCGTCATAACCTACCCTTTACGTCCCTAGTACATAATAGAGCAGGGGGATTAAAACTACCTTTAAGTCCCTAGTATATAATAGGGCATGGCAGTTTAGAGGCCAGCAGCCCTTTCTGCATGTGCATATGTGCACTGGTCATTTTAAATGCAGTCCTGTATTGCAGCACTGCATTTAAATTGTGCCTAAACTCGACTTTGGTGGTAAGGGCACTTAAAAAGTGATAAAAAGTGAGGAGCGCTTTTAAGGTGCCATATAACCAACTTGATAACATGTCACTCTGCATATTTCCAAACACAAACACGGTCCGAGTGCGTTTTTAATTCAAAGCTAGTAACCTTAGTATCCCTCAACTTAACTGCATTAGGATCCAGTGAGACTTAAAGCTGTGACTGATCACTCCTTGAACTGGGGCACATTTCCAGATGATTAGTAATGACATTAATACCAGAGAATTGCACAAAAATGTAATCGATCAAGGAGCGCTTCAAGCCTCTTTGCCAGGAGAAATTTTAAATTAGTGATTGATTAAATCGGCCATTTATCACAGCCAAATTTAACTCCAGAACCCATGTAAAAAACTGAAAAGAGCGATTGCAACACTTGTTTTTTGGGAAAATGGGGGACGTAAGACTCCAAAGGGCATCTAGTTCCAAAGGTCCCATTTTCCTATACGCTAAGGTTGTGATTCTAATGTTAAAATCTCCGGACACACTTAAAGTTGATTTTGGATGCTTAGTAAGACACCTTGAAGATTAAACAGCGATAGTGAGAATTTAGTAAAGGGGCCAAAATGAACGGTGCACAAATCATACAATAAGCCATCAGTTCCCATATAAGAACAATGGACAACCATGGCATAAGGAAAAATGGCTAACAATTGTGAGTTTTTCCAACCAAAGGAGGATCTCAATAAAAGTGGCAACCCCTCCCACTTGGTCAGCGTCTGATTGAAAGAGAGGCTGGGCAATATTAGACTAAATAATTATCTGAATCAAAATCATTTGTCAACCAAGTTTCTTACAATCAAACAATTAGTGCATCATTAAAATGAGAAACGAAATTATCCAAAGACAAAAGTGCCTGCAGCCCGGCCATATTCCAGCTACATGGCTTCCACATGGACCTAGGAAGAATGAAGTGCATTAGGGAGCCGAGCCCAGGTATTATCCACCACTGTTGAAAAGCTCCTTACTAGGCCCATACTTTACTTTCTCCTTTACTTGTCTGTCCAATTGGCTTCAAGAGACTTTAACTTTCCAGGTGAAGTAATCTGAGAATAACTATAAGGACTCAATAAAAATAGGGGAGCAAGAGAGGTAAAAGGCCCATTATTCACATCACTCTTAGAAATAGGAAGACCATCAATGCCCATTTTATTTGTAAAAAGCACCCAATGTTTCAGTATTAATGATTAATGAAGAAAGTCATTCAGAGTGAAAATGTAAAATAGATTGATGAAAAACCTGGCCCTCCATAACATAAGTCTTTAACTTAACCATAGCAATGAACATCCTGTGATTCTGGGCAAGTCACTTAATCTCCCGGTGACTAACCAAAAAATGAATTTGTGTCCTCATGTAACATAACTGGTGCTATGTAAAGCGCTCTGATACCTGATTGGATTCGGTTCAAGTTCACGCTATATAAAACTCTGCAAAAAAAAATGTCCTGCGAGGAAATAAGGCTAAAATCATACGAATTCAAAAATGTATTTAATACAGCCTGTTGATTTAGGTAGGAGTGATTATTGAATGTAGGAAACAATTCAATGAAGTTAAGAATACGTGAGTGGCCTCCAGGAGTCAATAATTCATGCGAGATAGCTAACTCACCCTTCCTTAATTCTATCTAATTTTTGGAGAAAACGTTACAGTTTTTGGAGTGAGATTAAAGTTTACCCTTGTCGTAGCCTCAATATCACCAGTGTTACTCCCACCACCAGTATTTCCACTACCATGTCCCGCTAAATTAAAAATCAAGGTGGCAACACCTCAATCCTTCTGGTAGGGAAATGTTACACTGCAAAGACATATAGGTCACGAACGCTACTTCCGTGGAAGCCCGCCTTTCCTCCTTCACAACAGATTCAGGGAGCTGGGCAAATCCAATTTGGCTGTCCGGTTTCTTTTTTTTTTTTTTTTTTTTTTTTGAAAAACCTTTATTGACGTTTCAATCATTTACACGTATGGGCCTACAACCCCCCGGGGCCGGCCGCTAAGCAATCAGAACAATAAAAGCACGTGTAAACACAGGCGGCACCTCGGAGAGCAAAGTCTACAATACAGTATAGTCCGGCCAATGAGCCGCTCAGGTAGGACACCAGGAGAGAAAAGGTTTTTCATTTTATGATAAAACAAAACAGTAGGATCAGGTGCCAAACAGTTTCCCAACAGCGATAAGGGCTAGGATAAGAGACGCAAGCAGCAAGCAGCAATACATTGAATCAATGGCGCAGACACGGGAAAGTACGGATAGGGAGAAATATCAAAGATAGTTGCGCCTACAGGTCCCCGTACCTAAAGCCCAGCGAACCCCCCGGAAACTGTGGCACACATTAAGAGCAAGCGATTCACGATAAGAGAGGTGTACCGCGCTGATCCCAGAAAAACAAGCAAAAAGGAACAGAGAAGAAAAAGGAGGCCATGGAAAAAGAGATAAAGACTAAAGAGTCCCCTCCCCCATCCCCCCACCCTGCACCTCTGCGAATGAGTATGGCCCCACCCCCCAGCAGTGTGCCTGTCGCCCTGGAACTAGACCCGAAATATAGAAGAGACAGGGAAAAAAGGAGTAAGAAAGAGCCCCCCCCATACGGGGGGGCGGAAGAAATGTAATAAAACTGGAGGAGGGCCTTCAAAACATACCCCCGGCTTCTCCCTCCCGCACGGTGAAGTCTCCCCACGGCAAACAATTAGCAGCACCAAGTTGATCATATCAAAAAAGGGAGGGAGGGAGTGGGGAGCATTATGCACCAACTATGCGAATAACCATGAGAGCACGCAACCATGAGTCCGCCTGTCTACTAGGTGACCACTCCCGAAGGATCAGCCTCAGCCTTGACCGCTCTTTGCAATTCTGCCCATGCCTGCCCCTCGACCCAACACCATGTCCGATGTCCCAAGGTACAGGAGTGTCCAAAAACAGTCGGGAAGCGACGCACACAGGTGGGGTGGAAGTCTCTGAGCATCAGCACGGACCGCTTCATGGGGGGGCGTCTTTTCCAGTGCTGCCCCAGGATTTACACTGCACACAAGGTCCAGACAGGCTGAAGCAGTCGAATGAGACACACGCTGCCGGAATCGTCCCTGGGCCGCCAGAGACCGCGCACGGGACAAGGCCTCCATCTTCCGCTCAGGTCCAATACCTCCGGAGCAGATCAAGCCCACAGTTAGCCGACCACACGGTAGCATACTGTCCGGAGTGTCCGGCTGTACACTAATCGCGGGGGGGGCCGCAACATCTTCCTCCTGTGTGCAGTGTGGAAAGCCACTGTGTACTGGTGGACCAGCATGCCGCCACTGTCCCAACGCTGATACCACACCATCTAGCTTCCTCCCCAGGACCCCGGCGCCATGAGCCAAGGAGTAATGAAGGGCACCAAGGGCCTCCAGGAGGTCGCCGTACCCCAGGGCAGCTCTCTCCGATCGCTCTGCCACACTCCCGACCGTCACACACCCCCAGTCCCGCTGCGTCCCAGCGGACAGGATGGTAGGCTGCATAGTGACAAAATGGCCGCTGGGAAGGCCCGACTCGTATTGGGGCCAGGACCCCGGGACCAACGCCTCAAGGTCCACGTCGCTGAAGACAAGGATCCTGGGGGAGGAACAGATGCAACCATTGCGCGGTCACGGGCAATAGTCGTCTCCGCCACGGACCAGCTCCCGCAAAAAGCCGGGAGCAGCCCGCAAGGATCAGGGCGAACCAGGGACGGCGTCCGGCCAGCTCACAGTCAAAGGCAGGGGCAAACACCACAGAATCCGAGAATCGCACACCCGGGCATGTCTTCGGTCCGCAGCGCTCAGCAGGGGGGGAGCGACCACAGCAAAATGCAGGCCGAGGGGAGCAACACTCCGGCGGACCGACTCCACCCAGTCACCACAGGCCGCTGTTGTTAAACTGCCGCCCGGCCAAGGCGTCCACTCGAGGTCCCGGCTTCGGGACCGCACGGGCCGCAAAGTTCAATCGCTGATTTCTCCGGCGGTACTGCAGTCAGAAACCTCAGGATCACACGATCGGTTGCCACTTTCGTTTACAAACACGATCGCGTAGCGCAGAATAAGGATCTCATGCAGGATATCCGTGCGGGATGCGGAGGTTCACGGAGCCGGGAATCTACGCTGCCGTCCCGGTCGCCATCTTGGCTCCTCCTCCCGGTTTCTTTTTTTACCTTACTTACCTTAGCTTGTTTCCTCTTTTCCTGACACTTGGTTACTGCAGATATTGATACTTTATCAAGACAGACATTCATTTCATCATGCCTTCAATAACAGCCTGAATAATGCTGCCTGTTTCATTAATTAAATTAGGCTTAATCAACCCCACCCAAGTAAAGAATTAACATCAGGATTCCGATCACCCATTTTCTCAGGCCTAGATGTCTTAACAGAAGACAAAGAAACCTTACATTCGGATTTGTCCAAAATCTCAAATGTTTCTGGAACATTATTCAAGACAAAAAAATCTTGTTCAAGAAGGGGACAGATTGCCTTGCAAGACTAGCCTATCAGGCTGGGACGAACAGTTCCTAAAAGCCAGGAGATCTTTAGCAATGGAGTTATAGTTACTGGGCGAATTAGCCGTGAATGCTTTCAAAATTGAGGAGAGCATGGACAATGAGTGCCCTTGAACTATTAGTTGCTTATTGGTTAATTATAACAATTAAGATAAAACAAAGTATAAAGAAGACATCATACTGGAAATAGGAGGATCCACTATCTGAGGCTGCAGCACATTGTCACCAGGTTGAGAAAAAGAATTCCTATGTTCAAGGATTGATGCATACTTCATGAAAAGTTGATCCAAGGGGAGAGAATCCTCCATACAAAGATCAGGTTTATCAAGACCATCATATTTGAATTCTATGTCAGGACTGGAGGCGAGGATTATGCTCAACTTTCTTTCATTTATTTTCTCCAACAGACTTCAACATGTTCATATCAAAACTACCTTTCCCATCAGCCCACAAGAAAGAAACTTCAAATAATTTTGACCAATTAACAGTCCTCAGAATGAGCGTATCTCATAATCCTATCCTCTACTCTTACTGTGACAGTAAAGAATCCACACAAAAAACTCTCTCCCCTTTGATGGAATCGGAACCTGCAATAAAATCCAAAAATCTCTGAGACCAAGATCTGATAATTTTATCATTTATATACCATAGGAAAAACAGTACATTCGTTAGTACTGTAAGAAGACATAAAGAAAAAACACAGTCCTCATTTGAAAACATCAGTTAACCACACTGCATATATATACTCATACCTTACGATAAAAAAATGTACAGTCCTTCAAGACACCACATGTGAATTGCAGAGGGAGGTTAAAGTCATCAGAAACCTGGGGTGGGAATAATCCTCACCTCCATGTCCTTAATAAAACTGAAACATTTTGTTACAAATGCCAGGAAATTTTACATTCTGTATCTGATAGAGACATCTAGCTGCAGATTCCTTACCTTTGAATTCTCCCCAAGCACCAGACTGGATCTGGACATTTTTCCAGCAGTACCTCTGCTCGTAGATAAAGGGCGTCATGCGACTTCGTAGTGAGGTTGACCAGCGGATGTGATGTTGCTAGAGTCCATATATGCCCCTAGCCGACACGCTGACATCAGGTTTTTTTCCCCGTGCTTTCAACGCGGATCCGGTGGCGGTTACTCAGGCCTTTTTTTTGGCCTACTTCGACTTTCGTCAAACAGAACAGTGTGCTTTTAAACTTCTCTCGTGTCCTCGGAGTCCAAGCCTTGTGGGTCCTGTGGATTGCAAATGTCAGCCACAGACCCTCACTCTATTTGTATGTGGTACCTTAGGGAGCGCTATAACTCCAAGTGCAACTCCTGTCCTCAACATGCCAGAAGGTGCTGTGGGAACGTTGTATGGAGCTCCTAGCAGCACAGATGTCGTAGTCTTCCAAGCCTTCCTGTCCACGTCGGTCCCCTTCAATCTCCACGAACCGCTCGCGTGTCTACTCTAGGAGCCGTTCTCGTGGACGTCACTCTCCATCGACGTCCCGAGGTAAGTCAAGACACAGGCGGTCGAAGTCACACCATACCCCAACCTCGCTGCATAAAGCCTCCATCTCTCATGCCTCTTCCTGATCATTGGTGAAGAGCCGGTACGTGAGTCCACCCCGTGCCTCCCTCCCTTCCCTGGAGCCAGGGCAACTCTGGCTCAGATGCAAGAATACTATAATTCCCTTCATGCTCTGTTTGGGTCTTCACCTTCCCCTGGAGCGCCTTTGGGCACCAAGGAGGTGTGAGGAGCCATGACTTTGTCCACGCCAGCGGGTTTGGCCTCGGTCTCAGTTCAGCCTTCTGATTCCATAGTCAAATCCGTTGCACAGTCCTTCAGGGTTCCCACCTTTGGCGCCTGGGTCCGATCATCCAACAGTGACACCGGCGGTGCTGATTGACGCCACACCACTTCCCCTTTCCAATGCCGATACGCTGCTGCTTCGGCGTCGGATGCGGTGCCAATGGTGCCGCCTATCTCAGAAACCTTCCTGCCGCTCTCGGTGGAGCTCCCTCCTGCTTTTCCTTTTGAGGAACATGATCTTGGAGGTGATGAAGAGGATTTGGTGTTTCTATACCCCATGTCTGACACTGCCCAGCCTCCTATGGAGGATAGCTCTCTGGGTGACACTAGTAGTTTGGAGTTTTCCCCAGCCTCAGGCCTCCTTTCCCCCCGGCCTTGCTACAGACGCTCCTCGCTAGCTGAGGCGGGTTTCCGTGGCTTTGTATGCGACACTTACTTTTGTGGAAATGACTACTGATCCTTCACTTGAGGTCATCCATCAGGGCCAAGCGGCAGTTGAGCCCATGCTTTCCTATAGTGAAGCCATATGGAATATTTTGTTAGGCGCTTGGGCTAAACCCGATACAGGGCTCCCTGTGGATTGCCCTATTTGTCACGTACACTGTCCTGCCCCCAGTGATCCGGCCTGTCTCCTCTGACATCGTACTCCTCACAGTTTTGTGGTACAGGCTTGCCTCAGCCTCCCATGATCACAACTCTCTTCCTAATGTCCCTCCAGACAGAAACTCCAGAAGACTAGACACTTATGGCAGGCATATTTTATCCTCCACCAGTTCTGAACTGCGATCCATTAATGCTTCTTGCATTCTCAGATGCTTTTCCGATGTGTTATGGGATTCATTGACATGCCTACTGCTCTAGCTTCCGGATGAGAAATGGAATGATCTTGCCCAGTTAATACGGGATGGGCAACAAGCAGCTAAACTGATCATTCAATTTGATGTGGATAACACTGACTCCGTAGGCCAGGCCATGGCCTCTTCAGTGGCACTACGTCGTCGTGCCTGGCTGCGCACCTCTGGGTTTTCAGAGACTGTTCAGGCCACCTTGATTGACATGCCCTTTGATGGTACCCATCTGTTTGCTGTCCATGAACACTCTGCAGTATAGCGGTTTCGGGACAGTTGGGGCAGAGCAAACTCTTAACTCTGTACATCTGCCTTACCAAGAAGACTTGTTTCCCTAGCTCCCCACTGACTTAGTAAGTACGGGGATGTTCTTCTTTCTTTTCCATTTAAGCCATTAGCAGGCTCCTGGATACCATTTTATTTTAACCAATCCACCTTCCGGTGGCACCTGATGAGGTGTTCCTGCCTTTGGCAGATGTTATTCTTTCTTCCATCTGTCAAAGACGGATTTTAGCTCACGTTCTCTGAGTGTTTTTTTGTTTTGTGGCCTTGAGTGGGTTTCCATCCCTTATGGTATAGGGGTTTTCTTCTTTCCAGACTTCATGCAAGTAGTAATTATTTATGGTATTTTGCTCGCTTTGTGCGGATGCACTTTTGCCTTGCTCCCCGTTCCCCGTGGGACATCTTCTGTACACCTCATAGGTGTTCCTAAGTATACTTATGGTATTTTAGTATCCCTTATAGTGGATTTTCTATTGTAACACTGATTGTGCATGCTGCTTCGGCCTTGCACTTACACCCTATCAGGGTGACTCTTTCATTCTGCTCCCATAGAGTATTCCTGCTGCTTTATTATGGCTTTACTTAGTGTTTCCTGACACGTTCTCCTTTTCCTAGTACAGTTGGGATGAATGGTATTGTCCCCTCCTTGGGGTATGTTGTGCTCCTATCAGTGCGTCTTAAATAATAATAATAATAAGCAAGCTTGTAAAGCGTCTGGTTACACTCACTAGTGTGTCTCCGCACTGCGGCACAGCCTCGTCACAAGAGCAATGGTAGGAATCAGTGTCCCGAAGACCCTATATGCGGAAGAGCCAGGTTTTCAGCCTCCTCCGAAAGAGTACCTCCGATGATTAATTACGCAGAAAGAGAGGGAGTGCGTTCCAGTGCTTAGAGGCCAGATAGCTAGAAGAGCTAGTTCCCATTCTCGCTCTTTTTGCCCTAGGAATCTTGACCTGACCGGTTCCAGAGGATCTCAGATGTCGGGACGGAATGTAAGGGGTAAGAAGATTGTGTAGGTATTTAGCCCCCTTCCCCTGTAGGATACGGTGACTAATACATAACGCTTTGAAAAGTATTCTTTCCCTGAGTGGTAGCCAATGGAGAATGGAGAGGGCATTCCTAGAGGAGGATCTCCTGGGCAGCATCAGAATAAGGCAAGGCGTGATGAGTACAGGCCCCAGCTAGGCCCGCAGAATACAAGGGTTCGCTCTCCTGTAACGAAAACTAGAAGGAAGTTGGCACGGAAACTGCAAATACAAAGACAGAGTTTATTAACCCTTAAGGGTGGTCCTACAACCTATACAACACTCTTCAGTATAGCATAGAGTAGCACAAAGAACTTGCGTACACAGTCCCCTTTTATACACAACAGAGGGGCTCATAAGTGGGTGGATACAACATGAGGCAAAATGCATTACCTTTTATGGACATTTTCAATACAGAACCAATATGTGGGCGGAGTAAGCAATTTCCTGAGCCCGCGAAAACACGGTCAAGCAAGGACTAACTGATAACAGATGTGGTCAAGTCTGGACATGCGCCAGATGGACAAAGGAGCTATTTATAGACTGTTACTAGGCAGATTACAAGAGCAACTAACGAAAAGGAAGGACTCATCTCGTGCAAAGCACGTGAAGACATGACATTACAAAATGGAGTCCAGACATTAGTCAACATAAGAAGAGAAACTTGTTCTAAGGAAGGGGGATTCATGTCTTTAGTGAATGCTTAATCATATCGCTGTTTTAATTTTCAACAGACGACCCTTTCAGCATTTACTGAAGACATTCGGCTTATTAGGATAATCATCATATATATCAATTTTCATCATCTCTTCCACCTCTCTGGTTAAATTTTTCTGATAGATGACATTGGCAATAGTTTTCTTATCAGGAATACAGAATGACACACATAGAGAACAGAGTAAAGGACCACACTGGACACAGATGCAGCAGGAAAACAGAATTGCCACAACAATGCAGAGACCAGTTAAAACCTTCCATCCCCATGTAGTGATCAATGCCCAAAACCATCCAGAAAAGGTCCAAGTGCCATTTTCTGTATGAATCTCAGCTGCGATGTTATGCAATTTATTAATAGCGTTATAAACTGATGGCGTATGGTCAGGAATGAACACGCAACAACTACTTCCGATAATTTTACATGCTCCACCTCTATCAGCTAACATAACATCTAATACCATACGATTCTGCAATGCAACAATTCTAGTAATTTGTAATTCTTCCGTAAGATTCCCAAGAGCAGCAGCGGTCTGATTCGTCACAGCCTCTACAACTCTCGTTAACCTTCGAACCTTCCTACTATTTAGGGCAGCTCCAACAAAGAAAAACAATCCTAGGTTAAAATCAACATACTGCTGTAAACTAGTATCAGTTTGATCAACATTGTCAATGGATAGAGTACGTTTATACCTATTTACAGTCACATTATTCAATAACTTCAAATCTTTATGATAGGATGCAGGTGCTAAAAATACAGGGGGTAATAAAAATGCTACATAGCATACTCCGGACCAGCCGGCTGGTAAGCGATAATAGCCCTTATTCCCACATACGAAGTAAGTGTTATGGGAGGCTAAGAAAGTACTATTATTTAATCCGTCTATGTTCAATACAATAATGCAGTCGCTAACACCAACAGGAATATAACCCACACTCTGGACACACAGGTCCGCTTGAGCTTGTGCCACTTGAATCACAAATTGTTCCTTCCCTGCAGTGTCTCTGGTGTTCGTGAAAATGTAGGGGATCGATTCATTGTCTGGTCGATATTCTTCCCATTCCCATATTGTCCCATTCGCTTGTGGATAGCCATCTTTATCTTGATGACATTCCCTATTAAGTCTGAAAAGTAATCGTCCCACTGTAGGTTTCCGTGTGGCAAAAAGCAAAGTGTACCATGCTCTACAAGAGCCATTATGGGAGAAAGGAAGAGGTATGAACGGCGTTCCTCCTTTCTTCTGATGAGCTGGCATCATACCACATATCCAACAGTTCGTAGCATTCGTAGCAACATGGGTATGATGCAACATCTGGATGAAAGTGTTATTCAAATAAGACTGACGATGCTTCAATTCTTGATACGGAAGGGTATAAAAGTAGTGCTCCTCAGGCACTGGAGTGGTCAAAACAAGCAACTCACGGGCAGGAGTCACATCCTCAACAAACCATGTGGCTATACCAACAGTAGCCACAATGATAATAAAGCTTGTCGCACAAAGAATCTTCTTCTTTTCCATCTTGTAGTAAAAAGTCAATATCTTCCTGAAACTAAAAGGTTGTCAGAACTCTTCCCCTTAGGCAGCTGTTGATTTCTTCACCAGCGGGCCAAGACGGGTGTCACTACACTAATGCAGGGCTGATCCCCCCCCCCCTTGCCTCATTGGCTCTCCGTTTCACTAACCTAAGGGCCGTTCTGACAACGTATCTGGGTACAGAAAAAAATCACTTCCTCGGTCGAAGATGATATCTTCCTCCTCCAGGAATCGCTTGGTCCGGGAAGAGCTCCTCAGTGCCGTTCGGTTCCACAGCACGGCCTTTCTCCGCAGTCAGGATTTCTCGATGGTCGGTCAACACAGCAGGCTCCACCAATCCAGGCGGCACTTTACGACAGTGCAAAGAGTGGATCCAGTTCTTCCGATTGGAAACTCGCACAG
Source organism: Triturus cristatus (assembly GCF_964204655.1). Lineage (NCBI taxonomy): Eukaryota > Metazoa > Chordata > Amphibia > Caudata > Salamandridae > Triturus > Triturus cristatus. The sequence continues at coordinate 126,203,176 of NC_140593.1, forward strand.
CTGTCCTCGTTGCGAGCAGGACTTGCTCAGGACCAACCCATCTCGGCTCTAGACTATTCGTCCTTTCGAACACCTTGATCATAACGTGATCTCCAGGTCGGAGATTATGACCTTCACCCGTGGACCGATCAGGGAGCGCTTCTCGAACCTGTTGATGAATAGAAACCAAATTATCCGTTAACTGTGCCAGATAATCATTCATCATTACACAAGGTACATCATACACTGACTTCGGTTTTGGTGGACCCCAAATATTCATTGGGCGTCCGAACACGATCTCGTAGGGTGTGAGACCGGTCCGAGAATGCGGTATCGATCTAATTGACAATAATGCCAGCGGTAAAGTGTCTGGCCAAGTCAAAGAAGTCGAAGCTTGGATCTTAGCGATCTTAAGCTTCAAATGCCGTTATATTTCTCAACCAATCCCGCAGACTGGGGGTGAAATACTGCATGGAACTTCTGAGTAATGCCTAGGCCTTTCAGGACATACTTGATAACGTCTGCAAACACCATATCGAGGGAAGAACTCCTTCAATAGCATCTTGGCTGTAGTCATTGCAGTATTGTCTTTCGTAGGGTATGCCTCAACCCATTTACTGAAGGCACAAACCACTACTAGAACATACTTCAGATTGTTTCAGCGCTCAAGCTGAATGTAATCCATCTGCAAAACCTCAAAGGGTGCAGTAGGTGTCGCAAATCCTCCTGCTGGAGTTCGTGTACCCTTTCCCGGGTTATACCTCAGGCAAAAAATGCAGGTCTGCACTACCCTCTTTGCCATACTAGCGATCTCCGGATGCTCCCAAACTCGTGTGAGTAATTTAACAATTGCGGAAGCTCCGACATGCGCAAGTCCATGTGCCATCTGAACCATAGGTTGTACGAAGGCTGTGGGTAACTTCCATTTATCCATCTGCTTACTTCTCCAACACCCTTCATCATCTAATTCTCCATCATTGGACCATTGCTCCCGTTCCTTATCGGAAGCGGTCCTCTGTATCTCCAGCACTTCTCTCCTAGCATCGCGCTATCTTTCTGTCTGTGACTTCACAACATACATTGCAGTAGCACCAGGCTGCATCACAGTCTCTCATGCCACCCGGTCTGCCAAAGCATTCCCTTCTCCAACTTTATCAACCACCTTCTTATGGGCACTACATTTAACTATAGCAATCTTCTTTGGATATGTTAATGCAGTCAAAAGGTTGTGAACTAACTCCCCGTACATTATCTGTGCTCCATGTGACGTTAGAAAGCCTCTCTCCTTCCAGAGTAGGCCGAAATCGTGCGCTACTCCGAAGGCATAGCGGCTATCTGTATAAACATTCACACACAATCCTGTACTGAGCTCACATGCTCGTGTTAATGCTATCAGTTCCGCTGCTTGAGCTGATTTCTGCGGTATGCGTGCTGTCTCCACTATTGTTTGTAATGTGGTGATTGCATACGCCGCTGAAGTCGTGCCATCTGGTAGCTTCAGGCATGATCCGTCCACCCATAGTTCTCCATCTACATCTGTAAAGGGCGTATCCTGGAGATCAATACGATCCTTTGTCTGTTCCTCAGTCACAAGAATACAGTCGTGTGCTTTTCGTGCTTCAGACTGAGTTTCCGGGAATGGCAACAATGTGGCTGGATTTAACGTTGCACATCTCTTTAACGTAATATGAGGAGCCAAAAGCGTCAACTCATATCCCGTTAAACGAGCGCTGGTCAAATGCTGCGTCTTTGTCTGATTAAGCAGGGCATCAACAGCATGGGGAACTAATACCAGCAGTTTGTGAGATAACACAATTCCCTCGCTTTGGCGTATTGACAAAGCTCTCGCCGCAACCGAGCGAAAACACCCTGGTAATGCTCGGGCAACAGGATCAAGTACAGCCGAAAAATATGCACAAGGGCGCTGCTTGTCGCCGTGCATCTGCACTAAAACTGATAATGCACATCCATCTTTCTCATGCACATACAGTGAAAAGGGCTTCGTATAATCAGGGGTACCTAACACTGGTGCTGAACAAAGGGCTTGTCGTAATTGCTGGAAAGCAATTTCACACTCATTTGACCAGGGAAGAGGAATCGGAGTGTCTTTTGTCAAGAGTGCTAACAATGGCTTAGCTATGTGTGAAAACCCCAATATCCATTGCCTACAGAAAGAAGCAAGACCCAAAAATGCACGCACATCCTTCTGTGTGGAAGGCACTGGCGTGTCCAAAATTGCTTGAATACGATCTGGTGTGAGTGCACGCCCCTCCTTAGACAAAAGGTGACCCAAATAAGTCACCTTTGGTCTACAGAATTGCAATTTCTTCCTGGACACTTTGTGATGATGAGATGCCAAAAAGGAAAGCAAAGATAACGTACACTGCTCACACAACTCCGGGGTGTCGGCCGCCAACAAGATGTCATCGACATATTGTATAAGGGCGACACCCTCGGGCAGAACAAAGGAATCCAACTGCCGTTTTAGTGCTTGACTGTAAATACTAGGGCTTTCTGTATAACCCTGAGGGACTCTACAAAATCTATAAGACCTATTATTCAGAGTAAAACCGAAAAGGTATCGGCTATCAGGGTGAATAGGAATCGAAAAGAAGGCATTTTTCAAATCAATAACTGAAAACGTGGTCGCCGTTGGCGGGACCAGAGTAAGTAACGTCGTGATATCATAAACCACTGGATACTGAGGTATCACTATCTTATTCACTTCCCTTAAGTCAATGATAAAACGATAAACCCTGGTATCGGTATCATTCTTCAAAATGGGTAAAATAGGACTGTTGCAGACATTATAGGGAACTTCTTCCACTACTCCCACCTTAATCAAATCCTGCACAATCTGTATGAGTGCCTCCTCCCCCTCCTGGGAAATACGATACTGAGGGAGGCGCGGTAACACCGCACCCTCCTGGACACTAATGTGGACAGGCGGAATCACCATCTGTCCCACATCAGTATCCGAAGTGGCCCACAAAGACTGAGGGAGGGAAGCTAATGCAGTATCCTCCGCAACCACGCACTGGGTGATTGTCATTTAATATCACACGTACCCCAGTAGGGGAGCAGCGGATCGTAGCTCTGAAGTGCTTAAGCATATCAAGACCCATAATGTTGTCGGGCGTGTTCGGAGCGAGCAAAAACGGACAGGGTGCAGAAAAGTGATCAACATGGAATGCAAGGGGTCGGGAAAGAGGGCTTCGAGAGAGTGTACCATCAAACCCTACCGATGTAACCATTAAGCCAGATGGGGGAGCCCTCGGAACCAATTGTTTGGACAGTGCACTGCGAGTAGCTCCTGTATCAAATAGGAACCGATCAGTAGAACCCAAAACATTTGCTGAAACATAAGGACCCTTCTGATCAACCGGCACTTCAACTGATTCTAACCCCCATCCAATGCAATCCTACGCATGCTGTGAGTCATGGTACCCAGAACGGTCATTCCCAGACATTTGATACTGATGTTGCCTATCAAACACATTAGGCCTATCCCGTTGCTGTACGTTAGGCTCAAATCGAGTACGATCATTAGAGTTCCCTCTATAATTCGAAAAACCCCCTCTACCTCTCGGTGGTCCCTGACCACGTCCCTGACGAGATGCATATAACACCGGGCAATCTCTAGCCCAATGACCCGACTGTTTACAATACGCACATTGATTTCTATTTACATCTGACCGGCCCGAAGGGGGACCATAGAATCCTCCTCTACCTCTTTCTACACCCCGACGAGGCGGACCATACACTTGTGCTAACATCACCTTAGTTTTCAAATCTTTCGATTTCTTCTCCTCATGCCCCTTCGCTTCTTGTTCCTGACGCTCATAATACTGAGCCATAGTCAGGAGGGATGCCGGAGACGAAGTGGACCAAGAACTTTCACTCGCTTTTAAACGAGCTGCTATTCCCGGTAATAAATTCGCCACATATTCATCAACAAAAAGATGTCGACCCGTATCATCCGTAAGTGACTGACCACTGAAATCATGAAATGTCTCCTCAAAGCGCGTAAAGAAGTCTGAAACTGATTCCAGTCAATCTTTTTAGGGGGAATAATTGTTTTCAATTTAGTTAAGATAGCCGCAGGAAGATCTAAAATAAGCTGAGGTGGTTTTTGCGCGGGTTTTCTCTCCCTATCCACATCCTCAATCTCAGACCATTTGGCCTTAAAAACGGCTTGATCATCCACCTTCCGCACAGATCGCCACATATCCGGTGGTAAAATGAGCCCAAAGAACAAATCTATATCCGCTAAAGTCATAGTACAAGAATTCAAGGCTCCTTCGACCTCTTCGTAAAAGGCCGCCGGATTCTTGCGAGGGTCAGGCAATGCATTCTTTAATGCCATAACATCAGCCCTACGCCAGGGAGTATAAACCCAATTATACACAAAATATCCTCTAGCATCGGGGGAAGATATATCTGAACTGTTTCCTGCTCCTTTAGGAGGAACATACAAAGGTGCCGCCTCTCGCATCGGTTTAGCATGCACTAGTTCGCTCTTATCTGAGTGGGAGGTAGATGATTGGTCGCCGCCGGTACGTGAATCCGATTGCTCCTCCTCCCCTGCCTTTAGGCGCGTTCTCTCTTTAAGTTCAAACGCCGCGTCCCGCAATGCAAACAGCCGTCGGACCGCATCGGGTACCTTAGAGGGAGAAAAAACACCGTTACGTAATGCTTTAGAATCTGATACTACATCATCAGGCTCAAAAACATCTGAATATTTCCGAAAGGCAGTAATCACGTCATCAGAAAGAGTTGCAACAAAATACAGCTTCTCTCTATCCCGCCAACTTTCCAAAGATTCCAACAATTCAGCAAGGGGTAGCTTGCCTTTAAGCGCACGCAATGAAATTTTCCGAAGCTCACCCATACGTTCAACTGATAACATCGACCGCGTGTCTACCTTATCCGAAACCGATCCAGAATCCTGTGACCTCGGGGCAGACGCGCCAACATAAGGGGGCGGAGAGCGATCTAATAAATAAAAATCATCTTCAAGATTAGTAAGGACAGGATAAAGTGGCTGGCGGACAGCATATTGACCCAAGACTTGCAACCTACACTCTTTCTCTTGTTTCTCCGCCAGTTCTCTTTCTTCCCGACGCTTCGCTTCCTGGGCTCTCACATGATCATTTTTCCATTGCTCTTTATCAAACAGCGCTTTCTCACGTTTCTCTCGCTCACGCACTTCCTTCACCCATAACCGTACACATTCAAACATGTCTTGCCGAGCACGCCGTTTACACATACACTGTTCCACATACTCAATCTTACGCATATCAAACGATCCGTACAAAGGCCATCATAACTCAGGATCCTTTTTGGTGTATTTCCTCCACACTGTGCTGTACATTATAGAGGAAAGACCATGCTTCACATACATATCCCTATTAGGAGTCCCCCCTGGGGGGGCTGGAGCAGATTCCTCGAGATTTAACCGGTTTCCAAAGCAGCAGCACCACTTACGGAGTGCGCTAAAAGCAGGCATGCTCAAAAATAATGCAAAATATGCAGTATTATCAAAAAAATGGCACTTAAACTTTGCGCCGTTCAAATTTACACAGCTCCGGAGAAATATCTCTGCATTACCTGCCTATATGTGTTGCAACGCATATATTCTCACAGTAATCAATACAAAATATGACCGGTCATCACAAATCAAACTCAAATAGCCAACCCAGGCTTCAAAACTCGGAGCAAGTACCGTACAACGGTTCTTACCAATCAAGAGTGTCCAGATTCCAACTGCCAAGTTCCAAAATTCGCCCAAACGGCTGTCGCGGCAAACCGACAGAAGAGGTCTCAGTCAAGGACCGGCGCCACCCAGAAGGTCAGTTCGGAAGGGAAGGAAGAAACCTCGGGATGCCAGGACTAAAAACGCCACTGGCAGTGATCACATCCCCGGCCAAATTCCTCACCTTCGTCACGACCAGTCCTTCGAGCATCCGAGTCGCCGATGAGCCCCACGTGACGGGCGCCTATTGATGAGTACAGGCCCCAGCTAGGCCCGCAGAATACAAGGGTTCGCTCTCCTGTAACGAAAACTAGAAGGAAGTTGGCACGGAAACTGCAAATACAAAGACAGAGTTTATTAACCCTTAAGGGTGGTCCTACAACCTATACAACACTCTTCAGTATTACATAGAGTAGCACAAAGAACTTGCGTACACAGTCCCCTTTTATACACAACAGAGGGGCTCATAAGTGGGTGGATACAACATGAGGCAAAATGCATTACCTTTTATGGACATTTTCAATACAGAACCAATATGTGGGCGGAGTAAGCAATTTCCTGAGCCCGCGAAAACACGGTCAAGCAAGGACTAACTGATAACAGATGTGGTCAAGTCTGGACATGCGCCAGACGGACAAAGGAGCTATTTATAGACTGTTACTAGGCAGATTACAAGAGTGTTAGACCTGTCAGCCCTTTGGGTGGTCCCTCCTCATCATTATTTATTTTGTCCCACTTTTGCCTCAAACCCTGTTAGTATTTTTTCCTTTTTGGGAACCACCAGACTTTTTAGTATTGATGCAGATTCAGGGAGCCATTTTATCTACCCCTGGAACTTCTGTCTGAGGGCCTGGAGCACAAAATGGTGGCCACCCATTGTCACCTGTGACATCACTGGAACCTACCAGCACCTTCCAGAACATTCCAGAACCCTCTGACAGTGTGAGGCAGGTTTAGAATGTTGGGAAGGCATCTCCAGGTTGGCAGTTGGAGTTGGCAGTTGGCACCTGACTGGTGAAGAGAGAGGAGCAGAAACCTGAAGGAGGAAGGAGTGAGGCAGCAGGGGTGGAAACTTGTGCCTGGAGTGGGGTCCATAAACCCACCCTTGATACTAGTCCCTACTGACTGAGCCCAGCCTGGAGCCCTGTGTGGGAGAAAGCAAGAGAAACCATCTTAAGGACCTGGACAGCAGGAACAGGCCTTAAAAGTAAAGAACAGCAAGTTCCTGACCTGGTTACTGGTAACTTCTTGAAGTCCGACGTCGAGAAGCCTGGAGACCTGGAGCCCGAGGTGGAGAAGCGGCGCTGACTGGAAAGCAGACGTCGTACCCGGAGCCGCCAGAGGTCGAGAGAGGGCGCCGACGGAGGTCGTGGAGAGTACCAGAGGTCGAGGAGGAAGTCACCCGAGGTCGAGTGTGCGGCGTCGACGGGGGAGTGAAGTCCGCCCTCCGGAGGGAGGCCCGTCCAGGGAGGAATTCTGCCAGGGCCAGAAGGAGTGCCCTACCCTTGAGGGGCTGAGGCGACAGGCCGAAGCCCAGGCAGCAGGGAACGTTGAAGGGAACTACAGTGTTTACTGGGAGGATGGCCTCCTCTACAGTGAACCCAAGGCACCCCTACATGGATCGTCACGAGCCTTGGTAGTCCCTCAACGTTATCGAGCCTTCCTTCTGAAGTTGGCTCACGAGATCCCATTGGCAGGACACCTGGGGCAAGACAAGACCTTCGCCCGTCTTGTCCCACACTTTTATTGGCCTCAAATGAAAGTGTCGTCCGATACCTACTGCCGGACATGTGTGTCTTGCCAAGCCAGTGGAAAAACAGGGGTGAAGCTGAAAGCTCCCCTGGAACCACTTCCTGTCGTTAGCACCCCCTTTGAAAGGGTGGGCATCGACATTGTGGGTCCGTTAGATCCACCTACTACAGCTGGTCACAGGTTTATCCTGGTTCTGGTGGATCATGCCAAACGGTACCCAGAGGCAATACCTCTGAGGACCATAACAGCACCTGTTGTGGCTAGGGCCCTGATGGGAATCTTTACCCGAGTGGGTTTTCCCAAGGAAGTTGTGTCCGACAGGGGGACCAACTTCATGTCAGCGTACATGCGGGCCATGTGGAAGGAGTGTGGAGTGACCTACCGGTTCACAACTCCTTACCATCCCCAGACCAATGGTCTGGTGGAGAGGTTTAACAAAACCTTGAAAGGCATGATCAGAAGTCTGCCTGAAAGCCTGCGGAGGAAATGGGACGTCCTCCTACCCTGTCTACTCTTTTCTTACAGGGAAGTGCCACAGAAGGGAGTGGGCTTCAGCCCCTTCGAGCTTTTGTATGGGCACCCTGTACGTGGACCTCTCAACCTAGTGAGAGACGGATGGGAAAGAACTCCCAGGAAGCTTCCCCAGGATGTGGTGAGCTACATGCTGGCCTTCCGGAGCCAAATGGCGAAGTTGTGGAAGCAAGCTTCTGACAACTTGGAAGCCAGCCAAGCAGTAATGAAGGCGTGGTATGACCACAACGCTCACCCGGTGGAGTTGGAGCCTGGCCAGAAGGTGTGGGTGATCGAACCGGGAGAGCTTAGCGCCCTCCAGGATCGCTGGTCAGGACCCTTTGAGGTGTTGGAGAAGAAGGGTAAGGCTACCTACTTGGTGGATCTTAAAACCCCTCGTCAGCCCCTACGGGTGCTGCACGCCAACCGCCTCAAACCCCACCACGAGAGGCCCGAAGTCATCTTGATGATGGTGACTGACGGAGGAGAGGACGTGGAAAGCGAGCCTCTCCCCGATTTATTTGCGTCTCAAGAGAAGGATGGGTCGGTGGAGGGAGTGATTCTCTCCCCCTCCCTAACTCCTGAACAGCAAGAGGACTGCCGCCAGGTCCTGGGACAGTACTCTTCGTTGTTCTCCCTTGTTCCGGGTAGGACTCACCTGTGCGTCCATGATGTGGACACAGGAGACAGCCCACCTGTGAAGTCCAAGATCTACCGGATGTCAGACAAGGTGAAGGCCAGCATTAACAGTGAAGTCACTAAGATGCTGGAGCTAGGAGTGATCGAACCTTCCAGCAGCCCCTGGTCCAGTCCGGTGGTGTTAGTACCAAAAGCCGCACCACCGGGTGGCCAACCGGAACTGAGGTTCTGTGTGGACTACCGGGGACTGAATTCAGTAACCAAAACTGATGCTCATCCGATCCCTAGGGCGGATGAATTGATTGACCGGCTGGGAGCTGCCCAATATCTAAGTACCTTTGACCTTACTTCTGGGTACTGGCAGATCTCTTTGACTGATGGAGCAAGGGAAAGGTCAGCCTTCTCCATGCCCAATGGCCACTACCAGTTCTGTGTGATGCCCTTTGGGCTCAAGAACGCACCTGCCCCGTTTCAGCGCCTGGTAAACCAGATCCTCACCGGAATGGAGAGTTTCTCTGCTGCTTATCTGGATGACATAGCCGTCTTCAGTAACAGCTGGGAGGATCACTTGCGTCACCTGCAAGCTGTTCTCCAGGCCCTGAGACAAGCTGGGTTAACGATCAAGGCCAGCAAGTGCCAGATCGGGCAGGGGTCGGTAGTGTACCTTGGACACTTGGTGGGTAGGGGAGCGGTGCAACCCCTCCAGGCGAAGATCGAGGCCATCATGGCCTGGGAACCCCCCAAGACACAGACTGAGGTCCGAGCTTTTCTGGGCCTCACGGGATACTACCGCCGCTTCGTGAAGGGGTACGGAACCATTGTAGCCCCCCTCACGGAGCTCACGTCCAAGAAACAACCTCGACGGGTAGTCTGGACGGAGGCTTGTCAGCAGGCCTTCGTGAAGCTGAAGCAAGCCATATGCGAGGCCCCGGTCTTAAGGGCCCCAGACTTTTCCAAGAAGTTCATTGTCCAGACAGATGCATCGGAACATGGCATTGGGGCAGTGTTATCGCAACTCAATGAAGAGGGTCTGGATCAACCCGTGGTCTTCCTATCCCGGAGACTACTTCCCAGGGAACAGAAGTGGAGTGCAATAGAGCGTGAAGCCTTTGCAGTGGGCTCTGAAGAAGCTGCGGCCATACCTGTTTGGCAAGCACTTCCTAGTTCAGACCGACCACAGACCCCTTCGTTGGCTGATACAGATGAAGGGGGAGAATCCCAAGTTGTTGAGGTGGTCTATCTCCCTACAGGGAATGGACTTTCAGGTGGAACATCGGCCTGGAGTGGACCACGCCAATGCAGACGGTCTCTCAAGGTATTTCCGCCTTAGTGATGAGAACTCCCAAGGGGTTGGGTAGCTCTCCCCACTTTCAGCTGGGGGGGACGCGTGTTAGACCTGTCAGCCCTTTGGGTGGTCCCTCCTCATCATTATTTATTTTGTCCCACTTTTGCCTCAAACCCTGTTAGTATTTTTTCCTTTTTGGGAACCACCAGACTTTTTAGTATTGATGCAGATTCAGGGAGCCATTTTATCTACCCCTGGAACTTCTGTCTGAGGGCCTGGAGCACAAAATGGTGGCCACCCATTGTCACCTGTGACATCACTGGAACCTACCAGCACCTTCCAGAACATTCCAGAACCCTGTGACAGTGTGAGGCAGGTTTAGAATGTTGGGAAGGCATCTCCAGGCTGGCAGTTGGAGTTGGCAGTTGGCACCTGACTGGTGAAGAGAGAGGAGCAGAAACCTGAAGGAGGAAGGAGTGAGGCAGCAGGGGTGGAAACTTGTGCCTGGAGTGGGGTCCATAAACCCACCCTTGATACTAGTCCCTACTGACTGAGCCCAGCCTGGAGCCCTGTGAAAGCAAGAGAAACCATCTTAAGGACCTGGACAGCAGGAACAGGCCTTAAAAGTAAAGAACAGCAAGTTCCTGACCTGGTAACTGGTAACTTCTTGAAGTCCGACGTCGAGAAGCCTGGAGACCTGGAGCCCGAGGTGGAGAAGCGGCGCTGACTGGAAAGCAGACGTCGTACCCGGAGCCGCCAGAGGTCGAGAGAGGGCGCCGACGGAGGTCGTGGAGAGTACCAGAGGTCGAGGAGGAAGTCACCCGAGGTCGAGTGTGCGGCGTCGACGGGGGAGTGAAGTCCGCCCTCCGGAGTCGCCGGAGACCGGGGTGAAGCGTGCCGGAGGTCGGGAGTGGAGATCGCACTCCGGAGTCGCCGGAACCTGAAGAGAATCGTGCCGGAGGTCGGGAGTGGAGGTCGCACTCCGGAGTCGCCGGAACCTGAGGAAAGGAGCACCGGATGTCGGGAGTGGAGATCGCACTCCGGAGCCGCCGGAAGTCGACATCGAGCCGAGGCCGCCCGACGTCATCGAACCAGAGCCGCCCGGAGTCGACATCGAGCCAAGACTGCCCGACGTCATCGAACCGGAGCCGCCCGAAGTCGACATCGAGCCAAGACTGCCCGACGTCATCGAACCGAGGCCGCCGACATCGAACCGGAACCGCCTCCCGGCGTCGACAAGAACTGTAATTGAGCCGAGGCCGCCGACATCGAACCGGAACCGCCTCACGGCGTCGACACGACTCCAGCGGCGTCGGAACTTCATAAAAAGGGCAGTAAGTGGAATAGAGGGCGCCTAAGGCCCTGTGAAGCCCTAAGAGACCATCCTAGAGGCTAGAGAGGTGCTGGAACCAGCTTGATAGTGCCAGGGGTGAGCTGAGACTAATACAGAGGGGTTGTGTAGTGTGGGAGAGCCAGATCTCTAGAATCCCCCTTGATCTACCTCAGTTTAGGCCTCAGCCTTGTCCAAGCCAGGGAGTATACCCCTCAGGCCATCCAAATCTCTACAAGCTGGGATTGGGTCAAATCATCCCATAGTACCTCAGGAATGTGAACTGATTTTCAAGTGTCACTGTTGGCTTTTATTATTTATTGAGAGCACTGTATTTATTGTATTCATCCTATTTATTGTTTCACAGTATTTATTGTCGCACAGTATTTATTGTCTCGCAGTATTTATTGCCTCATAATATTTAATTGCCTGTTATGTAATGCACTTATATTTATGCCTTGATTATTTATGATCTACCTTATTTATTGAATCGTTAAGATAGTATTTATTTGACGTACCCTTCCACAGGAAAAGCCTTGTGTACTGTGATTGTATTATTATTTATTTAATCAGCAACTAAGAGAAAAGAAGATAAAGAGATATATTTTCAGTATAATTTTTAAGGTGTAGTGTCGTTTTTGGAACGGATGCACGCATGGTTATTGTGTGGGTATGACGTATGCTTAGCACGGTGCCTGACCCCTGACCACTCGAGCCAAGCTACCACAGTGTATGTCTGGGAGAACACCACCACCCTTCCGGTGTGGGAGTGGTTTTCTAACAAAGAGCAACTAACGAAAAGGAAGGACTCTTCTCGTGCAAAGCACGTGAAGACATGACATTACAAAATGGAGTCCAGACATTAGTCAACATAAGAAGAGAAACTTGTTCTAAGGAAGGGGGATTCATGTCTTTAGTGAATGCTTAATCATATCGCTGTTTTAATTTTCAACAGGCGGGCCGCCTCGTTCTGAATGCACTGAAGTCTGTGTAGACATTTGTTGCTAACTCCCAGGTATAAAGCATTACCATAATCTAGGTGAGAAGTTACCAGCGCGTGGACTAGGGTTTTCCTAGCTGTTATGGGAAGCATGTCCAGGGTCTTCCGCAGCCCTTTCAGGATTCCAAAACATTTCCCAGCCACCATTCTAGTATGACTCTCAAAGGAGAGCTTTGAGTCCAGCCACATCCCCAAATTCTTAACCTGATTGCTAGGGGCGGGCGTAGGGTCTTGCACTGCTTTAGCGGGCTGCTGCCGATATTACGGCCTGGATGGAATTGCCGATCCTTTCTTGGGCACCTGTGGTGCTTGTTTGTTTAAAAAACAATAAAAAAAAATAAAAAAAAGAGGAACAGGTCCATTATACAATTCAAACATGATACACCGCTACATCTATATATAGTAAATTATATATTGCTTCGTTTGTGAAATTGGACAAAGCTTTTCTTCCTCCTCTTTTTTTTCTGTTTTTTCGAGTTGTGGCAGTTGCTCTGAGTCCTCCTGTGAGTCCATCATTTCAAGGGCCTGCTCTCTCATACTGCCACCCTTGGTCTCTTTTGACTGCTTCATCCTTGCAGAGTGATGTCTGTCTTTTCTCTTTGGGGACCTACCTGGTCCCTTTTGTTACCACAATGCTCTTCAGGGTGTCGCCCATGGCATCTTCCTACCTCTCTCTTCATTCTTCATCCTTCACCATATACTCCTTGTTCTGTGTGGTGGCTGTTGTTTAACTTTTATAGCGAGGGTTTTTGACCTTTCGTCCCCTTCTTCTTTGTGGGTTTCTCTCTTTTTCCTACACGGAGTGTACTTATGTGTCTTTTCATTCAGAGTTAGTTGTACCAGTTCTTCTTTTTTTTCGGTCTCTTCTCATCTTGAGAGTTCCTTCCTCTGGTTGTGTCTTCACTTCTATTTGGAAGCTGTGGAATCATTTTTCCATTTTTTACATATGTGATATTCATCAGCATTTCTTCTTCTGATAGTTTTATGCTTTCCTACACATTTTTTCTGTTACTTTGGAGACGCTCTTTTCTGGAATCCATACTTGCATTCTTGTATGACCTGCACTCCTTCTTGGGTTCAGCTTTTCATGCATAGTACTTATTTGGACTTCCGTGTCTTAGGTGTCTTGTCCCTGTTTGATGATGCACTATTCTCTATCTTGTCTAATGCCCCAGCCAGGTCCTCCTCTGTCTGACTCCCTTACTATCAGATGTTCCAGAGGCATCCCTATTCCAGTCTTCCGGGTGTTTGCATTTCATGAACTCGGATGCAGGTCTTGATTTCTCTCTAGCGAGGTTTTTCAACCTGCAATTTTCTTTCACAATATAACCTTCTGGGTCTATTTCCAGCTGCTTCAGTCAGTTGCGCTTGTTTTCTTGTGTCAGTGGGCCTACATTTCTGTCTTTGTGTGATATTTTCCAGGCTATTCTATTTAATTTCTCGAGGTGTGTGGCTCATTTTGGCCTAGTCCTCTTTTGGTCTCTGACATCATTGTGTAAAATTTGGGTCCTTGCCATATGTATATATTTATTATATTGTATGTATCAGTATATATGTGTGTGTGTGTGTGTGTGTGTGTGTGTGTGTGTGTGTGTGTGTGTGTGTGTGTGTATATATATATATATATATTCACTGAAAAAACCATAGGTTTCACACACGTTATAGTTAGGAATTAGCATTTAAAAAACCTTGCAAATTCACTGAAAAAACCATAGGTTTCACACATGTTCTAGTTAGCTGGACATTTTACTGATAAAAAACCAATGAAATTCCCCCGTTATAGTTACTGTAGGCAACTATAACTCACGCGACCGTAATCCTCTGCTGATGCTAATACTGTATTTAGACACTTATTTGCCCATGTCTTCTTCCATTAAATTTTAGCTATACATATATTACAAATATTTTTTTTTCATAAAGACACATATGTCATCAGCAGAGGATTACGGTCGCGTGAGTTATAGTTGCCTACAGTAACTATAACGGGGGAATTTCATTGGTTTTTTATCAGTAAAATGTCCAGCTAACTAGAACATGTGTGAAACCTATGGTTTTTTCAGTGAATTTGCAAGGTTTTTTAAATGCTAATTCCTAACTATAACGTGTGTGAAACCTATGGTTTTTTCAGTGAATTTGTAAGTTTTTTTAAATGCTAAGTTACTTTACGTCATTTGTGGCGTGCGCGCCCACTTAACGCAGTTCGTTCCGTGCGCGCACGGTGCGCTTCGCGCACCGTGCGCGCACAGTGAGCACGCGGTGCGCTTCGCGCACCGCGTGCCCACGTTACGCTAGATGGGCCATGAACGCCCGATGCGCTTCGCGCACCGTGCGCACATGGAGGTCATATGATGAGCATCGTTGTGACAGGTAAAATATATGTTTTGTTTATCTCTGATGAGCCATGCACAAAAGGTGCCCTTCGGGCACCTTTTGCACACGGGGTGGGGAGAATGTGGATATTTTTTTTTTTTATTATTATTTCTTACCGTACGCGTACGGTAAGCGTAATCGGCGAAATTTTCGAAAAAATTAAAATTGCCTTTTTTCACTTGGGGGATCGTTGGGGACTCCCTCGACATGGCTAGGTGCTTGGGAGCTGTGTAAACAGCCCCTTTACATGATTTGCACTTTGTTTTTCAACCCCCTGTCAGAGTGCGAGAGAGAAAATGGCGGCCGCCGCTTCCTGGTTTCGACCGATTCGAATGTTTACTAAGATCTAAGGGCCAATCAGAATCGCGCACGCCACCGTACACGTACGGTAAGCGCACCGTAAGCGCACCGTAAGCTGGCTCAGATATATATATTGATTTAAAGGCTATTTTCTCAGAATCTACTGAACAGATTTACACCAAACCTACAAAAGGCACTTCCTTGACCTGAGGACTACCTCTCTGCCAAATTTCAAGTAATTCTGTTCAGCCGTTCGGGCTGTAGCTGTGTCTAAAGGTCCTATGGAAAAATGCATGGGAAAAACGCGTTTTGGGACCCCCTTTTATCTCAGCCCCCGCTTGACGAATCCCCCCGATACTTTCAGGGTAGGAGCGGAGCGTAGCGCCCCACCTATTTTGAAAAATTCGCGAGGATTCGTCAACCGGCGCCAAAGTTATTCAAAATAGAATGTTGCGGATTTCCTATGGAAACGTGGTCCTAACTATAACTACCTACTGGCGACCGCCAGTAGGTAATATATATATATATATATATATATATATATATATATATATGTATGCACTGTAAGAGCGAATGTCAGTTTGGCCAGCTGTCTTAGGATGGCCAAACCGACATGCGCACTTAGGTTTCTCCAACCCAGCTGTGTTCCACAGCCGGATGGAGAATTGGCACAGACTCCTTGTGCATGAGCGAGCGTCAAACCAGCCCGCTCAGGCCAATCCCGGGGCTGCTCTCATGTTTGATATTAGCATTAGAGCATCGCCTGGAATATGTAGGGAGTCTGGGATGGTGTACCAGGGACTGCCGGGAGCAAGACAGCAGAGGAACACCGAGGAAGACAGCCGTCAGCACCAGGTAAGTCTTTTATTTATTTATTTCTTATTAATCCCAACTCCTCTACTCCCTGCCGCCCACCACTGTATATTGGCAGCAGCCGTGACTGGCCCTCGCTAGCCCCCTGTCAAATCTACAGCAGTAGTTCAACACCCTCCCATTCTCAGGCCACTTCAGCAAGCTCTCCTCGCTGGATGCTGTGGAGTAAATCTCTTCCACTTCTGGATCTGAACAGCACCAATGAGAAAAACCTCACGTATCAGAATGCAAAGAAGAAATCCAGACTGGACATGTTGCTTATGTCCGACATTAGCATCCTGGACACTCACCTGAAAATGTAATGGGAAAGGTGACTATGACTCCATGTCAAATGAAAATGTTGGTGCAATGGAGTCAAATCAATCCTCTATTACCAATTTGTTAAACTCAGTACCAGGAATTGAAAACTGAAATCCCGGTGACAATAAGTCATCTGGGCACCCTACGTGGGGCCATTTGGTTGTAATAGATAGGTGTGAAACAGCCCTGCCAAGTTTCCCACAGTGGCGTAACACAGCCCACCGCAGCTCTTGCGGTGCTGGGGGACCCCAAACTCCGAGGAACCCCTCAGCACAGTACTCTGGTCGGAGATCTCCTGACTGAGTCAGGAGGGGGGCCCTCCATGTGCCTTGCAGGGGGCCTCCTCAAGTTTCGTTACGCCAGTGATTTCCCAGGTCCATGCATGATATGCTGCTCCAGTCCAGTTTTTTCTTTGAATTCTGGGACTTGTAGTTTTGTTTATTCCATCATAAAACAGGACTACAGTGCCATAGTTCAAAAGGAAAGAACCTGGGGTGGAACAGCACATCACGCATGGACCTGTGAACCTTTCCAGATATGGTGAAAAGTATTACTGTACATGGCTGTCAGCTGGTGCCCATGCATCGTTGGGCAGTTGTTATCTTGTTTCAATAGCACCATGTATTTGAGGGCTTGTAATGTATGTTTACCTTAATAAATATGAACCAACAAGTCACCGCACCTGACAGTGCTTACCTGAAACACTAGGCTAACCTAAGGGCCAGGCTCATAACATGCAGCCAATTGTCACTTATGCTGTACCAAAGTTTGACTGTAGGCTTGAACCAACAAGTTAACAGCCACCTCACGTGGGAACATTTCCTGTAGACCTCTGTTGTGAATACGTTTTTCTTTTTTTTTGGGATTGGTTAATGCTTTTTTAACTTACCGAATGTTATTTTTCTTAATTTTTATAATGTCTCAACTGGCGCCACAGCAGCTTCAGAGTTTGTGATATTCCAAAATTATATTGCAAGAGCAAAGGCTCTTTTATGCCATCTCAAATCTTGTTTTTTTAAGCAGCCGCTTCAACAGCACAAACTACAATAACCATAATCCCCTGATTAGGCAAAAAGGCGTGGCAAAAGACAAAATAAACTAATCATGTCCCACAGTAGTTCATCAGTGACCATCTTCGGCAAAGCCAACCTTTTTAGGTCTCGCCTGGCATTGCAGCGCAAAGCGCTGCTCGCTGGGCGAGAGATATTGTAAGAGAGTAGATTTGAGAAGGGGACTTGAAGACCCGCCGGTCATTTTCATTGGCTGGCGTCACCGTTTATGCTAAACAGTGGCCTACCATTGGAAACTAGGTTTTTAGGCCACTGCCCTTTCTCCCTATAGTCCGGCTGATCCGGACATGGTTGTCTGCTTTGCTGCTGTCGCAAAGCAATTTCTTATCTTTATGGGGGCCATCTGTTTTCACTCAGCCCCGTGCTTATTTTTACATGGCGCTTTCACTTAAAGTGAAAGTAAAAACGCGATGCAAATATAAACAAGCGGCTGAGTGAAAACAGATGGCGAGCGCTTGTTTTAAAGGAAACGTGCATAAAGTCCGAGACAGCATCAGGGTGGGGTGTATGGTTTAAAAGATGAGGGTAGAACCTTTGAGCTCGTTTCATGTGTAACAATTCAATACAGCGCCTTGAAGTGGCTGTGTGGCGGCAGCTTAAACGATGCCGAGCCCCCGCGGCCGTCATTCATCACTCTAGGTCACGCTCTGACGAGAGATAAGCTATCAACGGCTTCCAGATCTGAGATTTCTTCCTTTACCTCAAATCTCCAAAGCTGCCTCGCCTTCTAAGGGTGCCTGGTGAAAGCAATCTGGGCTTCATCTGGTGTGTGCGGGCCTTGGGGGGTGGCTGAGCTGACAAAGAGGAACACTCCCAGTTTGCGAGCAAAACCTGGGACTTAGATAAGGGCTCCGATAATAGGCAGCTCCGATCCTAATTGCCAGCCCCTCATGCAGCAGCAATATGTTTCACGTAAAGGTGATATAGCTCAATGGGCTAATGTGCCTGCAGCAAAGATCGGAGCGATAATGTGGATTCACCGATTCGCTCGACTCATTCTTTCCATTGACGTAAATATGAGCTGAGCAATTATACCACTAATCGCTTCGCGTGTGCAGAGGTGTGAAGTCGCAACACTATGTCAGGAAACGGTATTAAATGCAAGAATTAATAACACATAGGAGAGATTGAA
The DNA here is from genome assembly GCF_964204655.1 of Triturus cristatus. Taxonomy (NCBI): domain Eukaryota; kingdom Metazoa; phylum Chordata; class Amphibia; order Caudata; family Salamandridae; genus Triturus; species Triturus cristatus. The sequence goes on from NC_140593.1 coordinate 126,221,471, forward strand.
CAAGGGAAAAGTTTTGAAGTATTGAGATCATGTTGGTTGTTGGAAGTGGGGGAGGGGGGCATATCACATTCGGGCCAACAAAGAAACAATACGGGTGAGTATAATTAATCCTGAGTGGGGCGGCCTCCCGACAGCTCTTTCTCTGAAGGTGTCTGAGCACTATAATCACGTATAACAGAAACTCATTATACACACCAGCGGAACAGATTTAGGTGTTGTTGAGTCTTAGACCCATGTAGTACCCGCTCCACACGCTTCCCCATCACACCCCCTTCCCCGCCCAGCCTCTAGAATCTCAGAGGAGTGTCACATTTTGGGACCGTTTGCCCTCAGACTTCTAGTAAGGAGGCACAAATGTACTCCAAGGAGGTCTGGGGCTGGGATCCCTCTTCCATTGTCAAATGTAGACCACCCCCGACTTTAAGCCCTCCTCCCGGCCACAGACTGTGAGTTCCTCGTGGACTCCCTCGCCACTTACCTGTGCCGATGCTGGTGATCCAGCGGAAATGGCCGGAATTTTTTCAGATCCTCCCTGCGTCACAGATCCGTCACCACACTTATTCATTCACACATGCATTCATTGGTGGGACCCATAACACCAACATTCACACTAACGCATTCGTATCTGCACACAGGGGTGTGATGAATCCGCTGGACATGTGGGGGGGGGTACCTTATTACCTATAGGAAAGAAATATGTTACAATATTTTACATATATACATCAACACCTATAGAATCCTAACCTTAACATCAAGGCACTCCACCACTTGGTCGAATGGACCAATTAGTTTGACTGGTTGATGGTGATTTAGAACCAGCTAAAACACATTAAAGCTTCGGAATTCTTATTCAATGCTCTATTTAAAGAAAACACAAACTCATTCTCTGTTGATCAATGTTTAGTTTATCTAATTAATTGCTGTTAGTTGCATAATTTAGCATTTCAGTCAACCAAAGTTCCAATTTTAATTAATCAACACAAATTTGCATGACATTTATATTTACCTATTCTTGCTATCGGGGTCTTTTCTAATTCGGTTAGCTCTGCATAATTCAAATCTCTTTTGATAAATCGTCCCAATCGAATGCAGGCCAAGAGTTAAAATGTCAGAAAAGTTCTTTTGCTCAGCACGGCAGAGTACCAAAGATATCCAAAGGACCAAGCAATCGTGCAAGCAAGTCGATCACGCAAATCTGGACACCCCTCTGGAACGCACTCTTCCCTTGGGACGCACTAGCTCACCTCACTCTCCCCCTCCCTATTCTACTACCCTTTTTATAATAAAATTCTGGGTAACAGGGAACATTTATTGAACTGAGAAGTACGGTGATTGGTTCATCTGGTAAAAAAATGTATTTGGTCCAGTTCTCTCACTGACTTGGGTTCCCAGAGAACTTGCTTGGGCATGTCCTCAGTTTATGTCATTCATGCAGCAATGTTGATTCTTTAATATAGGTGACTATTGTTTCCTTGAGTAATTTACACTGGCTGAAATCTGGCAGTCCTCCATGTTCCTATCCTTGACCAGGAACACTGTGCTCTGAATTGAGGATGCCTGGAGATCTTCGGAGCCATCCGAGTCTGCGCAGTAGACATCGCGCTCACAAGACGGTAGCCACTTCCGAACTCCATTTTGAATGTCATGGCTTGGTAGGCCCGAATGCCAACTTAAGCTAAACAAACACAAAGGAATAATTAATATGCGGAAATGAAGATTCTAATGTTAAACCCACACTAATCCCTTTATATATTAGTATTTTCCTAGTGTCGCCTAGTAGACCCACCTGCGTGAAGTCGTAGTCCCAATCCACAGGAACGACGAGAATACCCCCCACACTCTTGAGGCCAGTCCACGGAAGCGTGAACCTGTTTACACTCTAGCAGCAGACTGACCCTGAGAGATGTGGGGACAAGGTTTGGAAGAGCTCACTTGAATCCCCCAGCGGGCGATTCCTACTAAGCACAGCAGAAACAACCTGCAGCAAAGACAATAAAGACAATCAGAGTAATTACTCTCTGCTCTCTCATAGGGTTGTAAAACTATCAAACTGTCTAAGTTAAGGTGAACTAAACTCTACCCCGTTTCCCTCTTACCCGCTGGACATCTCGTTAAGCTGCAAACAGCGACTCAGCTGGGACTTGGAGGAAGCAGCAAGGCAGGGGAGGAAAATCCGCCAGGCAATGAACAGGAGATCGGGGCCACTGTTGGAAACTAAAAAGGAGGTATACTACACGGGGTAAATTCAGACTTGGAGGCTCAAATAAGACTCTACAAAAGAGTATAAATGAAAAGAAGAGGAGGATTTCTTTAGGCTTCAGAAACCCTGTGAGTCAATATCGAAAGAAACAAACTGTGACCAACAGGCCTATGTACAAGCACCACACAAGTGCCAAGAAATTACTTGAGGATCCTCAAAGGAATTTCCTAAACGCGCACCAAGTGCGTGTAAAAATAAATACAATCCCCTTCAGCAGATTACGAGGCGCGGTGAGCTCGAATACAGGAAACAATGTATCCGACTGACTCTGCGGACGCCTAAGGCTCTGGGAATGCAACCGCTCTAACCGAGCGTAAAGGAATGAGGAATGCAACAATGTTGCAAGTTCACCGCGGTCGCGTTGCTCAGTACAACACACGCGACTGCATCCAATTGGAGACGGGGAGAATCAGGGATTAGATACACATATCAGGTTCTGAGAGGGGCATGGACAAAGGAAAGGTTGCAGGAGAACAGCAAAGGGGCCTGGACAAAGGAAAGGTTGCAGGAGAACAGCAAAGCGGGCTCCCTAGGACAACAGGAACACAGCGAGGAGGGGCGTGGACTGAGGACTCAACGAATCTGAAAGCCAAGCACCGGTTTGCTGCTGAGGAGAGCTATTTAAGGGAGAAACTCAGTGGACACTCCCTCCACCACTTGCACTAAGGGAGCGTCTAAAAAGTACAGGTTGTTATAGCTTGCACTAAGGGAGCTTCTAAAAAGTACAGGTTGCTATTCGCTTCTTTCCCTGAATCCCCGCAAGGACACAAGAGGCTTGTCGTGTAACAGTTCTCCCACCCAAAGGCCGCTGCACAGGGCGAGGTTTGTCAGGATGTAGTGCATGAAATCTACGAACCAGAACAGGAGCATGCACGTTTTCTGCCGGTTCCCATGACCGATCCTCAGGAGCAAAACCTACCCAATCTACCAGGTATTGTAGTTTTCCCTGATATCTACGAGAATCCATGATTTTCTTGATTTCATATTCTAGCTCGTCCCCAACTATTATAGGAGGAGGAGGGACCTCAGGTGTCATAGGGATTCGATGTTCTTTCAACAGGGACACATGGAATACTGGATGTATTTGCATTTCCTCAGGTAGCTCTAGTTTCATGGATACGGGAGTGATTGTCTTGATGATTTTATAAGGTCCTATGTAACGGGGTTGCAGTTTACGTGGACCTGGCAATTTGAGATTCCTGGTAGATAGCCACACCTGATCACCAACTTTATATTCCGGGGCTGGTCTTCTATGCTTATCTGCCTGTCTCTTCATAGTCTCTTGAGTTTTATTTAACTCCCTTGAGGCAGCCTTCCAAGTCTCTAAAATGGTAGCATGATGCCGTTGTACTGCAGGTATGCTTTCTAGATGCAGAGGTACTGGTAAGGGCATGAACCTAGGATTGCGGGCATGAGCAAAATAGAAGGGGGAAACCCCAGTTGCGGAATGTATGGAATTGTTATAAGCAAATTCCGCTAACGGGAGGGCATGCACCCAATTCGAGGTGACTGTTGACAGTAAACATCTCAGATATTGTTCCAGCGTCTGATTCGTTCTCTCAGTCTGGCCATCAGTTTGGGGATGATAAGCTGTGGACAATCTATGATCTATTCCTAATGCTGTACATAAGCCCTGCCAGAACCTAGAAACAAACTGAACACCTCTGTCTGTGATAATAACAGAGGGTACTCCATGTAATCTGATGATTTGCTCTATGAATACTTGTGCCAAGTCCTTCGCAGTAGGCAGCTTTTTTAAAGGAATGAAATGTGCCATTTTAGTGAATAAATCCACCACCACCAATATGGTATTGTACCCCAGTACTGAGGGCAAATCAGTGATAAAATCCATACTAACAGTATGCCAAGGAATAGAAGGTATGGAAATGGGACGAAGCAACCCTGCCGGAACGGAATGCGAGGTTTTCTGTCTAGCACAGACCTGACATTTGGCTACATAAGACAATACATCTTTGCTCATTCCTTTCCACCAAAACCATCTTTGACATAACTGAACAGTCTTGTCAACCCCTGGATGAGCCGTTAAGGACGAGTCATGACACCACTTGATTATTTGTTGTTGTAGAGTGGCAAGAGGGATGTATATCCTCTCTTGGTGTAGGTATAAGCCATCCTTGATGGTTCGTTGCTGATCAGTGGTCCACTCTAGCGGAGAGATCTCTCCATAGGCTTCCATAAGCTGCTCCATAAATGTTGCAGGGGGTTGGTCTGGAGCAGTAACTCCTATTATTTTATCGTAAGGAATGAGTGGAGTGGGCTCATGGATATGTATTCGATGCTCTGCATCTAATCGAGACAACGCATCAGCTTTTCCCTGTTGTGCCCCTGGCCGATAGGTTATTATGAAATCGTATTCACTAAAGAATAACACCCATCTCAGTTGTCTAGGGGTTAAAGCTTTGGCAGATCTGAAAAATTGTAGATTGCGATGGTCTGTGTAGATGGTAATCGTATGCGGGGACCCCATTAAATAATGCCTCCACTCCTGAAAGGCAAGTTTTATGGCCAGGATTTCCCTTTCCCCTATAGTATAGTTCTGTTCGGCAGGGAGGAGTTTCTTTGAGAAATACGCTACAGGATGTAGGCACCCAGTGGTGGTGTTCCGTTGCGATAACACTCCTCCTACCGCGTATTGTGAAGCGTCGGCTTCCACGTAATAGGGTTGGGAGTTATCTGCATGACCCATGATCGGTGCTGTTGTGAATCTTTTCTTCAGTTGCACGAACGCATTTTCTGCTTCCTCTGACCACTTAAATTGACTACCCTTACGCAATAACTTAGTAATGGGTGTGATGACCTCAGAAAAATGATCGATGAAGCGTCGATAGAAATTCGCAAACCCAATGAACGATTGCACCTCCTTCACTGAGGTGGGACTAGGCCATTGGACTAATGCTTCGATCTTTTTTGGGTTCATAAGAATTCCTTCGGCCGAAATGATGAATCCCAAAAATTCCACCTTTTCTGTATGAAACGAGCTTTTGTCTAATTTGGCAAACAGATGGTTGTCCAGTAGTTTTTTCAAAATCATTTTTACATGACCGACATGTTCGTTCTCATTTTCGGAAAATATAAAAATATCGTCAATGTAAACAATGACGAAGAGGTCAAGATATTCACGTAGGATGTCATTGATGAAATACTGAAATGCGGCAGGGGCATTGCATAGCCCGAAGGGCATGACACAGTATTCATATAGGCCAAACTTAGTACGAAAAGCGGTTTTCCATTCGTCACCCTGTTTTACCCTTATCAAATGATAAGCACCCCGCAAATCCAATTTGGTGAATATCTTAGCCCCTCTCACTTGATCCAGAAGTACTGAAATGAGCGGTAATGGGTACTTGTTCTTGATGGTTGCCTTATTCAAGGCACGGTAGTCTAAACAGGCGCGTAGACCCCCTTCGCGTTTTGAAATGAAGAAGAGGGGAGAGGATACAGGGGAGGTAGAGTGTCGTATGAACCCCTTGTCCAACATTTCTGCCAGATATTGTTGTAAGTAGTCTGTTTCCGGTTCCGTGAGAGCATAGACCCTACTCACGGGCAATTCGACCCCAGGGATCAGATCTATTCTACAGTCATAACTTCGATGCGGTGGTAAGGCCGCGGCCTTCTCCACATCGAATACTTCTACGAAGTCACGATACATAGGCGGAAGCGCTGACTCCATCGTCTCCATAGCACAACATAGAGGCATCTCCCAATCATGGGCTTCGTTGTAACAATGTAGCATACAATATGCGGATTTAAAGGTGATCTTGCGAGAAACCCAGTCAATATAGGGGTTATGTGTCTGTAGCCATGGCACCCCTAGGATGGCCCCAAAATTTGGTGTGTCTATCAAATCAAACTCCACTTGTTCTGAATGTCCATTGCTGCACACCATAGTCAATTTAGGATTATGATAGGTGACCAAACCAGATGATAATTCCTTCCCATCCACGGCTCTAATGGGTTCTGGTTTGGATTTCTGCAAAAAAGGTATACGCAGGGTTTGAGCCAATTGTATATCTAGGAAATTGCCAGTCGCCCCGGAATCTAAAAGAAGGGATAGCGTCTTGCGACTTTGAAGGGACACAACAAGAGTGACTGATAATGTAAAATGGCGTGCCACCTGGGTGTGTATACTAGCCACCACTCCAGAGACCTTCCGATTTATATCACTCGAAGAACCGGTCTCGTCTTTCTTCAAGTGCTGTAGTTTTCCGAAGGTGCACCATATTCTTGACACAGAGCTGCGGTCTTAGGAATCGTTCCTGTTTTACTAGGACAACCTCTCGCATAATGTCCCCCTTTCCCGCAATAAAGACATAAATTCTGTTTCCTACGTCTGTCTTTTTCTTCGATGGTTAAAGGACTTCTCACCCCTCCAATTTGCATCGGTTCACTAGTGTCTTTGGTTTCTTTATTTTCTCTTTTATCTCCTCGCACTATAAACAGTCGTGCTAGGTTCCCACGTGATTTCTCCCCTTTTCTTTCCGTTAAACGGTGATTAAGCTTCACCACTAAGTCGATAAAGGAAGAGCAATCCTCTGGAGGGTCCACTATATGAGACAAAAGATCTTTCAAGTCATCATTTAAACCTCTATAAAAGAGAGAGGTCCGTTTCTCTTCTGGCCATTGCGTTTCTACGATTAATCTATTGAATTCTGTCACATAGGTCAATAAATCCTTACTCCCTTATTTCAAGCTTAATAATTCGCTATCACTAGCTTGTACATAGGTATGCTTCGTGAACAGACCTTTCAATTTATCCTTAAACAGCGTGAAATTATACAATAGGGGATCATTGTTTTCCACTAAAGGAACCGCCCAATTAGCAGCATTACCCCCTAAATAGGACACTACAAATGCAACTTTGGCCGCGTCACCGGGAAAGGCATTAGCCTTACAAAGAAAATGTAACTGACATTGATTAAGAAAAACATTAAATTTAGCGCTGTCCCCATAAAACCTTTCTGGGACAGCTAAAGGAACGGGGATAGGGGTGTGCACATCTACCTGTATGGCTTGAGGATTGGAAGTACTAGCAGTCACCTGCTCACCCAACGGAGAAGGAACTAGAAAACGAGCAGGCTGTATATATGTTCTTTTACTCTTCTGTGGAGTTTCAGACACCGTGCTCCTCTCTACTTGGTGTTGTCTTTCTAAGTCTAGGTGTAGTTGTTGATTTTCTGTCCTTAATCTCCCTACTTCTCTCTGTAAATCTAACAGGGCTGCTGCCAACTCCTCTATAGTAGGGCTAGGATGAGGAGTCTCAGATACTAAACCGGCTCCTTCCATATTCATCGTCGTTCGGGTGGACTTAATACGTGGGCTTGGCTTTCTGTCGTCTAGTAGACCCACCTGCGTGAAGTCGTAGTCCCAATCCACAGGAACGACGAGAATACCCCCCACACTCTTGAAGCCAGTCCACGGAAGCGTGAACCTGTTTACACTCTAGCAGCAGACTGACCCTGAGAGATGTGGGGACAAGGTTTGGAAGAGCTCACTTGAATCCCCCAGCGGGCGATTCCTACTAAGCACAGCAGAAACAACCTGCAGCAAAGACAATAAAGACAATAAGAGTAATTACTCTCTGCTCTCTCATAGGGTTGTAAAACTATCAAACTGTCTAAGTTAAGGTGAACTAAACTCTACCCCGTTTCCCTCTTACCCGCTGGACATCTCGTTAAGCTGCAAACAGCGACTCAGCTGGGACTTGGAGGAAGCAGCAAGGCAGGGGAGGAAAATCCGCCAGGCAATGAACAGGAGATCGGGGGCCACTGTTGGAAACTAAAAAGGAGGAATACTACACGGGGTAAATTTAGACTTGGAGGCTCAAATAAGACTCTACAAAAGAGTATAAATGAAAAGAAGAGGAGGATTTCTTTAGGCTTCAGAAACCCTGTGAGTCAATATCGAAAGAAACAAACTGTGACCAACAGGCCTATGTACAAGCACCACACAAGTGCCAAGAAATTACTTGAGGATCCTCAAAGGAATTTCCTAAACGCGCACCAAGCGCGTGTAAATATAAATACAATCCCCTTCAGCAGATTACGAGGCGCGGTGAGCTCGAATACAGGAAACAATGTATCCGACTGACTCTGCGGACGCCTAAGGCTCTGGGAATGCAACCACTCTAACCGAGCGTAAAGGAATGAGGAATGCAACAATGTTGCAAGTTCACCGCGGTCGCGTTGCTCAGTACAACACACGCGACTGCATCCAATTGGAGACGGGGAGAATCAGGGATTAGATACACATATCAGGTTCTGAGAGGGGCATGGACAAAGGAAAGGTTGCAGGAGAACAGCAAAGGGGCCTGGACAAAGGAAAGGTTGCAGGAGAACAGCAAAGCGGGCTCCCTAGGACAACAGGAACACAGCGAGGAGGGGCGTGGACTGAGGACTCAATGAATCTGAAAGCCAAGCACCGGTTTGCTGCTGAGGAGAGCTATTTAAGGGAGAAACTCAGTGGACACTCCCTCCACCACTTGCACTAAGGGAGCGTCTAAAAAGTACAGGTTGTTATAGCTTGCACTAAGGGAGCTTCTAAAAAGTACAGGTTGCTATTCGCTTCTTTCCCTGAATCCCCGCAACGACACAAGAGGCTTGTCGTGTAACACCTAGCTTATAGCGACATTTAATGCGTTAATACTCACTATTCGGTCTCAGCAGGAACGCAAAATGTAACAAAAGCAACATAAATCATGCAATTTTCTATTACCACATCTCCTATTGTTAATATGCGTACCATATTTAGTCATTAAGTTATTCTGCCATGCAAATAGCAATTTAGTCCAGCGTGTAATTTGTGTTTATCAAAAATGCATTTTGTTGATTAATAAAATCACAGCACTCAGTTAATATTAATATATAAATTGATTACGTCATTAGTATTTTCATGCAAAATAGAGAAGGTATACAACATTTTGTTTTACCTGCTCCATCACTGGCACACAGCACGAAGAGCAGGCTACTCCTGCAGACGGAGAAGTACATGATGGGTTAGCGCCTACTACTACACGGAACCCGCCGGCACGGATTTGAATCGAAAGGATAGCTCAGTGGGTTGGGCGCCTGCTGCAGAGATGTGTGTTTTATGAAGCCGGCAGATCACAGATCCCACTTTGCTACCACAACATAGTTTCTTCACAAGCCTAGAGTGATGCAAACTGTTTAGCTCAAGGATCGAAGTATTAATCTAAAACAGAAAGTACTAGGAAAACACTAGAAAAAAAGCAAAGCCATTATAATTATGGGGCTGGAGACAACTAGATTATGTGGTAGGGTTAACTAAATTATGTGTGAAGAAAGGAAAAGCATGCACGTACCGCAGCACATTTTGTCATAATATTACTTAATTATTGTCTTTTTAGGTCGAGCATTCGAGACCTCTTGAATATACTTTAGTATATACTTATATGTGTATGTACTTTGTGGGCTCAGGAGATCAGCCCTAGGACTTGTCTGCTTCCACTTAGGGACCATTTTTTCTGTTCAACTGCCTCTATTTAACTGTCTTGATAGAAAACAACCAGTAGAGGTCAGTAAAATACCTGAAATGCTTTCTGCTGAGGGACTTTCTTTTAAAAAAAAAAAATTCTGGCAACTGCCTCTATTTAACTTTCTTGATAGAAAATGGCCAGCAGAGGTCAGTAAAATACCAGAATCACTTTAGCATTCTCTAGATTCCAGTCCATAGAAATTGTCTTCCAGAAGCACCCGTAGACAATAATATTTTTTTCACATCTTGTATTTTCAGTGATATGACCATCGAAGGCCCTGATTTTAGATTAAAAACAAGCTTTAAACTATACCATTTACCGCTGAAAGGCAACATTTCTCTCCATGTGTTCCCATACCTGGCGTGCCACGCAGTTTGGTGCTTACTTTCCCTCCATGTTAAAGAACAGTACATGTTTCAGCACCCAGGCTAATGTGCTGCATAGCTAAATACATATAAGGTCCCAAAGGCGAGACCGATCGCATTGCAAATGCTGGTTTCTTTCTGCTTCCAGCCCATAGCTAAGTATACACTCGTAAGAAAAGAGAATATAATTAGGTGTATTTGTTTACTTTAAGATTGCTTACACGCAGTGCTTGTTTGCTTTACGTGGCACGCCCACCCTGCTCTGACGCTCGTTCTGCCCTGAACTGCTTGCATATAGTGTTAACCACTGTAAATTGCTCTGGGTAGCATTCCAATCCATTATTTTTTGCCCACGGTGCCACTCTAATCAGAGTCCCGCCTTATGCAAGTCATCAAATTTGTCAGAAATAATTAGGCATCCTTTTCCTTACATTATGGACACTAGTTTAAATGCGAAGACTAACGGCTCTGATCAGAATCTCAACTTTGAGGCAGAAGACTTGGTTAAAGGAACTTGTATAATTTTCTTGATGAATCGCAATCCATTCCAAAAGCCATGTCTATTTCCGCTAAATCTATTGCTTTACATCACGCTTCTCCAATGAGTAGCTACTGGTAGCTCTCCAGCTAGCTGTACGCAGCTCCCCTGTGTGCAGCCCAATGAACTCACTTAAAGAATGGTCTTTTTCTTTTTGAATGAATAAATGCATACCAAAATTGAAAGGCATGTATTTGAAATGAAAATGTGTGTATTTTCAGAATTCGTAAACTACTATTAGGAGAAAACAAGATGACGTTCAAAATATTTATAATGCTGATATTTAAGTAATAAAAATTAAACAGTGTTGGAGAGACTATTATTAAAAGAGGCATTCTACATTAACAAAGCATTTTTTATATTACTGCTGGAAATTCTGCCTGATGCACGGAGGTGATCACTGTTGGTAATCTTGCATATGGCAGCCAGTAATGTAAGCTTGATGTGCTTACTACAACATCTCTAGTAATATTAGTATCTTGGGAGGATTTTCACTGACCATGAGTAGCTCTTATTACATAAAAGATTGGAGACCCCTGCTTAGATATTGGCTCCCCTGATGCAGATATCTGGTTGTACTAGGTCCTGTTTATTGAATGATGTTTCAAATGTTGTAGCAGAGAATGTTTTCTTTAATGCAGGTATTAATTCAGGTGTTCACAGTGGTAAGTGTGCTGCTAAATCAAAACAAGTATCCTCTTTGCATCCTCTCAGTGTTATGTTGGCTAGCGGAGTCCAACGATGGAATCACTTCTGCATGAAAAACTCTCTAACCTGGAGGTAGAAAATGCTCTAATATCGTACTGAGAATTCACAGATGATTGATGTTGATGAGCCCATGGACGATGATGATGACTTTACTGATTTTGAGTTTGGCTGTCCTGTCGTTCGTGATTCTGATTCCGATTGGTTTAATAATCCCAAGATAAAAAATAATAGTTTACCCATAATGAAAGTACCGAGAACAATAAACTACCAGCTTTAATTCCAGGTGCTAATGGCCAAGCAATATTTGGGCCCACTCTTACCCAACACCCCAACTTCTGAAACTGGATGCCATCTGACCAACTGGCTTATTACATTAGAATATATTGAGACATCCCTTGCGTAAGCCTAGTACATAAAAGATGAAGTCTTAGTTTCCTAGGCTTATCATGGTATTGACAAGGCATAAACAGCACGCCAGGATACATTGTTAGATTTGGTTTGGCAACTTGCAAGAATTTCCAAGGGGTTGCTGCTCAAAATCGATAAGAATCGAAAGAAGTCCCGATGCACAAGGTTTACTCTTTGGGGATCGATTCATTAGAGAGATGGGAAGATGAGTCCAAGTTTTTCCTCTCTCGATAAGGCATAAGACGTCTTATAGTTTTTGGGAAGCGCATTGGTTTAGGGGCCAACTTGCCAGGTGTTTTGTCTATTACAGCTGGTTACAACTGAACAACCCGTTCCCTCATTATCAAGCTCCTTACTTCTTCCTTACCTGAAAGAGGGCAGGTTGTGGTCCCATAAGAAGTGGATGAAGGAAAGCTGAAATCACTCAAGGTAAGAGAAGCACTCCTTTCCTACTGAGACTGCGGGAAGAATAGCTTACTTTCTTCAAAATATTTCAGAGGATACTTGTGCTCTCCAAACGGTGCAGGAATATCAAATATAAATATTTCCCATCCTGTCTCAAGATTCCCTTACAGTTCTATTTCAATTTTCTGTTGAACTAACAAACATAATAACTAGAGGTAGCAAACCTTTTGGCCAAATGGGCTAAAGATTGGGTTGTACCACATCCCTAGGGTTTTGTCAGCAAAGTAAAACCAGAAAATAATCATACAGTTTTAATTCTAAAATGTCTCAGTCAATTTGTTCACTATTGTCATTTCAAGATAGAGACAATTGAATATCTTAGGGATGTATTGCTTCCTGGGGATTGGATGGTGAGATTAGATCCCAAGGATGCTAATCTTTCAGTCCCGTTTTATCAGGACCACAGGAAATGTCTTCAGTTCTTGGGCTGGGTCAATTGTGCAAATTTAATTCTCTCCTATGTGGTCTTTCCTCTGCTCCTTGGTGCTTTACCAAACTCGTAAAGCCGTTCCTGGCACATCTTCTGGTTCAAGGCTGGTGTATCTGTCTGGAAGACATGCTCTTTATGGCACTGGATTGCTCTCTGGTACAGTTGCAGTTTTAGAACATCATAACACTTATCCAAGATACTGTGTTTGTAGTATATTGGGAGACGTCTGCTTTTGAACCAACACAACATATGGTATTTGTGCATTGTTTAGTACAGTCCAAGAAAGGAACCCTACATCCTTCAGAAGGAAGGGAGCTATCAAATTCAAGCTGTCTCATTAATATCTGTTCATCATCTGGCCAGAGTAGTGGACTTGCAAACTTTCTCCATTCAGGCTGTATTTCTGATAACACCCTCACCTTCATTATCAGTCCACCCATCAACTGAAAATCAAACATTTGAGGAAGGGTCTCTGTTAATAGCTATACCTGGCTGAAGAGCCCTAACTAGGGTGAAACAGGTCCTAGGTTGCTTGTATTCTGGTTCAGGGAGGACCTGTCCTGGCAGTTCGGGCTGAACTGTTCCCATGAGGAGCAGGGTCAAGACTGATTTGCATATAGCTGGGTCCAAACTTAGGTTGCATGGTGTTCAAAATAACGGTGGATTGGGATGCGGCTCGAGTTATTACCAGCGGCTGAGATTAATTCAAGCATTCCATCCATCACTGTTTTGTAAACTAATTAAGTCCAGACAGCTGGCAGAAATAATATACAATAATCTTTATTCTGCATAAAAATATAACAATAAAAGAGACAGTTTAAAAAGAAACATACATCAAATGTATGTGTTATATACACAACAACCCAATGTACAAAATTAGCAAACAAAGAGTCCATTATGTCTTTTTGTCACGGCTAATTTCTAACGTTCTCTAAACTACCAGAAAAACATTTATTATATTGAAATAGGATCAATCAAACCCTGGTCAACATTTATTAAAAGTGAAAGAACAACACAGATAATCCTAAAAACCACAGTCAGTTCATTACATTTATAGCAGCATAACAATGTGCAAAACTCGCAAGTACACTAGTGGCCTTCAGTCACCTCTAGTGTTTCTTAACCTTAAACAGATCTTAAAAAATTGAAAACACAAAATATTGTATGAACACCAGGTAAAAGCTGTAAAAACAATAGGGCAACACAAGCCTGCTTAAATCTAAGATCTTTTAAAAGCCCTTTAAGGAACACTTGTCTGGGGTGTGAATAATATTTACAGAGGAAGACAAAATGAAGGGTGTCCTGTGGAGACCTATTGTCGCAGCCACAGGGACCTCTGTCTTCTGTATGAAGAGCAAAACCCGAGGGTGAAGCCTGTAAAGGATGGAGTAGGGTCAATCTAAAAGAGTGATTAAAAATCTGTCTTGTGAACTTATTAAGAGAGATAAATAGGGTTCCATACTCTGTACAGATTTTACTAAAATGTGCGCTCTGACCATGGGTTTCCTGAGCTCCTTGTCCTCTCGGTATGCTGTGATGTATTTAAGAAACAATTCTTTGATAATAACCCTGTCCTTATCATGACTAGTGAACAAATCTTCTCTTCCTAATGTGGTGAAGGCAGCCGCGGTCGGTAGTAGGAGTTCCTGCAGGGCGGTGACGTCGGGAGGGGGAGGGGCAGGGTGGGGGGTAGTAAACTATGGATTATGGAGGTTTACAGGTAAGTAAACATATAAATTAATAAAACTAATTTCGTTGCGTGCATTGCATCGCATTTGGGGATGCAGTGCACGCAACGAAATTCGTTTTATTAATTTATATGTTTACTTACCTGTAAACCTCCATAATCCATAGTTTACTACCCCCCACCCTGCCCCTCCCCCTCCCGACGTCACCGCCCTGCAGGAACTCCTACTACCGACCGCGGCTGGGTGAAGGTATCCTAAATTTATTTTAGCCATGGAAATTTTAGCACATGATCAAGAGAGAGGCAGTCCTGGATTACTAGTCTGTTAAAATCTGCCTCCTCATAGGACCAGATGTTCACTCTGCAGAGCAGGCATTTGACAGCCACCATATCCATAATATACTTAGACCCCAATTCCTCATGTGCCGAGTACGAGGGAGTACTCTCGGAGACTTTCAGAATCCACCTAAAATATTTGTTTTCTGCGGTTAGTAATTTATTGGCCGCCATGTACGCCATACCACGCTGCCATATAAAGCTTTAGAGATACAAAGGAGTTATATAGCTTCAGAATTGTCCCCGGTGACCAGTTGCCCAATCTGTGGGCATAATTTGCGATTACTCCCTTTGACCGAGTTATTTCTAAAAGCTTCTCCTCTAATAAATATTTAAAGCTGAGTTTCTCATCAAATAAAATGCCCAGGTAAGAAAGGGACGGAACTTTCGCTAAACTCTGTGTGCCTAATTTATAGGTGTTAGGCCTCCTGCTCTGCTTGCCAATTTCCATAATGTAGGATTTGGTTAAATTGGGTGACAGATCCATCTTGTTCATAAAAGATACAAACCCATCAAGTAAAAGCTGCAAGCCGTTTGGGGTACGTACAAGGAGTACCGCGCCATCCGCATATAACAAGACAAACTTGTGCCTATCCTGGTAGTATCAGCCTGTAGGGCCTTCCGGGTGGAATTGAGACTGTTATATATAATGTAAATAAAAAAGGCGCTAATATACCTTCCTGTCTGACCCCACTTGAGCATTTAAAATGATCGGTGGTATTCCCGTCCTGTGTGTATCTATTTACAGCAGTGGTGTTAAAATGTAGGGTCATTAAAATATTAGTTATCGCCAGATCAAGCCCAAGGTTCCCAAGCAATTTTCAAAGTTTACAATGGTTCACTCGGTCGAAGTCTGCAGTGAGATCCATGAAACCCAGAAACAGCGCCCCCGGCTTGGCTATTGTCTATTTCGCAATTACAAGGTAAAGATTGAGGCACTGATCTGTGGTGGATTTATCAACACGGAACCCATATTGTACCTCCGATAATATTTGGTAGGAATCCGCCCATACTGTCAGCCTGTTGAGTAAGACCCGACCCACAACTTTCACTGTAACATCAATGAGAGATATGGCACGATAACAATGTGGACTGTCCCCATCTCCCTTCTTAAAGATCGATAAAATGGTAGCAGTAGACCATGACGCAGGCATTACTGTTGCTGCTGCCGCATTTAAAACCCTAACAAGAAGTGGAGCCCACCCCTCTGTATTGTAACGGAAAAGGTCGGGAGGGATACCATCGGGTCCAGGCGCCTTGTTCCGGGACAGTCCCTCAATTCCCAATCTAACCTCATCCAAAGTAATTGTAATGGGTTCAGATCTATGGTAAGAGTTTAATTCCCGTAAATGTTGCTCACTGTGACTATGATTATAAACTGCCTCAAAGAGAGCCTGCCATTGCTCTGGTAAAATATTATGACTTAGCTCTGGCTTATCTGGTTCCGTGAAACAGGGGTTATTAATAACCCTTCAAAAGCGGGTACAGTCCTTTTGATCACATGCCTCTGTTAAATCATCCCAAGCACTTTTTTGCAGTAAGAGTTTTCGCCCCTTGATGACCTGCTTGTAATTTTGATGGCAGGCCTCCACCCAGCATCTATCTTTCGGGACTGTTTTAGGGCCTTCTTGAGATCTCCAAGGGCCCGGGAGCACTCCCCATCAAACTATCTTGGGACGTCCGCACGGAAGGAAGATGCTGGGACTGTTAACAAACCATCAGCTACTTGTACGATCGCGATAAATGGTTTTGAAACGGTGTGTCCGGGCTAGAGTTTTAGTTTCAGTTTTTGGGAATAAATTCCAATTAAGACATGCAGATCCGGGTGAGATAAGTATTTTTTATTCTTTTTTGGGTAGCTGCAAGAAAAAGGATGGCACAGCCAACACGTGTTTCGCCCCCTAGTCGGCCATCAGGCCTGGGGCTTCCTCAGGGCTGTATACAGACAATGTTAACCCAAGGTAGGAAAAGTACATGGTGTCATAAGGCATGTGTATAATATATACATAGTGAGGGTGAATTTTGGGAAGAGTAGTAAAGTTATAGTGAGACGTAGCATTGAAGGGCAATTAGTAAGTGAGGGAACAGAGAAAAATAGTAAAGTGAGGAAGGGGTCAAAGTAAGCGTGCGGCAGGTATGGAAGGTAGAAAGAATCAAGATGTGATGTCATTGAGGGACACAGAGAAATAGATAATAATATGGTACAGAGTGTTTTGTCGAGTTGGAGGGAGAGAATAAGTAATTGTGATAAAATAGTAAGAGTTTAGAGCACAAAGGTCAATATAATTAGTGGCGAGTATTAGCACAAGTTTCAAATGAAAGTACATATTACAGTCATAAACATTGCCCGGTATAAATATAAGCCGGTGAGAACAAAAATGAGTTGCATTAAGAAAAATAACCGTTCATATATATAAAGAATACAAGGAGAATTGCGGATCGTATAGTAGTATGATATGCAATTAGAATTTGGCATTTATAAGTATTTGCATGACATTGTGAGATTAAATTAGAGGTAGGTTACATGATTTTGTTATTTACATTTTTAGAGACAGTAATGCATAACCCAAGTAAATTAATGTTTGAGCGTATAGTGTTATCGTCGATTAGAATGAATTTATAGTTACAGTTTCCATTAATGAGGAGGCCGCATCCGGGTACCGGGTCAAGCGCGAGGAAGAGGGAGGAAGGGTTCGCATTAGTCTAGGAACGATTTGGGATTCTTTTGCCAGGGTGACTGCGTGAATTCATATATTTATAAAGTGCTGGTGCTTTCTAGGTCACATCGTATATTAATTGTTAATTCTTAATATCGGAGTTGTGTCAAGGCATATGACTAGTATATTGTGTCAAAAATTGTGAATCAGTAACCTCGTGAAGTGTGAGGTACTGCTGTGTCATGCCATATGTGAAAAGTTTGGATATTTTAGCGGGTAGAGAAAGGGAGGCAATTACTTCTCAAGTGTAGATTCGGGCGGTGTAAATAACGGTGTGTTGATGGTGAAATTTGTAAAAATATTGGTGGGAACTATTTGACTGTGCAATAATTGCCGAATGCGAGGAGTGCTTGCGCATGTTTTTAAATCTTTTTAGAAGTTCTAAGCCGCACTCGGGGGTATAATCTATACGGAGTCCAGAATCGTGTAGATAATGGAGTAGGGAATACGCATGCTCTAGGCGATCAATTGTGCAAGTGTAAGTGAAAAAGAATTTGGATATGCTTCCTTACCGGGTTGTTAGGTAATTCAGTATTTAGTGACAAGGGTTTGATAACCCGAAGATTTCTAAAATTGGAGAAAACACAAGGGGAAGGAAGTGGAAGAAGAAATTGTAAGAGGAAGGCATTGTTAAATGCTGGGTTACAGGGAGGGGAAGCGTGGGAAGGAGTCCCTTACCTTAAGTCTCGGCTAATGCCAGGTATTGCAGTTTCCAAGGTCGTGATGGTAATAACAACGCGTGGTTGCGAGCAAGTTATAAAGGAGTCATATGAGCACTTCCGGTTCAAAACCCGGAAGTGAACGGGTGCTTTTTGCTGGGCGCCATTTTAGGTTGGGGGTAAATCGAGATTGGTGAAGTTAGACGGTGACGGTCATCAGTATTGATATGAACCGAGTGAGGTGCAAGGGGATGGTAGAAGGGTTTTAGAGATCAATAATAGGAGAGAGTGAGCGAAATTGTCGGACATTTAAATTACCTAAAGCAATACATTTGAACATTAGTATAACATTAGTATAACAACTTATTAACATTACTTAAATACATACATTCACGTTTTGTGGACGCAAGCATGTGTCCAAAGTATGCTAATAGGTATCCGTGTGTATTAATGTAAAGATAACGATCAGTTGTTTTTTGTAGGAACTGAGTAGGGATGAAAAATTTGGCGGGGAGGAGTGGAAAGCCAAAATCAAGATTGAGTAAATGTATCAGGTAAAAAAATCACCTGAACATGAGTTGCTGCATAATTTAGAATGCAATTAAGAATGGCACACATATCTCCAGGCTCGAAGAAGCTGAGCCAATAAACCGGAAGTGCTCATATGACTCCTTTATAACTTGCTCGCAACCACGCGTTGTTATTACCATCACGACCTTGGAAACTGCAATACCTGGCATTAGCCGAGACTTAAGGTAAGGGACTCCTTCCCACGCTTCCCCTCCCTGTAACCCAGCATTTAACAATGCCTTCCTCTTACAATTTCTTCTTCCACTTCCTTCCCCTTGTGTTTTCTCCAATTTTAGAAATCTTCGGGTTATCAAACCCTTGTCACTAAATACTGAATTACCTAACAACCCGGTAAGGAAGCATATCCAAATTCTTTTTCACTTACACTTGCACAATTGATCGCCTAGAGCATGCGTATTCCCTACTCCATTATCTACACGATTCTGGACTCCGTATAGATTATACCCCCGAGTGCGGCTTAGAACTTCTAAAAAGATTTAAAAACATGCGCAAGCACTCCTCGCATTCGGCAATTATTGCACAGTCAAATAGTTCCCACCAATATTTTTACAAATTTCACCATCAACACACCGTTATTTACACCGCCCGAATCTACACTTGAGAAGTAATTGCCTCCCTTTCTCTACCCGCTAAAATATCCAAACTTTTCACATATGGCATGACACAGCAGTACCTCACACTTCACGAGGTTACTGATTCACAATTTTTGACACAATATACTAGTCATATGCCTTGACACAACTCCGATATTAAGAATTAACAATTAATATACGATGTGACCTAGAAAGCACCAGCACTTTATAAATATATGAATTCACGCAGTCACCCTGGCAAAAGAATCCCAAATCGTTCCTAGACTAATGCGAACCCTTCCTCCCTCTTCCTCGCGCTTGACCCGGTACCCGGATGCGGCCTCCTCATTAATGGAAACTGTAACTATAAATTCATTCTAATCGACGATAACACTATACGCTCAAACATTAATTTACTTGGGTTATGCATTACTGTCTCTAAAAATGTAAATAACAAAATCATGTAACCTACCTCTAATTTAATCTCACAATGTCATGCAAATACTTATAAATGCCAAATTCTAATTGCATATCATACTACTATACGATCCGCAATTCTCCTTGTATTCTTTATATATATGAACGGTTATTTTTCTTAATGCAACTCATTTTTGTTCTCACCGGCTTATATTTATACCGGGCAATGTTTATGACTGTAATATGTACTTTCATTTGAAACTTGTGCTAATACTCGCCACTAATTATATTGACCTTTGTGCTCTAAACTCTTACTATTTTATCACAATTACTTATTCTCTCCCTCCAACTCGACAAAACACTCTGTACCATATTATTATCTATTTCTCTGTGTCCCTCAATGACATCACATCTTGATTCTTTCTACCTTCCATACCTGCCGCACGCTTACTTTGACCCCTTCCTCACTTTACTATTTTTCTCTGTTCCCTCACTTACTAATTGCCCTTCAATGCTACGTCTCACTATAACTTTACTACTCTTCCCAAAATTCACCCTCACTATGTATATATTATACACATGCCTTATGACACCATGTACTTTTCCTACCTTGGGTTAACATTGTCTGTATACAGCCCTGAGGAAGCCCCAGGCCTGATGGCCGACTAGGGGGCGAAACACGTGTTGGCTGTGCCATCCTTTTTCTTGCAGCTACCCAAAAAAGAATAAAAAATACTTATCTCACCCGGATCTGCATGTCTTAATTGGAATTTATTCCCAAAAACTGAAACTAAAACTCTAGCCCGGACACACCGTTTCAAAACCAGTTTCATTTTAGGGGGAAAGGGGTATCTCCCCCTGTCTCTGGGCAAGAACCATTACTTGAAAGCTTCATGCTTATTAGATGATGAGTAAGGGATGAGGATCTCTTTCCCCTCACGATCGCGATAAATGCCTGAATAGTTTCTTCCCACTGAACTTGCGGGTCCAAACAGGTCAGGATCTCCTGCTTGCTTGTACTAAACAAAGATTTATTAAAAGCGATGGCATCGACCTGTGACCACCTTAAACGCCTTCCTTGATCAGTAGCAGAGATCATTCCCCCAGTTATCCTTCGCGGTATGGGCTGATTCCAAGGGGCTACAAGTGACATGATCACAGGATTGTGGTCACTAAATGGGTTGTGATGTATATTAAAAAGGAATATAAACCTCCTCAGTCTAGTGGACACAAAAATAAAATCAATAAATGTTGAGCAACCTCTGCGTTTAGAGGTCAGAGGCACCGGTGAGTCAAGGGGGATGGCGAGCAGGCCCAAAGTGTGTGTTAGGTCATGAGTATTTAGGAGGGAATTCAAATCCCACCCTTCCGGGGTATGTTCCATTTGCAGTACCTCACTAATTGTGCAAGTGGAGCAATCTCGATGAGTCACCGCTAAGTTAGAGCATAAGTGACAATTGAAATCTCCTGCTAGGATTAATTGGGGCTGCGACAAGCCTGCCCCCTGAATTTGCTCAAGGCGTCTGCTTAACTCAACAAGGCTTGCCGACCCTTGTGGCTGTTGCCTTGCACTATAAAAATTAATTAGAACAAATTGATATGATTTGCTTGTTAATGTCAGCCCTCAAGCAACTTTAGAATCCCACATCAGGGGCTTCATAATGCCATGGATCCTAAGATCTATAAACATGATTAAGCCCCCCCTTGCTCTCCCAGATCTAGAACTTTCTGCAAGGCAGAAAAGCATTTTATAGCCCTCTAGAAAAAACTTAATAACTGACTCCCACGTTTCCTGAATACATATTATGTGGAAGTGCCTGATAAATTGGAGCCACTGCTCATCCAAGAATTTTCTAGCTAAACCTGCCACATTCCAGGAAACAATGTTTAAATCATCCCCCCTAACCCCAATCTGATTGAAAAAGGGGGCAATGGGGACCTTCCCTGGGCTGCCAATCCCCATAAAGCTTTGGCCCCTGTGTACAGAACTAGGGCCTATTATTACCCCAAAATTAATCTCATCAGTCACAGGGCACTCAACAGGGAGGTCAATATCTTCCCCCATATCCCCGCCCTCTCGTTGGCAGTCTATATCATTAAGGTCCCTCAATGAGATAAATGGATTAAATGAGGTCGGAAGTCTCCCACAAAGGAGGGGGGGCCTTCCTGATCTTTGGGATGATAGGGAGATATAGGGCTGAGGGATGGCCTATAAAAAAAAACCAAGTTGTTTATCCCTGAATCAACTGGAAAAGACTGGGGGGTGGGATACAAGAACGTGTGGGCTGGTTCTGGGTATCTAAACGTGATGATCACACTATCACCTTCGAATGTTTTCTTGGACCGACCGATCCAAGCAACCCGCCTAGCCATCAAAATATGCCTGTGATCCGCTATGTTAAACCTAGCGTGTTTACATAACCAATGGGTTTATTTGTTAATCAATTGGTTGGTGGACTCATCCTTCTAGGTGTTCAGGCCTGGTACCCCTACCAGGACCATAGTGTAGGGACAACTAGCTTGAAGAAGGTCTATTACTGGTAAGTCGGGCTGTTTGGGGCGGATGAACTATCTGAGTTAGCTACCCGTTGCCATGGCTGTTGACCCCGGTGGATCGGACCATTATTGCGGGTTGAAGGAAAGCGAGGTTGGGTGATCAAAGGATCAGAAAACTGTGCCACTCTCCCTGTTGCGCTAGCAATAACTGGGGGGGGGTCTGAGTAAGGACTGGGACCCCTACAGAGGAATTTATTGGTTGAGCAGCCTTTTGCTGCCAAACAGTCGTCTGAGAAACATGAATAAGGGGAGTCAATGCATTATCAACTTTACCGAGTGTGACTCTGGTTTCGTCCAAGACTTTATTGATTTCATTACAAACTTTAGTTAGTAAACCAGTCATTACTGCCACAATGTCCTTAATGTCCATGTTAGCGGCACCTACACCTTTCTTTGCAGGATCAGTTTTACTGTTCACTCTCTGCAGTTTGTTAGGTGCAGGGGGGCCACTCAATTCTACTCTATGAATAGGGGCTATCGAGGCCCTGTCACGTGTATTATGCCTGCGAGTAATATTACTCTGACTGGGACTTGAGAACCCTCCTGTACTTGTCCCGTTGCTCCAACCAATGATATTTCAATAGCTGATCCCAAGGTCTCACCCAGCATAGGAAGCACTACACCTGCTTTGTCTAGAGAAAGTCCCCTCCCCACTCTATCTATTTCTTTTGTGATTGCACCCACCGATTTTACCAAAAAAGAGTCAATAGTTCCATGGTTTGAACCCTGCAGGAAGCTCGTGGGTGCTGGTTTCCTCTTCCCCATATTACCCTTATCTGTTAAACCCACCTCCCGTCCAAGGGGTAGTGTAATAACAATGTCTCAAAATGCTGGGCAGGTACTCACATGTGGCGGTTCCGTTGGCAATAACTAGCGACCGGTCGCAAACCAATTCCTTGAACTCCATGCAGATATTAGGAAAAGACAATTTCAACAGTTGACATTCGGCTAATGGGGGGCCAAGAGAGTGAGCCCAGCCCAGCCACGATCGGCCGCAGGCGGGCGCAGATGGACCTGCCCTTTGCCCGGAAGCACCTGCGCATGTCCCGCGCTGCGGGAGCGCTGGCTGGGTTATGAAGCGCCTCCGGGCGTGGAACTGCTTATGCGGCAATGGCCACAAAGGTTTCTGGGGCACGTAGTCCTGGTCCTCCACCCCCTCTGCCACACACTGGTGTCCCGTGCTGCGGGAACCCTGGCCGGGTTAGTAAGTGCCTCTGGGCGCGTAACTGCTGATGCGGCAACAGCCGCAAAGGATGCTGGGGCGCGTAGTCCTGGTCTTCTGCCCCCTCTGCCACACACTGGTGTCCCTGTGTAAACTAATTAAGTCCAGACAGCTTGCAGACATAATGAATGCCTTTTGGGACTTTAGACACAAGATTTCGGTCAGGGTGGAGTACCTTCCAGTCATTCATGATTCAATGGTGGTTTCCTATTTGGATCACATGAAGGACTATAGTAATTGGTGCTTAGATCCAAGACTGTATCAGGAAATAGACCACTTGTTGGGTCCATTAGCCATCGACCTCTTTGCTTTCAGTTTGAATTCACAGTTAAATTGTGTTTTCACTTGGGAGCCAGATCCATAAACTGTAGCTTTAGATGCTTTTCTACACAAGTGGACTGTTGGTTATCTGTATGCTTTTCCACCTTTTGTAAGATATCCAGATGCCTAACTCATATCCAAAAATAGGCAGCAAGGGTAGTCTTGATTTCACCTGTGGCGGTCATGCCCCTGGCTTTTCTCTCTTATAGAGTTGTCCACAGGCCTTCCAATGCTTCCTCCAATTTCTCCTCATTTGTTACGATATCGTCTTCAGAGTAAACCCATTGGGGTTCAATGAGCAGTGCTTATGTGCACTCAATGAAGTGTAAAGTAGACAATGACGTAGTTGAGTTAGTCTTTAAACAAGGGGCAGAATGATTGTTCCTTAGATGTAAAAAGTGATTTTTTAGTGGACAGAAAGTTATGGAGTTTTTAGGAAAGATGCGTGGCTGTTTATTCACTGAAATGCAAGGAGTAGCTCAATTGACCTTGTGCCCCTTGGACCCTTGAGGACATCACGGTTCTCCCAACCACACAGGCTCCTTTGCTGCATAGCGGCCCAGGGAAGATCAAGGAGTGAGAACTAAATGGACAAATAAGCTTCTTACAACGCTTTTAGGTCGAGCATTCGAGACGTCTTGTATATACTTTAGTATATAATTATATGTGTATTGTTAGACCCGGCCCTCGTAACATAGTCAGACCTGACCCCTGCACCTCACACCAGCCCCGAGCCCACGGCCTAGCCGATCCTTCCCACCAGAACACACACACCCGACCCGGACTTCCCCCATCCGTGGCCTTCCTCCTTCGGCCACCCTGGGCCCGCGTGCCCACTTCATGCACCAAGATGGCCGCCCGGCCCCAGCGCGACCCTGGCCTAGAGGCGCCACTCCGGCTGGAGGACATCGCGCTCCCCTTGGGATAAGAAAGGGAGGAGCAGTTTCCATCACACCTCTGCGCTTCCCTGGGAAGGTGGGTTTCGATCGACCCGCCGGCCTCCCCAAGGGCTGGCTCCACGCCTGCTGGGTGTCTGGGGCTCCTCCCGACCCGGCCCTGAAAGGATCAAAGGACAATGGCAGGAAACCCCCAACAAGCGACCCCCAGGTGACAAGACCCCTGCCTGCACAGACTCCGGACATCAAAGAGGAGTCGCCCTATAACAAGGGGTGCTCTGGGACCGTCCGGCAGATTCGCCTTGGAACACCTGAGCCCTGCTGAGTGACTCGCGGCTCCCCTGAAGATCGTAAGACCTCCGAACTTGTGCTTGAGCCCTGCTGAGTGACTCGCGGCTCCCTGAAGATCGTAAGACCTCCGAACTTGTGCTTGAGCCCTGCTGAGTGACTCGCGGCTCCCTGAAGATCGTAAGACCTCCGAACTTGTGCTTGAGCCCTGCTGAGTGACTCGCGGCTCCCTGAAGATCGTAAGACCTCCGAACTTGTGCTTGAGCCCTGCTGAGTGACTCGCGGCTCCCTGAAGATCGTAAGACCTCCGAACTTATACTCGAGCCTGCTGAGTGACTCACAGCTCCCACAGACTCTCTTGGTCCCGCCGGACCCCACGACGACAAGCGTATCTCCCAGCTCGAGGATTGTGAGCTGTGCGCCGGGTACGCCCCTGCATTTGATTCTTATCCCCAAAGACTGTCCCGCTACCTCCTAACCCCCCTCCAAGACTTTGTGAGCCCGCGCTCTACTTGTATATATTTTGCCTTGCTGATCATAAAGATCCTACAACTCCGATCTGATAAAGATTTGCCCTTAAGAACTTCTCGTGTACTGTCTCTCTGTCGTGTGGTGCCGAGTGTACGATCCTAGATACGAGGTTCCTCCCCTGAGGAGTCTCCCGCCAGTGCCCGGCTGCGATACCTCGAGGGTGGGTCTCAGGGCAGTCAGGGCCCCTTCCGGGCCCCGCTGAGGTCGCCTTCTAACATTGGTGGCAAGCGACGGGATTCGGGCCCATAATCGAGAGATCGTACCGTGAACGGCTGACGCACTACCGACAAAAATGGCAGAAGGAAACACCGTGGTTCTCGTAGAAGACGACGCCAGTACCGTGTTCCAGGTGGAACAACTGGAAGAGTACACTCACAAAGAACTAAAGCAATTTTGTAAGGAACTCAGAATCGCTACCACTGGTCTCAACACCAAAGAAGATATGCAAAAAGCACTGAAAGCTTGGGTGGATTCTGGAGCCTCCCGCCCAGAAGGAGCGGGGGAGCCCCACAACAAAGCTGGACCCTCCCAAGGAGAATGCAGCAGCAACCAGGTGCGAGGCTTCGTACCAGACGGGGGCCTATCCCCGGAGGAACTCGCAGACAGAGAAAAAAGTCGCCATCACGAGCTCGAATTAGCCAAACTCAAAATCGAGGGCGAGTTGAAATTAGCCGAGAAAAAGCTAGCAGTAGAACAGTTGCGAGTACAGGGAGAACTAGAAGAGAAGAAACTCCAACGAGAACACGAGGGAAGGAGACTTCAACTGGAACATGAACGCAGCTTGAAGGAAATAGAACTGAAAGCAAGAAGCGAAGAAGCGCGGCCCCCGGGGAACCGGAAGGCGGCCGCCCCGACAGAGCAGAAGGTCCACATCCCCAAGGATGTGGTCAAAGAATATTACAAAAATGATGACATTCAGCAGTGGTTCCGGGCCTACGAGGTTGCCATGACCTCCCATCGGGTCCCACAGAAGGATTGGGGGGCTGGGTTATGGGGACGATTCCTGAGCGAAGGGAGAGACACCCTGCTCGACCTACCCACCTCCATGCAGACCTCCTATGAACACATGAAAGCGGCCCTCCTCACAAGGTACGGCCTCACCCCGGAGATGTACCGCCAGTGGTTCCGGGACTGCAGGAAGATCCCGGGTACCACCTGGGTGGAATATGTGAATTTCTTCAGCCGCGCCTTCGATGGGTGGATCAAGGGCAGCAAGGTAACCACCCTGGAAGAACTAACCAACCTTATGTTGTGGGAGCACCTGGCTGCCAACTGCTTTGTGGAACTACGCCAGCATCTGCTCGACAGCAAGCTCACGGACCCGAGGAAGCTGGCTGTCGAGGCGGATCGCTGGACCAACACCCGGGTCTCCCGGGGCCCTGTAGGAGAGTACCCCCGAGCCAGTCAGGGATCACCCCGCCAGAGAGGGGGGGGGAACCAGGGAGGGCAGAGAGAGTCCCAGGCTAGTCCCCCGAAGTCCCAATCTCCACCTTTCCCGGCACCCCCACCAGCTGTATCTGGCCCCCCCCTGAGACGGGGGCACCGGGTAACCATCACTTGTTTTCGTTGCCAGAAGCCCGGGCATTACGCCAACGACCCTGAATGCCCCATGGCCCCACGCACCACCCAGGCAGCACCCCCCGCTAGACAGATAGCCAATGTAGCCCTGGGGGAGGAGGTTGAGGAGGCCGAGGAGTGGGAACCCACTGCTATGGCCCTAGTATCCTTAGGAGATAGGGAGATGGTCCCTGGGAGCCTCTTGCCCTCTAACACAAAGAAATATGGGCAGCTCGTAACGATCAATGGCCACCAAGTAGAAGCCCTCCGTGACACAGGGGCCAGCATCACCGGGGTCCTCAGCCACTTAGTCCATGAAGACCAGGTCCTCCCCAACGTATTTTGCCCTGTCATTTCAGCCGACAACACAGAAAGCCTATGTAAGGTAGCCCTGGTGCCCTTTGAGTGGGGAGGGGTGGTCGGCAAACTGAAGGTCGCAGTGAGAACCTCCCAGCCCGTCGACTGTCTCCTGGGGAACGACCTGGAAAGTTCCCCCTGGGGACAAGTTGAGCGCAAGACCCACCTAGGGATGATGGGTCTCCCTGAGTGGGTGTGCGCCACCACTCGATCCATGGCGGCTCGACTGACCCCCCTGAGGGACGTCGACGACGCCCCGGCCCCTGGAGATGGGATGGTCCCGGCCGAGGGTCCCCACATCCCCCCACCAGAAGAGTCGATCGCCAGTGACGAACCCCCGCCTTCCGACTCCACCCCAGACACCGAGTTAGGCGATCTGCCCGAATTAGCCCAGTGGCGCCACGAGGGGGGCCCCTCCCGAGAGGAGTTCTGCCGAGAGCAGGCTACCTGTCCCTCCCTGGTCGGGCCCCGGCAGCAGGCAGAGGCCCAGGCCGCAGGCGACCAGACGGGGACGCACTGGGTATACTGGGAGAATGACCTTTTGTACAGCGAACAGAAGTCGGTGGAGCTAGGGTCCGGCCGGGTGCTGGTGGTCCCCCTACGCTTCTGAACCCTCCTCCTGGGCTTGGCCCACGACGTTCCCCTCTCAGGCCACTTGGGTCAGGACAAAACATACAGTCGCCTCGTGACTCACTTCTACTGGCCCAGAATGAAAGCGGATGTGGAAGCCCACTGCAAGTCCTGTCCCACGTGCCAGGCCAGTGGGAAGAGTGGAGGGAAGCGCAAGGCTCCCCTCCAACCCTTCCCTGTCGTCAGTACCCCTTTTGAGCGGGTCGGGATCGACATTGTAGGACCTCTGGACCCCCCAACTTCCCAGGGGCACCGGTTCATCCTCGTCCTGGTGGACCATGCCACCCGCTACCCTGAGGCCATCCCCCTGTGTACCGTCACGGCCCCCGTGGTGGGCCGGGCGTTGATGGGAATCTTCTCCCGCATGGGTTTCCCCCGCGAGGTCGTGAGCGATCGCAGTACCAACTTTATCTCCTGATACATGAGGTCCTTATGGCAACAGTGCGGGGTGTCCTACAAGTTCACCACCCCGTACCACCCCCAAGGAAACGGCCTGGTAGAGCGGTTTAACCGGACTCTGAAGGGGATGATCGCGGGCCTGGAAGAGCCCCTCTGGCGTAAGTGGGACCTCCTGCTCCCCTGCCTCCTATTCGCATACCGAGAGGTTCCCCAGAAATCCTTGGGTTTCAGCCCATTTGAGTTACTCTACGGGCACCCCGTCAGGGGGCCCCTCAGCCTGGTCAAGGAAGAGTGGGAGGCGGCGCCCCGAGGCCCCCCCTGAGACGTGTTCCGTTACGTCCTGACCCTCCGAAATCAGACTAGGAGGTTCCGGGAGATGGCAGAGGCCAACCTGGAGGCGAGTCAGGAGGAGATGAAGCGCTGGTACGACCAGAACGCCGCGCTAGTCGAGTTTCAGCCGGGCCAGCTGGTGTGGGTCATGGCCCCCGTGAAACCCTGCGCTCTCCAGGATAAATGGACCGGGCCCTTCAAAGTAGTTGAGCGGAAGAGCCCGGTCACGTACTTGGTAGACGTCCAGTCACCCCGGGACCCCCTCCGGGTCCTCCACGTGAACCGCCTCAAGCCCCAATTTGTGCGGACGGAGCTGAGCCTCCTACTGGCCACGGGTCCGAAGAAGAGTTAGATCCTCTCCCTGATCTTCTGTGCACCAAAGAGAAGGACGGCTCCGTAGAGGGAGTGAACCTCTCCCCGTCTCTCACTCCCCAGCAACGTGAGGATTGCCGCCAGCTCCTAGGGCAGTTTCCGGACCTTTTCTCCTTGGTCCCCAAGGTCACAGACTGGTATGTCCATGACGTGGATACCGGGGACAGCCCGCCAGTTAGACACCGAGCCTACCGAGTCCCTGATCGGGTCCGGTCCTGTATCCAAGCCGAAGTCTCAAAGATGTTGACCCTAGGCGTGATCGAACCCTCGGACAGCCCCTGGGCCAGCCCCGTGGTCCTGGTCCCAAAAGCAGCTGCCCCCGGGGTCGCCCCAGAACGCCGCTTCTGCGTGGACTACCGGAGACTCAATGAAGTCACCCGAGCCGATGCCCACCCCATTCCCCGAGCCGACGAGCTCATTGACCGGCTCGGGGCTGCTCGGTTCCTCAGCACCTTCGATCTCACCTGCGGCTACTGGCAAATTGCGCTCACAGATGGAGCCAAGGAGCGGTCTGCCTTCTCCACCCCGGATGGGCACTATCGCTTCCGCGTGATGCCCTTCGGGATGAAAAATGCCCCGGCCACCTTCCAGCGACTGGTAAATAGAGTCCTGGCCGGGCTGGAAAAATTCAGCGCTGCATATCTCGACGATATTGCAGTTTTTAGTTCCGAATGGAGTGAGCACCTCCAGCACCTCCGGAGGGTGCTAACCGCCCTACGCCAGGCGGGCCTCACCGTGAAAGCCAGCAAATGCCAGATTGGGCAAGGTTCGGTAACCTACCTGGGGCACCAGGTCGGAAGCGGGCAGGTCGCCCCTCTACAGCCCAAAATCGACGCCATCCTAGCCTGGGAACCCCCCACTACCCAAACAGAGGTCCGAGCCTTTCTGGGCCTCACGGGCTACTACCGGAGATTCATCCGGAATTACGGCAGCCTGGTCGGTCCCCTCACGGGACTTACGTCCAAGAAACAGCCCAAGAAGGTACAGTGGTCCCCTGCCTGCCAAGAGGCGTTCAATGCCCTGAAAGCGGCCATGTGTACGGCCCCCGTCCTCCAGGCCCCCGACTACTCCAAAGAGTTAGTGGTACAGACTGATGCCTCCGAGCATGGCATCGGGGCAGTCCTCTCCCAGGTAAATGACCAGGGCCTAGACCAGCCCGTGGCCTTCCTCAGCCGAAGGCTGTTGCCCCGGGAACAGAGATGGAGTACCATCGAGCGCGAGGCGTTCGCCGTAGTCTGGGCCCTCAAGAAACTACGCCCTTACCTGTTCGGCACCCATTTCAGGGTCCAAACCGATCATCGCCCCTTGCGATGGCTCATGCAGATGCGAGGAGAAAACCCCAAGCTTCTGCGGTGGTCAATCTCCCTCCAGGGGATGGATTTCACCGTGGAACATCGCCCTGGTACGGACCACGCCAACGCTGATGGCCTCTCCCG
Organism: Triturus cristatus; assembly: GCF_964204655.1. Taxonomy (NCBI): domain Eukaryota; kingdom Metazoa; phylum Chordata; class Amphibia; order Caudata; family Salamandridae; genus Triturus; species Triturus cristatus. Next base: position 126,252,032 of record NC_140593.1, read on the forward strand.
ATTCTTCCGCCTCAGCGAAGCGAACGCCCAAGAAGATGGGTAGTTCTCTCCGGCTTTCAGCTGGGGGGGACGCGTGTTAGACCCGGCCCTCGTAACATAGTCAGACCTGACCCCTGCACCTCACACCAGCCCCGAGCCCACGGCCTAGCCGATCCTTCCCACCAGAACACACACACCCGACCCGGACTTCCCCCATCCGTGGCCTTCCTCCTTCGGCCACCCCAGGCCCGCGTGCCCACTTCATGCACCAAGATGGCTGCCCGGCCCCAGCGCGACCCTGGCCTAGAGGCGCCACTCCGGCTGGAGGACATCGCGCTCCCCTTGGGATAAGAAAGGGAGGAGCAGTTTCCATCACACCTCTGCGCTTCCCTGGGAAGGTGGGTTTCGATCGACCCGCCGGCCTCCCCGAGGGCAGGCTCCACGCCTGCTGGGTGTCTGGGGCTCCTCCCGACCCGGCCCTGAAAGGATCAAAGGACAATGGCAGGAAACCCCCAACAAGCGACCCCCAGGTGACAAGACCCCTGCCTGCACAGACTCCGGACATCAAAGAGGAGTCGCCCTATAACAAGGGGTGCTCTGGGACCGTCCGGCAGATTCGCCTTGGAACACCTGAGCCCTGCTGAGTGACTCGCGGCTCCCCTGAAGATCGTAAGACCTCCGAACTTGTGCTTGAGCCCTGCTGAGTGACTCGCGGCTCCCTGAAGATCGTAAGACCTCCGAACTTGTGCTTGAGCCCTGCTGAGTGACTCGCGGCTCCCTGAAGATCGTAAGACCTCCGAACTTGTGCTTGAGCCCTGCTGAGTGACTCGCGGCTCCCTGAAGATCGTAAGACCTCCGAACTTGTGCTTGAGCCCTGCTGAGTGATTCGCGGCTCCCTGAAGATCGTAAGACCTCCGAACTTATACTCGAGCCTGCTGAGTGACTCACAGCTCCCACAGACTCTCTTGGTCCCGCCGGACCCCACGACGACAAGCGTATCCCCCAGCTCGAGGATTGTGAGTGTCAAGAATTCCTGTCATACAAGGGAAACACGCCCTTATGTAAACAGGAGAGCTGTTACATAACTCAAGGGAAACACGCCCTTATGAAAACAGGAGAGCTGTTACATAACTCAAGGGAAACACGCCCTTATGTAAACAGGAGAGCTGTTACATAACTCAAGGGAAACACGCCCTTATGTAAACAGGAGAGCTGTTACATAACTCAAGGAAAACACGCCCTATAAAGGGAGGAACCGGGAGGTACAAGGCTGTCGGATATTGTGTTTACACCGACGTACCTGCTTCGTGAAGAGCAGTGTTCCGGAGTGGTGCTCCAGTAAGGCAAGAACGGAGGTAGGTCGAGTCGTTACTCCCTGGGCCGTGTCTTGCCCCATCGTCACCTGTGAAGGACCCGGAAGCTCTACCGGTCAACCATTGAGCTTCGCTTTTTGACTCGGCTGAGTCCAAGCGCAGTGGCGCTTTTGCTGGTTGGAGTCGTAACTCCCAGCCCGACCAGAGGCACAGGGACTGCCAGCTGTAACGCACACCAGGAGGTGTTTGCCGCGTTACAGACTCGGAAGTCCACAGGATCGATCGAGCAGCTGCTCTCGGTTCAGTCTTCTTGCTTGTGATTGGGGTATCGGTGACGCATCACCAGGAGGTGACTCCGCGTCCCGGTGCAGTCTGAGGAAGAGGTTGAGCGGCTGCTCCCTTCAGGTAGAGACCCCGGCTGGGTGTTTCCCTGACTCCTCGATTCTCCCCAACACTCTTCGTGCCCCTCACAGCCTACCGATTGGCATTGTCGGCCATTTCATTTCTGCCCTCTGTTGGCATACGCCGGGATCGGCGTATATGCAGAGGACGGTTAGGACCATCCGTGCTGTGGGCTGGTAACGTACTTAGCCTGGAGGATTCCAGTGACTATAACTTTTGTTTGTTCTTTGTATTTTATTTGCCTTCATTAAAAGAACTAACCCTTCACAAGTGGTTGCGTCCTCATTGTCGTGTCTGTTAAACGATCCTGAGACGTTCAGGGCGTTACAGTGAGCTGTGCGCCGGGTACGCCCCTGCATTTGATTCTTATCCCCAAAGACTGTCCCGCTACCTCCTAACCCCCCTCCAAGACTTTGTGAGCCCGCGCTCTACTTGTATATATTTTGCCTTGCTGATCATAAAGATCCTACAACTCCGATCTGATAAAGATTTGCCCTTAAGAACTTCTCGTGTACTGTCTCTCTGTCGTGTGGTGCCGAGTGTACGATCCTAGATACGAGGTTCCTCCCCTGAGGAGTCTCCCGCCAGTGCCCGGCTACGATACCTCGAGGGTGGGTCTCAGGGCAGTCAGGGCCCCTTCCGGGCCCCGCTGAGGTCGCCTTCTAACATGTATGTACTTTGTGGGCCCTGGAGATCAGCCCTAGTACTTGTATGCTTCCGCTTAGGGACTATTCTTTTCTGTTTAACTGCCTCTATTTAACTGTCTTGATAGAAAACGACCAGTAGAGGTCAGAAAAATACCAGAATTGCTTTCTGCTTGTTCAACTACCTCTATTTAACTGTCTTGATAGAAAACGACCATTAGAGGTCAGTAAAATACCAGAATTGCTTTCTGCTGAGGTTCATTTTTTAATTTTTCTGGCAACACCTCTATTTAACTTTCTTGATAGAAAACGACAGGCAGAGAGAAGTAAAATACCAGAATCACTTTAGCATTCTCTAGATTTCAGTCCATAGAAATTGTCTTCCATGAGCACCTGTAGACAATAATATTTTTTTCAAATCTTGTATTTACAGTGATGTGACCACCGAAAGCCCTGATTTTATATTAAAAACAGAGCTTTGGGCTTTACCATTTCCCACTGAAAGGCAATATTTCTCCCCATGTGTTCCCAGACCTGGCGTGTCACGCAGTTTGGTGCTTATTTTCCCTCCCTGTTAAAGAACAGTAGTTGTTTCAGCACCCAGGCTGCATAGCTAAATACATATGAGGTCCCAAAGGCGAGACTGATTGCATTGCAAATGCTTGTTGCTTTCTGTTTCTGCCGCTGTCTTCGTGGCCAAGAGAAGCCAGGTAACAATTAAAAAAACAAAAGCCAGGGGTACCAGAGAGCAGCCATGGGGAGAAGGATAATGGGGTAAGTGATACGTCCAGGTTATGGGAATGGTGGCTTGAAGAGTGATCTTGAAATTCCTGGAGCTGATGATGTCAAGGTGCAAAGATGTTTTCTGTAATGACAAGCATGTGTCATTTTTCAGTCATTTTCTGAAATGCAGGAGAAAAAGTGTTTGCCTGATATTTGGTTAGGTGAAATTCCAGACCCCTAGGGCATAATTTAAAAGGTTATGTTTTTTGTATTTCTTGGTTTTTGGCTTCTTGAGGTCGGTTCAAAGCTGAGACAGTGTTGTTTGCTGTGAATGGGAGTGGTCTGTACATGTCTAGAACTCAGGGGGTGGTTGTATGTTAAACTTTTAAAGTAAATAAATTCGTTTTTTTTGTTGGTGTTACGATTTATAATCCATTTATTTAGCCATATATTGCACACAAGATGGTGTAGACGGCTGAGGTTCATTGTCCCATTGCCAGGAATGGCTGAATTTTCCTAAGTGGCTTGAGGCAGAAAGAGCTAGATTTATCTATTTTGCTGATTCCTTTGATATAATACTGATATGCCTTTGGTTTGAGTCTGTGTTTTTCTTGATGATGGTGACCTAGCACAATCTTAGTATCATAGCCTCCATCCCTGTTCCGTAGCCCAAGGGCTCAAGTCATGTGTGACACCTTCAACCAGTCCAGGCCTCTTAGTCAGCCAGGGACATCTTAAGGGTTTCATGGGTCCTGGGTCAAACGTATTTTGGGGCTCCCTGTTTGGAACAGCTTTGACTTTATGATCCTGTTTCTGCTCTTTCATGCCCTCTTTGGCCAGGCCACTGACAGTGCACAGACACCCTGAACTACTCCAAATTCTAAATGTGTTCACATCTAATATTAAGTGATAGTGATGTGTGTTTTCAGTATTGTAACACAGCAGCAGCTCACTAATATTACTGCAAATAATCTCTGTGACACCCTCCCTTTTCTCATACGTGAGGTCCTGTTTTGACATAAAATAAACTTTTTTATGGATGTTGCATGAAACATAAACACAACATTTCTCCTCAAAATGTCTGTAACAGATTTTCATACATCACCTAAAATGCATTAAAGGAAAATGGTATTTAAACAGCTGCGGTCCATGCAGGTAACGGCGGTGGGGCTGGGTAAGGGGGGACGATGCAGAGGGAAAATTAAATAAATATTTAATTTTCCCTCAGCATCGAGATCCCCCTTACACAGCCCCACCGCCCCACCGCTGTTACCTGCACGGACCGCGGCTGTATTTAAAACAATCTATTTGAGAGTCACTCAAGGTCATCTGGGCAAGACTCCCTGCAGAACAAAGCTGGTTCTATTGTTTCTATCACTTTGACTATGCCTTACAACGTTTCTATAAGCAGCGACACTTTGGAGTGTTGAACTATGATGTCTATACTACTAATCCTAGGATACAAAGTAATCTTGTGTAAAAGGCCATAACGAGCTGATGGTGTCAACATGACACGGGCCACTTGTAGGTATGCTGTTCAGGCTTCCTATCTTTGAGGCAAAGTGAGGCAAAGTGACCCTTAATACTGACACGCCCAAGGTAAGAAACTTCCTTGGAGCTCACCCACTCATTTTTTGGGGGTGGGTCAAGTGACTCGAAACACTTTGGAATGCTCGGGCCTCTGAGGGTTACAAGCAGAGCCGGACTGGCAACACAAACCAGCCCTGGCAATTCAGTTGGGCCGGGGGGGGTGGACAGGGGCCGATATTGCGACACTGCTGCAAAACCGGCCCCCAGTAACAAAAACAGCACCCACCACTCAAAAACTGGCCAGCGCCCTTCCGGCCCACCGGGAAAACTCCTGGTGCCTCCTACAGCCAGTCCGACCTTGGTCACGAGTCAAAACAAGCATTGGAGAAGACATGAAAAGGGGTAAATATATTTACTAGGAGCGATGATCATGTGACCGTTCACAAAGTGCAATTCCAATAAGCTGAGAACACAAATGTGGCTCTAGGCACTGTAAGCTGAGGTTGAAGTGACTGCCCCAGATGTTTTGTACTAGTTCTGCAGAATGTTGGAGAATATGGCCAAGATGGCGAAGAGGTGGCAGCAATCCCCTTTTCTTTTCCGTAAGTATGTTTGCATGCATGTACATATGAGGCATTTGTATGCAATGCACCTAGCCAAACAGCAGCGGAGGTATGCACTTGTCCGCATGCTGAAGCAGATCCATGTTTGTATCACTCTGCTCTGCTGTCCTTTTAACGTTGAGATTCTGAAGTTTCCAAGGTGCTTAGGGCTCGTGGACAGTGACCCAATCTTTATTTGAATGGTTAACCAAAATCTTACTGTAAAAGGAAAGATTTAAAACATGCATCATAACTCACAGTATCTGATTGGTCAAACATGCAGTGAAACACTAGCCTTAACTACGGTTACTTGGGATTGGCATATATGTCCAATAGGTAACCATGGGGCTAGATGTACAAAGCATTTTTCCGGTTGCAATCACAGAATTGGGCCATTTGCGACCGGAAAAACGATTTTCCAAATGTTCAAAATGAATATGGCTCTTCACATCGCATGTGAATACATCGCATGCCATTACAACGCGGTCGTTACAACGACAGCATTGTAATATTGTGAACCAGTACATCGCAATTCGTTACAACGACTTGCTGTAGGGGGCGTGCTGGACTTAGGAATAGTATTATTTACTATTCCGGCTCCAGTTTGCGCAACAGCAGGAAAGGTGTTGGATTTTAAATCCACCACCAGCGCGCCCCCTACAGCAAGCCGTTGAAACGACTTGCGATGTAATAGTACGCGTGGTAACAACGCGGTCATTGTAACAACCGCGTTGTAAAAGCACCGCGTTGTGGAGACAGCGTTATAAACCCTGTTTCCCGTACAAAATGCAATTTTGTAACTTATTACCAAATCACACTTTGCATTTGTAATTTGGTATATTGAGGGGTGTGTTTAGGGCGTCCCTTCCAAAGACCAAATCAGTAGGGTATGTATTACTGTTTTGTGACCAAATTCCGGTCAGAAAATATTAAACCTTTACCAACAGTTTAAAACTGGGATCCCGTCCCCTTTGAGAATGTAAATAATTTAGGGCCACATGCATCAACGAGAAAACTGCTCGCAAACGGGCAGATTAGCAGAATCTGCCCCTTTGCGACCGGTATTTTTGCATTTGGGATGCATCATCCCAAATGCAAAAATCGCAATTTAAGGAATCTCTAAATAGCGATTCCTTAAATTGCGATTGCATTTAAGGAATCCCAAATTGAGATTCCTTAAATGCAATGCATTAAAGTTAAAAAATTAGCGATTTCGCTAATAGGGGAGCTAATTACCATGAAGTTGAACTTCATGGTAATTTGCAAAAACTGGCATTTTTCAAAGTTTCATGTTGCGCACACACATGCTCTTAGAGCATGTGTGTGTGCAACATATGTGCACAGATCAATTTCAGGGGGTGCAATAGGGTTTGATTTTGACACCCTTGCACACTTGAAATTGCATGAGCAATTTGCGAGTACCTACTTGTACTCGCAATTTGCTCATGCAATCTCCAATTCATTCCTATGGGCCTGGAGGCCCATAGGAATGATTGGGACGGCATTCCTTAATTGCGACTCGATATTTGCGAGTCGCAATTAAAGAATTTGTAGGAATCGCTATTTTTATAGCGATTCCTACATGCATATGCTTTTGCAATTCCTTAATTGCGATTCCTTAAAATTCGCAATTTAGGATTCGCAAAAGTCTTTGTTGATGCATGTGCCAGAATATGTTTAAGAGCATACTCTTAAAAAAATTATACTTCACGGTTTTATTTTTTTGTCTTTAAATGCATCGCCTTTTTGTTTAAGGAGAATGGACTGCATTAAAAAATATTGCTTTATGAAAAAGCAATCACAGACTTGGTGGTCTGCTGGCCTCTGCGGGCGACCATCTATCTCTGTGATGGCTGAGATTCCTAATAATTCAGAAAGTGCGACCTCCCACATTAATATTCATGATGTAGGTCGATTTGCAACCCACAAGGAATCCTTAAATGAAACTCAATGAGTTTCAGACATTAGGAATACCGATTTCCTAATTGCGATTCGGAGATAATCGCAATTAGGAAGTCGGTGTTCCTAATGTTTGCACATCTGGCCCATGACATTTCCATGAATGTGAAACCAAGGTAGGACCGCACTGTGCCGAAGAATCCCTACGTGGCAGTGGTCTCAATAATTGCATTTATTTAATTATTTGTTTATATTTGGTGTTTTATATTTCACCTCGTAGGCACTTCTGCCTGCTTCGTAATTGTATTTGCAAGTTAAGCAAAACAAGTAACATGTCACAAATCAAGCACCGCGTAAAGTGCTTTGGACTAAAGTGCTTTTAAAATAAGAATAAAAAAGTAGGAACTGCATTTCAAGCAGTGTGTACGCTGTGCTTAGATATTCTGATATCCCCGGGCATAGGTATCCCTAAGAGTTGAGCAGATTGTGATGTTATTTCGAACAAGCATGGACTAGAAGGAAAGGATATATTTGCTGCATTTCTCCCGCCAGGGCGAAGATAAATCATTTGTTGGGGGTTCGATGCAGGAGGCGCGAGAGCCGCAAAGGAGCTCCACGATATATCAGAGCGAGCCAGAGGCCAGTAAAATACATCCAAAATTTAAATGTTTCCTATTCCCAGTGAGTTGAATAACATTAACTATTTATGCTTCCCGGGTGAGTTCTGGTAAATGGCCGCTAGATGGCAATAGTCACACGTGGCATTGGTGCTGATAATTTTTGCAGATGATGAAGAAGTCACCATGAAGAAAACTACAGCGGCATCAAGAAGCGAACACTAAACGCTAAATACCAGTGCTTAATTTGTTATAAACACATAAGTGCCAGGGTTCTCGTCGAGAGGCCAAGGCAGCTTGCACCACACATTGCCCCTGCCAGTGCTGCCAATGATAGTAACAACACAACTTCTAACCATCACACTTCTACAAGTGTGGCAGTTCAGCCTATTCCAGGTCCGCAAACCTATAAGAATGGTTTGGGTGGCAGTTCATAGTCATTTTAATATACGTTGAATTAAAAGTTAACTGTTGTGGTCATCTACATTAATCAGACAGCGCCATCTTGTGGCAGACTGTCAAAAGTGCCAGTACTGACAACTAAGTGCTGGTGCCAAGCACTGGAAACCACCGGCTCAAATTAAGCACTGTTAAATATACATTTCAGTGGAAATATACCTTATTACCGACAGTAATTGTGGGGCCAACATGTTCTGAGGATGAGGTTAGAGCTGACAGACTCTATTTTAAATACGTTTGAATGATTCTGGCCTACTGCCCCTAACTGATTTACACTGTAGTCTGCTTCAGACTGACTGCCATTGACCTTCTACTCCTAACTTACTGCCACTGACGCACTGCAATCGCCTGACTGCCCTACACAGATTAATAGTGAGTGACTGCCCCTAACTTACTATCATTGACTGACTACTTTGACATAATGCCTCTGACTGGCTGCTACTGACTGATTGTCTATAACTGACTACTCCTGGCTTAATGCCACCAGGGGCGTAGTTTGGCCAGTTAGCTTAGGGGGTGTGAGCTTCAGGTTTTCCAACAACCATGCTGGCATATAGCATTAAAATACATTGTAGGAGATGCAGTGCGGAAAGGGAGTTTCAGGGTGGTGGAAAAGGAGTGGAGTGCAGATTGTAAGGGGTACTTAAAACACAATAGTTTGTAACAGAGCCTTGAGACCCTTACAGGTGAGTAGTGTGCTCTATAAATCTCCTGATTGATTGATTGATAACATAACCAACATTTTTGAGGACCTTTAAAACAAAGACATGACTGTGTGTGTGTGGGGGGATGCAGTCGCGGCTTGCATTAATCGTGGGTGGGGGGCAGAGGGGCGCGTGGGGAGGGTTGTGTGGGGAGTGGTGAGGGGATTGATTAAAAATAAATGCAAAACTTACCTGTCCACCGGCCAGATTCGGCTCCTGATGCTACTCTCCAGGAAGCAGGTAGCCTCCTTCCCCTCCCCTAAGCCAATCACAACGTTGCAATGGCAGCGTTGTGATTGGTGGGGCTGCCGCCGAGCCAGGGACTACCCCGGAGGCCATTTTTTACATGTAGGCTGCATTGCAGCCTGCATGGACAAAGGGCACAATGCGCATGACTGGTCTGGGTGGCTCCAGAGGGCCGGCCAAACAGTCATTGCGCCCTCAGGAGTGGACACACCACTCCTCCCCTGCTCCCAGAGAAGACCCACCCGCCCGCAACTAAACATAAAATGGTAGTAATGGGAAGTTATTACCATTTTATGTTTCTGCTTTTCACACTGCGAGAAAGCAGTGGGGCCACGCTCCTCCGCCCTAGTGGAGGAGCCGCCCCTGGGGGTGTGTATGTGTGTGTTTTTGTCTGTGTGTATGTGAAAACGCCAGGTGAAATCAGACAGACTCCTCACCACACCTGACTGAAAATACCTGTACACAATTATTTACTAGATAACAGATTTATTAGCAGGGGTGTAGCCCCCCACACACCCCTCTCTTGAAGCTACTCCCCTGACTGACTGCCTCTGACTGATTCCAATTGACTGACTACTCCAAACTTACTGTCACTGTCTGGCTGCTTCTGAGTGCCTGCCTTTGCTTGACTCCTTCATTGGTTGACACTGACTGGGTGCCTCTGATTGACTGCTACCAACTGACTGTCTCTAAATGGCTCGCCATGTCTGACAGCCACTGCCTGACTATCCATGATTTACTGGCACTGACATACTGCCACTGACAAACTGACTTACTGCCATTGCATGACTGTTCCTCACTGATTGACAGTGAATGGGTGCTACTGACTGTATGCCTCTAACTACCATTGGCTGACTACTGATGACTTACTGCCACTGACTGGCTTCAACTAACTGACTGGCATTAACTGCCTTTCTCTGACTATCTCTCACTTCCTGATTGCGTCATTTTTCAGCTCGTACACTGAGGTCTGGCCAGATGATGGGTGATAATGATGAAGAAAGGGAGTCAGATGAATACACCTTGGGTTATCATCTAAATGTAGGGCATCCTGGATCGAGTTGTTAGGTGTTTGAGGATCACTCCTCATTATTGTACACAGTGCAGACAGCTAGACAAGCAGCCACGAACCCAAGATTAAAAGACAACCAACTACACATGATGTAGTCCCCAAGCCGAGGCCTCAAGGCTGACTGCAAGGAGATGGGAAACACCTGGAATCCTGCTGAAAGAAAAGCCCAGGCAAGAGATGGCCGGAGAGTCCAGGTTGACGCTCTATACCCCAGGAGGAGTAGTAGGCATAAGTGAATAAGTAAGAAAACTGACAACTACTGGGAACGGAACACACAGATTTCTAAACAGAGGACAGCCTGCAGTGCCAGATCAGCCGAATGAACTGTCCACTGCAGAAACGTCTGACCAGATGTGATGTAGATGTCAATGGCACTCGATTTAACATGGGCTTTATGTGGAACCCTTCCCCCGCAGTATGAGGATGTATCCCATACGCATTTGAATGCAGGACCAGGCGAGCTCCCCGCACTGAAAATAGCACTCAGCCCATATACACCTCACCCCATGCTACAATAAATAAAGGGAGACACAGTGGAGACCTAGACTCTGCTACCTACCCAAAACAGAACACAGCTGGCCAGACCCTCACTGCCCCTCGGATCCGAAGGGATGGGCATGGGACACCAGCAATCACCACAGCAGATGCACAGAAAAGGTCTGAACAGGAAGTACCAGAGAGAGCAATTTTATCCCTCCGCCATCCATGTCACAGTTCCAGACAAGGTGGCAGGTCAAAACAAGGCTGAGGAAAAGTTAGCCAATGGCCAGTCCTCAGACAGGAGCACTCACCCAAAGGAGCACTTAGTTCTTAGGAAGCAACTAATACACCCTAAATTGACGGGACAAAACAAATTCCATATGCCTTGTACTTTAAATCACAGACACTGCCTTTAAACTATTCAATTAGAATCCCCGTTGCACCAACTTGAAACAAGGCAATAAAGGCACACCCTACCTTATACATAAACCACAGACATTGATGTCGTATTTTGCTCAACTGAGAGTTCAAGACATATGGAAAAGTGATGGCTGTTTCTCTTTTATAAAGGAACTAATTTTGTAGTAACTAGGGCCCATATGTACCAAGCAGTTCTCCTGTTGCAAATGGCCCAATTCGCAGAATCAGGCTGTTTGAGACAGGAAAAATGCCTTTTGGGATGTTCAAAGCCCAAATTGCGATTACCGAATCACAATTTGTGTTTTGTGATTGGGTATTAGGAAGGAGTGTGTGAAGAGCATCCCTCCCCAATACGCATCGCAAGGGTATGTGCTAATGTTTGCACCCTGAAAAGAGGCACAAAACATTTACTTTTCACCACAAAATGTAATTTGGTGGTATTGCAAATAGGAAGGGGCCCCCAGTGGACTCCTTCCCCTTTATGGATGCATGTAGAAACCTTTTTTAAAGCAGGCAGTGGTCCCAGGGATCGCTGCCTACTCTTAGAAAATGAAACTGAAACGTTAAATTTTTTTCTTTTTGAAATGCATCCCGTTTTCCTTTAAGGAAAACTGGCTGTATTTTTTTTTAAGTTGCTTTATTTAAAAGCAAACACACACATGGTGGTCTGCTGTCCCAGCAGGCCACCATCCCTGTGGTTTTACCGATTCCCAATGGGTCGCAAATTTGACCTACCTCATGAATATTAACAAGGTAGGTCTATGTGTGACCCACTGGGAATCACAAATGAAACTCCAAGGAGTTTCATACATTTGAAATTGCGATTTCCTATTTGAATTTGCATGGAATCGCAATTAGGAACTCGCAGTTTCAATTGTTCGTAGCTGTGGCTATTAGTCCCTCAGTGAACGCTGGAGAGATCCTCTTATACACCTCACCACCTCCTCAGAAATGTAGGGAACTCAAGCCTACTTGTATGTTACAATATTATTTCTCATTCTTTCTTTTCACCACCCCCCTTTATAGATGGAGAAGTGCCCCCTTATGCTAGGCCACGGACTGCGTCTTGCCTGGAGGCGCATACACAAACGCCCAGCTCTTTAAATGATCATGACAACACTGACTTGTCACTGGCTTTTCGGGTTCTTGTTGCTCATACTTCCCCCCCCCCCCCACCTTCTTCTACCACCTTCAGCCCTCCCGACTGCCCCAGATAATGCGAATAGAAAGTTAAGGTAGACGGCAACAACTGAGACCATGAGGATGATAGATATCCCATACCTACACATGGGTGACTTGAGCATGATGTCCTTGAATGTGAATTGGTTGAAAAGCTCATCAAACCGACCAGACTGGTGAAAATCCTGAAGGGACTGCATTATCACATAGCTCTGTTGCAGGAGACACACCTATCTCTTCTGGAACCCTCTAAACTAGGGTGGTTCTTCCCAGCAGTGGGCTCTGGTTGGAAGACACATCATCTCCTCAGGCAATCATAGAGGATTATAATCTGTGGGAGACGCTAATCTGCACAGATTCTTTTCTTCTGTATTACAGGTGTGTTATTTGGTCAGCACATGACTGTAATCAGAGAGTTGTGTCGCAAGTCATTTGAAATAATGTATACAAAGCAAGTAGTGCAGACACAACAGGACTTACATGCGAGGTAGTACAGAGACCATGTACAGTGTCTGTCGCTGCTGCCTGGACAGATGCCTGCTGCTGCTTCTCAGCCAGGAGAGGCTGGCACAGCAGGGAAGCTGCCTACGGTGGCCTCTCAGCCAGAAGATGCCCATGATGCAGAGGTGGCCCCTACCACGGCTTCTCAGCCAGGAAAGGCCACTTCCAGTCAGCGGCGTACAGCAAAACGCTGCCCCCCTGCAGTATGTAAACAGGGGCCCCTGAGTTTTACATATCTCACAGATACTCATTGGTCTTGGGTTGACTGGCCCCTCCTGGAGAGATGGGGCCCCTGAAGGCTTGGACCTGCACAGCAGGGGCCTTTGTTATGCTCCTGTATGCCCTCAGGGATACCGTTTGTGAGCAAGATGGCAAAGGTATTCCACCCTCCCATCCAGAAGCGCCTTGAGCCCCATGGACCAATCTTTGGCCTTTTAATAGGTTTTGACACACACTTTGCATATAGGTAAAAATTGGTTCTTTGTAGAGATGGAAGGAGATCTGTATGTGTAATTTAACGCACAACCATTTATAAAGTACAGAATTCCAAGTGAACATTTTCCACACAATATTACTGTTGTAATAAAGATACAAACTTGAAAGCAGGAAAATCTTCTTTATTCCACCTCCACAGTACACATCCAGCAGCAGCTCTGCCAGTTAGGGTTCTGTCACCAACATTCTAAAGCAGCCACCCGGCCAACAGTAGGGAAATACCAAATGCGGAAAGCAGAAGGGGAGAAGGAGAAAGGAAGGAAGGTAGGAAGATTCCAAGAGGGGAAAAGGTCAATAGACAGAGAAGGGAAAAGCATGCACCGTAAAAGGACAAGATTACAACACATCTTCCCCTTAACAGAAGAAGAGAAAATCATCAATCTTACAGTGACCTAAACATGAGTAGTAAGTGTGGTATTATGAATAAACACCAGCCAATAAGTATAATAGTCACTTTCTTGATAAACAATGTTACATAGTGAAAAAGAAGATAAACTAAAAGGTTCTAAACAGGTTCAGAGCAACTTGACAGTCTATCCATGCTCCAGCTTTGTCCATTTTCAAGAGTAACCGTATTCTGGTTTACCTTCAAAATTTTCAAAGGTTCCATGAATTTGGATTCACTTTCTCCACTACGTGTTGGTCTTCTAACCGACACCCAGTCTCCAATTTCCCATTTCTTTCCTTTTGTACCATGTTTTACATCATAGTAACATGTGTACTTAATCTGGTTATCAACAACTCTTCTGCTTCTCTCTACATCATCCTGCTCCAAACTTTCCCCCCCACCAATCCAGTTGGGGAAGAATTTAGTGCCCGGTTTCCTCCCTCTTAGGGATGAAAATGGAGAGGTGCCAGTTATATGATTAGGAGTAGTATGGTATGCCCATAACATTTCTTGTAAAACTTTCTCCACTGGTAATTGGTTATAGCACGCAATTTGAATGTGTTCTTTGACCATTCTGTTGACTCTTTCAACCATGCCGTTTGCTCTAGGACAATAAAGACCCGTCTTAAATTGTTTTATGCCTAAATTAGACAAAATGACGACATGGCTGAAGAAGTGAATTGCACCCCATTATCTGTCACAATTGTCGAAGTAATGCCTTCTGATGCGAATATGTCTCTTAAGAAATTTATGAGTGCCTCTGTAGTAGTTTGGTTCACCATTCTTATGACTACCCAGTGAGAATGGTAATCAGTTATAACAAACGCAAAACGTTTATTTGCTCCTTTTTAGGTCTCGGCTAGCGAAGGCTGCGCTTGCGCAGTCTCGCTCGCGAGATTTAATGACTTTGAGTGACTTTGAGAAGAGGGGCTTGCTCCCGCCCCTCTTCTCTCCTGTTCTCCATTGGCTGGCCTCTTAAATGCAGGCCAGCCACTGGAGAAGAGGTCCAGTCACTCCGTTGAAGCCCCGTCCTTTTCGGATCGGGGGGCGTGTTTTTTGCGAGAAGTCTCAGGGAGGAGACAACAGCAAAACACGCCCCCCAATCCGAAAAGGACACTCCCTTTCTCCGAGGCATTTTCTGCTGTGCCTCGGAGAAAGGCGGTGGTGCCCCGGCGTTGCTCCTGAGCACCAAGAACTCCAGTTTTCAGAACAAAGTAACTATCTTGAAATAAAAAAAACATTTCTCGAAACTACCCGATGTGCTCAGATTGAACAACTTTTTAAACAATTCTACTGCAGGATGATACATTTTAAAAGCTTTGTTTTTCAGAACTACTTAGAGTGGTCAAGATGCGTGTGCGTTTACAAGCAGCTTGCTTCTAGAACGGCATTAAAAGCTGGGTTTTCCAGTCTATTACTGCATATAATATTGCTTTTCCAACATGGCTGCCGAATTTTCAAACCAACACTTACCTTTCATCATGTGTTTTGCTCACCCGAGGTATTGTTTGCAACGCTGGTCTGCAGGCAGCTAACTGCGCGTGCACCTCTCCCCTGCAGATACAGCGGTGTTTTCTCATGGGGAGCGCGCCCTGTTGGTTCCGTGTCCGTGCACTACGAAGCGCTTCTAATTTTGTTGTTTAAGATAAATTCGACGCCTGTATTTGGAGTTCCGTCAAGGATCACACGTTTTGCAGGGCACGGAAGCCTGGTTTAGAAACCTAGTGTATGTTCCGTATGCTCAAACCAAGAAACCAATCACTAAAGCAGCATATGCTTTATGGGGGTTGTTTTATTGCAGGCCAGGGCGGTGGTGTTTTATGGTTTTGTCTTCTTACACTAACGTCAGTGGTGGGAACGTGCCCCGCAGCACGCGCCCATCAAACTGCAGCTTCTTACAGTTCTCCCCCTGCCTCCTTATCTCTCAGCCTGAAACCTGATCGACAACAGTAGTCGAGGGGGGAGGGGGCGGGGCAGCAAGGCCCAAATGTTTCCCTTGTGGCTTTTATGGTTGTCATGTTAGGCTTCCTACACATGGAGTTAATTTGTCGTTTATCTTTCTCGACCTATGTGCCTGAATGCGAGGACTGACCAGGTCTGACCGGATACGATGTTTTAGGAAATGGGGAGAATTGTATGTTTTTTTCTAAGATCGCAAAACATCAATATTAACTCTGTTCATGTTATAGAGCCCCTGTAAAGTGCGCACTCCTCGCTCGCCTTAATGTTCGCCTCATGTGGAACCATGCCCGAAATTATTGTGAGCTTTTTAACTACATTTCACAACTTTGGATAGAAAACCGTGCCTGCATTTATTTGTTTAGTGGGTGTCTGTGGCACCTCCTTCATCCCCACCTGCCTGCGCCCTTGGTGGTAGATTATTTTGGGTGAATAGTCGTCTAGTCAATATCCATGGTATTAGTTAGGCCACGGTTTAAACAGACACAATTTTGTGCAAATGTAAGCATTTGAGTAGCAAAGGAATGGGGGTTTCTGCGGCATGGCCGCCAGCAGTGATTTAGTCTTGTATTGGCCAGATACCGCCATAACAGGTCTTGATTTTTTTTCCCCCTCTTTTCTTCCTTCGGGGCCAGGCAAGCTCGACTGTATTGGTTAACCGCAGCCAAAGATACACGAACCCACCGAGCTATCTTAGTATTGCATTCGTCTGCTCTGTGAGCATGCCCACGGTGTGCTCCATTTGTGTAATTAACAAAATGCACAATAGGTTTGCCAACTGCCTTAAAATTTCGCTCCCGGCTGGAAAGCAACCCCTCGACCGTGACACTGCCATAAATCCGCACAATTTCCAGCTGTAATCATTACCCTGCTCCGTCCCGCAGTGAAGTACATATGGCAAAGCACCGTATACCCTTCCTGAGGGGCCCGTCCTGAGGAATGGGGCGTGTGCGATATCGGCTGGCTTAGAATGTAGGGAATTCCTGGCCGGGGTCCAGACTGCTACAAATCCCCCGGGACCAGCCAACCAGCTGCAGATGTCGACATGCTCGAGTGCAGGCGGCGCATGGGGCAACATGCTGCGTTCTGTCCGCCTGCTCTCTAGCCCCCCCCTCCCGAAATCCCAGATAAAATTCTCCCTGCTGTGGGAACGGAGAGATACGGGGACTGGAAAATACGGGGCACACTCCAGAGGTGATAGTCGCGAACAGCTCTGGGGGGGGCGTTGTTAAGTGAGGAGGCAGGCCCCTTCCCGCGGTTTGTCGTGGGGGTTTCGGTCTCGGCTAGCGATGGCTGCGCTTGCGCAGTCTCGCTCGCGAGACATAACAAGCATTTACAATGCAACGGTCTCGGCATTGTTAAAGTTAGAGCTATTGGCATTGCTCATGACAATGCCGTTTATTTAAATGATTTAAAAAAAAAAAACATGAACAAAAATAATGTCATGAGCAATGCCAATAGCTCTAACTTTACCAATGCCGAGACCATTGCATTGTAAATGCTTGTTTGTTGATAGGACCTATGATATCAAGGGCTAGCTTGTCCCATGGTTTGCAAGGTATAGATACCGGAGACAATGGTGCTTTATATGTCATCTTTGACTTGCCACTATTTGCGCACACGTTACAATCATTTACTTTCTTTTCCACTAATGAGTCCATACCCGGAAACCAATAACGCTCCCTAAGTCTTGATTTAGTTAAGCTACGCCCCATATGTCCTTCATGAACTAGGTCGATGATTTTGTCTCTTAACCCAGATGGTGGAATTATCTTGTCATTCCTCAACACCCGGTCTTGGTTTAAATTAATTTCATGTCTCACTTCCCAAAATTTGTTAATATCTTGGTTAACTTCATCCTTTGACTCTGGCCACCCCTGCAACGTGTAGTTCTTTAATTGGGTCATTACCTCATCTTTGTTTTGGAAAGTGCACCATTCATCAGAGCTTATGGTGGAAGAGTGTATTTCCAGTATAGGGTATTCTGTGACATCATATTGTTCTTCCACTTTTAGGGGTGCTCTTGAAAGGAAGTCTGCGGCTGAGTTGTTTTCCCCTGCCACATACTCAACCTTAAAACAGAATCCCTCTAGTCCTAACACCCACATTGCTACTCTTGGGATGCTGTTAAAAGTTCCTTTAGGATTGAACATAAATATAAGGGGTTTGTGATCAGATCGCACAGTACATTTTATACCCCATAAGTAGGATTTAAAGTGTTTAATGGCCCAGAAACAGGATAGAGCTTCCTTTTCAATTACGGAGTAGTTTTTTTCCAATTTACTAAGGATGCGTGACGCAAATGCTACTATTCGCTCTCTGCCATCATTTATTTAGGACAGAGTGGCACCAAGACCCTTATTGCTTGCATCTGTGGTGAGAATTGTTCTTCTATTAGGATCGAAATTGCAAAGGTATGGATTGGAGAGGATGGCAGATTTTATTTCTTCGAATGCTTTCTGATGTTCTTCTTGCCAATCGAACTTTAAATGATTTTTAGGAAGGTCCCGAAGTTTGCTTGTTATATCTGCAAAATTTCTAACTTACTTTGCCATGTACTCAGCTAAGCCTAAGAAAGATAGAAGTTCTTGTTTATTTGTGGGAGCAGGGGCATTCTTTACTGCTTCCACCAGGCAAATTTTTGGTTTGAAACCATCCTTTGTGATGGTGTGTCCTAAGTACTCAACTGTGGTCACACCTATTTTGCATTTCTCTACTTTGAGTGTAAGTCCCGCTTCCTTAAATTTAGAAAGTACTTTGAAGAGATTATTGTTATGTTCTTCTGTAATTGCACCTTAGATTAGAACATCATCCTGGAAGCATAATGTATTAGGTATGCCTTCCAGAATGTGCTGCATAATTTTTCCTGAAATACAGCGGCCGCTGAGGCCAACCCAAAAGGCATTCTGCAAAACATGAATGTGCCCAAGGGGGTGGTGAAAGCTGTAAGTTCCCTAGATTCTGTGTGCAACTCTACCTGATGGTATGCCATTGAAAGATCTAAAGCACGTTGCCTCGCCCATTGTGCTGAGGACTTCATGAATGCGGGGTAACGGGTGCCTTTCAATTATTATGCTGTCATTTAGATCTCTGAGATAAATGCATAGACGGATGTCTTCTCCATGTGCCTTCCTAGTGATAACTATGGGGGCAACCCATTCAGAGCAGTCTATTGGTTGTATAATACCTAAGTTCTGTAACTTGGCCAATTCTTTTTTGAGTGGTTCCCACATGAGGTGAGGTATAGGTCTGGTTTTATGAGCTTTAGGCCTAGCATTCTGTTTCAGCTTAATGCGGTGTTGGTAATTTTTGAGGTGCCCTAACTTATTTGTAAACACTTCAGAAAATTTACTACAAATTTCTTTCCCAGATGTTTCCTGATCTATTACCAGCACCTGTTCTGGGTTGTTGGGGTTAAGCTTGATTCCCAGCTCCTTCTGGTGTTGCCACCCCAGTAGGTTTGACCCATTTTCAACAATGTAAACTCCCTGTGGTGGAACGATCTTTAAAAGAGATACGAGCATTCATCATCCCTCTTATGGGGATTGAATCCTTAGTGTAACTACTAGGGGAAATGTCTGCCACCAGTAAATCATTTTCTTTACATATCTCCATGTCCTTGAAGTCAGAAATATTCAACAATGTAAATGGTGAGCATGAGTCAGCGTACATTTTTATCTTTTTGCCCTCCAACCCAACTTCACATTGTGGATATACAATCTGATTGACATTACTTCAATCATTTATTTGAAAAACAATTTTTTTTACACTCTCCTGTTTGTTCTCATGAGTATCGTTAACACTATAGAATGTTTTCGAACTGCTGTGGCATAGCCTAGCCAAATGCCCCTTCTTATTACATTTTCTACAAGTGGATGACCTTGCTTGACAATTAGGGCTATTAGCTAAGTGATTGCTGCTACCACAGCGATAACATTTAAATTTAGTATTATCGTCACTATGTGAGTGCTCATTACTTTTTTCTCTCACTTTGCATACATTTTCATCTTCTGTTAATTTAGTGACTTCTGATACTTGTTCATTAGTTATTGGCGCTTTCATCTCCTTGATGCATAACGCTGTGTGTTCAATTGATTTTGCTATTTCAACAGCATCTTTAAGATTGGGTTGTTTCTGTAGAAGTTTTTCTTGTATTTTAGGGTTTTTAGTACATCTAACGATCTGGTCTCTAATTAGAGAGTCTTTAAAATCCGCAAATTCGCATAGTTCACTCAAACCCCTTAGTACAGCAACATAGTTTGAAATACTCTCTCGCTTCCCTTGCACCCTGCTAAAAAATGTGTGCCTTTCCAGAACAATATTCACCTTGTCACCAAAGTGTAATCTTAGCTTAAGTAGTGTCACACTGTACGCATTCATTTCATCATCAGCTAAATATGAACCTTGGGGAATATCAGGAAGGGTATCAAAAATCTTTCTCCCATGGCCCCCAAGATTATGTAGTAAGGTATGTAATTTTCTTATTGGGCCAAACTTTTTCCCTCCTATCGCTATCAAATAAGATTCGAACGCTTTTTCCCATTCTTTCCATGGGCAATTCGGTTCAGAGAACTCATTTAAAAAAGGTTGGGGTTGAGCCATGCTAGCCGCCATCTTACAGTTAGATATGAATGCTTAAATAACTATTCAGAAAGAATGTACATAAAATAAATTACACTATATAAGCTTCAGATTTAAACACAATTTAAGTCTCTACTATGCCTGTCACTGAAAAATTATAAACTGCATGCAATAATGTGTGACATTCTAAAACTCTTTCAGTCAGTGAAATACCAGGTTGACAGGCTAAATTTATAATATTCTTCCTTTGATGCAATTAGAATATACACAGCAAGGGGTGTGCCTGTCACCGTTCAACTTTTCAAATTTTCCTCTTTTAAACCTTTTGAATGTTTAATAATTCTCCAAATTGTTATATCTTTTCTCATAAATATGCCTTGCAAATATTTTATAGGTGTGCCTGTCACCGTGGATGTACATAAGCAGGCTTAACAAACGTTGTGCAGATTTTTCTCTTTTTTTATTTTGTAATATATTCACTTCCTTTAATCGTATGAGTCTGTCTTTCTTTTTAGCAGTGATCACCCTGCCTGACACACCTCCCGCGCACCACACTCCGCAGAGCGTAGAGGCGTGGTGTCTTGAAGGGCGGACCTAGTGCGAAAGGCGGAAGGTGGAAGCCTTTTGATCGTTCTTCACCTCACGGAACCCTTCCGTTACCACAGCACGAACACAGACTTCACAACCGAAATCTGAAGCGTGGCGTCCTGAAGTGCGGACTTAGTGCAAAGGCTGAATGCGGAAGCTCCACGAACGTTCCTCACATCACGGAACCCCTTCGTTACCACCGCGCGAACATGGACTTCACATTCGAAATATGATAAGCTCCCAACTCTAATTCATGGTAAGATTCTACTGCTCCCTTGCGCAGTCTTCTCGTCGCCAGTGTTGTAATAAAGATACAAACTTGAAAGCAGGAAAATCTCCACAGTACACATCCAGCAGCAGCTCTGCCAGTTAGGGTTCTGTCACCAACATTCTAAAGCAGCCTCCCGGCCAACAGTGAGGAAATACCAAATGCGGAAAGCAGAAGGGGAGAAGGAGAAAGGAAGGAAGGTAGGAAGATTCCAAGATTCCAAGAGGGGAAAAGGTCAAGAGACAGAGAAGGGAAAAGCACGCACCGTAAAAGGACAAGATTACAACAATTACGTTTGCATTAACCTCCTGAGATATATTACATAAAATATCAACTTGAGGTCTACACGTCACACGGGGTTCCCTACAACAGACACATCCATCATCAGAGCTATTTAATGATTCAACATCTGACCACAGATTATACACAAATATCTTCAGCAAGTGCCTCAACCACCCGAGTAACCTCGTTGGTATTATACTAACAGAGATCTCCCTAGCAGGTGCATTAACACCCTAAGCTACATTACAATGCAGCCTCGTTGGTGACCAATAATGTTCTTCGAGGGAATAGCTTTACTATCACGCTTTCCATGTTGCCAATTCATTGGGGTTAGTTTGGAAAAAATAGCGAAAAGGATGAATGTCACTCAGCAGCTACTCATGTCTCTGCCCCTCGTGACTCCGCCCCTTCTTGACAAAAAACTTATGTCCCTATTTTGTGGGTAGCTGGAGTCATTTGTTTTAATTTTCAGCACTGGCCGTTCCTCAACCCCCTGTGATCTAGTGTCTCTTACCCCTCTCTAAGCCCATTTCTGCTATGGGGGTCTAATCACTCCTATTCCATTTTTTGGGGGGAATTCTGTCACCCCACCTCTCCCCCTGTGATCTGAGGTCTCTCATCCAACAGCTTCCCCAGGTGTCTTTACGCATTCCCCTGTTGCGCTTGTGATCTTGGGCCTTTCGCATCCCTTCAGAGCTCTCTAGTGAGTCTTTCACACCTCTTACTCTTGGCTCTCAGTCTCCTTCGCCTTGCTTCACTGTCTGCTCTTTCTTGCCCTCCTCCCCCCCTCCTTCTTTCCGCTGCCTGGGAGCTGCACCCTTCAAGCTGCTGTAAAAGGTGGCAGAAATATGTCTGCTAGGCACAGTGCCGTAACTAGGGTGCCAGAAGTCCTAAAGCAAGCAAGAATGCCTCCTATCCCTTAGTTTGGTAAAACAATAAAAAGCCAGCTTTAATGGCCTACAATGGGATCCCTCTCATCCCTGGGCCTTGGTGCGACTGCACTTGTTGCACCGTTGATAGTTACGCCCCTGGTTGGGCACACAGAGGGTACCCATGAGCGTACCCAAGCTCCCAGTGAAGTAGCCAGTTTTCCAATGGAAACTTCCTGGCACCCTGTGCCACTCAGCACCCCCTGGAGAGCCTGATGAACCAGATCTGACTGGGGAGACCACATCACACCGGCAGGATGCAGCACCACACATCTGGGGTCGAGTCACGCCTTCTGGAATTATGCGATTCTGCGGCCATGGCGTTTTCTGCATAATTATATAATTTGCTGATTTCAACAAAAAATGGTTTCGTTCTCAAACCGAACACAAGTTGCTAAAAAAATACCGCATGTGGTGCTATAGAGTATTAGACCCTTGAAAAGGTCAACATTTTAGTTGGAGTACTCGGGTGGTAACTGATAGTAATTAAGTAAACCTTTGGCTCAGCATAAATATGTACTAAAATGACAAACTAACGAAATAATGCAGCCACAGAAAGTGCAACATTCGTTTGCATAATTTGCTGCCACATAATTAGTCAGCCTTGCCATACAATTTCTTTCTTCATTGCTCTATATTTTTTTAGTGACCGTGGATTTTAGAAATATATATATACCAAAAGGTAAAACAGTTTTGTAAATTATATTTTGGGACATAATATTTATGTCAAACAATGTTCCTCTATAAGATATTGTGACGTACAACCATCTAGTAAGCTAGTCTGCTCAGCTGTTGATACAGACCCCCAGGTTTAATCGTCAAAGGATTGGTGGGAACTCCTTTGTTCGAAAAGCTGGTCTGGCTTGGAACATGCTGCCTTTTGCCCTCCGGGGCACCCAGGATCCTCTGCTTTTTAAGAAAAAACGAAAAACAGAGCTTTTTTAGCCTCTGATTTGTGTGCATTTTTCTTCCTGGAGCAAGCGCCGGGACACTCGAGTAGCTGTGCGCTGTATAAATTAAATATAACATAACATAGTAAGAGGCTGAATGGATTGAAAATAGATATTTCCCGTGATGTAGGATGAACCAGTCCTGGAGTCGTCGCCAATGACCACTCAGCACCGGGTCTACAATTCATCAAGCCTTTCAATGGAGTGGCTAATTGTAGGCGGCAAATTCAAGCAAAATATATCTTGACCGCACATCAAATGTCTAGGTATATCATCCAGCCCTGAACTCGGCCCATAGGAAGTGGTCCAGTCAAAAGTCATTTTACAACGGACTGAAGCACAGATGTCTTGTTTTACGGCCTAGGTCTGTCTTTTCAGAATTTAGCACTTACAACTTGTTGGTGAGTCCATGCCACTGAATATTGAAAAATGTTTTGTGACCAAATTGTTATCTCCAAAAATATGTCACCAATCTTTACTTCAAAAAACAACCAGGTGATGGGAGAATGCTTGAATTAATCCCAACCCCTTGTGATCACTCAGAGCCGCATTCCAAACCATCGTTTTTTGCCATTATGCCATTCTAGACAGAGACCTGCCGTATGCAAATCAATCTTGCTCCTGCTCCAATGGGTGCAGTCCAGCTTGAACTGCCAGACCAGGTCCCCACCGGAAGGAAACACAAGGAACCCCAGAGTGGTTTAGACCAACGTCTGGGCATACCCATCGCACTTAGAGCATCTACTGCAAGAAACAAGAAGGTGATGGAAGGAATGTTTCAATTAATCTTAGCACGAAGTGATCTTCTTAGTAAGAAGTGATCGCTCGGGCTGCATTCCAAATCATAGTTTTTCACTTGCCGCGCCATTCTAGACAGAGACCCGCCTTTTGCAAATCAGTCATGGCTCTGCTCCAGTAGGAAGAGTCCAGCCAGAACAGGTCTTTGCCAAATGGGAATGCAAGCAATCCCAGACCTGTTTCGACCTGGTTAGGTCTCATCGGTGAAGTATAGCTGGAGTTCTACCGCACACTGTGCACGGGATCCATGTCTGAGCACACTGGTCACAACTAGGTGCACTACATCAGAAAACGACAAGGTGATTGGTTACTTGTGTTCCAGTTTAGGGAGGACCTGGCTATGCAGTACGGACTTGACTGTTCCTATTGGAGAAGGACCAAGGCTGATTTGCACATGGCTGAACACAATCTAAGGTGCGCAAAACAAATGATGGACTAGGGCGGGGCCCTCAGTAATTGACAATGGCTGCTTCATTCAAGCATCCCACCCACCACTTTTGAGTTTACTTGTAAAGACCTGGGGCACCAGCTTCACCCGCTGTAGATTGAAACTGATATTTAATGTATGAAAAATGTTGGTGTCCTATAGTGCAAAAAATAGCACTATTAGAATAAAACATACCAAACATGTGATTTGTAGCATACTTTGTTTGTGATTGTCTCTTTAACGCGCATTGCTTTTGGTATTAATATGACTGAGACAAGATTAGGCAGTGTAGATTTACGCGTGTGTGCGTGCGTGCGTGCGTGCGTGTGTGTGTTTTGACTAACTTCTGGGATTCACAAAATTTCCCAGGAATCCTCACGGAAAAACGTTTCGATGTGGAGTTCTGGGAAGGTCATGTAACATTCCGATTGGGTTCCAATTACTGCTGTGTGTAGGTCTCAACAGCAGAGAATTCAGGAAAGTGGGACTAGAATGCCCAGTGCAAACACAAATAATTTTTTCTCCGCTGGGAAATATCTGCCCCTATGGAGAAAGCTCTTCCCCTACACGCCTTCCCTGTCTGGGGGTAATGCTTCCTCCCTCCAACCATGGAAAGGGATTAATGCAGGCACTGTGCTGGAGCGAAAATCTGTCTGTTTGCAGGTTGAACAGGAAATTAGAGAACTTTGTGAATGCTGAGCACACTTTGGAACACCCACACTCCAGCCCCTTGAGTGGGGTTTATGAGTTTGGGGCAATTCCCACAGATGGCAGATGTCTTCAAACAGATACATGGCCCTCTGCGTGCAGGGATCCATTTGTGAGTTTCTGGCTGGCGACGGCGTAAAAAAGATCCACTCCGATATCTGGGGGGAGATAAACTCCCCCTCCTCCTGACGGTTTCCTACGCCCATGGGAATGAACATACACAATCATGCATTTGTAAATCTTTCTGCATTTAGGGCTAGCTGTGCTGATGGTCTCTGAGCCCACCTGGTCCTGAAAGCAGCCCCCTGCACATCAGCCCACCAGGGGTATCCCCTGTTCCTAGTGGTCAGCAGCACTGCCTCCAGTTGCAAGTCTATCCTGGGGGCCGAAATCTAATTTCTTCTAAAAACTTTATCCCCCACATGCATCAAAGTAGGCTTTTGCGATTCCTTAATTGCGATTATTAAGGAATTGTAAAAGCCTATGCATGTAGGAATCACTAAAAAAACAGCGATTCCTATAATTGTGACTCGCAAATTGTGACTCGCAATTAACGAATGGCTTCCCATTCATTCCTACAGGCCTATAGGATTAAATGGGAATTGCATGCGCAATTTGTGAGTACCCATTAGGTACTCGCAAATTGTGCATGCAATTTCAAGGGTGCAAGGGTGCCAAAAGGACACCCTGTTACACCCCTGAAATTGTAATGGTAACCCATGTTGCGCACACACATGCCCTAAGGGCATGTGTGTGTAACCAGGAACTTCGAAAAATGCACTTTTGTGCATTTTTCAAAGTTTTTGCAAATTACCGTCAAGTTTCATTTGACGGTAATTTGCATCCACTAATAGCGAAATCTCTATTTTAAATGTCATCATACATTGCATTTGTGGTTCCTTAAATGCAATAGCAATTTAAGCAATCACAAATTTGCGATTACTTAAATTGCGGTTTTTGCATTTGGGAGGATGCATCCCAAATGCAAAAATACCGTTTGTGACTGGTTTTTAGGTTGATGCATGTGGGGGTAAATGTTTAAACAATTGTTTTTCATATTTCCTTGATAATAACTGATGCATATCCAACAGTAATATTTAAAATCCTATCAGCAAACTTGTGTAACGTTTTCACCATTCGCTAAGCTGTTTTGACATTGCTTCAACACTATTACAATGCAGAACAGACAAATACAAATACAATGCGGAACAGACTAACCCCTTTCTTAGACTTTTTTTTTTTAACAGATTTTATTTGTCAAAATAGCACATATAATACGGATCTCTGAGTCCCAGAGACAACTGCCGCATAAGATACACAAAAAAAAAACAATGACTTTGACCGTTTTACATAATGAAAAGCAGGAGAATATGAAAGGCGATACAAATAGAATCAATTCTTTTAACCAACCAACCAACCACCCACCTCCCTCCCCACCCCCCAGAGCACCGTCTCCATATTCCGAAACAACATATAGCTGACCCAGGCTGCTATCAGTCCACACAAAAGCTCAACAGCTTTCTTAGACTTTTTGGATTGTCTAAATCATCCTTAGACATAACATTTGCCTCGCAACCCCCCCTTCCCCCCTCTCACCCCACCAAAGTTTACAGCTTACCCCTGGTCCTAATCTGATCAGAAACGACACGAAAACTAGGATTATATGTGGTCAGTTTTAGTCTGGGGCCACCAAGTGCTGCTGTGCTCCACACAAGTGACTGCCGCAGATATTCGAAGCACCTGCAGCTCATTGGATGTCCTCTCTGCCGAGATACAAGCTACACAATCTAGCAGAGGAATTGTGCAAACTGCGGTTTTTGGTCAGCTCTATCTAACTATCTTAATTTTGAATTATCATAAAGGCAACTTTGCTACTTCTCTGAAAACAGAGTAAGCAACAACGTGAAGACCAATTCAGTGCCTAAACAGAAGGTGGAAAATCTCCAGGAAAAATCTAGACTGAGCCCAACCACAAGACTGGCAAAAGGCAAAAAGAAGTCAGACAAAAAATCTTATAATGACAATTAAAATTCCAAATGAGGACAAATGGGTTCAAAGATAATGCAAGATGAGAGAAACAAGGGAGTACAGTGTGAAGGGTGGATGATCGCAATAGAGACCGGCTCTTGAAGAGTTGCAACACGCTCTATTCACAGATTACCAGTGATGTGTATTGGGACCTCCGGAATGCTTCGGGGTGACCCAGAATGCATGTCCATGTCTTGCTTGGGCGTGCCGATGTTCGAAATACGATTGGGCGTTGCATCTTCCGGAGACCTCCTACCACTAAATGTCACTCCTTACCTTTTTTGTGAGCAGAGGATCTGAAGGTTAGCAGTCTCGTTCTGAATGTGTTCCACTTCCTTTTTCCTTAAGTTCTTAACTGCTCAAACAGGTATGCTCCCACTTGCCTCAATCTTCACCACGACACAGAGGACCTTTCTGAAAATGAAGAGGTGGGGAAACTCGCTGCAGGGCCTGTGGGACCAAGAGACACCATGGGCGGGAATCTGCAGGTGAGACACAAGCTTAATCTAGACAGAAATGCATGCATGGTACGGTGAGTACCCAAGATGTAACAAAATGCGGGATTGTTCTTTTCCCACTGAGTCAAACAGGAATTTTACACATTCATTCACTTTCAGTGACATAGTTACGGTAGAGTAAGCAACATATATCAGGAAGAAATTGCAATCCCCAGCACACGTTTTCTATTTCAAAGATATGACAGCAGTGGCATGCGTAAGTACACTTTATCACAAAAAACAAAGTAATGAGGTTCTTCCTTTCTTTTGTTCTTTTCCTCTTTTTTCTTTTTTATTCATACAAGTTCTTAGCCAGCCAACACGTGTTTCGTCACCACATTGGGAAAATAGACCCGTGAATTTTTCAAGGCTCAATTGTCCCTTGTCCTGATCTATTTCAATTGTGGTGATAATTCCAACCCACAAGGTAAGTAGGCGAAGATATTCGTATGGTACGCTATTCACTTCCAATATTCATCCAATGACAAGACCGACTTTCTTGGTCTGTAGTCGTGTATACTATTGCAACGTTCAAATCAACTCTAGGCACTGGAACTTGAACGTTGATTTGGACGTTGCGATAGTATACACGACTACAGACCAAGAAACTCGGTCTTGTCATTGGATGAATGCGGCAAGCCAACTAAGCGTACGGGAACAAGGGAATAGCCAGAAAAATTAAATGTCCCCCACTTTGATCCTGCCCATTTCTCTACAGGCCTATGGGAATTGTTTCCCCCTCCCTGATGGAAAAAATAGGGCAAAACTATGCTTTTACAGCAGGTTTTTTTTTTAAAATGGCCAAAAAGCGCTATATTTATGGGACTTTCCTTCTTTGTTCCTTCGTTCCTCCCTGCCTCCTTACATTTTCGCTATCCTTTCTTCTATGGTCTTTTTTCATTCTTTATTCCTCTCTGTCATCCATTCACTCATTCATACTTTCTATCTTTCTACTCCTATTTCCATCTTTCTATCATTCTTTCTTTTCTACGTTATACTATTATTTCTTTCCTTTTTTCCACTCTCTTTTAATCCCTTGTTTCTATTTTGCTTTCCTTCTGTCCGTTATTCTTTCCTCCCATCACGCCTTCTTACTACCTTTCTATCCTTCTTTATTTCATTTTCTTTCCTTCTCGCCATCTTTGCTATCTTCATCATTTACTCATTCAATCTTTTTATTCTTTACTTATCTTCCTGTCTTTCCTTCTCCTCTACTTTTTGCGGTGGCTTTCCTTCTTTAATTCCTTCTTTCTATTTCCTTCCTTAATTATTTCTTTATCTTCTTCTTTCCTTCCTTTTCCCTCCATCTCTCATCCCTCTTTCCCGTGTTTCTTTTTCAATATTTCGTTTTGTTTTCCTGCTTTCCTTATTTCTTCCTCTGCTTTTGTTTCTTCTCTTTGTTAATTCCTTTCCTTCCGCCCACCCTTCTTTCTTTTTCTTGCTTTTCCTTTAAGTTTTATCTTCCTTTCTCCCTTTCGTTCTCCCTTTCTTTTTCTCTATCCACCTTTCCACTTTCCTTTCCTTCCATTCATCGTTTCAGCCTTCTTTTAGCCATTCTTCTTTTCTTTCTGACCATTTTTCCTTCTTTGCAGTCTTATTTCCTTTTCTCTTATCTCACTCCATTAGCCTCTTACGTAGTTTTGTCATTGTCATCATTCTTGTACTTTTTGTCATGTGATTGCCCACTTTGGCACCCCTTTGCTCGACCCCAAAGCTTTGATAGGTATCTTCTTTCCTTGAATATTATGAGCTTCGGATTTTACCTTGACAACCACAAATCACAGAAAATAGACAATAATGGGCAATAAAATGCAAGTTATTCTTACCCCCGCTCAAGCTGGCTTAGCAGGGGGCTTCACTATGCCCTTGCACAAGAACCATAATACCTAGCGCTTGTGGGGCAATTTGTTCCCGCTACCTGGCTGCTTGAATTGTCCTGCATGCATTCCTTCTGTCTTTTTGACTGGCTTCCTGTTTCTGCCCGACATAGAAGACCCAGCCACAAATATCTGGTCTTCCGCCACAACTATCTGGTCTTCCACAGTCTCCAATACTTTTGGTGTCAATCTTTTCTTGTGTGTACTTATTGTTTTTACCAAGGGTTTTTTCCTGACCTCGAGTGTTATCCTGAAGAGTCATGACACCCTTTTAAAATTGGACTTACTCTTCAGACTAATTAAGAAATAATTAATTCGGCTGGGTTTCCCTTGCCTGTTGAAGGAATTTCTGGCTCTTGAATCAAAGTTTAAGGTTAGTGAAAGTATCTGGGCTGCCTTCGGGGACCATTTGACAGGGGAAAGACCTATAGGTGGAATCTCCCTTCTTTGTCCAATTTAAACAATAAATCAGGGTCCAATGAGATGAGTGGTCCAAAGATGGCGTTCAAACCGCCTGCTATAATAAGCTCCCCTCCACCCCTGTCCTCGATCAGGAAATCATCTACAATAATGATCAGCTAAGTTCCTTCTTTCCTCCCGACAACCCGATTGTAGAGGTCAATCATCACCAGGGAATTACCACTATTAAAATATACTCTAGCGTTCAACACGTCCAGGGAATCAACAGGTAGGGCCCTAATTGAGCATTGTAAATCTGTCCGTGCCCATATTGCCCAACCTCCCGATGGCCTTCCTCTAGAGGATTGAAGCGCGGGGTTATTAAACAAGGGGTACCCATTCCTAGCAGTGGACAACATACTCCATGTGTCCTGACAGAGACAAATATCATAATCGTCTATGAACTGCCCGCAGTCAGAGTCCCCCAATTTGGTACCTATCCCAGCTACGTTCCAGGACAATTTTATTAAATTAATTCTTTAACGTGCTCCGGAGGTGAAACCTGTCCTCATGTGCGGGGTCTCCTCCCCCACACAGGTTCTTTCCTGCCTACAAGTGGACATCAGGTGCCCATATCCCCCACTATTTGCCCTGGTGGTGGGTATAGTTCGATTCAGAGTATCACACCCCGCTCGCACAGTTTTGGAACTCGTATTTCTTAGGGATTCTTCCTCTATGTTTTCAGACCTATTCTCAAGGCTGATTGCAGAACTGATCACTATGGAGGTGATATTCAGTCAATCAATATCTTCCAAACTGCTATATCCACCATGGTTTTGTAAGCCACTTCTAGAGGCATGTTGCATGCCATAGTCACCCTTATACCTGATCTGAATCTGGGTTGCAGCAGATCCTGTGGGCATCCATAGACAATAACTCATCAACCTAACCACAATCTCTCAAAACCACCCTTACTACATCATCAGTCTGACCAGGGGTCTCAAAGTGTTCGACTGTTTGGATGCCACTCCTAATAATTGAGTAGCACCCCTTCACATGCCTAGGCCAATGAATGACTTAGTTGGCCAGAGGATCCTGATCTTCCAGCATCTTGGGGTCACCTATGTAACCCATACCAGAAAGAACTGTGCCTCATCGGGGATAGATAGATGAGGCTTCAAAGGTTGGTCGCACTCTGCTCGTCACACCAGCAAGTTGCCCCAAGGAACTGTGGTAGATGTAGTGGCGACGGCGAGTACGCCTATGCCACGATGTATGTAGAAAAGTATGTGTTGCATTAGCCATCCCTGGACACGTGTTTCGAGGTAGTTGCCTCTCGTCAGCAGGGAGCAGGTCAGTGTAAAGGGGTGCCGCGTGGACTGCCAAAATGTAATTAAAACAGGTGAAGTACCTCTCATGGCACGCAGGTGCAGGTCCAAGGCTCGTCAGCCCGTTGGCTCAAGGGAGCCGTAATAAATGATTCAAAGGATGGTCGCACTCTGCTCGTCACACCAGCAAGTTGCCCCAAGGAACTGTGGTAGATGTAGTGGCGACGGCGAGTACGCCTATGCCACGATGTATGTAGAAAAGTATGTGTTGCATTAGCCATCCCTGGACACGTGTTTCGAGGTAGTTGCCTCTCGTCAGCAGGGAGCAGGTCAGTGTAAAGGGGTGCCGCGTGGACTGCCAAAATGTAATTAAAACAGGTGAAGTACCTCTCATGGCGCGCAGGTGCAGGTCCAAGGCTCGTCAGCCCGTTGGCTCAAGGGAGCCGTAATAAATGATTCAAAGGTTGGTCGCACTCTGCTCGTCACACCAGCAAGTTGCCCCAAGGAACTGTGGTAGATGTAGTGGCGACGGCGAGTACGCCTATGCCACGATGTATGTAGAAAAGTATGTGTTGCATTAGCCATCCCTGGACACGTGTTTCGAGGTAGTTGCCTCTCGTCAGCAGGGAGCAGGTCAGTGTAAAGGGGTGCCGCGTGGACTGCCAAAATGAAATTAAAACAGGTGAAGTACCTCTCATGGCGCGCAGGTGCAGGTCCAAGGCTCGTCAGCCCGTTGGCTCAAGGGAGCCGTAATAAATGAATCAAAGGTTGGTCGCACTCTGCTCGTCACACCAGCAAGTTGCCCCAAGGAACTGTGGTAGATGTAGTGGCGACGGCGAGTACGCCTATGCCACGATGTATGTAGAAAAGTATGTGTTGCATTAGCCATCCCTGGACACGTGTTTCGAGGTAGTTGCCTCTCGTCAGCAGGGAGCAGGTCAGTGTAAAGGGGTGCCGCGTGGACTGCCAAAATGTAATTAAAACAGGTGAAGTACCTCTCATGGCGCGCAGGTGCAGGTCCAAGGCTCGTCAGCCCGTTGGCTCAAGGGAGCCGTAATAAATGATTCAAAGGTTGGTCACACTCTGCTCGTCACACCAGCAAGTTGCCCCAAGGAACTGTGGTAGATGTAGTGGCGACGGCGAGTACGCCTATGCCACGATGTATGTAGAAAAGTATGTGTTGCATTAGCCATTCCTGGACATGTGTTTCGAGGTAGTTGCCTCTCATCAGCAGGGAGCAGGTCAGTGTAAAGGGGTGCCGCGTGGACTGCCAAAATGTAATTAAAACAGGTGAAGTACCTCTCATGGCGCGCAGGTGCAGGTCCAAGGCTCGTCAGCCTGTTGGCTCAAGGGAGCCGTAATAAATGATTCAAAGGTTGGTCGTACTCTGCTCGTCACACCAGCAAGTTGCCCCAAGGAACTGCGGTAGATGTAGTGGCGACGGCGAGTACGCCTATGCCACGATGTATGTAGAAAAGTATGTGTTGCATCAGCCATCCCTGGACACGTGTTTCGAGGTAGTTGCCTCTCGTCAGCAGGGAGCAGGTCAGTGTAAAGGGGACACATACTTTTCTACATACACCGTGGCATAGGCGTACTCGCCGTCGCCACTACATTGACCACAGTTCCTTGGGGCAACTTGCTGGTGTGACGAGCAGAGTGCGACCAACTTTTGATTCATTTATTACGGCTCCCTTGAGCCAACGGGCTGACGAGCCTTGGACCTGCACCTGCGCGCCATGAGAGGTACTCTACCTGTTTTAATTACATTTTGGCAGTCCACGCGGCACCCCTTTACACTGACCTGCTCCCTGCTGACGACAGGCAACTACCTCGAAACACGTGTCCAGGGATGGCTAATGCGACACATACCTTTCTACATACACCGTGGCATAGGCGTACTCGCCGTCGCCACTACATTGACCACAGTTCCTTGGGGCAACTTGCTGGTGTGACGAGCAGAGTGCGACCAACTTTTGATTCATTTATTACGGCTCCCTTGAGCCAATGGGCTGACGAGCCTTGGACCTGCACCTGCGCGCCATGAGAGGTACTCTACCTGTTTTAATTACATTTTGGCAGTCCACGCGGCACCCCTTTACACTGACCTGCTCCCTGCTGACGAGAGGCAACTACCTCGAAACACGTGTCCAGGGATGGCTAATGCGACACATACTTTTCTACATACACCGTGGCATAGGCGTACTCGCCGTCGCCACTACATTGACCACAGTTCCTTGGGGCAACTTGCTGGTGTGACGAGCAGAGTGCGACCAACTTTTGATTCATTTTTTACGGCTCCCTTGAGCCAATGGGCTGACGAGCCTTGGACCTGCACCTGCGCGCCATGAGAGGTACTCTACCTGTTTTAATTACATTTTGGCAGTCCACGCGGCACCCCTTTACACTGACCTGCTCCCTGCTGACGAGAGGCAACTACCTCGAAACACGTGTCCAGGGATGGCTAATGCGACACATACTTTTCTACATACACCGTGGCATAGGCGTACTCGCCGTCGCCACTACATTGACCACAGTTCCTTGGGGCAACTTGCTGGTGTGACAAGCAGAGTGCGACCAACTTTTGATTCATTTATTACGGCTCCCTTGAGCCAACGGGCTGACGAGCCTTGGACCTGCACCTGCGCGCCATGAGAGGTACTCTACCTGTTTTAATTACATTTTGGCAGTCCACGCGGCACCCCTTTACACTGACCTGCTCCCTGCTGACGAGAGGCAACTACCTCGAAACACGTGTCCAGGGATGGCTAATGCGACACATACTTTTCTACATACACCGTGGCATAGGCGTACTCGCCGTCGCCACTACATTGACCACAGTTCCTTGGGGCAACTTGCTGGTGTGACAAGCAGAGTGCGACCAACTTTTGATTCATTTATTACGGCTCCCTTGAGCCAACGGGCTGACGAGCCTTGGACCTGCACCTGCGCGCCATGAGAGGTACTCTACCTGTTTTAATTACATTTTGGCAGTCCACGCGGCACCCCTTTACACTGACCTGCTCCCTGCTGACGAGAGGCAACTACCTCGAAACACGTGTCCAGGGATGGCTAATGCGACACATACTTTTCTACATACACCGTGGCATAGGCGTACTCGCCGTCGCCACTACATTGACCACAGTTCCTTGGGGCAACTTGCTGGTGTGACGAGCAGAGTGCGACCAACTTTTGATTAATTTATTACAGCTCCCTTGAGCCAACGGGCTGACGAGCCTTGGACCTGCGCGCCATGAGAGGTACTCTACCTGTTTTAATTACATTTTGGCAGTCCACGCGGCACCCCTTTACACTGACCTGCTCCCTGCTGACGAGAGGCAACTACCTCGAAACACTTGTCCAGGGATGGCTAATGCGACACATACTTTTCTACATACACCGTGACATAGGCGTACTCGCCGTCGCCACTACATTGACCACAGTTCCTTGGGGCAACTTGCTGGTGTGACGAGCAGAGTGCGACCAACTTTTGATTCATAGATAGATGAGGCCTCAAATCCTTTAGACCTCTTTTGTATTGGTAGTGAGGATTGCTTGGGTGTGGTTGAAAATATGCATGTTTATGTTAGAGCGTGTAACGCCCTGAACGTCTCAGGATCGTGAAGGGTTAGTTCTTTTAATGAAGGCAAATAAAATACAAAGAACAAACAAAAGTTATAGTCACTGGAATCCTCCAGGCTAAGTACGTTACCAGCCCACAGCACGGATGGTCCTAACCGTCCTCTGCATATACGCCGATCCCGGCGTATGCCAACAGAGGGCAGAAATGAAATGGCCGACAATGCCAATCGGTAGGCTGTGAGGGGCACGAAGAGTGTTGGGGAGAATCGAGGAGTCAGGGAAACACCCAGCCGGGATCTCTACCTGAAGGGAGCAGCCGCTCAACCTCTTCCTCAGACTGCACCGGGACGCGGAGTCACCTCCTGGTGATGCGTCACCGATACCCCAATCACAAGCAAGAAGACTGAACCGAGAGCAGCCGCTCGATCGATCCTGTGGACTTCCGAGTCTGTAATGCGGCAAACACCTCCTGGTGTGCGTTACAGCTGGCAGTCCCTGTGTCTCTGGTCGGGCTGGGAGTTACGACTCCAACCAGCAAAAGCGCCACTGCGCTTGGACTCAGCCGAGTCAAAAAGCGAAGCTCAATGGTTGACCGGTAGAGCTTCCGGGTCCTTCACAGGTGACGATGGGGCAAGACACGGCCCAGGGAGTAACGACTCGACCTACCTCCGTTCTTGCCTTACTGGAGCACCACTCCGGAACACTGCTCTTCACGAAGCAGGTACGTCGGTGTAAACACAATATCCGACAGCCTTGTACCTCCCGGTTCCTCCCTTTATAGGGCGTGTTTTCCTTGAGTTATGTAACAGCTCTCCTGTTTACATAAGGGCGTGTTTCCCTTGAGTTATGTAACAGCTCTCCTGTTTACATAAGGGCGTGTTTCCCTTGAGTTATGTAACAGCTCTCCTGTTTACATAAGGGCGTGTTTCCCTTGAGTTATGTAACAGCTCTCCTGTTTACATAAGGGCGTGTTTCCCTTGAGTTATGTAACAGCTCTCCTGTTTACATAAGGGCGTGTTTCCCTTGTATGACAGGAATTCTTGACAGTACATCCTCCCTCTCAGCGGCTCCCCACGGGTCCAGCGCTGGCAGGAAAACGCCGATGGAACAAGGAGACCATGCGCGGAGCATGAACCCCTTCAGCCGGTTCCCATGAATGCTCCTCCGGGCCATAGCCTTTCCACGCAACCAGGTACCACAGCTTCCCCCTGCGCCATTTGGACGCCCGTATGCCCGACACTTCATACTCCACCTCCGACTCCACGCATACCGGCCTAGGTGTCCCAGACGGCTTGGAGGGTGCTGGTTTGAGCAATGATACATGAAAGACAGGGTGTATCCGCAATGACTGCGGCAAGCACACCTTCACGTTCACGGGACCCATACACTTGGTAATTCGATAGGGGCCCATGTACTTGGGATGGAACACACTGTTCTTTCGAAACCTCATGTTTCTTGTGGATATCCAGACGTAGTCTCCAGTGCGGTACAGTGGCCCGGGCCTTCTCTTCCTATCTGCCGCAGCCTTGTATCTTCTCTTGGCCTCTATTAGGACAGCCCTTGAGCGCATCAACGTGTCTTTTATGTGTGCCACCCTGTCCGCTGTGGCGGGAATCCTGTCCTCTCTGAACGGATGTAGAAATGGCAAGAACCTGGGATGTTGGCCATAGTTGCTATAGAACGGAGATGACTGTGTGGAGCTGTGAGTGGCGTTGTTATAGGCTATCTCTGCAACCCATAGCAAGTCGACCCATTCTTCCCTGCCCTGGTCCACAAAACATCGCAGATACTGTTTGAGCGTTTGGTTCAGGCGCTCGGTTTGGCCGTCCGTTTGAGGGTGGTAGCTGGTGGACAGGGCGGTCTTAACATGCAGCGCAGTGCACCAAGTCTTCCAGAATTGCGCAGTAAACTGCGACCCCCGGTCCGACACGATCACCCCAGGTAATCCATGCAGTCGTACCACATTCTTTAGGAGTAGTGACGCCAATTCCCCGGCCGTAGGGACTCTCTTGCAGGGGATGAAGTGCCCCATTTTCGTCAAGTAATCCACCACCACCAGTATTGCCGTCATCCCCTGGTCTACCGGTAGGCCCACCACGAAGTCCAGTGATATGCTATCCCATGGTCTATCCGGGGTCGGAAGTGGATGTAAGAGCCCTTGGGTTCGGCCATGGTCGGCCTTCATGGTAGCACACGTAGGACACTCCTGTCCCCACCTCCTGACATCCACTCTCATGGTTGGCCACCAGAAATGCCGTCCCATGCTAGCCACCGTTTTTTCAAAGCCCAAATGACCTGCGCATGGAGAGTCATGGCACCAGATGAATGCTTGTTTCCTTAGCCTAGGCGTGGGTATCAATAGGCACCTGCCCTTCAGGGGTATCCCGTCCTTCAGCTGCCATTCTCTGTGACTGAGGAGCCACCTCCGCCATGCGAATGACCTGATCCCTCTCTTTATTCCCCTCAGGAAAGTATCCGGTTGGATAACCCCCAATACCATCCTCGGGGAAATGATGGAACGCTCGGTTGCAGGCAATGGTTCCTTAACTGCAGATTGACGGGACAGGGCGTCCGCCTTCCGGTTTTCCGTCCCCGGCCGATATGTGATGCGGAAGTTGAACCCCGCAAAGAAGATCATCCACCGCAGCTGCCTGGGAGAAAGGTGTCTAGTGGCCGTCATGAACTGTAGGTTCCGATGGTCCGTGTACACCGATACCACATGTCTTGCCCCCATCAACCAATGCCTCCATTCGGTGAAGGCGTCCTTGATTGCCAGAAGCTCCTTCTCCGCAATATGGTAGTTGCGTTCGGCGTCGTTGAGTTTGCGGGACATGTACGCAACGGGATGAAGCACCCCTGTGTCGTGGTTGCGTTGGGACAAGATAGCCCCCAGCGCCACATCCGACGCGTCCGCTTCCACCACGTAGGGGAGATCCGGATCGGGGTGAGCCAACACCGGCGCCTTACCAAAGGCGCTTTTCAGGGCCTCAAAGGCTTTGTTCGCTTCAGGGGACCAGACAAACTCCTTGGACTTCCTCAGTAGCTGTGTGATTGGGGCCACCACTCCTGAAAATCCATCTATAAACCGCCTGTAAAAGTTGGCGAAGCCAATGAAACTTTGGACGTCCTTCACGCTTTGGGGCACCGGCCATTCTTTCACCGCCTTGATCTTTCGTTCTGCCATCTCCTGTCCCTCTGGACTCAGCATCACTCCGAGGAATTCCACGGATGTGACGTGGAAGTCACACTTGCTGAGTTTACAAAACAGCATGTTTTCCCTCAGCTTTTGGAGCACAGCTTTGACGTGGTGTACGTGCTCCTCCACACTGGACGAATAGATGAGGATGTCGTCGATATATACGACCACGTAGATATCCAACTCCTCTCTGAATACCTCATTCAAAAAGTACTGAAAGGCTGCCGGGGCGTTGCACAGACCGAACGGCATGACGAGGTACTCAAAAAGGCCGAACCTGGTCTTAAAGGCGGTCTTCCACTCGTCTCCGTCCCTCATGCGCACCAGATGGTATGCCCCTTTCAAATCCAACTTGGTGTAGATACGAGCTTTCTTGACCTGTTCCAGAAGTACACTGATGAGAGGCAAGGGGTACCGATTTTTTATGGTTATCGCATTCAATGCCCTAAAGTCCACACAGGCTCTCAGCTCCCCATTAGCCTTCGGGATGAAGAAGAGTGGCGAGGCGGCCGGAGACTTGGACGGGCGGATGAATCCTAGCTTGAGGAGTTTATCCAGGTACCCCCGGAGATGCACGTTTTCAGGCTCCGTCAGGGCATACAGCCTGCCGCTGGGAACGCTGGCCCCTGGCACCAGGTCGATCTGGCAGTCAAACTGTCTATGTGGTGGTAGCACTTCCGCCTTCACCTCATCAAATACATCCTCAAAACTGTGATAAGCCTGGGGGAGAGCCACATCTTTTTCTGCCGCTGTAGCCACCGTCTGACTCCCGCTCTCATCTGCGTCAAGGGATTCCGTTCTTATTCCACAATGCAGGATGCAATACGGTGACGTCATTTCGATGCGATGTGTTGGCCAATCCACAAAGGGGTTGTGTTTCTGTAGCCACGGCAATCCCAATATGACGCCATATTGGGGCGCTCGGATGATGTTAAAATCGATTTGTTCCAAATGGTTCCTCCCATATCTCATCGGAAGGACCCCCGTGTGCTGTCCGATGGGCCCCGTCACCAATCGCCTTCCGTCTACCGCATAGACGTCTTCGGGTACTGCTTTGGGAAGAAGCACTAGCCCTAGCCTGCATGCCTCGTTGTGGTCCATAAACATGCCAGTGGCCCCTGAATCCACCATGGCCACAACGGGTATCCACTGGTCATGCACTCCCACGTGCACCGTGATAAACAGGTGTCGTTGTCCCTTAGTGACCGAGTTGGAAAGTGAAGGGATGGATGAGTGACTCCGAGATGCCCCTTCTCTGGTCTTGGAGTCCTCTAGTTTTCCGCCGGTATGTCCACCACGGCTGTTACCGACCGGTTGGCCCGATAACGTGACGTCTTCGGTTTGGCAGGGCATTCACGTACGTAGTGGCCTTTTTTGCCACAATATAGGCACAATCCTTGTTTACGGCGTGACTCTTTCTCCGTGGCTGTGAGGCTCGCTCGTATTGCGCTGATGTCCATGGGTTCTCCCTTGGATGCGGTGGAAGTTTCAGGACTTCCCACCGTCACATAGGATGGAAGGGATTTTCCTTTTCTCCCATGATCCCCCTTTCTTTCACTTAGCCTATGTTCCAGCCGTAATACCAGGTTGATAAGGCCCTCACATGTCTTGGGTTGAGGGTCAATATGAGCCACGGCGTCCTTGAGCTCATCGCACAGCCCTTGATGGAAGAGCGCCGTCTGTTTAGCAACAGGCCACTTGGTTTCCGCAACCAGCCTTCGGAACGCGTTGAGATACTGCACCAGGTCGTTGGATCCCTGTCTCAACTCAAGCATTTCACGGTCCGCCGTGTACGAGTCAGCCCTTCTGTCGAATACCTTCAGGAATTCCTCGCGAAAAGCACCCCAATCACATAAGAGGGGGTCGTCCCTGCTCACCAGAGGTACGGCCCATTGTGCCGCGTTTCCAGCCAAATAGGATATAAGGAAAGCCACACGAGCCTGACTCGTGGGGAACGCCTTTGGTTTGCACGATAAATGTAGCGCCACTTGTGTGAGGAATACCTGCACTGTGTTAGGATCCCCACTGTACCTCTCTGGTGTTGCCAAGGGGATGGCTACCGGCATTTCCACTACTACCGCAGGGGTCTGGTTCGTGAGGGAGGTGCTGGGCGTGAGTGGGTCCAATTGGATAGCATCCAGTCTGGCTTTTACATCGGCTGTTTCTTGCCTAGAGGCAGCCACTTCAACTTGCATGGCCGCTAAAGCAGCCAGCACA
The DNA here is from genome assembly GCF_964204655.1 of Triturus cristatus. NCBI lineage: Eukaryota > Metazoa > Chordata > Amphibia > Caudata > Salamandridae > Triturus > Triturus cristatus. Next base: position 126,292,299 of record NC_140593.1, read on the forward strand.
TCATCAAGTGTTGCCATGTCTGTTATCGACCGGGAGACAGTTAGTGTTATTAAGGTCGGATATTTTGTAACGCCCTGAACGTCTCAGGATCGTTTAACAGACACGACAATGAGGACGCAACCACTTGTGAAAGGTTAGTTCTTTTAATGAAGGCAAATAAAATACAAAGAACAAACAAAAGTTATAGTCACTGGAATCCTCCAGGCTAAGTACGTTACCAGCCCACAGCACGGATGGTCCTAACCGTCCTCTGCATATACGCCGATCCCGGCGTATGCCAACAGAGGGCAGAAATGAAATGGCCGACAATGCCAATCGGTAGGCTGTGAGGGGCACGAAGAGTGTTGGGGAGAATCGAGGAGTCAGGGAAACACCCAGCCGGGATCTCTACCTGAAGGGAGCAGCCGCTCAACCTCTTCCTCAGACTGCACCGGGACGCGGAGTCACCTCCTGGTGATGCGTCACCGATACCCCAATCACAAGCAAGAAGACTGAACCGAGAGCAGCCGCTCGATCGATCCTGTGGACTTCCGAGTCTGTAACGCGGCAAACACCTCCTGGTGTGCGTTACAGCTGGCAGTCCCTGTGTCTCTGGTCGGGCTGGGAGTTACGACTCCAACCAGCAAAAGCGCCACTGCGCTTGGACTCAGCCGAGTCAAAAAGCGAAGCTCAATGGTTGACCGGTAGAGCTTCCGGGTCCTTCACAGGTGACGATGGGGCAAGACACGGCCCAGGGAGTAACGACTCGACCTACCTCCGTTCTTGCCTTACTGGAGCACCACTCCGGAACACTGCTCTTCACGAAGCAGGTACGTCGGTGTAAACACAATATCCGACAGCCTTGTACCTCCCGGTTCCTCCCTTTATAGGGCGTGTTTTCCTTGAGTTATGTAACAGCTCTCCTGTTTACATAAGGGCGTGTTTCCCTTGAGTTATGTAACAGCTCTCCTGTTTACATAAGGGCGTGTTTCCCTTGAGTTATGTAACAGCTCTCCTGTTTACATAAGGGCGTGTTTCCCTTGAGTTATGTAACAGCTCTCCTGTTTACATAAGGGCGTGTTTCCCTTGTATGACAGGAATTCTTGACAGAGCGTAAGCCCATGGTTGCTGGAGTCACAGGAATTCTAACCCCAGTCCCACCCTGGCCCATCCCGGGTTTTGTGTGGAACCCCAACCCCAACCACTACATTCTTATCGCCTGGTCCTTCCCCATCCATGCCCAAACCATTTAGAATTTATTGATTCCTGGGCACTATTGTCAACTGGACCTGGTGCTAGTTGTACCGGGTGGCCATGGGGTGAAGGGACTAGTTAGAGTGGCGGGGTCCAACTGAGCCAACTGGGTCTAGAATCTAGAGGGCTGTGTTTGCCTTACGCAGGGGCGCTTGTTAACTGGGAACTCCGGAACCCCCTGGAATGGAGCAGACACAGCAGTAGTTTGATCCCCCTTTAAAGGCTTGATCTCCTCAATTTTTGCTTCTTGGGATTTTATAATTTTTTTTCAAGGTCCAGATCTCATTCCTAAGCCCCTCAATCACCTCCATTAGTCTTGTTATGTCTGGAGGTGCCCTGGGTAAATTAGCAGTGATGTCCCCCGCCTCTTTATCAATCATGCCACTGTCCTCTGGGCATAAAACTGCGAACCTGTTTTCACATATTACATCTGGGTTCACTACAGTCACTGCTTTGTCCCATGATGAATGGTCAGAGTTGCTGGGACGTTGGTATGAGGCCAGAGAGAGATCATCAGAGTGAGAGGAGGACCTTTTTCCTCGTAAACATTTCTGGAACTCTCTTCTTGGCTCTTTTTTTCTTTTCTGGGCATACCTATGATTTGGACAAAGCAGAGAGTTCTGGTCAGCTGGGGAGTTTAGTTTCTCTTCCACTTCTTCTGAAATATCATCAGTCCTGTCCATAACACAGTTCTCACCAACTGAACTGGGGCCTTTTTTTTTGCAATGTGTCGGCCATGTGCTGCTTCCAGAGCCTTCCACTTCCCCATGACCATTCAAGAATGGTATGCACGGTGCGCACAGATTTAGTAACTCAAATACACCCTTTTGCTTGGCTCAAATACTTACGGGGCATAAAAGGGTGCCAACAAGGGGGTAAAACAGCAGGCACACAGTACTTTAGATGATGATGTTCTAGGGGTGGTCCAGCCCAGCCTCCTCTGGGCTCTGACGGGTGCAGACGGGCCACCCCTTTGCCCGGGCGCATCCCTGGCGCATTCCCCGCTGTGCGAGAAGGAAACGCGCTTTATAGCACTTGATGTACAGCAGCTGGTGGGATGTTCAGCGACCACATCCTGGAGCCCTGAGATCACTGGTTGTTGTTGTCCCCCAATAAAGCACGTTACTGCTGACTAGCATCCTGTGCTGGGGGAAAAGGAAACACACTTTATAGTGATTGATGTGCAGTAGCTGGTGGGATGATTAGGGACCACCTCCTGTGGCCCTGGTATGACTGGTTGTTGTAGTCCCCCAATAAGCCAGATTACTGCTTACGAGCGTCTCGCAAATTGGGAGAAGAAAATGCGCTTTATAGCACCTGATGTACAGCAGCTGGTGGGATGATCAGGGACTGCTTCCTTGGGCCCTGGAATCTCTGGTTGTTGTAGTCCCCCAATAAGGCAGGGTACTGCCGACGAGCGTCCCACGCTACAGGAGAAAGATACGCGCTTTATAGCGCTCTTTGTACAGCAGCTAGTGGAATGATCGGGGACCTCCTTTTGGGGCCCTGGGTTCACTGGTTGTTGTAGTCCCGCAATAAAGCAGGTTACTGCCAACGAGCGTCCCTTGCTGCGGGAGAAGGAAATGCGCTTTATAGCGCTGATGTACAGCAGCTGGTGGGATGATCAGGGACTGCCTCCTGGGGCCCTGGGAGCACTGGTTGTTGTAGTCCCCCAATAAGGCAGATTACTGCCGATGAGTGTTTATATATTACTTAATATGTTAATTGTGTTATGTTTTAAAATGGTTATTATATTTAATTGTATGTTGCTATGTTTGTGGGAGTATAATGTATTTTAATTGAATGATCAATTAATTAAAAAAATTAATTATTAAAAATTGTATCAATTATTTAAAGTATTTTTTAAAAATATATATATTATATATTAATAGTTTTATATTTTTGGACAATGTGTTTGAAGTGAATAACATGTTTTTACTGTTGCACAGACTGGAGTGGGAATAGTAAATTATACCCCTGCGGTGTCCAACGTTTTCCCTACTATTGCACAGACTGGAGTGGGAATAGTACATTTTACCCCTCCTCCATCCTACGCTCTCGCTACTGTCGCACAGACTGGAGTGGGAATATTACATTTTACCCCTCTGATGCCCAACGCTTTCCCTACTGTTGCACAGACTGGGGTGGGAATAGTAAATTTTACCCCTCTGGCATCCAATGCTTTCGCTACTGTTGCACATACTGGAGTGGGAATAGTAAATCATGCCCCACCGGCGTCCAGCGCTTTTCCTACTGTTGCACAAACTGAAGTGGGAATAGGAAATTTTAACCCTCCAGCGTCCAACGCTTTCCCTACTGTTGCACAAACTGGAGCGTGAATAGTACATTTTACCCCTCCAGAGGCCAACACTTTCAATACTGTTGCACAGACTGCAGTGGTAATAGTATGTCTATTTTTTACAAAAGTTACTGTATTTTTATTATTGTTCAAATGTATGTAATATTATTATTTGTTTAGTTTTTTTTAATTGTATATTATCTACATATATCTATCTATATATATATGCGTGTGTGTGTATAACTTTTTATTTTGTTATTAATATTTTTAGTAAATGTGTTTTTGAATGTTTTTATTTGTTGTAATTTTTTGTTTTAATACTATATATATATATATATATATATATATATATATAAGTGTGTGTGTGTGTTTTTTATTTTATATTAGTAAATTTCCAAAAACAAAAATAATATAATGTCAAATATATATTTAATATTATTTGTTTTTATAGATACGTATATATAAACATACACACACATGTTTTTTATTTGTGTATGTTTATAGAGTATATATTTATTTTTAATAATACATTTTGCTTAAATTGGTGTAATTTACATTATATTATACTTATGTATTAAAATGTCTACATTTAACTATGTTAAACTGTGTATTTATGAAAAACTATACTTTTGTCACATTTTTCACAATATCAGTGTAGATGATATTTTTCACTCGATATTTTTGGACTTACCTTTATAGGTATAAGAAAACGAAATTTGTGTCCATGATATTTTTTATGGTAAACAGCCCTTACAACGAATCCTTCACTCCGCATGCAATTACAATGCGGCTGTTACAACGACCGCGTTGTAACAACGCATACCATTACCCCACAAGTCGTACCAACGACTTGCGGAGGAGGGAGAAGGTGTTGGAAATTATACTATTCCAACATCCAGTGAACCCCCCCCCCCTCCCCGAGCAAGTCATTGTTAACGACTTGTGGGGTAATGGTATGCATTGTTACAATGCAGTCATGGCAACGACCGCGTTGTCATTTCATGCTGGGTGAAGGCATACGTTTTAAGGAGGCATATTCATTTTTGACACAATATTTCTGTGTCACGATATTAGTGTGGACGATGTTCTGTGACTGATCCCTCTTTTTCATTACTCTGATATCAAATGCTTGCGTTTTGGTCTCTGTTTCCTGGTGAGCTCCTTACCTCTACTATCAGTCTTCGATATTGCTTTTTAAGGAGCGATGCCTTGTGATGATTCGGTTTGTACCAGCCTAAGATAATTAATCTTAGATGGGGCCCTTAGGAAGCGGAGTCATGTGCTACCTGTGGAAATTCTGTCGCTTTTTAGCGCTTCTAATACCGGTCAGTAGAGAAGTCGTCTAAGCGGCCACTTGGACATCAAAACCACTTTGGCCAAAGGGAAAAGTTCTATCCATGGGAAATCAATATTGCTGCATGAGGGTTAAAGTCATGCCAGGTTTTCAGGGTATCCCCTGTAGGACAAATTTAATGCAATTCTTCTAAATAGGAATTATTTACATAAATATAATGCAATTCTTCTAAATAGGAATTATTTACATACATGTAATGCAATTCTTCTAAATAAGAATTATTTACATAGTCGACATTTGTCTTGAAAAGCGGGCAAAGTGCGGACCCTCTTAGATCAACACTGATGCAGCCCAAGCTTCAGTTGTGGTTCATGACTGCTACAAGCTAGGACTGGTTCTTGCTTTTCCCTTGAACAAAGATGGGAATTAATTTCAAACCAGGAATTCACTGAGAACCGAAATGAGATATTTTGCAGACGCTTTCACACCAGTGCTTGATGAAGCCCCAGCCAGGGCCCATGTCTTTGAATGCATGCAGATGTGGCATTCAGTGTTGAGTTCGAATAAACTGTGCAGAAATGAACAGTCACGTGACTGCGGTCAGAAGAAAAAAAAAAGAAATGATTCTCAATCTGAAATAGCAACGTATAAGAGAGAGAGGACGACTGCAGAGGAAACCATTTACTGGCTAGAGATTGTTGTCATGGCAACACCCCTTTCTTAAAGAAACCCATGGCAGAGCATCACTCAAAGTAACACATCGCTTTCCAATTACACTCGGAAAATGAACCCTATGAAAATCCGTGGGCTTTTTAATTGAGTTATGGGTTTTTATATAAATGTTGTGCCTGGTTTCTGAGTGTGTCAGGGCCATGGAGGCGCCGGTGCGGGCATTGTTTGTGGGAGGGAGGGCTCTGGGAGGGAGGACTCTTTGTCGACGGTGGGGGTGGTGCTAGCTCGGACCTCCAAATCATGATTTGGTCTGATGACCAATGGTAAAAACTCACATTTTGGGCACACATTCCCTCTCACTCACAAAGGTAACCTTGCTCGTTGTTTGCTTTCTGGAGGCTAAACCTTGAGAATTAGAACAACAAACTGGAGACATGCCCTGTCCTTGGAAGATCAGATGGTTCCAACCGCAGGACCTATGAGGAGCAAGTCAAGTACTCATACCTCTGCACAGTGGGGGCTGGAGGGACGGGGCACATCAAGTAAAAATTCAAAATCCCAGAGGGAATAGATCCGGTGCATGTCGTTTTGATTAATCAGAATATTTCGAGAACTGGAGGATACAATATCAGCTTAATTGGGGATGTAGAGATTGGGCTGAATATCTGGACGAGGAGTAAAAACAAGAAACAATACTCCAAAAACAATGTAAACTAAAATAATACAATGATTTGAAAAGGCCTAGAGCAATAAGACGGGCCCTGGGAATTAATAATGTATCAGCTACTCTGACCTACAGAACCCAGAAGGGGATAAATCCAGATTTTTCTCAGCCTGTAAAAGCTATTTTGTGCAAGTAAAACGAATGAGGGCCTGATTATGATGGCGTCGGAGCTGCCTCCGACCAACATCATCACAGAATCCGAACGACCAACCTCCGGTAAGCGGTCCGGAACACAGAATTACGATGCAACCGCAACATGGGCCGGTCGCATACTCCCATTCAACTCGGGGAGCTTGTGCTGCGGCCATAAACCGGCCGTAGAACAAGCTCCCATAGAGAAATGGGAGATTGTGTTTATCCCTGCACCGTGTGGTAGTCACTTCATGGAGCCTGCCACACGGTGCAGGGATGAACAGGGGGGCACCATAGGTGCATAGGTGCCCACTCTGCCTCCGACAGGAGGCCGCAAGGAGAAGCTGCCCTGCTAGGGGCCCCCAAACTTGCTTTCCGACAGGCTTTCCATGTCAGAAAGTCCGGCATGGAAAGCCTGCCGGAAACCAAGCAGCGTAATCCCAACGGCGGAAACGCCGTCCATACGATTATGGGCCGGCCTCCACCTGGTTGATGGGCTCCTTGAGCCCGTTGGAAATCCAGCCAGAATGACCGGCAGGTTTCACTATCGACCGCCTATATTGTATATTGTAATTAGGCATTCGGAATTGAAACGATCTCGGTGGACTATGGAGATACGCAGAGACATTCCCCTGTATTTAATTCTACAGTGTAGCGCTGTGCATGGGGAATGCACTGGCATTTTCCCTTTTTCTCCATGGGGAAAATAATGTAACTGTGAAGAAACCCCTTTCCCTACACCGCCCCAAATTTGGGGTGTTCCCTTCCCACACTAGAAATGTATTTCCCCCTGTCAGCAGTACATTTTCCATAGTGGGAAGAGGGGGAGAGAAGTTTGTGAACAAACAAGTAAAGTTGTGTATGACAACCCAGAAAACACATTCCACACTCCGTCCACTCCCCTGGGAGTAGATTTGCTCACACAAAAATCATTTTAAAGTGTGTTAAACTATTTTCTTTCATTCTAGAAGTGACCTAACACTCATACAATTGGTGATTTGTGGTTGTAAGTCTAATTTAGGAACACATAACACTTTTGAGTATCAGGTCGATATTTTTACTCAGGTGTTCGATTCTCTTATTCAATTCTTTAATATCAATGTTGCGGTTTGTTAGGGTTCAGTCAGGTTTTTGCGTATAGTACGTTGTGCATTATGACTGAAGTTTTATAATTGACAGTTCAAAATGTGTGTCGTTGGCAATCCATAATAGATATTGCATTAGTATTTTGGTTTGTTTTCTGTGTTTCAATTTCAGATTTATTTTAACCTTTTATTTCAGATGTTTTAAAGGGCCGACCTTGTTTGTGGTGTGTTTTGAACCACTTGTCTGGAGAACGGGTGGCAGAGCGGAAGGCTTCATTTATGTTATTGGTAAAAGGACGTCAAGTTATGGGATTTGTTTTTTAATTCACACAGCAGTATTTGTAACAAAATGAATAAAAGTGCATACCTCGTGTACAAAACTTCCATGTAGTATTTTTCAGTACAAGCTGGAGTGCCTCGTGGCTCAACTCTCTTGCACCATTAATGTAGCATCTAAGTTAGGCCTCTTCTTTGAATGACCAGGGATTCTGGATGCTCATTGTACTCCTCTGCTGATGAGACCAAGATCATTTTTCGCTTAACCAGTTCTGAGTGTCTTACTTTAGACTCCCTAAAAAAATATCAAATATTGGGTTGATTCAAATAAAGATTGACAAAATTAGATTCCTCTAATAGGTAAAGACTTTGGCCTAATATTTTAGGCACCTGCCCTGAGCACCAACCTCAGATAAAGTTTCTTAGCAGTAAATTCGAGTCTAAATTGAATCTCAAATCCAGGTTTCTGCAGTGGCCTCTCCCTGCTCTCTACTTCTATATGGGTTGGGACCAAGTCTTCCTTTGCGATCTCTTGTTGCCATGGAAACAATAGTCCAACCAAAACTGGTTCTCAACTCCATGAGCACAATTCGCCTTATATAGGCATCTCCAAACGATAACTAACTAGACTTCAAACCAGGATTAAGAAAAACTTCGCCTGGGTTTAGAGAATGGGAATAGAAGGTAAATATATCTATTTGAAGGGTGTTCAGGTCCAGGATAATAAAGGGTGTTGAAGCTTGAGAAGGCTAACAGCAAAGCATGTCTCCAAACAGAATCTATGACAGTATTTTGCAGCCTTTTTCCCCGCAGCGAATCACAACGCGGTCGTTACAACGACCACGTTGTGATTCCGCATACCATTACTCCGCAAGTCGGAATAACGACTTGCGGAGGGGGGGCGCTGGATGTAGGAATAGTATAATTTACTATTCCAACTCCAATCTGTGCGGACACTAGGGAAGGTGTTGGATTTTAAATCCAACACCTCCCCCCCCCCCTCCGCAAGTCGTTGTTCTGACTTGCGGAGTAATGGTATGCGGAATCACAACACGGTCGTTGTAACGACCGCGTTATGATTCCCTGCGTTGAAAAAGTTGCGGGGTAAACGTTGTTTACCCTCCAAACAATGTGTCAATGCACTTCACCACAGAGTGACTACATTCATTCCATGCTCACTACCCACTCAGGGTACCTTGGCACCTGTCTTTGGGCCTTCAGGCAATGAAGACTATTGTAAAACGTGGTAATTCCTCTGTGTCTGTAGTGCGACATCTTGATTGTAGGTAGTAGAGTGTTGTGGTAGATAGAAATGTGTGATGATATTATGTTTGTGCTTGCAAGGTTTCAAGGGTCTGTGATATTTAGCAAGTAATTCTCAGAAATGCTGAGTCTAGGCTTTTCTCATCTAATTTAAACGTAATACAAGCATCTTCTCCATGTGTGGTCTGTCTTTTCTACCATGTGCGTCCGTCTAAACAGTGGTGATGACTTGATCTTCACATAGCCCATTAATTGCTTCTGATTACCACAGTGGATCAAGGTTCAATCCTGATCTGCGCTATTTCTATGCTCGTTGGACTATGCACCTTATGTGGTGATACTTCTGTGTTGGAGAGGAGTACCTTGCCTCACTGCCATTTTCCTGTGTGTGGGTTCATACCTAAATATCCTGGCTTTAACCTTGTAAATTGAGGTACTGCAATACAAGTTGGTCACTGTGCTTTACTGTGCATTATAGTGAGTAACTATGGAGCATATTAACAAGGGCTTTATCTCCGCTTTTTTGGCTTTAAAAGTCAAAGAAGCGGAGATAAAAATATCGCCCTATCAACAACAGGGTGCTAACATGCAAAATCGCATGTTAGCACCCTTTTTCACTACGCTTCCCTTTGCATCTCTAATGAGATGCAAAGTGGGCGTTCCAGAGCAAAATAATAGGAGAAATGTCGCTAAGCGACATTTCTCCTATTATCAAGCTTCACGCTAACCCTGTTAGAGACAAAAAAAGCAGCGCTAACCACGGTTAACGCTGCTTTTTTACGTCTGCTAATTTTCAGACTTAGCCATGTAATCCAATGGGAGGTGGATTACATGGCTAAGTCAACCATGGGCTATCAACAAGGATATCCCTATCCTTGTAGTTTTATCGCTGCATTACCAGCGATAACCTCAGAAAATGCTGCTATTGCTGGATTTTTTATCGCCTAGGCGGTTAGCGTTGTTAATAACGCAATAACCAGGCAATATTATCCAGCGATAGTGGGCGTTAAAAAAATTAACGCTAAGCGCCCTTAGCGTTAATTTTCCCTGTTCCTTGTTAATATGCCCCTATGCCCTTTAAAGTGTTGCCTCCTTGTTCCGTTGAAATTTCTCGCCGCCAACCGTGCTTTTCATGCAGGTTGGGCTCTTACTTGGACATGGGATTGTTTATGTGATTGTTTGAATCTCCATTTTGTCATTGGCCTACCCATGGGATTCACTCCATCTACTTCTTGTCTGGCTCCCTATGGTCAAGTTCTACCATTTGCACTTGTTCTGCGCCTTACGGTAGTCCAACCTGCACCACCTGTTGTAGCATTCCCTAATGTTGACGTGCCACTCCACGCATTGTTTCCTTCTACATCGAGGAAACGAGTGGTATGGCTAGTGCGTATACAAGAAACTAGTGACGATGCAAAGTCGAAACTACTGCTCCACAGAGTTGGTGTCCGTGGTCACGCAGCATTTACAGAAAGTTATGGGAAAAGGAGATTATATGATGATGGTCTAGGAAGTGGATTAAGAGATGTAAAGAGAACAATGCTCCACTGGCGTTCATCCTGTGGTCCTCACACAGGGGCGTAACACAGGCCCCCGCATCCCCCACAGTGCAGGGGGGGCCCCCGAGCTGCAGGGGGCCCCCTCCGCCCAGTACTCGGGCCTTAGAGCTCTGGATTAAATCCGGAATGGGGGGCCCTCTGTGTACCTTGCAGGGGGTCCCCCTCAATTTTCGTTACGCCAGTGTCCTCACGGATGGATTACTTATAAAACTTTGTGGTGGCTTACCTGTGCCACAGTGGTGTTAATTCTCAATCGCTCCTCAGTGGACTCCCATATAGTATTTCCTGTGGCTTAATAGTGCCCTGACAGGTTTAGTCCTTCATTGCTATTATGTATCGACTTGTGTTGTAATGCATGCGATGTACCAACGCATCATTGTAATGACTTGCGTTGTAAATGCATGCGTTGTAAACAATGCGTTGTAAAGGTTGTTACCCTCGTTAGTGACAGACAGGGAGAGGGAGCTGTGTGCCTGCAATGTCTGCGGGCTATTGTGATGGTACGTTTCACCTGCTATTACAAGGACAAGGATTGATCGGTTTTTCTCTAAATTGCCCAAGGACAAGGTGACATCTCCCTGTAGCCACGGTGCCACCCTGCACTTCATATGTGTGAAAGATGCCACATGTCTCCTTAAGAGGGTCCAGATTAGAAGGGAAGAAATAAGGGCAAAAAGCCCACTTGGCAATCTGGTAGCTCTTGATTGAAGATGGAGATTAATATAGCAGCAAGTAAGTCAGAAACTAACCTCTTCCTGGCACCAGGGTAGAGAAAAGAGTCAAGCCAAGTCCTCTGGAAGAAGATCCACATGGAATCCAGCTGGTAGGGCCAACAATCAGGAACATAACAAGAAACAAGAGGGCGATAAATGCAATAAAAATAGGAAAAACAGCATTTACAACGCATGCCTTAGATTGCATGCCATTACAAGGCGGTCGTTACAATGACCGCGTTGTTACAATGCAAACCATTACATCATAAGTGGTTACAATGACTTGCTGTAGGGGGCAGAAGGTGTTGGATTTACAATCCAACACCTTCCCTTCTGTTGCACAAACTGGAGTAGGAATAGTAAATTATACTATTCCAAACTCCAGTGCCCCCCCACTGCAAGTCATTGTAACAACTTGCGTTGTAATGCCATGCGATGTAACAACGCGTCATTGTAACAACTTGCATTGTAAACGCATGCGTTGTAAAGAGTGCTATTCCACGAAACAAGAGGGGCGGTAAATGCAATGCAAATAGGGGAAACAGCATTTACAACGCATGCCTTATTTCGTATGCCATTACAACGAGGTTGTTACAACGACCGTGTTGTTACAACGCGAACCATTACATCGCAAGTCGTTACAATGACTTGCTTTAGGGGGCAGAAGGTGTTGGATTTACAATCCAACACCTTCCCTGCTGTTGCACAAACTGGAGCAGGAATAGTAAATTATACTATTCATAAGTCCAGCGCGCCCCCTACAGCAAGTCGTTGTAACGACTTTCGAATAATGGTTTGCGTTGTTACTAAGCGGTCATTGTAACGGCTGCGTTGTAATGGCATGCAATCTAAAGCATGCGTTATAACGACATATATTCTGAAAATAGAGATCAAATGTGCTGCGATACATCCACTCATGATTGCTTTGTGTGGGTATGATTGTTACAGGAGCTGACATCACAAGAAATGTTTGAACTTCATATTAGATTGAGAACCTCTGCTAGATTTTTCTGGGCAGACTACCATCTTGGAAAATATTCTTTATAAGTTTGACCATGCCCTTTTTTCTCAGAATCATAGAGTCTGCTTGAAATGTAGAGAAGAAGACCAAGTATGACATTCTTTGCTGGCTGCTAGACTCCGTGACGGCACTTCATTTCCTAGCGAAGGCTTCCGGCTGGTCGTGGAACATCCCCCTTCAGGTAACCGGAGCTATAGAATTGTTAGCATGGTGGAAGCTTCATGAACTCTTAGCCAGACAATGAGGGCGACATGCACACCTGCCACCTGAGTGTGGAATACACGCGCTATCTTCCTCTCTCTGCAGCAGCATCTAATAAAATCTTGACATAGATGTGACAGTAATAATTTAATATCTGCAGCTCGTTATGAGAATTCACTTCTAATGTATGGGATAAAGTACCCTTACTATATATTACACCAATGAGTTCTGTTACCAAGTAGTGAAACAAGGCAGAAAATGAGTCCCGTTATATTGTTGGGTACTCTGAGGTGGTTTGCAGTGTCTTTTTTACATATGGTAGGGCATATTTTATTCCTTCTAATACATGGCAACACTGCACTCTCCACCCGAGCACTAGAGTACACTGTCAGCCAAACTCATGCTGCACCCAGGTTAGCTTTAGCAGTGGTGGCGCCCGGTGCAATAATGTTTGTTGGCGCCGTCCCCATGGCCTCCTTCTGCACAGATTCTCTCATTACCACCCTCCAAAGGCGCCTTCAGCTCTCCATAGCCCGTTCTCACATTTATTTAATTTCTTTTATAGCACTATTCTTCCCAAGAATGGCATCAGAGCACTTTACATCACACAAATACAGAGGCAATGATTTATAGAAGTGTGTAAATCAATGTACAAGAAACTTGCATAAGACTAGGGATACAAGGTATTGGATTCACATGTAATCCATACTAGTAGGAATTTTATGTTGCGAGAGCTTAGTGTGGAAAAACACAAACTCAGGGTTTAAAATGTAACACAGTGCTTGGTGTTGTATATGCTAATAAGGATGTATTGCTACTGTTTTTAGCAACCTTATCGCTACCCAAAGAAACAGTTTTTAGAAACCTTATCGCTACCCAAAGAAACAGTTTTTATCTCGAGGCATGCTGTTCTTGATGCAAGATGCAGCTGTGCTAGAGCCCTCCTCCCTTATCCAGTCCAGAGAAAGGGGCTGTAGATCAGGGACGGGGCCGCATGACGGCAAATGGGACAGCTTTTGTTTACATGAAAGAAGCTCTGGCGGCAAAGGATCTGAAAGAAATATAATCGAATCACGGAATCTGTTTGACATTTTTGAGAAATCGCTTATAAAATCAAGGAACTGTTTTTTTTCCAAAAAACCAGCAAGTGATAAAATTGCAGGATTGAATGCAGTTATTGCACCCCGCTCTGAGGGCACCGCCTTACTGCTGCACCTGGATGATACACCAGCTTCTCAGCCCTCTGACTTGAATCTAATGTGTCTTTTGGAAGTTCAGCAGTCATTCTTTACCAATAGAAGCTCATTCCTTTTGTCAAGGTATGAAGAATAAATGCTGAGAAAGCCCTGTGCAATGTGCACAGCCAGCGTGTAAGTAGCATTGTTTGTCTTTTGAAATATGGCACTGGCACTCAGTTCGGGCAGAGTGCAAATGATGCCAGCTGAACTTGGTGCCCGGTGCGGCCGCTCCCTTCGCACCACCCTAAAGCTAGAACTGGCTACACTCTCTGCTAATGAGTCATGCAGACTGCACATTTTATGCTGATGGCGGTAAACTTAGGGAGTAAGGAAAAAACAGTAAAAGAAGGAAAATTACCTCCATACCGTGGAAGGAAACGCCCATGGTGTGAGGGTCATTCGTTTTTTATTTTTCAAAAACTCCTGCTTTGGCAGTTTCTTTCTGAGAAGCAAAAAAACTTTAGAAAAGTTTCTTGGACTGCCATCATGTTTGATGGAGCTGTCCGTCAACCTTTTACTACATTGATAGTAACCACCACGGCTGCATTTCCTGGCTATGTATACAGAAGTCCCGGGGGCCGACAGACATCTCTAAATTTGGTGAGAGAAGTAAAGGGAGGCTGGTGGACGTAAGGTCTTCCACTACAATGTCGGCATTTAGCCCATATGCAACCCTAAATCGGGCCCTCTTTCTGGTGTGTCACACTGGGTGAAAAACTATAGGTTGGAGTGCTACCCTGAGCGATTTCCAGTGGCTAGATTATTTGTAACTAGGGATGGGCAGAACTCGTGGAGTTTCACTCTGCGGAATTCTGTGGAGTTACCTAAAATCACTGCGAGATTCCGCAAACAGCGGAATTCGGCATGTCGCGCTGCTCGTTCTGATTTTTAGTGGCAGGAGGTTGTCCAGCGCTGTAAAATCAGCGCGAACATGACCACACAGCACGCTAGATGGCTCTATTTTTTTCTTTCTGTAGCTCAAGAAGATTTTCTACTTGAGCTGCAGCTTTCTTAAAGTGAATGGAAGCGACCTGCTACGACTGCCTGCATTGAGAAATCTCGCCGGGACTCTGTGTAACATTGAGGTGGCGCACAGTCAGTGCGTCCAACAGGGCGCCACTTGAAAGGCAGGACATGGGGCACCTGGGACTACCCAAGTATTCCCCATCAGGGGTTTGCAGTCATGAGTAGGCAATCTCAGCCCACCTTTAAAATGTAAGCCTCATCACCGCCTGCACAGTGAAAGGCAAACTGGTGTGGCATTGATTCACCAAAATGCCAGATGAAGCATAAGTGACATCAAATACCCTTTGAGCTTAATAACATCACAGGAAGTAATATCATATGCCTGCTGACCCTGATTTTTTCCAGGAAAAGGCATGTCACATGAACTAACCTCACAAGAATTGAGGATTTGTTTTGGATAGTATGACCAAGTAATATAAAGTTGTGCTATGCAATGCTTTGCAGTATCTTGTACCAAGGGGGTGTTCCGTGGATGGTGCATAAGCGTTCCTATGCAACAACCCATTCGTTTGATGCATATCCCTATCTACAAACATTGCTACACAGGAATTTGCCTCAAAATCTTATGCCTCCTTCAGGCAGGCGTAACAAGGAGAATTGTTTTTATTTCTTCTCTTTTTTCCAACTTTGCATGTGTGCTGCATTGTACTGCACACATACAAAGTGAAAGAAAGTCTTAAAGCATAGTTTTTGTACTCAAAGGGACTCATTCCAGTACCAAGCCTATGCTTCAGCGATTGCACACACCTGACACTCCGGCACAAATGTATGTGCATTGGCGGGCGCATGGCTGCCAAAAGTGCACCAGTGCTCTCTGAGAGAAAACAATTGTCATATCTTACTAGATTTCGGGGAATTTTTTCTCTCCCCCTTTGACGCAAGGCAGTGCAGAAACTTTAGTGTAGAATTGCCTTGCGTCAAAGAATAGTAAATCTGGGCTTCAATCTCACACAATCTCACTCACTATCTGTCTCTTGACTCTCATTCATCTTCACTCACACACACACACACACATGCGTACACACACAGAAACATTTTCTCACAAGCACGTGCACTCTCTATCTCACTTAAACATGCTGTCAGCCACAAGGACGAATACAACATACATTTAAAATTATTTTCAATTACCACAGCTGCCACCATAGGTCCTTATTGTGCTCCATTTTTAGGTTAAAGCCTGCCAGACAGCACATCTGTCTGGTTTGCTGAAGACATCTTGGGGACACTCAGAAAGCTTCCCTTGGAATGCATGTTGTCCTTTGCCTACCATTGGCTTTGTGGTTTATAACTCACATTTGCTTGCTTTCTATTTGCTGGCTCTATTTGTGTTAGGCTGTCCAGCTTGAGTTGGTCCATTCCTTAGGCCAAATCTTGTTTACTGTATCCTTCTGAGTCCTCACTTTCTGTAAACAGTCCTTTAAATCTTGTTCTTATCGTGTCACATTTACTGTGCATTTAAACACAAAGGTCAAATGTCAGGCAAGGGAACTTGTGTTTACTTTTCTTTCTGTCATTTCAAAGTCAGAGCATTTATAGGAATGCAGGAGGAATGCAGATTACTCTCCCCTCGGAGCCCTCTCATGCCCCTGCTATGCTCCAGTTTATGAGGCTGTAACATAACCCCTAAACAGGCTTGCAGGGAGGAGGTGCATGCACATTCTGTGGTGGTGCTAAACAGATATTCATGTTTTGGTTTTTCTATCAAACCACTGTTGGCTTTTGCTTAATGTGACCCTCTAGTGAATGTCTAATGATCTTTCTGTTTACAGTCAGTGAGTCTGAGTAACAAACCTTTTTAATAATAACATGCATTGGCAAGCCAAAAGCCTACTCAACTATACTTAATGAGCAATAGCATCAGTATGTTCAACATGTGCAGTAGCACCGTGCCATAAAAACCTAGAAACACAAATTACTGCTTTCTTGAAAACTACAAACAGCCTGGAAACCCACTTCATTATTTACACTACTGCCTTAAACATGCTACCTATGTCAAGACATAGTTTCTACTCTATTTTGTGGATGCGGGTGTTGTCAACAATAAAATTGGTGAACATGTTCCACTAAAACAACAATGGCCTACCACCAGGGCCGACACTATATGCCACTTCACTCTATGGCTCTCTACTCTATTCTGCACCACTCTACTCTATACCAGTGCACTCTACTCCATGCTACTATGCACCACTGCATTCTTAGACAGTGAACTCTGCACCAGTCCATCTAGGTCGCTCCACTCTTCTCTGCACCACTCTATGCCACTTCACTCTACGCCACTCTACTCTGCAACACTGCACTCTATGCCACTGCACTCTAAGACAATGCACTCTACGCAACTACTCTATGCCACTGCACTCTATTCTGCACCACTACACTCTATACCACTTAACTTTTCTCTGCAACAATCCACTTTACGCCACTCTACTCCTCTCTAACCAACTTCACCTTATGCCACTGCACCCTACACCACTCTACTCTACTCTAAATTACTCTACTCTTGCCACTATTCTATGCTACTGCACTCTACCCTGCACCACTCCACTCTAACCTGCACCACTTCACTTTATGCCACTTCACTCTACTCTGAAACAATCTACTCTATGCAACTGCACTCTACGCTACACTACTCCACTCTGCACCACTCTATGCCACTACACTCTACGCTGTTCCACTCTACTCTGCACCACTCTACTCTATGCCACTGCCCTCCATTCCACTCTAATCTAAACAACTGCACTCTATGCCAATGCACCCAACATCACTTTACTCAAAACCAATGGACTCTAATCCACTGTACATTATGCCAACTACTCTGCACAATTGCACTCTATGCCAGTATACTACTGCACACTTTGCCACTCTGTTCTACTCTGCGTCACTCTACTATGCGCCAATCTACTCTGCACCACTCTACTCTATGCCACTCTACTCTACACTACGTCACTGCACTCTACGACACTCTACTCTGTAAAACTGCACTCTCGGCCACTGAATTCAGCGCCGCCCTTCTCTGTACCACTGCACTCTATGCATTTGCACTCTGTGCCACTGCAAGCTACGCCACTCTACACCATTGTGCTCTATGTCACTGTAGTCAGTGCCACTCTACTCAGCGCCTCTCTACTCTGCGCTACTCTACTCTGCGCGACTGCACTCTAAGACACTCTACTCTGCAAGACTGCACTCTTTGTCACTGAACTCAACACCACTCTATTCTGCAACACTGCAGTCTACACCACTCTACAACATTGCACTCTACATCACTGCACTCTAGGCCACTCTATTCTACTCTGCACCATTGAATTGTACGCCACTGCTCTCTGCACCACTCTACTCTGCACCACTGTACTCTATGCCAGTGCACTCTAATCTGCACCACTCAATCTACGCCACTCGACTGCACTGTACACCACTACACTCTGCATCCCTCAATGCTACTCTAATCTATTCTGCACCACTGCACTCTACACAACTCCACTCTACATCACTCTACTCTACACCACTGCAATCTACACCACTCTAATCTACACTTCTGCACTCTACCCTGCATCACTGCACTCTGTCTTGAGCCAGTCCACTCTATTTAACTTCACTCTACTTTGCACCACTCCATGCCACTGCACTCTATTCTTCGTCACTGCACTCTGCGTCAATGCACTCTACACCACTTTACTCAAAACCAATGCACTCCACACCAATCTACTCTGCACCACTAGACTTTACACCACTTCACTCTAGGTCACCCTACTCCACTCTATGACACTTCACTCCACGATGCTCCACACTGAAGCTCTACTCCAATAAACACAACTCTCCTCTACTCCACTTTATGCCACTCTACAACACTACTCCACTCTATGACGCTCTACACAACTCCCTCTATGCCACTCCATGCCAGTTTACTCCACTCAATGCTGCGACACACTACTCCGCTCTATGCCAGTCCACTCTATACCACTTCACTCTACTCTGTGCCGCTCAACTCCACAACTCTCTACTCCACTGTATGCCATTCCACTCTCCTACACTACTCCACTCAAGGCCACTTCATGCTACAACAATCTACTCTGCTCTATGCCACTCTACTCTACAACACTTTACTCCACTATACGCAACACCTTCTACGTCACTCCGTTTTGCTCTACACCACTCTATGACACTCAATGCCACCACTTAACACTCTACTCCACTCTGACACTGTATGCCACTGTATGCAACTCCACTCCACCCTACGTCCTTCCACTCTACAACACTCTATTCCCTCCACTCTACACCACACCACTCCATGACACCCCACTCTACTCCACTTTACAACACTCCACTCCACGCCGCTTTCCTTTACGCCACTAAATGTTAGCCATGCTGAACAGCAGCTATTGCGATGTGAGATTGCCCGGATGCTGCAACGTGTTTGGACCTCCATAATTGGTCAGGACTTGGCCATTGAATTCTCTGCAGTACAAGAATATATCCATTTCCGTCCAACATAACCAAATGTAAGCACCGGATGCAACAGTGCCCCGCAGTTCCCTCTGGCTACAACCTTCGCCGTCTGGACTTTTATCAGGCCGGGCACTTGAAATCACCTATCTTTCAGCTGATATTCCTAAAAGAATCCAAAACGTTGTAATTCTACTTCTTCATAAGACAAGGATATTGCATTTCTTAATGATGAGATCTGCATCATTACCATCCTAACGTGACAGCTAGACATATTATCTATATATTGTGGTTACTGAGATGGAATCCTGAAGAAGGCTTTGCCGAAACTCGCGTCGTTCCAACATGCCGCCAGTTCTTTTCAAATATATTGTATTACACCATCAATAAAAAGGTCATTTAGAAGCTTTTTCGATATGATTTCATGTCCAGAATTCAATCATCTGATCAAAAATCAAGATATATATCTGTAATATGTACTCACTGAATTTATCAGAATCTCAGCAATAATGTATGACAAATTTGTATGAATATTTGTGAAGTACCACTAATTCATCCTCACTGAACAGATGTCACCCCATGGTAACTTCATGCATTTTTTAACAAAAGATAACAAAAAGTCAAAAATATATTTTTCTACATAATAAACTAGACAAATGTCAGACAGTATTTGTGTATGTGTTGTTGCAGAACCTTTGTTTGATTAGGCCTCTTGCCTTGTTAGCACTACTACTCCATCGCCTCGCCTAGACTCTGTTTTTCAATTGTGCATCATGGCTGAAACATATTGGCAAAGCCAATGGCTGTTGCATAAGCAGATCAATTGGCTTTGTCAATGCTTGTTTATTACACTAATAGTAAATAATAGAACATTACTCACTATTAGTATAATGAAACATAGGCAGACAATGAGGAATACGGAGCCCACACTTGTTCTTGGCACTGATTTTGTCACCCCTCACACCAGGGGTCGCAAAGGCAGTGCCAGGGGTCGCAACGGGCAAGCCATGTTATGTTAAAAAATATTTGTAACGCGCGCTATCACCATTGGTTTCTTGGCGCTCAATTGACAGGTAGCGTGATCCAGGATGGGAGGGTTAGTCATACGCAGAATGAAAAAGCAGAGTTTTTAAAAGTCTGCGGAAACAGCCATACTGAGGGCAGAGACGGAGTGAGGATGGCAGAGAGTTCCAGGTAGAGGAGGCCTGGACAGAAAAACTCAAGCCACCATGCTTTTTCCTTTTAAATTTGGGGACCTCAAGAAGATTGAGAGAAGCTGAACGAAGAGCCCTAGAAGGGGTGTAGCGGATCAAGCGCGAAGAGATGAACGTGGGGGCTGCATTGGAGAGAGCCTTGAAGGTAGAACATGCCAATTTATGGATACAGCGTTTGGAGATAGGGAGCCAGTGCAGACTATGGAGGAGGGGAGTGACGTGCTGATGTTTGGGCTGGTGGAAAATCAGGCGGGCAGCTTGATTCTGCACCAGCTGTAGTCGGTGAAGGAGGCAGGCCGGGATACCGGCATACAGCGTGTTGGCGTAGTCAAGCCTTGAGGTGATGAGTGCAATAACAACTTGGGTCAGGGCGTCTTTGGTAAGAAACCTGCTGATCTTACGGATCCGCCTGAGGTGGAAAAAGCAGGCTGAAGTGACCGAGTTGATTTGCGGTTTCATCGAGAGATCTTCAGAAATTATCACCCCAAGGCTTTTGACAGAGCGCACGGGAGTGGGTGCGGTCCCCAGAGATGTTGGCCAGTAGGTGGAATTCCATGGGTGATTGGGACCTCCTACCAAGACAAGCTCAGTTTTGGTAGGGTTCAGTTTTAACTGGCTGTGATACATCCACTCTGCGATGGTCAACATAGTGGTCTGGAAATTGACGCGGGAGGAAGGAAAGGAATCTATGGGAAAAATTAATTGAAGGTCGTCCGCATAGTTGAAAATTGTGACCGGGGAGTTGCGAAGGGAGGCTAATAGGGGTTGAAGGTACAAATTAAAAAGAAGCGGGGATAATGCAGAGCCCTGTGGGACTCCGCAAGGAAGGGATGTGTAGGGTGCGGACAGAGTGGAGAGATGGACGGACTGTGATCGCTGGTGGAGGAAAGATCTGAGCCAGTCGAGGACCACTCCCTGAATGCCGGCATTGTGGACACGGTCGATCAAGATGGTATGATCGGCCGTGTCGAATGCCGCCGAGAGATCTAGTAGGACAAGGGCCTGGGGAGTGTTATTGTCAGCGCCCTTCCTAAGGGTGTCCAAGACTGCTACTGTGACCGCCTCGGTGGAATGGAGGGGTCTGAAACCAGCTTGTTGAGGATCCAAATAGGAGGATTTCTCTATAAAAGAGCTCAAGCAGCGGGTAACGTAGGTCTCCAGGATTTTTCCTAGGTAGGGGAGAAGGGAGATGGGTCTATAGTTGCTGAGTATGGTGGGATCTGCGTTGGATTTCTTCAAGATAGGTAGGATGGCAGCTTGCTTGAAGGAGAGAGGGACCTCCCCCATTGCAAGAGAGTTGTTAAGTAGAGCTAGGGGGGGGCCTGGACATGCCAGGAAGGCCTCTCTCAAGATCTGCGGGGGGCAGCAATCATTGGGGGAACCTGACTTGACTTTGAGAAGGAGGGATGCGAATTCTTGGAAAGAGATAGGTGGAAACTCCGACAAAGTACTAGTGTTTCTGGAAGGGAGAGGAGGGGGAGTAGGAGATGCCGGGTTGGGGATATTATTTCTTATGGTTGTTATTTTCTCAATAAAATAAGAGTTTAGAGAATCACAGAGGGTTTGGGTCGGCTGGGGCTGAGGGGTGACCCTGTCCGGCAGAGAAAGCTCATTTACAATTGAGAAAATGTCTTTCGATTTGTTATTAGAGTCCAGGATTAATTGTGAGAAATATGCCGTCTTGGCTGTTAGAATCGATTGTTTATAGGATTTTAAAGCCCCAGTATAAACAAGTTTTAGCTGTGGGTCATAATGGCGACGCCAGCGGCGTTCAGCTTGCCGCAAAGCAAGTTTGTCTGCTTTAAGTTGGTCCGTAAACCATCGTTGTGCATCGTGGGGGCGCTTAGTTTTGATCTTGTTTAGAGGGGCTACTTTGTCACTAGCCTGTCGTATCCATTTATCAAGATTGTCTGCCTGTCCCTCAAGAGAGGTCAGAGAGGCGGGAGCAGTAGAGGCTAGAGTGTCATAAAATTCAGACAGGTTGGCTCGTTTCCAATTTCGGGCCATAAGATTCTTAATACGGGGGGGAGGACACAGAATGTGCAAATGAAGGTAGAAGGAAATAAAGTAGTGGTCAGACCAGGAGCAAGGGAAAACTAAAGGAGGAGAAATGTCAAGGTCGGATGTCCAGACTTGGTCGAGGATATGACCTTTTTGATGAGTGGGGGTGTGAATGTGTTGGGAAAGATTCATGCCTTTTAAAAGGTCAGTGAATTTGACCGATAGTTGGCTTTCATGGACATCAGAAGGCCAATAATTAAAATCACCAATCACCACGAAGTTAGCGTGGTTAATTGCTAATTGGGCAATAGAATCGCTAAAGAGTTTGGGAAAGAGAGGCATATAATCGGGAGGTCGATATACAAGAACACAGGTAAAAGACGACTTAGGGGAAGTGAATTTTAGTGCCAAGAGATCAGTTTTAGGGATAGAAGTCGCCGTGACCTCGGAGAAGGTATATGCCGAGCGGATGATGGCCGCCACTCCGCCGCCAGTCTTCCCCGCAGGCCGGTTTGTGTGCATAATATAGTATCCCAAAGGGATTGCTGCAAGAATATCCGGGGCTGAATCTTCAGTGATCCAGGTCTCTGCTAAAAGAAGGATATCTATGGTGCTTTGATGCAATAATTGAAAAATCTCAAGCTGATGGCGAATAAGGGAACGGGTATTGAGATAGAAGATCAATAAGGAGGTGGAGATCTGCGGTGGTGATGGGGAAGGGTCATACAAAGAATCAAGTGCCGAGAAGTCAGAAGGAACAAAAATGCCACATGCCTGGGCCGCTCTGACAGCACGGGCGGGAGCGGGTCCTGAGGTTTTGAGTTTCATCAGATCGGAGGAGGAATACGACAAAGATTGGGCATGGCGGCAAGGCCCTGGGCCTAGTCGGCCGCGGACGGGCGCAGACGGGCTTGACTTGTGCGCGACTTCGGCGCGAAGACGGCGCTCCCGCTGCGCTCGTCCGCTGCGCTTCCTCCATATTGCCATTAAATACTTGAGGCGAGGGAGCACTAGACCGCTAACCTGCAAAGATGACGTGCAGGGCGGAAGTGGTGTCGCGAGCAGGGAGTGAGATTCCTCGAACTGACCCTCCGCACAAACGGCACAAAGCCGGGACGGAACGGGGTCACGAGGGAGCGAAAAGCAGGTCAGTACACAAGATGCAATATACTGTTTTAAAATAAAGCTTTTTCAACGTGCTCATTAAAATCAGCAGCAAATTACAATTTACGTAAGCAGAGTCCACATCGACATACAACACGCAGCCTAGATCGCCGCGTTAGTCAATGGGCTGGGAGCTGCAAAACGAAGTCTAAATACTCCTCAGGCTCGGCAGCACTAGACCGCTAACCTGCAGAGATGACGTGCAGGGCGGAAGTGGTGTCGCGAGCAGGGAGTGAGATTCCTCGAACTGACCCTCCGCACAAACGGCACAAAGCCGGGACGGAACGGGGTCACGAGGGAGCGAAAAGCAGGTCAGTACACAAGATGCAATATACTGTTTTAAAATAAAGCTTTTTCAACGTGCACATTAAAATCAGCAGCAAATTACAATTTATGTAAGCAGAGTCCACATCGACATACAACACGCAGCCTAGATCGCCGCGTTAGTCAATGGGCTGGGAGCTGCAAAACGAAGTCTAAATACTCCTCAGGCTCGGCAGCACTAGACCGCTAACCTGCAGAGATGACGTGCAGGGCGGAAGTGGTGTCGCGAGCAGGGAGTGAGATTCCTCGAACTGACCCTCCGCACAAACGGCACAAAGCCGGGACGGAACGGGGTCACGAGGGAGCGAAAAGCAGGTCAGTACACAAGATGCAATATACTGTTTTAAAATTAAGCTTTTTCAACGTGCTCATTAAAATCAGCAGCAAATTACAATTTACGTAAGCAGAGTCCACATCGACATACAACACGCAGCCTAGATCGCCGCGTTAGTCAATGGGCTGGGAGCTGCAAAACGAAGTCTAAATACTCCTCAGGCTCGGCAGCACTAGACCGCTAACCTGCAGAGATGACGTGCAGGGCGGAAGTGGTGTCGCGAGCAGGGAGTGAGATTCCTCGAACTGACCCTCCGCACAAACGGCACAAAGCCGGGACGGAACGGGGTCACGAGGGAGCGAAAAGCAGGTCAGTACACAAGATGCAATATACTGTTTTAAAATAAAGCTTTTTCAACGTGCTCATTAAAATCAGCAGCAAATTACAATTTACGTAAGCAGAGTCCACATCGACATACAACACGCAGCCTAGATCGCCGCGTTAGTCAATGGGCTGGGAGCTGCAAAACGAAGTCTAAATACTCCTCAGGCTCGGCAGCACTAGACCGCTAACCTGCAAAGATGACGTGCAGGGCGGAAGTGGTGTCGCGAGCAGGGAGTGAGATTCCTCGAACTGACCCTCCGCACAAACGGCACAAAGCCGGGACGGAACGGGGTCACGAGGGAGCGAAAAGCAGGTCAGTACACAAGATGCAATATACTGTTTTAAAATAAAGCTTTTTCAACGTGCTCATTAAAATCAGCAGCAAATTACAATTTACGTAAGCAGAGTCCACATTGACATACAACACGCAGCCTAGATCGCCGCGTTAGTCAAATGGGTTGCGGCGACCCCTAAATGATGTCCATGCAGGCCAGAGACTTCAAACAACCAGTCCCAGGGGCGTAACACAGGTCCCCGCATCCCCCGCAGTGCAGGGGGCCCCCTACGCCCAGTACTCGGGCCTTAGTGCTCCGGATTAAATACGGAATGGGGGGCCCTCCGTGTACCTTGCAGGGGGGCCCCCTCAGCTTTCATTACACCAGTGACCAGTCCGCCTTTAGCTGATGCACTGTTCACAGTGCAGGTGTGTCTCCCAGTTTCCACTTTTGCACTTGATACAGCCCATAAACTGTAATCTGGTGCACCGTGTCGCACACCACGACTGTGTACTTTATATCTTATATTGGGAGAGGATGTGGCCTCACGATCCGAGCTGCTGACCTTGGAGCTAGGGAACCTGGTTTGAGTCTCCGCGTTGGCTCACCATTCTGTGCAAACCACTTAATCTCCCCGTGCCTACAAAAAAACTGAAAAAAAAATATGTCCTTATGTAACATATCTGGTGCTCATGTAAAGCGCTCCAATACCTTCAGGTCGAGTTTGCGCTATATAAATTTGCTGAAAAAAATGTGTCGCCCCAGGTTCCGAATGACCCAGCAAAATTTAGAATTTACACCTTACCCTCACCAATGCCTCTATTGGCACAATCCCTCCCCTTCTATAGTAATAAGAAAGAGCGGTGTGAGTCAAGCCACTCCGTGCAGGGGCAAGATGGCGCCCGTCCTTGCACGCAATTACTTCTCCATGTAATTAGCCGGGCTGAAATTAGCAGCATTTCATTTTAATATTCTCGGAACTCAGCCTGTCTAATCAGGCGCCTCCTTAATATGCTGAGACTGATTTGTTTTGATTCCAAGCTGGAGTGTTTGCGGCGCGCGCTCGCGCCACGGAGAGGATTTTCCCTCCTTCGAGTGTCAGCCGACAGCCTCCTGAGTCCTGAGGAGAGCACGGTCTCATTTCATTTTGCCTCGAGAGCAGCCCATATCTCAGCTGGAGGGGGGGAAGTCGTCCTTCCAGCTGCGCGCAGGATTCCTGGAGATCTCTTTTGTAAAGAAGTCGCCTTCGGCGCTGATGTGTGTAGAGCAAACCTATTTTAGGAGCAAAGAGCCGCGGTGCATTAATGGTCGAGTTGGGAGACAATTCAAGATTGTGTACAGCAAGCGGAGACTTGCACATTTAGTTTACCTAGGCCCACATGCATCAAAGAAAAAAACCGTTCGCAAACGGGCAGATTCTCAGAATCTGCCCCTTTGCGACCGGTATTTTTGCATTTGGGATGCATCATCCCTAATGCAAAAATCGCAATTTAAGGAATCTCTCAATTGCGATTACTTAAATTGCAATTGCATTTAAGGAATCCCAAATTGAGATTCCTTAAATGCAATGTATTAAAGTAAAAAAAAAATAGCGATTTCGCTATTAGGGGGAGCAAATTACCATGAAGTTGAACTTCATGGTAATTTGCAAAAACTTTGAAAAATGCACTTTTGTGCATTTTTCAAAGTTTCATGTTGCGCACACACATGACCTTAGGGCATGTGTGTGTACAACATATGTGCACAGATCAATTTTAGGGGTGCAATAGGGTGTCATTTTGACACCCTTGAAATTGCATGAGCTATTTGCGAGTACCTACTGGTACTTGCAAATTGCTCATGCAATCTGCAATTCATTCCTATGGGCCTGGAGGACCATAGGAATGAATGGGACGGCATTCCTTAATTGCGACTTGCAATTTGCGAGTCGCAATTAAGGAATGTGTAGGAATCGCTATTTTTATAGCGATTCCTACATGCATAGGCTTTTGCAATTCCTTAATTGCGATTCCTTAATAATTGCAATTAAGGAATCGCAAAAGCCTAAGTTGATGCATGTGCCAGTAAATTGCGATTACTTAAATTGCGATTACATTTAAGGAATCTCAAATTGAGATTCCTTAAATGCAATGCATTAAAGGAAAAAATATTAGCGATTTCGCTAATGGGGGAGCAAATTACCATGAAGTTGAACTCCATGGTAATTTGCAAAAACTTTGAAAAATGCACTAAAGTGCATTTTTCAAAGTTCCATTTTACACACACACACATGCCCTTGGGGCATGTGGGTGTGCAAGATGTACTCATAGGCAGATTTCAGGGGTGCAACAGGGTGTCCTTTTGACACCATGGCACCCTTGAAATTGCATGAGCAATTTGCGATTCTCTAATTGAGAATCGCAAATTGGGAATGTCTTCCCATTCATTCCTATGGGCCTAGAGGCCCATAGGAATGAATGGGGAGGTATTACTTATTTGCGACTCGCAATTAAGGAATGTTTAGAAATCGCTATTTTTTAAGCGATTTCTACTTGCATAGCCTTTTGCTATTCCTTATTAGCGAATCCTTATTTTTAGCTACTAAGGACTCGCAAATGGCATTGTTGATGCATGTGCCAGCTATTAATTTAATTTTAGTCACAAGAAGAAATAGGGCCATATGTATGAAGGCATTTTTGCGATCGCAAACGCCGAAATTTGCAGAATTTCGGCGTTTGCGATCGCAAATCACCAGTGTCCAATGTATGACACAAAAGACCCTTCGCAAAATAAGGAATTGCAAATTTTGCGATTCCCTATTTTGCGATTGCATTTAAGGAATCGCAAATTGCGATTCCTTAAATGCAATGTAAGAAGCACAATAAAAGTGTGATTTGGACGTAAGGAATTGCAATTTACCACCAACTTCAAGTTGGTGGCAACTTGCGATTCCTTTGAAAAATGCACTTTTTAGCATTTTTCAAAGTGCCATGTGACTCACATACATGCCCTTAGGGCATGTATGTTTGCCATATGTGCACACATGCACATTTCAGGGTTGCAACAGGGTGTCCTTTTGACACCCTGGCACCCTTGAAATTGCATTCTCAATTTGCGATTCTCTAATTGCGAATCGCAAATTGAGAATGTCTTCCCATTCATTCCTATGGGCCTCTAGGCCCATAGGAATGAATAGGGAGGTGTTCCTTAAGTTGCGAAACGCAATTTGCGATTCCCAATCAGGGAATATGTAGGATTCGCAAAAATGTTTGCAAATCCTACATACATAGTCTTTTGCGATTCTCAAATAGCGATTCGCAAAAAATCGCAAATGGACATTTTCAAACATATGGCCCTTAGTCAGTTGCCCAGAATTCCATGATTTTTTCGCTAAGTGCCAGAGCAGGAATTAGATTGCAGGTCCTAGATAGTCAGGTTAGCAGCTTTAGCCCGGAACCACACCTCCCCTCACTATTTCCGAGCATGCACATTGGGTGAGGTGGAGCAACCGTGACACACTTCGTAAATACTACTGCATGAAAGGTTGCTGTAATGTGATGGGTTGGGGCTTATAACAACTGCACGCTCAGCATACAGCCTTACAGTCTAATGCAACTCTTCACTAACACAGAAATAAAACCAGCTCTTCTTCACCCTTGAGCTCCCACAAACCTGGGCATGACGCGAATGTCATTTATTTAGACTTTTCTTAGAGTGTGGACATGACCCAAGAATGCCAAAGCACCTTACAATAAGAACAGTACAATACATAAGCACTTAGATCATGTGGGAGTCTGCCGCCAATGCTATGCAGTTCATCCACAGCCTCAGATGACGCACACATAACAGTCCCAGTAAGGGTCATGCTGTCTGTCCAATGTCCCAAGCAGGCCCACTGTCATTTTCACTATGTTTGCATGAGTATGCTGCAGTCTTCGCTTTGCACACGTTACTATACACACGTATTTTGCTTTGTGCCACTCTGTACTTTCAGACAGAACTCACTGTTATTTTTGTGGTCTTCATTTCCCTGGGATTAAGTCTGAAGACCGTAGACAAGGTCAAATAACAAAATCCCTTGTTACTCTGTTTTGTTCAGGCTGTATGTAGCACATAGACAAAACACACTCTTGCAGCTGTTGTTTGGGAACACATACTCTTTGTTACATTGGTATGCACAGACAGACAAATACACAGACGAGATTGCGACTACACCTGAGATGTAGAACCTTCATCTGTGCATGCTAAGGTACGGGGTCGGCTGCAAACACCAAGAGATCTTTCGATATATAATCACTTCGCTTCTGTAGATGGGGAGGGGGTTAGTTTAGCCAGTCTTATATAATGACAGCTCCTTTTATGATTTATGGATTACTTACTACGCTGACCGTATTTGTGTGAGAGCGAAAGGGTGTCACCGCGATTTATGGGAAGGTCGGGAGTGTTGTGTTCTGGGGTGTCTAATCACTTGTTCCTCTGTGAGGGAGTAGGAGGGTGTAAAGGTGAGTCCCCTCACAGAATGCAGAGGAGATGTTGTTGTAAGGGTGAAGATGCTTTATTTCAGTCACGAAGTAACAGAGACCTCATCCTGACAAAGTGCCAGCTTAACTGCCAACAACAGCAGTTCTAACTCTGCTTGGCAACCTTCTATACATTCCAGAATTCAGTGAATGTTAGAAACATGGAGGTTCAGGACACCACACTTCCTCCCCCCTTACCACCTAAAATGCACCCACAAACTTTATACAATGTTCTTAAACACGTTTAAGAATAAAACAGGATGAAAAGGAGAAATAAACATAAGGAGTAGTGAACCAAAGGAGCATCTAACACAAGATATGAAAACGAGAACTTAAGAAACATAGTCTTGTAGATAGTGAGGAATCACCTCAAACGACAAAGCCTTGCACCGCATTCCTTTGCATTGAGTTCCTTTGGAATTGATTGTATCACGGAAGCACGATCAGTAGAAGATGAAGCACACGCTGAACCTACAGGACACTTCGCCACTCTACCTAAGTTCTATGGTCACTGGTCTTTATCGCCTTTCTGAAAACTTTAATTATCTCAAAGGTCCCACTAAATTTGGAGGTACCTTTGCCTTTCCTGGGAGACCTAATCTTAACCCAGTCACCAACATCGACCACAGTATTCTTCACACCTTTTCTTTCATCATACCAAACCTTCCTTTTGCTCATCACCTCTCTCTCTCTCACTCTCTCTTTCCACCCCTCTGTGCTATCTGCTTCACTGTCCACAAGCAGCCTCTTAGAGGTAACCCATAACGGGAAATCTTCAAAATTGGGATCCCTTCCTTCAAACAAACTAAAGGGGGCTACACCAGTGGAGGAATAGGAGGTAAACCTATTCTCTTGCACCTTTTTTTATAGCCGATTTCCAACTATCACCACATGTAACAGCTTGCTGCATCGTTTCCTTGAGAACTTTGATGAAACGTTCCACCACGCCATTAGATTCTTGGTGATAAAG
Source organism: Triturus cristatus (assembly GCF_964204655.1). Lineage (NCBI taxonomy): Eukaryota > Metazoa > Chordata > Amphibia > Caudata > Salamandridae > Triturus > Triturus cristatus. The sequence continues at coordinate 126,322,580 of NC_140593.1, forward strand.
AGCGGCTCTCTTGTGCTTAATACCCATAGAGCTTAACAACTCCTCCATGACTCTTGACATAAATTGGACACCGTTGTCAGACAACGTGTAAGAGGAAAACCTTCTTGTCCAAAAAGCTCTTCTAGGACCTCAACCACAACACTGGACTCAACAGAATTAACAATCTTGATATCTGGCCAACGAGAAAACATATCAATGCAAACAATGACATAGCGGTCATGTGTTTTAAGCCGTACAGGACCCAAAATGTCTATAGAAATATCTGTCCAGGGACCAGAAGCCCGTTCCCTAATGACCATGGGTTGCGTCCTGCACTTCAAAACCCTGTCAGAACAAGCACACTGAGCACATTCACTTATCAATTTCTCCACACAAACATCCATAGCCGGCCACCAGTATGCCTCCCTGATCCTTTCCTTTGTTTTTGCAATACCTATGTGTGACTCAGGAGCACTTTCAATTAATTTGTCTCTTAGGGTAAGTGGAGGAATAAGTTTACTACCACGCATGAGGAGACCATCCACAACGGAAATATCTTCCCTAATATTCCAAAAACCCCTTACCTCCTCTTCACAGTCTTTCTTCTCGCACCAACCACCAGTGACAAATTAGATAACTTTCTGTAAGGTAACGTCACCTACAAGATCCTCTCTCCATACACTCTCAGAAAGAAGACCTTCGCTGATTATACAAACATTGACTTCTTCTTCAAGTTCCTCACCACCAAACCACTCAACATCATCAGTCAAATCACCATCATCACAGACCAGTTTTGAAAGACAATCCACCAAGATGTTGTTAGAACCGGGCAGATATGAAATGTCAAAATCAAATTCCTGTAATGCCACCACCCATTTTCGTATGCGATGGGAAACAAAGTCTATTCCTTTCTGTGAGAAAACATCCTTAAGAGGTTTGTAGTCAGTAAATATCTTAAACTCCTTCCCCCACAAAAACTTCCTTAGTTTGCGTACAGCCCAGAACACACCAAGGGCCTCCTTCTCCACCACTGAATAATTCCTTTCCTCACCTTTCAATGTCCTGGTAATAAACAAAATTGTTTTTTCCTCACCATCAACTTTCTGCAACAGAACAGCACCCACACCAGTCACACTCGCATCAGTCATAAGGTAAGAACCTTTTGTAGGATCAAAACTGCTTAGACAAGGTGGATCATTAAGGTGTTTCTTAATACAAAGAAGCTCCTCCTCACTGGTCTTAGAACAAACAAATTCACTCCCCTTCTTTAGCAGAGACCTTAGAGCTAAAGTCGTCCCTGCAAAATCTGGGACAAACTTATGGTAGAACTCAGCCATGCCAAGCAACTTGACAAGTTCCTCCTTATTGGATGGGGCTCATAAACTGTTGATTGAACTTACCAAAGACCCCTTGGGCTTTATACCTGCAGCCGACCGGGAATGACCAAGGTATTCTATTTCTTTGACATTGAATTTGCACTTATCTGTTCTAAGGGTGAGACCCACATCATGTAGTCTCTTCAAAACAGACTTACGTCTTGCATCGTGTTGTTCCTGATCCACCCCAAAAATTAGTATATCTTCTTGATACACCTTGACACCGTTGAGGCCTCTGAGAATGACTTCCACTACCCCTTGAAAAACCGACACAGCAGAAATGAGACAAAAGGGCATTCTCAGAAACCTAAACGTGCAAAAAGGTGTCACAAATGCCGTGAGATCTTGAGAAGCAGGGTGAAGCTTGACCTGGTGGTAAGCAGAGCTATAAGATCAAGTGAAGAGAAATGTGTTGCCCCTTCCAGAGAACACAACATCTCAGTTACATTAGGCAAAGCGTAGTGCTTAACAATAACAGCTCTATTAAGCTCTCTCAAGTCCACACAGAGCTGAGCCTCTCCATTGGCTTTGCGGGCCATCACAACTGGAGAGACCCACTCTGTTGCTTCAACTTCTTAAATAATCCCCTTGGATAAGAGTTTATCAAACTCACTTTTCATGTTTTCACTTACCAGCAAGGGCACATTCCTCACTTTTGCAACCTTAGGTATAGCATTGGACTTGATCCTTATGCGATGCATGTAGTTTTTAAGGCAACCCAGATCACTTGCGAAAACAGAAGGGAATTCTTTGATCCAATCTCTATTGAAATAATTCACCACCCTGACTGGGGGTAATTCTTTCAGACAAACAGAAGGGCATTCATTGGGATCAAGAAACATGTGTAAGTCTCTCTGATGGAACCAGCTTATAAGTGAATCACCCTTCATCGAGACGTAGATCTTCCCAGGGAAAACCCTTTCTTTAAAATCGATCGTACCCCAGAAGTAATCAAGCAACTGTATTGTCACATCACCATATCCTTTCGGTCTAATGTCCGGTTTTGAAAGAGTAACTTTGCCCAATAAATTGCATTCGTAAAAGGACGAGGGGACTAGTGTAATCTTAGCACCAGAGTCAAAGATCATGTTGACAGGAGCATCATTGACTAAAACAAGTTCTTGTGGACCATCACTTGCATTTTCTGCAACTTGGAGAATCTCGATTACCTCCAGTTCTTCTTCACAAAGATCAACTTCACTGACCTTTTTACGTTCTTTCCCTGACCTACAGCATTTGGAGACATGCCCCCTTTTCCCACATGTTTTACAAACAGCTTTCCAAGCAGGTTATTCTTTGAAATTAGCTAAGTGACCAGTATTGCCACACCTGAAGCACTTCCCTTGAAAGCCCTTAGCCGTAAGTCCTTTTTGAGTGAGAAAAGTTTTTGGCTTAGCGCCCCTGTCTGCAATCACTTTAACATCAGTGTTTTCCTTCTTGTCATTTGAAGAGTCTTTACGTATTACTTCAATACATGTTTTGGAATGTTCGTGAGTTTTAGCTATGGTAAGAACCTCTTGGAGAGAAGGAGAGTCTTTTTGCTATAAGGCATCCCTTGCTTTGTCTAGGGTACAGCGCAACATGAATTGATCCCTTAAACGCTCCTCCAAAGTTGAGCCAAAGTTACAGGTAGAAGCTAACTTTCGTAGAATGGTGATGTACTGTTAAACAGATTCTTCTTGTCTTTGCATCCTTTTTCCGAAATGATATAGTTCGAGAACTGTACTCAATTTAGGGAGATAGTGTAAATCACATTTTTTTATGCATATTTCATATTCATTTAGTGATGCAGCATTCTCGTTAGACAGATCTGGAAGATGTTCAAATATTTCTTGTCCTCCAGAGCCCAAACAATGTAATAGCAAGGACGTGCGTCTTTCAGCACTTAACGAGCAGCCACAAACACATGCATAATGTGTGATTTGTTTTTCTCCATTTGAGCCATGTAAGTGGAGAATCACCAGGGGATGTCAAAAAGAAGGGGGGCGCAGTTACATTTTGCATGGTAACAATGAAATGTACTAAAGAGAAACAAACAAAAAAAAGAATATACAGGATGTTATGTGCACTTAGATATTGTTGAATACTTCAGAGAAATAAATACCATGAAGGTTGATAAGGGAAAGGCTGAGTGTGTCAGCGTAGAAGAAAGTTCTGCAAACACACAGTTAAAACATGTGTCCTTTAAATATTGTAGAACCCTTCGGAGGAAAAAGTAATATGAAGGTTGATCAGGCAAAGGCTGTGTGTGTCAGCGTGGAAAGAGGCTTAGCAGACACACAGTTAAAAACAGAGATGACGATTATGCTGTGATGAAGAGTAAATCAAACACAAACGTGTATTCACACAACGATGACTGTGACAAGTGTGATGCCATGTGGGAAATATGCTGTGTGCATCAGTGAGTTTATCTCCAACTATGCGCATGAAGCAAGAAACTTGAAATAAACAGTGCGCATCTGCGAAAAAGGGAATAGCAGTGTGCAGGTAGACAGCTGTAGGCAGGGATGCCGTGAGAAAAGCGTTGCTAGGAATCAGTGCTGTTGTGAAGAAAGCAACAAGGTTGCTAGTATACCAAGTTTGTGCACAAAATGGAAGCACGAAACGTGATGACGTTGCGTGGGGAGTAACTAAGGAGGCTGGAGCGGCTGTTGTGCACGCGAGCCCCTTCACTCGCAACACCTCACTCAATTCCTCTCTTGTAATGACGCACGCGGCTGTAGTGCACGCAAGTCCCTTCACTCGCAACACCTCACGCGACTCCTCTCGTGCCTCTCATGACTCCTCTCGTGCCCAACGACCCCTAAAATCAGGGCCAAGATAAAACCCAGATGGAAGTAGGGCAGCAAAAAACCAACCACCATTCCTCCTTACTTGTTCAGGAACTTGTCGTTGCAGAAAGAGGGCCGTCGGTTGTTCCTTTGACAGAAGAAGACAGGTGAGTAAGAAGGAGTGTGAACACAGTGGTAGTTTTGATGTTTCACGCTTTGTTGAGTCTTTTCCAAAGTGATAGAAGGTGTAGAGGCGTGTGAACGTAGCAACTGTTGAGGTCTCTTCCCTTGAAAGTGAAAATTTCGTGTCAGCTGAGTAGTAAATGCCGTGTCCGCAGCGTAGTTTGGTCGTCGCCAAAATGTAAAAGTGAGTCCCCTTACAGAATGCAGAGGAGACGTTGTTGTAAGGGTGAAGATGCTTTATTTCAGGACACGAAGTAACAGAGACCTCATCCAGACAAAGTGTCAGCTTAATTGCCAACAATAGCAGTTCTAACTCTGCCTGGCAACCTTTGATACATTCCCGAATTCAGTGAATGCTAGAAACATGGAGGTTCAGGAAACCACAGAGGGCAAGTGAGACACTAGCTAGTCGATCCCGGGCTCATGGGTACTAAGGTGGTAGGATAACTCAGTCTCTGTCTAATAAGGTTCTATGGTACCAAGCATAGTTCTGTGATTTCGCAGAATCCCTGCAACAAGTCGTTTCCTCCATCAATGCAGCCCCAGGCTGTTGCCCTGGCATAAATAATAAGTGTGCCTTCCCAATTGCCTTAAAGTAAGTTGGAGCTGAAATGAAAGAACATACTATGTGCGAGCAGCCGCCTTGACCTCCAACATGGTCGCCGCTAAGGGCAGAAATGAGTAATGCTGGTGAGTAGTAATGGTGTACTCTAATTGTCCTCTACAAGTAAAACCCATCATATTTAATATTTAGTGCTTACTTATGGAAATATTTTCCAACTAAAAAAAGGTCTTAATTTCCTTGTTAACATTCCTCCTCACCTTATCGATTGCTACTTGTCTAAAAAAAACCATTGGCATTAATTCAGTCCATGCTAAACTGTTCCTTTCTCATCACTCTTTGAATCCTCTCAAATCCCTTTTATTTTTTGGTAAAACTCCAGGTGACTGCAGCAAATATTTTCCTCCCAGATGCATCTCTAAGACATATTTGCAGATCCGCGCTATGTATAACTCTTCCAATGCTGATTTTTAACTGTTCCTTTGATAAAACTTACCCTGTTGGGTACACACAGAAAGAAGAAACCTTCCCATGCTCACCCATCCAAAATCTCCGAACAAGCCAAGTTCTAAGTCTAACAGCCAATCACAAGCAGAGCTAGCATCACATTGCACAACATGCAAAAACATCCTGCGGGAGGTAAAGGCTATTCAAATTCACCCCATGCCTCCAGTTTGATTTCCAACATTGTGAGGTGGTGGGGGTTTTGGTGCCTCTTTGGCTTTATTTCCCACATCCTTGCATCTACCTCCAAACCCACCAACATACCCAACAACTTCATCATAAATAATTGGGCTCAGAGACATTAAATAAAGGTACCGGAAATGCACTGAAAACAACCAGTAACCAAACTTGTATTCACTAGCAACACCGACCAAGTTCCACATGTAGAAATGGAAGGTAAATTGACAAATAAGCAGAAACGCTCTAAGGCATCGGCACAATGGGCACATATCTAGGGCCCCCACGTTACTAAAGCCCCCCAGGGGGAAGTGATGTGTCTTTCTATATCACCTCTATTTATCTGTATCAAACTCTTACCCTCTGCCTGCCTACCTGCACCTCAGACTCTGTCCCCTATCTACCCAGTGTCATCTTAAGGATTTTGGGGCCCCAGATGACATATTTTGAATGTTTCTGTGTGAGCAAGTTTCCAAGAATTTTATGTATAATTCAATATTGTTTCGTTTCTTGCAGGCTTGTTGTTCTAGCTTTACAGTGACTTCCAGAACGGAGATATTTATTGCAACATATTTATTTTTTGCACTACATAGGTAAGTATAGAAATGTTAGAATTTGTCTGCATTGCTCTACAAGTTTCAAATTACTTTGTCTTTGGAAAAAAAACACATACTTGTATTTAACTGATTCCAATATCTTTTTGCAACAAATATCGAACAGCATTTTCGATGTGTTTAATTTTGCATTAGAGATTCTGTTTTTTTTCTTCATGTTTACAAACATGCTTTCTCTTACAAATGAAAAAATCTACACACCAAAGATTTAAGTGGTTTGTGGAAAAGATGATGGTTTAACAACGTATTATAAGGAATCAAGTACTCCCTGCTGTACAAGATAAGAGAGTACTTCGTTATCCAACTGGAGCACAATAATATCTAATGCCTTGGGACAGCTGTGGTAAATGAGTACAGAAGAAACAGACACTGCCAACAACCTGGAGAAGAGGCCTTGTAAAAAAACAGGAGTTATTGGTTGAGGGGGGTGAAACCGTTTTCAAGCAGGCGTTGCCGGACTCGGATTGTAAATCAGCCCTGGCAATTACGTCAGACCGGCCCTGAGGGAGAAGTGTGGGAATTTGCTGGTGGGAAACACTGCTTTTATTACAGGGGGCTGATATTGGAGTAGTGCTGCAAAACTGGCGCCCAGTAACAAAAATGGCCCCCACCGGTCTAAAACCGTCCACACCCTTCCGGCCCACTGGAAAACATCCGGTGCCCACTAAGGCCAGTCCGGCCATGCAAACTGGAACCACAATCCAAACCTTAAATTAACCTGTGCTCAACCCTCAGGTAGCTTAGCACAAAGCAGTCAGGCTTAACTCCGAGGCAATGTGTGAATTATTTGCGCAACACTTCAAACAGGAACACAGTGAAAAAACACCACAAAAAGGAACCATCTCACACCAGATTGGAAAAATAAAGTAGTTTGTAATAAACAAAACAAGACCAAAATGACCAAAATCCAAACAGAAAAATGCAGGTTTTAAGAGTTCTGTGAAAATAGCACCAAAAAGCACAAAGTACCAACAGTGGATTTCTGGTTGCGCCAGAATGGGACAAGGTCACAGGTTCGGCCTAACCGCATTGGAGCGTGGGCCAGCTACCGGGACCCAGTTATTCCAGCTGAATTAGAGTACCTTAAATCCTGGTTATGGAGTGTTGCGAGGTCTCGCGTCAAGGACACATTTAGCAGCCAAGGCGATGTATCAGTTTTGTGGAGCTGCCAGGCTGCGATGCGAGGTCCTGCATCATCCTCGAGGATCCCGTCGACGAGGGGAGCTTGCGATGGGAAGTCCGGAGTTGGTGATACGTCGTGCCGCTGAGGCGATGCATTAGTTCAGATGAGCTGCGAGACCGCTCTGCATGCAGGGTCTTGGTGCCAGGAAAGTCCACACAGCAGAGGTGAGGCGTTGGTTCTGCTCGGGGTTGTGCCACAAAGGAGACGAGATGTGTCAGTTCTGCTGGATCCACAGATCTATTGGCACAGCACCTTCAGGCCCACTTCCAAGGGTCTAGGACTGGGGTGGCACCACTCGGCAGGGTAGGACTCACAGTTGCAGAGTCCTGGTGCTGATTACAAGAGACTATCCCTTGGAGTCACTCTGGTGGTCCTGGGTACAGGTTGTAGACCGAGTCCTTCTCACCTAGGCAAGAGGGCAGCAGGCAGCCGGTTAGCACGGCAGGCAACAGTCCCTAGGGCAGGAGTCCTGCAGCAGTCCAGCAGTCCTTTAAGCAGCACAGCAGCCCTTCTTCCTGCCAGAGTCTTTTTACAGGTCCAGAAGTGTACTGAAGAATTGGTGTCGGAGGTCCAATATGTATACCTGGTGCCTCCTTTAAAGCGGGAGAAGCTTGTAGAGGCTTCAATTTGAGGGGCACAGGTTTCCTGCCTCCCCTGCCTTGGCTCCAGACTAACTACAGAGGGTATGAAATCCTTTGTGTGAAGGCAGGATACAGTGTATTCAGGTGTAAGTGGGGCTGTGCATAGCTCCGCACTCCCATCCTGCCAGGGATGCCCATCCAGGCACATCTAAGCTCTCTATTGTGTATGGCTGTCTAGGCGGAATACCCAAAGAAAAACTGCCAACTACACCCAGCCATGTGACCCACAGACAGGCTGCAAGCACTAAATGGCTAAGGCAGGAAAATACAAACTTTCTAAAAGTGGCATTATCAAAATTGTAGTTGAAAATCTGACTTTACCATAAGAGGATTTCTCACTACAATTCCAAATACAACAAAGATGAACTGTTTACCTGTTCTCTATTGGAAGTAACAGCTTATTAAATACAACTCCAATGTTACCCTATGGAAGAAGCAGGCCTTGCAGTAGTGACAATTGTTTAAATAGTTTTTCACTACTAGGACATGTAAAATGTAAAATTACATGGCCTATTATTTCAAATACACTGTACCCTGCTCCTTGGGCAGTTTAGGGGCTACCCTTGGGGTGACTTATATGTACTAAAAAGACAGGTTTGAGCCTGGCAAACGATTTATTTAGCCAGGTCGGAATGGCAGTTAAAAACTGCACACGCAGGCTGTAATGGCAGGCCTGAGACAGGTTAACAAGGCTACTTAAGTGGGTGGCACCACACATGCTGCAGGTCCACTAGTCACATTTAATTTACAGTCCCCGGGTACATGTAGTGCCACTTTTCTAAGGTCTTACAGTAAATTAATTATGACAATTGGGTGTAATCCAATTTTACTATGTTAAAAGGAGAGAGCACACACACCTTAGCACTGGTCAGCAGTGATATAGTGCATGGAGACCTAAGGCCAACAAAAATGAGATCAGAAAAATATAGAGGAGTGAGGTAAATTGTTTGAGGATGACACTGCAGAGAGTGCCAGGCCCAACAGGCCTCATGCCAGAGAATCAAAATGTCCTACTCTGAGAGCACTCCTTTGGTTCTTACCAAGTGTTCAATTTCACAATGTTTCATGCTCATGGATGTGTGTAGGTGAACAGTGGGACAGATTCAGTATAAGATGTGCTTCAAAGCTTTACAAAACCTTTAAAAAACATGCAGATCCCTCACTCATATTTTGCATGGGCTAGATGCAACAAACCTCCTACCATGGTTTGTTTTGGTGCCTTCATTTTTATTTGTTGCAATGCTGCACATTCAGTAGGGATAGTCCTGGAAGGAGCAATCCCATGGTGTTTTTGGGCACTGTAGCATTCTCCCTAGCCCAGGAGCATGTGAAAGACCACGCCACACACATCTTTATTACTCAGCATACAACCGCAATCCGCGCGCATTGCATCATAACCTTATTGAATACATCCAGACACACCCAAGCCAATTGCGCAATTCCGTAAGGAGTCCACATAGAACCAAAAAGGTCCCAATGCACACGAGCTCAAGACACTACACCTCCCCCTTTGCTAAATAAAACTATGGACAACACAAACATCATAACTTTTCAATGGGGTTCGCGCAAGTCTGCCAGATGGAGAGTATGAGGTAGATGAGGTGCACCTTCATTGAGAGTTGCTGATATAAGATCAGACGCTTAATTTGGGCACTCAGTGGGCATTGAGTGGATGTTGCATTGTTTTTGGAGACAAACAATTCCAAATGTGACATGCTATCAATTCTTTCTCCTCTCGTTCATCTAGGTGGGGGAACCACACCCGATCTCCGAGAGCTCTCTTGGTGGCTACAATGCCACGATGTCCTTCATGTGCCAGTTCAATGATCTGCTGCCTCAGACTCACAGCTGTAGCTATTCTCACGCTCAACCTCATGAGTGACAGAGAATTCCTCTTGTGCATTTATTCAACAGCATCTTCCAGAGGTCGTATGGCTTTCTTCCATAATATCTTTGTAATTATATCTCTGATAGTGAGCAAATCTTTGTCAGCGTTAGTAGCAGTAATGATCTGTTCAATGGAAAGAGCAGCAGGTGTACTTGACTTCACAATTAAATTGATATACTTTTCAGCTGCTTTGGATATTGAACTGTGATTAGACAACAGCACTTGTGGAACTTAATCTGCAGGATTTTTATCCTTCCCTGGTTTGTGCACAATAATGTAATCATAGTCTTGCAATCACAACCTCCACCTTTAAATTCAAGGGGGCATCTTGGCTTTCGGATTCCCAAAGATTGTGAGCAGTGCCTGATAATCAGTAACAAGAGTGAAATGTTTTCCATTAGAGAAAGGCATGAGAATTCTAACAGGCCCACACCACAGCCAGGCTCTCTTTTTCCGACTGCAAATAGGCACATTCTGATTGAGACAGACTCTGGCTAGCATAAGCCATGATGTGTCTCTAGGCATTTGGATGTCCGTTATGTTGAGTAAGAATGGCACCTAGACCCACTGGGCTCGCATCCACCACAATCTTAGTGTGTGACTTTGGATTAAAATCAGTCAATTCAGTTGCATTTTCAATTTGATGTTTTATCTTTTTGAAATTTTGGTGTATTCAATAGACCAGTGAAATGGAACATTCCATTTCGTTAGCTCCCTCAACGTGGCACTCAATGTGGCAAAGTCACGAATGTATCTGGAGCAATAGCTGGCCATGCCTAGAAAGGATCGCAGCATGGTTGCATCTTGTGGGGGACAGGTAGAGTAAAATGCTCATACTTTATCTGGATAAGGAGTCAACCCCCTTTCAGAAAATATATGTCAAAAGAATTTGATTTTGTCTTTGTGAAACTCACATTTGTCAGCGTTCAGTGTGAGACCTGCATTAGGAAGTAATAGACATCCTTGTACAAGGACTTTGTCGTTCTCTTTTTTCATTGCCCCAAACACCAGAATAGCATCACTATAATTGAAAGCATGTGTGACCGGTTGAATTATTCAACTAATGACATCTTGAAAAGGTTCTGCAACTGTCTACACTCCAAAACGTAGTCTTTTGTATCGAAACAAACCAACATGAGTTGAAAAAAGTAGTGATATACCTACAATTTCTTTCCAGTTCAAGTTGATGGTAACCTTTATTTAGATCAAGACAAGAAAAACGTCTCCACTATTCAGCTGTGTAATCATGTCAGCTATGTGAGGACCTGAATGTCTTTCTCTCTCGACTGCCGTGTTGGCTTGATGCATGTCAACACAAATACGCACTTTACCTCCACTGTCCTTTTTTGGCATGACTACTGTGGGCAAAACCTGAGGTGTAGGACCAGTGGAGTGCTCATTGATGTCATGCTTTAGCAACATTTCTAGTTCTTTCTCAACGGCCTCCTGTAGATGGAAAGCAATTTGGCTATGCTGCTGAGCAACAGGGCGCATGTCCTCATTAATATGAAGCTGCACTATAATTGTTTTGAGTTTCCGTAGGCCATGAAACAATGATGAAAACACCTCACAATTTCAGACTATGCACTGAGGTTGTAATTAATAGATATCAGTCCCATGTCAGCAGCAGTAGTGAAACTGAGTAAACATGCACTGGACGAAGTGCCTTGCAAAACATGCATTGGCGCTTGCACTGCCATCTTCTTATGCTGCATGGGTGCCAAGAATTATCCTTGACTTCTCATTGGTGCAGAAGCAGCCCATGTGTACACCTTCATAGTCGACGATGTGAGGCATGGCACAAGAGACAATTGATTGAATTTCTCAGCAGGCATGATGCTGATCAACACACCACTGTCTATGATGAAAGTTATGGGACATCTATTCACCTTCGCATAATTTTAGGACACCGTCCAAATGAGTTGGCATTTTTCTTCTTTGCAAGCACCGAACCCTACATGTGCATGTCGCTTTTTAGTTGACAAAGTCGTCGAACCCCCATCTTCCTCAATGTCGCTTGATAGTGATGCTGACAAGCCTCTACAAGATGAATTTGAAGGTGTTCGACTTTGTTTAGTTTCCACTTGTCGCAGTGGATGTTGCTGTTTGGCCTTCTGGGTGTGCTGAGAATGTTTCTGGAACTTTTGAGCATCCATTTTCTCTTCTGGCTGTGATGCAGTCAGTTTCTCTTTTGCTTTGCAAACCATTATGAAATGGTTTTCTTTCCCTCATCCTTTGCATTTCTGTCCAATTGCGGGAGATTTGCCGATTTGCCTTCATGGAGAAATGAAAGTCCACATCAGAAACATAATTTCTTCTTTTTCGATGTCGATCTCTGAACCTGTGTCTTATGCTTGTATTTGCTTTTCATGATCAACGCTGATTCATTCTGTTCTGTTCCAGCTTCCATATCATCAGCTTGTCGATCTGCACATTCTTCTGCTCTTGCAGCCATAAGTTCTTTCTCCAAGCTAAGGGTTTCTCCTAGCATGCGTCTTCCGAAGGAATCTGAGAGACAACTATCAATAACTCTTAGACACATGCTTTCTTCATCATTGAATTCAGTGAACTCATAATGCTTGATCAATGCGTCGAGTCTTGCAACAAACTCATGCATCGTTTCATCAATTTGATGTCATGCTTGATTGAAAATGTACCTTTCATAATCGACATTTGGTATTGGGTTGAGCTTTGCTTCCAATGCTTCTTATATCTGACAGTATGAGGTTATCAGTTTGTGATATCTTTTTTATTACTTCTGTCACTAACTTTTTAGCAACAGGACATTGAACTGACTAAAAGGGGCACAGCTAAACATACAACATCCTATTGTAAGTTACTACGACACCCACTAGTACGCCTACGCACTTCCGCCTCTTAGCCCTCCTTGGTGACGCTGCTTCGCACACCCTCTGCATGTTACATCCTACACGTGTTTTAATTTTAAATGCACCTTTTTGCACAAAAAAATCATACTTATGTACTGGTGATCATGACAGCGTCTTTGCATCTTAACCCCCCTTTTAGATTTCATCTATTCTATTTTTACCCTTTTTAATTTGTATCTCTTTTGCTCTGTTTTTGTAAAGGATTTTAAGTAATCCTACAATAACGTTGTTGTTGTTGTACTTCTGTCACTCCATCATCAGCAAGGTTCTTTAAGTATTTGATAATCTTTTTGTCATCTACTTCTCATAGCAAATAAATGAAGTCATTGAATGTCTCAATCCTGGCAGTTCATCTGGCGCCAACATTCTGCTTTTTTGCAGTGTCAAAAGGAGGTGGTGGTTTAGGAATGTGGCTGCACCATATCTGCCGTTCCATTCAGCTGGCGTTGAAAGATTTCACTATTCTGATGTCTGGCTAACAAAATAGATGCCACTGGCTATTTTGCATGTCAGGCTTTCACCGGGATCCGGGGTCGTCGCGCCTGTCACAAGGTCATATGGTGGTTCCTTCGTTCGCATTGTTAAGTACGTGTGCACCTTCGTGCCTGGATGTTATTGCCTTCAGCATTTTTGCACCCTTGGCTAACGTTGCTTGTAGCGTTTTCTTTGCACCTAGTTGTCGCTGCCTTTTAGCATTTGCTTTGTATAGATAATGGCTCTGTGTTAGGCTGTGGCACAGTATTTCTTCTTTTGGCCTTACCAGTGGGTTTCTGGCGAGCTTTGGGAAGTGCTCCTCAGCAAGGCCTTCAACTTCGTCGAGAGCTGTTTGCGGGCTGGAGTGGGGCTTTGATCCCACACACGCTCGCTACGAACTGATTCTCATCGAAGTAAGCGCACATGGCACAAACAAGGAATATGCTGTAGCTTTGCAAACTTCCAGGGAAAGCAGATCCTGCACTCGTCACCAATTGCAGTGTCCTCCCCAGCCTGGAAGCATGTGAATGATCATGCCACACACGGAGCTCTTTAACACACAGCTTTATTCCACAGCATGCAACCGCAATCCATGAGGATTGCATCATAACTTTATTGAACACACCCAGACACACCCAAACCAATTATGTAATTCCGGACCAAATGCACACAAGCTTAAGACACTACAGCTATTATACAGAAATATGGGTTGACTTGTAAACTAGTTTGGAGTTGATAAGCGATTAATGAATCTGACCACCCTCTACCCATTAGCAATAACCAGAGGCTCTTGTTTTGTAGAACAGAGAAGATTTTCCAAATTTTGCCCACGTTTAGATACTAAGTTTGAGTCCTGAAAAGGAGGAAAACACAGATACCAGTGTTTTTATTGCAGCGCATGCCTCTTAAAAAGAAAATATTTAAAATTTAACTGTCCCTTGCAGGCCGTCATCCCTGATTTTTAAACCCTTTCTGTAGGGTACACAAATAGAATCACGCCTTATTAATATTAATGGGATTAATGGGGCAGAATTCTGCAAAGTCTAACGAATTGTCATTTTTGCACAGATTAATACATCCATCACAGCACAAATTATATTTTCAAGCTGCAAACTAGTCACTGTGCAAAAACAGCGGCTACTTTGTGACCTGACAATGATGCATCAGGTCTATAGTTCCATGCCCACTATATCTGTGCTGGCAAATAGAATCCAAAGGAATGCCCCTTGGTCTATTATGTGAAACATAGCTGGAAGGTCAGGTAGCAGGAGCAAAGTGGCACTTCTCCAAACCAGTACATACATGGCATTATCCATCCTCTGAGCAGTGGCTTTCTTTGTGCCACAGCCAGATCAGAAGCCAGGTGGACCAGGTAATGCTAGAGTTGGCTAGAATTGAACTAAGTTGGAATAGCTATAAAAATTGGGTTGAACAGCTTACATTGGCTGGATATAGCTTTAGGTCTGGATTGTGTATGAGTTGATGTGCCAGTGAATGCCAGCTATGGGGTGAAGCAGTGTCAGCACTTCCGTTCAAACCTCATTTAGATTTCAGATGTAGTGAGAGGCACTTCAAACGTTATTTAGGCCTGAAGGGCATGTAGAGTCCTAGGTATCTCCCAGTTGGCCCCACATTCCATTCATGGGCGGTTGGTTTGGGGATCAACCTCTGAGCACCCCCTTAATACTGGGAGCTGTGAATCCTGGACAGGAGGGAATCTCTAGGCTTCCTCATGCACGACGATCAACTTTGAGTCCCCCCAGCTGGTGAAGAATGGCTATCGCCAGATCGAGTCTGCCTGGCCCATCTCCGAGCTTGTTCACTTCGAAACTTTTCTGTATAGCGAATTGGGAAGATACTGTTGTAAAGGTCATGCCTTCCAGCGCAAAGACCCGTTTTTCATTTCAGTTTGAAGACATCTTATTGAACATGTAGCAAGTGATGAATTGCTATTTCATCAAATGCACATTTCTAGTATATGTTTTTATTCTGTAAATGTATAATACATTTGTCTGATAAGCATGATCAATCAAAAACACATTCAGTGATTATTTAGTGACTATTTAGTTTAAAAGTTATTCCAGGAATGTCATAAATCTTATGACTGTTTCCCTTCATAATTGTATTATTTTATCTATATTAATCACTTGCTTTTAGGCTTCTTTTTTAGTGTTATGTTCTTAACACTTACAAGACAGGTTTCATTTTTAGCTAAAGTCTCCATTTTAGTTAACCTGTCCAGCTTGTTTACCTTTGACCCACATACCGCATTTCATTACGACGTAAAGTCTTAGGGTCTGAATCCATTTTAAATAGGTCCTGAATCCATCCTAGGTAATGGAATTTGCTATCTTAGGTAATGGAGGTGGCCATCTTAGGTAATGGGAGCTACCATCTTTCTTCAAACTATGCAGAATCATCAACATAGGTGCCTTTGGCACAGATGTCGTCTGTGCCTATCTTTCCAAGTACCGTCAAAGTGTCAAGTCATTCAGATATTGACATCAACATAACTCCCAGTGCTACATCAGTCTGGGACAAGTGCCCTTTTCAAGGTCAAATATCAACCATAACCCAAACAATGTAGTCTATATTGATGTATTTTTACTATATTAGAACATCCACTGATGTATACGATTATGTCAAAACATTCCAATGATGTTTATGAGTATGTCAAAACATCCCAAAGGTGATATTGCAAATTCCATCTCAGATGAGATACAATATATAAGTACTACCACTTGACCTCTTAGTCAGGAGAGAAACTTCACCCAGGTCACAAACGCAGATCACAGATCCAGATGAGCACAGCACCAGATTCTTTCCCAATAGAAGTCTCCACCAAGACACCCCGAGGCTCGGCAAAGCCTTCCATACTGATTTCATAAACTGGTGCCAGGATTGTGTTCTCACACAGACACAATCTCCTAGGTCTTGACCTTGTGCTCAAAATAGCTGACAAACAGACAAGAAACCGTGTTGTCCAGGTATGCTCACCACCTCCAAAATTCAGGCTTGGTGCTTAGAGATAGCCCAGTGAGAGTGTAAGGGCTATATTTTGTGATGTTACATGTTTCCCTCTTTTCACTGTTATTGAAAAACGTAGCTTTTTTTATAATCTTCTGTGATATTACCAATATTGTGTGCACTAGATCTCGACAACTTAAAACAACAATTTTAAAATAAATATGTTGAAATACATATTTCATTTCTAGTGATCTTGAAATTAATTAACAATTCTATGGAGTACCACAGCCCCCTGTTACTAACCCGAAAGCATTGATGCCACCCCATTTTTGTGTTGGGTAGGGTTCTGCAGGGTTACGATAACCTGTTTTTCATATTCAGCGCTGGTGCATTGAACTAAGTTGTTTCATGTCACCCGTGTGTGTGAAAACAAACCCTGTAGAGCTGAGCCAAAGACTCAGTCTACTCAACAATACAATGTAGGGATGAGGACAGACATTTGCCCCCTGTGCATCATGTAATGGTGCAGCTGGTGGCTAAAATCTTGGCAGGCGGTGCTGTTTCTTTCTTCAAGACTGTAATCCGTTCCTTTGATCTTACGGGGTGCTCTGCCATTGGCCATTCCATGCTGACATTCAGGCTCTTTATAAGTAGAAATATGTAATTGTTGATTAGTGCATGCACGTCTCAAGATGCACAAGTGACCATGTGGAAGAGGTGTGGCGCAGCGGCCAGCGCCATTGACTCCGGAACCCAGGGGCTCACGGTTTGATACCCGGCACCGGTGGCAGATCAGCCCAGCACCATGTGACTCTGGGCAATAGCTCGCTTAATCTTCCCGACGGCCCCCAGCGCCTTGACACTTACGGGTAATTGTCCGCGCTTTACAAATACTGGACATTTGATTAGTAAATGCCTCTGCTTTTTGCACCGTTTAGAATAGGAGATGTGTAAGACATGCTTGTGCATCATCAGTTCTTCAGTACATTTGCTATTACTCCTGCTTCACATGGTAGGGGTAAAGTGTGGATTTTTTTAAACCACGATGTTGGAGGACAAATGTACTGTAACTTTTCGGACGCTTTGCAGCATTTGTTGTGATGCCACCTGTGGGTGAGTGACTTGTGCAGTAAATTTCTGTGCCGCCTGGGCATTGGGAAGGTTTATCATTGCAGCTACATGACAGCCCTGGGCACCACTCAGAGAAGGGAGGAAATCGATAGGACACTTCTGCCAAGGAAAGGATTATGGCGCCTTTTGTACGCAAGGCTCTGCATCATATCTCTATGGACCAAGAGGCAGAGGTACCAGTGATGAAGAGCCACACAGCAGCACAAAGAAAACACACATATTTCAAAAATATTGTAGAAGAATATTAAAGTCACAAGCACTCTGCAAGGGCAGATAGATATTCATCATTCCATGACAGGAGCTTGAGGATGCTTTCCAGACCAGCTTAAAGAAGAAACACAGAGCTCATGATCTCTGGAAGTGGATCTGTTTGGGCAAGTAAAAGCCCACCGTTGAGTGACTTTGACAGCATCACATTTACACAGGAGATCTATACTGGCAGATGGGCTGGTAGGGTTGGGGCAGAGGCAGTAACATGTCAGCAATGTATGTAAATTGACATTCCCTGCCACAGCCATGCCAGATTCAAAGAGCCTCATTACAATGTTCCATTTCCACCTAAAGCAGGGTGATGGTATGTAGGTCTCACCTACAGGTGGCTTTTATGTGTCTGTAAGGGAAACATCCAGAACAACGCATGCGTTATGTCGCATGCGTTTACGTCGCATGCGTTACAACACAAGCGGCGTTACGACGTGGACCATTACGCCGCATACCATTACATCGCATGCGCATTTAAAACGCATACGGTTTTAAATCGCATGTGGTGTAATGGACGCGAGGCGGGCTGCACGGACGAGCACCGGGAAAGAGGCGGAGGACCACCGGGACGACGCGAGGAGAGAGAGGTAAGGGGGATTGTGCTTAGAGTGTAGTGTTTAGGGTTTAGGGCAGTGTCTGGTGGTCGTAGTGTAGGGCGGTGTGTTCGGCTTTAGGGTTTAAGGTAGTGTCAGGGGGGCTTACTGTAGGGTAGTGTGTTAGGGCTTAGGGAAGTGTAGGGTACTGTTTTAGGGTCGCTTTTCACGAGCGCTACTGACTACTTTTTTTCTTCCTCTGCGCCCCAGCGCTTTGAGACGCAGATTTCCCGGTTTCTGTCCCAGTCCCTAAAGCAGCATCAGCCAAACTTCCATGACTTTTCTCCCACCCCAGTGTCCATGCTTTTTTCAGCACCAGCCCTCCGAGGCTCTTCCGCCTCCTCCCCCCACTCGTAAGGTCCTACTGCGTCCCGGTCTCACACTTAAGCTCTGCAGGAAGACTAACGCTTTCAGCCAATAACTCCGACTTTGCTTTATTAGAAGCCTCTTCCTCCATCTGCAGCAATCAAATGCAATGAGTACACTTTAAGAGTTTCTTAATAAAATGATGTATTTATTTTTCCATTCAATACTGCTCGGTTTGCGTTACCATAAACTTACAAATAAAGGCCATTTAAAGCTCATATTTGTTGCAGTCAGCGCTCTAGCGGTTCTCGCTAGAGCGCCCTTGTTGGTTATGACGTGCGTACGCTACGACGGTGGCGTACGCACAAGGTATAAATAAAAGGGGCGTGCCCGGGCTGGGCATTCGCGCACCGACTGAGAACCTGAATGTGTGGCCTCCATTATTGCGCGCGCCGCAACAACTAGGCCAGCGCTGCTCACAGCTTAACATTGGCGACGAGGGTGGGATCCGCCGTGCGCACATTCAACGGCGCCCCGCCGAGCGCATCGCGGCAGTCCCGCGATCGCGCGCCTGAGGCCCTCGAGCTGCTCCTGCACCGGCGCCTCCCACGCTACAGGCCTGCCCGTGAGGTGAGCACGTGCACCACTGACACAGGCCACGCGGCGAGGCGGACGAAGATTCCCGCCCTCTGGCCCTGCCGCGCGCCTGCATCTGCTTTTGGTGCGCCGCGGTAGGCCTGTTTTGGTGCCCCTTTCGACCCTGGGTCACACCCCAGTTGCTGCGCCATGGCGGATGATGAGGCTCCACCTCCTGCACACCCGTTCCACCCGCCCACAGGTGTCCTGCCGCCGTTCAGCGAGATGGCTGACCCGGCGACCGCCGCTCCACGCTGGCACACGTGGATTGGACGATTGAACAACTATTTCATCGGAACCAGAGAGACGGACGGCGCGGTGAAGAGGTCCCTTCTTCTACATTACGCGGGGGAGGAGGTCTACCTGTTGTTCAAACACCTCCCGAACACTGGTAACGCAGATGACTACGATGCCGCCGTGACGGCCCTCAATGCACATTTTGACCCCCAGACGAACCCAGATTTCGAGATGTTCAAGATGCGCCAGGCCAAGCAGAAGGAAGGGGAAACGGTAGACGCATTTCATGCGCGACTAAGGGTGCTGGCGGACACCCACCTGGCCGGCGACCGCGCGAAAGAAGAAATCAGAGCCCAGCTCATCTGTGGCATTCGCAGCAAGAAGCTGCGGACCCTCATCCTCCGCCAGCCAGATATTCCCATGGCCGACATCCTCGTGCTAGCCCGATCCCACGACCTGTCCGATGCTCGGGCAGAAGAAATGGAACTAGCACTGACACGAGGCCCAGGGCCGAGCGCGACAATCAAAACGGAACGCGCTGACGCAGTGCGGACGCACGAAAAGAAACGCAGGCCTGCAGCCGGACAGTCAACCACAGCACAGTGCGACTACTGCGGGTATGAAGAACACCAAGGAAAAACCTGCCCGGCGAAAGGAAAGACATGCACGAACTGCGGCACGATGAACCATTTTTCCTCCGTTTGCAGAAAGCGCGTCACAAGGAAGGAGGCTCGGGGGAAAAGACCCACAAGAGGCATGGTGAGGCAACTCTCCCATTTGTCCCTCTCATCCAAAGCTGAAACGGGGCAGCGGCACGCGCAAGCCCTACGAGAAGGCGAACTGGAGTCTGATGACGACGAAGAAACTTACGTGGTCTCGTTTACCAGAGCACTGAAAAGCACGAGACGTCCCCAGCCTAGGTGCGACATCATGGTCGCCGGATCAAAAGTGAACGCCGTGATCGACACAGGGGCGTCTGTCACCGTCATGGGGGTGCAACAGTACAACCGCCTCCGGCCCAAACCAGAGCTCAGAACCTCGAAGGCCCGGATCTATGCGTACGGCAGCGACGTCCCCCTGCCCCTCCTAGGCAAGATGACAGTGCCGGTAGGGACGGAAGATGCGGAGATCACCATTGAAGTGCACATCATCAACCAGGAGGTCGACACCCTCCTGAGTGGACACGCCGCTGAAGACCTGGGGCTCCTGGTGTTCCTCCGAAAGGTGCAGGACACGCAAACGGCCGACCTGTTGGATCAATTCCCCGAACTGTTCACAGGCCTAGGGAAGATCAAACGTCCACCAGTCAAGCTCCACATCGACCGCGCTGTTGCGCCCACAGCTTTGAAGCACAGGCGAATCCCGTTCTGCCTCCGGCCGCTGGTAGAGGAAGAGCTCCGAAAACTCGAAGAACAAGGGGTCATAGAGCCAGCCCCGGACCCACCCCATGGGTGTCCCCGATGGTGATCGCGGAGAAACCCCGCCAACCAGGCAAGATCCGGGTGTGCATCGACATGAGGCTCCCCAACAAAGCCATCAAGAGGGAGAGGCACATCACGCCCACCATGGATGACATCATTGCAGACCTGAACAGGGCGAGGTGGTTCTCCAAACTAGACCTCAACGCCGGCTATCACCAACTGACACTAGCCAAGGAGAGTAGGTACATCACCACGTTCAGCACGCACCTAGGGTTACGGCGATACCGGCGGCTCAACTTCGGAATATCTTCGGCAGCGGAGATATTCCAGAACACTATTAGAGACATCCTGCAAGGCCTGCCCGGGGTCATGAACGTAAGCGACGATATCCTGATTCACTCGACGACCGTAGACGAACACTATCGGCGAGTCAGAGCCACACTGACGCGCCTCAGAGAGTATGGGGTCACTCTCCACAAGGACAAATGCCAGCTGTTCCAACAGCGAATAGAGTTTTTCGGATACACCTTCACAAACGACGGCATTGAGGTAGACCCCCGCAAATCACAGGCCATCAAAGACGCTCCTGCACCCACGTCGGCCGCAGAAGTGCGAAGTTTCTTGGGGATGGCCACGTACTGTGGAAGGTTCATTCCTAACCTAGCAACCATTGCAGAGCCACTCCGCCAGCTCACGAAAAAGGACGCCCCGTGGCACTGGGGCCCACAAGAAGACTCGGCGTTTCAGTCTGTTAAGACGGCGCTCCTCGACCAAGCCACGCTCGTCTATTTTGACCCGGAAAAAAGATCTGAGCTGATAGTCGACGCCAGCCCAGTAGGACTTGGTGCAGTCCTCACCCAGGAGCAAGAACCAGGCCGGTGGGCCACGTTGGCCTATGCAAGCAAGGCCCTCACAGCGACCGAACGGAGGTATTCACAGATTGAGCGGGAAGCGCTAGCCATACGGTGGGGTTGTCGACACTTCCACCTGTACGTCTGCGGACATCCCTTCACGGTCGTGACGGACCATCAACCACTGGTACCCCTGTTCAAAGGGACTGCTCCGCACCCCCCGCCACGGATAGAACGGTGGGCCATCGGATTGCAGCAGTATCACATGGACGTAGCGTACCGGCCTGGAGCCAAGAACCCCGCCGACTTCCTGTCGAGACACCCAGGCCCCCGTGAGCACATCCCAGAGGGGACCACCGAGGAAGACGACGCCGAAGCACATCTCGACTTCATTGCAGCCTTAACATGCCCACAAGTGCTCACAATGCAAGAGATAAGACAAGCAGCAGACCAAGACCCCGTGATAACCAGAACCAAAGAAGCCCTCCTGCAGGGGTCATGGGCTAGTTTCCTCCAGTCCGCTAACGCGTGGACGCCGGAAGAAAGGGCTGACCTGCAGCAGATCTGGAGAGTACGCAACGAGCTCAGCATCACCAGAGACGGAATAGTCCTACGGGGGGCCAAGATCGTCGTGCCAACAACTCTGCGACGCCAAGCCACCCTCCTGGCCCACAACGGACATCAAGGGACAGAGAAAATGAAAGCCAGGATGAGGGAGAAGGTATGGTTCCCAGGGATGGAAGCCTTGGTGGGCGAGGTCGTAAGGAGCTGTTCAGCGTGCCAGATGACCAGCGGACCGGAACGTCCAGCCCCCATCGCGACTGAGGAACCCGGAAAACACCCGTGGGACAAGGTCAGCGTTGATTTTGGGACCCTCCCTGATGGCAGAGTCACACTGGTAGTGGTGGACAATTTCTCCAAGTATCCGTTGGTAGAAGCGCTGCCGTCCACGGCGTTCACCTTTGTAGGACCAGCACTGGAGAAAATGTTTCATATGTTCGGACGCCCGTCGGAACTAAAAAGCGACAACGGGCCACCGTTCCAAGGACACGAGTTCAAAGAGTTCCTCGTCCGCCACGGAATACGACACCGGCGGATCACCCCGCAGTGGCCTCAAGCAAATGGCGAGGTCGAACGGTTCATGAGGACACTGAACAAAATCATCCGCATTGCCGTCACGGAACAGTTGGACCCCGAGCGAGAGGTCCAGCGTTTCCTTGGAGAATACCGAAGTACACCCCACTGCTCGACCAAGCAAGCTCCTTGGGCCCTCATGCTGAAGGGGGCCCGCCGGGATGGTTTGCCCACGGTCCCGGGGTGGGCTCCCCCACCGTTTGATGCAGAACACGCTCTACGACGACGAGCGCACCGAAACCAGCAGGTGAGCCGGACTAGAGGGTGCCGAGAACGCGCCCTCGAGCCGGGAGACAGTGTCCTTATCAAGGATCGGCGGCCGGGGAGTAAATTCAAGCCACGGTACGAGTCGGGCAGTTGGACAGTGGAACGATGTCAGGGGACAATGGTCACAGTGCGCCGAGGGAATGAGTCAGCCACCCGAAACATCTCGTGGTTCAAGCGCATCCCCACGGCCACAAGACACCAGCCCGAGTCGGAGGAAGAAGAGGACAGAGGCGTACAGGGCCCCGTGAGGTCGCAGTCACCGCCACCCGACCCGCGTGAAGAGACGGCAGCTCAGGAGGGGGCCAGCTCCGGAACTGAGGAAACCGCCTGTGAGGACCCAGGGGTCACCAACACCCGAGCGACGACCAGGTATGAGCTGCGGCGGAACCCCCCGCCAAGCAGCCGCCTCAGAGACTTTGCCTGTCAAGTATGTGACTGATAGAAGGGACTTGGGGTCTGAACTTTCAGCTAAAGTTGGATAGGGATGTTGCAGTCAGCGCTCTAGCGGTTCTCGCTAGAGCGCCCTTGTTGGTTATGACGTGCGTACGCTACGACGGTGGCGTACGCACAAGGTATAAATAAAAGGGGCGTGCCCGGGCTGGGCATTCGCGCACCGACTGAGAACCTGAATGTGTGGCCTCCATTATTGCGCGCGCCGCAACAACTAGGCCAGCGCTGCTCACAGCTTAACAATATTGTCCACTTCACATCATGTGTCACTTGCAGGAATGTTTCATTGAGAAGTAGTGATTTTACTTTAGAGGTACCTTACAGGCAGTTTGAATTCCCATGCATAACCTTTGGCTTTGTCAGTTTCCCCTAGTCTGTTGTGCTGCTCTTTTGTCAGTGTTTTGGACCACGGCAAGCCGTTGGACGAAGCACATAAGTTAATATATTGTTCTAGCACTGATTATTTTACCATGTGGACCTTTTCTGTTCGGAAATGTAAACCTTTTAGTAAACGTCACTCCTCCGCCGCCTATTTAAGTGGGAGGCGCGCAGTACGCTGGTCAATGCTTGGATAGTAAGTGGCTCGCTAAATTCCCAGTGAAGGCTGCTCCTAATTCAGTGAGACAAGGTGCAAACTACTGAAGTAGAGCAGGATCCCAGGAAAGGCACGCCCCCTGCCCACGTCAGCCTGATCTGGGATCAAGCTTTGCATCTGCTCCATGGGGGCACTGACCTATCCTGATAAAATAGGGGCTGTCATGCTGACCACGTAAAGGACTCCTGCAAATCCTATGTCAAGGAAAGCCTGAAACTAAGGGGCGTGAGACCGCCAGATCTGTACTGAGTCAAAGAGAAATTTTGTCAAAGGACTTAGGGGCATATTATCAAGAAAAGGTATTCCAATTATCGCCGCTTTAGCGGCAGAAAACTGCGCTAAAGCGGCAATAACGGGCTTGATAATATGCCCTTGAAAAGTCCCATAGAAACCCATGTTCTGGTGTCAGCATGGGCTTCTATGAGAATTCTCTGCAGCATATTATCAAGCCCATTATCGCCGCTTTAGCGGCAGTTTTCTGCCGCTAAAGCGGCGATAATTTTAACGCCGTGCTTGATAATATGCCCCTTAGCTTGTTTTATGTAGTGTTTCCTATCACGCTTGTTTCTTAAGTGCTCTACATAAGCGTTTAGTATCACCCATTTTTGCCAGGCTAGTACCTTTGGGGTAAGGTTACCATATGTCTCTGTGTCACCAAGGACGATATGTTCCACTCTTGGGCTTTTGTTCAACAAACAAATGCATTCTGGGACTGGTTGTTTGATTCTCTGGAATTAATTGGACTAAATTACAATACTACCGTGTCAGAGAAAAAAAAAGCCGGCACTATAGTAGTGTCTCCTTGGTGGCCTAGTTACTCATCTTGTACCCCGTGATCTGGCAAAAGTAAGACATGGCTTGTAAGTGTCAGACTGCCCTGGCCCTGCCTTCTCAGCCTCCAGAGGCACAGACCTGTCTGGTATTGTCTAGTGCTCCTAAGGTCATTGCTTCTCCGGTCAAACCCTGCATGGCCCTTCGCACAGGGCTTATAATTATAAAGCCAAGTTTTGTCTGACTCTACCTTGCCGTCCTTTCAGAGGCACAGACTGCTTTAGAATTGGCTCAGTGCTACAATGGCCAGTCTTCTTATGGTCATCGCTCTCCTATCTCTCCGTTCCCTGTCCAGCATGTTCACTGCTCCTGGATACACCCAGCTCCTGTTCGCTACACCCATGCTTCAGCCGGAGACTGATGTCCCATTAGAATGGCCCTCTGTAATACTATATTTGTAAATAATGACAACACAGGGTGCACCAGAATATAATCAGTAGCTTTGGGAGCAGCTTCGTGCTTTTAACCAGTGTCTTCCGCCGCCACTATGTACCTCTGCCTTTCACTAACTCTTTTTCACTCTCTACCTCATACTCTCTCTGTTCACTCTACCTCTCACTTATATATGCAAATAACTCTTATCTCTAGATACCATCTCCCTCTCCCTTTCTATCACTTTCACACTCTCTCTCAAATAAGTAAAACACATTTCCATTACAATGCCAAAAATGTGCGACCTATTGCATTGCAAATGCTTGTTGTTGGTGGCTTGACATGGAGAGTCAAATGTTAGTTGTGTGTGACCACCATGTTGCTCTCATCTTGCATGAGCATAACTTGTAACACAAACTTTTGATTGTTCAAAGTGAGCCACACGCTCATTGTGTGCTTCATGCTTTCTCTGAATGATAGTTGATGATTATCAGACTGTTTTCATTTAATTATTTTAGGCTTTGTTACACATTGGGTAGTCTGATAATGTGCTGCTTGGCTAAACACTTACAAAGTCCCAAAGGCGAGACCTATTGGCTATGCCAATGCTTTTTTGTTAAGCATTTAATGAGAATGCATGTGTTTTCATTCTCTCTTTCGTGTGCTGCTTATTCCCCTGGAAATCTCCCCCCCCACCCCCTGGTGCTTCCCCTTTACCTGCCCCACAGCCCCTGCTCCTTTCCCCTCTCAGTCCTTGAAATACATTAATTTAATATGGCTTTTTTTGACGATTCAGCACCTGTCATTTGCTGCTGGGCTCAAAGAAGCGCTTTTGCATTTCTCCGTTGCGCCTTTGCCCCCCTGCCCACTCCCCTTTGCTTCCCCCCCACCTGCTCCTGCCTCACCTCTCGCAGCCATTTGCATTTTTTTGTTCACTTTAATCTTTAATTTTTTGGACGGCTCTGCAGCCCAGCAGCTGCGATTTGCTGCCAGGCGCTACCCATACAGCACTTTCACACACATAGCATATCATTTTTTATTTGCTGATCTAAGTGGCGTCTAAGAAGCAAATGGCACCGCAGCACTCTGTAATAGTGGCTGGATCATTGCACATTTTTTCTTTTTCTTTCTTTTTGCTGATGCAGCACAGTATCAGAAAAACATTGGCATAGCCATTAAGTCAATAAGGCAAGACCTATTGACTTTGCCAAGGCTTAGTATACTACTTGCTGCAGCCGATGGAGACGGACGCGAGCTAGAGTGCTCCGTCCGCCGTCTCCCCGTTTCCACTAATCCTGACCCCCTACGGCTGCGAGGGAAGCCGCAAACCGCGCCGCAGCCTCTCGGAACATGAGGAGTGGCCTCGGCAGAGCTTTGCCCGTGAGTTGCGGCCGCCATCAGGGGAGAATTGCCGATTCCTCCCTCACCGGGCCTAACTCCAAAATGGCGGCCGTGGTATAACGGCTGCCGCGGCCCAGATTCACCGGAGCGCTCAGAGGGGCCCGATATCATCGCCTGAGCTGCGCAACGAACGGCAACAGACTCCTGGGGAGATCTGCAGGGAGTGAACTGCCCCTGCTGGGGACGTCTGACCCCCGGTATGGCCCTGAGCTCCCTGCACTGGGACGTAAAATGTCGGCGGGACACTGAGCGCTGGAGGACTTCACCCACCTGGTGTAGCAGTGAGGTAGGAGACCGGCGGTCCTGCTCTGGGAGCCCTCGACTGGACTGCCTCGAGGATCGGGCAGGTGATGGAGATCGGGAGTGCCCTCAGTGTGCCCCATTATCCTACAGTGATAGTCCCATTCCCTCCCTCGGGTCATGTCATAAAATGGCGGCTGGGCAGAGGATCCCTGAGAATCCGGCTGAGGCGAACGAGGGCCTGGCTGGGTGAAGCCCCCTGTCATCAGCGTGTTGCGACTACTGTGAAGGGCGGCGGAGGAGTGTTCTGGGGGCTGGAGTGGCGGGCGCTGCCGGCAGGGAAGATCTCGCAGGACTGGATGCAAATTGGCGATTACATTTTCCCAGGGTTTCCCGCCCCGCCAATCCCTGGCACAATCCCTGGACAGGAGAGTGTTGTACCCTAAGCGGCATCTGGGCTAACACTGCGCGTATGCTATAATAGCAAAGCAGCTCACGAGGAGCTGAGACGCATGTGGACGGTGTGAAGATCCTGGGCTGCGGTGAGAGACCTCGACTGCACCTGGCACGACTCCTGGGGGCGCTGACGGGGGGCTCCCGGTGCCACGTCTGGAGGAACATTTGCTGCAAGGCGTCACACTTGGTCACATAAGAAGTCCCACTAGAGCCCACATTTCCCTGGGACCCCCGACCGCACCCGGTGCCTGGGAACACGTGGTGGCCCGCGGCACATACGCATTGGGGGACGCATGTGCGGGACCCTGTATCGGTTGCACCAGCCCAGGGTGACACCGATGCAGGGATAACCACTTGCACAGATTGTTGGAATTGCTCCGTACTCCCGATCTGTGTCTGAGGGGTGCAAGGAGACCCTAGTACAGAATATACCTGCAGAAGTGGCAGACTGCTAGGTGGTGTACGATTTCGGCGAGACGTGTCGCCTCGCGGCGCTCGCAGTGGTGGGACTACCGGGGGTCGAAGCTGGCCGGAGCTCCCTGAACTGGGGCGGAACACCACCTTGGAGGCGACCCCCCGGGCTGGGTGAGGATCTGGCATACCACCCCCAGAAGTTGATACAATCCATCGGACGCCGCCACTACATAACCTCGCAATGGGTAGATCTCTAAAGAAAAGGGGCTTCGCTGCTCTGAGCGTGGACGTCCCCGGACCCCAATCTGAGGAGGAAGAAGAGGCACCTGATGTTAGTGGAGACTTGTCCTCCCGGAAGCCCACACTGGTAGACCTCATGTAAGCAATAACGGCCTCTGGAAGGGAAGATAGATGCTATCGGCACAGATCTCACCCTACTCAAGGATGACCACCGCAAGCTCAAAGACAGGGTATCGAGCAATGAAAAAGAACTTAAGGGCCTGCCCGATGCAGTACAAGACATGAGACGTTCTCTCACTACCCTGGAAGCCAAGGTGAAGACTTTGGAGCTGCGAGCTGAAGACAGTGAGGGGAGGTCAAGGCGGAACAATATCCACGTCATTGGGATACCGGAAAAAACGGAGGGGTCCGACATAGTCAAAGATCTGGAGGACTGGCTGCAAAACGAGGTGGCCCCGGAGGGCCTCTTCCCCTTCCATGCCCTATGCGGGCCCACAGAGTACCGGCTAGGCCGCCAAAACCAAGGGCTCCTCCACGTCCAGTGGTGGCTAGGCTGTTGCACTTCCGCGACAGAGACCACATTCTACAATGCGCCCAACAACAACGTTCCCTCCGCATAGCCAATGCAACAATCATGATTTTCCCAGACTTTACACGGGAGGTGCAGCGGACCAGGGCCTCGTTTTCTGCCGTCAAGGCCAAACTTCGCAAATTGAACTTATCCTATGCGATGTTGTTTCCCGCCCGGCTCAGTGTGGCTGATCCGGAGGGAGTACGCTTCTTTAATTCCCCACAAGAAACCTGGGATTGGTTGGAGACCCGAGGCGCACAGGATCGAACGGCCTCGACTTCTGGAACCCCACGACGGAGCCCTGGTGGACATGGCCTGGGATCTGGCGCCCCTTCACCCAGGGAACTCAGTCTTGAGCGCCGGAGAGTGCTGCTAGCCGTGGTGTCACACAGTCAGACCGATCCTAGCTCACCCCCGGAGGGGAGAGAACGCCGACTCAGCCGATCAGTATCCTCATCAGGCCGCAGCGACACTGACAGCCTGAGAGCCCACATGCCGGTGGTGACACCCCAGATGGCGGATGATCTTATGTAAGGACACTGGCATGACTTTTACTGAGCGGATCCTCCTGATACCTGATGTTCCTGCGACGCCTATTCTGACTTCCAGACCAGATGATCTCCCTTTTCTGGACCCTTAGGTAACATCCAGCTGAAGGGGGTATATTGACTGGAACACTTAGCGGGGAGGCGGCATCATGGGGTGTATAGTGGGGCTCTCTTCTTGCTTAGTGGGGGCTGCCTCACCCTGGTCAATTGACAATGCTTGGAGTTCTTACAGTTTGGATGGGGACACCTTGTTGGCTACCTGTCCTGGGGAGGCGGAGTTGGGGTAGTTCCACTAGTTGGGGTTGTTTACAGGGGCCTAGGCGTGTCACGGGGGGTTGCTTTCTAGGGACTGCTTGAACAGAGAACAGCAATGGGACCCCCATTAGGACTGGCACGTCTCTCGTGGAATGTGAGGGGTGTGCACTCTATGGTTAGGCACCACAAGATACACTCTTACCTGATTCGCAGAGGGATACAGATAGCACTCCTACAAGAAACTCATCTCCTGGCGCCAGAGGGGAGGGCGCTACAGCGTCGCTGGAGGGGTCAGGTTTACTATACTACATACTCTGCATATGCGAGAGGGGTGTTGATATGGATACGTGCGGGAGTCCCCTTTCACTGCACATCACAGGTTGTGGACCCGGAGAGCAGGTTTGTAATGGTAACGGGGAGACTAGACGGGAGGGACCTTAACCTGGGTAGCATATACGTGCCTAACGTGGACCAGCCGGCCTTCTTCGCCTTACTGTCATGTAGGTTAGCAAACATACTCACAGGCTCGCTGCTCCTATGGGGAGACTTCAACTGCGTCACTGATGTTACCCTAGATCGATCCCACCCACCACTTCCTAACGCACCTGCTCATAGGGTTGCGGCGTCACGCCGTAACTGGCAACAGAAATGGGGCTTGATAGACACTTGGAGGGCGGTTCATCCCATAGGCCGGGACTATTCTTTCTTTTCTGCTCTTTATGACTTACACGTTCGTCTGCATGCCATTTTATGCTCACCTGATGTTCATGGGGGGATTAGTAGTAGTGAGTATCTCACCAGGACACTTTCAGACCACAACCCTATCCTGGCACGGTTGCTCTGGCTGCGCACACGCCCCACAATCCCCAAATGGCGCCTGCGCCCGGACGCCCTAGAGGATCAGGTCTTCCGTACTACTATTGGCGCAGCCATCTCGGAGTACTTCTAGGTCAACGAGGGCACAGCCACGTCCACGACTGTGGAATGGGACGCCGGCAAAGTGGTAATCAGAGGGCGGTGCATTTCTGAATTAGTGGGGATCCAAGAGGTTCTCCTCCAGGATATTCAGCGGGAAGTGGAGCGCCTGCGTACTTTGGAGAGGGACAGACCAGGGAAACCGGACGCACACCGGGAGATGTTAGAAGCGAGAGAGGCAGTGGCTGTGCAGGTGCTTCAACTATAAGACTTGTATAACGAGGGCACATTCTGAAAGAGATAAATCAGGAGCCCTTTTGGCTTGGCTGGCAAATCCTGCTCGGCGAGGTTCAACCATACTGGAGCTCAGAGACCAGGGGGGTATTGCTAAATACGATCAACAGGGAATCAATGATCTATTCTTTGACTATTATACCAAACTGTACCAAAGCCGTTTGGCCCCATCCAATGCTGAGCTGCACGAGTTCACGCGGGATGTGGACTTGCCGACGCTTGAGGAAGACGCGCCAACTCTTCTGGGCCGCAAGATAGAGATTCCAGAAGTCCGCAGTGCCATCAAAAGTATGGCACGTAACAAAACCCCGGGCACTGATGGTCTCCTGGGGGAATTTTACCTTACCTATATTGACTTACTAGCTCCCAACTCACTCGCCTATACAATGATGCTAAATTACCCGCCTCCACTATGGAGGCGATCATAATTCCCTTCCTGAAACCAGTCAAGCAGGCAATGGACAGATCCGCGTATCGCCCATTGTCTATGCTCAACCTCGATTATAAAATACTAAGTAAGATCCTGGCCTCCCGACTGCTGCCCCACATGCCTACCCTCATCCATGCTGACCAAACCGGCTTCATTCCGCATAGGAACACGGCCCTGAACGCCCGTAGACTTTTGCACATTTTAGAGGCAGACTCCTATAACGCTGACACTGTTGCGATATTCGCAGTAGACATGGAAAAAGCCTAGAATGGGCGTTCCTGTTCCATGTAATGGGCATAATGGGTCTTGGTCCCGAATTCGTGAAATGGACAGCTCTTTTGTACGCTGATTCTACCGGCAGGGTAAAGACGGGAGAAGTGATCTCAGAGGGTGGGGAGGGAGGGGGGGCAGTTGGGGATTCACATTTCTCTATGACTGATCAAGGACACTTGTACAGGACTTACCCAGGGATTTGCCAGGACTATAGGGGTGGGTAGCACATGGGGTGTGCATTGTTTCATCGATTACGAATAAATGCCCAGGATCTTCTTGGATTGCTAATAAACCTGTTCAAAAGTTGATATGAACCATCTCCTGTTGCTATAAATGTGCCTTAACTAATCTCCTTGATACTGGGCGTCCAACGATGGTCTGGGGCATGTAACTGAAACCCCTTGTTTCTCTACACACTTCATGTTCTTTTTGAATGTACAATAAACCAATAAAAATGTGTTTACAAAAAAAAACTACTTGCAGCATTCTGAAATGTTTCCCTTACACATTCAGCCATGAATAAGTTGGTGCAAAGAATCCACTCGTCCAAAACGTGTAGAGATGGAGGGGCTTATTTACAAGTCCCTTGCATCGCTGGTGCGTCCCTTTTAATATGGGGAAAAAGCAGCATAGCGGCGGTGCAAAGGGCTTGTAAATAAGCCCATGAGTGTGCAAGCAGGTTGGATGTGCAAGTTCCATCATGTCATGCCTCATTATTAGCAGGAGAACTCAGGTTAGCGAGGAAATAGCACACCTGGTGACCTCTGTTATTTTATGTTAGACAGATTTGCAGAGTGCACTATTACCTGGGAGGGTATCCTGGACCTGAGCAGGTGTGAGTCTAGGCACACCTAGTGCCTAGCGGACTATAGGAAAACCCAGGTCTTCAGCTACTAGAGGAATTCAAGAAATGAGGAGGAGGCTCTTATATGTAGCTGCATGTTGTTCCACGCTTTAGGAGAGATGTAGGATAAGGCTCGACTGCCCTATCCGGTGTTCCATATGCATGGGATTTGTGCAAGTAGGAGTCTGGACAAGTACAGGTGTCTGGAAGGTTTGTGAAAGCAGATGCGAATATTGAGATATGCTGAGCGAATATGACTTGTTACTACGCGAGTCAAAACATCGCATGGCATTACAACGCGGTCGTTACAACGAACCACGCAATGCCATTACTACGCAAGTCATTACATTGACTTGCAGTAGTTGGCGCGCTGACATTAGAAATATATAATTTACTATTCCAACTCCAGCCTAAGCAACAGTAGGGAAGGTGTTGGAATAGTAAACTATACTATTCCTAATATTAGCACGCCATCTACTGCAAGTCGATGTAATGACTTGCGTAGTAATGGCATTGCGTGCTAACAACGCGGTCGTTGTAATGGCATCGCGGTGTAATCACCACGATGTAAAGGTCGTTTCCCATGCTGAGCCAGTGTTATCTAGTAAACACAAGCAGATGACGGACGGAGCGCTGAAACTTTTCAGACACTCACCCCCAGTCACAGATCGGTGTTACCACAAAACCAGTCCCAGGATGCTTGTTTCTGGTCCAGGGAAGACATGGCTTGGCAGTTCAGGTTGGACTGTTCCCATTTGGCACAGGGCCAAGACTGATTTGCGCATAGCTGTGTCTGAACTGGGGTGGCGAAGTGAGCTAAAGAACGATGATGGATTCAACCCAGATCTATGACTGGGGTGACTGTCTGAAAAGTTTCAGTGCTCTGTCCATCATCTCCTTGTGTTTCCAGTGTTATCTAGTGCCATGAAAGTGTGGGTGAGGAGTTTGAATTGTGTTTGTTTGTGACTGGGGAGCCAGTGGAGCTCCTGCAGGTGTGGTGTGATGTGAGTGCCCATGGGATGTTGGGAGTGATTCTGGCCACCGAGTTCTGAATGGTCTGCAGCCTTCTGGTAAGTTTTTTTGTGTGGATCCCGGCATAGAAGGTATTCCTGTAGTCCAGCTTGCTCTTGACCGGAGCATGTATGATGGTTTTCCAGGTTCTGATAGGGAGACATTTGAAAATGTTCCTTAGCATCTGCAGAGTATGGAGGCATGCGGCAAAGACAGCATTGACTTGGGCGGTCATGTCGAGTTTGCTGTCAACGATGATCCCTCAGTTCTTGCCATGGGTGGTAGCTCAGTTGGCCACCAGGCGGTGTCAGGACTCTAGCAAGGACTGCTGGCAGGGATAGAAAAAGTAAACAGAATATTGAGTAAAAATCTACCCAAGATCACACATGGAGTCAGAGGAGATAAAAGGATCCAAATGGAAAGCTCTGCACAAGGGAACAAGATGGCTAAGGCTCAGAAAACAGGCACTCAAGAGGCAATTTAGCATTCAGACTATATATATATATATATATATATATACCCACAAATAGGATATACATGCAAAGGCAGGGCCTGTGGAGCTGATACCTATGGTGATGTTATAAAAGTAGCTCAAAGTCAATACTCACAGTAGACAAGAAACACCACCTAGGTTATCAGCTGAGCCCACAGATCCTGACAACCAAACAGGAACATGCAAGGCTGTAACAGCAAGGGTATGCAACTAAATACACAGTCCTGATTGACAAGGAGCTAGCGAGGAGGAGTGCTTAACAAAAAAGAAGGGAAAACAAAGGACTCGCTTGGTAAAAAGCAAGTAATAACCCCACAAGGAAACTAAAAGCTGGAACAGGAAGGTAGCAAACTAGTACCTGCAATAAAGGTATAGAGAAAGCAGGCACAAGGAAATGGTGAATACAGAAGGAAAGAGAGTGTTTTTAAGGGTGCACTAAAATACTGATGGCTCTAAATTCAAGGGAGCACCGCAGGCAGTGATAATTCAGGAACATGGATTAGCTACAAATCAGGATTCGAGGGTCAAGGAATAACTATAGCTCAGGAACTCTACAAACAAGAATAGCAAACATTCAGGACACAACGAGTCAGTCTCACAGGAACACTGCTACAATGCCCAGTGCTGGACTGAAGGGAACTGTTTGTAAGAGATCGCATCAGATGTGTGCCGAATTCCTCCACCCATCTTTGGCCTGCAGAGGTGGAGACAAAGCAGTGAGCAGGGAATTACATATGTGTAATGGAGTTTCAAGCATGAGCAGACTGGCTTCCACAAAACCCAACATGGATTGGAAATGGATGACTATTTCTGAATAGTGTCCAAGAGCCATGAAAGCAGTACGTGGTTCTAGTAGAAGGTCTGTAAGCTTATTGGACACTGGAAGCTCCCACAATTAGGGCCCCTGGGGTTGGGCACAAGAGCGCAGGAAGCGTATCGTGACAAGCGGAGTCCCACAGTGATGTGCTGTTCCCGAAGATCACGATATTGGTCTTCTCGGTGTTCAGCTTTAGAAAGTTGGTCTTCATCCAGTGGGTGATTGCAGCCATGTAGGCATTGAACTTGATCAAGGTACTGGACATCTTGCCTGTGCGGTTGAGAATTCTTGCACAATTACCATGTGTGATTGAGGGCAAGTTGGAAGGAGTCCCAAGCAGTCAATGACAGTGTTAAAATATTCCTTCACTTTTGGCAAGACAACGCGTTTCTCTTCATGTGCTCAGTGGTGCTGGCACAAGTGCGAAGTGGTGGCTTTGGCCAATGCAGCCATCCAATTAAAATGAAATTGCTTGTCACTAAAACTGATAAGTGTAGCAAAGGAGGCATACAGTTGTAATAACAGTTGTGAAAATTAGGCCCCGTGCTGCAATTTGAAACATGTTTTACAACTGTTGTTGCACGATATGGTATGGTTCTTTATTGGGAGGGCAGTCTGAAATGAAATGGCCTTCTGATGTGTTAAATGACCATAAGCAATCCTGTGTCAGGCACCCAGGGTTTAATATTAGCATGTTCACTCAGCAATTTCAAGCAAAAAAAAAGTACATTGCCAAATGTGGGGGTCAATATAGGTTTTCAAGGTTCTACAGTTCCATGTTATGATCTTATTACATGGTAGTGTTAAGCTTTCCTGTATTTTATTTTGAACGTTAGTGCCTGAAGAAATCAGTGGCGGCTCCTCCGCTAAGGCGGAGGTGTGTCAACCCACTGCTCTCCGAGCAGTTCAAGAAGTTAAAATAAAATTATAATACCGCAGTGTAATTATCATTTTATTTTTCATACTGCAGTGGCTCAGTTGGTTATTTGCTGTGTGACGCCAGAGCACTGCATGGGGAGGAGTGGTGGGCACACACTGTAAGTGCGCATGACTCTTTGGCAGGCATTTTGCATGTTCTCCACCCAGGCTGCATTAGAGCCTGTGTGGAGAACATGCCAAGGCTCCCACTCCACTGCCTGTCTGAGCGCCGAACCAGGGTGCTCAAACCAATCACAATGTTGCATTGCAGCGTTGTGATTGGCTGTGGGGAGCTTGGGAGCCAGGGTGCTTCCTGCTGCCAGACTTGAGATGAAGAGGACGAAGGAAAGGCGGTGGCCGGCTGGAGATGAAGAGGATGGAGGAGATTAGGAATGGCGGTGGCCGGCTGGAGATGAAGAGGACGGAGGAGAGGCTGCAGCCGGCTGGAGATGAAGAGGACGGAGGAGAGGCAGCGGCCGGCTGGAGATGAAGAGGATGGAGGAGAGGCGGCGCACAGCTGGAGATGAAGAGGACGGAGGAGAGGCAGCGGCCAGGTTGTGGATCGTAGTCAGGTACATGTGTTTTAAAAAAAACACGTTTTCATTTCCCTCTTCCCGCCCCATCACTCCTGTTCGGTAGCAGTCGCTACTGGAAGAAATGACATCCACAAAAATGCAAACTTGTTTATTAATATCTAGAGCAGTAACTTATACTGCACTTTCTGTTTACAAAAGTAAAAAAATAAGTGTTGGGCATTCATAATCATATCATTCCTTAGAGTCAATCTTTAAAAACACAGAAACCCTGATTATTTCCCATCCACAAGAAATGGAGGTGGTTCAATATCAGTAGAAGGTGGTTTAATATCTGTAGAAAAAAACTCAAAAGAGACGTTAGTTGGAATCACTTATAATGGTAATGGGTGTAATTCATTCTTTGGAATCCTCATCTCCAAATAGACAAATAACAAGTCTGACATGGGAAGCTATTGATTCCTGCAAATATATTTAAGACCTCTTCTAACAAATATAAGGTCATAAATCCACCAGCCCAAAGAAATGTGATCATCTGGCGGAATATGCTTTTGATTCCAATCTTTGATTGATGTTATGGCAACAGTTGGTTGCAGACGTTGCCTCCCGAGCACTCATGGTACACACCACTCGTTGTAAGTTCAGCCCCACATGACTTGCTGCTGCGTTAACACTAAAAACCACCCAACTCCAATTTGGTTCCCCTTCTATCACAAATTTGTACAGAAAGATCCCTGTGGCTGCCTCCCAAAAGGCTTCCCTCTGAAACCATAACCTTTCTATTTCTGATCCCCCATACACTCGAACACTCACGAGTTCCTGCGAGATTTTGAATATGCACATGACTAGGTTGGATGGGACGCCTTTAAATACTGCACCATACTGGATCCATCTTGCTTGGCTTCGTCGACACCATTCGCGAGAGTGGTTGCTCCTGAGTTAATCACCAGTTGATCCTGCGCCATCTTGTTCAGCCGTGCCCCTGCCTACGTCAAGATCCAGACCTGCAAAAGAAAACAAAGAAGAAGTTTTACTTCATCAGAGAATCACGTATGCATGTGCAATCAGCATTTGCGCTTACAAATTTTGAGTATCAAACTCTTTGCACCCAAATGGACAAATGTGATTTGAACCTAGTTATTTAATAGCTACCCACAATCTAATGAGAAGGAGATGGACTTTTAGTTTCCATATGGTACATTAATGCTCTAGCCCTACCGTAGCCACTTAACTGCTGGGCCAGTCAATCCCCCTGGCTATTTGGGGTAGTTGGCGCTTAGGGCTCCATAACTTTTTTCCACATAAGGTATCCACGCCAAATTTGTGTCCTTTTTTGCAACATCCTGGGGATCCTAAAGGTACCCAGGGTTTGTGGATTCCCTTCGAGAAAATAGGCAAAATATAGCTAACATGTGGGTTCTTTTAAGAAAAATAGGAAAAATGTGCTCTGGATAAAGTGTCTGCTTTTTCCCCGAACAATGGCATCAACAAACGAATTGCTGTGCTAAAGACACCATCTTTCCAGCTTTCAGGAACATGCAGAGCTGAATACAAAAACCTAATTATTTAACACAGTTTTGGCATCTTTCAAAGAAGTATCCCATTTGTCCTACTTTTTGTGCTTTCAACCTACTTCCAGTTTGTGCTGGAAACAAGTGTGAAACCCACGGGTGTTCCAGGAAAGGCATAGATTTCTGGAAAGTAGAAAAAATTCCAAATTGAACAAGGGCTGATACATGCAGATCCCTCAAGGTTTTTTCTAAGACATTAACTGTTGAAATAAAGAAATATTGAACATGAGTAGGAAAAAATGTTGATTTGTGACAACGTTTTTATCTGTAACTTTCTGTCATGATGGCTGATATACAAAAGCGATATACTACTATGTCTGCTAGACCCTTCTGGTTGCGGGGATATATAGGGTTGTAGGTTCTCCAAGAACCCAGAGGCAACAACTGAGTTGCACTGTGCAGTTTTCTCATTGTTTTCTGATATAGACCAATTCATATGGTGAAATATGTAGAGTGAAAAATAGGTATCAATGAAACCTATGTATTTCTGAAATGGGCACTAGATATGGAGATTAGGAGCAGTGGTTATTTGTACATCTCTGAATGTGTGGGTACATGTACTAGCATTTGATTTCGAGAGTATTTGTCAAAATGTCTCCTTTCTTACACACTGGCTTACACCTGGAAGGCACAAATGCAGCAAAATCCAATTGGTAATAACAAATGTTTTACTATTCTATGCTCCCTCATGTCATTCAATAAAAATGTCACCTCACTTGTGTGGGTAGGGCTAGTGCCCACAGCAGGAAATTAGGAAAACCACAACATGGATGCATCACATTTTTCCACTGAAAATGGACCCTTTTTTTAATAGGGGTAACTGAGGATTTTGGGTCCCACCTCAGCCCGCACCTACGGAAAACTAGCAAACTTGCACATTTTTGAAAACTAGACACCTGGAAGAATCCAAGGTCGGTTGACTATTCGTTTTTTTTCTTGCCCAAAATCAATTACCAACCTCAAAATTGTACTAAAAAGGCACATATTCTGCAGGAGCCACAAACTTTCTTCCACCCAGCATTTCTCCAAGTCTCCTGATAAAAGTGGTACCTCAGTTGTGTAGGTAGGCCTAGTTGCAGGGACAGGAAATTGCCCAAAATGCAACATTGATATATCACATCTTCCCCCACAAAACTGACACTTTTTTGCAAAGTGGGTAGCTGTGGATTTTGGGGCCTAGCTCAGCCAGAGCCTTAGGAAACCTAGTAAACTTGCATTTTTTTTTAAAAAAACTACACACCTGGGGGAATCCAGGGTGGATGAGGTGTGTGGCTGTCATTAGGTTTGTTACCCAAAATCCCTTGCAAACCTCTAATCTTGACTAAAAAACACATTTTCCTCACATTTCTGTGACGGGAAGTTCCTTCCACCCAGCATTCCCCTAAATATCAAGATAAAAATGGTACCTCACTTATGTGGGTAGTCCTAGTGCCTGTGACAGAAAAATGGCCCAAAAGGCAACATGGATACATCACATTTTTCCACCTAAAACTGACCACTTTCTTTACGTGGGTTGCTGTGGACTTTGGGCCCTAACTCAGCCTGTACCTAGGGAAACCTAGCAAATTTGCATAAGTCTGAAAACTAGACACCTGAAAGAATCTAAGTTGGGGTGACTTGCATGGGTCCCACCAGGTTTTCTTCCAAGACTGCTTTGCAAACTTCAGGCTTAGACTAAAACACATTTCCATCACATTTCTGTGATAGAAAGTTCTGGAATCTGCGGGAAGTCACAAACTTCCATCCACCCAGCATTCCTCTCAGTGCTTAATTTGTAAACAAATAAGTGCCAGGGCCCTTGTCAGGAGGCCACTGCAACTTGCACAACCCATTGCTCCTGCCAGCGCTACCAATGACAGTACCACATCTATTAATTATCACACATCTACCAGTGTGAACATTCAAACTATTCCAGGCCCCCAAGCTATAAGAATGGCTTGGGGGCGGGTATACGGCACGGTTAATGTAAATTGAATGAATAAAGAACGCTGGCGATTCGCAATAATGGAATACCTCCCTATTCATTCCTATGGGCCTAGAGGCCCATAGGAATGAATAGGAAGACATTCTCAATTTGCGATTCTCAATTAGAGAATCGCAAATTGAGAACGCAATTTCAAGGGTGCCAGGGTGTCAAAAGTATGTGCGCCACATGGCATCTTGAAAAATGCCAAAAAGTGAATTTTTCAAAGAAATCGCAAATTACCACCAACTTGAAGTTGGTGGTAATTTGCGATTCCTTAAGGCCAAATTGCACTTTTTCTGTGCTTCTTACATTGGATTTAAGGAATCGCAATTTGCAATTCCTTAAATGCAATCGTAAAATAGGAAATCGCAAATTTTGTGATTCCTTATTTTGCGAGACAGTTTTTAATTCCTACATACCACTAAGCCCAATTGCGATCGCAAATGCCGAAATTCTGTGAATTTCGGCATTTGCGATCGCAATTTGGAATGATACATATTGCCCTAGGCCACTTACCAAATGAATAGGCAATGCATTTGTTACATCTAATAGAGTTTAAGCACATATTGTCAATAATGTGTAGACTCCTCCTCTCAAATTAAAATGAATGAAAATTGTCTTTCATGTCAGACATACAGTAAAAACAAAAATGAAAAACCTAAACAGGAAAAGGCACGAAAAATGACAGAGTGCACCGCCACTTTTGCGTAACGCCTATTAGTCCCACTCACGCCAAGCAATCACTTCATCACAGCTAAAAGCAGACACCTGCACCTCCATGCACTTATGCCATGACAGATTACATTTTAGTGCTGTTGCACAGCATCCCACATTGGCTAGCCTCATGCAGCAAGTAATGTATCATAATGAAGAACTTATACATCAAATCCCGAGCATGTGGAGGCCACACATGTAACAGTATGTGAATAGGTTTACAGTCCCACGGCTATCCTTGGTGCAGCAGGCTCAGTGGCACCAGGGCACAGAGCACTGAGGGGTCAAATGATCCCTGCTAATTGCTGTATTTTACTACCCTAACTGTAGTAAAAGGGGCTAATTTCCTTGCTTGCACCAAGACCCAGGGCTATCCTTGCTTCACGACTGCACTCAGCCTTTGGCCCGACAGCAGAAGTAACACCATGCTTACGCCTGGAGCCAGACAGTCGTAGTAACACCGTGCTTGCGCCTGGGTGCAAACAGCTGTAGTAATGTGCTCATGCTTGTGGCCAGACAGCAGTAGTAGTGCTGCAGTCGCACCTAGGGCCAGACAGCGGTAATAAAACCATGCTCAAGCCTGGGGCCAAATAATGGTAGTAATGGCGTGCTCCCGCCTGGGGCCAGACAGTGGTAGTAAAACCATGCTCAAGCCTGGGGCCAGATAATGGTAGTAATGGCGTGCTCACACCTGGGGCCAGACAGTGGTAGTAAAACCACGCTCACGCCTGGGGCCAGACAGTGCTAGTAAACCCACGCTCATGCCTGAGTCCAGAGAGTGGTAGTAAAGGCACGCTCACGCCTGGGGTAGACACTTGTAGTAACGGCACGCTCATGCCTGCGGCCAAACAGCGGTAGTAAAACCACGCTCACGCCTGGGGCCAGACAGTGGAAGTAACGGCACTCTCACTCCTGGGGCTAGACAGTGGTAGCAACGGCATGCCTGGAGCTAGACAGCAGTAGTAAAGCCACGGTCACGCCTGGGGCCAGACAGTGGTAGTAAAGCCACGCTCACACCCGGGGCCAGACAGTGCTAGTAAAGCCACGCTGATGCCTGGGACCAGACTGGTAGTAACGGCGCGCTCACGCCTGTGGCCAGACCGTAGTAGTAAAACCACGCTCACGCCTGGGGCCAGACAGTGGTAGCAACGGCATGCCTGGAGCTAGATAGCAGAAGTAATGACACGCTCACACCTGGAGCCAGACAGGGGTCATAATGCTATGCCTGGAGCAGTAGTAACAAACTCATGTCTGGGGCCAGACAGCAGCAGTAATACAGCACTCACGCCTGGGTCCAGAAAGCGGTAGTAATGCTGTGCTCACACCTAGGACCAGACAGCGGAAGTAATGCTCTGCTCATACCTGGGGCCAGCAGTAGTAGCGCTGTGCTCATGTCTGGGGCCAGACAGTGGTAGTGGCGGCGTGCTCATGTCTGGGGCCAGACCGCGGCAGTAACGCCACACTCACACCCAGGGCCAGACAGCAGTAGTAATGTATGTCTCACAACGGAGACTGCATTATGTAGTACCACAGAGTGTTTCATCAAACATTAATGCCCAGAACATATGCTCCTGTCTCTTCCTTTCTTCTCACCTCTCCTCTTGTTTCTCAGTGTAAATACAATATGTTTCCCTAAAGGTTCCTTGCATTTTTCATGAGTTGTGTCTTAGCACGGTTAAGCAGAACTAGGCCAGAGGGAGACTTATGGAGCCGTGCGCTGTAGGGTATCTGTCTTTTACATAAGCATGAATGTAGGGCTCAGTGAGTCAGAGCTCGGCAGAACCAGTTCTTTCTAGAGGAAAATGAAGTGCCACCTGCATATAAAATGTGATTTCTTTTTCAGTTGCCACTGATCTCATACAGTTTTATAATTGAAATGAGCCAGTTTCCACCCCTCCTCAATTTCAGAAAACATCTCAAGACCTACTCTCCAAGCAACACCTTGTCACATGTGAAGTGTTTTTTTCATATTAAATGTTTTACATCAATTCAACATTAACACATAAATGCATAAATGCAAGTGTTTTAATTGTGTTTTATTCATGTTTAGATTGACCATAGCTAAAAGGCCTGAATTATAAAATGGCTAACATTGGTTGCCATCTTGCTTTGTGACACGTGAACATGTTATTTCTAGAAGAAGCTGGAGTCCTAATTATCTAATGCAATGTTCTTTTGCTTTGTTTCCCATGCAAAATGTTTTCTTTTCACTGTGATAATCATGGAATATTATAATTGGTTTCATAGTTACGAAAACACCTGCAGAGCACAGACTGGTCCATGTATCTCAGTTTGGTGTAGATTATGTAAGTTTGAAGGACGCAGAGAAAAGTTGTATTGTGGTGTGTGAGAAGGTGGTTCTGACACTATGGGTTGCCCGGAATTTTCGCTTTTTGAGCACCTAATTGTGGAGCTTTTACTGTGGGGGAGCCTCATAAGTTGGGTCTCACCCACAGTGAACTCACCATGAAAGAGACTGCATGGGGATTTTTCTGGTGTCCCCCTGGCTTGACCAGGCCACTGAGCAGCCGCAGGAGGAAGGGGCACTGGGCTAGATACATGCAGACACATGTGTACATGCGTGCGCACACGTGTGCGGGCTGCGCAGGGGAGATTCCTGGCGTGCACAGCCCCAGGGCAGATACGAGGTGAATGGTGTGGCAGGACTTAAGCAGAATGGGGTGGTGACATGGGCTAGATTAACTTTCCTAAGGCCTACAGATTCCAGACATGCACTAAAGTCCACTGTAACGGGTGTGAGAAGAAGTATTCTGCAGAGTCTAAAGTCATAGTTGTACTGCTTTTGGGTCATCCAGAACTCTCATATTTCTCTCTGAGTCAGCCATAACCAGGCCCTGGCTGGGGGTTGACCTCAGTTGCCTGGATTGATGACCTTTTTTCCCAGAGCGAAGACCTCCTCTCCATGAAGAGAAGATGGGTGGGGCTACAGGCTAATCCATCAGCAACTATCACTGGGTGCCAGGCACCAGGCTGCACCAGGGATGGAAGGCAGCGAGGGGGGACGGGGCTTTCAGAGACCATGTGGCAGGAGACCCTGGACAACGCCATCTTGAACCAACCCAGAGGCCTGGGCAGGAAGGAGGGAGCAGGGGCAGAGAAGTGATGTGTCGCTGTGTGATAGGGCAAACCGAGACTTCCTGCCAGCCCCCCCCCCCCCAACTTCTTAAAAAGAACTTGCACAGGAAGAGAAGCTCTCTCTGGGGTGTGGTCTGCTGAGGGAGAGGGTGCTGGAGCCTG
The DNA here is from genome assembly GCF_964204655.1 of Triturus cristatus. Lineage (NCBI taxonomy): Eukaryota > Metazoa > Chordata > Amphibia > Caudata > Salamandridae > Triturus > Triturus cristatus. The sequence continues at coordinate 126,366,034 of NC_140593.1, forward strand.
GCACAATGAGCAGTTGGAAGGAGGAACCCCCTGACTGCACCAGAATCCTGAACAGCGCCAGGAGAAGAGTCCAGGACCAGTGTGCAGAAGCAGGGTCTCTGCGCAAGAAGAAGTGAGGCCCAGGAGGAGAGCCAGGCGAAAGGCTGGCGCAGGGAGCCGGTGAAGATAGCTCCCTGCTGAATCCCCCCTCTCAGAGACCCAGAGGGCGAAGGAGAGTGCTCCCAGTGGCTGGGGAGCACCACCAGGAGCAAGAAGAGGCCAAAATCGACAAGATCGGTTCCCTGGGGGCTGAGATCGAGCCCCCAGAAGATAGGCGACCTTTGACCTTTGCTGACTGACGACGAAGCGCGTGGGGCTCTGCCGCCAGTCTAGAAGATGCCCCCGGGGTGGGTCAGGTCCTGGGGGCTGCCCCCAACACAAAGTAAAGTCGGGGAGCACCGTCGTGCTCCCCGTGAAGTGTCCCCCAAAACGGGTGGCCGCTGGCAACAGCGGAGGAGGCGGGGAGCGCCGTCGCGCCCCCCGTGAAGAAGACTCTGGGGCCCGAGACCCCATCTCCGGGTCCCGAAGAGGAAGAAAAAAGAGCCGTTGCGCTCCCCGCGAAAACTCTGTATTTATCACATTACTTTGGGATCACTGACAGAATATTTCATAAAGAAAAGCACTGGGTTGGACATTCAGTGTTGCACTGCTGGGTGATAGTTAAGTTCTGAATTTGCACGCCCTCACATAACCTCAGTGAGAAGCCTTGGACTGCTTGTTATTGCTACCACTGACTGTCAAGTGCTGATGAGGTCCCAGTTTGCAAAGTGGATTGACCCAGGATATCAGAGGGACATGACCTCAGCCCCCATGGCTGAGGTTCTATAACATCTGCTTGACCCTTGACCCTCCGAAAGAAGTCTGACACTGCATCTCTCTTTGATTAATATGGTGCCTCAGTGTGGGGGTGAACTGCCCTGCTGCCCCCCTCTTAGTCTGGTCATAAGTTTGACGCAACACCCACCTCGGGCCACCAACAATCGACAGACACCATAGCCTCACCCACGGACAGAGCTGCCCACACACCACCTCCCAGCCATCTCAAAAGGTTTGCTAACGAGGTATCAGGCAACTTCCACTACTGTTCGAGTCGCCACTCACCAGCCTGCCCGGTCCACCTCTCTTCCTCTCTGCCTGATGTGTCTCAGACCCCAGGCGCAGCACTCTGGATCCCAAGTATTGTGACCTCATCAATGGTCCGCATTTCATCCTCTTCACCACCTGATGCCACTGGGGGTGACCTGGTGCCCTCATGTGTTGGTGACAACTCTTTCTTAACTACCCTGGTCTAGTAAGTGCCCAGCTTTGGGGCAGTAGAGGGTGTGAAGGAATTGAGTCATGGGATCCCACCATCTTGGTCACGCCCAAGTGAACACACACAAACTATGTGAGTAGGGTTTACTTTTTGTTTCACTTGTGAAACAAGCAGTTTTTTAAGTTAACTAGACTACTTCGTAAAATGTTAAAACACAGCTAACAGTGGCTCAATTTCATGTACACCGCCTTCAGCCCATTCTGGTATTTTAGCCAACTGCACCTCGCATGCTGGAGTTTTTAGCCCATAATGACCGTATTAAAAGTAAAACTACAAGCCCCACAATGAACAAAGATGTTGGATGAAAAACCAAGACTGTCAGAACGGGTTATAGGACAATGTGTCACTTGGCAAAATGGTGAAATACAAAATAAAATATGACTTTCTGCTTTTTGTTCTTGCAGACTACCAAGGGTAAAACAGCTGAGTGGGTGAGAAGACAGAGATAGCCTTTCAAATGCAAATGGGATCATCTTACTGCAAATGTGTTATAACACTCCTTGTAAAAACAAACCCATGCTACAAAGACTTGAATTACCGGAACAGTGCTGCCAACAGCAGGTGTTTTAAGAGATGCTCAGAAAGGAAACCCAATGTGAAAGAGGCCCTCTTCCTAAGCATAGCGGTTGGTGGAATTTAGGTGAAGCGCCTGCAACACCAGTGTCATTATACCCTTCCTTGAACCGGTGCAGCACTTGCTGCAGGTGCTGCCCTCCAGCGGCCGCCAGTGCCTCCCTTTGTACAACACTCAATTGCTTTGTAGCTTGTGCTGTCTCATAAAAGTCCTTTCACATTCATACGTACATGCAGCTGCAGCTCCTCTGCTATGGCGGAGGAACATCGCCCCCCTGCCAGGGACAGCTGCAAAACTTTTTTAAAAAGAAAGCAAGTTTATTATTGTTTTATTTTTCTCCATGCCGTGGAGTCTTGGGGGCAGGGCCAGGGGAATGACAGGCACAGGAGGAGTGGTAGTGATGGAGCAAGGACTCGTAGAAAAGAGACTTGTTCGGAGGCGATCCGCTCCTTTAACATACTAACGAGTTATTAAATCCGTTTTATGTAAAACTAATGCGCACCACATGAACACGTGAGTTAGTGAAGCTTGCCTATAACATGAATGAAGGACTAAAATCGCTTTAACTGGGAAATCTTTACAGCGCATGCGTCATTTGCATCCAAGCAATATGAAGTATTATGGCTTGGAGGGAAATTCTTGCGCATGAGCAAAAGGCATTCAAATGGAGTCTTGAAGACTCACCAGCATGGCACCTGCTTAGCTGAAGCAAAAACGAGCTAGTTTACTAATGCTAATGTGGGGAAAGTATTAATAAGTAAAGGGGAATAGAGTGGAGATAGATGGTATACAGTGAAACCATTTATTTTTTAAAGTAACATTTTTTCTTTCTGAATTTAGCACTAGTGCACATTTGGGCCTCTTGTGTATGACTGAAGTAAGCTGAGTCTCCTGACAGCTGCACATGACTACTGAGAGTGGACCTGAAAGGATGACATAGAGTTTGAATAGAAGTCAAGGCCCAGCCTGAGAAAGAACGGTGAAAAGTTCAACTGAATGGTCCTACATGTTAGATTTTTAACAAATGTTGCAGATGAAATGTGAAGGTGGGTGGGAAAATAAAGCATGAATACAAATTAAGGGGATGGGTTTGTGAACAAAGAATTAACTGAGTAAAGTGACATGTAAGCATGGTGTGATGATCTACCCCCTTGCCTGACCAATTGGATTTTGGATTTTTACGATATTGAAACTTTAGTGGGTGGTACATGAAGAACAAAAGGTATAATTGAGATAGCTTTAGTTAGGTAGTCAGATGAAGATTTGCTGAATGCTGCAGAGCTCGGGATGCTGTCGGTGTAGTGGGTGATGCTGATGCTGGGAGAGATACTGTGAGATGCTGATGAAGAATCGAATGCAGAGCCTGAAGCAGAACTTTCTATCCTAATTTAATTGGGTTAGATAAGAAGATTGCGGAAGAATCTCGAGGAGGAAGAGAGTGTCATAGAGGGGTGCGGCGTAATCGTCGGTTCTAGAGAGGTCAACTATCCTGTCCTGAATCCTGTCCTGAAGTCTTTGTCTCCTGAACTATCCCGGGGAACCCTTACCAGCCCTTTGGCCAGGGGGTTTGTCTTCACACCATTCTTGGTAAATATAATTTTGTGTATTTGCAGATGTTCTTTTCTCTCTGTCCTCTTCCTTTGCAAGAGTTCGAAGTATGTGTTTGATGATTAATTAATTGAATTTTCTCTCCTACGAAGTGATGGCGACTGTACTGTGTTTCTGAAGTGGTTCACATGCATTTAATTTAGATAAAAGACTTGAAACTTTCCTGAGTCTGTGGTTATTTACTTCAAGGTATAGAAAAGTTGGAGTTATGTTCATTATCACCATCAATTAGTTCAACTAATGGTCCATCGACCAGAGGAAAGAACTTTTTGATCAGTGAAAGGTTTGTTAAGAATAGTGAATAACTAATCCTGATATTGTGATTACACTTATAAACTTTGACTCCAGCGGTTTACTCACTTGTGTGTATGTTTATGCGCCCAGGTGAGTATATGGTAGTAGAGTATCTATTGATGGTACGTCGCTGGATCAGTTGTTGCTCTGTTCTCAGTGCGCATGACGGTTTGTCCGGCTGTCTCAGGATGGCCAAACACACATGCACACTTTAGCTCTCTCTAACCCGAGCTACGTTGCCTGGTTGGAGAAAGCAGTCACAGGCTCCCAGTCTCCCTGGGAGCGCAAATCTCATGTTGTAGGAGCAGCTTCAGCATTGGCTGTAGGGCAGTCTGGGAGCCTGTGCCTACAGTGCAGGCAGAAGAGCGGAGATGAGGTGGGATTCAGGTAAGTTTTTTAAGATTTTGTTTTTTGTTTTGTCCCTCCCCTGCCCCCACCCCGCCACTTTCCCCGACACCAGCTGTGACTGCATACATGTGCAGTACCCAAGTGACCTACAACAGACCATGGTGTTGTATTCTTTCAAATTAATGTCCTTTAGACTGGAACTGCCTCCCACTGTTTGCACTACCATGTCTATATATATGCTCTCACTCTGGCTGCTGTCCCACTTGCGGCGCTTGACAAACGTGCTATAGTTTAATGCCACTTCAAAATCTGCTAGTCAGCAACTCTATGGCTTTTTACCCCGTCTGTGTATCAGTTCTCACACCCGCTGCGGCGTACTCGCCCTCGATGTTCCCTGGATGGGTAAATCCGTGCAGTTCCCTCTCATAATCCAAAGGTGCCCCTTGCTTCTGATTGAAGTGTCCCATATTGCCGCCCCTCGCCAAACCACGGCAGCTTTCTAACTCCAACCGCAGATGTCAGTCATATGGTACTGCTCCAACAATTACGATGATTGCCGATCATTTTTGACGGTGGGATTTTCTTTCTGCCGTGGCGGTGCAATCAGCTATTTATATTACTGCTCCTCGTTCCACCATCGGCTGCTTCTGCACTCTTTTCGGAGGGTACAATTTGACATGGTGGTGGGTCCATGTAAAATCAAAGCTCACATCCAAAGGATAATCACACTCACAGAAAGCTGCCGTAGTTTGGCGAGGGGCGGCAATATGGGACACTTCAATCAGAAGCAACGGGCACCTTTGGATTATGAGGGGGAACTGCATAGACTTACTCATCCAGGGAACATCGAGGGCGAGTACGCCACAGCGGGTGTGAGAACTGATACACAGACGGGGATTGAAACATCGCTGTGCCCCGCTGTGCTAAAGTTAGGTTTGGATACATCAGACAGGGGGAGGCTGGACATCAGTCTAGCACCCAATAGCAGCAGTTCTCTCTCTTTGCCATCAATCCTCATATCCAATGAGGTGAACTTTTCCAATTAAAAAAGTAGAACGTTGACTGTGTCACATTTCAATGAAGCGAGCTGGAAGAAGGCTAAGCGCCGAAACGCGTCCTCGCAATAAACAAAATTATGCCACTAACCCCGTGAGTGTGATTATCCTTTGGATGTGAGCTTTGATTGATATATATATATATATATTCACTGAAAAAACCATAGGTTTCACACACGTTATAGTTAGCTGGACATTTTACTCGTAAAAAACCAATGAAATTACCCCGTTATAGTTAGTTCAGCTAACTATAACTCGCGCGCCCGCAATCCACTGCTGATGACGTCACATATTACATCACTCATGACATGGTCAGTGACATCACTGATGACATCACTGATGACATCTCAAATGACATCACTGATGACATCACTGATGACATCATCCAGTGAGTATGTGTTTTTGAAAAATTTCAATATGTTTAATATATTTATGGAAAGGCCTGTTTAAGAATGAGTGGGTGTACAAGTGTGTAAATGGATGATTTTCTGTGGTGCATAACATGATTCTTTAAGTTAGTCATTAAATGTATCTTACTGCAGACTAGTGACTAAACTGTGTATATGTATGTGTCTGTATGTTGGTGTATAAGTGGCTGCATGGTTTTGAGAACAGCTATATGAGTCTCTCCATGGGTAATTGATTTGTTGTCTAAGTATCTGTATGTGTTCATGAATGTTTGTGTGGGTAGGGTGTGTGTCACTCTATGCATAGATGTGTGAGTGGGTGATTCTATGGGTGCATGGTTTTAAGACTGCATCTGTGATGGACTGTATGGTTGGGTGATTGTATGTAAAGGTGTGTTAGGGATTGAATGTATATCTCAGTGGTACATGTGTGACTAACTACATATGTGAAAGGCAGTATATATGCGTGTAAGAGTATATAAGTGGGTAGATGTGAGAGTGTGTGATTGTGAGAGTGACTGTATGGATGAGTGTGTGCTTGAATCAATGATTCTCTAAGAGCGTAAGAATGTGATACTATTTTTATGAGTAAGTGAACTTGAGTGTGTTTCACTGCCTAGGTGAGTAAATGGGAGTGTGATTATTTGCATGATTGAGTAAGTGTGAGAGTACCTCTATGGATGATTGGTAGTGTGTGAGTGTCTATATAGGTGTGTGTATAAATTCATATGATACTTTTGTATGGAGTGACTGTAAGTATGAGTGACTGTACAGGTGAGTGTGTGGAGGTGTATGTAGACCTAAGAGTTAATAATTGGGTATGTAGTTATTGGTATTGCAGTATGTATAGTTTTGAGAATGAAACTCTTAAATTTGTAGTCGGTGTATCAAAGGTTATATTAGAGTGTGAGAAGATGTGCTACTCTATCACAAGGATAATGTCATCAGTGATGTCATTTGAGATGTCATCAGTGATGTCATCAGTGATGTCACTGACCATGTCATGAGTGATGTAATATGTGACGTCATCAGCAGTGGATTGCGGGCGCGCGAGTTATAGTTAGCTGAACTAACTATAACGGGGGAATTTCATTGGTTTTTTACGAGTAAAATGTCCAGCTAACTATAACGTGTGTGAAACCTATGGTTTTTTCAGTGAATTTGCAAGGTTTTTTAAATGCTAATTCCTAACTATAACGTGTGTGAAACCTATGATTTTATCAGTGAATTTGCAAGGTTTTTTAAATGCTAATTCCTAACTATAACATGTGTGAAACCTATGGTTTTTTCAGTGAATTTCAAAGGTTTTTTAAATGCTAATTTTTGTATTTTTTAATTATATTTTTTAAATATTTCTTTTTCAAAAACTTTCCTATGTATACATTAATATATTTTCTGTATCCTTTAATTTGGTGTGGCTCATTTTTTTAAAAAGTTTTAATTAACATAAAGTTGAACAGCATAGTTAATATCTTCTATTAAGTTATGACCACTTTTTTTTTTTTATATAAATTCTTGGGGTGCGCGCTCAGAGCGCACACCTAGTACGTTTGCGTACATTTTTCATGAATTCCGGCGTACGTTATTGACGTACGCATACATACGTTTTACTGCGCGCTCGGAGCGCGCACCTAGTACGTTTGCGTACATTTTTCATGAATTCCGGCGTACGTTATTTACGTACGCATACATATGTTTTACTGCGCGCTAGGAGCGCGCACCTAGTACGCATGCGTACGTACGCATGCTTACGTGCGTCGTACGTACTCCACGCGGTACACTTCCGTATACGCGTAGAGTACACGCGCTGACGTTTACACATACGCGCGTGCTGCGTATGCGCGTTACGTACGCGCATAGTACGTAAGCGCATGTGCGCATACGCGTTCGCGCATGCGTAATTGTACCGTGCGCGCAGGGAGCTTGCTCGGTGCGCGCACCTCGGGGTATGTGATGAATAAAACAACACTTCTAATTGGTTTTCATTACTTTCAGTTTCAGATTGTTTCAACACCACACCCAATCCCCTCATGGCAAGTCATGTGATCCAGAAACATCACTTTTCATTGGTTCAAAGTACTTTCATTTCCAGATTCTTCCAAAATCACACCCACCCCCCTCATTGTTAGTTCTGATTCCCTAGGAGAAGGAGCTAATCTGTGTGTTGAGATACAATGGCAGAGCAGCAGCCATCTTCTGAGAGTGAGCAGGACACTCTTGAGAGACAGAGGCAGAGGAAGCAGAAAGACTCCTTTATATGGCAGTTTTTCACTTTTCCAGAGGGACAAAAGAAGGTGAATGCACCAAAGGTCACCTGCAAACTGTGTCAGCGCGTCTTGTCACGTGGGAATCCTAACAAGAAGTATTCTTTTAGTATTCATACTATGACGAGGCACGTTGAGAAAATGCATCCAGTGACTTTTCGTCGAGCTTCTGGAGCAAACCCTCCACCTGCTCAGCCGACGACATCTGCAGCAGCTCAGCCGAGCACATCTTCGGCAGCTCAGGCAAGCACTTCTTCTGCAGTGGTGCCTTCACCTTCCACCACACCTCTGGATATTCGTCCTTGTTTTTTGAGGATGAGTACACACTGCATGGATTGTGGTCGTCTTATTACTTTGGGTGAGAGCAGTATTGATCTCATTCAAAGAAAATTTGAGGAGCATCCTTGCGAGAGGCCATAATTTTCTTATTTTTTTTTTCGTTTTTCTCTTCCTCTGTCCCTACATTAACTCAAGGGCTCTTTTTAGAGCCACCTAAAATCAAAACACCACAACTTGTTTTTTACAATCTATTTCTTTTTTTTGTTTTTTAGAGTGCGCGCACCCAGCGCGCACCCAATTTTTTTTTTTTTTTTTTTTTTTTTTTTAAACCATTTTTTTTCACCTTTAGTAAACCTTCAGGAACTCCCTGAGAAAGAGAGGGGAGTGGCAAAGTAATTAAAAAAGAGATGGTGTACATTTCACAGATGAACGGAAGACAGTCTTCCTATTAAACTTTAAACTCTGCATCAGTATTTATGTATAGGTACCCAAAAAACATAATAGCTCATTTTAGTGCTGCATTTGAATTGGCTGTATTTACAAGGAGAGGAAAAGACACACAGAGAGGCTTATCCTCTCCTTGTAAATATGGAGGAGCACCCTGCGCCACTAGTTCGTCAAGAAAATTGACGTAGTGGTGGCGCAGGTGGCTTGTAAATGTGCCCCAGAGATGTTAAGGAAATTAAGGGTAAAACAGACAAACCAAGAGTGACAGATACAGACACAGAGAGCAAACAACTGACAAGGAGTAAGGCAGTTAAAAAGACTAAGACATATGGATACAGAAAAAGAAACATGGATGAAAAATTAGTGATGGAGGTAGTAAAGGTAGGGGAATAGTATAGAAGGAGTGAGGAAGTTACAAAAGAGTAGTAAAGCAGGAAGAGAGAGTGAGAAGAGAAATGAGAAAAGTAGAGTAAGGAGAGGTGAAGAAAAGGAAGCATGAAACGAAACCAGTGACACATACAGATATGTTAAACTTACCTGACCATCAAAATAAATAATTTAGAATTAAATGTTTTTATTTAATTGCAAAGATAACTGAATAACATCTTCTAAATTTTCTTTCTAGTTCTGAAAAAAAGTATTAATATTCAACAATACACTTTATTAAACAGTACATGTTTCTTCATATTTAGCAAAGCAATTTTTTGCCCTTTTTTTGCTGTTTTCAGAATGTTTTGATTTTCACTGAAAATAGTGAAATCAATTGTATTCATCATTTAACAGCGGGCAAAAAAAAAAACAATCTGAAAGATTGTTTAAAAAAGCCCCAAATGTATCCTCACTAAAACATACTTTAATAGAAATGTTAAAAATACCTTTTAAGAAGAATAACAATTTCCAAAAAATAACGTCTGTAAACCTTGTTGCAAATGAACATTTTCCAAAATAATATCTGTCAAAGAAGTCCACAATTGTTTGTTTTACCTTTCCTTACGGCCAAATGATAAGTTTAAAATCTCTTTTGAGCGAAATATCCAATTTAAATCCTTTTAAATTTTAATAATGCTTTCTTCCAATGATGATGTTAGTATTTAAAATTTGGGTTTCAGAAAAATTAGGTAACAATTGGGTAAATCATAAGGCAAACGTTGCTTGAAAATCAATTGAGAATCATTACACAGTGTCCATCCTTTTTCACATTTAAGATAAACTGTGTAATGACCAGAAGTTATAGAAGGTCCATCATGAAAAATTATTGCAACTGCAACAAAAGTTTTTCCAGATATTGATAATTGTTGTCCTGTAAACTTCTTTATTAAAGTGTCCAATTTTGAACCATCAGCTCTACAACGTTGCATCATTAAAATTACATACTGTCCATATTTCTTTAAAAATAACGTTGACAACATGTCTGATTTACATTGAGAACATTCCATGTTGTGATTAGCATCTTTAACTAATTTACTAAAAGTCACTGTTTTACTCTCTGGTAATGGTAAATATATGAACCTTTCAGAATGAACATTACTACTGCTTGTGTTCATACAGTTATCACAACAATGTTCCCATTTATAAGAGACACCAAATACATTCTCTACTTCTACCCCTTCATCTTCCAGTACCATCAGGATATACATCAAGAATTCCTGTGCATCTTGCTGGACATTTTGTGTAAACTGTGTACGTCCAGAACATACATCTAAAAGATTTCTAACATCAGAAGCACTTTCTATTTTAGTTTTATCATTACTCAGCTTCTCATAGAGGAGACTCAGCAAAGAACAGAATCTTTTTTCATGATTGTGGGCCTCATGTAGGTCGCCAAATACCGGTCGGTAACGGCCGATTTTCGGTAATTATACCGTTACCGACCGGTATTTTGGCTTTTGGTATGTAGGGGGACAATTTCTGGATTCAGAATTTACCGAATCGGTAAAATTACCGAATCGGTAAAATTACCGAATCGGTAATTTTACCGATTCGGTAAATTCCGAATCCAGAAATGAGATGTAGGGGGAGTGTGTGGGTGTTGTTATGAGTCGGTATTTACCACCAACTAATAGTTGGTGGTAAATAATGTATGGATGAGGAAAAGCATTTAAAAGCGCTTAGAAGTGTGCACATGTGGCAGACATACATGCCCTTAGGGCATGTATGTGTGCCACATGTGCACACATGGCCGAAACAGGGGTGCAACAGGGTGTCAATGTGACACCCTGCCACCCTTGCATGTTCTCCCCCATTACCGAATCGGTATTTACCGATTCGGTAATGAGGCATACCTTCCCCTCAATGGGAAGGTATGCCTCATTACCGAATCGGTAAATACCGATTCGGTAATTACCGAATTTTAACGAATCGGTAAAAATTACCGACACATTACCTACATACGAGTTACCACTTCTTAAATACCGATTCGGTAACGTTCGGTATTTAAGAAGTGGTAACTGGTATGCTACCTACATGAGGCCCTTAGTGTTATCTGCTCTTGCAAAAATTCAAGATAAAATACAACATTCAGCACTACATTTGCGTAGCAGTTGATACCAGAGCTATTTTCAAAATGGCAACCAACAACCTCTTCCACACTGTCCTTTTTCTTTTTGCTTGCAGTCACATCACTATCTTTTTGTTTTCTCTTCTGTACATCCTCATTACAGATATCCTCAAATCTCCTTTTCCGACAAACAACATGTTTTTCAAACACAGGATACTGACCTAAATGAGGAGCATAGCTTCTTCTTAATCTATTATACTCCTTTACACAGTTTGCATCAGCACTTACTTTTGAGTCATCAAAGTCTATCATGAATAAACCAGATAATTTTTTCACACGTGACAAAGCAACATATGCCATACCTTCTTTAAACACACTAGATCCAATGTTTACAAAAGCACTATCTACAGTTAATCCTTGAGACTTGTGAATAGTTACAGCATATGCTAGAGAAAATGGAAACTGCTTCCTACGCACATATAAGTCTTTCACAAGCAAGAAACGAACTGAACAACGACAAATGTCTTTAACCTCTTGTATCTGATCAAATTTTATTTTTAAACATTCAATTCCAACTTTTTTCTGGTACTTAATAAAACCCACAACTCTTCCCATAGCTCCATTCACTAAACCTTTCTCTACATCCAAATTCCGTCTTAAAATGACTCTACAGTTCATACACACATAAAGATTCTTTTCCAAACCTGCTGTTTTTTAAATGTTTTTCTCCAGAGAATCCAATTTAGTACCCAATTTGCCTGTCAATATAACAGTTATTCGTTCATGTTCTATTTTATCCACAGCTTCCAGTTTTATAATCTCTTCATTTTCCAATTTCAAAAGTTCTTGATTGAATACAGAACATTCATGTAGTGTTGGCATTAAGCAGATTACAGTATTTTTTTCTGCAATTTCCTTGTATATTTTCTCTGGAACTATTTGTTCTGTTGGAAACAAATTACTCAGCAATCGACTCTGTAATGCTTTTCTGCCATGTTCTGTGAGTTGTCCAATTCTTATATCTTTCAGAATACTTGCATAGTCCTCATCATTTGCTTGCCTCATATTGGTAATGAGTTCCTTATACTCAAAATATGTCCAAATATTTACATTGCCTATACTTCCTAATGACTTTTTTGTGTCTTCATGTGTAAGTGTATGGAATACCGGTTGTCCTTTAACTGGAGTAAGTTGCAAAAGATCTCCAAAAACTATGACGTGTTTTCCTCCAAATAGGACGTCAAAGTCTGTCTTCAGAATTTGCTGCATTCTTAAATGCACAAAAGCAAGCATTAAGTTTGATACCATGCTTACCTCATCAATAATGAGTACTTTCATTTTCTTCAATACTCTTGAAACTTCCAAGCATGCTTCTCCTGCTAGTTTGTGGTACTGTATTTTGTTCTCATGCTCTACTGGTAACATTAGCAAACGATGTAAGGTAACTCCTTTGTTATACGCTGCTAACCCAGTTGGAGCAGTAACAACACAAGACAAAATGGAATCCATTTTCTTCTGTAGGTAGCTTCTAATTACATTAATTAAGAAACTTTTTCCAGTTCCTGCTTGTCCACTTACATACATTCTCATTGGTTCAAAAGATGTGCATGAGCACTCTTTATTTTCATGTAGTAATCCGTGATCAATTTTTTGTCTGACTTCTTCATAAATTTGTTTTTGTTCTTCATTCAGTTGCTCCTCCAAATATGTTAAGTCTACTAAATCTTCCTGAGCTTGATTCATAGCTGTTTCCACTTCGTTCATAGCTATTGCTGCTTCATTTTCGATGATCGGTTGTCCTAGAGGATCTTGACTGAATGTCCCAGAACTTTGACTGTCTTGAGAACTGTCTCTAGCTACTTCAGCTGCAATTGTTGCTTCTTGTTAAATTTCTTCATTTAACATTTGAACATAAGTTGTGAAAGTACTGCATTCTATGGTATCTTTGCTAGCATTGAAGGAATCTTCGTAGCTCTGAAATTCTCCAAGTAGTTCCTCCTCTGAACGCCATGGTTTAAACAGCTGCAAAAGTGCCAAGTAGTAAAATTCCTTTTTATCATGAGTGTCGCAACTCAGCTTCCGGTGATTTATCAAACTTCCTTTTGTTTGCTTCACCAAACATCCTTCCTCACCAATGACTTTAGATTTTCCATTTTTTTTTTTTTTTTTTTTTTTGAAAAACCTTTATTTTAGATCAGTGACACAGCTATTCAGCCGACAACCCGGAGGTACGGCAGCTTTAGAGATTCAACACATGCTTGCGTCCACATATCACTGACAGGAGAGCCAAAGGTTCTATTTTGCATAAACATAAATACAACCCTAAACACAAGCAAGGCGAAAGGTACTGTAAACACCAATAGAGGTTCCCATCAGGGGGGACGAGCCCCATCACGTCCAACAGGCACAGATCTATAGTAAGGGAAAGGAGGGAAAGGCAGAGACTCTAGAGACAATCACATATCAGCGGGAAAGTCAAAGCCGGAAAAAGACTAAGGGGAAAGTTGCTCCTCAGGCGGATCCAGGTCGGGGGGCAGGCATATGTCCCCTCTGTACTGGTTCCATGGCCCCCACACAGCATGCCATTTCCGAGGGCGCCCCCGAGCACAATACACTGTCTTCTCCCTAAACATACTCCAGTCCATGTTTTCCATCCACGCTGTCAATGTGGGCGGCCTAATGGAGCCCCACAGCCGAGCGATATCGCGCTTGGCTACCATGTTCCCCAGGGTCACCCACTGAGTCTGTGCCGCGTTGTGGTCAGTAGGACTCCAGACATTCAGGAGACAACATCGCGCCTCAGGCTGCATAACAATTCCTGTCACCTCCCCCATCACCTCGTGGGCTCGCCTCCAGAACTCCATAATCGCAGCGCATTCCCAAATAATATGGAGGAAGGTACCCACCATACCACAGCCTCTCTTACATAGGCCCTCCTCATAGAAACCCATGTGGACCAACCTGGGCCCTGTCACGTAGACCCTATGGAGTATTTTAAGCTGCACCAGCCGCAGGCGCGCGGGGATAGCGACCTCTTTGGGAGAAGAAACTGCGGACTGCCAATCCTCATCATCTAGTTCAAGGCCGTCCCTAATCCATTGGGCGCGTAACCCTAGGAGAAGATCCGCCCGAACATTGATAAGCTTCTTATAAATGAGCGAAATCGTGCTCTCTGGCATGTGACCATCCAGGATCCGATCCTCCAACGGAGAGGACTCGGGCACCTTCTCCCCCTCCACAAGGACTGACCGCAAGGCGTGGCGCACTTGTGCATATCGGAAGAACTCCGTGCTCCCCAGCTCGTATTCCTTCTGCAGCTCCTCGAACGACTTTATCCTACCCTTAACTAAAAGGTCTCCAACCCTGGATATGCCGATCAAATCCCATTTCTCGAACCCTTTTGTGCGCCAAAGCTTCCCCAGAATCTCGGAGTCAAACAGAAGGGTGGCAAGGGTAAGCTTACCCCTCCAGCCCAGCGAGTCCGTCGCCACCTTCCACACATGGACGGCCACTCTGGTGGGCCCCGTGAGGGTGAGGTCCGACGATTTCGAATACAACGCTCTGTGGTAATTACCCCCACGGAGCAACCAGCGGTCCATGGCGAAGCCAGGGCTAAGCGCCGGACCATAGACACCATGGTTAATCGCGCTCAACTGGGTGGCCCAGTAATAACGTCGAATGTCTGGAAGCGCGATACCACCGTCGTACCACGGAAGCGTCAACTTAGCAACTGCGATACGCGGACGCCCGTCCCATAAGAGCGCGCGCTGGTGGCTTTCGATCTCACGGAAATAGCTGGCCGGGACCAGGTCAAGAGTGTTCTGCAGGGCATAGAGAAAACGGGGAAGGGACATCATTTTAAACAGTGCAGCGCGGCCAAGGAGGGAGAGCGGCAATCGCCGCCAGCCCGCCACATCCCGCCGCAGGCGCGCCAAGGGAGGGAGCAAGTTCTTCTCATAGCGCAAGATGGGGTCGATGGAAATATAGATCCCCAAATACAAAAAGCCCTGCTGGGCTATCTGGATCGGACAGTTACGCGGAACAGGCGGGACATCCCCACACAGGACATACAAGTGTGACTTCCCCCAATTAATGACTAGGCCCGAGTTTCTACCGAAAGATGTCAAGACGTCACAAACCACTATCAGAGATTTCTTAGGCGAGGCAAGATATAACAGAATGTCGTCAGCGTAGAGTGAAATACGGTCTTCGTGGTCAGGCGACCAGCGAAGCCCACGTATATCCGGGTGCCACCGTATCCACGCCGCCAACGGCTCAAGAGCAAGGGCAAACAGCAACGGCGACAGGGGGCAACCCTGCCGGGTGCCTCTCCCGAGCTCGAAAGGTGCCGACGCCCGCCCGTTCACCACGACGCTTGCAAGAGGCCCCTCATAGAGCAGCCTCACCCACCCCACGAATCCAGGCCCGAAGCCGAATTTGGCCAGCACCGCCCACAAGTATGCCCACTCTACCGTGTCAAAGGCCATCGTGGCGTCGAGGGACGCCACAATAGCCGGCTCTCGTATCGTACCCGTCCTGGCAATCACTCCGTGGAGGCGTCTAAGGTTTAGTGCAGTGTTACGGTGCGGGATAAAGCCCGACTGATCCGGGTGGATCAAGTCGCCAAGTACCCGGACCAGGCGGTTCGCGAGAATCTTGGCAAGGATTTTCGGCTCGGCGTTAGGAAGCGAGATCGGCCGATAGGAACCACACCTATCCCGGGGCTTTCCGTCTTTATGTATTACCACGATCGTCGCCAGCCGTTGATCGAGCGGAAGAAACCCGTTCCTCCGCGCCTCCACGAACATGGCGGTCAAGTGAGGAGCAAACTTATCCGGACAAAGCTTGTACAGCTCTATCGGCAGACCATTTGGGCCCGAAGCCTTGCCGGAGCGCAACGCACGGATAGCACCTGCCACTTCGTCTACAGTGATATCACCATCGAGGTCCTCCCTATCCATGGCGGAAAGGCAGGGCAGAGCGATGTCACGCAGAAGATCACTCGAGTCCTCAGTCGGTCTATCCGAGACCAAGGCGTATACCGTACGAAAATAGTCTGAGAAACACCGGACTATACCGTCGGGATCAGTGACAACCTCTCCCCCATCCGTCAACAACTCCGGCACCACACGATTAACACGCTCCTTTTTGTCCAGCCATGCCAGCAATTTCCCGGCCTTATCACCAACATCATACAACCGCCCCTGCTGCTCCCTGTGAAGGGTCTTGGCGGCATTTGTCACCAGATCCCTATACTCCAATTGCTTCAGGCTCAAATTGTGCAGCGTGGACGTCTCAACATCCCCCTCCAAGGCCAACTCTAAAGCCGCTATCTCGTCCTCCACTTGTATCACCTCGGCGTCTCTCCGCCGCTTGGCGGCCACTACCAGGGACAAGGCTTCTCCTCTCAATACAGCCTTAGAAGCTTCCCACAAGGACACCGCGGAGTCAACTGAGCCCTGGTTTTCTCGAAAATAGTGGTCAACCGTCTTCAGCAACGCACTGCGCATCTTGGGGTCCCGAAAGTACCAGGGGTTAACGGGAGCCACCCTGCCCCCCGCCACCCGGCCTATGTCCAGACGTGCCCACACCGGTGAATGATCTGATATGCCCCGTGCCATGTGCCTAACCTCAGTTACCGAAGAGGCGTGTGCCGCCAGAGTGAGCAGATAATCAATCCGGGAGAGACTCCCGTGGGCCCCGGAGTGGAAGGTGTATTGTCGCTGAGTGGGGTGCCGCAGCCTCCAACAATCTACCAGGCCAAAAGTATCAATAAAGTCGGGAAGCCACTTCTGAGCCCCCCCGGTGTCTCTGGGCGGGTACCTATCTAGCATTCCAGAACCAACCGCATTGAAGTCCCCTCCCACCACTAGCATCCCTTCAGGGAGTTCCAACAAGGCCTTGCCCAGATCGGCAAACGTGGAGGCCTGCAAGGCAGGAGGGACATAAACAGAAACCAAAACCAACATTCTGCCCTCCCACCTCCCCGACACGGCCACAAAGCGCCCCCTATCATCAGCAATGGTGGAGTCAACCTCAAATGGTAGGGAAGCTCTGACAAGTATGCCCGCACCCCTGGATCCCGAGGAAAACCCCGAGTGAGCAATGAATTTGTAGCCCTTTCTGTTAAGTGCATAACACATATTCCCTATAAGGTGGGTCTCCTGCAAGAGGACCACATCTGGCAAGGTCCGTTTAAAAAATTGCAGGACTATCCCCCGTTTTATACGATCCCCTAAGCCATTAACATTCCAGCTGAGTACGTTTAAGCCCCTATCCCCCATCCCTGAACACAAAGAGACCTCCCCCCCCCCCCCCCCCCCCCAGAGAACCACAATCGGACAATTCTGACAGTCATTGCTACGCCTTGCAAGAAAAAACAACAACCCCAAACAACAACCCCAACAACCTGAAACCCTCCCCCCACCCTGCACCCCTGCGTCAGCTTACAAGGCCCCCCCAACTTGCAGTGTGCCTGTCGCCCTACCAAAAACAAATCTACAAAAAGCACCCCAAGGGAGGAAAGAGCCCCTATCTTCCCCCCGCCGCCCTCCCATTACTGCAATAAGGTGCGAGTCACTGTCCAGGGCTGAATCGAAGCAGGCCAGCACCGAAGGTATCACTTCTGTCCATCCCGGTCGCCTTCCACCCCATCCACGCTGTCCCGGCCGGGCTGTCGCCGAGGGAGTGCATCCAACCAGTCCCCTGCCATGTCCGGCGATTCGAAGAAGAAAGTCCGATCCTCATATACCACACGCAGCTTAGCGGGGAAAAGCATGGCATACTTCAGGTCCATATCCCTAAGCCGCCGCTTCACCCCCAGGACACTTTGCCTCTGTTTCTGGACCATCTGGGTGAAATCAGGGTAAAAGCTCACAGAGGCATTTTGAAAAGGCACCGGGCCTGTCACCCTCGATGCTTGCAGGATAGCGTCCCGATCTCGAAAGTGGAAGATCCGGGCGACAATCGGCCGCGGGGGGGGCTCCCACCTTAGGCCGTCCGCCAGGCACTCGGTGAGCCCGCTCCACCGCGAAAAACTTGCCGAGGCCCTTTGGCGCAAGATGATTCACCACCAGATCCTCGACTAGGAGGTCCACGGAGAGCTCCTCCGAAGCTTCCGGGACCCCAATAATGCGCACATTATTGCGCCGGGCCCGACCTTCAAAGTCCTCGAGCCGGCGAGCGGAGAGGTCATTCGCGGTTCGTAGCTTGCGGACCTCAGCCTGGAGTTCCGAGACATCGTCCGCGAGGCCAGTAGTCTTGAGGTCCAGGGACTTGACCCGCTCATTGGTTTTTCCCAGGTCCGCGCGAATCAAGTTGACATCGACCAAAATCATGTCCACCTTGTGCGCCAGGGTCTCGAACTGTCGCCCAATCGAAGATTGCATCCCGTCTATCGCCCCCTTGATATCCTGCAATGATAACTCCGAGGCTGGGGATGAATCTGCCTTCTGTGCTTCCAGCGACTGTCCCGATCCACCAGGCGACCCCTTCTGCTGGGCATAACGATCCATATTGTTGGATTGGATATAGCCTCCCCGCCTGGTAGTCTTAGACTTCGACCTGTCTGCCTCCGATTTGGTCGACATCTCGGACAACAGGACGGTCAGTCGCAAGAGGACGTCCCTCACTCAGGTAGAGGAGACAGGTACGACTAGGTCTTCAACAGCCAGTCAGGACCGGGTGGAGGTCTTCCAGACAACAGAGGATCTGTATGACGCACTCCCAACCCGGAGCAAACAAAGGGCGAGCAAGCGAAAGTGCCACGGCATCCGTCCGTCGGTTCACACCTCCCAAGGCCGCTGTTGTTCAATTAGTGGCCGGGCATCCTGCCAACGCAAGCCCCTGGCATCCTTCGGAGGTAGGCCGCAATCTTCCGCCGTGCACAACTTCGGTCCCCGGTGGGCGATCTTGGCCCGGACAACGTCAATCGCCCCAGCTGTGACTCATCTGCAGGATTCCGTGCATGAAAATCAGGATTTAGGACAGGATGATTGCCGGAGGGCGCGAGGGTAGCGGGAGCTCAAGGCTCACGCGGCCATCTTGGTCAAGCGCTAAGCTCCTCCCCATATTTTCCATTGTTGATATCTTCTGTGACATTCCGTTAAAAAATAAAGTTCTGCAGCACTTCATAGAGACACATGTTCTCAAGGTGATGACTTCTTTGTGGATAATATGTGTCCAACATGTTTGTTCTTAAAATGTCTGTACTTTCTGGTTCGAACTCTGCTAAATATTCAATTTCTCGAATAGATTTCAGTACCCGATTTCGCATTCCTGCAAGGCCTAAACTTGCCCAAATTATTCTTCTGGATTTCGAGTACAGACTTGCAGATGATAACCTATCTGAGCATTCGTAGGATCCAATTTCTTGATGTGATAACATCTTTAAACTGAAACTGTATAGCTTCTTACTGACAGTCTTCTCGTGAGAAATCTCTTCCCACATTTCCTTCAATTCCGTTTTCTCAGATTTAGTGATGTAAGATGTGACATAGCGAGCAACAGCAATAGAATTGTCAGCCACATACTGTATATCCATGTTAGCATTCCACATGGATAAAATGACTGGGTTGTAGTCATTTATATATTTTGACTCTTCTTTTCTTCTTAGGTTGTAGGTATTCTTAGGCGATTTTCTTGTAATAGTATGTCGCACAGCTGACATAAAACTGTTTACTCTTCCTTTTGAAAGAAATGGTCGTGGAAATCCAAATCGACATTTTGTGTAGAATTTATCTTTACTCTTATACTTTCGTCGACAGTATTTTCTACACCGATGACTTTGGAAATGTAAAACTTGCTCTTTTAAATTTTTCTCTTCTGTGCTTTTAGGTATAGCACATGTTGCATATCCTTCGATGAAACTTAAAACTGCATCATCAGAATCTGTTCCAAATTTTGGAGCATCCTTGATCCACAACAGCATATGAATGAGGAGCACCTCTGGCTTGGTACTCTTTTCTCCAAAAGAAATCCACAACTTCTCCAAGAGGTGGATTTTTTTTATTGCAGATGAAGAACATCATAGCCTCAAATCTATGATTGAAATATCTACAAACATTAACTGGATCCAATGAGCACAATTCTCCTGCTGTCTTGTATTGGATGTTTTCAATATTTGAATTTGCCTCTCGAAGAAAATCCAGAAGATCATCCCAAGCGTACTCAGCACAGCTTAGGGTAAGGAACCATGTAGGAGTTCCTAAATTCCGTAACATACATTTCAATTCTCCATGGCGTCGGTACCAATATTCATTCGTCCCACGCTGACAAGCCATCAAATTGATCAATTGAGATTCCAAATGATCATCTCACTGTTGCACTTTGTTCATAAAATCCTTTGCAGTCACATTACGTAGATGTACTCCAGTTTTCAAAATGTGATATACTGCATAAGATAGTGCTGACAAGTCACTTTCAAATAAAAGATGGAACATATAAGGAATACTTTGACGAAATCTCAGATCTTCTGCATATAGTCTTGTAGTCCGATACTCAGAAGCAGGAATCTGTACTGGACGTTCATCATATCGTCCTCCTTCTCCTGTAGGAAACAGCTGGGGAAAACAACGAGCTTCCAAGCTCTCCTCCCATACACTCACGGGAGTTCCTTGTGCTTTCTTCATCTGAAACAGATCAATAGCGTTTCCCATAACTTCTTTAGAATGTAGAGGATGTATGCTGAAATGTTCATACATTTTTTTCTTCTTTTGACTTATCCACTTTTTCAAGTTGCCCAGTTGGTATTCCTGTGTCTTCTAGTATTTCATCTTCATCCATATAAATGGCTTCATACCATTTATTATTTTTTTTCAAATACAAATTTGCTCTTTGTACTTTTCGTACATCCACCAGCTCCTGCCAAATTTTCTTTTCAAATCTAATGGCAAATAGACAACTCTTCCTTTTAAACCTCTTTGTAAATCCGAAGGAGGTAATTTACCAGTTTTTGGCTCCATACGCACTATGGTCTGAAACGGATGGACACATTGAATGAGTATAGACTCATACGTATTTAAATCAGAAAGTTCTGGAGGAATATCAACTAATTCTAAATTATTATGTACAGCTCTAGCTGGCATTCTATTTTCTTCTAACTTGTTAGAACAGTATTTACAAATACGCTGATCTTCACCCAAATCAAAACAATTTTCCAGAAATATATATGTTGCAAAATCTTTCCACTTTATAATTATCTTCATTTTCACTTTTTTTATACAGATCAACATTCCTTGTTTGATTTTTGTAATGGCTTCTCCGGCAACATATACAAGTAATATTTGGTCTTTCATTAGAGATGATAGCCAATTTTGTCATTTCATCATCAAAATTTTTACTAACAGTGAGTTCTACATTCTCTTCCACATTTTCATCAATAACTGTGTCATTTTCTGCACTTTCTTGTTCTGGACCAAAGTAACAAAACTGAATTTCATCAGTAACCTTTACTACATCTGATACAGATCCACGGAACAGAGCATTATTCAACTCATTTAACTTTAGTGCTGGACTTTTAGCAAAATACAATGTTCTCACAAACTTTCTCATTTCAGTATGATGAACAGCCAGCATCCTAAAATGGTGAAAAACACTTTGACACACTTTCCTAGATAGACAAGCCAGAGAATGTCCTTGCAAACCAGTATTCTCTCTCACTCTGCATGGATCTAGTCTTTCTGTTTAACACTCTTTTTACTATATTCTCTTAGAAAGTCACGTAATTTATCAATAGATTCCTGACGCACAGTACAAATACTACTACAATTCCAAGTGTACACTGGGGCTTTAGGACGTCTTCCCATAACCTCATCAGCCATCACTTGTTCCTCATTTCTTGGAACCATTTTCTCCTTTTCCATTACACAACCATCCTTAACTTCATAAGCTCTACCATTGGTGTCAACTGCATGCAACAAACTATTACTTTGAAGATAACTCTCTTCATTAAAAAATGGTTCAGTACTTGAACTATGTTTCCATTCTCCTAAGAACACTTTACAAAAGTTTTTTTTTTTTACTTCTCTTTTCCTTTTGCTTTGTGACTTCATTGCATTCACTAATTTATCTAATCTACGCATCCTGTTCAAAATTAAAATGAATAGTTTTTTTTATTTCTAAAGCCTTCGTAACAATACTTTCAATAAATTTCTTTTTCTTATAAAATTTTGTTTTTTTCTTATATTTTTTCACATCCTTCAGCAAATTTAACATCACTCTTCTCTGAAACATTTTCCGACGAATGTTTTTAAAATCTATTTTCCGTGTTAAGTCACTCTTCCTAACTTCTGAGTCTATATTAGCATTTTCTTTTTGCTGTCGACTCTGTTGTTGTTTTGTACTTGAAACACTGTTTGAATGTATCTTTCGATCATTTTTTTTTTTGAAGATATTCTTTAAAAATTCTTTAGTTTGCTTACCAGAAGACTTTTTCTGTTTTCCAACACGTGCTTCACCTCCTATTTTTTTTTTTATCAGTCGTCTTCAAATATAGTTGTTGTTTCTTTTCTTTTCTTTTTCTTGACTTTATAGGCATCTTTATATTTTTTCACTGTTGCTCACCAATACCTGCAAAAAACTAAAAAAAATACCTTTATGTAATTTTAATTCATTACATTTTTTTTTTAAACTTTTCAAATCCTATCACATGAGCTGATCCTTTCCTACGAGTCAAACTCTTACAAAATAGAAGAAACATGAATTAAATCTCTGACAACAATTCCAGTGTGCACACAGATTCATGGTCTGATTCTAGGCAGAAAGCGATATTTCCTTTGGCAATTTGAAAGCACATTTACTACTGGGGTAGAGCAAGTGATAATTACTGTAACAGCCTGACACATGTTCCTTCTAGTTTAGACAGGCAGAAAGGAGCACATGTCCTAACAGCTCCTTGAGACCATGACCATGTGTTAGAGGGTGACTGATTAGACTAGAGCAAAGGAAATGAGCCTTGGTGATTTTGAATCTGTTTGCGTTACACACTGCTATCTGAAACACCACACTGAGCTGACTATTACACATGGGAGTGTAGCAGAAGCTGCTGTGTGTGTGCAAAGAGTGTGTTTCTGGAGACTGTGTATTGTCATCTGCAAGAGAGATCTGCATGGAGACTCCCACAACTGCATGAAGAGTACAGACATGTGTGTAAGAGTACATGTGTGGTAAGGGTTAATTGGAGTTTTCAACATGTAGGAACCACCTCAGCCATTGCAAGAATTGATGAAAAATCTACCATGCTATTTTCAAATGTGTTTGCATTTGCATCCCATTTTTTTTATACTGATTTCTGCTGAGTGCTAACCAACACATTGGAAGAAAACAAGCTGGGCCTTTCCTGAATGTGCAAGTTTTACAGAACAACAGCAACACAAATTAAAACGCTGACAACAATTCCTGTATGCACACAGACTCATGGTCTCATTCTAGGCAGAAAGCAATATTTCCTTTGGCAATTTGAAAGCACATTTACTACTGGGGTAGAGCAAGTGATAATTACTGTAACAGCCTGACACATGTTCCTTCTAGTTTAGACAGGCAGAAAGGAGCACATGTCCTAACAGCTCCTTGAGACCATGACCATGTGTTCGAGGGTGACTGATTAGACTAGAGCAAAGGAAATGAGCCTTGGTGACGTTGAATCTGTTTGCGTTACACACTGCTATCTGAAACACCACACAGAGCTGACTATTACGCATGGGAGTGTAGCAGAAGCTGCTGCGTGTGTGCAAAGAGTGTGTTTCTGGACACTGTGTATTGTCAGCTGCAAGAGAGATCTGCATGGAGACCCCCACAACTGCATGAAGAGTACAGACATGTGTGTAAGAGTACATGTGTGGTAAGGGTTAATTGGAGTTTTCAACATGTAGGAACCACCTCAGCCATTGCAAGAATTGATGAAAAATCTACCATGCTATTTTCAAATGTGTTTGCATTTGCCTCACATTTTTGAGATACTGATTTCTGCTGAGTGCTAACCAACACATTGGAAGAAAACAAGCTGGGCCTTTCCTGCAAGTTTTACAGAACAACAGCAACACAAATTAAAACGCTGACAACAATTCCTGTATGCACACAGACTCATGGTCTGATTCTAGGCAGAAAGCGATATTTCCTTTGGCAATTTGAAAGCACATTTACTACTGGGGTAGAGCAAGTGATAATTACTGTAACAGCCTGACACATGTTCCTTCTAGTTTAGACAGGCAGAAAGGAGCACATGTCCTAACAGCTCCTTGAGACCATGACCATGTGTTCGAGGGTGACTGATTAGACTAGAGCAAAGGAAATGAGCCTTGGTGACGTTGAATCTGTTTGCGTTACACACTGCTATCTGAAACACCACACAGAGCTGACTATTACGCATGGGAGTGTAGCAGAAGCTGCTGCGTGTGTGCAAAGAGTGTGTTTCTGGACACTGTGTATTGTCAGCTGCAAGAGAGATCTGCATGGAGACTCCCACAACTGCATGAAGAGTACAGACCTGTGTGTAAGAGTACATGTGTGGTAAGGGTTAATTGGAGTTTTCAACATGTAGGAACCACCTCAGCCATTGCAAGAATTGATGAAAAATCTACCATGCTATTTTCAAATGTGTTTGCATTTGCCTCACATTTTTGAGATACTGATTTCTGCTGAGTGCTAACCAACACATTGGAAGAAAACAAGCTGGGCCTTTCCTGCAAGTTTTACAGAACAACAGCAACACAAATTAAAACGCTGACAACAATTCCTGTATGCACACAGACTCATGGTCTGATTCTAGGCAGAAAGCGATATTTCCTTTGGCAATTTGAAAGCACATTTACTACTGGGGTAGAGCAAGTGATAATTACTGTAACAGCCTGACACATGTTCCTTCTAGTTTAGAGAGGCAGAAAGGAGCACATGTCCTAACAGCTCCTTGAGACCATGACCATGTGTTAGAGGGTGACTGATTAGACTAGAGCAAAGGAAATGAGCCTTGGTGATTTTGAATCTGTTTGCGTTACACACTGCTATCTGAAACACCACACTGAGCTGACTATTACACATGGGAGTGTAGCAGAAGCTGCTGTGTGTGTGCAAAGAGTGTGTTTCTGGACACTGTGTATTGTCAGCTGCAAGAGAGATCTGCATGGAGACTCCCACAACTGCATGAAGAGTACAGACATGTGTGTAAGAGTACATGTGTGGTAAGGGTTAATTGGAGTTTTCAACATGTAGGAACCACCTCAGCCATTGCAAGAATTGATGAAAAATCTACCATGCTATTTTCAAATGTGTTTGCATTTGCCTCACATTTTTGAGATACTGATTTCTGCTGAGTGCTAACCAACACATTGGAAGAAAACAAGCTGGGCCTTTCCTGCAAGTTTTACAGAACAACAGCAACACAAATTAAAACGCTGACAACAATTCCTGTATGCACACAGACTCATGGTCTGATTCTAGGCAGAAAGCGATATTTCCTTTGGCAATTTGAAAGCACATTTACTACTGGGGTAGAGCAAGTGATAATTACTGTAACAGCCTGACACATGTTCCTTCTAGTTTAGAGAGGCAGAAAGGAGCACATGTCCTAACAGCTCCTTGAGACCATGACCATGTGTTAGAGGGTGACTGATTAGATTAGAGCAAAGGAAATGAGCCTTGGTGATTTTGAATCTGTTTGCGTTACACACTGCTATCTGAAACACCACACTGAGCTGACTATTACACCTGGGAGTGTAGCAGAAGCTGCTGTGTGTGTGCAAAGAGTGTGTTTCTGGAGACTGTGTATTGTCATCTGCAAGAGAGATCTGCATGGAGACTCCCACAACTGCATGAAGAGTACAGACATGTGTGTAAGAGTACATGTGTGGTAAGGGTTAATTGGAGTTTTCAACATGTAGGAACCACCTCAGCCATTGCAAGAATTGATGAAAAATCTACCATGCTATTTTCACATGTTATTGCATTTGCCTCACATTTTTTTTATACTGATTTCTGCTGAGTGCTAACCAACACATTGGAAGAAAACAAGCTGGGCCTTTCCTGAATGTGCAAGTTTTACAGAACAACAGCAACACAAATTAAAACGCTGACAACAATTCCTGTATGCACACAGACTCATGGTCTCATTCTAGGCAGAAAGCGATATTTCCTTTGGCAATTTGAAAGCACATTTACTACTGGGGTAGAGCAAGTGATAATTACTGTAACAGCCTGACACATGTTCCTTTTAGTTTAGACAGGCAGAAAGGAGCACATGTCCTAACAGCTCCTTGAGTCCATGACCATGTGTTAGAGGATGACTGATTAGACTAGAGTGTTACAAAAAACAAGCTGCCCCTTTCCTGCGAGTGCAAGGGTAATGGTGCAAGACCAACCGGAATGAAATCTCTCTTTACATTTCCTGTGTGCTCACTGTCTCATGGTATGATTATAGGTAGAAAACAGTATTCCTGGGTGATACCAGTACACATTAACTTATAATGAAGACATACTCCATAATATAGAACATGTTCAAGCCACTTAAATATCTTCCTTAACATAAAATGTAAAACACAACTTTTAAAGTGGTAGGAAAATGTACCATACTATTTTCAAATGTGTTTGCATTTTCCTCTCATTGGTCAGTAAATGATTTCTGCTGAATGCTAACCATCACACTTCAAGATAACAAACTACCCCTTTTCTGCGAGTGCAAGGCTAACAGAACAAAAGCAACACGAATTAAATCTCTGTCAACAAATCCTGTGTGCAGACAGACTCATGATGTAATTCTAGTCACAAAACAATATTCCTCACTGATACCACTACACCTTAACTTACAGTGAAGACATACTCCATAATATCTTACAAGTTCAAGATAGTTAAATATCTTCTAAACCACAAAATGTAAAACACAACTTTAAAACAAGAATGACAATTCTATTATTTACATCAAAATACACCACATACTTCCCCTCTCAAACTCATATCTCACCTTTAAAATTAATTAGTTGAGAAAGAAATGTGGCACTCAAACAGCAGATTATCAGATCCAGAATCTCAGAGCTGTACACCTCTCTCCTCTCTCCACAACCAGTAAATGGCAATTTTTCCCTCTCTTTTTTCCCACATATACATGTTAATGTAAAATCACAGTCCTTCCCACATTTTTTCAAATGGAATCACACATTTCTATTGGTTGCTACTTTCAACCCCATTGCAAATCATCCCTTCCCCCAACATGACTTCTGCCTGCTACCATAGCAACAGCTCATGGAACACAGGTGTGAGCAGAGAGGTCAGAAGTTCAGCAGACAATGTTTCAAATCCAAAGAGCAAGACTGCTTGACTTTTCAAACATAACAGCAAATCAAAAGTAATGTTCAGTGGGAACACATTTTTCTGAACCAATCCAAAAGATGCTTTTAAAAATGTAAACATACAGCCTAGTTTTTAGTGTAGAATGGTTTGAAACAGCCAATGAGTTCTTTTTATTAAAATAAAGTATGTATGCCTCCATTTTTCAACTGTCTTTCTTTTCATATTGCCATTCTACTGAAAGACACCTCCTGAGTGCATCCTGTTCTCCTTGAAAGATGTTCACAGTGTGGATTGTAGGTCACAGCTATGTCTTCTGCAGTGAAAAATTTGCAGAAAAAAGAGGTATGGTGAGAGACCTTGCTTTGCCAAATGTAGACATTAAATGGATTGGTCAGAGAGGGTTAAAGTGGCACCAATTAATGCCTTTGGTGAAAACCTTTCTACATCTCCCACAGCCTAACCTTAATATTGTGCACTGTGGTGGAAATGACCTAGGGACTTTAACTGGGGTAGGTCTGGAAATGCTTATTAAGGACACCTTTCTGCAATTGATGTCACTTTTTCCACAAACTGCCTTTGTATATTCTAATATATGCCAAAGGCAAAAGTGGAACTGGTCCAACCAATTTTGTCCGCAGATTGACAAAGCAAGAAAGCACGTCAATAAGTCTGTTTCTGCTTTCCTCAGAGACTATGGTATGGGTTCTATATACCACAACAACTTGCGTTACAACATGCAAGACATTTATAGAGGAGACGGTGTACATTTCAATGATGAAGGGAACAGAGTCTTCCTCTTGAACTTTAGACTCTGCATCGGTACTTACTTGTAGGTACCAAAAAACACTCAATGAACACAAGGGCTCTTTTTAGAGCCACCTAATATCTAAACACCTAAAAGTGATTTTTAAAAATTATTTATTTATTTTTTCGGGTGCGCGCTGGGTGTGCGCACCTCGTGATGTTTTTAAGGTTTTTTCGGGTACGCGTAGAGTGCGCGCACCTCGCGATGTTTTTAAAAATTTTTTTTTTTAAATTTGCCCTTCGTGGTCCTACTGTGCCCCCCTGACAATGACTAGGGGTCTAGAACTCCCTACCCTGCCCCCTGTTCACGGTCTCCACCTTTCCTTTTTAGTGCGACAGACAAAATGGCGGCCGACACTTCCTGATTTCGACCGATTCAAATGTTTACTGACATCTAACAACCAATCAGAATTACGCTCGTGCACGGCAAGGTGCGCGCACAGGGCTTGCTCAGTGCGCGCACGGTACGCGCGTATAGATATTGATATGCTTTTAAATGCTATTTTCTCAGGAAATACTGAACAGATTTACACCACACCTGCAAAAGGCACTTCCTTGACCTTATGGCTACCTCTCTGCCAAATTTCAAGTACTTCTGTTCAGCCGTTCGGGCTGTAGCTGTGTCTAAAGGTCCTATGGAAAAATGCATGAGGAAAACGTGTTTTGGGACCCCCCTTTTTTTCTCAGCCCCTGCTTGACGAATCACCCCGAGACTTTCAGGGTAGGAGCTGAACGGAGCGCCCCATTAGTTTTGAAAATTTCACGAGGATTCGTCAACCGGCGCCAAAGTTATTCAAAATAGAATTTTGAGATTTCCTATGGAAACACGGTCCTAACTATAACTATCTACTGGCGACCGCCAGTAGATAATATGTGTATATATATATATATATATATATATATTCCAACAGACATTTCACATACGTATTCAAAGCGTTGAAACAAGCTCTCCAGCCGAGTGCAGATAACCAAAGTTTTATTCGCAGTTGATAATCACTCCTTCATGACGCGTTCGATCCTTAACGGATCTTAATCATATGCAAAATGAGAGGTGGTCAGTTGCTCCTGTGTTAACTATACGACAGTAAAGAAGGACCGAACTGACTTTCAATGAATTGCGTGATGGTAATTGCTTTCAGTAGATGGCATTATTACTACAAATGATGGGATACAGTGAGCACCTTAAAGGTGAGTACTCTAATAAAATCAGTCACCAGTGCACTCACTTGATGTATTTGCGAGTTGTTCTCACTGATGAAAGTTCCCACATATTCTCTGAACTGCCATAACCATAGTGCATTGCAATGGTGAAGTAAGTGTCATTTGGTCCTTCGCTTTTGTATTTCTCAACACTGTACCATGATAATTTCTCACAGAGCAATACGCTCTTGATGTCTCCAGGAATCAATTCCATATAGGGCAGAGCGGTGTAATGTCCTCCGTGAAATCCATGGCTCTGACACCAGTCTATGTTGTTCCAAAATTCCTCACTCGAATACCTTCTGCTTTTCAAAATTGTCATTATCTCAGAGTGACATTTTTGAAAATACAAATGCCAACTATTGAAACCAATTACCATTGTGCAATTAATTGAAAGTTATTTTGCTCCTTCTTTGCTGTTTAAGATAGTTGTATATTTAACACAGGAGCGACTGACCACCTTTAACTTTGCATATAATTAAGATCCGTTGAGGATTTAAACGCGTCATGCTGGAGTGTCTACCAACTGCGAATAAAACTTTTGTTATCTGCACTCGGCTGGAGGGCTTGTTTGCATGCTTTGAATAAGAGAAGCCCAGTCTGTCGAGTCGGGGCTTGTAAAGCGACGTCCAGTGCTTAATTTGTAAAATATGAAGTCCAGGTGCTCAAATGTTTGTTGGAGGCCACACCCACTTCTTCCGGCTCCACCCACATCCTTCACTAGCTCCACCCACATCCTTAACTGGCACTGCTGAAAGTCAGATGTAATACCCAATCTGAATTTCAGCAAGGGAGCCTTCTCCTGACCTGTAAAATTTTTGAAAAAGAGTCAATCAAAAGTGCATTTAAAGTACAATTTTGGAATAAATTAGCTAAAATGACTAATGCATTGAAATGGGACACGTGAAATATTCCACTGCTCTATGTGCCAATTTGGGGAAAGAACAATTCTGGGGTATGCAATTTTTAACTAATCTAGTCTAATTAGTCTAATTGTGTGTCATGAGTTAAGCAAGCACTCAAGCCCTAAACCGAGGAAATGTCACACATAAGCCCTCAGGGCAGAAAACATGGAAATATCACACATAAGCACGTAGGCCAGAAAGCATGGAAATATCACAAATAAGCACCCATGCAATAATCCGTGGAAATGTCACACATACGCATCCAGGCTAGGGCTCGGCCATAAACCGTGGAAATGTCACACATAGCATAGGTATCCATGATCCAGGCCATAAACCGTGGAAATGTCACATATAGGCACCCAGCCGGGGCGTGTACATATTCCCCCATGATTGTAATGGAGCCTCCCCTTACCCCAGGAAAACATTATTTTATGGAAAAATATATTTATTTTTTTTGTCCCATTCCCTCAGATCTTCAGATTTTTGGTTTTGTTTGGAACAGCTTGGTTCTCTCTTGTGTGTCTGTTCCTTGTATTGCGCATTAACCGAGCATCAGCTCTATATTGTACACTCTAGATATATTGGCTGACCCTATCTTCCTCCTGGGGATAGGAGAACTCGACTTGATGATCCCCAGTGGTCTTACATTCAAGAATCACCCAAACCCACAGAGTACTAGATGTTCCTCGCTGTTCCTGCAGTGTCTAAAGACTTTCTCCTAGATTGTCCCTTCATCCCAGGATCTGCCATATCTGTCAACAGCTACAAGTGAAGCCAAATCACAGTTAATGTCAATGCTAGCCTGCTGGTGGGATTTCAGATGTTTCTGGGTTTTAAGATCAGCGTATGGTCAGTGCTAGCCCATACCAAGGAATACACATCCATCGGGGGCTCAAGATCAGCTTATGGTCTGTGTTAATCAAAGAGTATTTAATGCTAGCCCTTAACACAAGATCTGGATGCATCTGGGAAGCAAGAGGGCCTAAAGGTCAAACAGGTGCAGATGCATCTAGGGGTCAAGAAGACCCAATGGCCAAAGCAAGTCTGTGCCGAGGAATACACATGAATGTGGGAGCTCAAGGTCAGCTAATGGTCAATACCAGCCGTAGTGAAAAGCACAGGTGCGTCTGGAGGTTTAAACTCAGTTTAGACAAATCCTAAACGGCAGAAGGTGTGCTGGAGTGTCCAGGTGATCAAGCTCACTTTATTGTTAATGCTGAACTGTTTAACAGTGCAGGTGCATCGGCGTGGGGATGAGCTCAGTTTACACCAATCATCATAGGCAAAAGGGGGGTCAGATGAAACTAGGGCTCAAGCTCAATTTATAGTCAATGTAAATCTGTGAAGAGGGTGCAACAGTCAGCATTTGATTATCACTGCCTCTCCCTTATTTTCCATCGCATCTGCCTTTGGGGTTGGATGGATGTTTAATCCTGCCTGCGCCTCATCCCCGTTTTCGAGATGTTTGTTGTAGGACAGGTCCACTAACCCCAACAGGAGTGAAGCACGTTGGCCTATATGAAGCACCTACTCAAGCGAGTTAAGCACGATATAGGTACACCTTTCTCAGACTCCTTCACCGACACATTTTGCTTATGTTTAATGGTACTGCAAGTCCATACAAAATAAAAACTCTTCATAAGAGCACCAGCTGAGTTGGTGCAACGCAGGAGAAAAGTGCCCTGACAATGCTTTCGATAACAGTTCACTAAAGATGCTCAAGATTTAAAAGCTTGACAGACCAAACACCAACCAGGAGGAACCATAGCATGGGTGCGACAAACTTGCATCCGGCATGCTCTTCTGCTCTGGAACAGATAGGGAGTTCTAGGACTTAGCTAAGCCAAGCTTTTGCTAGGGTATTTTTTATGAAGAATGATTTCAAAGCAATGTTAAATGTTGTCACCTGTCCACCCACCTTTTGCAGGGCAGCCTAAATCGCTCATGGCCCAGCCTACCTATATGGCTCACTCACTGTCACTATAAATAATACTTTCAGAGAGACACTACTAGAGAGAAAAAACTGGTTAGAGAAATACTGTCACAGATAAATATCTGAATAGAAACCTAAACAATTTGGTAACATCAGAAAGATGCCTATAAGCAAAACTGCTGCAACACATTCCTTTACACTGAAAACATATTTCAGTCACTCTCCCCTAACTTGACCACTGCTAAACCTAATCCAGTCCCCAGCATTACAATGGAACCTAATGCTAACTGTTGTGCGCAGACAACTGCTTATGGCACCCCAAAAAGCTGCTTGTCTGACAGGAATTATTGCTTTACTTTTTTCAGCGCAGGCTTTTTCCTATGTATTTAAAGCCAGCATTAAAAGGATGATGACAGTCTTTTTCTGATTTGCTATCATTTGGAATTCTCCGACCAACACTAGTTTTTAAAGTAGGGTGAGATGATCTGCCAGGTATGTATGTGCAAAGACTTACGCATCATTTGGGCCTGCCATGTCAGTAATCTTGTAGTCCATGCTTTGCCTTGCCTTCTGCTGCCACATTTCTTGTTGGAGTTCATGTTTTATATGAGGAATGGTTTCTAGTACATTGTTCCTCCTAAAAGTTGAAGAGTGTGGGTGAGTGGGGTGAACAACATGCCAATTTTACAGCCACAGTTTCTGCACTAACAGCTTTTCTGCTTTTGTGGTGCAATTCTCCAAAATTGTGAGTGCATCGCAAACTCAATTTTGCTGCAAAACTACAGTGCTGAAACAATTAACGTCCATTCTTTGTTGTAAAAACACACTGCTGTGCTACAGTCAGTATTTTTTGTGTCAAATGACTCAATATCCTTCAGAAGTGAAAGGTGGGGGCTTCTGAACGTCATTTTAAAACTCAGTTGTAAAATGCCATTTCTCAAAAGTGGTCATGCACAGCCTTACCATGCCATTCATTTCACAGAGAAAAATAAGCACATACTCTAGTGCCACCATGCAGAACATCCGCCTCTGAGGAGGTGTCCGTGACCGTGAAGGTTCAGGTCAACTTGGAGAGAGAGGCCTTCTTTCCCTCTCACCACTCGACGAATATGCTGTTCACTGCTGAGGGTTTGCCAGTGCATACATATAGTAAAGTGAGGCTAAGGCAGCATCCTTACTGCGCACCATTAAGTGGTGCCACATTGCAATAAAAGTGCAAAACCGGGTGGGGGGGTCTCTAGCCTGGTAGTGCATGGCTAACCCTGGAACAGACAGGCATGAGACTAGCATCTGTGCTGGCACCATTTGATGCAAGAAATCAAAGTAACCTCCTGCAGAGACATTTAACAGCAGCAAGCTATTTTCACAAGGGAGAGAGTTACCGGCGGTCATTTAGACTCTACGGGTTATGCTAGTTAGTAGTTCCCGTTTTTTTTTTTGCACCACTCCTGACTAGAAACGAAGCTGAAATGGTGCTCGCTCATGTTTTGGGTGCTCTGCTCCCACCAACTTTGGTCAGGTGATCAAACAGTGAGAGTAAAACTTTGAAAAAAGTCAATTGAAACAGTGCCGGTACCACTGAAGGACATTATTCCCCATTATTAGCCCTGGCTCCTAATTGGCAACAAATAGCTCACCACCTGGTACCTGCTGTAAAGTGTGATTTGTGCCAGAGAGTTTTTGCATTCACACTTTACACTGGGGTCTCAGTAAAGCGCTATATGTACACTGCAGGGTGCCGGTCGCATTCTTGCTCGGGCCTCAGTTCAGATCTTCCTCATAATCATACATACAGTAAAGTCACCACGCTCGAGAAAAAGCAGGGTTGAATGGTTTGGTTTTTCATTTTTACTTACAGGTTTACTTTACTGGTGGCACTCCCTTTATTATTAAGAGGCCTGCTAAATGCTGCTGCTGCTTCAATAACAGAACACCTTGTCCTAACTGAAATCAGTTAAACAGCAAACTATTTTCAAACCTATCATGAAATGAAACACGAAAAGATGGCTTTACGAATTGCCTGTTATTCAAAACACTTTTTGTTTATTTCACATCCTTATTTTTTGTGTGATTAGCAAAGTTAATTGACAAAACAACAAAACCACTGTACATTACTCATACAAATATATACAACACAAATGACAATATACTAAACAGCACCCTAACGGATTTATACATTCAATCATCAAACATTCTTGGCCAATCCATTCATACCAGAAACTGACGTATACTAAACTAAACGGTCCTTTTACCACCTCTCTCTTTTAGGCACAAATTGTTGTCCGTATTTTATGCGTATTAAGACATTTTCTTCCTTAATATACACTTGAAGACCAACATAAACATTTAGGGCAGAGCTTTTATATAAAGTGTGTGGAGGACCGACTGGTCGACGCGTTTCGAACCTCTATCTTTATGAGGTTCTCCTCAGGACCAATAAATTCTGCAATATAAATAAAATCAATATAAAGATGAATCCAAAATCGCTCACCCTGCGATTTGTAGTCTGCTTCATCAAAGGAGTTGGTGTGACAGACGTTCGAACGTGATTTTGGCTGTATTTGGTCGTGTCCCTTATCATTTGCTTCCAACAGGGACTGAAAACGAAATGAAGGACGGTGTCATTGCAAGTGTTTAGTAAATGCTGACGACGTTTATGTTTAAAAAGTTATAACCAACGAGTGGGGGGGGGGGGGGTTGTTACACCATCGCTTACCTGATTTCCTCACAAATGACGGCGTACCGCGAGCCCGTGCAGCCGCATCAGGGACTCCTCGTATATTCAGGAAGTGAATGCGATGGATATACCCGGGTCGAAGTGTTGCTCTAGACTCATGGGAGTTGTAGTTATTTTTAACAGAGGAGTGGGAAATGTAGTTTTCTGTCGGAATGATGCCGACTTAAAATTTATTGAAAATGACGGTGAACTTGATGAAACGAATGATGCGAAACCGCGCAATTGTTAAAGCGCTATTATATCACCGAAACGCGTCTGCTTGGCACAATAAGTAAGTATCATTGCTAATGCATTCTGGGATTTTAAAGAGGCATTCTCGAGCATAACAGAGACTTTGTACTATACATCCCAGAATGCATTAGCAATGATACTTACTTAATGTGAGGCCCACTGTAGGGTAATGGCAATAAAAAGCAGACTGGGACATATGCCTCTTTGTGAAATCCTGTGCAGCTGATATGTCGCCTGTGAACAAGGAGTGAAATACTCTGAAACGCGTAAGGCAGAAAATAGCATGCTCTGAACTTTGAATGCTGGCAGCCTTCACTGAATCTCCTTCCGAGTGCTCCTCGAACCGGAGGGAAATTGTTTGAAAGATTTATTACGGCGTTCCAAAGTCGTGAGGAAGCACCACCTTTAGAATTTAAGGGGCCAAGGACATGGTAACGTACCGAGTCCGTTTGGGATTGAAGATTGGCTTTAATGGCTGGGATTCCTTTTTCAGAGGACCACTAGAACAAATGTTTTATTCATACACCTGCGCAGAACCTACTAAGGAATAATTGTTTTAAAGAGGCATTCTCGAGCATAACAGAGACTTTGTACTATACATCCCAGAATGCATTAGAAATGATACTTACTTAATGTGAGGCCCACTGTAGGGTAATGGCAATAAAAAGCAGACTGGGACATATGCCTCTTTGTGAAATCCTGTGCAGCTGATATGTCGCCTGTGAACAAGGAGTGAAATACTCTGAAACGCGTAAGGCAGAAAATAGCATGCTCTGAACTTTGAATGCTGGCAGCCTTCACTGAATCTCCTTCCGAGTGCTCCTCGAACCGGAGGGAAATTGTTTGAAATATATATATATATATATATATATATATATATATATATATATATATATATATCTTTTTAGGCACTTTTTTGTATTTGAAAGCATCCTACAGCTCTCTCAACAATAAAGTTATAGAAAAACCATGATAATAGAAACCAAGCATTGACAAAGCCAAAAAGTTGGCAGCCAATGCTAGACCTATTGGCTGTGCCATTGCTTGTTTTTACTATACTGAAACAGACTAAGGAAATTGGAGTAAGCATTGAATGTGTGGCCCTGAAGAAGCAATAGTATTTAGTGAAAAATGTGCTGGACATTGTTAGGAAATAAATATTGATTTGTATTTTATGGAACTGAGTACGCCTAATTAGTGTCCTTTAAATGAGTTTAAGATGTTTGTTGTTCTATGGTCTATCTGGCATGGCAAGTTGGTATACCTTAGAACAGCAGGTGCAGAATGTCGGTTTGACTTTTATGTTATACTGATCTGAGCTGTACTGTAAAAATGAGTTCTTGTGGATACTACTTTCAACTACAGGCACACATTAAGCACTCAGTACTGGGTCTTGCTCGGCAACATTAGTCAATGTTCTGTTTCTGTTTAATGCATTTTTAAAACCTAGTCCAAAAATGACAGTGTTGACGGTAGTGACTTTCTGAATTGTAACGGCTAAAATATTGTATAGAAATTACCCCACCTCTAACCAACACCCCATTCTCAGCACTGTATTCTAAGACTACCGATCATGTTTTTATTCCTGTTCCGGTCACTTGCCGCTGTATCTGTTTTGCATATTTTTAAACCAGAAAATATGAACATTTTGAAAAACAAAGACTGGTATTTGCAGCCTTTTGTTTTAATACAGTGGTATGCAATGTAATTGAGTCAATGGACCTTATTCACAAAGAAAGTGATCTCTGTCTTCACCTGCTTGTAAATTTCCAGCTTTCTAAAATTAACCAATGTTCCCATGAGTATGCTTAGAATGCTGCGCCACAGTCCGGTTTCCAGTCGTAATTCCAACCAAAGTGATGTCGGGGTCTTAATCGAGAACAATGGACGAACATGAGTGTGGGAAGAAGAAAATATGAAAGGCACAACAGCAATCCCATGGAAGGAGAGGGCTGGCTAAAGCCCCAGTAAGTATGTTATATATACAATTTCAGTCAAATCAAAAGGTCTTGGTTAAGGTCAGACTTTAAAAAAAAAGCAACAACTATTGATTTTGTCACTGTTTGTTTGCTGGAAGCCCCAGGACCTATACTGATATGTCTGCCTGAACTGCAGCCTAATGTGCGATGGGTTAGGTGCTGGCCAGCAGGGGGAGTCGCTGCCTGTAGATCCCGGAAGCTGAAGCGCGCGCTGATAACAGCCCTTTGTTCATGACACCCATTGTCCTGGAGCCTACGCCCTTCTCGAGATGCCGACGGTGTCCGAGGAGGGTCACGTGCTGTTTGACGTGGGGATATGCTGATGGGGTTTCCGTGCCACATGCCGGGGAACAAACAGTACCCTTTCTTTTATGTCGTTATTCCGTTTCCGTCGTTCACTTGAATTCAACGGGTTTGTTTCACAATGTGTTGGGCTGTGTGCTCCGCGGGCGTTTTTTACGCAAACGTTACTGTGGATAAAGAAACGCCGGGTCGGTTTAAAACATGTACTCAAGGTGGGTCCAGGAAGGGGGGGTAAGTATACTATTTACAGGATATCCACAAGAATTCAACTGAATTGATTGATAATCAGTGGTTAACCTTAAAACCCGGCTGGATCAGAGCTTAATTTGAACCTGTGATTGATGGGGCCCACCTAGGATTGACACTAGCCGGGTTTAAAACTGCAACACCATTTTTTTTTTTTGTCCCGGCCGGTACAAAAATATACAAAGTAGGTATATATAAATAGAAAGCGCCTTCGAATGTGTCCTAGATCTGCGTTAACGATGGATGCCTGGCTAATAATTAAAGTAAACAAAAGCAGAAAATTCATGCCACAAATGAATACATAACGATTTTCTTTAAAGTCTGATTTAGTATAATTTCTGGGGCTTTACAGACTCTTAAAACAACAAATGACCGGTATTTTACTCTTTGAAATGTGGCAACTCTAGGCCCACCTTCACTCATTTTTGGGAACCAGCACTTATTTTTTCTCCTCTAACTTTGACCCAGAGAGGGAAAGGAAAAAACACGCAAGAGGGAAAGATGGAGGAGGAGAAATTCAGAAAAACTGCGTAAAAGAGAAAGCAGTGATGAAAAAGAACCTACAATAGTGAGATAAAGCGGCAGGGAGTGTCTGGTGGTAGATTAAGGAGGAATGAGGTGGTGGATGTAAGACTACCAGCCTTGGTATTTGGCTCACCACATGCTATAGCGCCTGTCGCGGGTTTCTGAGCAAATCTTAGGCCCCGGCACTCATTCTTTTCAAGTTAAGCACTAGGCTGGATTCAGCCTGTTTCGACCCATGGTCTTACTGTCATGGACATATTTTTTGAAGAAGGTGGGAATGGTGATGGGGCGGAATTGTATGCGGAAATTATGTAAATCTATGTCTCTAACCTATTGACAGACTTTGTGGGCCCATTTCAGAAAAAAAAATGAAAATGTACTGGCATTTTACGAATTTGTGAATGCGTAGAATTCACAAAGTCTTCCAAAGGTGTGCCTTGTTTCAGGGTTTTCTCTAATTTCCAACATTGTGGAGGAATTTCTGAGCCATGATTGTAAGTAGTCTACATATACACAGGGGTAAATCGCTAAACGTGTTCACTAGCACTTTTTCTTATAAATGCCCTTGCTGCCTGAGGTTTTTCAGCTCCTTTTCATCCCTGTAATATTATTCACTCCCACCATTCACAGGAGTAAATCTCACACCATTTTCATGGTAAAAATGGGACTAAAATATGTTTCTGCATACCCACTAACTCGGCATTTTGTGGGTGTTTCCAAATTCTCTAGGACCCCTCCCCGGAGTGTGCACTTCCCACCCCTGGTGGAGGATTTACTCATTTCTCAGCTGTTTATTTGCCATTAAGGGGCGGGTCACCATCATGATTTGTGCACAATCTTCCAATCCAACACTCGTTGTACGTCACTTGATGGCTGTTGCTTGTCTGATGGTGTCAGAAGCTAAGACTGAAGGAATTAATAAACTATCTCTCTCAGTGGCATCTGCTTCACCGATGGTGTCAGAAGCAAAGACCGAATGAATTAATGAAACATCACTCTTAGTGGCTGCTGCTTCCGATGGTGTCAGAAGAAAAGACTGAGTGAATTAATGAAGACTCCTGTAAATCACAGCAGCGCAGACTGGATTGCTTCTGGGCGCTTCCACTCCGAGGGGGCGGCACGGCGGGTTATTAAAGTGCATTTCCCTTGTCGTTCTGAAGCCAGTTGATCGGCCCGGTGCAGGGACCATGTATGTGGCACGTGACACCCTCGCGGACCCTGACTTGCGAGGCGTCTCTTGAAGCGTCGACTAGACTTCATCTGGCACAACGAGGGTGTGCACAAAAGCTGTTACTCCACAAGTATAAACAACATGGCACATTCCATGACATATTCCATGACATTTTGAAATAATTAAGAGGTGCAAGAAAACAAGTGCAAGTAAAGAGCAGCAAAGCCCTCGAATGAGTCACGCTATAGTGTCTGGTCCGATGGTTTATGGTACAAACGGAATCACTGCTAGGCGCTTTCAGAATATGGAAGTGGGGAGTCATTGTTAAAGGGGCAATCCCGTGCCTCATCCTGCACGAACCTTTACCAATCACCAACGAAATCCATTTTTCAAGGATTATTTACTGATGACGTCAGGTGGGGTTTTCAGATTTCCTGTGACGTCATTCACCGAATGGCCCCATTAAGACAATGGCTCGCCAGGTTTCCTTGTGTTGGTCAGGTGGGCGGGATGGCGGAAATCTCTGAAGCTGCCAGGAGCGTGACCCACAGGTCGAACTGCAAAGCTTCGCCCTCCTTTCGAGGTGCAGCGTGGTTCCTTCGAGGGGCGTGGGTCCCATTTTATTTGAAAGCGTCCAGAAATGCAACTCGGGTGAAAAATAACATGGGGGAGGGTGGTTCCTAAAATTGAAGAATATTTCACGTCTAATAAAACATGCTGGCTGCTGCAGAGGTAGTAATGCGAACCAATCGATGTGCATTTGAAATTAAATGTGGAAGAACTGTTTTTTTGTGTTACCACCGGGTGAAGTACATAAAAACGATATGTAAACTGTGATGCTCAGTGCAGTGGGGACAGAATGAGTGAGCGTGGGGCGGTATGAGAGTTGTGGCAAAAAAATCAGCAAGATATAATTTATATATAATATAACCTGTATTTATAGCTCTACGAGTCCCAATCTGTGGCAAAAACACATTGGAATGCAAGTTATTCTTTTGAGATTTAATTATTTTCTACAGCAGGTATTTCAATACAAATACACCCACCTACAACCAGCAGCTGGTGGGCAAACAACTTGTATCAACCACCCGCACGCCTCTTCCCTGCACCCCCAGTCCCTTTACGTCGTGTTTTTTCAGTAGAGCCGTTTCAATGCATGTCTAACATGTCTCAAACTCCCCCCTTATGCCCTCCCCGTCCATTGCGCGCCCTCAGTATCTCAGCCAGGCCTTTTTTTTATTGAAGTACCGCCAGGTTCCATATTCAGGGCCAATGGAATGATGTGGCAGACGAGGACTAAATTATGCGGCAAGAAAAGGCAAATCACATGGCATAATGCACCACATTTTGTGATACTATTACCTCATTTTTTTTGTCATTTTTGCACACAACACTGGGCAATGGATTCACCACATTAGTATTGTTACAAGGTATACATGGTACCCCAAGTCATTGTCTTTAAATGTATAATCAACAGGTAGGCAGCCTTAAAATAGTGCAAAACGTTAATGTTGCCCTTAAAAAGATGCATTCCAGAACTCAACCAATTACACCTTACAGCCCACCCCCCAAAGGAATAAATCGTTGTCACCATGCAGCCTCAAAGGACTAGATCAATCACAGCCTCAACTGACTTCCAAGTATCCTCTGGATTTGAATAAACCAACTGGACACATTTACCTTTCCTTTAGACAGCACCCACTCTGGAGAGAAGGGCTCTCTCTTCTTTGTCTGTCCCTCTCACTTCACACTGTAGGAGAACCCTGCCTTCTCCCTTCAGCCCTCGCCAACTCAAGGTCTATATTGTTCTGGAATGGTTGTTTAAAACGCTTGGTAACGTCGTTCCCCATAGATCCTGCCAAATTTGGCTTCTGGGTACTACATAAGATGTGATATGGCACAGGGTACAAATCAGAATTTCTCTTAAAGGCTGGCTCCCTGTCTTTCTGTCCATTTATCTATCTCCCTGTCTGACTACACCTCTGTACTAGAGGTAGGTGACCCCACGAATTAATGCGGAGAGCCGA
This sequence comes from Triturus cristatus, assembly GCF_964204655.1. Lineage (NCBI taxonomy): Eukaryota > Metazoa > Chordata > Amphibia > Caudata > Salamandridae > Triturus > Triturus cristatus. The sequence continues at coordinate 126,407,497 of NC_140593.1, forward strand.
GAGAAGACCCGAGCCAAGGGTCTGGCTCAGATCTTAAAGCCCGTGCATGAGCCGAGCCCTGAAAATGTTTGCTATGTAAATTATAGACAAAACATCATGCAAAATATGATAACGTCTCTTCAAAATTCAAAAGAGTTTTTCTTTAACGTGTAAGTTTTGACATTAGTATCTCACATTATGGCACTGCACTGAGAAGTACTTTATTAAAAGTGATAATTTTTAAACACGAACAAGACAACTGCATGTTACCCTTGTACGTGGCCCAGATTAATATTTAGTAACATTCTTTACGTTAAGGCTTGATTTTTACCTTTTTGTACACCTTTTGTCAGTTTATATATATCGCAAATTCCACCCGAAGGTATTGGAGTGCTTTACATAGAAACCCGTTATATTACACAAGGTCACCATTTATTGTTTATAGGGATAGGGCGATTACGGGATTTGCCCAGAATCACAGGAGGTGGAGCTGACGAGAAGACTTGATTCTGGTTCCCCAGGTCCAAAGTTGAAAGTTGTGGCCCTAACGATACATTCAGGGCCAGCTTTAGTGCGAATATATGATGTTACTTAGCATACCGTTACTCCGCAGGGATTTACTTCAAATTTTTTACTTAGCAAATACCTTTACTATGCATGATTTTCGTGCGCATGCTTTTACTTCGCAAATATATACAAATACATTAAAAATGCTTTTACTTCGCAGTTAATTATTACGCATACCGTTACAACGCGTTATCGGTACTTTAAAACAAAAAAATAATCGTAATAGTAACCTATCCCCTGGCACGCACCCTAAACCCTAAAAATACCACCTGCACCCCAAAACCCTATCTCACCCTGACCCCTAAAAATATCCCAGTACCCCAAAACCTAAATGCACCTTGAACCCTAAAATTACCCCCGCACCCTAAAACCTAAATGCACCCTGAACCCCAAAAATACCCCAGCACCCCAAAACATTAAATGCACCCTGAACCCTAAAAATACCCCATACACCCCAAAACCCTAACCCACCCTGACACCTAAAAATACCCCTGTACCCCAAAACTTTAATTTGCAAAGTAACTCCATTATGCGTAGTAAGTGCATGCTAAGTAATGGAACATGTGTAGTAAGTGCATGCTAAGTAATGGCATCTGCGGACTAAAATATGCGTAGTAATGGTAATACAAAGTAATGACCGCGTAGTAAAGGTAGAATACCCTTTAGTGCTGGTGGTGTCCCATGCGAGAATCTTTAATCATTTTTGACACCCTCCATGACCTTCTTCACGGATTCCCTCACTACCACCCTCATCTCTCCTCGTTCACATGCATTTCATTTGTTTTATAGCGCTATTCATACCAGTATAGGGTGTTGGACCACGTTACATCACACACACATTATACGGAAACACTGAAACATGCATGTGTGAATCAGTCCATAGAAAATGTTATATAAAACAATGAGGGTTACCAGGTGTACGAATCACCTGTTATTCATACTAGGTGGTTGTATATTTTAAGCAGGGCCGGACTGGCCCTAGCGCACACTGGGCATTTCCCGGTGTGCCGCCAGGGCGGGGGCCGGTTTTGTTACAGGGCCGTTTTGCAGCATAGCTGCAATATCGGCCCCTGTAACAAAATCGGCCGAAACCGGCCCTGGCAAACGGCTCGGCCGCACCCCCAACCCCCTAGGGGGCCAGCCGAGCACTTTGCCAGGGCCGGTTTTGGTTCCCAGTCCAGCCCTGATTTCAAGAGTATTTGGTCTGGAGAACAAACTCAGGATTTAAAATGCTTCACAGTGGTTGGGGTTGGCTTTCCCAATAAGAATGCATTTCTATCCCAACAAACCCTTTTTTAAAGCAACATTAGGATAATGCAAGACTGTGGGAAAAAAATGAATATCCTACCTAAACCATGAAATTTGCATGCAGCTCTTTGATGAAAGTTCATAGGTCACTGTGCTATATTCGGATTGTAACCTATGAAGTGCAAAGTAACAAAAGGATGTTTGTGACAAAAGCAGTAACCCACTGAGCTATCCACATAAAATACAGTTCTGTGATTTGCATTGTACACATTCTTTGCAGCAGGCATATAACCCTCCGCGCTACCTTACTATGAGTCAAAACTGCCAGTAGACTAAACTCCTATCTCTACAGCAGGAACATTAATCACCAGTGTAATCATGACATTTTTACTATTGTCTGAAAACTGCTGGACACACAAGGAACTATGAATGCGTAAGTTATTTCTAAACACAGCGCCCCCCTCCCAGCTCAGCGCCAGGTGCGGCTGCACCGGTACACTGCGCTGAAGCCGGCCCAGTCCAGGCCAAGGGTAGGGAGGGAGGCGGGCAGAAGCCATCGGAAAGGTTTTCGTATTAGGGGCTCGAGGTTTCATCAGAACCCCGAGCTAGGCCGGAGCAAGTTCCTGTCACCTCTCTTCTGTACCCCTGTCTCTCTATACCCGCTCTCTCCTACCTGTGCGTGCGTCGGCTGTCCCTTCTTTAGGCTTCTGCCTGTCTTTGCCCCTTTCTCTTCCCTTTCCCGTCTGCCTACCCCCACTCTGTACCTCGCTGTGTCCCCGGAGCTCCCTCTCTCCGCCCCTTTTGCTCTATTCCATTATATAATAAAAGGCTCTATTAAAATATCCGTTCATCGGAAGTACACTCTAGAAAAAAACAGGTGAAAAACTAGAGAAACAAAAGCGTGAAGTTGTGAAAAGAGGCCGGGGTGACTCGCCGTAGCCGGCATTTTCGGGAAAAGCATGATCAATCTTAAGGTTTTCCAACTGGTCAGCTTTTGTGGCTCGCTAATTAATTCACAGATAATTGTTCTTCCAGATCAATGGTATGTAAATGATATGTAAATGCTTCTCATGCATTTTCATTTCGGGCACGGTGAATGGTACTGGTGACTGCCCTCAGGAGCCCCAGGTCAAAGGGCACTGGCCCGGGGGACGGAGAGCAGAGGGTACAGCCACGGACTTCCTGAGTCAAAGCGATCGGGGTTATTTTATCCACACAATGGCGCCGCAGCGAAACCGTGAGAGCCACGACATGCGACCGACGGGGAAAAGATAAGAGAGGACACACACAATGAGAAAATAAAGCCGGCTCCCCCCACAATGACATGTGACGGGCCCCACAGTCCTTTGTTTGGGGCTGTGTCACAATAACCTGCTCGGGTTCTACTTCCTCTGGCGGACCAATCAAATGACAAAAATATAAGGGTTCCGGCACAAAGATATCTTGTATTACTCCAGGAGTCCAGGAGGGAGCTAGGAGTACTCCTGGCGGACTCTTAAAATGACCGAGTGAGCCAAGACTGATACAAGAGTAAGAGACAATGATTCATACCCCAACATTTGCCAATCAGGCCCTCTTTAAGTGCTTCAAGCATCATTTAAGATTTTGGCATCTTCATGCACACTGTCTAAAATACTAAGAACGGAGGAAAGGAGTATCTCCAAACCTGGGACCCACTGGCGCTCCAGAAGGCTGCTGTAAGCCGTGCATGAAGCCTACTGGGAGGTGCAGGCCCTGAGAGCCTTGCGTGAGGCCTGTTGTGGGGTGCGGACCCTGACAGCCATGTATGAGGTCTACTGTGGGCTGCAGCCCTTGAGATCCATGCATGAGGTCTACTGTGGGGTGCAGGCCTTGAGAGCCATGCACGAGGCCTGCTGTGGGGTGCAGGCCTTGACAGCCATACATGAGGCCTATTAAAGGGTGTAGGCCTTGGCAGTCATGCATTAGGCCTACTGTGGGGTGCAGGCCCTGACAACTGTGTATGAGGCCTACTTTGGGGTGCAAGCCCTGACAGCCATGCATGAGGCCTACTGTGGGTTGCAGGCATTGACAGCCATGCATCAGGCCTATTGTGGAGTGCAGGCCCGACATCGGTGCATAAGGCCTACTGTGTGGTGCAGGAATAGAGAGCCATTCATGAGGCCTACTGTGGGGCGGAGGCCCCGACAACCATGCATGAGGCCTACTGTGGGGTGCAGTCCTTGAGAGCCATGCATGAGGCCTACTGTGGGGTGCAGGCCTTGACAGTCATGCATGAGGCCTATTGTGGGGTGCAGGCCCCATCATCCGCGCATGAGGCCTACTGTAGGGTTGAGGCCCCGATGCCGTGCAAGGGGCCTACTGTGGGGGGTAGATCACGATGGCCATGACAGAGGCCTACTGTGGGGTGCAGGCCTTGACAGCTGTGCATGAGGCCTATTGTCAGGTGCAGGCCTGACAACCGTTCACAAAGCCAACTGTGGGATGCAGGCCTTGACAGCCATGCATAAGGCCTATTGTGGGGGGCAGACCTTGACAGCCATGCATGAGGCCTATTGTGAGGTACAAGCCCGACATCTGTATATGAGGCCTACTGTAGGGTTAAGGCCCTGACTCGGTGCATGTGGGGTGCTTTCACTGGAATACAGGAATCAGAATACGCGTGTTCCCCTAGTGTGTCCCATTCATAGTGTCTGCTTCCAGTGAAAGAAGACACTATGAATGGGATGCACTAGAGGACCAAGCATATTTTAATTCCGGTACGGTTTGAATTATCAATACATGGATGTTCTCAAATGGCAGTACATTTTAAGGAACTGGTGAATCATATGCATAATTTGAAGCCCTGAAGAAGTCCTATGTGGATTAAACGCGTCGGCTACTGGTTTTTCTCTGATTTCATTGATGTACTTTTTCAGAAGAAGAGAATTAATAATGAAGTAATGAAGAAAGAAAATTGTGATATCTATATTGTCTATCTGTTGCATACATATGCACCGTGATCACTGTGTTTGTCAATGGAAAAATCTACTTGCTGAATTCATATGCAATCTATACAATACATTACTAAATCTGAGTGCTTAACCACTGTTTGCTAATTTTATTTCGGAAGTTTTCCATTTAGAGTAGAGAGGGACGGTACTCCAGGGTTTGTTGCACCATAGAGAATATTACTTTCCCCCACAATATCAGTTTTGGCAAGTGCCGTTCTCTATTGCCTCAACCCCTCTGTTTCTTGTTGCACTTCATATTTTTACAGTGACTAGCACCACCTGGAAGCTAGTTTTACTGTAGCATGGTTGGCTGTTCTATAGGAAAGCACTGGGAAACAATATTAAGTTTGATAAATGTTATCTCTGCCTAGAAAGCACCTGCAAATTTAATTTTGGACTTTTTGGAATATTCAGTAAATGTCAAATTCACTGATGAATAAAAAATAGTTTGGAAAGATGTCTTTTTAAAAGTCATCTTTGTCCTACTTGAAGTCCCTGGAAGCTAAATTTACATTTTGCCCTCTCTATTCTGCCAGCCAGTAATTAGTAGGGTGCGTGGAACTCGTGGAGTTTCACTCGGCGAAATTCTGCGCAGTTACAGAAGAACTCCTCGAGATTCCACAAGAGGCGTAATTCGGCACGTTGCGCTGCTCTGTAGCTTGTTCCGCACTGTGAAATCAGTATGAATGGCATCACGTGGTGTGCCAAAGGGTGCTGCTTTTTTCTGCTGCTCAAATAGATTTTCTACTCTAGCAGTAGCTTTCTCAACGTCAATGGTAGCGACCTGCTGCAACCACCCGTGTTGAGAAATCTCGCCAGGAGACGTTCTAGCACCCGCAAACTTAATGTTGCCGAGCCGCACATGAGAAAATCTCTGCCACGCTGCGGTTGACGGAGTTTTTCTGGAACTCCGCGCTTCAAGTGGAGCGTGGAGTGGGCAAAACTCTGCAAGCTCCACCGGTGGAGTGTTTCACCCACCACTATAATTAGCATTTTAATGGGCGTGAATGAGGTGTGAACTTGCTCGGAGGACAAGGACAAAAGGCCTTGGGTGTGGGGAGGTGTTGTTGTGTCCTTGACAGGGTAGCCTGTGAGCTGGGCCTCGGGACCTGATTACTTTCAAAGAGCTCTACCCTGTCATAAACAGGTGTAACTACCACCTAGGCCTCCATCCTTCACTTGTCCCTCCAGCCAGAGTGGCCTCCATCACAGTGGGCCTCTTTTTTTCGATGTCACATTTTCAGAACTTGATGGAGTGTCAAGACCTGCTTGACAGGTCTGCTGGGGTTTTTCATATGATATTTGGGGCGCTTGTCAAACGAGAAAAACAGAATGCCAAAACAATGTGTGTATATCTACGGTCTGGTTGCTAAAAACTCAACTTTGTCCAACCAGAGTTCTGTCTCTGAGTTTGTTTGGGGTACGGGAACTGTCAAACTGGATTTTAGTTCTAGATATGGGAGAGAATACTTACACCCTCTTACACCCTAGTACACTTCCCCCACACATCCCAGTCCTCGGATTCGAAGTTTAGTGAGACTGAAGACTTTGGCCATCTTGAAAATGCCCAAAGTGGGTAGGGTTAGCCCAGCATTGGTTAGATGTTCTCACCCACAGGAAAGTGCCAGGCATAAATGTGACATGTTCAGGCACCCACTTCAGAACACTCCTGGATCTGAGGAAGATCAGAAGAGGAGTGAATCTACTGACTGCCACCTGGAAAAAGCCCTGGAGGACTGAGCCTGCTTTTTCTCTTGTACCCAGAAAAAAGAAGCGGACTCCAAAGGTCATAAGCCATACCTCCTCTTAAAGCTACAGGAACACATCTGGCTTCTAAAGGCCGTTTCCTGCATCTGCCCCACTCCAGCTGTCTAGTGGCTACTGGACCTAGACTGGACCCTTCTGTTGGCCTGTGCCTGCAACCCTGTGAGGTCCGTGGGGTCCTGGGAGCTTTAGAAGTTTAAAGGATTAGGAGTTAAAGCACTAAAGTCAGAACATAAAATCTTTGACAAGGACAAACGTGGTTAGTGTATCTGACCCGCACTCCATCGCTGTCAGTGTCAAATTGTGCCTAGGCCCTGTTCTATTTCAACCATTAAATAGCATTGGCATTTTGTGCTTCTGGGTGCAATTTTTACTTAAAATATTTAAAAAATCATATCTGTGATTCCCCTTATTGGACTTTATTGTTTTTCATTTAATCTTTATTACCATTTTAGTCCTCCATAAATACTTTAGATATTGCTTCTAAGTTAGGCATGTTTGTTCTGTGCCATAGCTACCAGGGGGTTGAGCTCCGGTTTATTTAGTGATTTTGGTGACTGCGGTTATTACTTGAGGTGGGTACTCACCTCCTTAATTAATAACCCCATTTCTTACAAAGATGCAAACCCAAAGCTGGATCAACAGACACCAAGTTGCCTGCTTGGCTGACCACAAATTCAGGCGTCCTTTCGTAGGTGCGCTCATCATACATGAGCGCACCTACAAATGTCACAAATGCTTTTTTAAATGTGTATTTACCAAGTTGAAGTGTGGGAGGGGGGAGGAACACGGATGGCATGGGTAGGGGGAAGCATTACAAAGGACGTAAGTAGAGAAAGCTTCACAAAGGATTTAGGTTCGGGAAAGAACAAGGAGGACGAGGGTGGTGGGAAACAACATGGAGGGCGAGGGTTGTGGGAATCAACACAGAGATCAGGGAAACGGAAGAAACACAGAGGGTTGGGGTGAAAGGGAGATGCAAAGGTATAGATACAACAATGTGGAGTGGATGAGAAACCAACATAGGGGCAGTGGAAAGTACACAAGGGCGACCACAACATGTAGGTGACAGGAGAGAAGCACAGGGAGACTAAGAGAGGGGAGAGGATGTGGCCTAACGGTTAGGACAGTCTACCTCAAATCTGGGAAACTTGGTTCAAGTCTTGGCAACGAAGCTCAACATCGTGTGATTCTGGGCAAATCGCCGCATCTCCTTGGGCCTAACAAAAAAACAACAATAAAAAAAAAAGTGTCCTTATGTAACGCAACTGGTGCTCATGTAAAGCGTTCTGATACTTTTTTTTTTTTTTTGAAAAATTTGATTGAAATTAGGCAAATCCAATAATACAAAGTTTACGGCTGTGCAATCAACAAAAATCAAATCCGTAGCCACTGTGTGACACTTCCGGTTCTTAGATAAACAATACCACATCATCAATGCAACTGACAACAAGACCCCATCTACCAATCCATCATCGACACCTGCCCGAACCTGAACCAGGGGGATCTCTGACCCGTGCTCTGTCTCTAGGGCACTAAAGCCACCCTCCACCCCTGCTCATATCTCGAACATGGGAAAACGCCATGTGGCACACAGTACCTGACCCCAGGAGCTAAATATCCCTGCGTCTGCACCCTCCCAGGACCACTACATCTGCGTAACATTGGTAGGTACAACCTACCCCACTCCAGTGGGAGCTATTCCGGGATTCGGGGATGGCGGGGTCGAGCCAGGTAAGCCTGCAATGTACGTTTTATAAGGGCCCCAGATGTCCCTAGGACGCGCTATCGTGGGGAGGAGACTAGAGTAGATCTCGCTATTCGTGCTACAGAAAGCCATGGCCGTAAGCCACGTCTTGGACGTGGGAGCGGTCTTCTTCCCCCAGTGCCTTGCTATCTCCCTCTTGGCCAGGAGAAGCCCCAGAGAGGCCAATTTACGGACATTCTTTGGGAAATTGACGGTATACCCCAACAGTGCGACCTCAGGAGTGGGAACCAGAGTCAGCTCTAGCATCTCTTCTAGGATCTTGTGAACCTGTGTCCAGAATGTCTGTAGTCTTGGACACGTCCAAGACATGTGTGCAAAATCGGCATGTGGTGTAGCGCATTTCCAGCAGGTGTGTGGCCGCGCGGGATCAATGGCATGGAGTCTAACAGGGGTCATATACCAACGGCGTAGGAATTTATAGTGTAGGAGTTTGTGACGACTGTTCAGTGACACCGTGTCGGTGACCTTGCAACATGCCGTCCATTGTTCGTCCGTGATAGGCCTACCCAGGTCTGTTCCCCATTCCTCCCGCGCACGATCGTCCGTATAGGGGACCCGTGCTGCGCACGCCCTGTACAGCTTGGAAACAATATGTGCCCCCGTATCGGCGTCAATCAGGGTGGTGAGGGGTTCCAAGGAGGCCGGCTCGAGGGGAAATCCCTTAATCTCCGCCCGGGCGGCGCAATAGAGCCGGCGAAGAACGAACCGGTCCATGAATGTAGCATCACTGAATCGCGCGTCCTCCGATGCTGAGAAAATGTGCCCACCCGGGTATAAGTCCCCGATCCTGGTGAGGTCAAATTTCGTCAACGTTCGTTGCACCAGTGCTTCATCCGTGCCCGGTAACAGCCCAGGGTTGGGTATCGGGAGGGAAGAAGAATACAGCAGAGGCTGAGCCAAATAGTGCGAGAGCCTGCTCCACGCCCAGCTGGCGGTAGATACCGTTTGAATGTCCATTGGGTCTCTGGGGACACCTCTGGGCAACACCGCCGACAAGCGACCCGGGAGGACAAAGTCCGCCTCTGGGCGAAGGAATGGGATCCGAGCATCAGGGTGATACCAGGCATAGGCATGTGCACACTGAGCGACTAGGTAGTATAAATATAAATCAGGCACTCCAAGGCCACCTCGATCCTGTGGGAGTGTGAGAGTCGCCCAGCGGATCCGGGGGTGTTTCCCGCCCCAGACCAGTCTAATCATGAGGGACCGCAGGGTGCAGAAAAAGGTCCGGGTTAGAGGGATAGGGATATTATTGAAAAGATACAAGAATTTGGGGAGCACTATCATTTTAAGAATAGCTATCCTAGCGGACATAGAGAGCGGGAGCCGCAGCCACCCATCCACCTGAGTCTCCAGTCGCGCAATCGCGCGGCCATAGTTGAGGCGGATGATTTCGTCCGTGCTCAAATGTATTTGTATGCCCAGGTACCGCACCGAGTCCGGGCACCACTCCAGAGGGAACTCACACTGCCATGGGGAGGTGCCACTAGTCAATGGAAAGATGATGGACTTATGCCAGTTTATGCCCAGACCCGAGTGGCTACCGAAACGAAGGATTTCATGTATCAAGGGGGCAAGGTTGGCCTGCGGCTCCCTGACATACAGGATTGTGTCATCGGCATAGAGAGAGGCCAGCAGTGGGCCCGTCCGAAACTGGAGACCCCTGTGGAGGTGCCGCTCCTGGAAATGCCGAATCAGGGGGTCCATAGCCACAATAAACAAGAGCGGTGAAAGCGGGCAACCCTGCCGCGTACCGCGCGTGAGCGAGAATGGGCGAGATAGCGTGCCGTTGAGACGCAAACGGGCCGTAGGGCGACTATAGAGAAGTCTGACAGTCGCCAGGAAGTTCGCAGGCATGCCCATGCGCTCCATGACGGAAAGAAAGAAAGGCCATTCTAAAGAGTCGAACGCTTTTTCGGTGTCTAGGAGGATCGCTGCAGCCGGTGTGGTCGGGTTAATTCTGTGCAGAACCGTGAACAGCGTACGCAAATTCAGCGACGTCGAGCGGCGGGGGACAAAGCCAGACTGTGCGGGCGATATAATGAATTCCATCAGCTGGGAAAGCCTGTTGGCTACTATCTTGGCCAAGATCTTATAGTCAGTGTTTAAGAGGGAGAGGGGCCTGTACGACCCACACAACGTCGGGTCCTTATTCGGCTTCGGGAGCAGCACAATGACTGCCTCACTCAGAGTAGAGGGGAGGGAGCCACGCTCCAAGGCCTCCGCATACACCTCTATTAACTTGGGCGCCAGCAGATCAGAAAAGGCCTTGTAAAAGTCAGCGGAGAAGCCATCAAGGCCCGGGGCTGAAGAGCCCCGAAGCACTTTGATCGCCCCCCGCACTTCCGCCACCGTTATAGGTTCCACCATGAACTCCTGCATGCCCCTATCCAGGAACACAAGAGCGATTTCCGATAGATAGGCCGCACGAGCGGCCGCGGCGTCACCCAACTTGGTGGTGTATAGATATGTGTAGTAGGCCAGGAATTCGTCCCGGATCTCAGCGGGCGTTGTGCGGAGCTCACCATCCGTGCCCCGCACCTCGGCGATCAGGGACTTGCTGTATGGTGGTCGTAAGGCCTGCGCTAGCGTGCGCCCTGGCCTGTCCCCCTCTCCATACCTACGTGCAACCTGGTATTTCCCCAAATAAAGGATCTCCCTGTCCGCGGCCTCCCGGAAGTCGGACAACAGGCGTAAGCGCCTGGTAAATACCTCGTCAGAGGGTGCTTGCTGCGCCTCAGTGTCTAGCGCGTCTAGCTGTGTCTCCAGTTGTGTTATTGTTGCGCGCAATACCTTCAGGACCCCCGCGTGCTTAGCTATGCAAACCCCTCTGATATATGCCTTGAACCCATCCCAGAGCACTGCCCACGAGTCCACCGAGCCAGTATTTATGGTGAAGTAGTCCTCTATCGCCTCAGAAACCTCATGTACAAAAAGGTCATCCAATAGCGCCCTCCCAGGGAAACGCCACTGCCGCTCAAAACCCTCAGGTCGAGGAACGTCTAAGCCAAGTAGGACTGGGGAGTGGTCCGAGTACGTTCTCGGGAACGTCGTCAACGCGCGGAACCAAGGGGCCAGGCCCGGGGAGAGGAGCCAGTAGTCAATTCTGGTCCAAGTGTTGTGTTGTCCTGAAAAGTGTGTGTAGTCAGTAGTGTTCGGGTTTCGCCGGCGCCATATATCCGTCAGTGAGAACCGACGGCAAAGGTCCTGGAATGCGCGCCTTGCCCTAGGCTTAGAATCTGTGGCCCCAGAGGTGCTATCCAGCCCCACATCCAGCAACATGTTTAGGTCGCCGCCCAGCAGGACGCCAGCCGGCGCTAGGGTTACCAGTTGGGCCTCAAGCGCATGGAAAAAGTCAGGGGAATCAGTGTTGGGGGCATACACACAGACAAGAGTGACAACATGGCCCATCAAAACCCCCTTTACAATACAGTAGCGCCCCTCCCTGTCTCCCAGAAACGCCTGGCACTGAAACGGGACTCTCTTATGGATCAGCACCGCAGTGCCTCTGGCGTAATTACTGAAATTGGCAAAGTATCGGTGAGCGCCCCAGGAAGCTGCAAAGCGGGAGGTCGTTGGAGCGTGCAGATGAGTCTCTTGAAGAAAAGCAATGTCCACCCGGTGCCGATTTAAGTAGTGCAGTATTTGTTTGCATTTACTCCGGTTGTTCAGGCCCCGGACATTCCAAGTCATTAACGATAGATTGAGAGGAGCTTCATTCAGACCTATGTGGGCCTTTGATGCCAGTCAGCAAGTAATGGGAGCAACAAAACCGGGATGTCACTGTGTATCAATAAAGTTCGTTCACACATAGCCATATTAGAAGAGTCAAAAATGCTTACCCCCTACCCCCCTCCCCCCACCCAGCCAAACCACGCAAACGTGAGGCAACCCCAATCCTGGAAAAAAAGAACATAGCTCTAGACAGTAATACCAAGTGTAACCAAACAGTAGAAAGCAGAGCATCTCAACAAAAAACGATCCCATCGGTTTCAACCAAAGGGGGGTGACAACGATCCGCAATCCACCCAGCGCTGCAGCACAAATATACTCCAAATGTTAATACGTCCCTCAATAACCAAAGTCAAACAGTGCAAAGTTCGGTGACGGGCGCCGTCTCAGCCGACACCGGAGGTCGAGAACAGGTCCTGGCTGCCCGCAGACCCACTACCAGGGGGAGACCGTCCACCCTCATCTCCCCCCCCCCCCCCCCCCCCCCGGCGGGCCCCCGCGCGGCTTGTAGGTACGGCAAAAATCCTGCACCGCAGCGGGATTGTCAAATAGCCGAGCTCGGCCATCAACCTCGACCCGGAGCCGGGCCGGATAGAGCATGCCATATTTAAGGCCCAGGTTCCGGAGCGCCGCCTTCACCCCCGCATACTTACGCCTGGCCTCTTGGACCATGGCGGTGAAGTCTGGGTAGAATGAGAGTCTTGAGCCCTGCCAGGTAATCTCGCCCTTCTCTCTGGCAAGCCGCAAGGCAGTGTCGCGGTCTCGGAAGTTCATAATGCGGGCAATCAGCGGGCGAGGCGGAAGCCCCGGGTTAGGTCTCGGCCCCAGGGAGCGATGAGCACGCTCCACCACGAAGCCAGGAGTGAAGGAGTCTCTCCCAAAGATATCAGCCAACAGTTGTTCCACAAAAACATCAAGCCTGCCCGTGGCCGTGGACTCCGGAACCCCAATAATTCGCACATTGTTGCGCCGACTGCGCGATTCCAAATCTTCGTTTTTGCTGGCCACTTCCTTCAATATGCGCTCCAATCTGTCCACCCTTTTGATCTCCTGCACCGATTTATCCTCCACTGCAGAGATCCGGGCCTCAGCCTCACCCAAACGCTTGTCGTGGGCCTGGATTTTGGCCCCCATAGTTTCCAGAGTCTTATCTAGGGCGTCAAAGCGACCATCCAGGGCCCTGAAGCCGGCGCGCATCTCCTGTAGCCAGTCCGGGGACGGGGCACGGGCCGTCGAGCCGCCGGTCGCTCCACCGGCCGGGTCCGGCATGTCAGGGCGGTTTTCCGCGGGCTGCTCAGACAGTTTCTCGAACTGCAGCGTTTTCTGTTTGGGGTCTTTGCGACCCATGCCCACAACCGCCAGACGGCCACCAGCGTGTAGAGTAGGGGAGGCACTGGTGCGATGGAGCGTCAGTCCAATGGCGCAGGCCAATCCTTAGCCAAGCTATTCTGGACCACGGGCGTCGTTGGGCCCACCAGCACCGGACAGATCTCGACCTCACTGTGCAGCAGGCAAGGGCCACAACTCCATGGAGCCAGCAGGGTCACAAAGGAACATCAAGTGCACCAGCGCGATGTAGTCAGCAGCCGCGACTCGAGGCCGCCGGAAGGGGCAAGGGAGGAACGCACAAACCGGTCGCGGAGCACATGGCCAACCCAGAGAGGGCCCAAGGATCGAGGCAGAGACAACCCGGGCGCCAGGCCCAGCGAAGGGCCCCAACCGCCCCCCCCCCCCCCCCCCACCGCTAGCAGGCCGATTCACCACCCCTCCCAGGCCCCCCGACCGAATTAGCCCGGGGCCCCAGGGAGGAGATAACGAGCGAGGCCGCGCCCGGAGCGCAAGGCAAGAGCCGAGCGCCCGGTCGTCCTCCGGTCCGCAACGGCACAGGGAGAGAAGCGGGTCCCCGCCAGACAGCACCACAGTGCTCAATGCCCCCCCCCGAGCCCCCCGGGTACCTGTCTCTCGGCCGGCCTCCTTCCTCACACTCGCGTCCCCCATCCCCGGATCAGCCCGCCATCTTAGGCCTCAGGATAATGTGGTCGTCGTCGGGCGCCCCCGTGGCCCGGGAGGTCCGTTCTGCATCCCAGCGCACTCCGGGACCGTAGTAGGGTCAGCGGCGGTGTCTGGCGTCCTGCGCCCGCATCAGGAGGGCGAGGAAAGCAGGGTTTGCGCCGGGTCGATGGCGGAGCTTCAACGCCGTGCGGCCATCTTAGCTCGCGGCTTGGCCACGCCCCCCCAAGCGTTCTGATACTTGATACCTTCGGGTCAAGTTTACGCTATATAAAACTCTGAGAAAAAAAAAGATCAACATGAATGAGACCGGTGGAAAAGCCATGTACTGTCATGGAATACTTAACCCAAAAGAAAACAAGCATTGGCATAGCCAATAGGTCTCGCCTTTGGGACTGTATAAGTGTTTAGACATGCAGCACATTATCCTGAGAGCTGTGCCGCCACGGATTGAATACCTATATAATTACTACACAATGGGTCATGCAGTCTGATTCAGGAATATATGCTTGCCTCTGCTGCACTCTTCTTCCTGGGTGGCATCATGATAACCAACACTTTGAAGGCTTGTGTGAGGTCAGATGCAATGGGCACCAGAAGCAAGTCTATACAACATGCATATCTCTTTTTCTGTCTGATCTTTGAATATCAAAGGCTCATGCAACAGAGAGTTACTGGTGATGAGGGATGGATACGTAACCATGAGGGAAAGGAGGGGTGGTACAATGACTCAGGACATGCCTAGAGGAAGGTGGTCAATCGAGGGTCCGTGGAAGGAGCGGGTGGGTCTTTTTAGGGAGGCTAAAGCATATGCTTTACAAAAGAAAGTAATCAAATGGAAGCCTTACAAAAATAGTGTTACACACTGGCTGCCTTTTCCCTGGGAGGAGAGCTTATCTTTTTTTTTATAAACAATTTTAGTGGGTTTTTACGACCACTAAGTGGCGAACAATAGACATGGCACAGATATAGTACATAGTATAACAGGTTCATATTACGACCATGAAACCCAGAGCATATGCGTACAAATGATAGTTGATATCCAAAATGTGACAACTTGAGTACAGTAGGTCATAAGTTCAGCCACTTCCCCTACACACGATCGTGCTTTCGGGGGCAGCCCCTTGCCTCAAACACCACTCGTTCCTGCTGGGCACACTAATCCACCCCACGACGCCACTGTGCAAGGGTAGAGGAGGAGGGACTCAACCATGTTGCTGTAACATCATGCTTTGCAACAAGGAGGGCAGTGTCCAGAAAGACCCTTTCAGCCCTAGTGCCACCTGTACCCTAAAATACACCGAGAAGGATCAGAAGGGGGGAAGAGAGCTTATATTTTAACAGAACCCTGAAGTCTGGATAGAGAATGGGCCTTATTCAGTGTAAATTGCTCCTAATAACCATATGTTCGGGTGATGCTATAGGACTGTAACTTGATTTTATCCTTTACAATAATCCAACTATCAATGTGTTAATTATGTAAAAGTTGTATTCAGTATAAGCTATACAGTTACCAATATTATAACAGCTGATGCCAGCAGAATCTATTACGGTGTGAGATGTGCTGATGTGTTTTAAAGAAAGGACAAGAAAATAAAATAAAAATGTTAACAAGGTCATCAGTGTAGACCGGATGCAGCACTTGTGTGGAGTGATCTTAACGAAACAGTATCTGTATCGGTTTATTGTAAGTTTGTCTTTGCTATGTGCTTTTATGCCGGTCTTTTTTTTGTAATATGTTTGTCTGACATATTAAAGACAGCATGGTTTTGACTTTTTTCTATGGATTTATATTGATAATGTTGCATTCTGTTGAGATGGCTTGATATATCTACATGGGACCATGCATCTTAATTGTTTCTATTATAAAGGCTTTTTCGAGGGTAAAAAGGGAGTGTAGGCACATTGTTTGGGTAAATTGTTTCTGATCAGGAAAGAGAGACATGCTGCCAGGATGCAAACTGTTGGTAAAGGCAGATATTTTATTGTATTGGAAGTGAGAAGGGTGTGAATAGGAGGAGGACTGGTGGGGGCGGTGAAGGGCTAAATAGTTTCTGGTTGTGTTGTGAAACCAGACCCATAGCTATAAAGATTGCTATCGCTCTCATGTCCTGCATATGGCACTTGTTTGGGAATGCATACCTTCAGTGAATTCTCCGAAATTACAGGATGGGAAGCTTCCCATCGAGATATGACCAGCCGTGACCTGTGCAGGGTCGAGCAAGGGGGATTTCGACAGACAACAAGGAAACATTTATTATTTATTTAACTTTCCCTCGTAGTTGTCTGTCGAATCCCCCCCCCCAGCGGTGGGGCCTGTTTGGGGTGGGTGGAGGGGGGGCCTCCACCCACCCCAAACAGGCCCCACCACCCACCCCAAACAGGCCCCGCCGCTTTTACCTGCACGGGCCGTGGCTGGATATGACCCTAGTTTGCGAGCTGCAAATAAGTTTGCTGTAGCTACAAACCCACATCTGGTGTGTTTTAGGTATATTTTAGTCTCTTTCGAGTATATAGTCAAGTGTTTTGGGGGAGAAATGTGTTTGGGGCATCTTAAAGGCAGCGTGTTTTCGTTCCTTTCTTTATTATTTAATTGCAAATGTTGCATAGATGGTCAAGCACATTATTTGATCAGTATACAGCATTTTCAATTTCAAAACATAAATTCGAAGGAAAAAACGCACAACTTTTCAGATGCCCCTAAAAACAATTGGAAAAGAGACACAGCCTTTCAATTCGCATAAATGCACCGATAAATGTCAAAGTTTAAATAATTAAGCGCATACTTTTTAATAAACTACAAACATGAGATATAATGAAAATACTGTAGCAGTTTAGCAAACGAGAGAACGAGTCGCTTCTTTTCTATTTACAGGCGCTTTATGGCGACTTAAAAGGCAGCGTATCTCTCTTGTTTGCTAAATATTGACAGTATTTTAAGTTAGGTCGTGTTTAAACTTAATAAAAAGTATCGGCTTGTTTTTTTTCAAAATTTTCCCATTTGTGCAAACTTAAAGGGGGCGGGAGGGCTGTTTAAAAATGCGATGGAATGTCAGAGGGAGAATGGTCTACCCGAAATTGCGCTGCTGAGTTAAAAATACGAGTGACACGCAAATAATTTTCAAAATACAGAGCACAACTCTGAGCAAAGCAGGAAGGAGGGGGGGAAAGTGCAGGGAGTTGTGGGGATCACGACAGAAGGCACAGAAACAGGCACAACAACTGGTGAAAGCGGAGACGTAGAAGGGCGAAAAAAGGTTTGGAGGGGTTAGAGAAAAACGTAGAAAAGGAGCAGATGAGAGGCAAGAGTAAAGAAAGGATCAAAGGGGTCAAAGCAAGAGTGAAAGAGTGAAAAGAGGCGCAAATGGAGCAGTTGCATGTGAGAGAGAAGGAGCAGAAGGAAAAAGCTTGGCAGAAGCTGAAAGTGGGAGAGAGGGGAGAAAAGGAGTTGAAGCAAAAAGCGAGGGGGCTCCTCAGACACAAGGAGCCGGGTCTGAAAGTGCCTAGACTGGTTGGAGGACCAGTTAAGTGGGATGGGGTGCTGGGCCTAGGCCCCCGCTACAAATATTCCAGAGCTCTCGAGCTTGCACAAAAGCCAGATGCCTTGAGGTCTTTCACTTTATAGTCGGTGTGGGGAAGTGAGATGCAGCTCACAGATATTGATATTGCACTGAGGAAGGGCACTAGTTGGGGATTCACAGAAATAATTTCAGAAGTACCCCAACATAGTTGGGCTAGATATGATATGTAGGCAGAGCCCAAATTTCAGTCCACTTTTTGTGAAAACTCCAAGACTGTCTAAAGCCTACTGGCCAATATTGACTTTTTTCAGGGCACGAGGTTGAGTAGGGGAGAGGTGTGGGAGTTTGTTTGTTCAGAGTTGTTGCCTGTTTATTCTTCTATTCGGAACTTACTATGTACATTAAAATATAATAAAAATGCAGGGTAGTCAATACTTAAAAATGTTGAATTGACAGAGGTATATGTCGCACTTCACTTTGTCTAAAAGGATAAAACTATCTTTCAACGTCAACGTGCATTACCTGTATTTTAATGTTTAGCTGGAATCGTTGGTTGCTTAATTGTTCCATGTGGCATGGTCTGCCAATGAAGAGCAATTTTTTCAACTGGTTATGTAATAGCATAATTCATCTGTTTGATGTACAGGCTCATGGGTAGCTTATTCTGTGGAGCACAAAGTAAAGCTTTGATCCACTGTGAAGTTTTGACATGATCCTTGCATGGAGGAAGCTATTACTTGCAGCCGGGGCAGGTGAGTTGAGTTTACGTGGGGGTCTGTTTGCCATGTTTCACACTGAAACCAGTATTGTTACGGTTCCAATTCCTGCTCTGTTTTAGTATCAAAGTCTGATCTTTGGAGAAAAAAAGTCTCAATGCAAAATGTAAATGCAACGTCTGTGAGGCTCCGTGCAAAAAGTAAATGCGGCGTCTGTGACAGAAAAGTGATGGCTCCATTCAACAAGCCATCACCAAAGGAAACAAGCGTTGGCCGCGCGCGAGCGGCCGGAGACGCAAAATGTGGTGGGGGAGGGGGAGAAGCGGGAGTTGTGTGTGCGCGTGCGTCATCGCGATCGCTCTGAAAGCGAAAGTGATTGCGATGACGCACACGAGTTTTCAAAGTGCTGCTGGCGGCCGGCTGCGCGCGTGCACGATCGCGTGAACGCAAGCGTTAGGCCAGCCAGCAGCACTTTGAAAATCCCACATACAAAATGTCTTTTCGAGCCAGCGCAAGCGCTGGGGCTCAGCGAGACCTAAAAAGGAGTGCCCGAAAAGCAAGCGGTGGAAAGAAACAAATAATGCATTCATGCCCCAGGGGAGGGACAAACACAAGAAGAGGAAGAAAATCCCACACAAGCTAACAAATAAAAAAAACAAGAAAAGGAAAGTGACGTTAACGCCAGGATGAATTTCAGAAGAATTTCAATGCACTGTCAGAAGAGTGAACAGTGGACTGTACACCGATGCTGTAGGAAGCATATGATCCTGGCAAAAGTGGGGGTGCACTATGGAGTGGAACCCAGGTGGTAGGAGAGTGAAGTGGGGAGTAGACCATACAATTTTGAGATCAATTCCCATGTTGATAGCTATAGCTATATGTGCAGAACACTTGGCGGACACGAAAAATTTATTATTGCGGACTTGCACCATAGTGCAGGGCTAAATAACGGCTGATCGACCATCCCATATACTAGGACTGTTTAGCATCCGGATTTTAAAGTGTCTAAAGCTCAATGTATCATTTACAGCGAAATTAATACAGGATGGGCCCTTCACTAATCTGAAGGGCCACTGCTGTGTAGACAGATAGTTGGAATGTAAGCCCAGCTTGTCACTGTCTTCTGGACTGGGCATGTGAAGGGTGGGAATGAGTAAGTCTGAGGATCTAAGCGTATAAAGCAGACCAATTGTTGCTTTTGTCGTCTATGATAGTGATTGTTATTAAATTTTAAAAGCCACTGTTTCGTTCTGTGAATTCTTAAATTGATTCTTTGAATCACCAAGTAATGCCTAGGAGTCTCTTATATGAACAGGTTTGGCACAACCTCCTTGCCTGTCCTGTCCCCAAGTATCTACCAGTTTCCGCATCATTTCCATCTGCATCACATTTTACACAACATGCCTCTGTTACACGGTCGTTGTTGCAAGGTCACTTTAAAAACTGTATGTTGAGCCTCGCGAAGTGGATGAACCAACTTAGACTCAGCTACTCAAAAATGGCGGTCATCTTTCTCGACTAATCCTGCCCCCTGGAATGGGGATTGGTAGCCTTCTGAACTTGGCTCCTCGCCATGCACCACTACCCTCTGCAAAATAAGACCTGGAAGTATTAGTCTTTGAGTCTGATCTCCGGTTTTTAACATCACATTTCTAATCTGGCACTATCTTGCTTTCTATGGCTCTGATCCCTGAAAAAAGATCTTCCCTTGCCTGTGGAACATGGGAAAACCGCAGTTCAAACCTTAGTCTAGGCTCGCCTAGATAATTCAGTGCTGCTGACAGCAGTCTTCCTAAATCACTCCTTAACCGACTACAACTGGTTCACAACGTGCCAGCCATTTTATCCTCAATCTTACGACATTCTGTCATGTCACTTCTCATCTAGCTTTCTTACATGGCTTCCTATTGACAGGCTTGGCCATTTTAAGGCCTATTATCTCGCTGACAGAGCCCTCCATCCCGTGGTCCAATATATCAGCAGAAACCTTTCCGCATATTCACTCTTGCAAGAACCCTGCCTTTGGCACCCCTCACCCCCCAGTCTTCTCATTATTCCCTGCTTATCCCATCCTAGAAAGGGTGGAGGGACTTGCATTCCAGTTCCCTTGCTTCGAAATACTGAACCACACTCCGTTTTCAAGAAACTTCTCAAAACTCTTATCTTTAGCTATAAATGTTCTCCTTATTGCCGCTTTCTGTTTTGGAGACTTTTTATTCAGAGCCAGGACACCCAAGACTAGTTAGACGAGACACACACACACAGACACACACACAGACACACACACACACACACACAGACACACACACACAGACACACACACACACAGACACACACACACAGACACACACACACACACACACAGACACACACACACACAGACACACACACACACACACACACACACACACACACACAGACACACACACACACACAGACACACACACACACACACACAGACACACACAGACACACACACACACACACAGACACACACAGACACACACACACACAGACACAGACACACACACACACAGACACAGACACACACACACAGACACAGACACACACAGACACCCACACACACAGACACCCACACACACACAGACAGACACACACACACCCCCCCCCCCCCCCCCCCCTCCGCACCATGGCAGAGGAGAGACAGGCCGCGTGTGCCCTCTCTGCACTGCCAAGTAGGACATGGGTAAGGCCAAAGAGCTCTCAGGGGCTGCTGGTGCACGAGGAGAGGTCTCCTTTCATAGGTTAGAAGCTAAAAGGGATCATAGACAAACGCCTGCAGAACAGTGTGAAGGTCAAGAGGTCAAAAGGTTTGGGCCTTTCTTGGTCAGAATTTGCGTGGGAACAAGGCTGCCACTGGATAATATTCAGAAGGTGGGTCAATGAAAGGCTAGATCTTTAATAATTTGTTGCTGGTTCCGCAACTTCAAATGACAGCAACATTCTCAGTTGACTCTGGAGGGCTTCGGTCACCAAAAGGGGCGCTACAGGAAGACTTTTCCTTTCTCCAGAGGGCTTCCCCTATGGCAAGCTCAGCTCCCGTGAATCACGCTGCTATGGATGTAGGTGTGTCAACCACAGTGGAAGAAGAAGAGTTTCAAGGAACCCTCTCTTTTTGCTGTGTTCAGGCAGAGGCAGAGACTGAGGCAAGCTCTTCTTCATGCTGTATGGCAGATACAAATGCAGTCACATCAGCAATGAGAGAGGTGGCACTTTAGGGGTTTTGAGTCCTTTCAGAGGGTGGGGGCAGCCAGGCACAGGATTTAGCGCTACAAGGAGGAGCGGAGCAAGTAGTACCTCTGGGCAGACCAGATGGAGGTGTGGGTCCATCATCAGTCAGTAGGAGAACCAACACACAGCCAGGAATTGTGAGCACAGGTGCAACTAGCCACCCAACCAAGGTGGCTGGGTATATTATGTGTAGTCTAATGGGTGTGTTTCCTCAAACTATTCTCCTCCACCTTTTATCATCTATCTATCCAGCTACCTGCTCAACGTGACTGGTTGCTAGGCAACCGGCTGCCCGCTTTTTCCTCTGACGTTAACGCGTCGCTGGCCTTGGCCCCAGACCTGCTCTCCGCCCCGCCCACCCCCCAGGCTACTTAATGCTGGTTGCTGCACGGTCATGCACAGAGGGCGTGCCGGTGGCGCCCCAAAGGCAAGCCTGTCTGCACCCGTCCGCGCCCACCGCCAGAACCTCTGGCTCACCGACCGCCCACCGCTACTCCAGCTACAGTTTTCGAGTAATGGACTCAGGATGCCGCAGTGCCTCTGCTGCACCCACTCACCAAAAGAGCTTTCGACTACCTCCACAGCCACTTCACCTGCAACTCCAAGGAACCAGGGGCCCCTACAAAGGACACTGACAACCAGCCCAAACTACAATGCATGCTACTCAAACATCCGCTACCTGACCAAGCATGCCGTCCAACTCGAACACCATCACCACCACCAGCCTGGGTGTAGTGTTCCTCACAGATACCTTGCTCAAGGACTCCTCAGCCCTCGACATAGCCACCGCCACTCCAACCGGCTACAAAATGACCCACAGAGACTGGCCAGGCAGACCCAGAGGAGGAATTGCCATCATCCACAAGGACACCATCAGGCTCACCACCTCTGATGGCTCCCCCTCAACCAACATCTCAACTTCCAACTCCAAGCCAACGCCCAGTCAACCGTCAGAGGTACCCTTGCCTACAGACCACCAGGACCCGACCCTTTCTACAAAACCATTTCCAAAATCATCGCTCCCCTTGCCTTGCAATCCAGACATTACCACTGCCTTGGCGACCTCAACTTCCACCTCGAAATCCCCCCAGACACCAACTCGGCCACCCTACTAGTCTCCTTGGACAACCTGGGCCTCGTCACCAACCCCATGCACATCTCCGGACACAGCCTCAACCCCATCGTCCCGTCTAGCGACAAGATGTGGTTCAGCCACACAACGGAGCTCACCTGGACAGACCACAGCATCATCCATTTCACCATCGCTGTCACCTGACAGGTCACCGTCACCCCACTGCCCACCGCAGGTGGAACACCATCACTTGATCCTAATGGATGGCGGCCTCAACACCACCACCCTTCACACATCCGACGATGTCAGTGAAGCAGCCGACCACCTATCCAAATGGATCACCACTAGTGCCGACTCCATGGCACCCATCAAAAACCTCAGCAACAGAAGAACCAACAAGCACGCCAACTGTTTCACCCCTGAACTCACAGCAGAAAAACGAAAATGCAAACCTCTGGAGAGACGCTGGCACACGAGCTGAGACCTGGGCGGTCACATAGCCTTCAAAATGGCTCTCAAATCCTGTCATCAGAGAAGCAAAGAAAGCAGCATTCACCACCCACCTCCAGTCCACCAACCGCACAAAGCAACTATTCAACATCGTCAGAGAATTCTCCTCCCTAGACACCGTTGAAACACCATCCAGCCCTCCTTGTCCCTCTGCAACTCACTTGCTGACTTCTTCCACACCAAGGTTGCCAATATCTACAAAAACTTCGAACCCCAACCACCACAGTCATACCTTCCCGATCGCCCCTCCCGCCCCACTTCCTGACTGACTGGCCACCTCTGCTCCGAAACCACAATATTCATCATGTCCTCCATCCATTCCAGAACTTCCACTGACCCCTGCCTCCACCTCGCCTTCAACCTCAGACACAATGAAATCAGTTCCCCGCTCACCAGCATGCTCTAGGGCAGCGTTAAGCTTCGCCACCTTCCCGGAAATCAAGAAGCACACCAAAGTCAAACAGTGGACTCATCCGACCTCCAGAACTACCACCCAATCTCACCTATCCCCTACCTGGCCAAGGTAGTGGAGAAAGCTGTCAACCGACAACTCGCAGACTATCTGGAATCCAGCCTCCTGCTTGGCCCCTGCCAATCTGGTTTCTGCCCCAACCACAGAACAGAAACTGCCGTTATAGCCGCCACTGACGACGTAGGAGCCGTACTTGACTGCGGTGAGTCAGCAGCCCTGATCCTCCTCTACCTGTCAGCGGCCTTCAACACCATCTCCCACCACCTCCTCATCCAAAGACTTCACCACATCGGCATCTACGACAAAACCCTCAAGCTGCTACCTCTTTTCTCACCGGACACGCTCAGAGAATCCGCCTCCTGTGGTACAACTCTGACCCCAAGAGTATCATCTGCGCTGTACCCCAGGGTTCCTCACACTGTTCAACGTCTACATGACTCCGCCTGGCACCCATCGCTCGCAGCCACAGTCTGAACATCATCTACGCCGATTATACCCAGCTCATACTCTCCCTCACTGAAGACACGGACATCACCAGAGCGAACATTCAGAAAGCCATGATCAACATTGCCGACTGGATGAGAGCCAACTGCCTCAAACTCAACACCGAAAAAACACAAAGTTCTCCTCTTTATAAGAACCCTTTACCTTGGGACGACTCCTGGTAGCCATCCGCCCTCGAAACAGCACCCGTCTCCCCCACCCACGCCTGCAACCTAGGAATCACCCTCAACAGCGAACTCTCTATGAGATGCTAGTGCAACTAAGTTGCCTCCACCTGCTTCAACACCCTCGGACTGCTCCAGAAAGTCTTCAGATTGATCCCAACCGAAACCAGAAGAACAGTCACTCAAGCCCTCATCACCAGTTGACTTGACTACGGGAATGCCCTCTACTCCGGAACCACCACCCTCCTCCTCGGGCACCTCCAAACAATCCAGAACGCAAGATCTGCCTAGATGATCCCACATCACCCTCCACCTTCGTCGCCTGCACTGGCTCCCAGTCAAGAAGAGATGTCACTGTAAGCTGCTCACGCACCCCTACAAAGCCTTCCACAACACAGGACCACAATACCTGAACACCAGTCTGACCTTCCACCAGACACCTGTGATCTGCCACCCTGGCCTTCGCCACCGTCCCCTGCATCCATCCTACACAAGCTGGAGGATACTCCTTCTCCCACCTTGCAGCCAAAGCATGGAACAACCTCCCCATCCACCTCTGAAAATCTACCCCCCTAGCCAACTTCAGGAATAGATTCCAGACCTGGCTGTTCGGGTAGCTCCACCTCACGCAAGTGCCTGGATACCCTTCGGAGTGAGTAGCGTGCTCTACAAGTTCTATTTGATATATGTTTCTATCTATATGAATGAACTGGTTGTGGTGGCCCTTTTAATTTGAAGCCCTTTGGTAGTGTTTATTTTCTCATCTTTATTGAATGCGTGCATTGTGTACACATAAAACCATGCATGAACACATATTAAAATGCTGTGGTTGGCTCCTCTTCCTCGCTGCCACAAGTTTACAGGACTGTCCCATCCGGCATTTATAGTGCATACATCATATGCAACAGTGGCGTCTTGAACCTCATGCTTTAGCAGCTACAGTGGGGGTGGGGTTCTTTATGGGCCTCTTTTATCTGCAACATGGCTGATAAAAAAGCTCATAATGAACGCTAAGAGGAAGAAAGAAAGATGGGTTGATAGGAAAGGGAAAGAAGGGCAGATGAGTGGATGTATGAGTAGGAGAATGGATAAATGGATGAGTGGATGAAAGAATGGGTGGATGAAAGGATGGATGAGTGGGTGAAAGAATGGATGGCTAGATGAAGGGATGGGTGGGTGAAAGGATGGGTTGATGATAGGTAAATGGAAAAGATGGCAGAATAAATTTAAATCTGAGAGGGTGGATAGGTGGAAGAAAGGATGGCACGGTATTTAGAAATCTGAGCGGATGGATGGGTGGATGGAAGAGTGAATGAGAGTGGTAAACGATGGCAGAGTAAAAAAAAATCTAAGAGAATGGAAATGAGGGGTGGATGAATGGGTGGATGAGTGGGTGAAAAGATGGCAGAGTAAATAGACATCTGAGAGGATGGAGGGATTGATGGGTGAAAGGATAGCTGACTAAACACAAATCTGAGGATGGATGGGTGGGGGAAAGGATGGCAGAGTAAATGAAATCTGAGAGGATGGGTGCGTGAAACGCTGGCAACACAAGTGAAAATCTGAGAGGGTGGATAAATGTGTAAGTGATAGGATGGAAGAGAGAATGGAAATGTGAGAGGATGGGTGGCATAGTAAATTGAAAACTTGGAGGATGAATGGATGAAAAAGTAAATGGAAATCTAAGAGAATTGATGGATGATTGATAGATGAATGGATGGAGCAAAGGATCAACCGATGGATGAAAGGCTTTATTCTCCAGTATTGGGGTGTCTTTCATAGATTCACATGCTTAAATATTCCCCGTCGTCGGAGTGGGAGTCCCACGGTAAATAATATAGCAATATATACAGTAATAATATATATGTATGTATATATATATATATATATCCGGCTCAACTTTCCGTCACGCCCCTTCACTCGCGTATATATATACACCAGTAATCATCTAAAAAACAGAGATATAAGTAGGTGATAAACATGAAGAATGTCCCTATATGAAATCTCCATAGAGATACATGAAGAGAGAAAAAAGACATTCGCAGTCTATCTCTGTCATTATGTTGGTCCAAACTACAGCCAATCAGGCGTCAGCTCCCCTCTATGAACCTTCTCCTCAGAGCTCCTCACCTCAGATTTTCTACCGCACGTCGTGTGAAAGGGAGTCTCCCTGAGCTCTGCTCAGTTTTTTCTCTTCAGCATGTCTTCAAGTAAGAAGTCTGTTTAGACCTTGTTCCTCTTGTGGAAAGCTACGTTTATATTCAGAAGACCCACACAGTAAGTGTATTTACTGTCTTTACCCGGATCATGAAGTGGGTAAATGTAAATTCTATAGAACTTTTTCTACAAAAACTCTTAAAGACAGGGAAGGCCGTCTCTTGTTGTGGCTCCAGAGACTGAAAGATAAGGATGAAGTGGTTTCTGACGTAGAAAGCTTTACTTCTGGCCGTTCCCACACAGCCTCAAAACGCAGCAGTGTACAAGATCTTCCTTCTCCTTTCCTTAAGAAGAAGAAAATGTCTCTGTCTATGACATCTGCCATGTCCTCTTCCATGGCTGCTGCGATATCGCCCACGAGACATAGTTCTCAGGCTGCTGAGGCATCGACTTCCCAATTTTCTGGTAAAAAATTGGCTTCGTCGACGAGACTTCCGACGACGAAATCCGCCATTTCCTGCTCGTCGACGGTGACTCTGACGACGACGTCAGCATCAAGGTAGTCGACGGCGGTCCCGTCGACGTTATTGTCGTCAACGATGATTATCAGTACTATAAAGACTGTGTCGTCAGTGTTGCCTATTGCACCGTCGTCGACGAAGATCTTGTCGACGCTACCATCGTCGTCGACGAAGAAAAAGAAGACCTCCGTCGACGACAGCTCCGTCGACGACAGCTCAGTCGACGGTAGTTCCATCGACGCGGAGTTCGTCGACGCTGGTTCCGTCGACATTGGTACCGTCGACGGTTCCATCTACGAAGATGTCGACAGAGGCCTCTGTGCTTTCGACCCCGTCGACGGCAATCTCGTCGGTGAAGATAAAGATTAAAAGAGCAACTTCTGCGCAGAAGTCAATGAATACAAATATTTCTTCCGCGTCTTCAGCGACTACTTCGTCCTTTGCCGCTGTACCTTTGTTGCCATAGCCTCCAAGTGGTCAACAGAATATGTCTGGTGAGGTCATACTTTTAGATGATTCCCAACTTCCTTCACCATTGTTCGCAACTGATTCAGATCAAGAGTCAGGAGAAGGTTTACCTGAATCGTTCGGAACAGCACACAGTCCATCGGATTTAATAATAAAATGCCAGGATGAAAGTAGTGAGGATGAGGAACGTTTTTATCAGGAAGAAATTGCTACGGAAGGACAAACTGCGACGTTACCATTATCGCTTATTACAAATCTCCAACTCATGCTGGATGATTATAATCGGCGTTTTCCTTTATCACCACAAGAATCTGTAGTTCCTGCTGTTCCAGTGGTGCCAACACCTGTGTCGGAGCCGGTGCCAGTTATAACACCTTCAGTTCCGCTGAGACAGTCATCAGCTCGAACATTAATTCATCATGACAGTGATGAGGAAGTTCCTCAAGACAAGGAAGATGGTGAGATCCTGGATGATGGTGGCGATGGTGGTGATGATGATGATGATATGGCGGAGTGGGATGACTACCATGCCCAAACACCATCTCCCTCTCCTGTAGCACCTGGAGACTCACCACCTGTCGACATTGCAAGTTTTCACCAGTTGATGGATAGAGCAGCCCAACGGTTCAAATTAACAACGGAACATAGAGAAGAGGATTGTTTTCTTTATGACTTTAAAAATCAACCTTACAAGCAGACACATACAATCCCCATTATCGAATTCATTTGGGATGAGGGCAAAAAGATAATGAAGACACCAAATAGCCTTCCGGCACAGGTACCTAGGTTGGAGAAAAAGTATAAATCTCCAGTAGGAGCTCCAGCATGCCTCACTGGTCAGTCGAAACCAGATTCTGTAATTACACAGGCTGCGCAACGTCGAGCTAGAAACCCTTCATCTACAATCACTGCACCACCTGATCGTGATGGACGTCGCATGGATGCCATAGGGCGAAAATTTTCATCAATGGCTTCCACTACTGTAAGAGCGGCTAATGCCTTAGCCATTTTAGGTCGTTACGACCGTCAAATATGGGCAGATATAGCGGCGTTGGTTGAGATGTTACCTGAGGCATCTAGGGTTGAAGCTGCGAAGCTTCTTCAAGAGGGAGAGAGTACATCTGCAGAAATAATCGACTGTGCAGTGGACATCGCCTGTACAGGTTTCCGCCAACTCGCTGGAGCTGCGGTATTGCGCAGACAAGGTTGGTTACGCTCAACATCTTTTCGCCAGGAAGTGCAGGCAAAAATATTAGATATGGCATACGATGGAGAATCTTTATTCGGAGATCATGTGGATGAAGCTCTCCAATCGATCAAGAAAGATACAGAGACCGCTCGCTCTCTAGGTACACTGCAATTTCGAAAGCAGACATTTCGGGGGGGAACGCGGACGCGGCACCTCCTCTAATTTTCGAAGAGGAAGCAATCAATACCGGCCATACAACCAGGGTTCCAATCGGTATACCTACAACCAGCAACAGTCTTCTCGGCAGCAGTCTTCCAAGAATTACAGAGGAAAATCCTCGTACAGAGGTTCCAATTCTAAAAGACAATGACTTGTGTCAGTCCCAGAAAATTGGAGGTCGAATCTCACTGTGCTGTTCTCAATGGTCCTCCATAACAAAGGACCGTTGGGTTCTGGACATTGTAGAAAAAGGTCACACGCTAGAGTTCATCGAATTTCCCCCACCCACGCCACCTACCGGACCACCGCCGGCGCATCTCAAAGAACTTTTTCATCAAGTTCAACTGTTAATACGCAAGGGAGCCATAGAGGTGGTACCAAGATCTCAAAGAGGGAAAGGATTTTATTCCCGATTCTTCCTTATCACCAAGAAGAATGGGGAATGGAGGCCAATACTAGATCTGAGGTCCCTCAACAAGTATCTAAAGAAACAATCTTTTCGTATGTTGACGCTTGTCGAGAGCTTGCGTTTACTCTCACAAGGAGATTTCATGGCGACTATCGACCTCCAAGATGCATACTTTCATATCCCGATACTACATCGGAAATTTCTACGCTTTCGAGTAGGTCGAAAGGATTTCCAGTTCAAGGTGTTACCATTTGGTCTACGATCTGCCCCGCGAGTGTTCACAAAAGTGCTCGCTCCTGTGGTAGCCTTCCTACGTCTCCAGGGTGTTCAAATCTTCCCATATCTAGATGACTGTCTCCTAAAATCACAATCAGAAAATCAACTTCTACGGGACACACGCCTTTGTCAGGAGGTGTTTCGCTCCTTAGGACTATCAATAAATGCCATAAAGTCCCATCTACAGCCCTCTCATCGCAGGGAATTTCTAGGAGCAACACTGGATACAGTGTCAACGAAGGCGTTTCTCTCTCAAGACCGTCTTCAAAGGATTCTTCGACGGGTGTCCCTTATAAGATAAAAAAAGTCAGTTTCAGTAAGAATATTAAAGTCATTTCTGGGGATGGCGTCATCGTGCATTGCCTTGATCCCTCATTGCAGGTTAAAGACACGCCCCATACAGGAGGAACTAGACGTCCAATGGCGTCAAGTTACTGGGTCGTTCAACGACGTTGTAAACGTCACAGACCGTACGGACTCGGCACTCAAATGGTGGACACAACCATTGAATTTAACAAAAGGAATTTCATTTCTGTCGGTAGTGCCAAACATGACAATAACAACAGACGCCTCTCTAGAAGGATGGGGTGCTCATTTGGAGGATCTTTCAGTAAAGGGGAAGTGGACGATGTGTCAAAAAACCTGGCACATCAACAGGTTGGAACTCATGGCTATATTTCTAGCTCTCAAGTCATTCCTTCCTTTAATCCAAGGAGAACAGTCCTAATACAGACGGACAATACAACCTGCATGCACTACATCAACAAGCAGGGCGGAACAAAATCTCCGAAACTGTCTCGACTAGCGCAGTCGATCTGGGATTGGTCTCTCGACCATCGCATCACGATTGCAGCAGTTCATCTACCAGGGGTATCCAATATCCTAGCGGATTCCCTGAGCAGGTCTTCCTCGTCGACCCACGAATGGGAGTTACATCAGCCAACTCTAGAGATGATATTTCGACGATGGGGTCGTCCACAGCTGGATCTCTTTGCCACACTGGAGAACCGGAAATGCCGAGATTATGCAAGCTGGCATCCCCAGCAAGGGTCACGGGGCAATGCCTTTTTGATGAACTGGTGCAATCTGTTTGCCTACGCTTTTCCCCCAATCCCCCTCGTACCGCGAGTGCTGTGGAAGATGCGGAGGCAGCCCTGCCATCTACTGCTCATAGCCCCACGATGGCCTCGACAGGCATGGTTTTCGGAGCTGCTCCTACTTTCCCAATGCGAACCAATCCTTCTACATCCCCGTGCAGATCTACTTACAATGAGCAAGGGGAAAATTTGTCATCCGAATCCCTCATCACTGAGCTTATCAGCTTGGAACCTGAGCACTGTGAATTTGCCCATCTAGACATTCCACAGGACTGTAGAAACATCTTGGCTCAGACGAGGGCCCCTTCTACGGTGAAAACGTACAAGTTGAAATGGAGGAGATTCTGCCATTGGTGTGCATCTACTGGGGTTCATCCAATTCACTCTACACCAGAACAATTGCTGCCGTTCTTCTTACAATTGGCTAAGTCCGGACTTTCTCATGCAACTTTGAGAGTTTTTCTGGCGGCAATTTCGTGTTTCCGTCAGGATGGTTCAACTTCCCTTTGTTCTTCAAGGATAATGCATCAATTCTTCAAAGGGTTGTTTCGTAAATTTCCACCTGTTAGACGCCCTCCTCCATTGTGGCACCTTAACATCGTGTTGTCACAATTAATGAGACCACCGTTCGAACCAATACATAAAGTCGATTTGAAGTATCTGACATGGAAGGTGGCTCTTCTTCTAGCACTAACGTCTTCACGTCGTGTCAGTGACATCCACGCTTTTACTATCAATCCTCCTTTCCTACAGTTCAAACCAGATTCTGTAGTATTGCGCACTAATCCAACATTCTTGCCTAAGGTGCCTGCAGATTTTCATATGAATGAACCAGTCATCTTAAAGACTTTCTTTGCTAATCCTCAAACACCTGCGGAGCAAAGGTTACATTCCCTGGATGTGAAACGGTGTTTAAAGTTCTACATCAGCAGAACAGCTTCTTTTCGAAAATCCGATCAGCTCTTCATAGCTTATGGACGGTTTCACAAGGGGCGTCCAGTTACAAAACCAACCATTGCACGTTGGGTTTCAGCAGCCATCTCCTTCTACCATCAAAAGGCGAACAAGCCTTTGCAGTCACCAGTGAGAGCTCACTCCACTAGAGCAGTGTCATCCTCAACCGCCTAATTTGCTGGAGTGCCGTTGCATCAAATCTGCAGAGCAGCTACATGGTCGAGCAGACATACGTTTACAAGACACTACTGCTTGGCGACTTTAAACGAGGAGGATGCTGCAGTTGGGCAGGCA
The DNA here is from genome assembly GCF_964204655.1 of Triturus cristatus. Classification (NCBI taxonomy): domain Eukaryota; kingdom Metazoa; phylum Chordata; class Amphibia; order Caudata; family Salamandridae; genus Triturus; species Triturus cristatus. The sequence continues at coordinate 126,439,332 of NC_140593.1, forward strand.
GTGCTTCGCAATCTTTTTAAATAAGGTGAGCCTCTTCCTTCCCTCCTCCATATTGTTTCCATTTACGTGAATAATGTCATTTGCATTTATAAAGATTTTGAATAACATCTTATATATATAAGGATGTTGATTGTCATTACGATTCCAGTTTTCGTATGATTATGGAAACAATGGTAATTCTTACTGCTAGCTATTCTATATTCAAGCATGTGAATCTATGAAAGACACCCCAATACTGGAGAAGAACAATTATTACTTACCTGTAAACAGGTGGTTCTCCAGTATTGGTGTCTTTCATAGATTCACATGCGACCCTCCCTCCTCCCTTCAGAGGCTCCCTTCTCCTCATACACTCTAAAATCACTCTGGTGCGACGAAAATCTGAGGTGAGAAGCTCTGAGGAGAAGGTTCATAGAGGGGAGCTGACGCCAGATTGGCTGTAGTTTGGACCAACATAATGACAGAGATAGACTGCGAATGTCTTTTTTCTCTCTTCATGTATCTCTATGGAGATTTCATATAGGGACATTCTTCATGTTTATCACCTACTTATATCTCTGTTTTTTAGATGATTACTGGTATATATATATATATATGTATATTATTACTGTATATATTGCTATATTATTTACCGTGGGACTCCCACTCCGACGACGGGGAATATTCAAGCATGTGAATCTATGAAAGACACCAATACTGGAGAACCACCTGTTTACAGGTAAGTAACAATTGTTCTTAATGGATGAATAAGTCAAAAGATGTATGTATGAGTGGATGGATGTATGCATGAGTAGATAATGGATATGTGAATCGATCAATGGAATGGCCAATTAATCAATGGAATGGTAGAAGAATGAATGGATGACGGAATGTAAAGATGAAATGGGTGGAAGGAAGGGTGAATGGATAGATGATTGGATGGAAAGAAACGAGTGCTCTTCTGTGGAGGTTCTGGCAGACCTGCTTTGCCTGCTTGGTGCCATCAGTTCTTTGATTCAAAGTGGGGGGTATTTTAATTTTCTGGCGACTCCCTTATCCTGCAACATTGCCTAATTTGTACGTGTAGTCGCTGGTGGCGAGCACAGGTGGCCGTTCCTGGGGACCAGGGTTTATTTTTCAGCATTACTCTTTGCCACAGGGCAGGAGGCAAAAAAGGAGAAAGAGATACATAAAAAAGCAGTGACAAAGGAATAGAGATCAAATAACCTAAGAGAGGTAAAAATACAGGACGTGTAGGGTGTTGGGGAAAAAGAGGCATGTGGTGGAATCAAGATCAGGCAATCTTGGTAATCTGCCAACCTGGAATCCAGCAGCGCTGTTGACTGGCTCCTAGAAAAAAGTTAAGGTCTCTTAAATGTATTCATTTCTTTTTACAAATTAAGCACTCCCACACACATGTTTGTGCTTACCAGTGATGCTTCTTTACCACTGTACAGCTTTCACATCACTGCCGCTCTCCAGGTGATCCATTAAAGATGCAAAACATTTAAGAATATTTTTATTATTTACGCATTTTAAAATGTCAATCAGAGGGTTTACAATACACATCTTACTGGAATTAAAATGATCTCCACAAAAGAAAGAACAAATATATAATTTTTTTTATCTTTTAGAATAAACAATCCAATTGAAAATGAGCCTCATCCAGCAGCAACCGATACTTTCCTTTGAACCCTAAATACTTTAAATCTGACCCATTCGCCTACAAAAGAGATGCATCATCATAGGCTGCAGGCTAGGGGACTGCTTTCAGAGAAGGATGGGCTCTCATCACCCGGCCATCCCATGACTGCCCCATTCGAATTGTGTCCTCCTGCAGTCCAGCCCTGCAGACTCCCCACAACCATGAAACAATTTGGGTATTTTGCAGATGTTCATTCAGAAACGCCCCTAAAACCTATGATGTCATTCAAAACTGTGTTGTAAATTTCACAATTTGGCCCCGTCATTTCTAAGTACTCTCCGTTGGATAAGACCATTGAGCACCATTAATGACATGGAAGTTGGTTCCTTGCTTGCTCACTCAGTGCAATCTGGGGCAGCTATTCATTCATTCAATCACTACAAAGAAACGAGAGAATGCATAGAATGGTTATCTTATAAAAACACAAAACTAATCTCTGTGCCAACAATAATATTGGACTAACTAACTACTACCCTTGAGTACTGGACCTGGTGCTCCCTGGCGTAAAGCACTTTAACGCCTCGTCAGGGGACGAAAGCGCTATATAAATGCAATTACAGGGATTGGACCTACCATCAGGGTTGCTTTTAGAAGGGAGGGGTGGATTCGCCATGGTAAAGTCAAAGCACTTTATATATAATCATATGACTATCCGAACGTACAAAGATGTTTTATAAGCTACATTTATTTTTTACTCTTGGGTGGCAGTTGCAAGATAGATAGAAAACATAGAAACACTTGCGGCCCTCACTACGTTTTTTTAAACTTATTACGCAATCATTGAAGATTGTGTTTTTAATATCACCTGTTTTTAACTTGTCTGTATAAATATGTAATTGCAGTGATTTTAGGTATTTATGCAATAAAAGTTTTCATTCATATAACTGCAATTAGTAGTACAATTGATGTATCATCACATTACAGGTTCGCCAGCGGCAGTTCATCTTACATATACTCTACATTTTGAAAAACAGAAAAGCAATAAATGTGATTGGCATACACAATTATCTTATCAAGAAGCATCTATATTCTGTTTACAATGCATCAAGCTCTGAAAGGGAGACAAGGTATGGACGTTTTGCAGGAAAGGACAGCATTAAGAGGCCAGCCCCCTATAAAGGTATAGTAATGGGTCGGGTGGAATGGTGTGTGTTGAGTAAATCCATTGACCCAATCTACAAGATTGAACTTTAGAACTCCAACACATATACACATTTCAACACCTATCTACAAAGTCATGACTGCGCTCTTACAGATAGAGAGGCTTGCAAAGATATCAATGTATATAGACTAGTAGTAGTTTTTGGTCATGCTCCATGTTGTACATACATGTTTTTCACATACAATAAACCCATAAGATACATTGATCAATATCACATCACTTGGGGAGTCATGGCTTTCTCCTCTTTCTTTGACATTTAGACATGGATACCAAAGCAAGGTTCGGGTTTGTAGAAACTCATGAAAAACTTACTTCATGAACAGTAATGGTTGTCCTAAAGGTAGGTTCCAAGTTTTACAAACAAGATTACCCAGAGCAAAGTTTCAGTTCTTCATACAATCTTCTGGAGTGAGCTTATGAAAATGCAGCATGGCTAGTAATATCATTTCGCATGTACTTATGCAGAGCAAACAGCTGGACCATCAGCTTGTGTGATCATGATACTATGACGAAAGCAGTGGGGTGTGACCCTGGTGTTGTGAAGTAGCCGGTCTGTGACTGGTGGCGGCCTGATTCACAACACCAGCTGCCACGCCCCACCAGAGTTTAGTGGATGCGCAGCCTGGCGGCTCCATGGTTCAGTTTTGATCGCCTTTTTCTCTCCGGAGTTAGGCACGCATGTCTCAATTGTCCTCATTGGCAGAATCTGGAGAAGCAAAGACAATTGTTAGAGAAGAGTAGGATTTAAAATATCTTCCATTGTACAAAATACACATTTATTTATTCAATTATAGTTTTTGTTAAGCACCAATGAGGCCAGATCAGTTCCTGCACATGCACAATATCTGGGGGCCTTACTCTAAGCGTTACAAAGGGAAACTTACCAAGCTTTGATAAGACTGCAAGTCTTGGACATGGAAATGATACATGAAATTAGGTGACATACATATAAATATATATGTATGTGTCTGTATATATATATATATATGTACACATACATACATATGTATCATGTTTAAGCTTTTTCAAAGCCCATATTTTACAGAAAAGAAGTCTTCACTGTGATTATTTCAGAAATGTACAGGGCTGACTTCATTTGCAAGAAATTTAGCTTCCCTAAACATATAAAAAAGTTAAACCAATGGTTAACTTGCCATTTCTTCTTCTTTCTTTCAGTGCTGGTAAAAACGATTTGACGTCAGTGATAGTGCTGCTCTCAAGGCATTCATCAGCACCCCTGACGCGCTTACACTTGCAGACTGATCGCTGATTCAAGGATCTAGCGATACCTCGTCCCTAGTGTGTGTGAAAATACTAATTGTAGATGCAGAAGCAGTCAGCAAAATGCTGAATTGACGGTCTCACGCTGCACTTTATTTTCCCATTGTCAGTCTTGTTTAAACCTACTCTATAGTGTCAATGTACTACTGAAGATAAGCACACTTTGGAAAACGTGTTTCATTTCCTTACAGTGCTACTTTACATTTACAATTTGACTTCTATTAATTCATATTGTTGCATGGAAACACATTTTAGATATTACACATGATCTGTTCCTCACCAAAAGACACACATTTCTCAAAACATAGATATATCTGTAGTATCAGAGAAATAATGAATACTAAAAATGAAGTTAAGGACGAAGCCCAATGCTCCAAATATTCCGAAGGAGTACTAAAATCAACGCATAAATCACGTGATATAAAATATACATAAAAAGTAACATGTGTGACCTGATCCCATATTGCCATCTCGGGGTCCAGGTGGCATTTATAAGCACTCAGCCTTCGGGCTCTTGGTTTATGATGTCACCAGAATCCCTAGATGGCAATATAGGCCCTTTATTACACAGTCACCCTTCATGTATTCTCTACATCTGTATTGACACACTTTAGAGTGAAGTCTGCCGTCATGACTCATCTATTTTCAAAGCAGACCACCATCATGAGAGACTTATCAAATGCACACTACCATCATGGCTTTGCTATATAACGTAGACAGCCATGAAGATTCAGCTCTATCAAATGCACACTACTGTTGTGACTGTTATCCAGTGCAGGCCACTATAATGACACAGTAATTCAATCAAGTTTACCATCATGACTCATCTAGCCAGTAAAAGACCACCATCATGACCTAGCTATTCAGGGCAGGCCAACATCGTGCCACAGCTCTGTCCAATACAGACCACCAACATGGCAAAGCTTTTCTATGCAGACCCCTGTCATGACACAGTTGTATTCAATGGAGGTCACAATCACGATACAGCTATCCAATGCATGCAGTCAATATTCAGAAAGTCAATGCAGCCTGCTTTCATGACAAAGCTAGATAATGCAAACCACCGTCATGATGCAGCTACGTTCAATGGAGACCTCCATCGTAAGACAGCTATCCAATGCAGGCCATCACCATGGCCTAGATCCATTAGATGCACACTATCCTCATAACTAACCTATTCAGAGCTCACCAGCGGCATGACTCCGCTCTCCACTACCGATTGCCGTCCTGACGCAGCTACGTTCAATCGAGACCCCCATCGTGAGACAGCTATCCAATGCAGGTCAACACCATGGCCTAGATCCATTAGATGCCCGCTATCCTCATAACTAACCTATTCAGAGCTCACCAGTGTCATGACTCCGCTCTCCACTACCGATTGCCGTCCTGACGCAGCTACGTTCAATGGAGACCCCCCATCGTGAGACAGCTATTCAATGCAGGCCTTCACCATGGCCTAGATCCATTAGATGCACGCTATCCTCATAACTAACCTATTCAGAGCTCACCAGCGTCATGACTCCGCTCTCCACTACCGATTGCCGTCCTGGCGCAGCTAGGTTCAATGGAGACCCCCATCGTGAGAAAGCTATCCAATGCAGGCCAACACCATGGCCTAGATCCATTAGATGCACGCTATCCTCATAACTAACCTATTCAGAGCTCACCAGCGTCATGACTCCGCTCTCCACTACCGATTGTCGTCATGACGCAGCTGTTAAATGCAGACCAGTCGTGACGCAATTACTGAGTTCAGACCAGTCATGCAGAACACCGTCATGACAGTGCTATTCAATACAGATCATCTTCTCATACCACAGCTATCCAATGAAAACCAAGCACGCGTGTCATCATCATATTGTATATAACAATAGATAAAACCTGCAAACTCCGTGAAACCAATTAGTGGGCAGCAACTAACAACAAAATGAGTCAATATCATTCTTGCTGGCCGCGCTACACATTTAAAAAAAATAATAATAATATCAATGCATTTTAGACATCTTGTGCCTTTGGCTGACAGGCACATTTGAAGTCACCGTGTTTACGTTAGTCAAGACTCAAAATGCAAGCTAGGCCTATTGTCTTTGCCATTCTTTAGTAAAAATGTTCTACTTGTAGATTCATTTTAGGGGTGAAAATCACAAAAAAAACCTTTGGCCCAGTTTTGCTTTACAAATTCCGAAGGAAAAATATCACGCTGTAAACACTGTGACTTCGAATGTGCCTGCGGGCCAAGGGCACAAGAATATTAAAGACAGTTAACAATCACAGAAATGTTTTGCCCTTTGTGGGGCTCAGCAGTGCGATGTAGCTGCCGTGCTTTATGACAAGGGTGTATAGTGTGGGTCCAGAAGAGCCATACCCAAGAGATTTTTACGTGCTATTCATATCACATACATTAACACACAATCTTATTCGCATAGTCTTAGGTTGTCTTGAAGAAGAGGCTTGGATCAGTCCCCACTGGACCGATATTGGACCCCCTTTCTTATAAGTAATGAAACTTAAAGGGAGCCGAATACCAAATAACAGGTCATGTTATTCCCTCCATTCTTTTGCTGGTTGTAAGAGTTGATTGTTAAGTAAAAGGGAGCTAAAAATGGTGTTGCTTGATTACCAGACCCACATCAGGCTCAACCTTTCACTCCTCCAGGTCAGAAAGTAACTTAAAACTCATCTCTCCATGAAACCCCTATCTGCAATCAATATGAATCTTCCCACAACTCCTGCCTCCGAGGCAACATCTGACGGTAGGTGCTCATACTTGGACATACACATAGACTTCAGAGAGGCTTCTGGACACATCGCGGTAATTACCTCCATGCAAACATTTCAGGGGGGCCTGGTGCATGGCTCAAGACGTCAGTATAAGAGACAGCTCAGTGAACTTGGAATAATCTTTTGTGAGAGGTAGAATGTAATAAGTCGACATTCAACCCTGTGCTTCTCATCCCTATTTAATCACTTCTGGGGTACCTCGAGCCTCTCCCCTGAAACCTTTGCTTTTCTACCTCTCGGTTTGACCGTCCGGAGATCTCAGAGTGAGGGGGGAGGGAGTGTCTTGTTGCTTACAATGCTGAAATTACTTTTTAGCTCGACAGTGTAGTAAATGTTGCCTAAGTTGTCTTTTGAAAGTAAATCACTGGATGGAAGAATTTCTTGGAATTTGTATTGGGATAAGACTAAATAATTTTTTATTGCAAATGGTAAAGCGTGAAAAGGGGGCATCTGGCTGGAGTGTTTGAAGCAATTAACTAACTCTTCTTCCTGCATTAAAAGGCAACTGTCAGTACTAACTGAAAACAGACTTATTTCGTCAGATTAATGCAGAAGTCAAATTCTGTCATTTTTATTTATGATTTTAAGGGTAAGCTTTACCCATTACTAGAGGAGCATCAATGAGCAGAAACAGCTTCTTTGACAGCATTTTGTCTGGCTTACTGTAAAAGACTTTATTTTGATTCTATGCTCATACTGAAGAGAATAGAAAACGCAGAAATGTGTTTAACAAGAGGTACTGTCGTTAGTATATGTTTTTTCTGTAAATAATTGATTCGTCTAATGTCACCGTGCACTTTTAACTATTTTTATCATTCAGATTGACTTGATCCCATGAAAATCAATGATTTTAAAATAATTATTTTATTCATTCATTGGTACTTTAGCGCCAAAAAGACATGTGGTTAACAAGAGCTTTATAAATAAGTTGCCACACGAACTGCAAGTTAGTACTTCTTTGACCAGACATCATACACTAATCACACTCAAAATCTGATTAGACAAGTGGATTTTTCAAGAGACTAATTGCTAGAAATCGTCTGAGCCTCAATTGAGCAAGATCAAGCCAGGAGGGGTTATGTGGCATATGGCAGTAAATATAATAGACAACAGTGACATGCTGGTAGATGGGGAGATAGTTTTATGGGTTGATGCATTTGTTGCAGAAACCGGTGTGCTCCTACACGTCACTGGTTCCAATTCAAGCAAGAGAGGGGTCATGGTCAATGGTGCCCAGGACTGACCATGCTCTTGCGAGCCCAGGCCTAATTCCAATATCAGGTAGACAGTCCCCCCAAAAAGGATGCCGCAAGGTGTACCTGCGTTTCCACAGGAGGAGGACAGGATCTTCTGGCTAAGCCCAGCCACAGACCACAGGCAGATTTCATCTTAAGTTCTACTTTCCGAGGACAAGAGAAAAAGAAAGTAATTGTTCCAGGGACATGGAAGTGGGCATGGGAGCGCTGATTAGTGTTTTAATATATTATGAGACCTCTCCTTTAACTAAATCGATATGCTCATGACAGCAAGGTGGGCGTACTGGTGATGTCATGTGGAGGTATTATAGGATAACTCTCTCTTGGCCTTCAGTAACTGAAGGGCCAGCTGCATGAAAGAACCCTCGCATTACAATCTCTGGTGAAGTGGGTTTCTTCTATGATGCTGAATTGGGCGTGCTTCTGGGTTTTCCATCACTGCTTGTGGCTTACATATTCATCTGGCTTGCTGTGAATGCGGCGTCAGATGCCTATTGGAATGCCTAGATGTCCTGCATGCCTGCCATCATTATACTACAAATTGCTGTGCAAATCTCCTTTTAAGATTACATATGCTTGGCAAATGTTTGGATTTGCGAAAAACAGTGAAACTGCATCAATGCTAATGAACTGTGTTGTCAGCAGAAACAAATAATTAGAAATCATTATGAATCATGAAACTGCCAAAAGAAAATCTGTATTGTCAGATGCTGTTTTAGCTCTTCCTAATCTGCATTTTTCTCCAACATTTTGTCTCTGAGTGAAATCCATCAATACAGGCATTTTGCACTGAACAACTTCTGCTACCATCGTCATATTCTATGTCTTATTAAATCATATATTGTTTTGTAACCGTGTTTTCACACACCACCTTTTTCATGTATTTACTTGAAAATTATGATGTACATGGTATGGACCTCTCATGTGCACCACCAAGCTTTCTTTCCCCCATATTTCTGAAATTGAGAAAGTCTGTGACTCCGACCTCCCTCTAGTCAACACAAAGGCTGCAATACTGCTAGAACAATGCTCAGCTTCAAGGTTGTAGGAGACCCACAATTTCTTGGGGAGAGGGGCACAAACAGCCTTGGTATGAGCCAAATCATGGTTCTGGGTTAGCGCTATAGCCACAGAATGAGCCAAGCCATTAAAAGAAGTAAAGTAGGTAACAACTGTCATGAAAGAATAAGATAAAGTCTTTAAAATGAAAAAAATATGTTTTTCAACATTACTCAGAATCTCAATTAGGTACATAAGACTATATCAGTGAATTGAGTGACATTTATTGAAAGTAATATTTTATTTAAAGGAAACATTCATCAATACCCACAATGGCCGGACGAATTTGCAACGTTACCCAAAATATGTCAGTATGTCATGTTCTCTATTTATATAGCCTATATTATCATTAAATGAGACGCAAGATTATTTTTTTTCGATTACCATATGTAAGTGAGGTTTGTGTAGAGGCAGATCATGTACTGAGTTATTTCAATAAGCTCTTAAACTGGATGGTTATGGAAAATGATACACAGTGAAGTGAAGTGATGGGCTTTAGATCACACAACTGGGCGAGTGGGGAAGTCGAAGTTGGAGTCCAGGATTTCATATTGTGCTGTTCAGACAGTGTAAGGTTATAACCTTCTCTCTTCCATTTAACACCACAGATTAGTACTTTGTGTTCAGTTATTCAATGAGTGTTAGTATATGGAAATCTATACATTCACTTTTCACACCTTAATTCAAATCGACATTATACACACGTGCTTAATTATTAGATTTAAAGGTGTGTGTGTATTTTTTGGGAATGTTTTGACAGACACTGAATATCAAACACAGTGACAGAACATTCCTGTGTGAAATTGCGTTGCACTTTATTAGCGTCTCCTTGAAGAACAGCACTGTAGAAGCAAACTCAGTATGGGGATAGATGAGAGACCGCTTTATTTTTGATAATTTTTTTATTGTGGTCATTGGGGTGTTGAACCTCTCATAAAATTGTTCTTTTTCTCATGTGAGCCCAGCCAGCAGTATCATTAGCCAGTAGTGGCTGCTATTGGATGTGCGTGGTGGGGTGGCAGGGAAGGGGTGAGGTGGGAGAGAGGGAATTTAGGGAATGAAAAAAATAAACTTACCCGGAATAGCTGGTAGCTGGCTTTTTCTTGTCTCCAGCCCAGGAACCACCCGGGAACACAGGCTCCCCTGAGCCAATAACAACACAGTGTTGTGATTGGTCTGAGCACCATGGTTCGGCGCTTAGACGGGGACAGGGAGCCTGTGCATGTTCCTCACCAGGCTGTAATACAGCCTGGTGGGGAACATGCAAAGTGTGCATGACTGCAAACCACTTCTTCCCTTGCTCTGGCCAGCCCCGCCCGCCGTTGATTACAATAGGGAAAATACTTTTATGTTATTATTTTATTTTTATTTTTGAGCAAGAGGAGCCGCCACTGTCATTAACATAAAAAGGCATCTTCTGCCTTTCCTGCACTGACAAACACAACGATTTAGGTAGCGGCACAACATGTCAATGATGGCAATTAAATAGGAAAAACAAGAGGTTGTAGAGCTCCCACAGAGTTTACTCAAGTTACAGTGCTTCAATGAAACTTAGGCGTTGTGCAGCATGGCTTTGAGACATTGTGTTTGTCCCTGTTTAATCATCAGTTTCCATTTCAAAATCTGGGGAGGCAGAGTATCATTTTCTGCACCTCCCCTGCTCCTAAATCTTGGTAGGATAAATCCACCCTGTTCCCCACACCCATGTTCGGCTTTTTGGCACCTTAGAATATTGTTAACAATCTGAAAAGGCTGTGAGGGATTTCAGCAAGTTATTGGTACAAGCAAAAAAATACAAAAGATAGGAAGGCAAAACAATTGTAAGCTAAATGCTATCCCAGGTGAAAGCGAGATGAGGTCTGCCAAACGGAAGCATGTGTAAGCACCACTAGAGCTCTTGTATTAGTGCCACGACTGCTCCACTGCACACGCTCCTCTATCGGTCAGAACAGTCTATTAATCCAGCCCCTTGTCGGTTACATCTTTATCCTCGGCAGGTTAAGCCGCCAGATTCCTTTGCTGTAGGACACGCTCTGTAACGCCCGACAATACCATTTCGCTAATCCTGTTTCATCAGCTTTGAGTGCCCCGTCTGGTCATTCCAATCGTGAAGAGGAAATTTAGAGGAAAAAACACACACAAGAAAGAACGAAAGAAAGGAAGGCCTCAGCATGAAGACTTTGCCAAGAGTCCCCTTTTCTTTGGAGCCCATTTAAGGCCTGGCGCGTGCCGCGCCTGGACGCCCGCCAGCGCCATTCCGTCACGGGATGTCAAAGACGTCTGTTTCCACCGGCGGGCTGGGGGCAGCGGCGGCTGCGTCTCACGCCAACGTTCGCCTGCGCGCGCTAAATGGAAGGAGAGCACGTAGAATGGAAACCCCGCAAGAGAAAGGGTGGATGCGAGGGAGCGCGCGCCACTGCAGCGGCGCACGCGGGCGATCTCTTTCTTGTGCAGGCGCCAGAGGCAGGCTCAACAAGTGAGCAGCGGAGGGCTCGTTAGCCGCTCTTTGTTATACTGTTTACTGGAGCCATGGACACCGTTCATGAGACGAGACGCATCCGTTCTGGCAGCCGGCTTCTCTGCCCTAGTGGGGTGAGACGTGGGAGTGCAGGGGGGCATCTGAATATGCCAGGGGTTGGCTCGCTACTGCTGCTTAAGCCTCATCAGAAATTCCACTTGGTATCAAAGACGCAGTAAACCAGCTGAGACGCGTGTTGCCACCTGGCCGGTGTTCTACTGGCATGACCAGTATTTTAATATTCCGCCTGGTACCAACATTAGCAAAATCGTCTAAAGCTGGTATATTTTAACTTATCAGTACATACTTCAAACTCCAAATATAAGAAGAATGCAAAGAGAAAAAAAGTAGTATTACAAATCAATGCAGAAGATTTTATATAAAGTCCTATTTAAATATTACGTCCTCTCCATTGCAGACTCTCCAAACATGAACATTGCGCTGAGAGTTTTGTGCCAGCTGCATTCTGATCTTCAATGACAATTGCTGGAGTGTATGAGGAAGATGGATCTCTCTATGGTTTTCCTCGGGTTGGTATTTCAGGGCACAGGAGAAAAGAAGGCCCCTGTTTGTATCCTCCAGTAGGCCAGGTATCTCCTGCCACCTCAGGGCAGTTCCAACACCTTCCAGGACTTGGAAAAATTTCAAGTGCTTCATAGCAAGGGGGAACAACTGCTGCTGTAAGAAATAGAGGGAAGACATTGCACACCTTAGAGAAGCCACTGCCCAATGCGTGCTGTTAGCGCTCAACTATGCTAGCTGCTCCTAGTGACTGGTGGGAAACTCTTCCACCATCCCCGGGTGTTTGAAAACTCCTGCTTCTCCATTCGGCTGCCTTCACCTGGCAGCACAACAGTAGCGTGGGAGCATAGGAAGGGTTTGAACCCAGCCGATTGCACAGCGTTTCTCCCAACCAGGACTTGCGGTAGCAGCCAGTTTTCAATACCAAATTAACAATATTGGCCTTTGTCAGAGAGAACTTCAGCAACATTTCTTATTCAAATGGTAAATGCATCTAATCATTCTGCAGTATCTGCAATCAATCTGTGAATATTTGGCCTCTTACAACTGCCAAGAGTCTCCACCTTCTACATTCTACCTTCTACCACATTTCACAGTCCATCACATCATTCCACTCCAGTTTTAATGACATCACCCACATCATCATTATACCAGGGAGCTGGATAAAGCCTTCAGCATTACCTTGGTACCATGTAACCTCTACTCTCCAACCTGTGTAATAACTAGGAGAGTGCCCTGTCCCTTGGCCAGCACTACTTGCATACTTCAAAGGTACATGCACAGCCGATCAAGTAGAAGGGAACCCAAAGCTTGCACGCTTCCTGAAGTACTTCAAATTTGGAAACATCTCCCTCCCAGTGAAGTGGTTTAGCATTTGTCAGATTATCTCTGTAAAACGTTGACAAATTTAGTACAATTTTATTTTCCGGCCTTTGCAACAGACCGGAAGCCTCACGTTCCTCAGTTCCTTAGCTACCAAGTGACTCCATGTCATGATTTACATATTCTTCCAGTCCTGGCTCTTTGGCAAACTGCCATATGTAGTCTGAAATTGCAGGACCTTGCTTGAATTCGGGAGAGAGTGAAACTATGAGGCCCAGAATGCAGAGTGGTGTTGGTTTAAAAGCTATGGCTGGCTGAATGCATCCTATTAAATAGAGCAGAAGTCCATTTCTAGGTGAACTTTCCGACAGTGTCAGGGTACAATAAGATAGGGTTCACTAATTTCTGCCACCTATGGATACTAGTTCTTCCAGCCAGATGCCTATGGCTGTTTCTTGTCTTTGTTTCTTTGCATGTACCAGGATTCTATGGTTCTTTCAATCCAAGCATCATCCATTACACAGTAGAAGATGTGTTCCTGTCAGAAGGGTTTGACCTTTCAGATACACTATTGGGTGATTATCCATCAATCACCAAGACTATATAGTTGTAATTATTATGACTGTGGATGTAATTCTATCCAAAAGCACTCTGAGGCTAACATTACAAGAACTCAATAAAAAGTTAAATCCGTTGTTTTAAAACACCCACCTGGATGCCCAAGACGCTATTGTGCCGTGTGTGGTGTTCGGAAAAGTAATGACAGTGGACCCGAATCCAGTGCCGTCATCTTGTAAATTCAACCTACATGTAAAAAAGGTTGGATTTAAAAGCACAAGGTGGCTTTGCACTTCTACGTTCTTTTACTTGTGTGCACTACCACCCCTAAATAGTAAAATAATGCATGAGTAAATCCCTCTCCAAGAATGGAAATTAGATTTTCAAGGACAGAGGTGTACTGAAAAGTTTGGGAACAGCAACAGACTTTGTGTGGTTCTCTGATCCATTTTCAACATGACAATGGTCTATGATTTACTCCTGTGGTGAAAACTATTTTCCCAGTGGAGAAAAAACATTAGGGAAAAGTGCAATTGCACAAATGTGATGCCGTATCTGCCAGTGAAGTGGGCACTGTGTACAGTTGCGTTTGCCACTGTCCCTCGTTACAAATGCGAATTTACAAAAGCTTGACAGAAGTCTGCCTGGAAACCTGCGACTGTCACATTTCTACACTCATCACTTATGTGAGAGTGAACGCCATTGGGTGCAGATTGACGGCTTTCTTTTGTGAATCCGCTCAATGTGTGAAACAGTGAAACAGCAGACAGTGTTAATGGGACATCATTTGTTTGTGGTAACCTGCCTACATGAACATGTCACGCGGATTATACACCTCTTTAACAGTAGTTCTTATTGGTCAAGATGTTGTCCTTGAAATCTTAAAAAAAAACATTTTACATCCACTGTTGACCAACTCAAGCTGGGATTTTGTTGTAATTTACACTCCTAGGGCATTCTGGTAGTTTGTAAGAATATCACCTACAGACATATCGTCCAACATAAACATAGTGTCCTAAATATCGTTTACAAAAATATTATTTAGAACACAGTATCTATGTCGGATGACACTCTGGCGACGGTGTTCTGGTATCAGACCATTTTGGTTGGATCATGAAGCTGCCAAACTGGGCGATTGTGACTATGGTGTTATTTTTATGAATGCTGCTTGCTCCTGCAGCTCACTTCCACCATAGTACAGTAATATCAGGGGAAGGGCCAAACGACTTGCGTTTGCCCAGTGTTATTTTGACTGCTTGCAGTCCCCACTCTTTTGACACAAATCCCACTCATATAAGTTGTTACTACCATTTTCATTGGAGTTTGTGTGATTTTAGCGTTTGTTTCTATTTTTGTGCTTTTGACATACAGCGTGATGATATCATTAGATTTGCAGACCTATAAAGCATTTTTACATTCTTTATACCTGTTTTATAGTGTTTGAGCTTTTAACTTTAACCTAAAATTGTATTGTTGTTTTCATTTTTTTATAAAGTTATACTTCACTTTAGAAACTGACTGCTAAAATGCAGCAATCTATATTTCAGATTTACCTCAACTGTATTTTAGGAACGTTTGAAACCCCTTTGTTTTTATGTTTTTGTCTCCTGACAGTCCTTGACCTTCAAATGTATGTACGTTTGAAAACGGTAATGGTTGGGTGATGTGTGAGATGCACCTTGATAATTTCTGGTAAGCAGGGACACTAAAATAAAACAGCAGTCGAGGGCCAACTTATGTTGCAGTATTGAGTAAATTATGCAACAAGGAACGACAAATTCTTTTTCAATAATGTGACAACTCTTTCCA
The DNA here is from genome assembly GCF_964204655.1 of Triturus cristatus. Lineage (NCBI taxonomy): Eukaryota > Metazoa > Chordata > Amphibia > Caudata > Salamandridae > Triturus > Triturus cristatus. Next base: position 126,454,784 of record NC_140593.1, read on the forward strand.
TTGAAACCCGCTGTGCAGAATCGTATAGGACATTTCATAGTCCTTATTTACGTATTTCTCCAGGAGGTACTTCAGGATGCAAAGCAGTGGACCTTAAAGATGCAACATATTGGGGATTCTTTGAATGTCTGAACACGCGGTTAAAATAATTGCATGTCTGAGAACAGCCTCTGTCATGTTGACATACATTTGTATTAATGGTGAAGGCAAAAGCTCTTCCCCCATTCCATCAAACTGAGATGTTTAAACTATCTGGACAATACCGTAACCTCTTTAAATGTTTTTGCAGCGATAAAATGCTGAAGGTGACCTGTCAACATTTATAAAATCAACCCACATGAAGAACATTCCAATACTTTTGAACCCTCTTAGTTATAAGCAATTCTTTTTGTTAAAATTTGCAAATTATGTAGCCGGTGATGAATTTTGTGGCAATATTTAGGTGAATAGAAAATTGACCACAGGTGTATCATGTTGAATTACTGCAAATTCGCCAGTCCTATAGGTCGCTGGTATAATGACTGGATGATGTCATCAGTGGTGTTGTCAATTATGTCATTTGAAATATCATCAGTAATGTCATCAATGATGCCATTTAATGTGGCATAAGTGAATTATAATATGTAAGGTCTTGGCAAGGGTGCAAGCTATAGTTAGGGTAGTAAACCATAACTGGTGAATTTCAGTTTTTTTTTTATTTTTAAATGTTAGTTTTTATTTTATTTAACACCTAACTGTAATGTCATTTTGATCTTTTTTTTACAGTGAATTTTGTATTTTTTTATCGTAAGCAAAAATCGTGTTTATATATATATATATATATATACATGATTTTTTTTAAACACGAGGCGGCAAGACAGCTAAAGCCATATCTAGGTCAGGTCTAAAAATGGAAGTTAATAAGTTATGCGAGATGCAAGGTTGAATTCATCTTTTGAAACCTGGGGACACAAGGTGCATCACAGCTGTCCATTTCTTTCTAAGAGTCCCACCATGTCACAGGGAGATGAAGGCGGGCCTACTGGAAACATTCAAGGGAAAAATGTATTTTCAAGTTTGAGAACACTTCTGAGGCGCCGCAGCAGGGCATGCTTTAAACACACAGGAAGCTTTTTTTAATGGACTAAGTCCAAAAGCGCCTAAATGAAAAATTGCGTAAGTTACAAGGGTAGAATTTAGAGGGAGAAACCGTCTCTAACAAATTCATTGTCAAAATACAGGACACGCCTGCATAGAGACGCAGAGAGCTACTTTGCTTAACGAGGCGCGAGCGTGTGCTGGCCATGACGCTGAAAGTGGGACACCGTATCAAATAAGGGCGGGTGATTTACATACAGTAAAGAAATCTATATGCTCCCTCTCCAGGGTGCTGATGGTAAGAGACAGCGCGACACGAGGGTGGTGTTAAGAAACGTGATGTGGATGCGCCTGTCCAGGGGGCTGAAGTGCACACTAAGTACAGAAATGCGCTTGCGCGCTGACCAAGGTGCTGAAGGGTGGACATGTCTCGTCACTAGGGCGATTCTAAGTAAAGGTGTTTGCGTGTGCCCTGTTCAGTCTACTGATGCTGCACATCCAGACACAAACACACGTGTGCTACCCATCAACCTGGTGAAAAAGTGAAACGCAATCGCACAATCATGCCGAACATAAGATGCGTGCAAGGGCCCTGTCCATGGTTCTGAATGCATGCAGCTGTCCAATGTTGCTCCTCCGCGTGGGGAGGGAAAGGTCTGTAGGACCACGCGCAAAACACTTACCACAAAACGGTGAGAAACGGAAGAAATATAAACTGCAAGAGTGAGAGAAAGAGGCAGGGGGTGTTGGGTGATTTATTAAAGAGACAGGATATGGAATCATGATAGTGTAGACTTGGAATTTGCTCCTCCACGGTCTATAGTGCACTTTGAGTGACTGTTTATTTTTGTACCGTCTGGGACATCAAAATAATGAGCTGGCAACCCTAATCATAAGACTGCAAGTTTGTTGCAGGATCAGCACATTATTTGCTCCATCCTCATCCCTGATTATTGCCATAATAGCAACAGTTTAACCTGTATCTTTAACCCTACGCTGCCGTCAATAACATGCTGAATTACTTCAAGCGTTGTCTCAACGCAGGGTGCGTTCCCAGACACACTCCTCATTCTTGCCCTTCACTTTCACCCTCGCCCTGCACTCACAGCGATCACAATGCACTCACACTGATCACCATGCACTCACACCATTCACCTGCTCACCCTGCACTCACACTGATCACTCTGGACTCACAATGCACTTACACTGTTCAATCTGTACCTCACCCTGCAGTCACACAAGCACACTACTCACCCTGCACTCATGTGACACTTCACTCACCTGTCCCCCTCACTGCTCAATCTGCAAACTCACTCAAACAAGCCCATCACTAACCATGCATTAATTCTTCCCACTCTGCACTTACATCAGCATCCAAATTCATATGATCACCTCTCTCACCCTAAAGACACTCCTTTTACCCTACTCTCACACTGTTGCATCGCTCACCATGCACTCACATGGGCATTCCTGCCACCCACACATCGCAGAGGGTTAATGTGCCTGCTACAAAGAATATGTACCATGCAGATCACAGAACTGAGTGTGAGTAAACTATGAGTAGCGCTATAAAAAAATGATATGTTTGTCAGAAAGGTGGTATAGAGAGATATGAGGTGCATTGTTGGTGCGTGGTAGTGAGGGAATTTATAGAGAAGGACGGCATTGGGGAGGGGGCACCAAAAAAGACTGTTGCACTGTGTGCAACCAGTGCTAGGGGCCAGCACTGGCTGGGAGTGTTAGACCCCAGTGGCGGCTCCACCGCTATGGCAGAGGAGCGTCGCCCCACTACTTTCGAGCAGTGGAAAGGAAATATAAAATGATAACTTTAAGTTACTATCATTTTATAAAATTATAATAACTTTGTTATCATTTTATGTTTCATGGGCGGGTGGGTGGGCGGGGCTGCCCTGCTCAGGGAGCAGGGCAGGTGAGGAGTGGTATGCCCACTCCCAAGTGCGCAATGACTGTTTGGTCGCCCCTTTCGGGCCGCCCAAACAGTCATGCGCACTCTCCCCTTCTCCATGCAGGCTGCATTACAGCCTGCATGGAGAACATGCCCACCGCTAAAGCCCCCGGCTGAGCACCATGTCACGGTACTCGGACCAATCACAACGCTGAATTGCAGCGTTGTGATTGGCTTAGAGGAGGGAGCCTGGCTGCCTGCTTCCTGTTCCTGAAATCTAAAGCTGGAGAGCAGAAGCAGGACAACGTGGGACCCGGCCGGTGGAAAGGTATGGTTGTTTTTCCCCCCTTGCGTGAACCCTGCGCGACCCCCCCTGCCCACCCGTCTCCGCAACCCCACCCGTCTCCGCAACCTCACCCACGAGCCATGCTGGCCACCCCTTTTAGCCCTGCCCGAAGTTGGGGTCTAGTTGCGCCCCTGCACTGAACTACAGTACAACACACACAGCAACACAAAGCACAGGCATACTTTTAGAAGTCCAGTACTCTCTCTCTCTCTGTCTCTCTCTGTCTCTCTCTCTCTCTCTCTGTCTCTCTCTCTCTCTCTCTCTCTCTGTCTCTCTGTCTCTCTCTCTCTCTGTCTCTCTCTCTCTCTCTCTCTCTCTGTCTCTCTGTCTCACTATCTATCCCTAAACAAACGCCCAATGGTAATGGATAGTCAGAGTAAGGCAACAGGAGATGACGTTTTTCGCCCAGGATAGCAAAATGGGTTCATGTGTGGGAGTCACACACCACCTCTCAGAACAAAAGATCTTGCTGAAACTGAGTCGAAATCTGTCAAAAACAAATCTCCTTATATGGTTCATGTGTGATCGGCTGTCGCAGGGTGAACCTCACCATCAGACTTCCTCAAGTATACCTCGACCGTTGATCCATTTGAACTAGAAACTATTTTTCTTGAAATCTACAAATGATGCTCCAGATGGTGGATTGTGGGGAAAATACGGTAAAGCCATAATTATGCAGAAAACGCTGCAACCGCTGTATCGTATTATTCCAGTAACCTTGAATGTAGACATCAAATACATACGGATGTTTCTGCTCATGCTGCCCAGACAAGGAGGTCATGCCTTCACATCATTCCTTTCTCAATCCCACACCAGGTAGAAATTCCTGAAATAAACTCCTCCCATAGGGTCACCGGTACCTTCTCTGGGGCGTTCATCCCCTCGTTATTCCATACAACTGTCTACCCAACAGCAAGTACTTAATAGCCTGTTATGCCATCCCGCTCTTTATATCATTATATTAATATAACTTCATTTTCTTGGCAGATCTGTACTCGTGCAATGCACTTTGGAAAATAGGATTAACGATTTTTAAACTGGAAAAAGTGTCGAACCATTCCCAACATGCGCCTCGCATGAAACATCACATGTACTGAAAGGACAACGTGGAAAACAGTGTTCATGTGAAAAGTGTGAGGACATTTCTGGCCGCGAGGTTGGAATTTCAAGGAGCAGAAGGGGGAGTCCCCCCCCCCCCCCCCCCCCAACTCCTATTTGCACAAGTGTAAATAGTTTGATAAAGAGGGTGACGGACAATTGGAGCACAGCACATCTGTTTGTAATTTAGCACAATATCCTGGTGCTTCTGGACTCAGGAACATGCCATCGCCATGTGCAAAAAATATCACCAACGGAAGACCGGAAGTGGTCAGTTTCAAAACTGTCCCACGAGGACAAAGCACTGCAAAGCACAGTTGCAATGATTCATTGGGGAGAGGGGTTTCAGGTGGAGTTCATCCGACATTCATGCTTGCAGACTGGCACGTTTCCCCCCAACACACTTTGATCCAAAACAAAAGAGAGAAAATCCAAAAGGGGGAAAAAAAGAAGTAAGAGAAAGACAGATAAACAGCTACAAGGGAGAAAGCAAGGATGAAAAAAAACACGCAAGAGCAGTGGTTAATTTGTGAAAAAAGAAGTGATGGGGCTCTCTTGTACCAGCCCACTGCTCCTGTTAGAGCTGCCTATAACAGAACTACCTACTAACCATGAAACCCTACAAGTGGGGAGAGCATGTAGTATAACGGCCAGAGCTGCCTACTCTGGAACTGGGGAACCAGGTTCGAGTCCCTGCATAGGCTCAACATCCTGGGAGTCTGGGCCAATTACTTAATCTCTCCGTGTCTACAAAAAATGAATGTGTCCTTAACTTGTGCTCATGGAAACCGCCCCAATACCTTTGGGTCGAGTTTGCGCATCAACCGCTGTTGACGAGCACCAGAAACCAGCGGCTCAAATTAAGCACTGCACAAAATTGAGATAAAGGGGAAGGCAGTCTCTGGTGGTGGGAGAAAGAGGCATGAGGTGGAATCACGACGATGCCATCCTTGGTATTTTACGACCCCGACATTCGATGGCGCCAGCAACAGACTTCTGAGCAAAACTCTGTTCGCCGGCATTGATTCTTTTACAAATTCAGTGATGTACAATTGTATTTCACTATATCGCTGTCAAAATATCAACCTACGAAAATATTGCCACCACTCTATTGCCTACCACCACAGCATCAAGGTAAGTATATATTTACTGTCCGTAACTTCTCCTTCACTGCCTTGCAATGCAGTAGGGAGATCAATACTGCGGATAGAATACCTTTGCAGGTCGATATGTCAACCACGATCTACTGGTAGAACATGAAAAGGAACAGATTCCTGGGAGCAGATTTTCTCACATGTAAAATCACCCCACAAATGGGTCTTTCCTTGAGTAAATCCATTTTCCAGTGCATATTACTTTAATGAGCGCTAACCTTGAATTTACACTTCTTAACCAAGCCATTTGCCCTCCTACAAATGGGACTGAAAACAGTGCGCTCCGTGGGCCACAGTGTGCTTTTTGAGGAGGCAGACGTGGTTAATAAGCATAGATCTTCGGTTTCATTCCACGTCCTGCTTCCTTTTCACGGCGCCTTTCGTCTTCCTTTTAGCAATAACAGCACAAGACCAATTCACAAATGCTGCAGCAAAAAAACTCAGAAGTCTTCACCCATCGATGTAAGCCTACATACATTTTGAGCCAATGTTGGACTTTTTAGCAATTCTGAAGGAATTCCAGAGTTTTCACATGTGCATAATCCAAAGTAATTGGCGTATGTTTCTGCAGGCGGAAATGTGATGCAAAATTGCATTTCCACATAAATCCTTTTTTTCTCTCTTTCATGGGAACCCGTTTTTGTCTTCCCCTGAACAACCAGCAGTTCTGGGGTTGGTCTCGGCCCTGTGACGTAAGCATATGTACAAGTGTATTCTGGGCCGGAAATTATTGGACCTAGTCCTAGTTGCGTAACGCAACTTGAGGGGGTCCCCTGCAAAATACTTGGTACCCCCCATCACGCTCCGGACCCTCTCAGGCCAGGGCCCACTGCCCCTGCACAGTGTTGGAGAGTGCCCCCTGGAGCTCGGCGCCTTCCCTCACACAGTAGGGGCTACGGGTGCTTGTGTTACACCACTGACTAGACTACTCACAAGGTTGCATGCTTGAGAGTACCCATCATCCTTTGCTGGTGGCCCACCCTGGAATCTGCCCGTGGGAGCAAATTTGCACAGACAGAACCTCCAGGTGAGCAAATCCCATTTATGAAGACAAAATCCAATTTTACAAATAGGTCATGACCCCGGGTAACTAAAATATTGCGTAGAATCCTCTGCGATTCAGACTAAAGGTGGGAAGAGATTCCCTTGGGCTCATTACGGTATAAAGTGTGGTATTTGTGGAAACTGGTGTTAAGTGGTAACTCCTGTTATCGCCTATAAAAGAACTCCACGTTCTCCAGCAAACTCCGAGCCTTCACCATGTCCCCAGGCAACTTTCGGCAAGTCAAACCTGCCAAATTCTACAGAGGGGAAGAATGCCTGGAAAATACCGGGAAATGCAGGTTTTGTTGTGGTAAACCGCAACATTCGTATGTTTTGTCTCATCTTACAGTGGTGAATTTGTAACAGGCAATCATTTTAGCATCTGTTAACGTCAGTTCCCCGGGGTATCCGATTTTAAGACGGGACCCCTCCTAATGAGGTCCTAGGAAACGGAAAATGGTGACCTCTTTTTTACCCTACGATGTGAAGCACCATTTTTGCTTGAAATCTGTTCTATTCACTGTCTTGGTAAACAGAGTAGCAATTATTTCCAGCTGCCTACTCACAGCCTGCTCCAGTGGGTCACATAAATTGACCCCTTTATCATCAGTAAAACGGAGCTTAGATTATCGTTTGGGCCTAAGGCTGCTGAGACATATATGTGTGCACCAGCTTTTCAGGAGTTTCAGAAAAGTTACATGTTGCTACTAGTTGCTACCTATAGCAATTTAAACTTAAAAAAAAATAAGTTGGAATTGGTTGGAAAACGAGTTTTTATTGACTGGAGAAAAGTACTGACCAAATGAGGAAGCAGGGGCGGTGGACTTAAATCACAAAATGCCATAGGGTAGCACAGGGCTTTAAGTGGGATGAAAAAACTGGGGGGGGGGTCTGTCGAAAGGGCGTGGCCAATATAACTAAGGGCGTGGCTTAAAAACATGTAAGCTAAAAATCTGTGCTTAGCATAGTGTGTCGCTGAACTTCTTTTCTGCTGTTTCTGTCATTGCATCCAGATATATGATACAAGTAACATCATACTTACGACAAGTCAAGACTATTGGCTTTATCATAGATAAATAAGCAGCAACTATGGCTTGTACATAATATTGAAAAAGCTTTCACTTAAAGCCCTGGTGACACCAAGACAATGTTGCTGCTCCTGAGTTTTAAAAAGAGAAGGGAAATCTAGAGAGAAAATGACTCTCTTAAAGGATTTCCCTTCGCCTACAACGCTCCCCTGGCATGACGTCATGCCGTAACTTCGTGAGAAGTGAGCAGTGTGAGCACCCGCACACGATGTGCGTGCTGCCACTACAGTCCCGAAAAAAACTGACTGCTTGTGCCAGGGCCCAAAACAGAGCCCGATAGGGACCCGTTTCGAGGCCCTCTGTAAAAAACTGCCGGTGCTCAGACCCGGTGAGACCCGGCCCACTTAAAGCCCTGGGGTAGCAGTAGGCTTGACATCTGTCGACATCACTGTGTTTATCTCCTTCCAACCCTTAGGCCTCAAGAGCGTTCTACAAGGTGACCGGAAATGCAAGATGTTGAAATAAAGAAAGTGGGCAGAACCCTTCCATGGTACCAAAGTGCCCAACTCCAGGCCACCTCTAACTGACATCTATGACATGAACCACGCAGGGTAGCAGCGGATCGCTCATCACCCTCGCATACAGAGCCTGGGGACCCCGACCTTCTTTCTACGATGCCATCTCCCCCTGTGACAGTTCACCTGTCAAGCTAGCCCGCAGAGCGCACCCTCGGCTGCCTCGGTCTGTGCCTCCTCTGCTCGTTTTCTACTAATTTTTCTGTCTTTTTTCTGCTTGCTTGTGCCCCACTATTTTATCTTTCTACTCTTTTGACCTTTATTTCGTCTCTTCCTGCTCGTTTCAGACCTTTATTTTTGCCTCTTTTTGTTCATTTCTGACCTTTATTTTGCCTCTTTCTGCTTGTGTCTGACATTTATCTTGCATCTTTCTGCTAATTTCCTCCCCTTCCTGCCTATCCCTTCTCCTGCCACCCAGCGCCCCACCCCTACCCCCAGTACTTACCGCACAACCCCATTGAGCAGGTCCTCGTGCCAGCTCCCTCTGCGACAGTTCTCCTGTCCAGCTTGCCCCACTCCACCACCCTCTGCTGCCTCAGTCTGTTCCTCTCCAGCGCATCTTCTGCAAGTTTTTCTGCCTCTCCTCTTCTTGCTTCTGCCCTCCATTTTGTCTCTTTCTGATCATTTCTGACCTTTATTTTGCCTCTTTCTGCTAGTTTCTGACTTTTATTTTGCCTCTCCCTGCTCGCCCCTGACCTTTGGTTTGCCTCTTTCTGCTCGTTTGACCTTTATTTTGCCTCTTTATGCTCGTTTCTGACCTTTATGTTGTATTTTCTGCTCATTTCTGACCGTTATTTTTGCTAATTTCTGACCTTTATTTTGCCTCCTTCAGCTCGTTCCTCCCCTTCCAGCCATGTCCCTCCTGCTGCCGTTTCCCTTCTCCCTCCACCCAGCACCATGCCCATCCCCCCAGGACTTACTTAATGGAGGCTGCAGCGCAGCCCCATTGAGCTGGTCCTTGTGCGAGCTCCCCCTGCGATAGTTCTCCTGTCCAGCTTGCCCGCAGTCTGCCACCCCTCTGTTGCCTCGGCCTGTGCCTCCTCTGCTCATTTTCTGCTCATTTTTCTGCCTCTCCTCTATTCACTCCTACCCTCCATTTTGTCTCTTTCTGCTCGTTTCTGACTTTTATTTTGCCTCTTCCTGCTCGCCGCTGACCTTTAATTTGCCTCTTTCTGCTAATTAATGCCCCTTATTTTTGCTAGTTTCTGACCTTTATTTTGCCTCTTTCTGATTGTTTCCTCCCCTTCTCGCCGTTTCCCCTCCTCCCACCATTTCCCCACTCCTGCAGTTTCCCTCCTCCTCCCGTTTCCCTCCTCCTGCCACCAAGCAACCCACCCCTCTGCTCAGATCCTACGTAATTGAGGCCACAGCCAAGCCCGCCTGTGCCCTGTCCGCACCTAGTGACAGGACCCCTGGCCCTCCAGCCCCTATACCACAGAGGGGCGCCTGAGCCTGGATCCTGGACACAGAAATAACAGCTGCTGCATTTCCTCCCCGCAATCAACCAAAGGACCATTCACCTGCCGTCATTGCTGCTTCTTCTGCAACACAGGACTGCCTTCCCACGCTGGATACCCGCCGTTTCCACTCAGAAGACCAAAAACAACATTGACCCGCTCTAATGCATGCTGCTCAGCATCTGTTCCCTCTGCAAACATGCCACGGAAGTCTGGGACATCTTCACCACCCTATCCCCAGACGTTGGCTTCATCACCGAAACATGGCTCAACTTCTTGAACCCCGACAACACCACCACAACACCCAAAGGCTACAAGTCATAACACTGAGACCGCACATACAAACATGGTGGGGGCAAGGAAACCATCTGATGCATCGCCACCAATGACGAACGCACACCACTCATGGAACACCTTAACTTTCAACTACAGACCAATGCCAAGACCATGATCAGAGGCACCTTCGTATACAGACCCCAGACACCCTGACCTGCTTTCTACGACGCCATCTCAAATCTCATCGCCCACCCTAGCTATTGACTCCTACCAAAACATCCTACTTGGTGACCTCAATTTCCACGTCAATGACCCCTGAACAATGCCAACTTCACTTCTTTCCTGGAGAACCTGAAAAATATCGACGGAACCCAATTGGTCACCGAACCAACAGACAAAGCCGGACACACACTCGACCCCATTTTCACCTCCAGCGACAGAATCAGATTCAGCCACGTCACAGAACTCACCTGGACGGACCACGCCATCATTCACTTGACCATCTCTGACGCACAGCACACCATCATAAAGCACCACAGCTTTTCCCACTGCAGCTAGAGCAAGGTAATTCAGACACAGTGGACACAGGCCCTCAGCGCCACCCAAACTGAAGCTTCATCAGACCTTATCCGGGCCATCGAGACCTCTCCCTATGGATCACCAAATGCGCTGTAAGAGTTGCCCCAATGAAGCCAACAAAACCTCAAAACAAGCCAGCTGATACACTCCAGAGGTCAGAACCAACAAGTGCAACTGCTACCAACTTGAGAAACAATGGTGCACCACAAGGAACACTTCCCACAAGAAAACAGAGTGCAACTCTCACAGCCCGCATCAATACAGCGGCCAACCACATGAAAGAACTCTTCAAAATAGTCAAGAAATTCTCCAACTCGGCAGACACAGAGAACACCATACACCCCTCCCAAGAACTCTGCGACACCCTCTCAGACTACTTCCACAGCAAGACCGCCACCATCTACAACAACTTTGGCCTCTAGCCCACTGCTCTCAACCGCCTCAACCAACCAGTGAACATCAGTTGAATGATCACCACCTAGTCTCCGCTCATAACTCACACCACCACGGCCTTCATGGCATCCATCCACTCCAGGGCACCCACCGACCCCTGCCCCACAGTCTCTTCAGCGTCGGACCCAACCCAATCAGCATGGAACTCACCAGCATCATCAACACCTTCATCTCCACAGCAGTCTTCCTGGACAGTTGGAAACACACAGAGCACAGACCCCTCCTAAAGAAACCATCTGCCGACCCCAGCAAACTAAAAGATTATCGACCAATCTCCCTGCTCCTTTACCCGGCCAAGGTACTCGAGAAGGCCAACAGCTCACCGAATACCTTTAACAAAACCATCTACTTGGTGCCTCTCAATCAGGATTCTGTGCCAACCACAGCATTGAGACAATGCTGATCGCCACGACAGACGACATCACAGCCCTCCTCAACCACGGAGAGACTGTGGCCTTGATTCTCCTGCACCTCTCTGCTGCGTTCAACACCGTTTCCCACCACACTCTCATCAACATACTCTACATCAGCATACAGACTAACACCCTCATGTGGATCGTCTCTTTCCTTACAGGACGTACAAAGAGCATCCATCTGCCCACGTTAACCTGCGATCCCAAGGACATCATATGCAGAGTACCCCAAGGATCATCCCTCAGCCCCACCTTGTTCAACACCTACATAACCTCTCCTAACAGATATCGTCGGATCCCATGGCCTCAATAAATTTCATACGCAGATAACACTCAACTTATCCTCTCACTCACTGAAGACCGCTCCACCGCCAGAACCAACTTCTGCAACACCATGACCAACATAGCCAACTGGATGAGAGACAACTGCCTTAAATTCAACTCCGACAGATGGAAGTATCGATCTTCGGGAAGAACACTTCCATTGGGACCACAGCTGGTGGCTAGCAGAACTCAGATCAACATCCACAACAAAAGACCATGCTCTCAACCTAGGCATCATCCTTGACAGAAAACTGACCATGAAACGACTTGTCAACGCAGTCGCCACCTCCTGCTTCCACACCCTTTGAAAGCTTTGCAAAATCTTCAGATTGCTCCCCATCCAGAAGCGATGCCAGTTCAAGATCTTCATGCTGGCCTACAAAGCTCTACATGATCAAGGACCAGCCCACATCAACCATCTACTGAACTTCCATCTATCTGCAAGACACCTGAGCTCCTCCTCACTGACCTGTGCACCCCCCCCCACATCAATTGTAACCACAGCAGCTGCCTCGCCTTCTCCTACATTGCCGCCAAGACCTGGAATGACCTGCCCCTCCATCTTTGAACAGCTCCCTCCTGGCGGACTTCAGAGAGAAATTCAAGACCTAGCTCTTCTATAGAGACACCGCACCTACAGCGCCCAGATACCCCTAGGGGTGACAGTGCTGCACTATGCAAATTGAATGGACGTGTTCCTGCGCACTGAAGGTCCATCGCAAAGGATAACTGGACATCTTTCAGCTGCTTATTGCTAGATTTGGGTGTTAAATTGGTACTAATAAGGTGAAATATTTTCCCAGAGACTGTTCCCATTTCTAAAATGACAAAATAATGAAGTAATGCTACCACAGAATGTGGCACATTGCGCCGCATAATTTGCCTTTTCTTGCCGCATAATTTAGTCAACCCTGCTGAATAATTTGGTCCCATTCTGTCGTATAATTCCAGTGGCCCTGGTTATATTGAAGTGTTTCACATTAGGTCGCCTCCTAGGGTTGCACTAGCCACTAAAGGGCATCTCCTCGAGGTGGAATTTTCTAAATTTAAGAAAGAGAAATAGTAAGAAAGCAGTGGCATGGTGCAGCATAAGGTCTATACCCGCTAAACCCGAGGCACACCACTTCCACGGATTAGCCTTCTGTTTACAAGTGAACACTGTCCGAGCCTATGGAAGAAATGAAAACAAGATACACTCTGGTAAAGAGCATGGCATGTTTATTAATTCTGCTAAATTAACTTTATTTTGGCAAACCCTGGTACTGGTGATCAGGTAAGACCACCCAACTCACAGAAAAAATTAGCATAGGCACTTTTCAGGTAGCGCTGTAAAAATGAGCTAATGCAATGACCTGTGTGTTGGGTAATTGTATGCGTTTCATTAGCTTAGATGTGCCAACATTATCCGCGAAAAAGGCCCCGTTGCACCAAGTCGAGCTGCTGCCAATTTTAAGGTAACCCTCTCACTCTCAGAGCTCTGGGCATCTTCAGACCCCTTTGTGCCAATCCGATCGGAATGTTATGGGTAGTGAATAATTAAAAATGGAAACCATGCATGAAAGCTGCAGATCACACAGCAAAGAGGTGGCTTACGGGTCCCAATTTAATGCAAGTCCTAAATACATTTATATGACGAGTGGCCAACGGGGCCCAGGAGGGCTGGATTCATTCCAGATTTTCGGGTTATCCACAGCACATAAGAGTGACAGGCAGCGAGTTGAAATGAAATTCCCTTAAGTAGTCAGTGGTGCATCCTGTCCTCCTGGGCCCAAGTTGGAATCCGTGTATTAGACCAAGCAACCAGGCATGGCAATGAGACGGGGGCGCCTTGAATACACAATATACAGGCAACGGGTCGCTACAGTCGTCTTCCAAAGGGCCTGGGCAATAAACAACAGCCCTGCCCAGCAAGAGGGAGAGAGGAGCACGTCATCACGCTTTTGTGTACAGGGTCTGAAAAGTGGAGTCTGTTGTAACCAGCCCAAAAAACGTGACCCGTGCCAGGATCCTGCACCAACATTTCCATGTCAGACTTATTGTTGCTAATGGACCACAAAAAGATTTCGGTATAAGCAAACTATTAAATAAATATGTTGTTGCTTGATGTTTTCAAGGAATGTTTTGTATCCCCAAGTTTCCAGGTGTTGGGGTTGAAAGTGGAAAGAAGGTGCATGAAGAATAAGATATGCAGATGGAAGAGATATGAACACAAAAGGGGTTTACATGTCACAGAGTGAATATAACAGGAGTGATTAAGCCACCAGGAAGACCCCTCCCCTTCGATAGGCCTCAGAAAAGCAGAAACATGGGACAAATTAAGGCATTTTTGTATCGGCGTCTCAATCGCGAACATGGTGCCTCTCAAATGAGGCATTAATATTTTATACTGTATCTAATTATGCGATCACTTGGACTCCTGCTTTGCTCGCCTGCTCCTAGCAATTTCAGAGAGGAGTTTACGCCTTACCAATTACAAATTTCACCAGCTGCCACCTTTAGTAAAAGTCTACCACGGGAAATGCGGTGTCCTAATACCACGGAGCAAGGTGGCAACTTCAGTGGGCAACAGACCCATCGTACAATAACTGAAGGAATGTTGTGTGACTCAGCCACTCTGCACCAATGCACTTTATTGAAAGAGGCGGAGTGGAAAGATTCATCTTCAGCAGAAGCATCATTCACAAAAGGGAGAGCGAAACATATGTCTGACGATGCTGGATGATAACTAGTAATGTTATTTGCAAAAAACGCAAGAACTCCAAGCATCATGGATAAGCACATGCATCTTCCCCCTGAGCCTCTGTTCAAATGTGCAGTTTATTGACATGTTGCTCAGAAATGACACGCGTGGGCTACTCAGTCTTTCCTTCCTCATCTTTCTTGCTCTCTGCTATTCCATGTTAGCAGCATTCCCTACTTCAGACCTGCTTAAAACAACCATTCCAAACACACACCTTTAATAAGTGCTTTCCTTCGCCATCAAGTAGCAAAAATGAACTTCTATGAAGGCACTTCCCTGTGATCCAGGTACATTTCGGACCTGGTCATTGGGAGCTGCTGGATTCAGCTGCTAATTTATCCACTCAATATCCCCTGTTCCGTGATGGACACTGAGGCATCAATTTGTATCGGTCGGTATTAGAGCGTTATTGACTGCATCCGATATAGGTATCTTATGGGCCGTTCTCAGGTTCGATAAGTATCTTCAGATATAGGTGTTCCCCTTGAAACGCGACATAACATGTCTCTGTTGATGCTTACTGCAATGGCTTACTGCAGCAGCGGTCCGAGGAGGGAGTTCCGTGGGGCGGAAAGGTGGGCAGGGGGAGG
Source organism: Triturus cristatus (assembly GCF_964204655.1). Taxonomy (NCBI): domain Eukaryota; kingdom Metazoa; phylum Chordata; class Amphibia; order Caudata; family Salamandridae; genus Triturus; species Triturus cristatus. The sequence goes on from NC_140593.1 coordinate 126,469,844, forward strand.
GGCAGGGTGGGGGGTACTAAACACCGGAACATGGATAATTGGAGGTAAGTAAACAATTAAATCAATAAAACGAATTTGGTAGCGCGCCCTGCATCACAAAATGCGGTGCAGCGCGCTACGAAATTCGTTTTATTTATTTAATTGTTTACTTACCTCAAATTATCCATATTCCGGTGTTTAGTACCCCCCACCCTGCCCCTCCCCCGCCCCGCCTTTCCGCCCCACGGAACTCCCTCCACGGACCGCTGCTGGCTTACTGCAATGGAATCCAAATGCCGCAGTGTTTTGTGGGTAAGTATCTGTAAGTCTGACCTGCCCATATTTAATTGCGGAAACTCTGAAGGGTCGGAAAAACCTGATCCAATGGGAATGCACAGGTGCAGCGATTTTCTGAGGCACGTGAATACCTGCCAACTTACAAAATTACTTCACTGTGTGAGGAGGGGACGCGGCCTGGTGCCTAGATCTGGTGCAGAGAGCTATCTAAGAGGTACTCTGCCCCTCACCAAGACCCCTTCCAAAAAAAACACAACAAAGGGGTCATTGAGGCTGTTGCCAATGTCCTGGGGTGTTTTCACACCTTAACCCCTTCGCTGCTGCGGACATTCCGCTGCAGCGCTGGGGGGGGCAGGGGGGCAGCGCGGTGGGCCTGTGCTCATGACGGAGCCGCTCCGTCATGAGCCACAGTTGAGCTGTGCTCATGACGGAACGGTTCCGTCATGACTCCGCCCATTTGCGTTGTCGCCCCGCACAGGCGGGGAAACAGCGCCGCGCAGGCGGAGCGGCCGCCGACAGGATTGTCATGACGGAACCGTTCCGTCATGAGCACACGGCAACCGTGGCTCATGACGGAACGGTTCCGTCATGAGCAGGGAAGGGGTTAATGCACATCGGCTGGTTACTGACTCTGAAAACGAGATGGACTTCCACTGTTTTCAGCTTGTTTTCCCTGCTACCATGTGATTTTGGTTCCTCACTGGGTGACCGTGTGAAGAGTGCCAAAATCGTGTGCTGTTGTGGGGTGTTTTCACACCTTTTAATGGACATCGGCTGGTCACTGCCTCCAAAAACAAGCTGGAAATCCACTGATTACAGTGGTTTTCAGCGCTTTCTCCCTGCTACCGTGTGATTTTGGCTCCTCACTGGATGACCATGTGAAGGGAGCCAAAATCGTATGACACACAGCAGGATCGTGTGAGTTGGCAGGTATGCACTTGTAATCAAGGCCACATATTCTAATCAACCAAACTTCTTTTGCCGCAGATCATACTAGTCAATTACATTTCAATTAGATCAAACCCTTCGTCTCAGGGCTTTAAATGGGCCGGGTATCATCGAAGTTTAGCCCTGGCAGTTCTAAAAACCAGGTACTGAGATGGGTCTTTAACGGGATCTCCATTTTGCTCTTCTTTTCAGCATGAAAAATATCTGCGTGACACTTCAAGCCCCCCCCCCCCCTCTTTTTTGACAGCCCCTTTCCTCCCGCCTTTTTTCTTCCCACGTAGATATTGCTGTGCCTGATTACGGGCGTTTATTAAATGGAGACCATTTGCAAACACCTATTTTTGCACACAGTAATTACCAGGTGCGATAAAGTTAATACCCTTCATTATGTTTTGGGAGGTCGGACCTATAATAAGGCCAGGTATTTTCTGGAACATGTGAATTCTGGTGCTGTAAGCACTAAAATCACCGTGTTATTCCCCCTAAGAGAATAGGTCCTAGTTATCTGATAAATTCCGAACACCGTGGTGTCAGCTTTTATTGGGTGCAATAATTATCGCATATAGTGGCCTCTCATAGTCAGACCCTAGGAAATCCAGGACAGTCGACTGAGAACCAAACAATTAGTATTATTTGCTGCAAAGTTTAAATTTGCAGGCTCCCAGCTCTGCACTCATCCCCCTAATGTGGATCAAATGCGGTACAATCTAGCGATTTGCTTAAGGACCAGCAGTGGCCGATCCGCCCTGCGGCCGCCGCAGTGTCTTAGGGGGGGGCGCCCTGATCTACTGTGGTCTGGATCTGCTGAAGGAGCAGCAGTGGCCCAGCCACCCTGTGGTCGCTTCTTGGTCTTGGGAGAGGCCGGCCTGATCTACTGTAGTCCACATTTGGCTAAGGAGCAGCAGTGGCCCAGCCGCCCTGTGGTCGCTTCTTGCTCTTGGGAGAGGCCGGCCTGATCTACTGTAGTCCACATTTGGCTAAGGAGCAGCAGTGGTCCAGCCGCCCTGTGGTCGCTGCGGGGTCTAGGGAGAAGGCACCCAGATCTACTGTGGCCTGGATCTGCTTAAGGACCCGCAGTGGCCCATCCGCCCTCTGGTCGTTGTGGGGTCTTGGGGGAGGGTGTCCTCACCTACTGTGGTTCACATTTTCTTAAGGAGCAGCAATGGCCCAGCCACCCTGTGGTCACTGTGGGGTCTTGGGGGAAGGAACCCAGATCTACTGTGGTCCGGATCTGCTTAAGGACCAGCAGTGGCCCTGTGGTGGCTGCGGGGTCTGGGGGGGAGGGCGCCCTGATCTACTGTGGTCCGGATCTGCTTAAGGAGCAGCAGTGGCCCAGCTGCCCTGTGGTGGCTGCGGGGTCTGGGGGGGGAGGGCACCATGATCTACAGTGGTCCAGATTTGCTTATGGACCAGCAGGGGCCGAGCCGCCTTGCGGCCACAGTAGTGTCTGGGGGAGGGCATCCAGATCTACTGTGGTCCGGATCTGCTTAAGGAGCAACAGTGGCCCAGCCACCCTGTGGTCGCTTCTTGCTCTTGGGAGAGGCCGGCCTGATCTACTGTAGTCCACATTTGGTTAAGGAGCAGCAGTGGCCCAGCCGCCCTGTGGTCGCTGCGGGGTCTTGGGAGAAGGCACCCAGATCTACTGTGGCCTGGATCTGCTTAAGGAGCAGCAGTGGCCCAGCCGCCCTGTGGTCGCTGCGGGGTCTAGGGAGAAGGTACCCAGATCTACTGTGGCCTGGATCTGCTTAAGGACCCGCAGTGGCCCATCCGCCCTCTGGTCGTTGTGGGGTCTTGGGGGAGGGTGTCCTGACCTACTGTGGTTCACATTTTCTTAAGGAGCAGCAGTGGCCCAGCCACCCTGTGGTCACTGTGGGGTCTTGGGGGAAGGAACCCAGATCTACTGTGGCCCGGATCTGCTTAAGGACCCGCAGTGGCCCTGTGGTGGCTGCGGGGTCTGGGGGGGAGGGCGCCCTGATCTACTGTGGTCCGGATCTGCTTAAGGAGCAGCAGTGGCCCAGCTGCCCTGTGGTGGCTGCGGGGTCTGGGGGGGAGGGCACCATGATCTACTGTGGTCCGGATCTGCTTAAGGACCAGCAGTGGCCCTGTGGTGGCTGCGGGGTCTGGGGGAGGGGGCACTGATGTACTGTGGTCCAAATCTGCTTAAGGAGCAGCAGTGGCCCAGCCAACCTGTGGTAGCTGCAGGGTTTGGGGGGGAGGGCACCCTGATCTACTGTGGTCCAGATTTGCTTATGGACCAGCAGGGGCCGAGCCGCCTTGCGGCCACAGTAGTGTCTGGGGGAGGGCATCCAGATCTACTGTGGTCCGGATCTGCTTAAGGAGCAACAGTGGCCCAGCTGCCCTGTGGTGGCTGCGGGGTCTGGGGGGGAGGGCACCATGATCTACTGTGGTCCGGATCTGCTTAAGGAGCAACAGTGGCCCAGCCACCCTGTGGTCGCTTCTTGGTCTTGGGAGAGGCCGGCCTGATCTACTGTAGTCCACATTTGGCTAAGGAGCAGCAGTGGCCCAGCCGCCCTGTGGTCGCTTCTTGGTCTTGGGAGAGGCCGGCCTGATCTACTGTAGTCCACATTTGGCTAAGGACCCGCAGTGGCCCATCCGCCCTCTGGTCGTTGTGGGGTCTTGGGGGGGGGTGTCCTCACCTACTGTGGTTCACATTTTCTTAAGGAGCAGCAGTGGCCCAGCCACCCTGTGGTCACTGTGGGGTCTTGGGGGAAGGAACCCAGATCTACTGTGGTCCGGATCTGCTTAAGGACCAGCAGTGGCCCTGTGGTGGCTGCGGGGTCTGGGGGGGAGGGCGCCCTGATCTACTGTGGTCCGGATCTGCTTAAGGAGCAGCAGTGGCCCAGCTGCCCTGTGGTGGCTGCGGGGTCTGGGGGGGAGGGCACCATGATCTACTGTGGTCCAGATTTGCTTATGGACCAGCAGGGGCCAAGCCGCCTTGCGGCCACAGTAGTGTCTGGGGGAGGGCATCCAGATCTACTGTGGTCCGGATCTGCTTAAGGAGCAACAGTGGCCCAGCCACCCTGTGGTCGCTTCTTGCTCTTGGGAGAGGCCGGCCTGATCTACTGTAGTCCACATTTGGTTAAGGAGCAGCAGTGGCCCAGCCGCCCTGTGGTCGCTGCGGGGTCTTGGGAGAAGGCACCCAGATCTACTGTGGCCTGGATCTGCTTAAGGAGCAGCAGTGGCCCAGCCGCCCTGTGGTCGCTGCGGGGTCTAGGGAGAAGGCACCCAGATCTACTGTGGCCTGGATCTGCTTAAGGACCCGCAGTGGCCCATCCGCCCTCTGGTCGTTGTGGGGTCTTGGGGGAGGGTGTCCTGACCTACTGTGGTTCACATTTTCTTAAGGAGCAGCAGTGGCCCAGCCACCCTGTGGTCACTGTGGGGTCTTGGGGGAAGGAACCCAGATCTACTGTGGCCCGGATCTGCTTAAGGACCCGCAGTGGCCCATCCGCCCGGTGGCGGCTGTGGGGTCTTGGAGGAGGGCGTCCTGATCTACTGTGGTCCACATTTGGTTAAGGAGCAGCAGTGGCCCAGCCACCGCGGTGTCTGGGGGGGAAGGTGCACTGATCTACCATGGTCTGCATTTGTGCTGATGGCAGAGTCTATCTGTCTTCCCATCTCCGGACAGCTGTGCTGGCCCAGCAGAACGCCAGCATCTCCCCTCTCTGCTTACTGCATAAAAGGAAACATTAGTTTCCCATTGCCTCCCCGTCAGCAGATCAATCATACACCGTGGCCAGACACAATCCACCCCTCCCCCAGGATTTGTAATGAATCTGGTGGTGCCTCTGTCTGCTCGACATCGATCGACGGGTTAGTATGCACTACGCAGGCTTCTGCCAGAGCTAGTCAATGGGAATATTAGTTTACGATTGAATAATGAGGCTGGCATGAAAGGCGGTGCCTGCCAGTCTTGAGGCTGCACACTGATTCGCGGAGACCCTAACAACAGAATTTTGAAGGAAGTGCTGAAAATTGATGAAAGTGTAAATCCAGCTCTGTCTCCCCATAGTTTACCTCAAATTGACCGAGAATATAATAGTCCTTTTTTATACAGTCTGTAATATCAGCATGTTGCTTGTTTATTATTTATAGTTCAATAATTTTCTTCTATTAATCATGTAACTTATTTTTAATAACTCCAAATGAGGGTCTTTGTCTCTATTAGGCTCTACAATATTATGAGGGACCAAGCCTCCAAGACGTATACATGGTTTGTGGGTCCCTTCTTTAGGACTCTCACAAGCTATGAGGGCTGCTTTATCTATGAATCTTCCCGGGCATGTGAGCCCATGTCCCTATCGGTCACATACTGTATTAGGAAGCCATGCCTCTGCAGGCCCACAAAAGGTTTCAGGGATTATGCTTCTACGTACTCACACAGGATGAATGAACCATGCCTCTGTGCGCTCACATAAGGTATGAGGCATCATGCCTGTATATACTCACACAGAATGAACGAATCATGCCTCTGTGCGCTCACATAAGGTATGATGCATAATGCCTCTATGTACTCACACGGAATGAATGAACCTTGCCTCTGTGTGCTCACATAAGGTATGAGGCATCATGCCTTTACGTGCTCACACGGTATGAACGAATCCTGCCTCTGTGCACTCACATAAGGTATGAGGCATAATGCCTCTATGTACTCACACTGAATGAGCGAAGCATGCCTCTGTGTGCTCACATAAGTTATGAGGCATCATGCCTCTACGTACTCACACAGAATGAATGAACCATACCTCTATGCGCTCACATAAGGTATGAAGCATCATACCTCTACGTACTCACACAGAATGAATGAACCATGCCTCTATTCGCCTACATAAGATATGAGGCATCATACCTCTACGTACTCACACAGAATGAATGAACCATGCCTCTATTCGCCTACATAAGATATGAGGCATCATACCTCTACGTACTCACACAGAATGAATGAACCATGCCTCTGAGCACTCACATAAGGTATTAGGCATCATGCGTCTATGTACTCACAAATGGTATGAGAGTCCCTGGTTTCCAAATTTTGAGGCTCGATCCATCTATAGGTCTCACAATCTATGTGGAGTACTGATTCTCTGATCTTACGAAAGATAAGGGAACATGCCTCTATGGCTCACACCATGTATACAGGACCATGTACCTATGGGCTCAAAACATAAAGAATACTAATTTCCACTGTCCACTGTCATATAGCACAATCCACCTTTTATCCGGTATTTAGACACTGATACTCAACAGAAAGGTATTCTTTTTATAACCACAAAAGAATGAAAGGCTGAGTGGACCCACCAGGATTCAAACCTGTGACAGTTGGGTTTCACAGAGATCTCTACAATGGATGCATCAGTCCTTTGAGCTGTCTTAGCATGTAAGTGTAACCAGATTTACGTGGCATGAATGTATAAGGACCCGTGCCTCTATGGCTTCACAAGCTAGGAGGGATATTTCTCTATAAAATAACCTCACAAACAGTAGCGGAGACCATTGCTTTGGGATAGGCTAAGTAGCAAGGAGGTTTCTCCTGGTGGGGCGTTACATGGATCTTATCATCATCTTGTAACTTATATTTGATCCTGTAACCTGACAAACCTATAACTTGTTTTCTACACGACCTGTCTACGAAACATCTTTCACTTTAACAGAATGTTATTGAATCTCAGCTACATCTGAATTAGAAAACGCATTATCTTATTAAACATATATATGTTCTTTATATTTTATTTCTTTAGAGTTTTATATAGCGCAAACTCAACCCGAAGGTATATGGTGCAAACAATTCCTACAAAGGCAGTAAAGCGCTATATAAAATGACCCATGGCTAGGAAGAAAGCAAGCCTTTTTTGGCATGTTACTGAAGATCATTGTACAACCAACTTCCAACTTATAGAACGGCCCTCTTATATTGAGAACGAGAGCAGGGCATTTTTGCATTTTAAGATGTATCACTCTTGGCACGTTAAAAGGTGGCTGATTAAGAAACACTGATGAATCTGAAGTGCAAAATGCACTGTGGTGATCTGCCAATAAATGTAGACCTATGTTTACGATGAACCAATTCTCCCCCTGAAATCTGGTTAGCTAAAACAATTTCCCTCTTGGAATTTGGTATGCTAAAATCAAGCTCTTCTAAGGCACAGATTAAACATTAGTATTTCTACAAGTGATTGCATAAATGTCTAAAAAAGACGTCCGCACCTGCTCCTCTCTGACTGCACCAAATGTGCAATTCTCATCATATAAATGCACTAGCAAATCAATCCCCTTATCCTCAATGACATAAAACGTGGCGGTATTATATACACAGCTGCTTCACATTTTCAAGCAAAATCGCAGAGAATGTTTTCTGCTTGGTAATTTTATTTATGGCATTATCATCTGTGGGTCGCTTTCGGTTGACAGTCCGATTTCAAGCAACCATGCATTAGTAAGACATGAGATGAACGGATTCTGAATGTGATGGGCAGTAACATTCCTAAAACCTAATTAGCCATATTCAGAAGTGCAGTCAGTTAGTTTTCTTAGGAGTCAAATTTTTCTCACTCTGCGAATACAACAGAAGAGCACTTAGGGCACTAGCAAAAGCTTAGGCGAAGATGCTCACTTCTTCACAGCAATATAAATTTATATTAACATAAACACCTTTTATCCATTCACAGTAAATACATACAAAGAACACAAACCCTTTTAAAATACTTTCACCTTCTGCACTTGGTTTAAAATTACTGATGCAGTATCAACGCTCTTTTATTTACCTCTTTTATTTATCAATCTAACTGTACCCATTCACCTATGCCTCCCTAGTGGTAACTGCCATTTGAGTGGGGATGTCTAATAATGCCATATCCGATTTTCATCATCACACCTTCTTGTAAAATGATTTCCATTAACATTCATTGTATGTAAACTTATTTAATGTTGGGGGTCATGAAAATCCGGACTAATAATGGACCTTCCTGCTTTGAATAGGAACGGTGAGAGCCTCCCCTTATCTCGAAGCAGCTTCAATTTGCCTCCGGATCTCTGTGCACTATGGAATACGAGGTAGCTGTGTGGAGTGGAAGTGAGTGGGGCAGAGAAACTTGACAAGCAATGTATGCAAGCAGTTACATCCAGATGGCAGAAAAATCACCAGCAAGTTTTCCCAAATTGACAAGTAGGAATTACCTCTGCAAAGCAACAAACCTACACTACCATTGAAGGTGCAACATACGACTTAGAATACAAAGGCAGCCAAGACCAGCCAGGCAGGCAGGCACATTCTTGTTGCAGTATTTTCTTCTAAAGTGAAGATCCTACAGCACCTTCCTTGCTTATAATTTTTTGGGTATTGTTGTCAAACTTACAGCATCCATTTCCATATACAAGAAAGCTGTGGAATTTCTAACTCTGATAACAAGTGCTTAAATCTCAGTCGTGCTAACAAGGCAACCTCCTAACACATAGATATTTCCGACCAGTTTTTGCAACAACCTTTTATCAAATATATACATTTTGGTCGTGGTGACCAAGTAGTCTCATCATGGATACATTTTGCCTGTGGCTGCCAAGCAGCATCATACCACGTCCACATTTTAGGTGTGCTGACAAAAGCAGTGGAATACTTTAACAAAGCATTAAGACACAGCATAAGCATTTTGCGTGTGTCGTCAAAGCAGCATCATACAACATACATAATTCGATGAAGTTGATGAGGCAACCTCAATTCACATAAAGGTTGTGGCTCTGTGGTCAAGCATCATAAAAAAAATACGGATTTGAGCTATGTTGAAAAATCATCATCATACCACATACACATTTCATCTGTGTCCACGAAGAAAGTATCATATCACATCTGAATTTCGGCCGTGCTGACGCAGCCAAGGAATCTTTTGGCCTTCGAAACAATCCATCATCACATACATATTTTGATTTTATTAACAAAGCATCGTCACTCAACATACATATTTCAATAATGTCAATAAAGCACCATCAGTTAAGATATACAACACTTCAGTGAAGTCATCAAAACACCCTCACTTTACACATTTCAGTAATCTTGGTAAAGCATCATTCTTTAAAATACGTATAACCAACAGGGAGACAAAGCAGCTTTACCAACCAATCATCACCATTTAACATGCACATTTTGGTTGTGCCTACAAAGCATCATTGCTCAGTATATACATTTCAGTGTACATGTGCTGGAAAAACATCTCATCGTATCCATATTTCAGCTTACTTTGTTGACAAAGCAGCAATCTGTCACATACACAATTCAGTCTTGAGCACATACTACCAACGGGCATTTAGCTGGTGCACCTTGCATGGCTTTCATCCTGGTATGCGAAAGTAGACAGGCCCGCAAACATGTACACCGAGACCCAGACCACTCTCTTACTTTATTAAGGTCTTTGTTCATAAACGAACCTTTATCAAATGGCAAATAAAAAAACAAGCGTGTAAATCCCAACTTGCTCCCTCCAACTCCCCACTCCCAACTATTGGCTTATCTGAAAGTGGGACAGGACCGAGATAGTGTTTCCTCAGGATTGGGGCAGAGGTCTGCAGAATGGCTGCAGGGTACAGGAAGCTTTAGTGTACAGCGTTACACAATGGAACATGGTCTGCAGAAATTTTGTACATGGTGATAAACTTGGCGTAAAGTGCGTCTCATCACTGGAAAAAAATAGGACATGGATTTCACAGGTAGGCTGCTATTGCTCCACCGCCCGCCGTGTTTGCATCCTGGCGCCAAACTAATGCCATCCAGGCCTGGCAAGAGTCCAGCATGGCGCAGTCCCTCGCTCAGCAAACCACTCCATGCACAAGCACTGCCGGGAAACAGAAACCATCATCTGCCAGTATTAGGCCCATTTGTTACATCCAGACGGAACTGGCGCTTCAATGGCACGACCTCTTAAGTGTCTCCATTATACCCTAAAAGGACATCTATTAAAACCTGATATTTGTACAAATTAGGTCAATTCATGATGTTTTTCAACCGCTGCCTGAGACTGCGAAACAAAACATTACATAGAACATTCAGTGTATGGCCTTTTCATGGCTGTTTGAGGAAATTACAAAAGACGTCCTTTCGAAGCCGATGTTCCTTTTTTTGCATTTTTTTTTATTAATAAAGGGAGAACCGACGCCTCCCGCCTTTAATATTGTGCTATCAGGGAAGGATCTCCCGTGGGGGAGCGTTCTGCCACCCCAAAGCCGAGATACGTGCACTCTGGCGCAGATAGTCGTCTCACAAAGCCTGGTGGGGGCAGAAAGGATGCACCGTTAATAAATGCGCATAATTACCGGCGGCGCGAGGTTTTCTTCATACAGCGTTTTGACAGCTGCGCTTGAGCGGCATCACAATGTGAGGCGAGAGCCTCGCGCTAATCTCATCCGAATCTCAACTTTTTTTTATTTCTAATTCAACGTTTATTTTCCCCCTCAAATGTCCATGATTTTTCTAGGCCTCCTAGGCGTCGTAAAGGCCGGCTTGGGAGCACGCGCTCGGAGCCGCAGGGCGCGGAGTTTGTTCCGGGTTAATGGAACAGACGTCGCCGTCGGCAGCGGGTGACCTTTGAACCCCCTAGCCTGGCAGACGCCGCCGTCCTCGCGCTAACTAAAATGGAGGGGCTGAGGCCTGTGTGCTCTCAAGACGTGGGGTATCCTCCTTAGGAGAATCCACACGCTGCGGGTTTCGGAAGCTGGCCTGACATCTGCTTGTGGTGAGTTGAGCGCCGAATGTGCCCTCAGATGTTGGATTACTGCGATTGGCAGTATTCCTTTTGCGAATTAAAGACTACTAAATCGTATACTTCTGAGTAAAAGTTGACGGGGAGACTGCATACACGCCAACATTTTAGAACAAGAAAGTAGGAGATTTTGGAGGGGAAGAAACAGCAGGCGTTGGCAATTTCCCCATTCACTTATATTGAAGGAGAGGTCGTTTTTTGTCGGGAGACAGCTGAAAGCCATTTTTGGCTTCAAAAATCTGGAGTCTCATGCCTGAATTGTGTCTTTTTGGCATGTTATGGGAGAGGCATTGTTATGTAGATTTGTATGGTGCAGCTTATTGCCTGTGAGGGTATGCTGAAGCAGGAGCGTAGGTCCGATGGTGCTCCTAGTTGAACAGGCAGGTCTTCAGCATCTTGCGGAAGTTGAGGAGTGGAGTGGCGATCCTGATATGTATTGGGAGTTTGCTCCAGCTTTTGGTGGTGATGAAGGAGAAAGAACATCCTCCTGTCTTGCTTTTGCGGGGGATTCATACGAGGGCGAGCGAGGTGGAGAGCAGCTGTCTGGAGGGTTGGTAGAGTTGAAGTTGGTTGTTGAATTAGGCTTGGCCTGCATTGTGGAAGGCTTTGTAGGCGACGATGACAAGCTTTAACTTGCAGCGTTTCTGGAGGGTAGCCAGTGCAGTTCCAGGAGGTAGGGAGTGATGGTATTCTGGAAGGTTTGGAGTCTTTGCATGAGTTGGTTAAGATGCCAACGTAGAGTGCGTTGCTGTAGTTGAGTATGCAGGCGATGAGGGCCTGGGTGACCGTGTGTCTTGAGTGGGTGGAGAGCCAGTTGAAGATTTTGCTAAGCAGTCTGAGAATGTGGCAGCAGGATGCAATCACGGTGTTGAACGGATTGTTCATCAATAGCTTGTCTTCAAGGATGATGCAGAGGTTTCTGGTGTGGTCTGTGGGAGTGGGCGTGGGACCCAGAATGGGTGGCCACAAGGAGAAGTCCCAGGGGGAGTTCTTAGTACCAAAGATCAGTATCTCAGTTTTGTCCGTGTTGAGTTTGAGGCAGTTCTCTCGCATCCAGTTGGTCATGTCGGACATGCATGCAATAAAGTTGTTGCTTGTGTTGTTGTTTGTATCGGTGAGGGAGAGAATGAGCTGAGTGTCATCAGCGTAGGAAAGAATGTTGATATTGTGGGTTCTTATGATGCAGGCGAGAGGTGCCATGTAAATGTTGAACAGGGTTGGACTGAGGGAGGAGCCCTTGGGGACTCCGCAGACAAGCTTCTTATGTTCACAGGTGAAAGTGGAGAGCCTGACTCGTGTCATGTTGGAGAGGAAGGAGGCCATCCAACTTAGGGTGAAGAGGGTGCTTTGGACTCGGTGTTGAACGCCGCCGACAGGTTGAGCAGGATAAGTCAGCTGTTTCTCCTCTGTCCATGATTGATTGGAAGTCACCTGTTGCTGCCAGGAGGGCGTTTCCTGTGCTGTGGTTGCTGCGGAACCCTGACTGGGTGGAGTCCCGGAGGTGGTGCTTTTCAAGATAGGTGGAGAGCTGCTTGTTGATTTCTTTCTCCAGGACTTTGGCCGGGAAGGGTAGATGGGCCTGTAGTTACTGAGACTTTTTGTGTTTGGCAAGAGTTTCTTTGGCAGAGCAGTGACCTCTGCATGTTTCCAGCTGTCTGGGAAGTTTCCCCTGAAGATGGAGGAGTTGACAATGGTAGTGAGAGGTCTGAGCAGGACCCCGTGTGGATGGTCTGCATGATTCTGGCTGTGTAATCTGTGGTGAGGGTGCTCCAGTTCATTAGGAGGTGTGAGTTCCTGATGGTGATGGGTGGTTGCGTGACGATGTCCTCTATGGTGGGTTGGGGTGCGAAGTTGGAGTAAATCTTGAGAATTTTATTGTGAGGAAAAAGTGTGAAAGGTCGTAGCAGATGATCTGTGGGGGGATGATGGAGTTGGCAGCGGCTGTTGGGCTTTTTAATTCTTTGACGATTTTGAAGGGTTATTTTGCCAGAGTTGGTGCAGGATTCAAGTCTGATTATGAGGGCACATAGGCCAAAAGACAGATTTCCCCAGCAAACTCGATTTAAAAAGCCTAAGAAAAAAACCTGCTCAATCTCTAGAAGTAGATGGCTTCTACATTATTATTTTTTTTGCTCGACCCTAAGGTTTTGGAGCACTTTATACGAGCACAAGTTACATTATACAAGAACACATTCATTTTTGTTTTTTATGCATGGGGAGCTAGAATGAGTTGCCTAGAATTTCATAGGTTGTTGAGCTGGTGCAGAGATTCGAACCTGGTTTCCCAGTTACAAAGTCCGTAGCTCTGATGGTTACTCTAATTTCAGACTTTTATAAAATTCTAAAGCAGTTAGAAATCACATGAGTACTCCTAGAAATTTTTCAATTCTAGACGTACATCTAGGTGTAACTTACATACCAACGTATTAAAACTGGAAAGTGGGAGATTTTGAGAAAATAAATTCAGCGAATGTGTTTTCTACATTGACATATTGAATCAGAGGCAATTGTAGCAGAAGACAGCTAACATAAAGCCATTTATGCATTTCAAAATCGAGTGTCTTGCCTGAATTGAGTCTGTTGGGATGTAAGGCGGACCATAACTGCAAGAGGAAATGTGACACATGCATGTGTACATTTAACCATTTTTTATGCCCCTTCCAGGGTGGGTCAGAGGATTTTTTTTCCCATTTCATAAAACCCATTTCTCTATATACCCAAACAATATGAGGATGCTCCAGTATCTTGACAGGAGTACATTTGTAAATGTTTTCAGGGCAGGAAATTACCTGCAAGGAATATCGCACAAACATTTGAATTTGTATTTATCTACTTTCCAGGTAGGAGTGCCCAGGAATGCCTACTACACAGTCCCAACTTTGAATCTGTAATTGCAACAATTCCATCTTGCTGGCAGAATTTCTGTGCTAGTAAATGTCATTCATGAAGATATTTTATGCATGTCAGCTGAATTTAAGTGCACAAACAACTTTGAAAATTGAGCCCAGAATAAGAAGAAAGCTCTGTTAACACTTGAACCGTGTAAAAATCAACATTCAAACAGTGGCGGCCTCTCAGCTATGGAGGCTTTGAGCAGTGTAAAGGAAAGGAAATATAAAATGATAATCATTTTTAGTTATCATTTTATGATTCCTTTTGTTTGCAGGAGGGCGGAGGGACTGGGCTGCTCTTCTCACGGAGCAGGAGAGGAGTGGTACGCCCACTCCTAAGTGACCAATGACTGTTTGGTCTGCCCTCTAGGGCCGCCTAAACCAGTCGTACGCACTTTCCCTGTTCTCCATGCAGGCTGCATTACAGCCTGCGTGGAGACCTAGCCCAGGCCCCCACTCCCTGGTTGAGCGTCGAACCAGGATGCTCAAAACCAATCACAACGCTGCATTGCAGCGTTGTGATTGGTCAGGAGAGCGTGGCTTCCTGCCCATGAGAAGAGCTGGAGCAAGGAGCAGAGACGCTCTGGCAAGGTAAGTGTGTAATTTTTTGTTTTTCATAGCGCTAAATCGCTCTCGCACCCCCCTGCACCTGCCCCCGCTAGCCACCCATGAAGCATGCCGGCGGACACTGCATTCAAAGTCACATGATGTGTTTGTTAAGGCTTGGAGGCTATGTTCCAAAAATCCTCCGCTTTGCTCTGACTACACATCAATGGGGAGGGTGGCACAGGGGTAGTTTTTGTATGATGGACTTTGTTTGCATTCAAATATGATCACCCTCAACAGGTTAATAAATAAGTTTTCAATCCACTGTTCCAATGCATCCAAGACCTAGACAAAGCAATAAGACTGAATTTCTCCACTCAAACCTATGCTAGATTTTGCCTAAGGGCAGCAACAAGCTTCAAGCACTACTCCACAGACTCATGGACAATTGCCATGTAGGCCAATCTGTACACCCACACCCCCATCAACAATGGCCTCTATTAGGGCATGAAGGCTAGGAGAGAATGTGGCCTAATGGCTAGGGCGGTCATCCTCGGAGCTGGGGAACTGGGTACGAATTTCGGCAGTGACACTCAACGTTCTGTAATTTCGGGCAACTCAATCTCCCCGTGCCTAACAAAAATGAATGTGTCCATCTGTAACGTAACTGGTGCTCATGTACAGTGCTCTGATACCGTTGGGTCTAGTTTGCGCTATATAAAACGCCACAAAAAAGCTAACTACATTCCTCTAAAATGCAATACATAAAAAAAAATATTATGTTACATAATTAATTTTGACTTTGAAGTCTCATCAATTTAAGGTTTGGAACCATTAGAACCCAAAAATATACTTCTGTTGTTCACAAATTAATATACACTTCGATTTCCATTTAAATGTGTGAAGATTGGGGCCTCCAAAGTGAATCTATTTGAAGTTTTGATTTTACCATCCAACAAGATATCTTCCAACGCCTGATCATTAAATCTTTAATGCAACTTAACGACTAATAACTAATATTACTTGTTTCATCCGGGTTAAACTCTTCCACGAGCCAGGTAGACCCCAACCTTGCATAGCCACATTTCAAAGCCTTCTTTGCTAAGACTCTGTGAAGGATACTTATATAAAATGACTGCGCACACGAAATAGCAGAAATGTGCATGCTTGTGTGATGTAAGTCTAATATCAATTGCACTTACATAAATCTTGTACAAGTGTTGTTTTGGAAAGGAGATCCCTTATTAGCATGTCAAATTAGAATCCTTAACCGTACTAGAACCAAGTATTCAAGACATCTATTCATTCCGCTTAGGTTTCACCAAATGTAAGTGCTAGGTGAAGTGGAGATCAAGGGTTTGTACATTTTTTCTTTCTTCCAATCCTAGCCTCCAATTTTTGCACTTAATGAGGTTTGCAGAACTCCCTGGTTTACGTTCACTTTTGTCTATACAAAGATTTTCAGCTGATTCCGACAAAACTTTGATTGCATTGAGAGAGGATTTTGAGTTAAATCAACTAAGCTCCGGTGGAAAAAGTCTGTGAACGGGTTCTCTGCAAGTTTACCTTTTGAAGAGTTATATGTACACAGTGGCCAATGTATGAATATTTTTTACTCTACACGTTTACCTTTGAGAAAATAATTTATCGCAAAAGTTATGACATTCAAGCAAATGTGAGAAAGTGATACACTCTTAAACGTTATAATTTTGCACAGTTTTACATATAATTCTGTGGTTGCAGGGAAAAAAACTTGTTCACACCCATCGGCAGCACTTCATGTGCAAGAGTGTGAGAGACAGGATGGTATATTATGTTGTATTTGTTGTGTAAAAAAGGATATCAGTGAAAGTGGACGGGAGGCCTATTCTGGCTTTGTGGGCAATTTTCATCCAGTTTCTTGGTAGAAATCAAATTTAGGTTTCATAGACTTCTAATGTCTAGTCTGTGTGACAATCTTGAGACAGTGGAGATACAGCAAAGTTCACTCAGAAAAATAGTTGTGTGGGTAATTATTACAAGGCCGGAACACAATCAATGGTGACATTTTCAAACGAGAACTTTGGCCTCATGGTATAGGCAGTCCCTAGACCATCCATTGTATTAATGTCCAGTGTGCGGTGACCCTCTATTTCTGCTGTGTACTCTTCTGAAGATCTTGACAGATTTATGAGAAAAAAGGCTGGGTGTGTAACCTTTTATTCTAATTAAATGTGATTACCAAACAAGCGTGCAAGCATTGGCTGGCCTGATGCAACCTGCCCTTCATAGACACGGCTAGGATAGCATTCGCAGGAAGCATAATTGCATTAGAGTGACAGGCCTGCTCCACTTTTCACCTAGTTTATAAACAGGAAGTACCCCCCGGGGACCTGTGGCATTAAAGCTTAGAGTTCATATTCTTCAAAACACAGATTCACTGCTATGCTAATTAAAAAAGATTAATGCACCCTTCACACCATATTACCCTTCCAACGTGATTAAAATATATTGTTACACGCGTAGTAGTGTCTATAATTAAAAATTGAAAACATTTTTTTGGTTCTTACCATTTTACCACTATAAAAGGAGATTACGGATATTCAGATATGCAACACCTTGTATTCATAAACTATCCGCCACAATATATCAAGTTCACTTTACTTGCACATTAGCTTAAGCTAACCACATGTTAACTAAACATTCAACACATTTACTACTAAATCCACAGCACCAGCACCACAAAAACACAACCACCTGAGCCGTTTCTACTTTCCACTTCAGAATTAAACTCTCTTTTCTATTATAGTACCCTTTTTTGCTCACTTAATTCCTCTAATAATAAGCTGGAAAGAAAATGGAGACAAGATTATGACTCTGGGGGCCAAGACTACACTGAAATTGGCCCAAAAGGCTTACTATGCGGCCATTAGACTGGCCAAGCGGACTTATTACACTGACCGTATTGCCCAGTCTAGTAATAATGTTAAAGAGTTGTTTAGCATTGTAAAAAGCTTCACTTCTCCTAATGCAATGAACGTGGCCCACACCCCTTCTCTCGAATGGTGTGAAGAACTTTCCACCTTTTTTATTAATAAGGTCAGGGCACTGCAATCTCATTTTCAAAACTTCAACAGCCAGATCTCTCAGCTGTCCCCCGACTATTTGACTGGCTCCACTACCTGTGTTACCTTTTCTGCATTTGAACCTGTTCCTCTGCCAGACTCCCTGGCTGCCTTATCTTGCCTTAAATCAGGCTCCCCGCATGATCCATGCCCTGCTAAACTTATGGCCACTGCTGCGGTTGTTGTTAATCCCTTTGTGAACCAGCTGATTAATACCTCACTCTCTTGCTTTTGTGCCTATTGACTGGAAACAGGCGGTTTGTTCCTCTCATACAAAAACCCACTCTCGATCCCCATCTCCCTTCCAGCTATCGACCTATTTCCCTGCAATTGCTAAAGTCTGCGAAAAAATGGTTAACAAGCAGCTCACATTTTTTATTGAACAGCATGGCCTTCTCCACCCTGCACAATCGGGCTTTAGGGCCTCTTACAGTACTGAGTCGGCCCCCGTGGAAGTAGCAGAGGCTATCCGTGAGACCTTGGATGCTGGGGGCAGGGCCGTGTTGGTCCTTCTGGACCTCTCGGCCGCTTTTGATACTGTCCCCCATTCACTTCTCCTTGCCCATCTACATAAGCTTGGCATTATCGGCACTGCTTGGGAGTGGTTGAAATCCTTCCTGGAAAAGAGAACTCAACAAGTCTGGACTCCCCCTTTTGTGTCATCATCTCAAGATTTGCTGACAGAAGTACCTCAGGGGTCTATTCTTAGTCCCTTGTTATTTAATCTTTACATGACTCTTATTCAGCTGGCTGAGGATCTGGGTGCCAAAGTAGTTGCCTATGCAGATGATACGCAACTCTTGTTTACCTGGAAGAAACACGAGGCTGACACATCTCATGTCAAGGCCTGCCTGTCTGCGGTATTCAGCTGGCTTGAGTCGGCTCAGTTAAAATGTAACATTGACAAAACTGAGATTTCTGCCACTATTGCCTCTCTCTGCTAAAGAAACTGTTATCCGTGCTTTGGTCACCTCTCCCATAGATTATGCGAATGCACTTTAAGCCGGTTTGCCATGTTACCTTCTGGACAAACTTCAGGTGGTTCAGAAATCCGCCGCTCGTCTCCTACTGGATCTTCCTAAGTACTCCAGTGTTAGGCATCACTTGCGTAATCTACACTGGCTGCCAGTTAAAGCTAGGATAAAGTTTAAGGGTATTACCATTGCTCACACTGCACTATATGAGTATGGCCCTGCCTATTTTAGGAAACGTTTTCAGTTTTACACCCCTGGCAGGTGCCTGCGCTCCTCGAATATGCTCCTAGCATCTGTCCCCAGGTTTCGCCTGAAACGTAAAGGTGGCAGTTCTCTGTCCTATCTTGCAGCAACTTACTGGAATTCCCTTCCTCTGGATCTTCGCAATCTGAAGAATCCCTCTAAGTTTAGGAAAAAGCTAACAACCTTCCTGTTCAACTACCCTGTCCCTCTCACACTCTGCTTTGGTTCCCTCGGATGCTTTGGCTCGCGCCGAGACACTCTATTGAGTAGCTGTGCGCGCTATAAATCCCTTAAAATAAATAAATAAATAATCTCTGACACACATCTCCACTTCTTAACCTCTTTCTCTATGCTTTCTTCTCCGGTTCCTAGAGTTCTTTCCATTCCAGGCTCTTCCATTATATGACTCTTTCACTTTGTAACTCGGCTCCGTTTTCTTGTGCAACCGCTACTTAGTCTCTCACTCACTGGGTCACCTTCATTTCCTCATGTCTCTCATGACCTCATCATTGCAGAGCCTATAACCTTCCGTCTTTTCCATTCGTTCATAATTGCTTTTCTCCTTTCCTCAGCCTTCTTCCCTCTCTCTCTTCTTTTTAGGTCGAGCCTAGAGCCAGCATTCATGCGCTGCTCTGCGAGACTTGTTGTGGTGGAGTACCGAATAGAAGCTCCTCCCACTCTCCACCCATATTTGCCATTGGCTTGTGTCACTGTCTGTCCTAAATGATGGCTTCTGATTCGTAGATAGGCAGGTTAGTACCTCCTTAGTACCGCCTCCTCTTAATTTGTCACCTCCCATGGCGACTGGCCCCTTTACTTCGGTTGTTACACGGTACGTGTTATTTAGATTGTGAGGACTGTTTTCTTTATTCAATTTCTCTTATTGCAGGCACGATGTGCTTTGGTGCCTTCTTTATCCCCCCCTTCCGTTGTCGTGCCTGGTTTACCCCCGCCCCCCCTCCTGTTGTCCGTGCCTCCTCCCTCCCCGTCCCTCCACCCCTGCCCGCCCGCTGTCCGTGCCTGGCCCTCCCTCCTGTTGTCTGTGATGCCTACCATTTGCAATGCAATAGGTCTCGCATTTTCGCTAGTTTGAGCTTTTGGTTTTTAAAACTTAAATAAAATTCATTGTCATTTACAATGCCAATAGTTTAAACTCGCGTATATGCGAGACCTATTGCATTGCAAATGCTTGTTTTCCTCCTCATAGCTTACAACCAGCTTTTAGCATATTACTCACTGAAGTCAGTCTCACCACGATTTTTACAGAGACTGGTGTTGAAGCGTTTACAATGTTTTATGTTAATTTGCTGATGATTTCATGATGGGTTCTTTATATTCTGTTGCCATGCGACCTCATCGTTCTGATGTACAGCATGCTGACACCTCTCTGGTTTAATGTGCTTTATAAAATGTGAAATAAATCCATACTGCTGCAGATGAGGCTAGCAATTGACCACTCCTTGTCATTAGTGCTCAGTACACACATGCATTTTAGGTCGTCTCAAAACCCACTTGGGCACTCTTCTAACTTGACACAAGGTCTGTCCCACAAGTGATTAATGTATTTTTTCGGATTGGATCCATGCCGGATTTTCAGGATTCCCACCATCTGTGTGAATGATTTCAATTCTATTAATTGCATGCAAATATATCTTGTGGAGATATCCTAAAACATCTGGTATGTATCCGGCCCGCTGGAAGCTAAGTCGGACAGCCCACTCGCTCCATAGCACAGGGGGTTTCAAACTGGGGGCGGCCCCCCCTAGGGGGACCTCAAGTGATCCCAGGGTGGCACCTTGCTGTAGCTTAAAGAAGCATTATGCTGATAACAGTGCTTTGTTTTCTGTGCACAAAAATGAGCGGCAGTAAGCTACGCTGTGATGGGCCATCACTAACATCTTTTGTCATTTATATCTGGCTGGGAGAAGGTATCAAAAGGGAAGCAACTCCAAATATTCTTCAAAGTCCTCACCCCCATTTCTAATAATCACACTGTGGATACTTTTAGTCATGAATAAGGCCTGCCCAACCAGAATAGTATGTTTGGCAATCACGTATTTGATTGCCTTGTTAAATCAGTAACAGAACTTACCTGCAATGTTTTAAATAAGTCTAGACCTATTTAAACATTGAGGTTTAATAGAATAATTCTCAAAACGTTTGAGGGGGGAGTCATGATAATGTATTTTTATTTTTTTGCATTGGGGGTGCAGCATTAAAAAGTTTGAAGACCACTGCCATGGCACGACATAGTGGGGCAGATTCTCAGATGAATAAATAAATATGCACCCCATGGTTTACTCTCTCACAAAGGGGAAGATTGTTTTTTTAAATTCACAAAGGATCCAAACAACTAGAAACCGGTCAGTGGTCAGTTTCCAGGAGCACTCCAACATCTTGTGAATTCCATATTACGTGCATTCACAGTTCTTAATGCACTGTACACGGGCACATGCAAACATTTCTTTGCTTGGGTGCAAATGCAGATTTTTTCAGTTTTTTTCCCTCTATGTGGAAACATTTTTTCATGTTGTGAAACTCCTTTCTATACACTCTTCTCAATTTGTGGGGGTATTTGCTTTCCATTCCCATGAACTTGACAGGAGTACATATATGACTATTTTTAGGATGGGAATTGGTTGTGGTGACAGTTGTGACTATCACTTCCTGTCTCTGGGAGAGGTTGTACACATGCGTAATATTACACATTTGGGGGATATTATTGATATTATGCATAAGTAAGTCCCTTTGCGAGTGCAAATTAATGAATATTTAATTATCGAAGTAAATTGGAACTTGTAAATCGAGCCTTTTGCATATGGAAGATGATTTCACACATACAAAATGGTTATTCTTTAGGACTGAGTGTTCCTTTTAGAAAAATTGTGTGACAGGTTAGTAAGTGAGTCATAAGCTAGTATTATGGGATCATGGGCTTATAAACAGGAAGCTGTGATGTGCCTGCCCCTACTTCCCCCACTTCTCAAACATTTGCATTCTCAGGTAGCTAGTGTGGTTTGCTACCTCTTCGGTTGAGCAGTGTCTGTTTTGGTGTCATCCTGCATCAAATTACACGAGGTGCAATAACATGACCTACCTGAACCTTTACAGTTTTTGTTTTGAACCTCTCCTCCTTCTACCACGCTGAGCTTGACAAAATAAATTGAGTGATTAAAACACCTTTTAAGGCTTTGATGATGGCTGCTGCAAAGCACCCTTCATTTTAAAACTATGCTTCTCGCCCTTTCTACCCTCAGCAAAGTTTACGCTTAGTAATATTTTGACATAAAAACAGAAACACACAATGTTTCCATTCCATTTGACCAAAAAACACTACTCCCCATAAATGTGGTGTAACCAGCCTGTCCCTTGTCTGTGCCTCAATGCAATTGCAACTACGGCATTAATGAAGCTGCAGCCATGAGTAGCAGGCTGTCTCCTAAGCCTCTTTCACCCCTTTCCCACCATACCTGACCATCCCCACCATACCCAACCATGACTCCAAACTTGAGCTCCTAAGTGTTGCCCCTTCTTTGCAGCAAGGGTGCCGTCTTTCCTGATTCTAGCATTGAAAATTAACCTCCTGCCGTAGAGTAAGCAAGTCATAATTGTGATGCAATGGGCCTCTCAAAACTCCAGATCTCTTGACTGGGGTGAATGTTTTGATGTGTTCTGCATTCCGTCCATCAATTGTGTGTTTTTTTTTGCTTCCTCGCCCTAAGTGCGCCGGATATGCCCAGACGTGGGTCCCGGGCTCACTGTGCCACTGGATTCAAGCTTTCCTGGCTGAAGAGGGGTGAAACCCCGAAACCGGTCCTAGGATGCTTGTTTCCGGTCCAGGGAGGAACTGGCTTAGCGGGCTGGACTGTTCCCATGAGGCACAGGGTCAAGACTGATTTGCATATGGCCAGGTCTAACCTGGGGTGGCATGGTGAGCAAATGAATGATGGATTTAACTCAGATCTCTTGACTGGGGGGTGAATGTTTTGATTTGTTCTGCATTCTGTCTATCAATTTTGTGTCGTTTGCAACAGTGGGTTATTAGCAGAGATGGTGTTTTTTTAATACTCCGCATGGTTAATCTTCATGCCCAGGTAAGTGGTACACAAGATCATACCCAATCTGTTGTGAGGGTCATATATGGGTGTACGTATGACTACTGTATTACATGTGGGTGCCATATCTGTGAGGTGGCACTAGGTCTGTCAGTGTCCCACATTCTTATGGGAGATGGTCCTACTTGGGAAAGAACAAGATCTATCCAATACTTTGTCTTCCACATAGTTCAGATCACCATTTAATATCAAGACCATGTGGATATATGATAATAGTGCTGCTAGGTTTTCTAAAAAGTCGTGTTAAGGTGTGTTGGGGCGTAACTAGTCACAATTATCTTAAATATTAGGGTTACCATCTAGGCGTGCCTCTAACACTATGTACCTACCAAGGGCATCAACAATTTGTCGCAACAGGATGAACAAGAAACTCTGTCTGACCCAAATAAGAGCCATAAGTTTGCCCCCTCCATTTTATAGCCATTTCCCAAGCTCTGGTTTCCTAAAATGTCTCCTGCTGCAGATTGCCCATAATGGGTACATTCCAAAGTAGCAATGTTTATTCTGTGATACTAGCCATGTTGTGTCCTGTTCAGAGAACATCCAGTGTTGGCGCAGATAAGGTCTATTTAATAGGTAACCTGGATAACACTTCCATCCCCAGGTCAGACAAGAATTACCCAAGGCCCAGTAAAACAGTAATAACTATAATAGGAGTCTTCAAGCTCCCAGATTTTAGATCGGTCGGGCGCGTAGCTTCTGAAAGGAGGAAGCGACAAGGACTTCACATTACTAATTGAAAACCCCTCTGCCGGACTCCACCTACCCCGGATACAAAATAACTACAGCATCCCTATGCTAGTGATTGTTTTGGCTTCACCACTCTGCTCTAAACAATCTTCACCTAATCGACTGTCCTTATTGTTCACGACAAAAGGCGCGGTTAAAGGCGAGATATCTGCTTGTATATGGGCGTCTGGGCCATGCCAGAGTCTCCGTTCTCTGCATCGTTGTTGTTGCTGGAGTAGTCGGACACAGTTGCAGAGCTCGGTCCCCAACCTTGTTCACATACAGCTGTCAACACTGCATCCCTCTGCTTGTGCATCTGATCTAGTGGGCCCTATCTTCTTCTGATCTGGATGTCTAATTCTCCGCATTTGCTGTCAGTCTGCCTCTTGTGATACCATTCATTGCTGTTCACCCTTTCAGCCTAGTCTCATGCTTCTCTTGGATCCGTTAAGAAAATGCGTAATGTCCTTATCAAGAACTTTCAATTTGACAAGAAACTGCATCATTTACTTAAGGCCTACCACCATATAGCCTGGAAACAGTTGCACTTTGTTATCATCTATTGTGTAATGGCACTTTGTCTTGCTCCATGCAGCAACACGTCTTGTTCTCTATGGTTTAATAGTTGTGGCTCCACTAGTCTGGATGGTCGTCCCATCACAGCAGGACTATCTGTGCTCGCTCAATTGTAAAGAATTTTGAAAGGCCATTGGCTGGTACCGTTTAGGATCGCCACTCATACACGAAAAGTTCCATCTTCTCCCCCTACACCCAAACTTCATTCAGGAAATCCACTGCAGATTTAATTTTATGGCATGACACGGAGGCCAATATTATGCAATCTCCTTTTATTGCCAGCTCACACAGCAGCAACAATTAGTAAGAATTTAGAACTTTCAAAACATTCTGAACATCTATATAGTCTAGCAACAGGCAGCCATCTTCCTTCTTTTATTGCTGCTGCTCACCAGGTAAGTAATCCTTATTTTCTCTCCTCTAAATTATTATTAGTAATACTTACTAAGATTTATTACATGTATACTACATGTCTTATTGAGTATTTGTGCTATTTCCTTGCTATCTGTATGCCTGTGAGATGGTGATTTAATCACTTTTAAGTATTTGCACGTTATTTGCATCCATTTCCCCTTCTCAATCCTTGAACTGCCCCTCTTTTCACCTTTCCGTCCCAAGTTTTTTCTCCCCGTCTCGCTCAGAGACACCAGTTTCACTTGTAACTGGCTCATATCGCAAAGTCGCACCGGAGGCTCACTCAGTCTCTCGTCTTTGAAAGACGCGCCGAGGCCTCGATCTTACTATCTGGGCCCCGCGCGCACTATCCCCGCTTCAACGCCACCGACGCGACCGGCTCGGGTGCTGCCGGCGCATACGCAACCTAATAACCAATGTATTTTTTAATACATTAAATAAAACAAAGCCTCCTCACCTCGCTACCCCCTGGGGCACGATTTTCGTCTCGCCCCCGGTGTGGCCGCTATCTTCAATGCAACCGCACTGGAACCCTCTTCCTGATGTGTTCAACTCCACGGCAACTAGGAAGCAAGCCTCGTTTTAGTATATTAGAGGAAAGACCCTTCATAAAACATTAGGCACACCTTCAAACCCTTGATTTTAACCGCAAACGACAATTTCAACACCAAAGAGAGGATCTCCTTAATGTAGCTGCCCCCTACTGACCAATATTTCAACAAAATTACTTTAATAGGAGTTTTAACCCCTTATACTCCCCCTAGTTACTTAATTTGTACCTACCTACCCATACTTACCCTGATTCCCTTATATAACTAACCTGTACTTACTCATTTTAATTAATTTAATTATTAAAAAAAAAAAAAATGTCTGAACAACAGCTAGACTCATTAGTTGAGAATAGATTAGAAGATCTTGTAAATAGGGCTTTAGGCAAATTGATGGGGTCGCTAGATGACACCATCAATAAAAAAATAGAAAACCTTTCTAACCAACCTAATAATGAACCTGGTTGGTCTACTTGGCAAGACAAGTCTCAGAAGAAAAGGCCATCGGGTGACCACCCTCATAAAAAATCTAAAAAATCAAAAGGGGTCATTGAGAATGTACCAGATGACGCCGGTGATAGACTCAGTGTGTTCGACACTGCGGGTGGGCATGACGGCCCGGTTGTCCCTATAGACAGTGAATCAGATGAGGATCAAACTTATGAGCCAGAGTTTGATCTGTCCTGTTCTTCAGAATTCAACTCTGATTACGATGATATTCCCCCCCCCCCCAGAGAAAAGGGGCTTCTGATGAGGCATCTTTGGACTCTGGGTCTAAGAATTCTCGACCCATTTGGGGATAATATGTTCGACCCCCCCGATGATAAAACATCCCCTTTCACCCGAATGGACACCCTCGCAACATGTGGCCAAATACATTACCTTTTGGTTGAGGATAGAGATACCTAAAGAGGTTAGATCTCGTCTACGGTCCGAATGCCCTCGCCCATCCCTCCCAGATATGATAACTAAGACTCCCGAACTCGACCCAAAGGTGGTATCTTTCATTAACAAGGGTAGAAGAGGCCTAGATAGAGGCCTAAAGTCCTGTCAGGACAGACTCCTCGACATCATTGGCCCACTTACTAAGATTTTTGAGATGGCTGAGTCAGCCTACCTAAGCGATAGTAAAGTCGACCCCAAAGAACCGAGAGAATGGACACAGAGTGCTGTTTGCCTTCTTGGGAACGCCAACACAGCCCTATCAAATGAAAGAAGAAAAAGCATCCTTTTAAAATTGGATTCCAAGCTCATAGAGCTTGCAAATAAAGAAGGGGGAGCTTCTTCACAAGGCCAACCTTTTGGTGATAATTTCATTAAGGAGATGGCAAAGTATGTTGGAATTTTCAGTTCCATACAGAAATCACAAAAAGAAATTAGAAAAGTTTTCCATGATAGAGTTTTTGGAAGGGCCGGGCGATCAAGGGGTCGGTTCCCCGGCCATGGTACACCTTCCTCCAGACCCTACATGGCACGAGGTAATAGGTCCTTCCAAACCTATGGCTTTTCCAACTTCTATCCCCAAAGACAAAGAGGAGGTCGCTTCCGAAACAACAAAGGTGATAGAAGACAGAGATGATTCTCATCAGGTACGTCATTTCAAAGACCCTTTACTTTCCCCTATAAAGGTGGGAGGCAGACTAGCCCAGTTCTCTGGAAACTGGAACCTAGTGACACAAGACGCTTTGGTACTACAAATGGTCAAGGGATACCGAATAGAGTTCACAGACAATCCCTTCCAGGACAAAACCCCAAGGGAAATCCTCTACTCTCAAGAACATTCGAAACTGGTAACAAAGAAGGTAGAAGACCTACTGGCCAAAGGCGCCATCAGGGAGGCAACTCATCCCAAGGTTGGTTTTGTCAGCAACATATTTTTGGTGGAGAAAAAGAACAAAGAGTTGAGGCCTGTAATAAACTTAAAAGATTTGAAGGAATGGGTGATTTACTGCCACTTCAAAATGGAGGGCATATATCTCTTAAGGGTCATCCTAAGAAAAGGGGATTGGTTAACAAGACTAGATCTCAAAGACTCCTACCTTACTATTCCAATCTGGCCTCCTCACCAAAAATACCTCCGCTTTACATGGCAAAACAAAATGTGGGAATTCTCCAGTCGCCCCTTCGGTCTATCTTCAGTGCCCTGCTGCTTCACAAAGGTACTCAGACCGGTAGTAGCATGGCTCAGGGCAAAGGGCGTAAGGTTAATTATATACCTAGACGACATCTTAATAATGGGTCAGTCCAAAGACATTGTATCCCTGCATACTCAGTGGGCGATAGAGATATTAGAAAAGTTAGGATTTGTAATAAAGCTAAAAATATCATGCCTAACTCCAGCACAAGACACTCATTGTAGACACCCTCCGCACAGATCTTCGCCTACCCAGAGACAAACTAACGAAATAAAGAAAGTCTTATTAGCAAACACTATTACACTGAAAGACTTAGCGAAAATTCTGGGTCTCCTATCCTCTACCATCCAAGCCATATTCCCCGGACCACTCTATTATCAAGCCCTACAAAGACTAAAAAAGAGGTGCCTTCACACAAATCAATCATACTCTCAAATTCGGTCCTTAGATCAGGACTCGAGGGAGGAATTGGAATGGTGGCTCAAGAACGCACAAGCTTGGAACGGGAGAGCAATCTTCGGAGAGGAACCCAAATTGGTGATAGATTCAGATGCAAGCCTAGAGGGTTGGGGAGCGAGATGCGGAAACTCTTCGACAGGGGGACGTTGGTCAGACCAAGAGAGGAACATGCATATCAACTGCTTGGAACTCCTAGCAGGCTCCTTCGCAGTCAGGAGTTTCACTCAAGAGAAGATGAAATGTTGTGTAATGCTTCTCATTGACAACATTTCACCAGTCCAATATGTGAGCAAGATGGAGGTCCACACTCCAAAGACTTAGCGGAACTAGCGAAGGACTTTTGGGGTTACTGGTTAAGCAGAGGAATTTCAGTTGTAGCACAACACATTCCTGGACTGAGCAATGGAGTAGCCAACTGGTTCTCCAGAAACTTCAAAGACTCCAGCAATTGGAGATTGAACAGGGAGATATTCCTACGTATCGATCACATATGGGGCCCTCTCAACATGGATCTTTTTGCAGACAGGCTGAATACTCAACTGACACAGTTTTTCAGCTGGAAACCAGACCCTCAAGCAGCTGGGGTGGACGCTTTCCTACAAGACTGGAGAGGTCTAAGGCCATATGCCTTCCTGCCATTTGTCATGCTACCCAGGTTCCTCCTACATACACGCAGACTCAGGGAAACAGTAGTAGTGGTAACTCCTCTTAGGAGATCTCAAGCATGGTTCCCTGTAATTCTAGAAATGTCAATAGACTTCCCTCTACTAATTCCCCACTTCCAGACCTTAGTTCTGGGCCCTCAAGGGGAAATACATCCTCTGATAGAAGAAGGCTCCCTCACACTGATGGCATGGAAGATTTCCGGAGACAGTGGGAAATCCCTGGCCTTTCGCCAGATGCTTTCAGACTCATATCTGAGTCATGGGCTTCCGGCAGGAGAAAAGCATATAGACTGGCATGGAATAAATGGATTTGCTGGTGTATTCAACGGGATATCAATCCTATTTCAACTGATGTAGTCTATGTAATAAATTACCCAACAGAATTATTTGAATCTGGTTTATCCTATAGGACAGTAAACATCTATAGATCAGCCATTTCTGCTGGTCAGTCCTTGATAGACCGGACTACCTGTGGGTCAGAATGCTTTGACAAGGAGGATTATGAGAAGCATTAGGGTCCTTAAACCACCGATTCCTAAGTATACCTCGCTTTGGGATGTTAAACTGATCCCTCAGGTTTTAGACAACTGGGGTGATAATCACTTTTTGTCACTTAAAAAACTCTCTTATAAACTCACAGCCCTCCTTTGTCTCGTTTCATTTAGACGTACTTCTGATGTTAGAGCTTTAGATGTCACCAGTAAAGCTTATCAACCTGAAGGAGTTTGCTTCTATATTAAAAGAAGAACTAAAACTCTTTCCTCAACCATTTTCTACCCTTACTTCTCTGTAAACACTAGACTGTGCGTGGCGCAATGTTTGAAAGAATATGAAAGGGGAACCCTTAACTTGAGGAACGATGTCACGCATCTTCTTATGTCTCACAAAAGACCTCACAAAGCCGTTTCCCCCCCTACCTTAGCTAGATGAGTGAAAGATGTCATGACTGAAGGGGGTGTGGACATTTCTGTTTTTGGAGTTCATTCACTTAGAGGTGCTTCAGCCTCAAAAGCTTTCACCAGGGAGTTTACAGGGCATTTTAAGAGCGGCCGACTGGTCTAAGGAAAGCATGTTTAAAAGCTGCTACTTTAAACCAATGTCTAATGTAATTGATAATGTATTGAATGCACTTTGAACTTACATAATATTGGCCTCCATGTCAAGCCATAAAATGTAGATTTTCCACAGCCTGCTGAAAAGAAAATCTGGATTTTATTAAGGACACGGAGGCTAAGATTATCCCACCACTAATACCCGCCCGGGTAGATTAACGTATTATTTACTTTCTTTCAGAGTGACGAAATTTGGTCATGGAACCATCTCCTGGAGTTATTCATCAGGAATTTGTCTGGATTAAAGTTTATACCATTCGCAGCGCAGAATAAAAGAAGGAAGATGGCTGCCTGTTGCTAGACTATATAGATGTTCAGAATGTTTTGAAAGTTCTAAATTCTTACTAATTGTTGCTGCTGTGTGAGCTGGCCATAAAAGGAGATTGCATAATCTTAGCCTCCGTGTCCTTAATAAAATCCAGATTTTCTTTTCAGCTGGCTGTGGAAAATCTACAATGTCTTCTCACTGTACTCCAGATATCTAATGCTCACTATTAGTAAAATGTGACAGCATTATTTTTCTAAGTTATTTACTAGAATATAATACATGCATATAATCAAAAGAAATTTGCAAACCCTTCCCCAAGCCGCAGGAAACGGATGTTCAGGAATGTACATATTTTGCTTGTTTTGTGTTAAAAACCAAATATGTGAACTGCAGTGGCAGAGCAAACCTCACACCTTGCACAGAAGAACCCATTAAGATAACATTCTGCTGGAACACAAACGTTACCGGTAAAAGTGCATACACAGTAATCCTACCTGCTGTAGGATGAATCCCACACGGCACTCGGTCGGAAGTGCGAACTGCAAATAAACAGAGATCAGATGATAAACTTAGTGTGCGTGATCAGCTTTACTTTCAAATCGGCAAAAACAGTGACAAAAATGTCTGTGTAAGTTGAGAGAAAGTGAGAATAAGCATACACAATAAGATTTCGGTAGAAAAAAACATACACAGTAATCTATTTTCCACAAACCGAGGAAATGGGGTCTGTAATTTCCCCCAAACGTTCAACATTTCTGCATGTGTGCACATACCCACGAGTCCCATTTGCTTTAGACTTGCTGCATACCCAACATGAATCATTCCCTTGAATAGCTTGCATGCATTTTCAAAACTGTACTCTTAGTCTTTCTCCGTGCTGCAGAGAGGCCAGTTTTTCATGGTTGTGAAAATGGTAGGTTTACACTGCTCTTTTCTTAATTGTTAATAGTGATGTCTGAACTACATCAGCGTCACGTAGGGTTGGTAGTCCTTTTTAGATAATATATGAATTTTAACATGAGATCCAGATCCAAATAACTACTATGGTTTACTTACGCTTATGTATTTTAGAATACAGCCAAGTGAGTGCGAAAAGGGAACGTAAGTGAGTGGTAACCTGCTGGGGAAATTATTTATAGCTAAGGGGTGTGTATATGAAAGACGTGTAGTAAATCAGTAACATTTTAATTTTGGAGAAAGCATAATTATTTGTATAGTAGTACCTATTCAGCGCTTAGACGCCTCAGGGTGGTAATGCGCTATATACATCCAGATAACAAAACAAGAGCTGTCCACCCAAAGGGAGCAAGAATATCCTGCAAGGTCAAGGGTTCTTCCACTTGATGCTGACCCTTTGGACTCACAGTTCAACAACCAGAGCCCACTGGTGCTGGTTATTAAGTGGCCCTCCATCGTCCGTACAGTACGCACTAGGTGGGTATAAAGCCTTTCTGGGTGTCTGTAATTCACCCAACCTATGGTGCTTACAGCTTGGTAGAAGATATCTTTGTAGAGTCCCGGAATTAACGAGAGCTCCTCTTTATGCTGCTCCCACGCTGTTTCTGTTATCTCATTCTAGGCAATGAGGCAGGCAGGGTGCTGCTTGGATGATAAAGACGCAGAGCCTAGTGGGGGCTGAGGTTATTTATTTTATTGATTCATGCAATAGCTATAAATGTACAGTGATTAAATAGCAGTCTACCTCACTCCAGGGTCCAGGCCCCTTGTAGGTCACAATAATATTTTGACAGGTTCACCATCATTTTAGGTCCCAGTAGCTGTTGTATAATGTAGTCAAAAGCTCTTCCCTAACATTATGCAAGCCTGAAATCTATGGACATAATCGTCTATTTCATCCCAAATTGCCATTCTGATCAGCAGCGCCCACCCTGAGGAGAAATGTCTGTCTAACTTGTAACATCTGAATACAAAACAGGGCCAAGCTTTTTTTTGGATTGTTGCCCTGTGGCATGGACTTGACATCATGGCTTTGGTAATATGGTTACGAAGTTCCTTACTATACATACAGCCAGTGCAGCTCTGAGCAACAGAAACAGCTTTTAAAGTCCTGGCAGAGGCTTCACACCAGGCACTCGCAGCACTGTTCTGCAGAACTCTTCATAAAGTGCCAGAATGACTCCATGGATTCATAATAGAAAGCAAAGATTTTACATTTGGCTTACTCCAGATGGGAGAATTCAACAAGGACCGGTCTTGCATAAATAACAACTTTCCACCCACCCAAGTTCTTTCCAGCAGCGTCCATTGACAAGAAGTTAGATTTCAGTAAGAAAAACGCTCCAAAAACCATACATGATGAGGTATCTCAGGAAGTGCTGGGGTTTTACATATAAATCGGAACTTATGCGCACCCATGAAAGACTTTTAAGGAAATTATTCATACGTTGAGTATTGGCAATTTGGCATTTCACTTTGCATTCCTAATACAGTCTTTGTCTACAAACCTTTATATGCCATCATAGTCACTAAGTTTTTAATATACAAATTTACTCCAGCTGACCTCGAAAAATCATAAAAATCTTAATAGACCTGCAGGTCTAGTGACTTAAATAATCTTCTCAACCAAATTATTATACCTTTGACCCATAAACTGGTTTCAAATGATGATATCCTGGGCAAATATTTAAATTTACTGAGCCGCCATTTTCTTATTTATCGCATAAGAGAGCACCTTCAAATACACGAGTTTGGCATGGCTACTGTACAAAATACACCTTAGTTTGATTTAATAGACTAAAATTTCCCACTGACAAAAAATTTCCACTGATAAAACTATATACGTTACAATGTTTAGAAATCGATTGTCTGCAAATATTTTTCATTTGCATGTCACCAAGTAAAGTGTTCTGATTTGTTTTGCTCCTATTTAAATCTCTGTTTGCATCACATTTCTGAATTACAAAAAATGTGCTTTCGTAATTCCTGATATATTTTGTACTATGCCTTTAGAAGCTGTTTAAATGTTGTGTTTTTGGGGGGGTGGAAACAGACATTTTACAGCTTTTTGTTTCACAATGGTTGTCAGATAGATCCCGTGACAAAAACCTCTAACTGTAATAAGAGAAAGAAAAGAAAACACAATTTTCCAGGCTAAGATAAGCAGCAATTAGTAAGACAAACTGACATTTGACCTCTGTCCTTGTACAAACAGGAAATGTGTCTAGTTAAAAACAAAATTTAAAGGTGCCTTTCTTTCGCATTCATTTTCTGAATGAACTGATCACCTGTTCCTTTGCAGTTTAAGTTCACTCACCCGAAGTGACAAGTAGGTCCTATAAATAGTTGACCTGATAAAGTCTGACTCGCCATAGGGAGTGGGTGAGTAGATTTTTCGAGGCCTGCCCAGTAAGTACAGACTGGCCAAATGGGAGGAGGGAATGAGTTTGTGTAGAGGATGTGGCCTAACGGGCTAGGGCGGTCGATCTCAAATCTATGGAACTGGGTTTGAGTCTCGGCAATGACTCTTCACTTCCTGTGATTCTGGGCAAATCACTTAATCTCCCCATACCTAACAAAAATGAATGTGTCCTCGTGTAACGTTACTGGTGCTCATGTAAATCGCTCTGATACCGAATACCTTCGGGTCAAGTTCACGCTATATAAAATCCTGAGGAAAATAAAGAGTCGTTGCTATGCAAAGTGAGTTACTTCTTTGAATATGAATAGTAAAATTCTGTCCTGGTTGAAGCCTCCATACTGGACACAGAGGCATCACAAGCTAAGTTATGTGTCACATTTGACGATACCAGTTCATGCACCATAAACAAGGATTGATGGCAGAATCAAAAAGAAAAGTTTTAACAAACGTTTTTGGATGGTTACATTTAATAAAAACACCACGTACTGTACATAATTAAACCCCAACAAGCCAGAAGAAAATAATAAGAAATATTTCATCCTTTTCTACTGTCGTTCATAAAGCACATCATTTTGGAGAAAATAACTAACAACGGAAAATGGGTAAAGAATGTAGACAGAAGTGTTAAATATCACATAAGGAAGTGTTAGCATGTTAGTTATGGAAAAATCATGAGGACTAATGTGAACAAGAGACTTAAACCCTGAATGCCTCAGAGGTAACCAATGCCTGTGCATTCTGGGAGTCACCTACAGTGTGAACTACCAGGGATTACTGTGGGCCTCCACATTTGGTAGGGTGACTCCATGATGAGGGTTAGGGGGCCGCCATTCTGAGGGCATAACTACTAGTCATAAGGTACTATTTACTGGAACTATTTTCTCTTCCTTCTGCTCACCTACCTGTTGTGTGCAGGATCTCAGACCTATTGCACACAGAACACTGTTTTTCCTCCTGGTCGCGTTTTGACGCACTAGGTAGCAGAGGTGTCTTCATGGAGGGAGGACACCATATTCCATGTCTGCGAGCTGATGGAAGGGGATACGCTCTAGAGCAATTACAAGAAGGGACATGGAAGAAAGATGGAGCCTATTATGACACCATGCAGTAGGGGACCACCCCCAGGGGGAATGACAACAGTAGGGCGTATCCTCCCTAGATAATGACTCATACTATTCAACTTTCTTTAAACTTCCCTCATCTTCACTGCAAACAAGTAGTTTGCATGAGTGGGAAAAGGGAATGAAGTAGGACACAATGGGTTGTGGATGTAGTCTGGAAATTGATCTTTTCTTTAAATCAGCTCTCTTCTCTGCAGGAAATTCCAGGGAAACGGCCTAACTCGTTGGCTGTTCTAGCGTTCAGGAAAAGGAGAGCCTATCTAACTTCAAAGAAGGAAGATCCTAGGAAGCATTCTAGAGAAAAAAGGAAAGCCTTTTTCCACTTTGGATTGATTTTTTAGGTCTTGTATTAACCGCAATCTTTCTGATTTTTAAAAAAATTATATGTATATTATACTTCTGGGGTTTCAATTAGCCCACTTTACCCATTACTTTGTTGTTGTGTCCTTGAGACTTCTCTTTTGTCCACTATAACAAGGACCACTGGTATTATGCGGCAGGGGAGAGACAAATTATGCAGCAGGGTTGAGTAAATTAGGCGGCAAGAAAAGGCAAATTATGCCCAATGCGCCACATTTTGTGATGGTATTACTTCATTATTTTGTCATTTTTACACTTGTTAACACTGTCTGGGTAGAGGTTTCATCTCATTAGTACTAGTTTACCTTCCAGATATATCAATTAGCAACAGAAAGGTGACCAGTTAACTTTTGCATAGGCCTTCCACTGCGCGGCAACACGTGCCGCTACGTTTTTAGTACATTTTGAACAGTTTGAGCTACAAATATTTAAATAAAATCTGCAGATTATGCTGCAGGTAATGAATTGCGTGGCAAATGTGGCAAATCTATAATTATGAGAAAAATGCAGCCGCACAATTGCATAGTTCCAGTTCCCCTGCTTATAACATACAGCAGTGGTTTGCAACCTTTTGACTTGTGTTGGCCCCCACTTAATCATTATTGGAACACAGGGACCCATACTGAACCATTATTAGAATCTGGAGAACCCCACTGAGTCATTACTGGAAGCCGAGGATCCCGGCCTAAGCATTTTCAATGATTTGAACCGCAAAACAGTACACAAAGAGTAGAGAAACAAATAAACTATGAAATACTTTTTTTAAAATTCACATATAAAGATATATATATATATATATATATATATATACATACAAAACATACATTTTTTTATTTTATTAGGTAGGATGGAACTATTCTGAATTCAGTTGAGCCCACTCATCGTCCGTACTATTGGGGTCATTAGGATTTGGGGACGGACTGGAGTCCGTCCGTCATCCTGGTGTAAACCGGGACCGTCCGCCTTGCAAGCGGCTGTCCTGCACACTCGATCAGGATGCAACCGCCACCATGGTTGTCGGATCTTGATTTTTAACATTGCGGCGGGTGCTGCTGACAGCAGCACCTGCCGAAGTTCTAAAACAGCATGTTGTGCATTTCACAGCACCACGTGAGAGGGACCATGCGGTGCCTGCCACGTAGTGCTGTGAAATGTATGGGGGTACCATGGGTACCCCCCAAGTGCACCCTCACCTCCCCCCAACACAAGGGGGGGCTGCAACGGGCCCCCGTCACCAATCCCTACCAGCCTTTCATGGAAAGGCCTGTAATGGCCAGCATCCTTCAGGGCTACCTGATCCGTCCGCCAGGCAATCTGTTAGATTGCTTTTGGCGGACCCGTGGCGGACGGTCTTTGCATCCGCCACGGTTCGACCACGGTTCCCTCCGCCATCGTAATGTGGCGGGGGAATCTCGGAACGATTGCGGAAGTACAGCGACCGCATGGCTGGCGGTGACGGGCCTTCCGCAATCGTGATCGACCACTATATTCCTTCTGATGCACTTCCACTGCTCTCACGAATCAATCTGAGAATGCTAACTTAATTTTTAGCCTCCAATTTCAAATTCCTTCACGTTTACAGAAAGTTTTAAAATGTTCAGTTTTATATTTTGCTTCTTCATTCTTATAAACTTCATTAACCTGTTAATATTATTTAATATTGTAAGCAGTCGCAACCCACCTGAGTAGGATTAGCGGACCACAGGTTAAGAACCACTGACATACATGATTGGGCAGTGGGACAGTCCACTTCAGCCACTGAATAACTTTACTGGGAGTTATGGTATTCTGATCTTTCATAAGGTGCACATCCACCCACAAAGTAGTTCCCTACACTGCTACGGACTACTGTGGCAATGTGTGCTGTTTGTGACCCAAAAATATGTTTGCTTTTAATATTTTGTAAAGTATGTATTTGTGATGACCAGGCACCTCATTCAGCAATAAAGTTTTACGAAAACCATTACAAAAATTGACAAAGCCAAAAGGCTGTCGGCCAACACCCAATCTATTGGCTTTGCCAGTGCCTGGTTTTTTTTTTTTGCACTACATTTTTAATGATTTTGACGCTGACAGCCTGACTATTGGATATGTAATACACCTGCACTTCAGGGATTTAAACAGGAGACACTATCAATTCTGTTGGAGAAAATAAATGTGATTCCTTTTCAACTACAACCCCAACATAGGATTGCCCTTTACGATCCACAGTAACTTCCCAGGTAGTAAGGGCTGGAAGTATAAATGATGAGCAGTTGCCCCTACGCTGTCCAGGAAAAGTACCACAGAAGTGGCTATTTAAACCCTGGCTGGAGGTACATCTAGGCTGCCAGGATGACAGAGGTCCTGTCTAGGCAAAGCCTGTGGCAGACTGCTGCTCTATCAAGAGTTGTATATTTCAGCAATGTAGCACTTAAAATGAAAGTGCTTCTACCAATACGGTGGCAGCACTTTAGTCGAAAATGAATGCAAAGCGCTTTGCCATGTTACGCTGGGCCACTTGGCTTCTAAGAGACAAACCTCCAAAGCAGGTGTTTTTTTCCAAGAAACAAAGTCAGTGACCCTGGCGTGCAGGGAGTGCTGTCTTCATGTTACGGCCATTGATTATTTTCCATGCTTGGGTCAGCTAGGTCTTGATGGACAAACATAGGTAGGGAAAATATGCCCCAATTACCTGGGCTTTCCCAGTTGCATATTGGCTACTCCCAATACCTGACAGCCATCAGTCGGCTGAGGCTTCGCCAGCAGACTATCGGCAGTTACCCCGCCTCTAAATGGGGCGTAAGAGTTCTGCTCTATTCTAAGTGACCACCTTAGTCGGCAAGAAAATGTAGTGCGCAAAAAAGCTAGGTCTGCCTGCACACCTGGTTAGCAGATGGTGGAGGAGAGTTAACATGCCAAGGTGGAGAGATGAATACATGGCTCTGCCCCTGTAGACAGACTTTAAAGACCTTGTTGATTACTGCAGGTGTGAGGTGTCCAGGGTCCTCGTTGGAGGATGAAAAAAGACTATGGGTCCCCCTTTTCTTTATGCTATTATGAGCATGCTAATGAAGGCACTGTTCATGTCTGAGAGAGGACGGTGTAAATGCCCTGTGTCAAGGCAAGGCCTTTGAAAATATTTTTAGCATCCCCAAAAAAGGGAAAGCATTGGCTGCCTATAGGTGCTTTGTAACTTCGATTCCGATGGCACCTCACTGGCTGATGCAGTGGAAGCTTCTGCTGTAAGAACGGCTGCTTCACTAGAGAAATGGAAGGTAGTTCCTGGTTGGTCATAATTCCGGAAGCTGACAGTCTGTGAACTTTCAGGACAGGTAAGTAATCCTCTTTTTATTTTTGGAGGAACAGCTCTGGGAGGATTCCGACATCTATGGGTACTGACTTCCCACCAGTACATAACTGAGTTTCATCGTGTTGCATGTACTTAGTGTTATTCTTTCTTAAGTTTCTCTTATGCAATCGGAGACATTTTGGCCGAAGAGAAAATAACAATGTTCCTTCCTCCTGCCAGCCACACAGCAAGTCCTTATAAAGCCATCTTACCAGGTCATGGAGAACCGAATCCAGGTCGCCTTATTTATTCCGCTCCCATTGTAACCCTTCTCTATGTCTTCTATTTGCTGGCTTACTCCCACTTTAGGGAGCATCCTTGTTAAAAGTAACATAACATTACATTTAGCAATACGTTTAAATTCTTAAACGTTCTGCTCTCCTTTAATTTGCTGTCTGCCTGCTCCCTTCCCTCCCTGTTGCAGCCACCAAAGTCTTCAAATAGCATTAATTAGCACTCTCTCCCCCCCCACACCCCCAATTGGTCATTACTAGGACGTCATTGATTTTCCCCTTCATTAAACCACTTGACGCTTAGGCCAATTCATTCATTTCAAAGAAAACTCTGGCCGTCATCAAACCATAATGATAATTAAGAAATCACGTCTCAGAGCACTAGACAAAGAGATACACTTTGGGTGCTTGGAAACTGCTCTCTAATTAGACACCAAATATTGTGCTACTGTTTTCTTTAAACATGCTTTTGGAACATCCCAGCATTTTTCCTGCAGAGTTTGTCACGTTCTTTTGTACATTATTACGGGCGTTGGATACATACCAGGTAGTGAGGACTGTAAACAACTCCGTACGAACAGGGTTTCTGAAACCTTTCATGGATGTGATCTCTTGTCTTTAGTAAGCCTATTTCGATAGCGTTGGAACCCAAATGGTAATGACAGAAACCAGAATCAAGAAGTGCGGTATTCCTTGGATTTCCAGCTCAGCACCTTTCTTGTGGTTGCGTAATTGTGAACAGTTGGTAATTCAAGAGTGGCATAACAGTTGTCCCAATGACCAACCTTTCAAAGAGGGAAAACACTAGCCCACTGAACCACCAGATGTATTTACCCTTCCCTCTTTGTGCTGATTTCAAGATGGCCGCGAGCTACACTACATTTTTGAGAGCTCACTAGCTGGTTCTGGCTGATGCTTTTCAAAAAGTGTAAGGAAGTCGGAGCCGCCAGACCTAACCGTTCAGAGACAGAATTATTTCTGGTGTGCGATACAGTGATTGCACAGAGAAGAACAAAGATGACGTCCAATAAGGAAGTAGTAGTTGAGAGATATTGGTTTGTGACTGGAGAGGGATGTCCCTATAAGCAGTCACTGCAAGAACTAAAAAGGTCTGTTGAGCTACACATGCGTTATCACAGTTGCACCTCAAGCTTTGTTACTATGAAACCTCTGCAACGCATCTTCCCCCATCTGGGTTTTCCATACAAGGTCCAGGCTACCGTCTCTCTTGTTCTGTCCAGACTTGATTACGCCAATCGCTTCTACCACAGATCACCTTTAACAGCTATGAAAAGATTACAACAGATTCAGAACTCAGCTGCCAGACTACTCTTACATATAAAGCCACAAGCCCACATCTCCCCTGCCTTGAAAGCCCTATATTGGTTACCGGTTGCCAGAAGATCCACATTCAAGCTGCTTTGTATCACCCACAAAGTGATACATGGAACAGGACCGATCATCAGGAATAAAATCACCAAATACATTCAACGAAGGAACCTTCACTCTAGAGTAGCACCTCGCCTAAAATCCCACCGTATAAGAAAAAAAAACATGGGTGGCCCATCCTTCTCTGTTCAAGCAGCCAAACTATGGAACTCTTTACCCCCATGAACATAACATCCACGGATAACTAACTTATCAAGAGTTGGCTCTACCCCACATAACTACCATACTGAAACATAAATATACAGCATATCCCTCTGTATATAAGCATATATTTGTACTATAGATATGTGCCTACTTATGTGTATTGCTTTGTATAAACATGTATAATAATTATGTTTTTAAAAATATAGATATCTGTTAGTTCTGCTTTAAAAATGTACATTTTACTTATAATTACATTATTCTATGTTTTAACATGTATTTAAGTAACTGCATAGATAATTAAATCCTGTTTTATAACTATCTACAATTGCTTCACTATTGAATTACAAAAAAAAAACCAGTTAAATTAATTTAAAGTAGAACAACACTCGAAAGCCGGAGTTTTATTAAATGCAACTTTAATCTCCATATATCACCTTCCTAATGCATATATATATATATATATATATATATATATATATATATATATATATATATATATATATATATATACCTTCCATGTACTTATATATCTATATAATTATTACTTTGCTTCTCATTCAGCATATCCAATGCACTACCCTATATCTCACCTTATATCTCTCGCAATATATCCTCTACCTCCACTCCGACTCATTCCAAACCTCATTCTGCTACTCTTTCCAATACACTATCCTATTTCTCACCCTATAACTCTAACAATCCATCCTCTACCTCTACTGTCTCATTCATCCCAAACCCATACCACTACTATCATCCCCAAAATAACCCTTTCTAGACTCTTCCCTCCCCCACCCATTGTTGCATCTACTCATACCTCTTTTATTATTCACATCTCCCAAAAAAGCCTTTCTAAACCCTTCCCTCTGACTTTTCCCACTCCAACTTCCCCGTTACTCATCCCTAACCCCCACCTACTGCTATGAATTCCAAAAAAGAAAAAGAAAGAAATTCTAGACCCTTGCCCCTTATATTCTTCCACTATTCCTTATCAATCCAAATAACAGACTAACATGACCACCACTCAAATTAATGTATTATTTCCCTATACTAATTTCCCACTAATCCTGTTTGGGTTCTGGAGTAGCGTGCTACTCACCAAAAAGCGTTTCAACACCGCTTGAGGGGTAGCAAGCGCTATATTAAACTTTTCCTCTTCGATCTCTCCACTATTTTTCTCAATTGAAATAACAGACTAACATATCCACCGGTCAAATTACTTCCATATTTCACTATACTAACTCACCAGTAATCCTTTATGGGTTCCGGAGTCGCGTGCATCACACTGAAAAAGCACTTTGACGCATCGTCAGGGGTAGTAAGTGCTATATAAATGCAATTACAATACAATACACAATGATACATGAACCATTTCCTTTTATTTTTTTATTAACTCATCTAAGATGGTGGTGCCACTTAGATCAGTCAATTAAAAAAAACAGATAAATATTTTACGTGCACAAAAGCATTTTTGTAAAAGGGGAGGCGGCAATTTGCCACCAGGCCCGCCTCCATTTAAAAAAATGTTTTAAAGAGTGGCGGAGGTGTGTTTGGGAGCAAAAGAGAGCTGGTGGGCAGAGTGGGTTGAAGAAAGGCAAAGGGGTTAAGAGGGGGAGAGCAACACAAGGCGGCTGGGAGAAGCACTCAATGGTGACAACACAGGGGCAGGGGAAGAAGCACACAAGGAAAACAGCAACATTGAGTGCCAGATGGAGAAGAGGTCAGAACAGGATATGCAGTTCCTAGGAACTGCATACCCTGTTCTTACCTCTATGCCCTGGGGCATGTATGCTGGACCTTTTAAATGCCCCCGTCCCTCATTGTGAGAGCTGCCAGATGGAGAAGCACACACAGTGGCATAAGTAAACCTTAGGGGGACAACCTGCAAGGAATTATGTATAGAATACTGGTCCACCCCTGCACCACAGGGGTGTCCGTTATGCCCCCGGGAAGAAGCACACAGATGAGGGAGAGCAACCAGGAGTGCAGGGGGGGTGGAGAAGCACATAGATGAGAGAGCAGCACGGAGTGCAAGCAGGTAAGAGGTGGGAAATAGCTAGAAAACACCCGCTTTCTTGTGAAGTGCTTAAGCAAAAAAGAAAGTTGTTTCCTATAAGTAAACAGTGGAAGGACACAAGTAAAGAGGATGTTTCAGGGACACCAGAATGACAAAAGGGTAGCCACTGAATAAGAAGCAAGCAAATGTGAATGGCAATAAAGCCAGCTGATGGTATGCAATGTTCTTGGTAAGCTGTCAAGAGGTCTTTTTCAACCAGGCAGCACTGGTAGGCTCGGCATAAACAAACAGTAAAATGACCTAGTTATGTTAGTAGAAAGCCAACAAGGGATTTTATTTTAGGAAGATTCAATTCTTTTGTCCAATGCAAAATACTCTTTATGTGAGCTCAAGCCTGATACTCAACCAAACGTTATTAAATTAAATTTAGTTAAAGATATATAACAACACACACGGGGTATTTTTTTAAGTGAAAAAATCACTGGCTTTTTATATAGAAACAATTGATAAAAAGGAGTACAGAAAACAAGTAAATGTATAATGTAACATGAAGGGAAAAAACATAAATATTATCCACAATTCATGGCATTACAGATATCCAATCCGATGAAGTAAACAGAGATCTATCTCATATTTAGAGAACAATCAACTGTGCATGTATGCTTTGGAAATGGATAATACAGTCGACGTTTCGGTCTGTTGGGGTGTCAATCAGTCAGACCATCTTCAGGACAGTTGAAAAATTCAAAAGAAGACTCTCATAAGTTGTTGTATGAAATGGAGGAGTAATCACTTCCTCATTGGTGATTGATTATACTTCATCCGGTCTTAGTTGGGTGAGTATATACCATATGGATGCCCGTAGCGAGATGGGCAACAATGGAATTCGGAATTCTGACTGTTTCGATCTTGTATGACAAGGAAGGCCATTCGGTCCTTCGTTGACAAGTGTCTTGATTCAGTGCTCGAGTTCCTATCGACGGACGGTACCTG
Source organism: Triturus cristatus (assembly GCF_964204655.1). NCBI lineage: Eukaryota > Metazoa > Chordata > Amphibia > Caudata > Salamandridae > Triturus > Triturus cristatus. The sequence continues at coordinate 126,512,632 of NC_140593.1, forward strand.
AATCTGCTACGGCTTTGAAAAGATAAAATCATTTCTTTGAATCAAGACACTGATTGACACCCCAACAGACCGAAACGTCGACTGTATTATCCATTTCCAAAGCATACATGCACAGTTGATTGTTCTCTAAATATGAGATAGATCTCTGTTTACTTCATCGGATTGGATATCTGTAATGTCATGAATTGTGGATAATATTTATGTTTTTTCCCTTCATGTTACATTATACATTTACTTGTTTTCTGTACTCCTTTTTATCAATTGTTTCTATATAAAAAGCCAGTGATTTTTTCACTTCAAAAAATACCCCGTGTGTGTTGTTATATATCTTTAACTAAATTTAATTTAATAACGTTTGGTTGAGTATCAGGCTTGAGCTCACATAAAGAGTATTTTGCATTGGACAAAAGAATTGAATCTTCCTAAAATAAAATCCCTTGTTGGCTTTCTACTATTACAATTACACTTGCCCAAGCCCTCAAGGGTATATTGGGTGCTACCCCTGGATTTAACTAGTTATGTTAGGACATCCAAGCATAAATCGTGCCCCCACCATGCACTGCCCATGACCTCACACAACCGTGCTAATGATATTCTATTTATTAACTTTAAGACCTGCTATTTCATATGCACAAGAGTAACAAAGGGTGTGCCCCTCCCCCACAAACGGCTGATTCATCCTAAGCAGCTGTAACACCACCAGACCGGAAGATGAAGAACTGCACTGTAAAGAAAAATACAAAAAGCAAGTCTCCATCTATATGCCCATAATATGGAGGAAAAAAACACACACCATGTTTGACCCATCTCTCCTAGAGTTCCAGGAAGCCACTTCTTTTCAAGGGCATCTAATCAACCAAAATAGGGTCCCCACCACCCTCTTTGGTTAAGGCTTCCTCTGTTCCCATTGTCTACGTACATTATCTTCTATCGCCTCTTCTCCGTGTTGTTGAACCCCAATTTCTCATTGTACAGTGCTCCAGGGCACAACTAGGCTCATGCTCTAGAAATACCTACCACATAATACATTCACGAGTCACAGGAAAAACAACGTAAGTGAGAGTAAAATAGGGAGCTACGTTGTTTTCTCAATCTTAAGTACCTACCCATACGTAGCTCCCCAAGTGAAGTGAACCTTGCTCTTAAAACTTGCCTGATCCTGTCCTCTTAACTGACTAATCCACCACCCCCATTCCCTCTACAAGTTCGCATTGATCTGCGCTTTGTTTTGACTCCAGCTGTTATTTGCACACCTTGGTTTCTCGAGTATAGTTATATGTGAAGCTCTCTGACACCCAGTAGATAGAAATCCACCATATAAATATCCTCACAGCACACAGCTCTGTGTTTGAAACAGTCTGACTGTTTTTTTTTTTTTTTTTTTTTATCCTCATTTGCGATTGTATAGATAAGGAGGTTTCTGGAGTCTGATGTTTCTTTTTCGTCTATCTTTGCCTTCACAGCCCCATCACTTTCCGAGGAGGCATTTTGGGGAGTATCCCTTTCCATCAGTTTTTCTCCATTTACCCTTTATCATTTCCAATATTACCATTGGTTGTTTGGGGGGGGAGCTAGTCAATGTGACTACTCGGCAGAAATCATTTCTACCTGGTATTATGGTTTATCGCATTAATCATTGGACTTGTTGTTCATGACCCAATAGAGATTTTAATTACTTTGAAATTTACTTTGAAAATGTTGTTCCCAAATTTCCCAAAAATTGTTCCTCTTTGTATAGCCCCTGTTTCTATCGAAGTTGTTGATTTTAATGGTGTAGTTTAACCAGTTTGTATAGCTTGGGGCGGTCGATTTGACCCATTTAATACAGATTTCTCTCCGGGCTAATAGCATTAATACAAAGAGTAAATTTCCCTGTTTTTTATTTATCTTATCACTATCCGCATCTGTGTTACTATTTATCCCAAAAAGAATGAGAGACGTACTTACAGTTATGTTGGTTCTTAGTATCGTATTCACTGTCTTACCAATCTCCTCCCAGTAGTTGGTTATTGCGGGGCATTTTTGAAACATATGGATATCATTCGCTCTTGCCTCTCCGCACTTGGGACAGCTCTTAATATTGGATCCTTTAAATTTAGACAATTTCTTTGGGGTCCAATAAGCCCGATGAACTGTAAACAGGTGATTTCTTCTTAATGGTGCTGATTTTATGCAAGACCAACATTTCCCCATAGATTCTTGCCATATCAATTGTAGATCTATCTCTTGATCTGGTATGTCTTTCCTCCAAAGTTTTTCCGGAACTAAAATCTTTTTCCTCTGATTCAATAAGTGCCCAATACCACTTTGATATTTCTTTTCTTATTAGTGTGATTCTTATCATTTCGCTTTCAAGTGTCTCGTTTCCGATATTTTCCTCTTGTAGCGACTTGGCCCAATTTGATAGTTGATAATATTTAAATTTCGATATTTTCCCGTCTGTTAGTTCATATAGTAAGTTCCATGGGATTATCTCATTTCCTTTTAATATCTGTCCCCATATTACTATTCCTGCTACTTTAAGTGGAACTGCTAAAGAGTCTTTTAGGCATTCCGGTGTCCCCGGAGAATCCCATATTGGTGCTTTTGTACTATAATACGGTATGTTTAATGAACTTCTTATTTGGAACCAAAGTCTAACAGCGTTATATAGAATCTTTAGTTTTATTTTTTTGAAAAACTTTGGGTGTCCAAATTTAAACAGGAAGTGGTCTGTTTTCTCGGTCATGCTTTGTAGGAAACTTGGGTAATCTTGGTATTTTCTCAATAACGATCTAACATTCTTAAATTGGAAGGATCTAGAGTATTCAAACAAATCAGGACTAGCTATCCCTCCTTGTTCTTTCTTCCTTCTGAGTTTGCTCCAGGCTATTCTCGTCCCTTTTGAAGCCCAAATAAAGCTTGTAATTTCGCTTTGTATCTTCTTCATAAGTTCTTTTTTAAAATCCAGTGGTATAGTATTGAAAAGATATGTACATTTTGGGATAATAGACATTTTTATTACATTGGATCTTCCCAGGAAAGTTAATGGTAGGCTTGACCATGTTTTAAGTAGTTTTCTCATTTCTTTAGCAACTATCGTTAAATTTACTTGCGGAACTTTATCTATTTCTTTTACCAGGGTAATTCCTAGGTATTTTAATTTATCCCTACTATATGGTGAAAGTGGATTACAGTTCCAGCTCATTGTTTCAGTTTTTTCTTTATTTGTTAGATATCCTGAAACTTTACCAAAGTCACTCATCATCTTATCCAATGAACAGTCTGACTGTTAGATTTTTATTGTGAATTAGAGAAACATCCTTGCTTCATACTTTTGTGTTATTGCCTGAATTCTATTCTATTTTTATGCATTAAGAGATGTCCAGTGTTTACTTTTAAGACACAGGACTGGCTGCTACATTTCCAATTTTCACTATCAATCAAACGTAATGTTTGTGTCCTGTAAGTTTATCAAAAGCGATCCTAATGGTGGCCTTCAAGCTAAATGCCAGTAATGTGCTTTAATAAGAAGTGGTAGAAGTAAGATGATGCAGCCATAAGAGATTAAGCCAGCAGTTTATTACATGGTAACCTCACAAAATGCCTTAATAAGGTAAAATCACGAACTGCCTCTTCCTTTCGGATGTCAAGGCACACTCTCACTTTACTCCTGGGACATCACACACACACACAAGAAAACAAGCAGGTTGTTGCAGGCCCTAGCATGACAAAAAAAAAAACAATTTCCTCATATTGTATTTGCATTTAAGTTGTTTCTCTCGTTTTGGTCATTTCACATCAGCATATGCATTCCTCTTTATCGTCTTGTTTGTTCTTATTTTATTACATCTACAGTCTCCATTTTTGTTCTCTGCCTTTGACTTGCTCTTCTCGGTCACATTCTTCCATTTGCTTTCCTTTTCTCCTGGTCAGTCTCTCACTCCCCCTGCTCCACATTTAATTCTCTTGTGTTCTCTCTTTTCTTTCTCGCTCCCTCAGTCTCCCTGTCTTTTGCTTTCTGCATCTTGGGTTCATCCCTTTCTGCACCCAGCTTTGTCATGGTTGATGCAGTTCTCCTCCATCTCTGAAGGGTTTTCCATTATTCTGTGTGGCTTATCTGCTAACCTAGGGCTGGCTTTGGGTTTCATCTAAGGCTCCCAGTCTAGGTTGCAGGTAGTAGAGGGCTACAGGCCCTATGTGGATCTTCAGGCTTGGTCCCAGCGTAGGGACAAAGCCCAAAGGCTGCGCACAGCTCTGGATCAGGAAGCACTAACCGGTCCTTGCGGGAATTGTTGAGCTACAGCTCCTCAGTTATTGGCAGTTGGCTCGGGCTTCAATCAAAGGCTCTGGCACTTGCAATTCACACCACTGCCATTCATGTTGTATTAAATGTTAAAAGATTTCAGCACCAATCAGGTTAAAATGTATCTTCACATGATTTCTGACTCTTTTCAAGTGGAGTTTGATTGCACTCTATATTAGCTCCTTCCCAGTTCAGCTGCATGGCTGGGGCTGTCTGTATAGCCCCCTAATAGAGAGAGACACTGGAAGAAGAGGACTGGATGGATACAGAGCAAAGTTACACAAAGCCCTGGGGGACGGGTGTGGTGCCATGTCAATTGGTGCCACAAAAGTCTAAGGAAGCTACCTTGCAAGCAGCATCTGAGTTTTAAAGTAATGACTTGCAAGCAGACTTTGAGTAGATTCGTGGTCTAAGGTTCTACAATTTCTACAGGTTCACTTTGTTGGCAGAAAGTGCATTTCATTGTTTAAGTTGTGCGTCACTTGAATGAGCTTCTTGTTACATCATGCCTGTAAAATTTGGTGACATTGCAATTCTTGCGTTGTAAGTGGTAATACGGTGCCACAGTTAAAGCCTTTTGATTTCAAACTGCTCCACTAAGCTGCGCAGTGCACCGTCAGAAGCTTGCAGCCCTGCTGACTGGAACTGAACTGAAGATCTCCTTTTATTATGAGGGCTGGGGACATGCAAGTGACAGTACAGGACCATGGAAGAGTTGAGCTTGCATTGGCAAGGCCCTCTCTCCCCATTCCCAGACTTTGTGGAAGCTGGTCTCACCCCTTTCCATGTCAAGAGAGAGACACAAAAAATGTTTACTTCGATTATTGCCCGTTGGCTACGGCTGGTTGTCTTGATTTCAGAACTGTTTAGCCTTCTTTCTTGCCCTTACATTTCTTATGAGATCACTTTGGTAAAAACGCAAGATACCCCTAATCCTAAATCCCAGTTCTCTAGCCACCTAAAATACTGGTTCCAAAGATTTGATGCCCCCCCTCCCTGGGGGCCACATGTGGGTGCTTACCGACATCCAGGACCAGGCAGTAATCAACGTGTTGAATATCCTGTCCGCTTTAGTACAGGAGCATTATCTCTTCCAATGGGCATCCTGGATATCCTTCATGTTTGTGATAAAGTCTAAGTCAGGCTCACGGAGGGTCAAGTACACCAAGGAAGGTCTTGATTACTTGAGAACCCCAGTGATGAATGACAGTACCAACCAAGGATGACAGAGGACTTGTCGAAGAGGTCTCACTGCTAAACTTCCTATTTCCGCCACAGCCGTAGGGAGTTCCCGATTACTTGACAACCCCAGTGGTGAATGACAGTACCCACCAAGGTTGACCCAGGACTTGTCGAAGAGGTCTCACTGCTAAACTTCCTATACCCGCCACAGCACTTGGGGAGTTCTCGATTACTTGAGAACCCCCAGTGGTGAATGACAGTACCAACCAAGGATGACCCAGGACTCGAAGAGGTCACACTGCTAAACTTCCTATATCCGCCACAGCACTTGGGGAGTTCTCGATTACTTGAGAACACCCAGTGGTGAATGACAGTACCAACCGAGGATGACCCAGGACTCGTAGAGGTCTCACTGCTAAACTTCCTATATCCGCCACAGCGCTTGGGAGGTTCTCGATTACTTGAGAACCCCCAGTGGTGAATGACAGTACCAACCGAGGATGACCCAGGACTCGAAGAGGTCTCACTGCTAAACTTCCTATATCCGCCACAGCGCTTGGGGAGTTCTCGATTACTTGAGAACCCCCAGTGGTGAATGACAGTACAAACCGAGGATGACCCAGGACTCGAAGAGGTCTCACTGCTAAACTTCCTATATCCGCCACAGCGCTTGGGGAGTTCTCGATTACTTGTGAACCCCCAGTGGTGAATGACAGTACCAACCGAGGATGACCCAGGACTCGAAGAGGTCTCACTGTTAAACTTCCTATAGCCTCCACAGCTGTACGACGTGCGTCAAAAGTTACTAAACGGTAGTAGCTCATCCTGCAAGTGCCAAGAGGCGGTTTAGTTGTGCATAAACTCCTTCAATAAATCTATAAAAATTCAAGTCTTCCACATTTTATAGAATATGCATAAGAGAACATGTCAGATCCAGTGAATTACTCCGCCTTCTTCTGCTGACAAAAGAGAGCTTGGATTAAAGCAATAGCCTGCTGACTAAATCTTTTTAAATGCTGCGGACTTCTATGTGCTGGGCCAGTCTCCCATCGAGGACTGCAGTCCCTGCCTGAAACAGCCTCTACTGAGGCAGAGGGCAGCCGCTGCAGCGGCATCCATTGCCAAGAGGACCTTGGACGGAATGGCCATGTCAAAGGCCGTGGGGGAGGAAGTGCTGGTGGCAGCTTCACTTCCTATTATTCAGCCCCAAGCAAAGGTTGAGAGGAGATTGAAAGGGAAGCCGTGGGAGCCCCCTCGCTCTCCTCTGGTCAGTGGAGAAAGACTGACAGTCTCCTTCAAACACACACGCATTCTGCCTTTCAGCACGAAAAGACACTTTAGAAAGCGAACAATGCCCGTGGGTTGATTTCATTTCAAACAGTTTGCATATGTTGCCCGAGCACTTATTGTAGGGGAAAGGGCGATGCGCATATGGGAACAGACAAGGCAGCATCCTACAGCAACTGGGTTCAGATTCATCAGCCCCGGCCGAGTCTAACGCGCAGTTCTAAACATTGCCAAACCACAGCTGACCATGTAAAACCCACAGACCGCCCTGGTTTGGCAACAGGCCTGAAATATTGTATGATGTGGGTACTGGGTTAGATGAATCACATGGCATGTTGCATTAAGGTGGATAAATCATTTGTGCTGGAAAATCGTTGAATAACGCGATGCTTTATACTCTGCAATTCACATTAAAAAGAGACATTCTTTTATCTATTTCAGAAGGATGAAGGACTCCGTTGACTATGTCGGCCTTCAAGTCTGTGACATGCAGGTTTCACACAGATTTCTGCAGCAGAAACCTGCACGTCACAGATTTGAAGGACGACATAGTCAACGGAGTCCTTCGTCCTTCTTAAATAGACAAAATGAGCCCCATAAGTATAGATGGCCGAGCCAATAAACTAACAGGGAAAGCCGAGCCAGAACCGAGCCAAGGGTCTGGCTTGTATCCTACAGCCCGTGCCGAGCCCCTGAACGTATTCGCTATGTAACTCGTACAACAACCCCCACGTAAAATACGTTAGTCTTTTTAAAATTCACAAAAGTGTATTTCTTTAACTTGTAGAAGCTTTGACATCAATAGGGCACATTATAGAACTGCACTGGGAAGTTATAGTTTTGTTCATCTGGAATTCTGAACTCACATATATGAAAGTGCTTTCATGCGTGATAATGAAGAAAAAAAGTTTTGGTTAAATAAAATGTTTGCTTAATACCACAAAATTTAAGCAGGGACTCTGCGATTTACTCCTGTTTTCTGGTTTCACTTTGTACGAGTCAGTGCCTAAATGGGCAGTGCTTAATGTGAGCCAGTAAATGAGTATCTCTTTGTCTTTCCTTATGTTAAGGCTTGGTCTGTCTCAATCAACCTACAAGGTGGCTGCAGCTTTATTGATTGGCCGCTCCTGTTGCAAACTAGTCTAGAACAATACGTTGCTCCATAGGCTAGAGGGTATGATCGTCAGGCAGGCGTGAATGGGTAGGTGCTGACAGACAGTGCACCCGACAGCAACCCCTGTTACGGTGCGGGCGATTACACGCGCTAGCCTATGGAGCAACAATAAGGGAGCACGGGTACTGAACCACAATTAGCTCCTAGCCCTCCCCCTTTCTTGGTAGGAGGCTTTGTCTATACCTCTTAGTGCATTTTTGTAAAAACATATCGCAAATCCAAAGGCATTGGAGCACGTTACATTACACATGGTCACATACCTTGTTCATAAGCACTGTGGGATTAAGTGATTTGCACAGAATGTTGAGCCGACTATGAGACTCACACCTGGTTCCACTGTCTGCAGCTCTGACTGTAAGGCACTATCCTGGGTAAAGAGAAGGTGGCAAGCAGGCAGAAGCAACATGAAAGCTCGGCTCCTTATGGGCTCGAGGTTCCAACAGGAACTCGAGCTGAGAAAGAGCCAGGCTTCAGGTTCAAGCACACACACACACACACACACACCTAGAAGCCGCTAATTTTAAGTTCCATCTAGTTGAACGCATTTAGTCGGATTTGTGTTCAGGCCAACTGATAAGTACATTCAGGTCAGAATGATATTCTCTAGTTCACTTTTCAATACCAACAACGTGATAGCGGCTGCAATGTGGGCTACCGGAGAGAGTATGCTATTTAAGACACAAGTTATTATATGGACATGCACCTACTGAGAGTACTAAAGTTAAGGCCGGTCAATGTCTGCTTCCAAAGGTGCCTTTAATAGAGGTATTTAGACATATTCAAATGGGTGAGTCATCATACAGTGACTTATGTTTTTTACCTTCTCTATACTAGATCCTGTTTAGTTTCAAACTCTTTAACACGTATGTTTGCTTTAAAATATATAATCTCTTCTCTGTAATCTTCAAGGTTAAGGTACAGATGTGTTTTGTTTTTATTAAGTGGAATGTTCAACCATGACGACAACATTTCCTCTTGGGTATTCCTGCTAAGATAAGTCCTAATGATACATCGCAATCATACACTGTTCTTTATCTGTCAGATGGATATGAATTCTGAATTTGCTTGTCTTCACTTTTGTAGCTGCCTTACCAAAGCAGCAGCTTGGATGAATTACAGCAGTTTAAAGTTTATTGCAGATAGGTGGTAGTGATGGTAGTAGACCTCACTATTTGGTCTTCGGCCTACTGGCCGAAGCCTTCTACATATGCTAAAAATATTGAGGTTTATTTTAATTATAAACTTCCCTTTAACCCTTAGTTCTCTAAGGCCTCATCTATTTGTTTTTCACCTGAAAGTCTTTAAAAAAGTACTCCCTTTTATTCCATAGCATATTCATTTTAACATCGTTCTGTAGATTTGCTGACTCCCACCTAGAGAATGCCAATGCTCTCTATCTAGGCTTACAGGCAGTAACTACATCATTGACTACAACCTGCCCAGAATGCTGCTGCAAGTGTCCTCCTTAATCTTTCTCCTTCTGCTCCCTCTAGTCACTGAAAGAAGATTCATTGCCCCCCTCCTCATAGTCTTTCTCTTTGCTTTAAAGCGTTGAATTAGCCCTGCTTCTATACAACGTCTGTTTACTCGTTCTGTTCCTTCTCGCTCCCTTTGTTCTATTCAGGCTTCTTTGTTGTGAGCACCTAAAATTAAACAAGTTTGACAAGGTGGCCGTGCTTTTTCATTCAAAATGGTCTCTCCTTGGAATTCGTTCTCTTCAGGTATATGGTATGACGTGTCACATGAAGTAATGGAAGATCTTGAAAACATAGAAACCTAATTTAATTCTAAGAGTTGGGTCCTCAATACAAGTTGATGGGAACAGGGCAGGCTATTTTCCGCACATGGTAAATGTAATTACTCCTAGGCGTGGCATTTACCGCGTGTGATAAATACCTCATAATCTTAATTTTTAACTTAGAAATGAGGCATAACATACAGAATCAGTTTTAATACACTGAATTCCACGTTTTGTCTTTATTTCTGAGCCTTTTTCTCTGATAAATTTTGTCAGGTTTGGCCTGCTGTAATTTATCTGGCAAACTGAGAAAGTGTGATAATTATCACACACCTCGCAATTCCTGCTAATCGGAATTTAGCACTAAACTTGTATAGCGGACAATAGTCTCCTGATGGACTGTAGTTAGGGCCACACGAATTATTCCCAATAAGAACCATATTCTGTGGCAGGGTTGATCAAATCCTGTGGCAGGTAAAGGCAAGTTATGCGTTAAATTATGTGTATTCGGTGGCAGTATTTTGGCTTTTTAATACACACTAGCAGTGTCTGGGCAAAAATGTAATCTCAGTAGTAGCATGCTAATTACCAGCTAGAGCAACGATCACCTGAAAAGTAACCAATTCCGCTTGGCAAAGGGCGTGCTTCAGCTGCTGGATTGGGTTATGCTTTTTTAGGTAACTTTTTATCTGGTGGGGCTAGAACAAACATGTTGTTTGCTGGAATCTACAAACTGTGCTGCAGATCACAGAATGTTACGCCTCCCTGCCGAGACTCGAACCCGGTTCGCCAGCGTCAAGGTCGGCCGCTCTAGCCGTAAGGCCACACACATCCTCTCCCAATTTTATTATGTAGTGAGTGCTGCAAATCTGTAATTTGGCAGAAAATGTAGCAGTAACAGAATAGCTTAATTTACGGTCTGACTACAGTATATTATTTAGATGCATTACCAGTTCTCTACATTATTCAGATTCTTCTTTCGCCGTCCCAGTACTTATGCGATGAGAAGATGCCCACCTCACAGACAGGCACCACGCCCCATAAAAGCTTTCTTTTTACCAATACTCCCTTGAAAAGGGAATTTCACCCATTCTCCTTCCTTAGTGTGCCTCACGTGGCCCTTGAAAAGGGATTGGTGCACCGAACACTTTCTGTTAATAACACCCACAAACTCTGTCTAGGACGAGGAAGAAGGAATTTTAGGAATGAAGATTACCAGCAAGTAATGTAAACCTTACCTCATCTCCTTCCTCATCCCATTCCTTATGTGATGACCATCTACCCAAGCAGTATGCCTTTGTTGAGATCAACCAGCTTGAAGCCGGAAATACCGAAACACAAAGTAATGGCAGAAACTGCCTTTATTAATGCATTACTCACATTAAATGTCCCATCATGTTAAGAAATGCCATACCAGAGCCACTAGTCTGAATTAACAATCCCATAGACAACAACCACATCAAAACCAAGGTGGAAGCACCATCAACATGTTCACAAAGCTTCTAATCTGCCTGTGTATTTATTGTTAATATCACTAGGTAAAGTCAACCTGGCTTAACTGTCCAAAGAGATGACTGAATTAACACCAACTACTTAGACAGCTTGCCAACTCAAAACACCTTCCAAAGGAGCAAATTCAGAGCACGGGTAAACACAAAGAAAGGACAGCCTTCCAACAACAAGAGTTAATAAAGGGACTCCACGCTGAACTCAACTCTACTTAATCTTACTAGTAAATATCCTACAACATGGATGCTTGCTCTACACAATTATCTCACCAAACGTATATATGGATGATAATGATCAGGGGACTAGAACTGATATACTAAAAAAAAAAAAAAAAGAACGTCTTTGTAGTTTGCTAGAGAGAATCCCCTATGGCTTATAATCGTCACCAAGAGCCACTATAAGAAGAAAAGTTGCCTCACGAAAACAAATTCTCATAATAGAAAAATATTTAAAATCTCAAGAAAACAAAAGCCACTCTGCAGATCTTAATTTTGAAGAAGCCTCATTACAATCAAGTGTTGTTGCAGATAGACTAAGTATGAAAACACCCTTCAAGAACTGTAGTATTAATACATACACACCCCTACGGCACAGAAGGAAGTTCAAGGGTGATCATATGCTTGGGTCATGGTATGCTTCTCTAAATTGTGAACCATCTAGGAGTGATCTTCATATCCCTAATACCCTGGGGCAAGCATTTGAAGTATTTGAGGCAAGGCATATCTCAGGAGAGTGTGTCCAATTTCAGGCCCCCCTATAGAATAAAAATCAACTAAAACGAAGGCATTTGAGTTTAGGTGTCTGCCAAAAATGCAATCCTTTAGAAAGTTGAATCAATTACAGAAATCCTCAAGATTTGGAACAACCGTCAAATATCCTAGAAGAAGAAGAAACTAACTTATGCTAATGTGCCTTAAGAGTTCATAATCCCACTATGAAACGGACCAAATAGTGAAATAACCCTCTTTGTCTATAACAAAACTGACAACAGGAACATTTCTGAAGAGCATAGTTCTTTCCAACTGTTTGAACTATGCCAGAATAATCTCTCATATATTATGATGCAATCCATCCAGTGGACACCACTGCTTTCTGGACTTTGAAAACTTGAGTAAAGTCCGTAAAGCATCTTCGAACAGAAGCAAATTCCACTCTTTCTGATTGGCTAGATAATACACTGTAGTGGAGTGACTCTAAACCATCATCAGGATCCATGTTAATCCCAATTTAAATGGTAATTGCTACTAACAGAAAAGGGAAAAAAGGAAACCTGAATGGCCTTGGATGGGTGCTGACCTTCATTGAAACAACCCTGCAAATGCAACTGAGGCAGTATAGCAGTGCAGCATGATATGGTGAACCACACAGGACCGAGATGCAGACTGATCCTATGATTCCATAACCAACAGGGTATTAATAGGGAAGGATGCTATCAGAAAAACAAGGTACCATAAAGAGAAATAACATTGCACCACTATCCAATGAGACCAAAGTTGACTGAATCATAAACCTGTTACAAGAAAAATGAGAACCATGTACCTAGCTTTTATGGGTCTTTACAAGTGAGAACATTAAATAAATTAACCAACCCCATTTCAGTCTGATGTTGACTTCTTTTCCAGCTATTGTGGAAACTCTTAAACTGCTTCAGCCCCAACAGAAACTGAAGCATCCATCAGGCAGAGAGTTTGCTACATCAGTGACATTACAGGGAGAGAGGACAAAGAAAGGATGTAAACTCAGCTGTTCATGTTCAAAGACAGTAGCCCTTGCCAAGATGCCTCCCATCCGTCAATAGTGTATTAGTGATGCTCTGTACATTAGATGAAGGATTTGCAATTCCTCTAGTATCTTGCGGTTCATGAGAAAACTACTCGGACCACATCATTCTGTATGGGGAAAAACCAGGCAATATAAAATAACTAAATTCTCATTTAGGTTATCTGAGAAATTCTTGAAACAGTAATGAAAAAGCAGAAAACTTTAAGTAGAAACATGACCATAAATGATTATCCTAGTCTAGGAAATTGGGTTACTGGTTGAGGGGGGGTGAAACCCTACTCAAGCAGCAACCACAATTTCTGTCAGGGTGAAATACAGGCGAACTGAACTGAGCTGAACTGTTCGTTCCCGTGATTGTGCTCACCTGTGAGGGAGGAGGAGGAGTCCCGTGCAGTCAGCCGCCTTTGCAGACCGAGCAGAGCGGTGCAGAGCTGCAATCAGGGCCAGCGTTTGAAAGAGCTGGGGTCGAGCTGAGGGGTCGGGCTGAGGGGTCTGAGCAGGGTCAAGCCACGCAGGTTGGTGCAGCGGTGGCAGTTTTCTCTTGCTCCCCCGCTCTCAGTTTCCCAGGCTCGCTCACTATTCCCTCTCCCATCTCCTATTTACTGCCAGCCAACCGGGTAAGAAGCACTTACTTCAGGAAGCGGAAGCTAGTGGAGTCGGTGCCGGAGCAGAGTGAGCAGAGTGCGAGTGTGAGCGGGTCCGGCGGCGAGAGGCGGTAAGAGGCAAGCCGAGTGCAGGCAGCGGCGGCGAGGGGTGAACGAGGGGGGTTGTGGACCGTGTTATCCCAGCGCATTTCGGGACAGTAAGAACATCAGGTACCCGCTAGCGGTGTTGTGCTGGGAACCCGTTCCACGCCTCTCTACGCTGTCCCGCTCTGCTGCCCGCCCTGCTTTGCCCCCCCTGCCGGCCAGACCCGTCTCGCATCTGCCCTGCCCCGCCTTTGCCCTACTCCTTCCCGTGAGATATCAAGGCGCGGGCGGCGACACGACTAAAGGAACCAGGCTGGTGTAGCTTACGAGGCCGCCTACAGTCATCAACCCGCTGACCTAGCGGCCCTAACCATTAAACTACAGAGGCCTCAGCCTTGCACCAGCCCGGCATTGTATTAACACACCGCACCTCTCCCCACCCCCCTCACCTCCACTTGCTATTGCACGGGTGGAGGTGGGAAAGGGAGAGGTTACAGCGGGCAGCGGGAGTATCCTGAAATAGACTGGAGTCTGGTTGCCGCCCACTGGGGCAACACTCACAATAAATAAGAGCGAAGGTGAAATTTTTTGACCCACAAGGAAGACAAAGTGCCAAAGAAAGGGGGAGTAGCCATCCCAAGTCCCAGTCATACTACAATGCGGTCCGGAAGGCTTAGGAAAGAAACGGCGAAAACCCACAAGAAGTTGAATAAAGAATCTATTAAATCACCTGCGGAATTAGAGACGGTATTACCGCACTTCTCGGCACCGCCATCCTCCCACTTGCAGTACTCCAATCAGGGATCTGGTCTCCTAGGCTGCACCCCCAAGACGGAAACAACAACACCCCTAGTGCCTTCAACTCAACAATATAATACGCAATATGAAACAATTAATGACGCAAAAAAGAGGACCTTCAGAGATTTCTTTAAGAAACATGGAATTAAAGCCCAAGCCTCAACTAACCCTAATGAAACACCGTCTCCATCAGTACAGCCTTTCCCAACATCTCTCAATACAGATCCAGTTCAAATTAAAGTGCAGGCTATGATTCAACAGCAGCCCCACAACCAGGTCACCAGCACGTCCCCGGATGGTCATCTTATAAGGGACGTATTTTCTACTCCTGTAAGAAAAATAGGCTATTATCAGTCACTCGGTCAGGAGACACGCTTTATCCTTTGCAACAAGTCCATCAATTAAATAAGGAACAAAGCTCTTTGCCAATAACTATTTCAAGGGACGATTCTCCTATCAACCCAAGATCACTTTCACAGCAGGAAACTAACTTTCACACTAACAACATAGGTCTTCCTGGAAACAAGATAATTTCTACCCCTCAAGCTGCACAGTGGACCAGGACTTCCCCAGGTAACATCAAACCATTTACTCCAACGTCGCCTCTTGCTCTGGCTCATCATGAACCCCCTGAAACAAAGTCAGGAGAGCCCAAGTATGAAGCACCTTGGCCAGATATTTTGGAACAAACAAATCCTACTGGCAACAAACATAGCAAACTTGGCGAATACATGGTGCTACAACTCAGTATTCTGGGTTACACAATTCTGAACGGTCGCTTCCCCATGGATAGTCTACCAAACTGGACAAGAACTAATGGTCGTACTTATTCCTTTCTAGATTACACCATCTGCAACAAGGAAATTCTCCCTCTGAATGAGAATTACACCATAGCCGCACGAGGAGACAGCGACCATCGACCTCAAGTGATCACTATGTCATTCCACGTAGCACAAACCAAAGGAAATGATGGACGGAGTGTTGAACATTGCAAGCACTCACCCCACGTAGCACGGCACACCGCGATAAGCTAGACCACAAGAGGAATTCGCACTGAAAACATCAAAAGGTTGAAATGGTCAAATCCTATTATACCAACAATAATGACCAAATGCAGAGCTCTGCAAGGTTTAAGGAGAATCGACGAAATCCCGCCCACTACTGCATGGGAACTCTTCTCCCGGGAACTGCTCAAAAACTTCCCATGTACCACACGAAAAACCAAAAAAGGTAATTCAACCATGACAACTGCTGAAATTAAGAAATTAAAATCATTACGCAACAGTGCGCTAAGACAAGCACGTAGGCACCCAGGGGAAGATCACTTATTTAATACATATAAGCAAGCTCAAAAAGCACTTTGACAAGCAATATTCCTGGAGAATAACAAGTGCTCTGAGCAGTTCTGGTTAAAACTGATACATGCAAGTAAAAACCACAACCCAAAATCTTTTTGGTTGCTTGTTAATTCAAAAACACATAACCAAGGAGGACAAAGTAGTGCGAACATCTCTGAAGTCGAATGGGTATCCTTTCTAACGACCCATTTTGAAAAACCAGAAAAGGAAGAAGGCCCATCGGCCAAACCTCCAACTTTGGCCCGCAGCTTAACTTACGCCAATCGCTAGGTACAACACATGTTGGGACACCTGAGGAACCTGCCAAATTGAATATAAGGATGCCATTGGTAACCGACATCAAATCGATGCTCCAGCATGAAGAATCGCCTCAATGGGTACCCACAACACAAGAAATTCTGATGAAAAGCACAGCACGAATTATAACCGAGGGCTGCTCAGACGAAGCTCCTGGGCCAAATGGTCTACCCCAGGCTCTGTACAAACAGGACACTGAATTCTGGGCTAAATAATTGGCACCCTTATTTACTTACTGCTGGACCAATCACGTATTACCGTAATCATGGCGTGGTGCCATTATACACCCAATTTACAAAGGTAGCAAGAGATCAGATCCGAAAAATTACAGGATGATTACTCTATTGGATGTGGAATCCAAATACTACGTCAAGTTGCTCCTTCAAGATTTGGCGTCTTGGGCTACAAAAAAACATCTTACCCTTTAACCAGACAGAATTTGTGCCAAAATCAGGTACTATAACCAACCTGCTTGCTATATCTGTCCTGTTGGATAAAGTGGCAGCGTCAGGAATGCTAATGCATGGCTGTTTTGTTGACTTCAAGGCCGCTTTCGACCGCGTACCCCGACGCCAACTATGGCTCAAACTGCGGAAATGGGGGATTCCACCAGTGCTTTTACAAGCAATAATTGAGCTACACACTAACACATGGATCCGTATAAAACTTGGAGAAGGATCATATATCTCCAGGAAAATACAAACATCTCGTGGAGCAAAACAAGGTTGTGTGCTGGCGCCCCTCCTTTTTAATCTCTTCATTTCTGATCTGTCGGAGTCACTCGACAAAGTCAACTCTCACCCTCCAAAACTTGCCGGGGTAAGAGTTAGCAATTTACTGTAAGCGGATGACCTTGTTCTGCTCAGCCACACTAGGGTCGGCTTGCAGAGACTATTCGACCGGCTGTCTCCTTACACCATCGAAAACGATCTGGAATTGAATTTATCAAAGACAAAGGCAATCACCTTTGGGTTAAGGAAATACCAAGTTGGCGGTTGGCAGTTCAAGGGTAAAAGTATTGACAGGGCCACTTCATATAAATACCTGGGGGTCCACATGGACAGAAGGGGTTCATTCTCAAAACATAGAGACGAGGTAGAAGCCAAAGCTTTGACAATCCAGGTGGCATTTACGAACCTCGCAAGGCAGCTGTCCGGTCCAAGTCTGACCCCTCTCATAAGAGTCATGAAGGCAAAAACCCTCAATTACCTCACTTACAGCCAGGAGCTCGTGAACAGCCTTGTGAACAAAATAATAACAAGAATCTTCAAGCAAGTGCTGAGCCTTCCAAAAACCTCATCCCCTGCTCAAATACGACTTGAGTTTGGTCTCCAAGATCACCGAGCGCTGGAGCATTCATCAGGTTGTGTAACAAGTTACGTACTTCCAGAGAAGGAAGCTTGGAGGCCTTTTTGTGGCAGTAAATCTCAGCCAGTCAGCTTGGTAGTTCGTACCGGTGGTATTTACAAGACTCCTTAAAACTCCTGGATGCAGAAGAGATCTGGAACTCCAATCCATCGCAGCAGGCACTCAAAACCTACATCAAAAGACATGTCCGCCTCTGGTCTTTCCATTCGGACAGAACCCAACTGGTACAACGTAAGCACGCCTGGTCAATTGTATCCGGGTTTAAGCCAGGGATTGTGGCGCCTCATATGTCATGTACCTACTCAAGTGATGTAGAAAAAAAGATTTTTGGCCCTCAGAATGGGCGAATGGCCATTCTTGTATCACTTGCCAAGTTGGCGTCGCACAAATACCAACATAACGTGCGGGGGTGTGGGATTAGCAAGGAAACAATCAAGCATGTGGTAGGTCTTTGCCCTGCACTCCTTAATGATCGAAAGTTTCTGCTAAAGGTCGAATGGAACAAACTTGGCATCCGCACTTGTCGACAAGCTATCCTCGCATCTATGAATCCGGACAATCCACTGCTTAATATCCGGTTCTCCAAGTTTGTCACAAGAGCAGTAAAAAGTCTTATAAACTGCGAGAGCCAGCAAGCTAACAACTGTTAATCCATAATGGGGATAACTAAGCCCAATGTTGTTTTGTCGATCTATTTACTTCACTGTACTATGTAACAGCAGTCGAATATGGCATTTTGCACACCATTTACTTATTGTTCTCTGTCTTGTGTGACCCTGGAACTTTTAAATTATTGCATGTAGGGGTTTTACTTTACAATTAGAATTGCACTATTAGCGGTTTAGTTATCAGCATTTTATAATGACTAATGTCTTGTCCCGTGGCCTTAGTTGATGCCAAATTAGAATGGACCACCACGGCTTTCAACTGTTTCTTAACTGCTTCTTAAAAAGGCCCAATTGTCTAGATGAATAAATATAGATTGTTAGGTTTTTTAATTATTTATTGTTGAACCTCACATCCTTCTATTATCTACCATTTGCTTGCGACGGTATTAATGCATCAAATGGACGCATTTAGGCGGATTCTAAAAAAGTAAGAGGAATAATGTAAGCAAAGACACAGGAGTTTAGTTAACGCTTGTTCACTACTTTATGTGTAAATATTTTAGCAATTGTTCGATATACGTATTTTTTTATCACTGAGGCACGCCCATTATTGTAATGATTTTTATTAATCAAACAAAGTATTCTTCTTCTAGTACAGGCAAAGCGGGGCAATGTTTTGCGGGGCATTGTCAGACCCGGTATCAAGGATGCGTCGCGCAGCAGCAGTTCCAAGGAAGCTGCTGGGCTGCTATGCAAAGTCCTGTGTCGTCGTTGAGGATGTCGTCGTAGAGGGGCTTACAATGCGAAAGGCCTGCATCGCGGGTGCGTTGTGCAGAGGCTATTCGGAGAGCTGCTGGCTATGATGCGAGGTCCTGCATAACGGATGTTTTACACAGCAGTGATTCCGAAACATCTGTAAGGAGATGGATCAGTTCTGCTCAAAGTACATAAGCTGGGCTGGCAGAGCACCTTTAGGCCCACATCCAACGGTACAGGAATTGAGTGGTACCACTTAGGGGGTAGGACTCACAGCAGACAGAGTCCAGATGCATGGTTCATGGTGGTTGGAATCTTTTCTGTCCCTGAGGTTCTGATCAGTAGGCCAGCCAACTAGCCCTTAGAGTCATTCTGGTGGTCCGGGAGTCAAGATGCAGATCCAGTTCTCACTCGAGCAGCAGGGCAACAGAGTAGCAGTCCTTCTTGCAGAGCAGCACAGCCGTCTTTCTGAGTTTTCCACAGGTCCAGAGGTGTACTGAAGAGTTGAGTCTAAGGATCTAATATTTACACCTGGTGCTAGCTTTGAAGTGGGAGAAGGTTCTGGAGGTTTCCACCTCCAGGGGTGCTGTGAATGTCCTCCCTCTTTGTCTTGGCCCCAGCTTGTCTGGGGACACAAAAGACTAGTGTCAAACCCTTTGTGAGTGCACTCAGGCAGACGCTTTGTGAAGTTCAAGTGTGAGAGGTGACAGCTCCTCGCCCTGTCAAGTAAGAGATGGCCCATCCTGCCAACACCTATTTCCCCTTTGCCTCACTGTCTGGGAGCAATACACAAAGACCAACTGTCAAATACACCTAGTCATGTGACTCAGGAGACAGGCTGCAGACACCAAATGGTTAGGACAAGAAAATGTCAACTTTCTAAAAGGAAAATGAACAAATGATTGAGGGAATGCTGAACAATGCAAACATTCACCCCAGTCAAAAAGATATGGGTTTAATCCATCGTTCTTTTGCTCACCTAGCCACCCTAGTTTGAACCCAGCCATATGAAAATCAGTCTTGACCCTGTTCCTCATGGGAACAGTCCAGCCCGAACTGCCAAGGCAGGTCCTCCCTGACCAGAAACAAGCATCCTGGGACCAGTTTCTAGGCATCACCCCGCCTCTGCCATGCTAGCCTGAATTCAGTGGCGCAATTAGCTCGCCACCCACATCTGGGCGTACCCTTACCAATTAGGGTGACAAAAGCAAAAGGAACAAATGATGGACAGAATGCTGAACAATGTGAACATTCAACCCCAGTCACAAAGATCTGCGTTTAATCCATTTTTCTTTTGCTCACCACACCACCCCAGTTTGGACCCAGCCATATGCAAATCCGTCAAGACCCTGTTCCTCGTGGGAACCGTCCAGCTTGAACTTCCAGCCTGGCTTATGAGGGGTAATGCCACGAAGCCGCTCCCAGGATGCTTGTTTCCGGTTCAGGGAGGACCTGGCTAGGCAGTTTGGGCTGGACTGTTCCCATGAGGATGCTACCCAAGCGATTGCCAGTGGTTAGACTTATTGCAAGCATTCCTTGTGTCACCTTTTGTGTTTGTAGTGTACACTAGAACAGCAAAGAAGACCTGGAGCTGTGCCACAAGTACTTCACCGACCAAACCTCCCTGCTACGGAGGAAAGCGGAAGTGCTTTAATGGGGCTCTGCAGTCAAAAATGCATGCGATACCTCGCGAACAAATCCAGCGTAAAGAAGAGCTTTCTGCGAACCCTGTGCATTATTCATCATTTAACACAGCAAAGCTAAAAGTGCTGGGTCAGGACTAAACGGAGCATCAGCTTCAAAGTTAAGGAACGGCTAGGGGGGCGGCGTTGGGGGGCGTGGGAGGGGGTCGCCCAACTCGCTGCGCACACTGAAACGCACCGAGAGGCATGCCCTCATTCAGGCATCTTTGATGTCTCTTAATCGATGAGCGCAGACAACTATTACATTTATAATAAGCTGCTTTTATCTCCCTTTGTGGCTCATTTCACTAAATGGGTCTTCGATGCTGTACGCCATGAGTGCCACATAAAAAGAGTTTGTAAAATAAAGCTGATCTCGAGCAATGCTTCCATTCCTGGTGTTATTTTTTTTATTAACTGAAGTTGCAGAGCAGAAGAAGTAAAAGACCGGAGGTTAAGATTCCCCTGTGCTTTTAGTTTCTAAAGGTTGTTTGTATATAGAGAGATATATTCTTGTTATGACAGGCTACATATCATAAACGCATAGCACTCTCTAGTATATTTGTATCCATAAGTAATATTGTTATTTATAGTCCTAAACACATGCATTATTTAAGTGCTCTCACATGACGGTATTAAAAAAGCAGACTTCTTTTTCACCACCAGAAAAGCCCTCTAACTGGGCTCTACATCCTTAAAGCAGGGACATAAGCACGCACGCGCATATCCAAGAGGGCACACCCTCCTTCAGAAAAGACTGTTGGAGTGCAAAGCCTGAAAGGAAGAGGAACTAAACACCCAGCTATGACAAACACAAACAAAATACAAATAAAGAATACAGCTAAAACGAGCCAAAAGTGAACAATATCCAACTTGTAACTCCTGCTCGCTCCTGTTCCTTCATATCTCTGTGTTGTGCATGGCTTCCACACAGTCATTATTACCAAAAGAAACCGGTTAATAGATTCTGTGCCATCGTTATACGGGCAGCTGCATTCCAGGAGTACTCTAGCGCGCTCTAACGCCACCTAAAGGCTTCTCTTGTTACCTTTTAATTATTCTTTTACACGACGGCAGCTGGTGACAAAGAGTCTACACAGATGAGGATTTGCCAAAGTGACATCTCACAGTCTTTGACATAATATAACGTGTGTGTATCACCCAAGGGTATCAAGGCGCTGAACAACAGATGTTTATTGTTATCCAACTCAATGGTACTCATTTTATCGACCTCAGAAGGATAAAAGGCTGAGCGGACCCACTAGGATTTGAACCTGTGACCATGAGGTTAAACACAGATCTCCACAGTGGATGGATTAGTCCACTAAGCCACCAGACCTGGCTACAAAAGTGTTGCACCTTCTCGCCAGACTTCTGTTTGTTACTTAGGAGTTAGGGGCATGGCAAAAACATGGAAACTACAGAAAGAATCATTATTTGCTATTTGTTCCTGATGATGTCTTCCTAAGTGTTGAGAACAGGCATGGTAAAGGCAAGGGTAATAAAAGGCAAGACATGGAAAGCAGCCACTAGATCTAATTGCCAGTGGACGGGGCATAGATAGTACATTTTTAAGTATCAACAATGGAATGTTCTCCACCTCAAAGTTTAGTGTGACATCATAGAAAACTCCACACCCACTGAGGTATTGGTCCACCAATGCACCTTGCTCACCGCATTAAGGGGTGAGGGACTAGGGTGTCCACTGTTGGCTACCCAATGAGGTCCAATAACCAAGTAACTAACTCACAAATTAGAAATCAATTTTAATATACTTCTCTCAACAATGTAAATGTATAGAATAGCAATGGGAAGTCCAAACCTCCAGAAGAAGTTCAACCGGGCTAAGATCGTACACACCAATAGTGCTGCCTGCTGTACAGAGCAATAATAGAAGAATTTGATGTTCTGAAAATAATCTATGGCTATCTCTGTTATGCAGTAGAATCCGAATTTGATATGCTCAGTCTGTGGAATCAACATTTGTTTTAGCATACAATTTAAAGAAGACTTGGACAATTTAGGTTAAGTTTAGTCATTATATTAAATAAAATTAGAGTTCATATCAATAATCATCATTTAAGCAACAAGTCATGAGTCTCAATAAGCTGTTACAGAATGTAGTATATATAAAACCACACGTAGAAAATCAGACAAAAGATAACCTTACAAGGAAATTCAGAAACCTGTTGTTCAGCCATGGAGTCCATGGGAAGTTTGCTTAGCATGGAGGTTCCTGCCGCCTATATGGGCAGAGGAAGGTTCAGGGAGTACCTCTCAGCATAAGCATAGAGACTAGACAGAGAAAATCAGCAGTTGCCTGCTCCTCTCAAATGTCCAGTAATAATATGGTTTTGTATGTCCAGAGGTGATATCAGTTGTCACCCCACTATGGTCTGTGTCACATGTGACCATTGTCCGCTCACAAGGTACAGAAGTAGATACTTTGGAATATTTTCCCAGTGGATGTAATGTCAATGGATCTGTTTCGGGCACACAGGCTAGTTCACAAAAAGAGATTCACAAAAGTAGCTTTCCAAGAACTAGGGTCAACAGTTTGGCTTCTCACATTAAAGTCCATGTTGAAGTATCAAAAAACTATTCTTTACCTCTCAGGAATGTCAGGTGAACGTGCAAAAAAGATACATTAAATGAGAAGTGTAGCAAGATTCTGTGTCAAGTCTGGAGGCGAGGATTATGCTTTACTTTCTTTACTTTTTATTCAGCAGCCATTTAATTGTAACTTAAACCAGAACCACATTTCCCATGAAACATCGGGAATTGGTAAAAACAAAGAATGGACAAACCGTAACAGTCAAAGTGGCCATTCCTGAGGCAGAATCTGTATCATTGTCCTTCACCTCTGTCCTTAGTGTTTCTTGATTTGCTTTTTGCAGCCCAGAAAAGTCACATTGCTTTTCTCCTCACAGTATGCATGTTGCTTGAGTGTTTTTCTAGGTACAGTGTGTATTTTTTAAGGGTCGCAGGTCCGCTTTGATGCTCCGACGTGACCATATACTACATTCCTCCCTCCACTATGTGGCGCTGTGGTAGCGCCATTTTCCTATGGTTGGCGTTGTATGATTTTGGAATTCCTGTCTAATAAGAGCCAGAATCGCACACTGCAATCCTGAGCCTCTGCTGCCCCTGGAGAGTGATGCCGCTTCTGTGTGGGGTCTGTACAGGCATACAAAGGTACTCAACTCCCTTGCTACCAAGGGCCGGTAGCGTGTGTTGTTGTTTGTTCATGATGCCCCCAGGGTCGGTATTAGTAGTTGAGGCCGGCTGAGACTCCTGGGGACACGCTCCCACCTGGAACACCTCCGGACACCGGGGATTTGCCTCATTTACCTCGACGACATGCTCCTCCTGGCATAGGACCCCTACAATTGTTGGCTCAGCTGAAGATGGCAGTCAACCTGCATGAAGGTCTAGGCTTTGTGGTGAACAAGAAGAAATCCCTCGTAATCCCCCTTGTGTTTCTGACTTTTGTTATAGATTCCACAGAGGTTACCTCAAGTCTTCCCTCGCGGAAAGCGACCAAGATCCTACACAAGCTTTGGAGAACGTTAGCCTGAAAAAAAGTGTCTTTGCAATAGATTGCCTGCTTGGTGAGCCTCTTATCGTAGTCCATTCAGGCTATATTTCCAGGAACTCCGCTCTACCTGGCACTTCAGCGATTAAAAAAGGCACACCTGCGAAGGGGACTCACTTATTCCTAGTCGGTCATTCTGTCAGAGGACGTGCAGGACGAGATCCTTTGGTGGCTTTCCCACATGGGAGAGCGATTTTTGGGTTGGCTCCAGACCTTATTATAGAGTCCACGCCAGCAGGTCAGGCTGGGGCACACAGTGTGGCAAATTCTCCACAGGAGGGTTATGGTCTCCTCAACAACAGATGTTACACATGAACTGTTTGAAGTTCTGGCCGGACCCTTTGCTGTCCATTGTTAGCCCTCAGAAAACTGCACAAAGAAGTGTCATCTCCAATCATACTCTGTTAGGTACGGTGGGTTATGCAAGAGGCTGAAGTGGATCTTAAAGTATTTGGTGCACATTACACTAAAGGAGAGATGGCCTCCCGCCTGGAAGATATTATGAACACAGTTGACTGGTCCTCGGATTGTACCTTTAAGAAGTTCTATTTCAAGCCACAGGTAGATATGGCTCATTTGGTGGTAAGTAAGCTTTAAACTAGCATAATCCCCGCCTCCAGTCCTGACAGAATAAAACGTTTTCTAGCTATTGTAGGGAAAAGTTCCAATTCTATTAAGGACTTGAAGTCGAGGATTATCCCACCCATGGATTACTCACCTGGGAAACCCTCCCCATAACTACTAAGTATCAAGTTAAGTTTTTATTTGACATGATGCTTGTAGAGTGTTGCGGATACAAAATAATTCTACAGTATATCTTCTGCTTTTGTATAACCTTATTGGTTGGTACTCTCTTGATAATTGCATCTCTTCTTCCAGGGATGGAAAATTGGAAACAGGATTCGTGAGAAAAGGGCCATGGCGTGATTCGCGCAAGAAAGAGGCACTAAGGACAGAGACGAAGGACTATGATACAGACACTGCCTCCGGATTGGCCACTTGGACTGTTGGACTATTTGTCCTTTCTTTGTTTTAACCAATTCCCAATGTTTCATGGGAAATGTGGTTCTGGTTTAAATTACAATGAAATGGCTATGGAATAAAAAGTGAAGAAAGTAAAGCTTAATCATCACCTTTGAGTCCTTAATAGAATTGAAACTTTCCGTTACGATAGCTATGGACATTTTTCATTCCTTCTCGCTCATCCATGGAAAAAATGCAAGCCTATGGAAAAAGCCATTGAATGCATATGGAGACGATGCATCTAAATTAATAGACAAATATGCAATTAGACTTAAGCATCAATAAAAAATCCACGTCAAGTAATCAAATAATATAAGTTTTCAAAAGATTACTTCATGAAAATGTTTAGTCCTAACAAAGAGCTATTGCCACAATTTACAAAATCCCTACATGTAAATTAATTTCATAAAACATATAAACCTTATCGTTTTTGGAAATTTAAGATTCTAGCTATACGAAGTTCAGCACAAAGAGCTTCATTCATCTAAGTGAATGCATATACATTTTGCACCAACATTTATTTCAAAGCCTATGGTGCATTACAATGGAAGCAGTAAAACATGGCTTACATTCATTAAAAACGTTTGCACAATTGTGATTGAGACTCATGTATGTATGTGTATATAGCTCATCATTTTAGTTTGCATTCATTTGCATCAAACAGAGAATACTTTTTAAGAAATTGTCATTTCAACATTGTATTTAGTCATTAGAAAATCAATATGTGAATTATTTTCTATTTCTATAACTGAGCACTCTCTTACGATGCTTGTATTATGTTTTCATCAAATTTATTGTCACTCTCTGAACGTGTGCAAAGTGCACATTTATTTTCGAGTGAGTTTTGTCGTCCTATTCAGTTTTATCTGTCGTAAAAATATTTAACAGCTTTTACTCTGTAACATACCCATGTCCAATATATTTTGAGATTGAACAATCGTCGTGTTTTTCAGCACACACTCAAGAATTAAAACTTAATTGTGAGGTTGCTTTGGAAACACAGCTAAGCAAATGTGTGTCAGCCTCCAAGAACGCTTAAAACCTTGCTTTTTTTAATCATATACTGGTTCAACTATGAAATTAAAGATGTTTATTCAACACTGAGAAGCCTTATTTGGGCAGCCACGCACCATACAAATCATAAATCAAATTAAAGAAGATCAATAGGGCATAATCTTCTCTCACGGACAGCATAAATGGAAGAAAATTAGGTGTTCCACAGGATGAGCCTCTGGCTGTGTTTTCACCAGAAACAGTTTGTCTGGTTATGAAACCTCACCACCAAAGAGGGAAGACCACCAGCATGTGCATGCTCTGCCAGAGGAAGATCTATGCATGTTTCTAAAGGGAGCAATGAAAAGGTTCCCAAACTCCAGATTCAAAGTTTTTATTTAGTACAGCTTCACATAAAGAAGAAATATATCCCTTTGTGATCAATGATGAACATACCAATTGGCAGCAAATCAAGCATCTTTGTAACATACACACAGTACCTAACAATCAGCAGTCATACAAGCATTTCCTCAACATGCGCGCACAGGACATAACAACCAGCAGTGATTCAAGCATCTCTAACACACACACCACCCCCCTGCTCCCCACCCACCAGTGATCGAAGCTTCTCCACAGCAAACACACACATAGTATATAACAATCAGCAGCGATACAAGCATCACCGTAGCACACACACAGTATATAACATTCTGATGGATACAATAGATTTGTTTTTTATTTAGATGGGTAAGTGGGCTACTGCTTTTGACAGTGAGATCATTTTGTTAAGTCCAGTTCATGAGTTGTAAGCCTTCTGATATAGCACAGTGCTCTATTTACTGGCATCAAAGAGCTGCATGCAAAACTGTAAGTCATGGGTTTAGATCCTTATTGATTTGTTTCTCAATCTGTTGTTATTCTAAGATTGCAAACAAGGGTTGCTTTGGGAAGTAATAGTCTTATTAGTACACACAACCACAATCACTGCTTTAGGTTTGATATCTTGACTTTGTGTTTCCGTTTAGTCTTAACATATAATGTCTAGCATGGATGATATTTGGGTTCTACACCCTATAAGTCATGACCCACACTGTCTTATGTAACATTTCCTGTACACCGATTTACACACGTGTATGATTTGTTGTGCTGCTGTGTGTGATGTAATAGCTCTGACACCCTACATTGGGATAAGTGACATTATAAAAGAATTAAATATAAAATCGGTGCCATTTACATCAATATTTGTGTAATTACTCATTCAGACAGATAAATCTTACATTCTGTCAGAGCAAGCACATCTCTAGGGAGTTGAACAAAGTTAAAACGTGCCTCCAAATCATAGTTTCTCTTAAGTACTTGTGAAGTGATAACATGTGCTATTTGGTTTTCTTCCAGTGCTTTGGCATCTAGGTGTTAGGCTCCATATACCCAAACAAAAGGAGGACTGATACCTCTTAAAATCAGGCCTTTGTTTTGGGCCCACTGGAAACATAAATCAGAAAACCCTGTTTCTGCTCTAGTCACACAGTGAGCTCGTTTGAGGCAATGTGATTGCTTTAAACATGTTTTTCTTCAATGTATGTTTTTATATGCTTATTATGATGAATGGAAAGGTATCAACGAGGTTAAAGATTTAAATGAAGTTAGCATTTTCTTTGTAGTGGAGTGCGGAGGAGGTAAGCTCGACAGGGTTTGGAAGTGGTGTCAAGTAACAATTCAAAACTCTTCCACCACTGTGGGAAAACATTTTACGACATCATTGTGGAGGAGTGCTTGAGGTGGTAGTGAGAAGGATGAGAGATCTGTGTACAATTTCAGACTGGAATCCGTGGCAGCTGATAGGCCAAGGATTGGCACATGACTGTCAGCAGTGAGTCCTGAAGCACATACCCGGCAAAATTGCAGGGGTGTGGGTGGGTTGGGGGGAGGTGGGGGATACGCCTGCACCAAGGGTTGGACACAGGATTCCAGTATCAGATTCCCTAGAGTGGTCTCTCCTTCCTCTTGTGCGGTTGGCCATGAGGAAGGAGGGGTATGCCGAGTACCAAGGCACACCCAACGGGAAGGTGTTAGGTGGGGTCTGCAGGGGACTTATAAACCCACACTCTCCCAAGCCAGCCCTCTTTGTCTCTGCTCTTCGGTCTGTGCCCACCAGAGCGACAGTTTCCCACCCATCCCTGAAATTATGTAGAACTTGGGGTGAGTAGGTGTTTCTAAGCTGGAAATACGGTAAAACAAACATGAGACACACTTTGGGCGCCTGGAATACATTTAAAAGTACTCTAAGTTGACTTTGATGTGGTTTTGGGGCTGGCTTGAGGTAAAGACTAGCCTGAAGGCGGCCTTTACTGTATAGCTCAACTCGGGGTTGCTCACATCATGGTGTCTTTATTTGCAGGGAGGGCTGGGATCAGGTTTGATCAAGGAGGACCCTGATGGGTTATTTGCATCAGATATTATTCATGTTTTCATGCTGTCAAGAAGTCTATCACCTGACTGTTCTTATTGTATGCACTTAAGTCGGCATGCTGGAGCAAGTATGACAGCTGTTCTCGCACATGTTGATATATAAAGTTGTGGGATGAAGTTATGTCAAACTGTACATGCTGTTATATTTTGCATTACATCTGTTGTATGTATATATCCTTCAAATGTACATCGGTCATGTGCATTTATTACTTCAAATGTAGGAATGTATGTCCTAGAGTTTAACATGTCAGGTTGACAACTGACTGCATCATACATTTCCAAATCTTATGGCGTTTTGAATTACGGCCACTTAATAACCAAATGGGGGTAGTCCTGTCTCTTATTATGTGTGTGACAATACCCGAGTGTGCTGACTATTACATGATTCAGTGCTCGGCTGATAATGTCTCTGTAGTTTGAAAAGTGGGTGTACTACGAGATCATGCATGATACGAGGTCGAGGTGCAACATGGTGTTTACATGAGAAATTCATTTAGAAGCAAGGCAGCAACTAGAATTTCAAGTGGCCCTGTTTGTCTTTGCATTTTGTAGGTGTGCTTTTCCCCATATTAATGCAAAAAGAACAATTGATGGACGGAATGCTGAACAATCCCAAACATTCACCCCCAGTACAGAGATCTGGGCCTAAATCCATCGTTTTTTTGCTCACCATGACATACAAGTTTAGACCCAGGCATTAGCACTTCAGTCTTGACCCTGCTCTCCATGGGAGAAGTACAGCTCGAACTGCCAGGCCAGGTCATCCCTCGACTGAAAACAAGCATCCTGGTATCGGGAGTAGCATCCCTCATCAGCCAGGCTAGCTTGGAACCAGTGGCATGGTGAGCACGGACCCATGTCTGGGTATACTCGTCCGACTCGAGGTGACCAATGCAAAAAGAACAATTGATGAACTGTATGCTTAACTATATCAAGCAGTAAGGGCACACTGCAAAAGTCCTGCAGGTTTTCAGAGGAGTACTCCCAACAAATATGCAAATGCTACATTATTCAGACCCATCGTTTGCAACACAGTTTATAAATTCTCATTTCCAACATCTTTATTGCCTGATCGGTTAGGACTCTTGACATCAGTGAGCACCCATTGGGTGGCCTTTTTAGTAACCATAGACAACACTTTATCCGGGGGTGCAGGTACCAAGTACTATGGCACTGAACAGCATCTCTAAAGCCCCTTTCAGAAATGACCCTTGGTGACAACACTTGTGCCATGCGCAAAGCAGACTGACCCACTGGTATCATAATGGCTCTACAGGTTTGCTTTTCTCATGATAGGTTCCAACCTGATTCTTTTGCATCAATATCCTTTTTAAGAGCTTCTGTTTATCTGCTCTAAATGGTCTTCCAACATCTTCCATCGTGTGTGTAGAAACCGCTTTGTTTCTGCTCTGTGTAAAGTCCTCTTGCTCTTGTCGTTTCTTTGCTTGACATTTCCAGTGTATTTGGTTCACATGGCCTGTTCCCCATTGGACATCTTCTCTTTTGGTGAGAACGTGCAGGCAAACCGTTCAGTATTGGTTTTAAGAAACTGTGTTCTTCATGATCTTATCACGTATTAAAGATGTGCTTGCTTGGGAAAAAAAATTCGACAAATAACACACGCTAATAAAGAGGAAGCCAATCATGCCGCAAAGCTGGTATGGTGGACCCACACTACAGTGTTCAATGTAATTGTGAGTCTAAAACCCTCGAGTACTGCTTGCCATAGAAGTAAGTGATCACAATCTCTAAATGATTATCTAATCAATGAAGCGTGCTTCAATCAGGCCACACTTCCAAGAGGACACCAAGAGCACATGGCACGGAGGAGGATTTGATTTCATCTAAGACCCGTTCGGAGGTTCACTTGGAAGTGTAGCCAGATTGAAGCATGCTTTGTTGACTAGATAATTGGGTGAAACACTTCCGTTTTGCTCGACATGTATACAGTTGGGATGTCCTGCATTGTTTACAGACTTTAAATCTATGAATGTAGGATTGCTGCAGTAAAACTAGTAGATCCCTGATGAAGTCATAAATGACCAAACATGTTGGCTAGAGAGGACTATTTGCTAACCAAAAGAACAGAAGACTTACAGCACCTATGAATACTGTGTTGTGATCACCTACTACCATGGCAAGCAGTGCTCAAGGGTAATGGACTCATTATTGTGGAGCATTCCTCTTTAGGGGGCGTTTGGTAGCCACCCTTCCCCTCTTAAAGCATTGAGAATGTGTGATAAAAAAATCTTTAGAACTTGACATTACAAGTGGGCACCCGCTATTTCCTAGCTACCCCTCATTTTGGATTCACTGTATTAGTGATGCTCAAATTCACTGTTACCACTATATTGTAAAGATCCAATCTCATCTCAAGTACTACTGCATTTCCGAATGCAAACGCCTGTTATGTGTATTTGTAAAGCCCACTATTACCCACGAGGGAATCCTGGCACTGTTATAGTCTGTTGGCCACTCTCTTCCCTACAAAAGTTATTCCAGGCTTCCTTCTCAATCACCAGATGAATAAGGCCTGACACCTGAATTACAAAAGTAAAAAAATAATAACTGAGCATGTCTATGCTAATAATTCTAGCATTGAAGTAATCTCTCTGGAGATTCTCCAACTTGGGAGAACTGTTACCCACCCTCCACCCCGAGAGTGACCAGAAGTATGAACATAATCATGAAAAGTGTGTGTGTGCGCGCGCAAGTCTGTGAGTATGTGCATATGAGTGTTGTGCCAGCACCTCACCCTGGTAAAGTGCTATGGCACCGACACATGGCGGTAATTCTTAGAAACGTATCGCCAATCCAAGTTATGATTCCAGACATTCCTCTTTCCACCCCCAGTAAAATGCTGCACTTTGCATAATACTGGCATTCTTTGTTAACGTGTGGGCATCCATGGCATCGTGCTTTATGGTTGCATTTTTTATTAAAAGACATTTACGTGTGTTTGGATGGATAAATAGATAGATACCACCCTAGCAGAATGCTGGCACAGTTTATTGGTGGTATATATGTAATATAAGGAAATTAGGTGGATTATATGGTGTGGTTGTGCAATCCCTCCATGTAATACACTTACCAACCCTTTTAGAACCCATGGGCTTCATCTGTCAAACCCTCAGCTCAATCCGGAGTAGCTGTGGCACTGAGCAGCAAGGCCTATACAGAGGAACACGTGTAAAGCATTTAAACAGCACCAAAACAATTGAAGAAGAAATCAACATAACACTCAAGAAATCCAAAAACATTTTTTTTAAATAGACTGTATTTTTAAAAGAATTTAGACACCAGAAAGAAAAAGATCCACTGGAGGGTTCTGCAGATATAGATTTTACAAGCAATAATAAATCAAAGCAATTTCACTTAATGACGAATAAGCCTTGGCAAAGTCAACGAATTGGACACAAACTTTTTCAAGAAATACTTAGGTAAGTGTAAATGAGGTTGGTTAGAAGAACTTGGGGCAACTAACTCCAGCAAGGAGATAGTCAGGGGGATCAGCAAGGTCCTCCAGAACAGTTACCTTCACAGAAGAAGCAATCCTTCAGCAGTTCCAGGCACTTTATCCCCGTTGTAATGGATTCCTATGGAGTGGTCTTTAGGTGGAGTGGTAACTTGCCTTCTGAGGATACCAGCAACATTCCCGGGCTAAACGAACTTGGGTGCAACACTGTGCATCGGGTCTTGGTCCTCGATGCTGCAAGGTGGCGGTGGTCGCGGCTACAAGACTTTGGGCTACCAACTTGCCCCAGCAGGCTTCTTCTTCAGCAGTTTCCCTGTGCTGGGAACAGGAGGCCAGTCAGCTGGCCCTTGGAGTTATCTTGGCTTGACTGGGCTCTGGAGGCGGCTTCTCCTTTAGCATGACACAGCAGCCACAGTCTCTCTCTTCGCTAGCTACCAGGTGCAGCAGGTGCAGTTTTCGTTGGTACAGCCTCTCTGCTAGTCCCTCGGTGCTGCAGGGAAGTCCTTCTTCGGTTCTTCTTCCAAGTCAATCAAAATCTGAGGCCTGGGTGCCAGCGGTGCCCTCTTTACACTCTGAAAGTGCCCTCTGGACAGGATGCAGTTGGTAGCCAATGGGCTATCAGATTCCCTCCCACCTGGTGACCACTTCCTGACTATCCCAGTATGGTGAGACCCCTCTCTTGGTGTACAGACCTCTCTAACCCACCTCAGGTTGGCTACCTCAGGGCTACACGGTTTGGCAACTTGTTACCCCTCTCTGCCTCCTGTGCCAGCCTGTCTGCCTCAACAATGGGTCAGCCCTACCCCCTGGTGCTAAACATCTGCCCTTCAAAGACAGATTTATCGTTAAAGCCTACCTTTAGGGCTAACACCCAAGTGGCTTCGTGCAATCCCTCATTATGCTTCTTCCTGAGAGTCATTAGTATAGCTCTCCAGGAGGACAGAACGCTGCCTTGTGGAGCAGGCTTCATGTGTGCCCAGAAGGGCACAGGAGTTTTAAAGGCCACAAAGTGGCAGCTTTGCTAAAGCTGCACACTGCAACAAGTTACATTCATTTCAACTTGAAATACAAGTAGGGCTTAATGTAATGAGTTGTTTGATATTTTGCAGTGCCTACTTTGGTTGCACCTTCCAGTAGTTAGCACAACCGTACTCGCCAATTGGGTGACCAAGCCTTTCCAGTTTCCAGGCAGTTTTTGCGTGTTTTACTGTCAGGACATTGAAAGTACATGTCCTGTCTGTATTATTTATGTTGCACCAGGCCTTTGGGAAAGTACATGTCCTGTCTGTGTTATTTATGTTGCACCATGCCTTTAGGGCTCGGTAGGCCTGCCAGAGGGCTAACTTACACACATGTCCAGTGGATGTGGTGGATTTACCATTACTTTCAATAGCAAAGTGGAGTTAGCAATGCACGACTGCTCTAACTGTCTGCAGTGGGAGACTTGAGGACTTGTTTTACTTGGGAGGAACCTCCAGGGGTGCGCTATTAGTGCTGCAAGCCCAGGGGTACCAGTCTAACTTACATGCCATTGGTACCATTTACTAGGGACCTACAGGTAAGTTTGCCATTTTCAATTGGGCACAGCCAATTTGACATTGGCACTGAGGTCTAGTTAGAGGCACTCAGTGCATTGTTGGAGTCAAAAAAGACAGCAGCATCAGACAAAAAGCTTGGGGGTGACCATAGAAAAAGAGGCATTTCCTTAATGTATGTATATATATGTATATAAGTGCGTGTGTGTTTTGGAGATGTGTGTGTGTACACACATAATCCTCCAAAACACACAACACAGCACTCCAAGAACTGTAATTTCATTGATTAGTTAATTGTATTATCTCGCTCTATCGACGTGTTTCGACCTATCCGGTCTTTTTACTGATTTGCGATACCAAGGAGAGGCATGTTTTCATGTGTACTCCTAGTTATTTTTAAAGACTTAGTAGTCGAATTGCTGGACTGGTGGTGGCTGGTCCCACCAAGGGCTAAGGAATACACCAACAAGTTGACCAAATATCAAGATCTCAGTCTTGTCTACTCATGTATTTTAGAATTTAAGACGACTTGGAAGTAGCGTACACATTCTATGCCAGAATACAAGAGTTTGTTGACTGTTGACTGGCAAGGAGAGGGCTTGCAGGGCTGGCGAGATCGAACCTGGGGCATCATGCCTGGGTGAATGTGTGAGGTTAAGGATGTTTGGAAGG
Source organism: Triturus cristatus (assembly GCF_964204655.1). Classification (NCBI taxonomy): domain Eukaryota; kingdom Metazoa; phylum Chordata; class Amphibia; order Caudata; family Salamandridae; genus Triturus; species Triturus cristatus. The sequence goes on from NC_140593.1 coordinate 126,546,907, forward strand.
AGTTTACAGCCCAAAATGATGGAAAACTGCCTGTGACAATTGCCACACAAAAAATAGCACAGCTTCTATCACTTTCCGTTCTCCATCCTCGAACAAAAAATACATCCTCGAACAAAAAAAACATACATTAGAGTGAAGGTTTGTGTGATAATGAGGGAGTATGGGATGTCGCTTTAAACTACGGATTCTGTTTCACTTACAATATAGAGCACTGGTAGGCAAATTGTGACCTAGTTTCGTCTCCTATTAACTGCAAAATGTCAAACTGGGTTTTCTCAAGTGACAGATGAGAGCTCACACAATAACAGGGCTGCAGCAGCAAAGGAAATGAAATGTGGCACATGGCAGGAGCCTTGAAAGGCAGACACAACACTCACCAAAAGCAGTGTCGCTCATTCATTTAGGCTAAGCGGGAGCACGGCGACACAGGGATATATAACAAGTGTCCACGCAGCACTTTGGAATTACTCATCTGCACTAGCGATAAGGGATTTCCCACACAAAATGATAGAAGAAGCAGACCCAAGTCCACAACTCCCAGAAAGCTTCATTTTGGAATCTCAGTTCTGGAAATCTAGCGTCCCAGGGATACAGAGTCAAATAGTCACCATAAGACCAGTTCATCAAAATATTACGCAAACTTCCCCTCTAAATCTGGTTCTACGTGGCTTTAAAACTACATTTCTTGTCAAGTCGTCCAATATAAAACTGTTGTTAAGCTACTGTAAACATAACCTGCAGGAGTGCATGCATTAGGAAGTCGCTCCCTTAATCCCTCAGTCTGATATGTTCTTTCTCTTTCATCTGCCGAACACAGTTGGCAATTTCAATCTTGTTCCACTTGCTGTAACCTCTCTCACGCCTCAGCCCACCAGAATTTGAGGGCAGGCCAGGGGGAGTGGCCAATGATGGAGACTACTAATGAAGCTACCGGTGGCCCATAGGTAGTCTGAGTCAGAAGCGAAGCCTGTGACATTGAGCCACCCCACTTTACTAGAGATGTTGCCCCCTGAATTTTACTGCATGCCTGCTCCTTTCAGTCAACTTCTCCATGTCTCACTTCTGCCCATTCCCCACCATCCTTCTGTCTGCCCTTCTTGTGTCACGGTTCATGACTGCTTTCGGTGCCCATGGTCTCTCCCCACTGCTCACACAACGCCTGGTCACCATCCATCACTGGATCTGTCTCCCAAACCTCGAACACCGGAGAACCCTTTGAACTAACCCCTTTTCACTCCCTTGGAGCCATCCATCTCCTTGCCTTTTTTAACCCAGTGGAGGCCTGCACAGGCTGCCGGAGGCCAATGGCATTAGCAAAGTTCCTTGCTGTAGTAAGTTTGCTCACCGGCCTCTCACGTACATGTGTCGTTGGTGATGCTGGTGAGTTCCACTGTGGCCCTGCTAGTGCTTCACGCAGGGAAGCATCATGGTCTTGGGAAGGTTGGCAGCTGGCATTTGCTTCAAGATTTCTGTGGTGTTCACTAGTCGGCTGGACCACAGACAGCGGAGACTGTAAGGAAGGCAGGCCTGAGCCCAGAAGAGATCCTCGTTCAGTTTGGTCCGTGCTGGAAGAACGACCACCACGCAAGTCAGTGCTCGCAAAAAAGCACCTTGACACCAATAGGTCTTCTGGTTGGACCAGTGTACTAACCAAAGAGGGGTTTTGAGCAGGTGGGGCCGACCGGCATTGATGTTTGGGGACTGACACTTATTTTTTCTGAACAAACTTTGCAAGAGAGAAAAACAAAGGGGAAAGAAGGAGGAAGATAAAGACAGAAAAACAGTGACAGAGGGAAAAATCAGAGATGAAAAGGAACCTACAAGTGAGATGGGGGTAGGGAGTATCTGGTGCTGGATTACAGAGGCATGAGGTGGAATCAAGGCTACACAGCCTTTGTATTTGGGCCCAGCCCTTTGACTGTGAAGGCTGTGGGCTTCTAAACAAACATTTGGACTGTGACACTTATCCTTTACAAACTAGGCACTGGTAGTACTTGTATAGTTCTGAGGAGTTGGACACTGGTCAAGCTCCTAATGGAGATTGACATTGCCCGAATTCAAAGGTCTCTCAGTCAGGAAAGAGTACTTTCGCAGGCACATTCTAGAACAAACTTGAGGAGCAGGTTTGGCGCAAGTATTTATGTATTTCAGTCTTGCCGCAGAGGAAAAACTAGTCCTCATAAGGGCTCAGTTAGAGTGATAGTGGATCGTCGGAGGAGGGGTGGTCATGGCCACATGGCCGACACCAGTGGTGAGCATCAATACAGCAAGCAAAGATCTCGGTCTGTAGGACATCATCATTAGGCACATGCAAGAGCTAGAAACGACGGCCCTGTTCTAGGAGACACAGAGGGGATACAGTATCAAGGCTGCATTCCCAATATTCGATAGAATGGCATCAAGTCGGAAGTATCCCCATTACCGGGCAAGGAAGGTTCCAGCCCTCGGTATAGAGCAGATGTTGCTATGTGTTCCACCCAAATCAGTCAGTGAGTCAGTGCTTTGCTGGCAAGTTGGCACCCTTGTGGCCCCTGGACTGTCAAAGACTGAAGACCAGGTTCCGGCAGGAAAGAAGTGAAAATGTAATGCAGGATGGCACAACTGTAACCTACAACTTTGGTGTTTCGTCCTTAGAGGGAAGAAGATCTTCACTTTGCACAGAGAGAGGCATCGCTTGTCAGATCATGAGTTTTGTCTGAACGAGGAGGTTACAGCCTTGAATTTTAAGTAGGTTATTCATTCGGGAAACCTACAGGATTTCTTATTTGGATGACAAGTAACTGATTTATGTTATGCCATCAGTATGTTGTTCGAGCTGTCTGACACCGGCTACAAGAGACCTTTTATATTAATTTATGGATGCTTAAGACATTTTGAACATTTAAATATATCTATTAATCATGTTAGGGTCGAGCCTGCGGAAGCATATGCTAGCGCATGCATCTCGCTTGTGAGACACTATTGTGTACAAAAAGGGCTTGGAGCCCGCCGGTTGCTTACCGTTTGTGCACTTCAGTCTCACTCTTCTTTGCAGAGTCCATAATTGGCTAGCCCAGCTAAAACGTCACTTCCGATGCTTGCTGTGGAGCACAGACCAAGCCCAGATCGATTTAACTTAGTCAGTTCCGACGTGATTGAGGTACTATTCCCTTCCCCCTCTAACTCCTCCAAACCCCCACCTCACCCCATTCTGCTGCTCCCTCTATAGCGCTTTTTTTTCTTGTTTTCCCCCGTCATCAGTTCTTCCTCATCGTTTCTTGCTCTTGGGCCTCTTACTGCTCGCACCCACCCCCTCCCTCCATTGCTTGCCCAGGGAATGCTATGGAATCTCTGGAATTTTAGAAACACATGTGAGCATAAAGCTAATTTTGAAAAGTTAGCTTTCTCTTAATGTTTCTAGAGTCTGGGGACGTGCAAGGCAAAAGCAGAAAAGAGAACTAATTGTGTTTATGTTATTTACTGCCATATTTCATTCACGGACCCTCGCTTGACATATAGCTAGCTGTATGATTGGGAGCATTATCACGTGTCCGAAAGGTATGTTTGCTTATTACTTAAGCGAGCCATGTCGGCTCACTGGCCAGTGCTTCTTGTGGTACAGAAAGCGTGGCATCAAAAATGTCAAACTCTTAACCCTATTTTTTTTTCACAACAGATTTTATTGGGTGTTTGCAAAAGCATGACCCATCCGGGCCAAAAGTGTACATCATGTCACATAATAGACAGTATGGCCCAATCCCCAGCGAAAGCTTTATAAACAAAATAAAGCGAAGAAAAGAAAAACAGCGAAAGAAAAATATTGACAAGTGCACAACATACCTCCTGCACCCCACAACCCCACCCAGTGTCGTGCCCAAGGTCTGGTACATGGCTAGTCCATAAGAACCGAGAGTCTGCTCACAGGCCCTGCCACATTGTCGAACTTCAGATCCGGGTGCGATTCAGCAGTACATATAGGCTCCAGATTCAAGCCTCGGTAGTCTGCCCATCTCTGCCAGATCTTAGGATGTTTTTTCGGGCATCCCCTCGCCTGGAATACCGTGACCTCCATACCCATACAAAAGTCCCTGCCTCGCTGCCAAACACCCAGAAGCGGTGGGTCTACAGCTTCCCACTGTCCTGCGATGTCTCTTTTGGCCAGGGTGAGGCTGAGGAATAACAGGTGAGGTTTAGATCTATTAGAGCCTTCACCATCAGTTATGTGGAATATACCAACCAAGCACCTCAGCCAAGCACTATTTGTGGTGTTTTAAAGCAGTTTATACATAGGGCAAACTCGGCCCGAATGTATTGGAGCGCTTTACAAGAGCACCAGTCACATTACACATGGGCACATTCGCTTTTTGTAGGCACGGGGAGATTAAGTGATTTGCTGAGACTAGAATCTGGTTCACCAGTTACAAAGTCGGCAGCTCTGGCCAAAAGGCCCTATCCTCCCTCCCATAACCAACCATTTCCCTAATAATACAAGGCGAGTATGTAGAGAATATCTGTGTTGCTTTTATTTGAGTTGACACACCTGCGGGGCCGGGCGGGGTAGTGACTTAAGTCCCGTAACCCTGCAATAAACAGGTTTGCAAAGGATTGTCCGCAGAGGAGTCCCACGCGGGCCGTACCAACTTCAAACTGCGCCTTTCGGCCTGTGCCCTTGGATTGCAGTGTTAAGAATATGCGCCGTTTATTCGGGTGGCCCCTTCTTTCGCCATGCGCAGTTAATGGAGGGGTGAGAAGTCAACAAGAAATGCCAACTGACAAGAGACACACAAGTCAAACCTGTTAACATTTCCCGTTCGTTACTGACTTACAAAAAGAAGAACAAATTATTATGGGGGGACAATGGGAGCGTTATGAACGGTTGTCCAAAGTATCTTTAACTTTTGAGTTTTACAGTTTCTTCGTGTTTTATTGTGAAACGAAACCTTTCCTTTGTTTGATCATTAGCGAAACGGTGTTACATTTCGTTTTTGCTTGTTAGAATTTTGACTTTTTTGCACTTGATAATGCTAATTAGTATTTTAATCAAGGTTTGTTGTAGGAATATTTGTATGTATACTAAGTCATTTGTACTAAGTTAATGTGTTAAACTTAATTTTGATCAAACAACCATGTTTTTAAATTGAGCAATTGCTTTGGAAAGTGATGTGTTTATCACGTGAAGTGCTTGGAGTTCGTGCTTACTTTTTGAGCGCTATAATATCTCCATTGTTTTGACGCAGTGTTGGTATGTTGAAGGCTTGTCTATGTCCATATGTTATATTTTAGTCCATACTGGGCAACTACTTTTGCTGCCAATGTACGAGAGTGATGCAACGTAATAATCACTTATTTTGAATGTCTATGTCATTAAGTATTGACTGTTTTTAGCAGAATAAAGACACCATGCCAGTGCAAACAATGTTCAGTGCATTAGAGGTTGGGCGTTGAAAGGGAAGCAGGGGCTGGTGGGGTGCAGGATTCATGTTTTGGCAAAGCCTCCAATAAATCAGTTCTGTTTGAGTTGATTACATCGAATTCAGCTTGCAAAC